>NC_137288.1:41205500-42554000 GCF_054371585.1 Giraffa tippelskirchi | reverse complement strand
ATAACTTATAACATCGGGTTTTATACGTTTCCTGAAGGCTAACAATATTTTAATTGTCCCTTTACTTTGAATTTACCCAAATTTCTGCCATTCTCTTTCACTAAGCTGCTATTTACCAAAATAAGGTTTCTCAGCATAGCTACCCAGAACACTCAGGCTTCTCTTTAACTGCATTGTGGAATCAGGAGCCTTGAGGAGGGTGGCAGCCCCAGGACAGATTTGACCTGGGGGCCCCAATTATAGGCAGGAACCCAAGACACAAACCTGGGCTGTGTGTCTTGGGATGTCAAGACAGACAGGCTGGATGTAACTTTCCCAAGCAAAAGGTCACAGTGAGTCCAGGATTCAGGGCTTCTATGCAAATAAGGAAGAGGCGGGTGATGGTAGGTGATGTAAATGGCAGGGAACATATCCATGTTTCGGAGGGACTTAGGGACCAGGTCATGAACAACTCAGGCAACAAGGTAGGAGCCACACTGAGGACTGAGGGGTAAGGCAAGGGCTGATTCAGAAGGCAACCGAGTAGGGTTCCAGAAAGGAACCCTAAGGTCAGAAAGTCAGTTGAGGATCATAGGGACTAGAGCCAGATAGACCATTTCTGTGAGATGCAGCTACTGAAATATGAGAAAAATGATCTCCTACCTTGAGCTATTAAAACTCTAATAAATTAAAATATATAATTATATCATTATTTTGTGACTGTAGTGATTATGATTGCAGCTCATGATAATTTTTTCCCTTGCTCACAGATAGTCTTAGCCTGGTGGAGATGTAAATGTTCCCTGACCGAGACAAGAAAAAAGGAGGGAATCCCACTTAAGGAAAACCGAAGTCATTCCCCAGTTTATTCAAATTGTATTTGAGAGAGAGGAATGGAATTCAGGGGATAAATTGTAAACGCATAAGCCTTTGCTAATAAAAGATTAAGAAGTATGTGGTTTAGCATCTTTTAATTATTTTTTCTAGCATCTTGAATATACAATGTTTGAAATCTCTGGTTGGATCAACATTATTTTGCTCAGAGGTTTGTGGACTTTGCATACTGATTCTTTCCTGTTTCCAAGTACATTTGCTTTTAGGCTATTTTTATTCACTTTAAAGGAATTTTAATAACTTTCTGTTGACAGCATGGACAGCTGGTCTTGAGAATTAAAGAAAACTCACTTGCTGACTGAGGAAGGAAGTGACATCAATGAGCTTCTAAAGTCAGCCCAGAGGGGGAAATTGGCTTGTGAGAGAGTAGCCTTGCATGGCACTGTATTTATCGAGCGATGCCTTGAGATGCAAATTGGTGTATCAATCAAACCTATGGTGCCTACCTCCAACCAACTGAGTGCAAAGCGAAGGAACATTGCCCCGCAACACTAAGGAAGAAAAGGATGAGGGATATGGGAACCTAGGGGCGAAGTGAGTTATGGGAACTCACAATCCCCTCTCTGGGCGGATGCTTCACTCACTGTCAAGCCTCAGTGTCTTTGTCTAGAAAATGAGTTGGTTGTAAGCTGTTGGTTGAAGTCAGTCCATTTCTGTGACAGATGGCTAATGAGAGCGTGTACTAATATATACAGTAGAGACGTTTTCTCACCACTTTGTCCCAAAGAGTGCTATCAATTGCTTTTTATCCCTCACTAAGAGCAACGTAGAAAGAGAAATCTTGAAGTGTCATTTGTAGTTACTGGGCTTGCCTTATGGCTCAGCTGGTAAAGAATCTACCTGCAATGTTGGAGACCTGGGTTTGATCCCTGGGTGGGGAAGATCCCCTGGAGAAGGGAACAGCTACCCACTCTAGTATCTGGCCTGGAGAATTCCATGGACTGTATGGTCCATAGGGTCACAAAGAGTTGGACACGACTGAGCAACTTTAACTTTGTAGCTACTATCATCGTTCCTTGATATTTTTAAAATTGGCATTCATTGTGCATTCTACTGCAGAAAAAGACACCAAATCTGGACTTTAAAGACTAATGACAATGGTAATAGCAATTACCATTGTCATCATAATGAATGACTTAATTCTTCACCTTTGTTAGAGACCTGCCCTCTGGAGCTGCAGTATCCATTTTTCAAAGGTCACTGCGGTGCAAGTGGAGTGCGTGTATATATATGAGAGTTGCATCATGTGAGTGTACAGGTACGTGCATATACACACACACACCTGTGCAAAAGACAGGCAGAAAAGTACCCTAATACATTTTATGGTTATGAGCTGAAAAATAAAATCTGCTGATTATTTCTTAGCTCAGTTTATAAAGTGCTTGAGTGCTGGTTCAATAAGAGTTAAATAATTTGAGTTTGAATTAGCAATCTACAGTCAATGGGAATTTTATTCATCCCAAGAGATAGATGCATTAAGGCTGCCTTCTTTTCCTTGTCTATAAGCATATTTGGGGTATTCAACTAAATTTTCAAATTTTACGAACATAAATAGGTAACTTGAACCATTCAAAAAATATTGGTTAAGTAGAGAAAAGAAAGGATGGGCTCTCAACAGACATAGTCTTCAGGCTAAAGGATTTTCAGATTATCCTCAAGCAAAACTCACTCATCTAAACCTACAGCAATATTTTAATGAGCATTTATTATGGAAATGATGCTTGGTGTTCCAGAAGTATAGAAGAAAAGTAGAGAAAGCAAGATGATCACCCCACAGAATGACAGCAGGTAATCATGGAGCTGTAAAGGATTTATTAGTAAACTGTATAGGTAGTCAGATCAAAAGGTATTTAAATCTTGATATAGTAGTAATGGCAATGGATACAGACTTTTCTAGTCTTGGTTTTGCCACTATCAAGCTGTATAGAGAAAGTGAAAGTCACTCAGTCGTGTCTAACTCTTTGTGACGCCATGGACTGTATAGTCCATGGAATTCTCCAGGCCAGAATACTGGAGTGGGTAGCCTTTCCCTTCTCCAGGGGATCTTCCCAACCCAGGGATAGAACCCAGGTCTCCCGCATTGCGGGTGGATTCTTTACCAGCTGAGCCACAAGGGAAGCCCATCAAGCTGCATGGCATTTAGCAAATAACTTCACTCCTGTAGTCCTTGCTTTTTCTTCAGAACAATAATCACAATGTTGCAAGTATTGATGGTCTCTAAATTTGTCTATAGTTACTTAAATTCTTTGACCTTAAGAAGAATGAAGGAGATTGAAAATTTCCATAGAATTGGCACAAATAGAAGATGGCTCAAGAGGGAGGGGATATATGTGTACTTATGGCTGATTCACATTGTTGAAAAGCAGAAACTAAGACAACATTGTAAAGCAATTATTCTCCAATTTAAAAAAAATTAAAGGATCAGTTATTAAAGTCAAAAAGAAAAGAGGTCATGTTTGGTGGAGGAACCTGAGGAGGCTTCAGAGAGGAGACAGCATTTGACCTGGGTAGTTCTATTAATAAAAATAGACTGGAGGAAAGGTTTTTCACCTGAAAGGAAAAGCATAAGCAAAAGCACAGAACCAGGAAATGCATGGGGTGTGTACAGGGGTAGTGAATAGGTCTTTTTGACTTTAGTGAAGCCTGTATATTAGCAAGCAGTCAGAAACAAGGCAAAATGTGTGTGATGGATCAATATCAAGGAGGGTCCTAAAAACTTCAGGAGAAATTTTGACCTTTTTTTGGTAAGAGAGCCCTAAAAGATTTTTGAGCCAGAGAGTGATCAAAACTGTTTGAAGAAGATGAATCTAACGACGCTATCCCTTGAGGATGGGAAACAATGGTAAGGAGATGGCGGGCTAAGTCGCTTCAGTCGTGTCCGACTCGTTGTGACCCCATGGACTGTAGCCCACCAGGCTCCTCTGTCCATGGGATTCTCCAGGCAAGAGTGCTGGAGTGGGTTGCCATGCTCTCCTCCAGAGGATCTTCCCAACCTAGGGATTGAACCCGTGTCTCCTGTGTCTCCTGCACTGCAGGCAGACTCTTTACCGCTGAGCTACTGGGGCATAATGTGGGTGAACGTGAGATACTCTGTGTGTCTAGAATGGACTTCCTTCCACTGGAGGCTGGGCAGCAGGGGAGTGGAAAGAAAAGAACTAAAGATGATCAAGATCTTGAGCTTGGTTGCTTGGGAGAAGATGCTTTTAATGCAAAGGTAGAAGCAAGGAAACAGGGACAGTTTAAAGAAGCAAATTTGGTGAGAAATAGTGAAGGTGGGATGATTAGCTCAGCTTGACCTTTGTTAGATTTAAAAACACCAGGAAGACATCCTGGAGGAGGCAGTAAGTGAGATCAGGAAAAAGGTCAGTTACCAGGCAATCTTCCACAGAGAGATGCCAGGGGAAGCTACCGGATGCAAGACGCTTCAAAATTTACACAGATAAATAATAACCAAATTAGAACTTTGGGAAACAGTTGTGTTTTATTTATATTTGATGATACCTCCTTAAGTAATGGAATGTAAATTTTATATCATCTGCTGTGAATAAGAGATGCTATCTCTGAGCTAACCCAAAACTTACTATCAGGAACTAGCAAGTTCCAGGTTCGGATTTAGAGCGTAAGTCCTCACTGGTTCTGGATTTGAGTCAAAGGCTTTGATTCTGACACCAATTCTGATGTGTTTCTCCTTTAACACACCAAACAATGAACTCAATTCTCCACAAATACTGACTGGTAGGGCTTCCCAGGTGGTGCTAGTGGTAAAGAACCCACCTGCCAATGCAGGAGATGTAAGAGACGTTGGTTCGATCCCTGGGTTGGGAAGATCCCTTGGAGGAGGGCATGGCAATCCACTCCTGTATTCTTGCCTGGAGCATCCCATGGACAGAGGGCCTGGTGGGCTACAGTTCATGGAGTTGCAAAAAGTTGGACACGACTGAAGCGACTTGGCATACATATACACACTGACTGGCTAGTTCACAAATTTAACTCAATTCTGACATTACCTCCCTGTAGATAGAGTCAGATTCTGCAGGTTAAGGGCTCAGTCCCAGATGCCTGTATCCACACACCAGTACCAGGACACACACTTGCACATGCGCGCACACACACACACACACACACACCCCTCACTTCAGATGCCATCTGCAAGTCTAGCTTGTCCACTGGGCTTTTGACCTGCCAGCTATAGATCAGAGATCCTCACAACCCCTCCCTAAAGTTTGATCAATTTTGTTAGAGTGGGGCTCATAACTCAAAGAAACAACTTACTTACTAGATCACTTGTTTGTTACAGAAGGATATAACTTGTGCATGTGTGTGTGTTCAGTTGCTCAGTCCTGTTCCAGCTCTTTTTGACCCCATGAACTGTAGCCCACCAGGCTCCTCTGTCCATAGGATTTCCCAGGCAAGAGTAGTGGAATAGGTTGTCATTTCCTACTCCAGGGGATCTTCCCGATGCAGGGATCAAACCTGCATCTCCTGCACTGACAGGCAGATTCTCTACCACTGTGCCACCCCGGAAACCTTGATATAACTCAGGAACAGCTAATGGAAGAGATGTACAGGGCGAGGTATGTGGAAGGGGCATGGACCCTCTCTGGGGGCGACATTCTCCTTAAACTTCCACTTCTTCTCCAACCAGGAAGCTCTCTGAACTGCATCCCTTTGGGCTTTTCTGGGGGTTTCAGCACATAGGCACAATTGATTAAATCAATGGCCATTAGTGATTATACTCAATTTCCAGGCCTTCTCCCCTCCTGGAGTTCAGATGTGGGACTGAAATTTCCCACCCTCCCATCACATGGTTGGTTCTCCTGGCAACCAGCCTCCACCCTTAGTTCAGTCGCTCAGTTGTGTCCGACTCTTTGTGACCCCATGGACTGCAGCACACCAGGTCTCCTTGTCCATCATCAACTCCCAGAGTTTACTCAAACTCATGTCCATTGAGTCGATGACGCCATCCAACCATCTCATCCTCTGTTGTCCCCTTCTTCTCTCATGTTCAATCTTTCCCAGCATCAGGGTCTTTTCCAATGAGTCAGCTTTTCATATCAGGTGGCCAAAATATTGGAGTTTCAGCTTCAGCATCAATCCTTCCAATGAATATTCAGAACTGATTTCCTTTAGGATGGACTGGTTGGATCTCCTTGCAGTCTAAGGGACTCTCAAGAGTCTTCTCCAACACCACAGTTCAAAAGCATCAATTCTTTGGTGCTCAGCTTTCTTTATAGTCCAACACTCACATCCATACATGACTACTGGAAAAACCATAGCCTTGACTAGATGGACCTTGGCGGGGGGGTCCAAAAATCACCTCATTAAGATAATAAAAGACATCTTTATCACTTTCATCATTCAGGAAATTCCAAGGGTTTGGGGAGCTCTGTGCCAGAAAGTAGGGACAAAGACAAAATACATCTATTTCTATTATACATAATAGCATCAATAAGGCAAATTGTAAGTTCTAGGAAAAGAAACTCAGGACTATTCCCTTTTTTATAAACCGACACTTATGAAAGTTTGGGATTTTTTTAAGGACACCAAGCTTAGTGATGGTCAAGGTTGAGGCCTAGCAGTCAGAATTTCTGGGCTTGATTCTCAATTTCTCTACTTTCTGTTTAGTTGATCTTGGGCAAAAAACAACCTCTTTGAGTTTGCTCATCTATGAAATAAGGATAACACATATTAAATAATCATTTTTGGTAATTCAATGAGTTAATATAAAGGGCTTAGCACAGTACCTGGTATCTGTCATGATTCACATCACGGGAGACTCCAGCTAAGGGTAATAAAACCAGATTGTTTAAAGCCCAGATGGAAGCTGTTTTTGAATGCGGTTAAGAAGAGTAAGAAGAATTTTCAAGAGAGCCAAGTATCCTATTCTAGAATAACCAAGGAGTATGGGAGAAAACTAGGGATAATAAGTATTTTCAGTGTCAAAAAAAGAGACGAAAGAAAAATTTAGTCAAATTTAAATGATTAACATGTAGTCAAACATCTAAGAATTTCAGCTTGGCCAATGAAAATGCTTGCAATCCTATTTTCACCTTAAGGCATAATTGCATAGGCAGATATCCAAGTCCTGCCCTTGGCCTCCAGTCCCTAGCCTGCCACACGGAGGCACAGGACGAAGAAGCCTGCAGCCTTCCCCCTGGTGTGGGTGAAGGGCCAGCTGACAGAAGGACTCCCCTGGAGAACTGAGGGGTGGGGGTTGGTGCTCCTAGTGAACCAATTCTAGTTCTCCAGTGCTTTGAGAAGAAGAATGTGCACAATTTCCTAGGTACCTTTTGCCACTTCTTAGAGTGAACTATGATATGGCACCTGACAAAGACTCTCTCCTTGATTAGACTTTAATCAGGTTCCTCTGACCTTGACCTGTGTCGTCTTCTGCCAGCCTTGCCCAGTCTTAGCAATAATCCTCCTAAGAGTAAGAGTCCCCCGAAACCTTGATCTGTGATCAAGTTCCTCACCTGTACCTTTGAGGTGTTAAGTCCTTGGCTGGCCTCTAGCTAGAATCCTGTTGGGTCGGTTTAGCAAGAATCCTCCTACCCTTAAGGTCGCCTCTTAGTAATTTTCCATTCATTGACCCCACACTCTGCTCACTGGCTGTAGTTCCTGCTTGTCTTTTGAGCCCATCTCTCTCCTCTCTTACATACCCTTATTGCAACAGTCCTGAATAGAGTCTTCCTTGCCATCTTAACAAGTGTCAGAAATATTTTTTTCTTCAACACACCTAACATTTTATCATTAAATTCATTTTTTTCCTTTATGTCCATGTTGCTTGTCCAAGAATGACTTTTTATTAATTCCTTGTTAAGTTTGCAGATCCCATGTGCTCTCTAATTCTAATTATTCCTGGAGGTATCTTAAAGCCTTAGTATACATACAATCAGGGAAACTGTAAATCACACAATCCATCAATGCCAAACCCTGGACTCACGATGTCATTTACAGTAGGATCCATAATCTTATTAAAAGTCAGGTCCCCTTCTGCTACCTTTGAAAGTGGCAAGAAATATGAGCTTAGGTTTCAAAAGTCAAATATAGATGTTTGAAATGGGGTTCCTTTTTTCTTTCAAATTTAAGCATGATTTTTTTTTTTTTTAAACACTGAATTGGGATAGCTGATTTTTTAAAGGTAATTTTTAGAGTATTAGAGACTACAGACATTATGTGAATTATATGAATTATAAGACTACAGACAGTATATATGAATGTTTTTCGATTAACCATTTTCTATGCATCAACACTTAGCCAGTCTAGGCTGGAACTAGTTGAAGGGATTGTTAATAGGCTGTAATAGTTAGTCTATCTCCCAGCTCTTGGTACGTGATGTAGACATACCTCCAGAGAGGCTGTTTGGATAGAGCAGATTACAGTTCTGCGGAGAGAAAAAGTGAAGCTGTGCCTTTGTCAGTGGCCCCTCTGTGTGGTCGGGGGGTCGTGCCGTGCCAGGAGGACAGCCTGCGGTTCAGGCAGCAGAGACCACATGTAAACAGGCAGCTCTTGGTGGCTCCACGTGACATCATTTTTCCCAGGATCAATCTACTAGACATGATCCTGTATCATATCCATAGGAGGGGGTAGACTCGTGATGTTTATATTTCATCTCCTTTGCATTTTGGTATTTTTTGGCATTTTAGGATATTTTGTCATGTTGATTTATACATTTCAGAGGTTGTAAGCATATTCTAATCACACTTCCACACCCAGGGTACGGAACAAGGGGCTAAGGGGGAGTGCCGAGGATAGTAGGTTAGCATAGGGCGGTGTCATAAATTCAATTCTGTGGTGGGAATTTTTCAACACCTAGGAAAAAGTAGGAATAACAAAGGTGAACACAATCTATGGTTGTATCATAGCCAGTTCTTCTTTAATCAGATATTTATTTCACACCATTAAAATCAACTAGGGGGAAATCATTGAATAGTCATTTGAATTATAATTGATTCTCAGCTTCTTGCCTTTTGTAAAAAAGGATTTGGGGGGCTTTAAAGCTCACCACTTTTTTCACTTAGCAGGAAAATATGTTGCTTATTCTGTTCTACAATGGTGACAGAATAATTTTCTTTTGTTTTGTAATTTTTCCTTTCTATTTGGAAAATATGTATGTCTGATTGAATTTGGTTGGTCCCATAAAAGTAGTCATTTAAGTAAGTAACTTAAACTCATGAATCCCTAAACCATTTTATACACTAATGGTCATATAATTTTTTATTTTAAAATCTCTCATTCTTTTTTTTTTTCTGGAAAGAACAGACAGCATAAACTTCAGAGTTGTACGGTAAAAGCAAATCATACTCATTCTTGTAGAATGAGAGTGCTATACTGAATGCTTGCATCACTGTGATTCTTCTTACATTTAAACATGCCAAAGTGGCTTAAGTAAGAATTTAAGATGCCAGTTTCTCTCTCTCACTGTCTTGCCCACTCCATCCTTCTCTGTTAACCAAGTTAGGGTCAATACTATTTTGGTAGTTTGAATCACCAATCACAATCTTATACAACTAGAAAATTCTTTCTCCTTGACTTGGATTAAATTCACTACTTGTGAAATTTTTTTTCTTATGTTAGACAATATTTACGTAAAAACATGATAATGATTCTTGGCTTCAAGAGCTGAATTAGGTTATATTTCTTTTGTAATAGCCCTGACATTGGGAAGGGTCCATTTCATTATTTATCTTTATGGTTTATATTCCAAGAACAAAAAGCATCACAAAGAAATTATAAGCCTGACACTCAGCAGATTTATTGTCAGTAGTAACAGTGGCATTATAATCTTGAAACTACTGAAAGTATATTGTAGGAAAAAGAAAATAAGTAAGTATATTAGGAACTCAAGTTTTCAGTGTAATTTTCAGAGAAGGGACAAAGGAAGAGGGATTCTAAATTTGAGTTGAAAATATATGAAGCCATCATTTAGAAAAAACAAGCATCTTAGCAGCTTGTTTAACACCCAGGTCTTAGTTTCTATGTGCTAGTCCTCATTAAAAGGAACCGGGGCTCCTTGGAGAAACTGATTTCAGGGTTGGAGCAGGGAAAAGATAGCTTTTTGCTAGCAATTAGAAGAAGTACTCAAATGAAAGTGAAAGTGGCTCAGTTGTGTCCGACTCTTTTCGACTGTATAGTCCATGGAATTCTCCAGGCCAGAATACTGAGATGGGTAGTCTTTCCCTTCTTCAGGGGATCTTCCCAACCTAGGGATCGAACCCAGGTCTTCCACATGGCAGGTAGATTCTTTACCAGCTAAGCCACAGGGAAGCTCAAAATAAATGAAGTCATACCAAAAAGACTCAGGAACTAGCTGAAACAGTGTTTCGTTGTCCACATTAGGAAAAATGCACATCAAAAAGAAGAATGAATAGAACTGACTGTAATAGACTGCATGGGTAAAAATCAATGAGTTCATAGTTGTCCTCCAGCCTAAGGAAAAGGGAGAGAAAGCAAAAAATGGGAACATTTCTTTATTAAATAATGTCATCTAATAAATGTGGAAGAAGGGACAGAATTAAGAAAAGATGTTTAAAATTCCCAGTGTCATAACTGATACAGGCAGGAATTGTCAACAGATTCTCAAGAAGAATATTACTGCCATGAAAATATTATTCCATGGATCTTTCAGTAACTGAGAAGGAAAAATGTACTTTTAAAATAGAGAAATCTGCTGTCTATACTTTTAACAAAGTGATCAAACTTGGCATCACTAACAGTGAGAAAAGTGACAATGCTACAAAATAGAAAACTTCCCGACGAGGTATCAATGCCCCAAATGTTCAATCTGCTTTGGACTAACTGCCAGTTTACTGAGGAAAGGAACAATTTAAAGTATGCTACGAGAAATGCTCAGAATGCAGGCCATCCTAGAGACAACTGACCTGGAATCCTAAACAACTCATACATAGTTGGGGTTAAAAAAGAAGGCAATTGAATTTAGTGCTAAGGATGGCACAGAAAAGATGTGGAAAATTCATTTTATTGATCAGTGGTGAGTAAGAGTAGTTTCTTTTTCTTTTTTTTGGCTGCGCTGGGTCTTAGTTATGGCACATGGGCTAAGTTGCTCCATGGCAGGTGGGATTTTAGTTCCCAGACCAGGGATTGAACTTGTGTCCTCTGCACTAGCAAGGGAATTCTCAACCACTGGACCACCAGGGAAATCCCAAGGATAGTTTCTGAAGAATGGTGGGAGTTGAGGCCAAATGTCAGTGACTTTGGAAGTGAGAAAATGAAAACGGGAAGGATGGGCTCCACAGACAAGAAATTTGAATGAAAATGAAAGTCATAAGATTGAGTCAATGCAGAAATATTAATGGAACCAAAGGACTTAAAAACAGCTTTGACCAAGACCCAGGAACTGGCCATGAAGAAGAGGTTGGACATACTGGAGACAGTACAGGAAAATTTGAGCAACAGGTGGGCAAGTGTGCAATACACTCATCCAAAGCACAGACTTGGCCTTGACCTGGAGGATGAATGCGCATCCTCTGATACTGAAGGAAGGGAGTATGGAGGATGTACACTGAGTCTGCAGGGCGAGTGAGAAGTTGAGAGTGCCTGCCTGTGCCTTCCATTTCCTCGGAAAATCTGAAGTGAGGCAGTCTGTAAAACATGAGAGAAGTGAGGATTTAAAGACGGCGGGGAAGGGTTAGAATCATCATGAATGGGAATCGGAACACTGGGATACTGGGTGATGTACAGACCTTCCTCATGTTGGAGAACATGATTTCCAAGTGACACTCAGCATCCCTGTGGGATGTTCTCCATCTTTCAAGCAGGTGACATGAAAATAGAGTGTGCAAAGACTACATGTTTCTGAAGAAGGGGAGATCTGAAGATGAATGTGAAGGCTCAGGATAGGTTATGAACGAAGGGGACTCAAGAAAGAAAAAAAAAAAACTGCAGAGAATGGCAGCAAAATGGCAGGGATATCTACGAGGTCAAAGAAAGTTAGGTGGGCAAGGAGTGCCCTGAGATAACAATCACAAGATGAAGTCAGAGATCCTTGTTTCTGATTTTTGAAGCAGAGCAGTTACAGGTCAAGATCAAAGTTGTAGCCATGGGAGCTGATGACTGAAGCTGAGCAGAGATTTAGCTCAAGGTTGCAGCGAAGTGTCCCCAAACCACAGAATGTTAGAGTTACATGAACAGGGCCTTTATTTCAACTTCCACCAGAAGAACTTTGAAAGCACTTTTGTCAGTGAAGGATCCAATTTTGGTTTACTGCCACTTTAAAAAGTTTGCTTTACTCACCCATGGCTGATACATGCAAAAACCACCAAAATATTGTAAAAGCAATTATCCTCCAATTGAAATAAATAAATTTTAAAAAGTTTGCTTTACTCAAATGTTAATTGTTTTCCTTAATTTATTTTGATCCAAGTAAGAGGACTGGGAAAGAATCAACAGTGAAGCATGAATTCCCCTTATAGGGTTTATTTTAAAGAAATCCTCAGGGCAATATATGAAACTGGGTCAGCTTGTGGGCTCCAGGCTGGGCAGGAATGAACTTGAGAACAACTTAGGAGAACCTCAGACAGAACTGGCAAAAGAAGTTCTGGTAAAACCTTTCAGTGGGACTCTTAGCTGCTGCTGCTGCTGCTAAGTCGCTTCAGTCGTGTCCGACTCTGTGCGACCCTATAGGTGGCAGCCCACCAGGCTCCACCGTCCCTAGGATTCTCCAGGCAAGAATACTGGAGTAGGTTGCCATTTCCTTCTCCAATGCATGAAAGGGAAAAGTGAAAGTGAAGTCGCTCAATCGTGTCTGACTCTTAGCGACCCCATGGACTGTAGCCTACCAGGCTCCTCCGTCCATGGGATTTTCCAGGCAAGAGTACTGGAGTGGGGTGCCATTGCCTTCTCCGGGGACTCTTAGATAGCTAGTCAAAAACGATGAAATGGATATAGTTAATGAACTAGGAATATAGCTAATGAAAAAGTGGGTTACAAAACAGTATTTATATCATGAACCTATTTCTGTGAAAATGTACATATTTAATGAAAGACATTAGGAATCCCTGAATGATGGACTCGAGGATTCTGTTTTCTTTCTGTTTCTCTGTACATTCTAATTTTCTATAATGAGTTGCATTTCTTGTAGAATAAAGAAGTTTGAATTTCAAACACACAGCAAATGAAACATAAGTAGCCTATAACATGACTATGTTAAAAACTTTATCGTCTTATTATTACCAAATCAATGGTTACTGTGAAAAATGCAGATGATCCACATAAAAGAAGTAAACAAACAATTACTTGTGACCCTACCACATGGAGATAAGACCCATTAACTCTGCGGTGCACCATTCCAGATATTTTAAGTTTTTCAAACATGGTAGCATATAACACATAAGTTTTGAAACCTTTTTTGTTCATTTATATAATGTAAGTAATCTTTGCCTGCTCTTAAATATTCTCAGTCTACACACTTTCGAATGGTTATGCATATTTTTTTAATATGCCAAAGTTTCTTTAATCCCCCTGTTGAGATGTTGAAGTTATTTTACTGTTTTTGGGGGGGCGGGGAGGGAACCCTATAAAATGTAAAATCCTGTGGGGGTTGCTCATAGGAATATACTTTTGAGCACATCTATGACTCTTCCCAAGCACGTATTCGTGGAAGTGGAATTGACAGATTATAGAGTTATGTCTGATATTAAGACTCTTCCTATGAGCCAATTTTCCAGCACTTCCATCAACTCTAAATTTTAAAAAAATGATAACAATTTTTTAGGAGACATGCTATTTATGCAATCCAATTGTTTTGACTTCATTTCATATTTTACTAGAGAGCATGAACATTTTTATATGCTTAAAGGGCACTAATATTTCTTCTACTTTTTTCCCTAGCTCTCTTCTCTAATAGAGCATTTCTCTTATTAATACTAAATGTTGCCTATCACAGATTTTGTGACTATTTTTCCTAATTTGTCATTTTCCTTTACTTGTTAAGGCAATAAAAGGATGAAGTAGTGATTGCACCAGAAGGTATTCAGGGAGCCCTTCCAACATCCTGGTACCACTGCAGGCACATCACATGCATTGTCCACATTCAGACTGAGATGACACTATGCAGACGATGTAGACTGGGGCTTACAGAAGTTAATGTGACTAAGATCACAGAGCTGGGAAGTGGTGAGAACAACCTCCTGAGCTCTGAAGCCACCATCATTCCTTCCCTGGTATCTGCCCTCAGTGTCATGCCTGGAAAGACATACCTCTGTGTAGCTATTAAAAGTAATAAGTCAAATCTGTACGTAATGATATAGAACACCTTCATTGTGCTCTCAGAACAGTGCAGATAACTAATCTACTTTGAAAAGTACATGTATTTATATATGAATAAAGAAGTCAGAAGGGCTTCTCAGGTGGCACTAGTGGTAAAGAATCCCCCTACCAATGCAGGAGATACAAGAGATGCGACCCCCAGGGGGGTTGGGAAGATACCCTGGAGGAGGAAATGGCAACCCACTCCAGTATTCTTGCCTGGGAAATCCCACTGAAAGAGGAGCCTGGCGGGCTGTGTCTATGGGGCTGCAAAGAGTCAGACATGACCAAGCAGACGAGATACACTTGAATACTTTGTTATATGTGGGACTTACTGGGAGAGGGACAATGTTCACTTTAATTTAGACACATCTATTTTTTTTTAAAGCTTTTTATTAGAAATGTACTTCATTGATCTAAGGAGAATGCTTTTCCTGTTTGGGTAAGAAGGCATGGCCAAGGCCTTAATATACCCTTTGTTCTTTTTTGCACATTAGGATGAGCATTCGTTCATTCATCTGTTTATCTGCCTCCTTAACCACTCAACACACACTGATTTATGGTTACCAGGGGGTGGTGAGGCTGGGAGGGATAAATTGAGGTACTAAGATTGACCTATACCCACTACTATATATAAAATAGATACCTAATAAGGACCTCCTGTGTAACACAGGGAGCTCTACTCAATACTCTGTAATGGCCTGTATGGGAAAAGAAGCTAAAAAAGAGTAGATATATGTATATCTATAAACTGATTCGCTTTGCTATACATCTAATACTAACACAACACTGTAAATCAACTATACTCAGATAAACCTTTTTTTTTTTTTTTTTAAAGACACACTGCTTGAAAGTCTACCTTGTGTCGAGCTCGGGCTGGATACAGTGAAATAAAAAAAATGACAGGATGGATCCATTCCTCCCCATAGTCTAGCAGGGACAATTTCAGTGTGATGGTTGTTACAGGAATAAGGCGGAGTACAGTTTGAACACTGAGGAAGCAGGATCAATTTTGGCCTGGGGGTGGCAGGAAAATCTTCTGGAAGAAGGAACTGCTTAAACTGAGGTGCCCTCCTACAGGACTCTCCCTCTCCCTACCCGTCCCCCAACCCCCAACCCAGGGAGAACTTAACAACTCTCCCAGCGCTAACCTGGGGGTTACTCCTGGACCTCTCAAGGTCTGGTGCCTCTCCTGCCTCATGTTTTGGAAGCAGTGCCTTTCTCAATTTGTTGTTGTTGTTTAATCACTAAGTTGCATCTGACTCTTTTGCGACCCCTTGGACTGTAGCCCACCAGGCTCCTCTGTCCATGGGATTTCCCAGGCAAGAATACTGGAGTGGGTAGCCTTTTCCTTCTCCAGGGGATCTTCCCGACCCAGGGATCGAACTCATGTCTCCTGCATTGCAGGAGGATTCTTTATTGCCGAGCCACCAGGGAAGCCCTCCTTTCTAAACAGTTCCTTTTGAACTTGTCTCAACCTCAGCGTGGCCTCTGCTTCCTTTGGGACACTGACTGATACATGGTGGCTTTGGCCTGAGGGCAGCTGCAGTCCAGCTGGGCACTCACAGGGCTGAGGACAGGAGCGTAGCTTGGGGTGGCTGGCAGATCCTCGGGGCACTGGGATCAGGGCCACGGTGGCAAACACCTGCACAGGTGTCTGATGGAGTGAGGAGAAAACTGGCAGGTGGCAAGTGATAGACGGTAGTGTGTTTGTGTCAGTTCTGAAGACTTCTAGAAATCATTATTGAGATGGGGTGGAGTCGGAGAAACATAACTGGTTTTACAATGATAAAGCTTTTTGTTTGTCTGCTTGTTTTAAACTCTCATGCTGATGTTTTTAGGGAAAGACCCATCACTCAGATGAGAAAAATCAAAGCTTCAATAAGTTGATTTGCTCATTTATTCATTCAGCAAATACCGAGGGCATATTAAGTACCAGGCAGTAGGAACTGAAGCCCCTTCCCTGAAAGAGCTAGGTGCATTCAAACCCGGCTTGCTGCTGTTCATTTGCTAAGTCATACTCCCACTCTTTGTGACCCCATGGACTGCAGCATGCCAGGCTTCTCGGTCCTTCATCATCTCCCAGAGTTTGCTCAAACTCATGTCCACTGAGTCTGTGATGCCGTCCAACCATCTCGTCCTCTGTTGCCCCCTTCTCCTCCTGCCTTCAATCTTTTCTCAGCATCAGTCTTTTCCAGTGAGTCGGCTCTTCACATCAGGTGGCCAAAGTATTGCAGCTTCAGCTTGAGCATCAGTCCTTCTAATGAATATTCAGGGTTGATTTCTTTTAGGATGGACTGGTTTGATCTTGTGGTCCAAGGGGCTCAGGCTGGCCAACCTCTAGACACAGTATGCTGCTGCTGACTCAGGCTGCCTCCTTTTTAAATATTTGACAAAATCTCGCTTTGTTGAAACATTACTTCAAAGACCCCCTCCTCCACCACTTCTTGGGGCACCACAGACCACGGAGCTACTTCTGCCTCTTGTCTTCCTCCAGACTCACACTTTTAGTTAAGCCTGGCGGTATCTCCAAGTCTCTAGAACCCTGCAGCTTGGTTAAGTCATTACCGGGACTAGATGTAAAAGCTGACACTCGTGCTTATGACTGAGTCATTGGGTCTATTTGTAAGAACACAGAGAATGAAAAGATTTGCTGCCTACAAGCTCCCCCAGCTGTTCAAATGGAAAAACTTCACAGAGCCCTAAGGTTGAGCGGCAAAGATTCAAGCTTATATTTTTAAAGAGGATTAAAACAAAAAAAAAATAAGTGAAATAACTCTTTGTCTCCTCATCTAGAAGCACCTATGACAACTTAAGAAATATCCTGTAGCCCTAGAATACAATGATGACAGGCACAGACCTGTCAGACAGATCTGGGCTCCAGTACCAGCGCTTCTACTTACCAGCTGTGTGAATTCAGATGCTTACCTAGCATCTCTAAACCTTTATTTTTTTCCCTCCAAAACAGGATTATCAGAGTGATATCTCCCTCAGGAGGTTTTCCTGAGGACTGACTGATATAACACATGACACATAATTGGCACAGCACCTGGCACATGGCAATTCCTCAATAAATGTAGCCACTATTATTAAGTGGGCTTACCCAGTGGCTCAGTGGCAAAGAATCTGCCTGCAGTGCAGGAGCTAAAGGAGATCTGGGTTTGATCCCTGGGTCGGGAAGATCCCCTGGAGAAGGGGATGGCAACCCGCTCCAGTATTCTTGCCTGGAGAATTCCATGGACAGAGGAGCCTGGTGGGCTATAGTCCATGGGGTTGCAAAGAGTCAGACATGACTGAAGCGACTTAGCAGTATTATTAAGTGCCTTATCTCTTTGACTTGCTACCACATTAGGGAGGGAATGGGGAAATGGTAACACAATCCAAGTATTTTTTAAAATTTTATTTATTTTCAATTGAAGGATAATTGCTTTACAGTATTGTGTTGGTTTCTGCCAAACATCAACGTGAATCAGCCATAGATACACATATGTCCTCCCTCTTGAACCTCCCTCCCACCTCCCTCTCCATCCCACCCCTCTAGGTTGTTACAGAGCCCTGGTTTGAGTTCCCTGAGTCATAGGGCACATTCCCCTTGGCTATCTATTTTACATATGGTAACATATGGTAACATATGTTTCCATGTTCCTTTCTCCATACATCCCACCCTCTCCTTCCTGCCCCTGCACTGAGTTCATAAGTCTGTTCTCTAGTTCTGTGTCTCCACTGTGTGCATGGTAAATTGCTTCAGTCATGTCTGACTCTTTGTGACCCTATGGACTGTAGCCCGCCAGGCTCCTCTGTCCATGGGACTTCCCAGGCAAGAATACTGGAGTAGGTTGCCATTCCCTTCTCCAGGGGATCTTCCTCACCCAGGGATCAAACTTGTGTTGTGTTGTGGTACCAGAGGGTACCACCTCATGGCAGACGGATTCTTTACCACTGAGCCACCAGGGAAGCCCGTGTCTCCACTGTTGCCCTGCAAATAATTTTATCAGTACCATCTTTCTAGATTCCATACATGTGTGTTAGTATATGATACAATCCAAGCATTTGAAGCCAGTGTAGCAAAGTTCTAGTTTTGTAAGAAGAAAATTTAAGTAAATTGACTAAGAAACCGTAAACTACATTAACATAAGAGAACTGAGATGTTGATGCAACTAATACAAGTTTGACATTTACTAAAGTTGCAAAGCTTTATAAAAAGTGGAGAGTGAATCTAAACAAATACCATGTACTTTTTTTTACTCTATTGCTCATATTTAATATGGCCATTAAATGTAATAATTTATGGATATACTTAGAGGCAGCTCTTTTCTTATACTTTTCAATTAACCCCCTAAACATGACATTGTTACAAGCATTGTACATTCCTTCTCAAGCTCCCATCTGATTACTGGACTGGAGTTTGAGGAAGGACAAGCTCCTTGTGCTTTGGTGTATTTTGGTCTGTTTGTGCCAGTCCTGGGCAGGGGGAGGGGAGAAAGAACATTTTCTTCCTCCAGAAAGAAGGATCCTTTAGACTTCAAATTTCTTTTTCCCATTTAGTGCACATTACTTATAGATGTTTTATCTTTCTTGATGCATTTGCAGTAAGCGAGAAAATCAAAGCCAGGCTCAAGTAGAGCCATGGAAAATCTGGTGTTCCTTATGGCAGGGCTTTCTGGGTGGTACCAGTGCATGGGGAGGAGGGAACAGGTGTGCCAGGATGCTCGCACCACCCCCTCCCTCCATGGGTCCCAGGTTTTCAGGCCCTTTGCCTGCCCCCTCCAGCAGCATGTGTACTGCATACCAGTACCACCATTATTGGGCTTTCCTGGTGGCTTAGCAGTGAAGAACTCGCCTGCCAATGCAGGAGATGCAGGTTCGATCCCTGGGTTGGGAAGATCACCAGGAGAAGGAAACAGCTACCTGCTCAAATATTCTTGCCTGGGAAATCCCGTGGACAGAGGAGCCTGGCGGACTACAGTTCCTGGGGTTGCAAAGACTTGGACACGACTTAGTGACTAAACAATAACAACCACCATCGTATCAGGTGTGTGGGGTTGGGCACAGGATCGAAAGCCCTGTCTCGGAGAAGGGGAGGCCTTGAGCAGTGCCCTTTCAGAACAAGGTCAAAGGAATTGTGCAGGTTGATCCGGTAGTTCACAGTACAGTACAAACAACCACCATAGGAAAGAGACGATGCAACGAACAAACGTGCAAGAAGAGTCATAACAATGGGAGGCTTTTTTCCTTCCTGGTTGAGAGGCAAGGCCAGGTCAAGATGGTGGGAGCTTTAGTATAGAAAATAAGAGCATACTATGCTAAGTCACCTCAGTCATGTCTGAGTCTTTGCAACCACATGGACTGTAGACAACCAGGCTCGTCTGTCCATGGGATTCTACAGGCAAGAATACTGGAGTGGGTCGCCATTTCCTTCTCCAGAGGAATCTTCCTGACCCAGGGATCAAACCTGTGTCTCCTGCATCTTCTGCATTGCAGGTGGATTCCTTACTGCTGGGTCTCCAGGGAAGCCCAGAGAATAAGACACACATTTCCTTTGCTGTCTCTTGTCTCCCTTTGTTACTCCCAGTTGACCAAAGTCAACAACTTCTTGGGAAACTTATTAAACAGTGTAAAACTTAATACAAGCGCTCACTCTCAGTTAACAGCACTGGCCAGGCATTTGTTTGGATTTAGAACTTTTCCCATATGCAGCCACATGGATGGACCTAGAGAGTGTCATACTGAGTGAAGTAAGTCAGACAGAGAAGGAGAAACATTGTATGACATCTCTTCCATGTAGAATGTGGAAAGAAGTGATACAAAGGAACTTACTTACAAAACAGAAAGAGACTCACAAACTTAGAGAACATGGTTGCCAGGGAAAGGGATAGTTAGGGAGTTCAGGATGGATATGTACACACTGCTATATTCAAAATGGATAACCAACAAGGGCCTACTGTATAGCCCAGGGGACTCTGCTCAATGTTATGTGCCAGCCTGGATGGGAGGGGGGTTTGGGAGAGAATGGATACAGGGGTATGTATGCTGTTCACCTGAAACTATCACAACATTGTTCATCAGTTATACACTAATATAAAACAAAAAGTTTAAAGTTTAAAAGAAAAAAGAATTTTCGGTGTGGCTGGACTATGACCCTCAGATAATGTTGCCTGGGTGGCGGGTCGCAGCCTGTAGAGGCGTTGTGCCACTTGCCAGGAGTTCACAAAAATCCTCATCTGAGATAGAACATCCTGGTGCCCAAGGGGTGTTATTTCCACTTGCAAGAGCGGTTTGTTTTGACGGGAGGGCACCCAACTTACAATTACGTGAAGATTTGTGGGTGGAAGCATGAGACAACTGACAACACATTACCCGTCTACTCCAGTGATATTCTGTGCTTTTTATAGACTGGCATCCCCAGGCAGCGGGCCACCTGGCTTGCCCTTTCATCTGACCTTGGCCTGTAGCATGTGCTTTGGCATCCACAGACCCGAGTTCAAGTTCGAGCACTGCCATTCATTAGCTGTGCCACCTTGGGCAGGTTATTTAACATCTCTAAGCCATGGACTGCAGGTCAGAGGGATGTGGATAATAATAGAACTGATTTATGATGTTGCTGTGAAGAGTAAATGAATAAAATGTACCAAGTGCCTGGAAGAGCTTAAAATAGGCTCACTTTTTCTTTAGTTCTATAACAGCAGCTATCAGTGCTATCAGCAATGGCTCTTCTATCAGTATCAGCAGATACAGATGTTGAATAAGGATCCCTGAATTCCGATGCTGAATTCAGATCCTTGAATAAAGTCAGGGATCAGAAGGCGTGATGACCAAGTGGCAGGCCTGCCAAGGGACCCAAAAAAGAAACATCTCTTAGTAGAAAAAAATGACATTGAAGGAATAGGCAAAGGACAAAACCCCTATGGAATCCTCATCTATCAGCCAGTGACAAGAGATTGGCAATGAAAACAGAACAGATCATCTTCGTTCATATGCTAAACATTTACACGGATTGGCAAAAATATATTCTAGTTTATTCAAAATGCCACCTTCATCCTTCTCAACTAATTGTCTGGTTTCTTTCTAAAGTTTCTGGCATTCTCAACTTATCTTTTAGGGTGGGAAGTGTAAGTTAAAAAAATTCAATATTGTTGATCATTTTGAATAAGAATTTTGTTGCTGAGATGCTTTATAAAATATTGCTGTGACAGCTATTGCAAAAAAAAAATCAAAGAAAAACTATAATTGATACTTTCATTTTTGTTTTTCCAAAGAAATTTCTTTTAAGTCCTTGGAAAAGACCAGGCACAGCAAAAGTGAGTCAAACCTTGAAAAGTCTGTTCTTCTTGCAGGGCACTCTAAATCAGAAATATACATTCAGTTTAAGTTACAAGAACAGTAATCTAGGACTTTGGGGATTTAAGACAATTCATTTCCCTGTTTTAAATCCTTTTGAAACAACAAGGCAGGAATATATTATAAATATTGCACACAGTACTTCTTGATTTGAATCAAATCCTTGATAAAACACTGACACTGGTTTAGAATCTCACTCTCTTTCACCAAATATGTTCACTCATACACACATGTACATGCATACACACATACACCCACATATAGCTGTTTATTACTATTTCCACTGAATTAATCACAAATGTTTCTGTATAGCATTGTTTTCTCAGCTGTCTCATGAGTTTCCTAGTTTCCTTGGCAGTGTTGGAAATGATCCTGCCTCAGTATCAACTGGACAAGTGAAGGCCAGCTGGCTATCCTGAGGCACATGAATTATTTTCATATTTTAGGTTCTCCCTGGCTGACTTTAGATGATCACTAGTGATATATCAATAAAAAGAAGACTTTAATTTTTCCTCTCTGAAAAAGATTCCCAGAAGTTATTGCAGAAGTTTAAAAGATTCTGGAAATGTAAACAAATCTTCTGATGTTCCAGTTGGCAGATGTCTTGCACTAGCCTAGGATTCACATAATTTTAATCCAGGAATAATCAGGCACATCAAAAGTGAGTCACACCTTGAAAAGCACATTCTACTTGTGGTGCACTCTAAGGCAGAAATACACATTCGTTTTAAGTTGCAAGAACAATAATCTAGTACTTTGGAGACTTAACACAATTCATTTATCTGCTTTAAATTCTTTGGAAACAACAAGAATTTGAGGGATAGGTCATAAGGACAGAGTGACCTAAGTATTGAGGACTTTATCCTTTCTCTTATGAAATTCTAGAGGCAGTCGTATTCACTGTGAAAAAAATCTCCAATATTGAGAAAAAATGAAGTGAAAATTAAGAGTGTCACCTCATCCTTAGTATTATTCTCTCCCCATGGGCAGGCATGGTTAACAGCCTCCTGTATAGTATTCTGAAAGTTTTTGTTGTATATTCAAGGATTTTTATGCTTGTCTTTTTGCTTTTAAGAAATGGGTCATGCTACATGTGTGGTTAAGTAAACTATATCTTTCTCTTTTATTTAGCAGTATATTGTAAACATACACTGTCAGTTCACACAAACATACTCCATTTTTAATAATTGCAGTTTGAATAATTGCATTGGTGTCTACTGAATAGAAGTCCTGTCACTTTTTAGCAGGTAGCTATTGTACATGTCGAGAAATTTCTTAATTACAAGCAATTTGCCAGTGAACTTTCATCTTCGATGTACTCATGTAAGTATATTCTGTAGGTTAAGTTCTTAAAATAAGGACTGCTTGGCCAAAGGGTGTAGATTAAAATTTTTGGCTGCTATTGTCAAGTGACCATAAAAAAGGTTAACAAATTTACATTCTCACCAACAATGTATGATAATGTGTCTTTCCCATACTCTCAGTCTATAAGGTTATCAAACTTTGAAATTATTGCCACTGCTACTTTGTGGCTTTAATTGGCATTTAAAAATTTAGGAGTCAGATTGATTTTTTTAATGTAGACTAATCATTTCTGATTACTTTCTTGTGAATTTTCCATGCATCTACTTTTCAGGTACAGTAGTTTATTGTGGGAACTTTTCTGGCAGTCCGAAGGTTAAGACCCCATGCTCCTATTTCTAGGGGCATGGACTTGATCCTTGGTTGGAGAGCTAAGATCCTGCATGCCACATGGTGTGGCCAAAAAGAAAAAGAAAATTACATCCTATAATAGTTCAGCGAACATTAAAGAAATCAGATATTTGTGTGACAAACTCTGAAGGACTTGTAATTTTCTCTATCGTTTAACTTGGATCATGGAAAATATCTTTTGTGTAGATATTTTTACTATTTCTAAATAGTACTATTTACTATTTGTGAAGCTAACTTATTAAATGTTCCACTATACTGCATGCATTTCATGCCACTCTTAGAAAAGCTTTTCGTAATTCATAGCTGTTCTTAAAATATCAGCTATTTTTCCCAGTATTTTCATGATTTTTTTTATTTTTAATGATTCTTTACATTTAAAATTTTGATATGTTTGAAACTAATTTTGGTGCAGTGCTTTACGAAAAGACCTCAATATATTTTTCCTTTCAGATGGCTAGTTAGTTTTGCCCAAACAATTGATTGAAGAATGCATATTTCCTCCACTGATTTGAAATGCCACCTTTACTTATACAAAATTGTTTCTGTTCAGTTGCTAACTCATGTCTGACTCTTTGTGACCCCATGGATTGCAGCACGCCAGGGTTCCCTGTCCTTCACTCTCTCCCAGAGTTTGCTCAGATTCATGTCCATTGAGTAGGTGATGCTATTTAACCATCTCACCCTCTGCTGTCCCTTTCTGCTTTTGCCTTCAATCTTTCCCAGCAAAATATCCACACAAATTCAGGTCTCCTCTCAAATCTGCTCTGTTGATTTCTTTGTCTATTGTTTGAATTCACACAGCTTTACTTTTTAATGCTTTATTATCTAGTCTACCCTCTCCTTTTTTTGGCTGCTCTGGGTCTTCGTTGCTGCATGAAGCCTTTCTCTTGTTTCGGCCTGTGGGCTCTAGAGCGTGGGCTTCAGCAGTTGCGGTGCTCAGGCTCAGTTGCCCCACTGCATGTGGGATCTTCCCAGACCAGGGATCGAACCCACGTCCCCTGCCATGGCAGGTGGATTCTTATCCGTTGGATCACCAGGGAAGCTCTAGTCATCCTTTCTCATGCCTTCTTTTTCCCCCTGTTAATTCCAAAATAATATCAGGGTGGGAGCCTCTACACACACTGAAGGTGACCTCTGGTTGTTAGTGTATATTTGGCAGTTGGGCTCACACATAAAAATGTTTTTATTTTCCAAAATAGTTTCCAAAAGATGACAGGGCCAGGCACTGTCCTAGGCTCTGAGGACAGCAGTGGAGAAGAATGAAAATGTCCCTGTTCTCACCAAGCTGACGTTAGAGAAAGTAGAAGGAAATAAACAGTAAGCAAATCACAAATATGTAATGTAATATTGTGCCATGAAGTGGAATGAAGAAAATAAATTAGGTGATGAGACAGTGAGGGGAGGAGGGAGATATTTGAGATCAGCTATTTGGGGAAGGTTTTCAGAGTGATATTTGAGCAGAGCCCCGAGATAGTTAAGCTTCAGTTTATCGTATCTAATTTCATTCTAACTAGCTTGACCCTGCTACTTCAGTGTCTAAAATAGAACCTGCCATCTTTACCTTAAAATCGGCTCCCCTTTGGTCTTTACCATTTGGACCAGTGTTATCATTTAAGTCACCAGACCCTGAAACCTTCGAGGCCTTTTTGCTTTTTTTCTCTTTCCAAGACTGTCTGTTGGTAGAACAAGACCACCTTCTCCAGAGCACCTTCAGTGTCGGTCTCTTCTCTGTCGTGGCCATGACTGGAGCACGTGCTTCCAGTTTCCCACAATGAGAAGAGGCATCTGCCTTCCCTGGTGGCTCAGACGGTAAAGAATCTGCCTGCAATGCAGGAGACCGGGGTTTGATCCCTGGGTTGGGAAGATCCCCTGGAGAAGGAAATGGCAACCCACTCCAGTATTCTTGCCTGCAGAATCCCATGGACAGAGGAGCCTGGTGGGCTACAGTCCGGGGGCTCATGACTATAAGAGTAAGACACGACTGAGTGACTAACACACACCTGCTGCTGCTAAGTCGCTTCAGTCGTGTCTGACTCCTAGCGACCCCATAGACGGAAGCCCATCAGGCTCCCCTGTCCCTGGGATTCTCCAGGCAAGAACACTGGAGTGGGTTGCCATTTCCTTCTCCAATGCATGAAAGTGAAAAGTGGAAGTGAAGTCGCTCAGTCGTGTCTGACTCCTAGTGACCCCATGGACTGCAGCCTACCAGGCTCCTCCGTCCATGGGATTTTCCAGGCAAGAGTACTGGAGTGGGGTGCCATTAACACACACCATCTGCCTCCAAACCAGTCTTCCTGCCTCCACTTTTCAGCTACTATCATCTGGCTGAAATATTAACATCTATGGCTCTCTGATAAAAACCGTTGATCTGCTGGTGGAAAGTATTCTGCCTACAGAATAACACAACAGCCATCTTCACCTCAGCCTCAAGATCCTGCAAAATTCTTGAGGGCTGCACAATTCTCAACTCTTCTTTCCAAATCAACATTCACTCTCTGACAGGGACTATTCTAAACACTGCATGTATTGACTCATTTAATCCTCACAACTCACTGAGTTAGGGACTATTATGATTGTCATTTTACAGACAAGGAAGTAGAGGGGCAGAGAAGTTAACTGACTTGTCAGAGTCAATTAAGATACCTCATGGAAAGCCAGGACTTCAGTCAAGGAAGTCTAACCCTACAGTCTGGCTTCTCACCATAGTGGTATATGCTACCTTCTCATATTGCAAAACAGGATCCGCTTGTGTGTAATTGATACTGTTCCTTTAGGTGGGAATACTCTCTCCTGGTGCTATTTCTGCTTTTCCAAGTCCTCAAGAAATTAAAAGATGTTTGCTTCTTGGAAAAAAGCTATGACAAACCTGGACATCATATTAAAAATCAGAGACATCACTTTGCCAACAAAGGTCTGTATTGTCAAAGCTATGGTTTTTCCGGTAGTCATGTACAGATGTGAGAGCTGGACCACAAAGAAGGCTGAGTGCAGAAGAACTGATGCTTTCAAACTGTGGAGCTGGAGAAGACTCTTGAGAGTCTCTTGGACTGCAAGGAGATCAAACCAGTCAATCCTAAAGGAAATCGAACTTGAATATTCATTGGAAGGACTGATGCTGAAGATCAAGCTCCAATACTTTGGCCACCTGGTGCAAAGAGCCGACTCATTAGAAAAGACCCTGATGCTGAGAAAGAGTGAGGGCAGGAGGAGAAGGGGATGACAGAGGATGAGACGGTTGGATGGCATCATTGACTCAATGGACATGAGTTTGAGCAAAACTCTGGGAGATAGAGAAGGATGGGGAAGCCTGGCATGCTGCAGTCCATGGGGTCGCAAAGAGTCACACATGACTGAGTGACTTAACAAAAAGTCCTCAAGGCCCAGCTCAGGTAGCCGCCCACCCCCATCTGTAACCAGCTTCCTTTCAGTGAGTATCTCCACCTCCGAATTCCCAGAATTATAATTTTGACTAATTAAATAAAAATGAAACTTTAATTTTAATTAGCAGCTGTGGTGGAGGTGGCAGCAGGGCTGCAGTGTACACTGGGGTGTCAGGGAGGCAATTGCATTGAGCACGGACTTGAAGCGGGTAAAGGAGTTAGCTGGGGCTATGTGGGAAGGAGGGTTGTAATCAGAAAGATCAACAGGAGCCCTAAAGTGACAGCATCTCTGCGTGTTTGAAGAACATCAAGGAAGCTAGTGTGGCCAGGGCAGGTGAGGACAACAGGGACTTGGAATTGAGGCCACATGATGCCTTGGAGATCCACTATTCTTGCTTTTACTCTGAATGACCCAGGGATCCATGGCAGGGTTCTGAGCAGAAAAATGACATGATTTCTCTTAAGCTTATGAAGGATCTGTGTTAAGAATGAACTGTTGAAGGGTGAGAGGGCCACGGTCACCCAAGTGAGAGCTGCTGGTGGCTCACTCAGGCTGATGTCACTTTTTCTTGCCATGGACTCTGATTTCAGACTTCCTTTGCAGGGTGTGTGTGTGTGTGTGTGTGTGTGTGTGTGTGTGTGTGTGTGCAGGGTGTGTGTGTGTGGGTGTGTGTGTGTGTATGCACGCACTCAGTCAAGTTCGACTCTTGCAACCCCATGGACTATAGACGACCAGTTTCCTCTGTTCATGGGATTATCCAGGCAAGAATATTGGAGTGGGTTGCCATTTCCTTCTCCGCCTTTTGAGTTTTCATTTCAAAGGCTGCACAGGGACTGAGAATGAAATCTGGTTTCTTCCCATGACTCCCATGATGGCCTCTGCCTTCCTCCAGCTCCACCTTTGCTTCCACCTCCACCTTCTTGCTCATGAACTCTAGACTCCACTGGCTTCCTTCTGCTCACTTGATGACCCCAAGTTATTTTCAGCCTTGCTGGTTATCTCCTTCACCCGAAACACACACTGTCTCTCCTTTTTCCTGTCTCAGTTCAAATGTCTCATGTGAAAGAAGCCTTCCCTGACCAGGGAGCGTAAGGCACCCTCTTCTAGTTTTTCTTGGTCCCCTGTCCATTTACTTCCTTCATGGCTCTCATGATAATCCGCCCTTCTATCATTTATTGAATTCCTTGTTCATCATCCGCTGCTGACCACTGGAATGTAAGCTCTGTGACCGAACGGCTGGGAGTGGTCTGTCCTGCTCCAAGTGTAATTTCCAGTGTCCACAAGAGTATCTGGCAGAATTAGCTACTTGACAAATGTGTTCATCAACAAACTAATGAATGAAGAGTCCCAAGGGGTAAGTTGGAGTCAGTGAGGCAAGGATGCAGGTCAATGGATACATGGTCCCAGGGAAATTCAAAGAGATTTTTGAAGTAACTCAGAAAAACTTGAGGAGGTGATGCCTTAGATGGTGAATTGCTTTTTGAACCCCAGACTGGCTCTGAGCATGCTGGGCACTTAACATATTCTATTTTAATGATCTGTTTTTGTATCTGTTTCCTCTACCAGGGGCTATGTACTAGTTTTTCTTTTATCCCTGATGCCTAAGTGCTCGACAAATACTTTTTGTACCAAACTGTACTGACTTCTCATGTCTTCTAACTCTCTCATGCTGAGCTCTCTAATTAGATCCTTATTAAAAATAAAATCTTATCATGAATCTCGTTGGGTCTTTGTGGAAAAAAAGGTTTACACGCATGCCATGATCTTGAGATACATTGAGATGTTTCTAATCAAGCCAACATCTGGACCACACATTATATTAACTTGGTTTTGTTGTGTTCCATCAATTCATGACAACATTACTAAATCTGAAGTATAGGATTTGAACTATGGTCTGTGATCTAGATTTCCCTGAGATGTCTATTTCCTTTTTCAAGTTTTAAAGCCAATGTGTTTTGAAATGAAAGAAAAAGGAACTAGTACAATGAAAATCAGGGTTTAGGAACAGGTAGTGGACATTGGTAGGCATTAGGAGGCATGGCAAATTTCTCTGACCAGTGGAGGATGGTTAGTAACTGAGACACAGTTACTTTCCATTTTCTCCAGTGACTTTGCACAGCCTGATGGGCTACTGAAAAGAAGAGCAAACATTTTGAGAGAGGCAGGAAGGTGGGGAGGAGATGGAGGTGTGGAACATTTTCTGATTGCTCAAACTGAGGTTGAGTCGGTTTCCTCTGAACACGTGTTAAAGACTTTAGTACTGGCTTGAGCTTTTGTTTTAGCTTAAAAATTAATGCCTTATGTTTGAAAGGGATATGAAGGGCTCTCAAACACTCCCGAAATCCTCTGTCTCGTCTGATCCTTCCAACAACCCATCCGCAGGTGGAACTGGAATTATTCTTTCCCTTTTATTAATACAGAGGAGGATAGGGAAGCTCTGAGCTTCAGACACCTTGCTTCAGGACACAGGTGGCAGAGGTGCCAACATAGGTCTTTGAATAGCACATCTACTGGATCCCGTCAACCTGATTTTTCTGTTTAAATCCATTGTTTTATTAGATCAGGTTCTCCAGAGCCAAGGTTTCAGGTGCTAGTGATGTAGTGAAGGTGGGCTCCCAAGAGAAGCCAGTGAGGGGTGGGGCATCATAGAGCATAAGTAACATCTCAGGATTTATTGCACCTTGATCTTTTTATTAGACAATAGTTGTTCTACCGTGTTGTGTTAGTTTCTACTGTACAGCACAGTGAATAAGCTATACATATACACAGATCCGGGCTTCTCTGGTGGCTCAGCAGTAAAGAATCTGCCTGCAATGCAGGAGACGCAGGTTTGATCCCTGAGTCAGGAAGATCCCCTGGAGGAGAGCATGGCAACCCACTCCAGTATTCTTTCCTAGAGCATTCCATGGCCTGGGGAGCCTGGTGGGCTACAGTCCATAGGGTCACAAAGAGTCAGACAGGACTGAAGCGACTGAGCACACACCCATACGTATATCCCCTCTTTTTTTGGATTTCCTTTGGCAAAGGAGCTGGCCTTCTGTATTCCCAATGACTTCCATGATGGACATCAGTGGGTGCCGCCCACCTCCTTAGAAGAGCACCCAGTGACTGGGAGCAACCTTCTAAAGAGGGTTTGTTAGCAGTCAAGCATACTAAAAGGGGTCCAATAGTGTACCCTAAACTATGCTAACCAGGATGAGTAAATGAGCTGCTGTAAGTGAGATCAATGAAAGCAACTCAGAATTTTTCCAATGCTACGCATATATAAGAAATCATTTAATTCTGATGCATTCCTAGGGCAGACTGATCATATGGATTCTTTCTCTGAATCAGAATCGGAGCTGCAGTCATCCAACTCTCCCCCTGAGGAATCTGATACAAAGATGCTCATTTAGAAAAGTCGGTGTGGACAAGCTGGATGTTGTTTCACTGAATGTACAGAAATTAATTTTATTCACTCATCCCACTCTGACAAAAGACCAACATAGAGACCAAATGGTGGTGGTGACTTAATTGTGTCAGACTCGTGCGGCCACACAGACTGTAGCCTGGCAGACTCCTCTGTCCATGGGATTTCCCAGGCAAGAATACTGGAATGGGTAGCCATTCCCTTCTCTGGGGGATCTTCTCGACCCAGGGATTGAACCTGAATTTCTGGCACTGCAGGCAGATTCTTTACTGCTGAGCCACCTGAAGCCCCAGAAACCAGGTGATTTAGCCCCAAGTCACAAAACTGGTAAGTGGCAGACCCTGAATGGGAAGCCAGGTCTCTTGACTCTTAGTCCAGGGTCCCTTCCAGGTCCCCACATGCCAAGCAATCGGATGCAACCTTGCTTTCCAGCTGAGCAGGGTTGAGCTGAGGACCCGGGAGGCCAGGGGTGTTCCCTCCTTGGACTCTGGCTGTCGTCAGTCCTAGAGGCTGTCCAGACACAGAGAGAAGACGCTCGCGCCTATTTTTAAGTCTTCCACCATAGACAGGCTCTCGTAGGACGAGAAGAGAAGCGCTGCTGTGACTCAATGGCAGAGGCTGCCTGGCATGACAGTCACAGGTACACAATCCACATCTCACTGAAATGGGAAACCATCCAAGCTGTAGGCAGGGGGAGTGGGCAGTGATCATGAGTTTAGAAGAGGAAAAAAAATATCCATCTCCTCTATTCTCCACCATGCAGCCCTATGAAGTGTTACTGCTAGTTGCCTGGGTTAGAGGCTTTATTCCATGTACCCTTCCCCTCCTTATAAGGGATGGTCTTATTTGAAGGGGAGAACGAGAGGGAGATGAGAGATCTGATCTGGGGAGCCCTGTGCCTCGGAGCGTGTCCTCCAGGCCCTTTCAGTCAGTGTGTACATGGGGCCTGGACCACACGAACACCCCCCCGGGAAGTCACAGCATCATCTTAGGAGAAGTCCAACATGCATATCCCATTCTGTTTTCGTAAATTTCTATGGGAAATGTGCAACTCTAAAGAAAATACGTTACTTGCTAATATATAAAGCCAGTGAATTTGTACTGAAGTTAAAAAAAAGAAGGTTAAACCGAACCCAGATGGACACTGTCTAAATGCTCTGGTTAGAGAGAATATTGGGTCAAATACGGTAGCAGGTCCTAAAGCAATAGCTTGCTGCAGGGAGTACAAATCTATCTGCATTTAGTCTAAATGTAGAGTGACCTTTCACTACCAAGCCTTGAGCTTCAAGTTGGCTACAGTTATTGGAAATCACTGCGAAAGGTCATTTGCGAAAAAGCCCCCACAAAAAACAGTAATATAGATTTAAAGATGCCTCCCATATATGCAGAAAATCAGGTCTGTAATGCTGGTCAAAAGTAATACAGGGGAATCATTGTTGCAGTGATGAGTTTGGAAAATAATCTAAAAGGTCTAGGGCGACACAGATTTGCAATTTCATTTTCTCTCTTTATCCATCAGTAGAATTGTTCCTATGTGTATTGCTATGCTATTTACCAATACTTTATGGATGGCAGAAAAATAATATGCAGCATTATTTAGGAAGGAGTTATGGAAAACCAGTTTGCTTTCATCAGATGAGGGATAATCTTACCCTGTAGCCAAGCAGAGACTATTCCAGTGAGTAAAATTCCGCCTCTCATTCCAAAGGGTGATATTTATATGCAGGATGTCCAACATGTCATTAGAAATTTTTCAAAGGGCATACAGAGCTGAAGTCACTAGGCCATGATTACATGTGCCACTGCCACCTTAACAAGTTTTTAAAAAAATCTTCACTGGCTCTGCAGGAGCTCAGATACACTCTCTCGTTCATCAGAGATGCTAAATGAGGCCCCTTTTCAGACACAGCAGAAGGAGAGCAGGTATGTCTTTGATGATTCTCAAAGACATTCTCTTTTCTCATGCTTTTTTTTCAGTGAAAAATGACGCTTAATGTGTAATATCGATTTATTTTTCTTGAAGTCAAAGCAGAACTGAATAATAAATTACTCTGCTTTATTTAATTAGGAATCTCTTTGTCTCAAAGATTTCCTTTTCCCTCTTCCTAGTCAACCCCTCTTTCTTTCCCATTTTTCTGATGTTTCTGTGTTAATATAATATTTTTTTTTGCTTTCTTGTGCTCCAGAGTAATTCCATAAGGACAATGACAGCATCTATTCAGATGATTTATTCAGGACTCATATGTTTATTAAGTATTAAATCAGAGTATTAATAATCCTTTTGTTCTTTGCCCCAACAAAAAAGTATGGAACGTTTATGGTATGCTAGAACCCTCCAAGACACTAGCGCCCACATAGAAAATGGCAACCCACTCCACTATTCTCTGGTAAATCGCATGGGAAATCCCATCGACAGAGGAGCCTGATGGGCTACAGTTCACGGGGTCGCAAAGTGTTGGACACGACTGAACATGCACGCACACACAAATTAAAAATAAACCATCTTGTCTGCCCTCATGAATGTTGGTCTGCTTTTGTTAGTTGAGGAGAGCTGCCTTCCATTTGGTATTTGTGACCTCGAGGAACACGCACTATATTCAGAAAGAAATCTGGGTCCCAAAGTTGCTTCCAACAGTTACTAGCCTTGTAACCCGAGGCAAGAAACTTCATCTAAGTCTTCCTTTCTTCAACTGTAAAATGAGAAAAAATAATAGCGGTCCTATCTACCTCACAGGGCTGTGGAGAAAATAAAAAGAAAAAACTTTATGAAAATGCCTCATAAATTTTAAAGTGTTATGCAAATTTAAGGCACTAATGCATTTAGTAAATGGCAGATTCAACGCCTGCTCAGTGCTAAGTAAGGTGGATTCTCTACAAAGAGATGGATCTAAGAGGGCAAGAATTTTCTAGGTGGCTTATGCAACACACCCTATGTGTGTGTGTGTTTGATTTTTTTAAAGTATGGGCCATTTTGTCAGGGGACAGAAAGGTCTTTCATTCTTGAGAATGTTATCCTGTGCAGTTGTGTCCTGGACATATGGCCATTCTGTTTTGTTGTGAGAGTTGGACCATGAATCATTCTCCTATATAATGTGAACACTTGGTGCCCTTTATCTTCCTGATGACAACTTCTTGCATCTTTTTCTTTCATTATAAAAGCAATATGTTCATAATTGAATACTTGAGAAAGACCAAAAGGGGAAAGTGAGGAGAATACTACCTTCCCAGGTGGTAGTAGTGGTAATGAATCCACCTGCCAATGCAGGAGACGCAGGTTTGATCTCTGAGTCGGGAAGATTCCCTGGAGGAGGAAATGGCAACCTGCTCCAGTATTCTTGCCTGGAAAACTCCATGGACAGAGGAGCCTAGTGGGTTATAGTCCACGGGACTGCAAAGAGTTGAACATGACTGAATGACTGAGCATAGCATCACTATCCTTAGACAACCACGACTAACACTTTATTTCTTTGCTGTCTCTATCTCCTTCTCTTTTTCCCTATGCATGTATTTTTTTGGTTGGTTAGTTTTATATAGTTATGGTCAAATTGCATATCCAATGTTACAGACTGTTTTTATTTCTCACATAACATTATAAAATAAGAAATTTTCTATGCTTCCATTTCCTTTCTCCCCTCTTGTCACTCAAAACTCAAGTCCTGCACCATGCTTTTTTGGCAACTTAACATGTCTGGCTAGTTTTTTGTTTGTTTTGTTTTTTAAAAGTTTATTTTATTGAAGTATGATTGATTTACAGTGTTGTGTTAATTTCTGCTGTACAGCAAAATGATTCAGTTATACATACATATACATTCTTTCTTGTATTTTTTTCCATTATGGTTTATCACAGGATATTGAACATAGTTGCCTGTGTTATTCAGTAGGACCTTATTGTTAACATAAGGTTAATAATATCCTGCTAGTTTGATTTATGTGGATCTCAGTTACATTCTAATAACATGTATAGACCACCACTGGAGACCATTTCCTACCTGTAAGATAATTCAGTCATCTGTAGTCCCCAGTTTACCATGAACTACTTTAAGGAGGAACTGTGTATACCTGACTTTATGTACACAGAGCCTAGCTCAGTGCCTGGCATAGGTTGTTCTATAAATATTTGTAGACTAAACTACTGAATGTTGAAATAAAGTCTTGGCAAAAATCATGTCTGCTCTTTAGTCCTTTAGTAGATAAACTATAGTTTCCTTTAAAATCCCTCTGTGGCCAGTTTCAAGACTGTTACTACAAATAACTATGTCATTGACATTCTTAAACATATTTTTTCATATTTCATTTTTTTTAAAAAACTAAAGCTTCAAAGAAGGTAAATTTCAGGTGTAAACATTTTTTGACTTTTGACATATATTTTTTGATTCTTTTTGAAGAGGTGGCACCTGTTTTCACCATTCCTAGTCTATCTTAGCATCTATTAAGACTCCATTAATGGACTCCTTGGTGGTCCAGTGGTAAACAATCTGCCTTCCAATGCAGGGGGATGAGGTTTGATCCCTGATTGGGGAACCGAGATCCTACATGCCGTGAGGCAACTAACCCTGAGTGCCACAACAAGAGAAATCTGTGCACTGAGCCTGAAGACTTGGCACAGGAAAAAAAAAAGACTTCACTAAGACAGCACAGACGTTTCTTCCTCCAGGAAGCCTTCTCTATTTCCCTACCACTTTGACCTATGAAGCTCAGGTATGCCTTCTCTGTACTTCTATATAACCCTCCACTGTATAGTTATAATACTTGAATACATTTATGTATTTACTCCTCTTTCTTCCAGAGCTTCTTTGAGGGCAAGAAGCAAGTTCTACTAATTTTTATAGTCCTCAGTGCCTGGGAGGATAGTACATTCTCAATATATTCTTGTTGACTGCAAGTGGCTTGTGTTTAATCCAACTATATAATAGCAGTGATCTATAAATAAAGATAATAATGACAATGATTATTATGGACCAAATATAAGGTGGAGGCCAGAGAGATAGAGAATTAGTGGAATTCTTCACTTTGGAAATCTTGACAGAATTCATGTTCAATACAGACTCTAATGTCTGGTTATTTAACAATTAACACACTTGAGTCAGGAAGTTTCACAATAATGACTTTTCCCTTCCCCGTCAACCTGCCTTTATTCTGTTTCATACATCAGACTTCCTTCCTCTAAACATTCCGAGGGTTTACTGCTTCAGCATGCAGATTCAATTACTGATCGAACTGCCTAAGGCAAGCAGCCCCATCAGGTCCAAATCTGTTAAAAAAGAAAGTCCACACTTCTCTTGAGAATAAAAAAGGATCTTGTAATTTATAACAGTTAATAATGAATATTTTACCAAGGGCAGAAAATGAGCAAAGTGGTATGAAAGAAGTTATAGAATTATCTCGTAGTGACCCATTGGCCAAAACAGAAGCCTGGATATTCTATGTCTTAAATCCTAGTGCAGAAAAGATACACAAAATGAAGGGATCTTAAAGAATAAATGAGTGCCCTTCACTTTTTTTGGTCATTCTTCAAAATGCTGATCAATCCTCATCTATATAAAAATGATCCTTCCATATTTAAGGAAAATTCTGTGCTATTGATGGAAACAGACTAAGGCCAGGAGGCCCTTCTTTCCTTCATTTCTACATATATGCTCATAGCTAAGTTGGAATACTGGATTTTTTTCTAGTTTCCCAAATTAAGAAGTGGATTGGGAAATTAGAATTGGTTGCAGATTGAATTTTATATGTTAAAGAAAAGCTTTTGGTTTAGGGGGAGAGAAGGATTGGGAGTTTGGGATTAGCAGGTACAAACTATTATATATAGAATGGATAAGCAACAAGCTCCTACTGTATAGCACAGGGAACTATATTCAATATCTTGTGATAAACCATAATAAAAGAGAATATGAAAAAGAATATATTTATGTATAACAGAATTGCGTGCTATACAGGAGAAATACATAGCATTGTAAATCCAATCAAACTGCAATAAAATTTACAAAAAAGAATAGTTTGCCTCAAGAGCAAACTGCTAAAATAAAGAAAAGATTTTGGTTGTGAAATAAATTTTTTTTTAAGTATTGGTAAGACAAGGCTAAACGCTCCTTTTTTACAGGGCTAAAAACATAAATACACCTAACCAGGCCAAGTCATTCATGCCTAAATCCTGGCTTATCAACCAAATCTTGCTTGTGACCCATGCAAATACGACGTATATTCTTCACGATGAGGTACCCATCTTCATTCCATTCACAAAAAGTAGTCACTCAAGTCTGGCATCAATCGACATGCGAACTGCTGACGGTACTGAGCTGTAGCCAAGTATTTGCCAAGTGGCATGTTTAGAGTGGAGCGCCATCAATCATTCAAGTGTTACTAATTTCCATTGTAATGAGCACTTAAGAACGAACAGTAAGTTCATTGTTCAGGAATACATGTGCGATCCTGCTGGTGAGCACCGGTAAACATGTATTCTTGCTCAGACTCTCAGCGCTTGCCTCTGGCACATGGACTTGGAGGTATGATTTCTGCGGGTAATTATCCCACATCGTTTTTGTTCAGTGCTTTGTCGTTAACAAAGCTTCCATGACATAACCTTGCAGATCCAGTAGAAGCGGAGGCCTCACAATTTAATTATTATTATTTTAAACACTTAAACTTCATATTTTTATTTTTTTTAATTGGGGTATAGTTGCTCTTCAATACTTTGTTAGTTTCTGCTGTACAAAGAAGTGAATCAGCTATATGTATACATTTACCCGCTCCCTCTTGGGAAGCCTCCCACCCTCCTCCCCACCCCATTCTACCCATTCATGTCATCACAAAGCACCAGGCTGAGCTCCCTGTATTCCCTAAACATGTCCCTATATAGCAGGTAGGTTCCCACTAGCTATCTGTTTTACACACCATAGTGTAATAATTTCTGACAGTCCCCTTATCTTTGTCAGCAAATTCAGTGGACTGAGCCAATGTTCTAAATATCTGTTGAAGCAGTCCCTTCCCTACCTGCCCCCTCCCCAGTCCTGCCACAGCCCTAATGCAAGTTCTCATCAACTCTCTCTTGATCGGTTTCAACATTTCTCGTAACGAGTCTTCTGTACTGCAGTCTCCATCCTCCATTTCCCACTTCCCAATCAATCCTCCACACAGCAGTCGGAGTGACCTTTAGAAAAACAAATCTATTATGTTATTTTCCCTCCTTAACATCATTCAATGGCTTACAGCTGCCTTCAAGATAAAGTACAAACTCCTACACAGAGTAAACAAGACCCACAAGGCTTTTCATGGGCTGGCCTTTGCCCAGAGGCTAGATGCCAAACCTCTAAACATTGAAAAGATTGTGGTGGCTCATTTCCTGGTTTCTTCATCCATATGTAATTAACAAAAAGAGAGGAAGAAGCCAAAAAACGCCAAACGCATATGGATGCTGTAGTTAAAATGGTTTCTTAAAACATGTCTGATTAAAAAAAGTTGGAGACATTTATCAAAGCTAAATACCTCTCACATTTTCCCCCTGGTGCTCCTAAATTTTTACTGGTGCTCCTAAAATTTTGCCTACTTAGCCAACTAGAAGATCTAGAACTATAGATGTCTCTCCGGCAAAAAACATTCAAGCACAAGGAACAACAGCAGTAAGAAAGCTCCACCTATGCCATTAAATAACTTGTTCATTCAATCATTCATTCATGCATCCATCCATTCATTCACTTATGGTGAATTCATTGTGTACCAGGCACTGTACTTGCCCCTGCTGGGGCACTGGGAATGGATGAGGGATGGGATGCTGTCACTGGCTTCAAGGGGCTCACAGTTTAGAAGAGGGAGGGGAAAGGGGTTTCAGAGTCCTTGAGAGTTTCCAGTTTTCTTTTGACCACCTCTTGTGACAGGTCCTCAGTGCTCCTTGCCTCCTTGAAGTCTCTATTTCCTGTACCTTGTTTTACAATTACTTTTCCACAGGAGAGTCCTTCAAATATTTATTGATTTACTCAAAAATTATAGAATTCCTTTCCCCATGAGAATTCTGTTCCCCACTCAAAACACTGTATTGAGCTCCTACATATGCCCCACTCTGGGAATGAAAAGTCCCTGGCCTTAAGGTCATCTCAGCCTAGTGGCAGATACAGAGAAGCAGATGGACAATGACTAAGCAGTGTGACAAGAAGCATGACTGATGGATTGAATCTGGACCCTGTGTGTGCACGTATGTGTAAGGAGAGAGAGGATCTGAGCCCAAGAGAGGTATTAGCCAGGCAACAATCTTGATGGGGATCTGGGCAGAGATTAGCACCCACCTTGGGGTATGACCGGAGAAGGCAATGGCAACCCACTCCAGTACTCTTGCCTGGAAAATCCCATGGATGGAGGAGCCTGATAGGCTGCGGTCCATGGGGTTGCGAAGAGTCGGACACGACGGGGCGTCTTCACTTTCACTTTTCACTTTCATGCATTGGAGAAGGAAATGGCAACCCACCCCAGTGTTCTTGCCTGGAGAATCCCAGGGACAGGGGAGACTGGTGGGCTGCCATCTATGGGGTTGCACAGAGTTGGACACGACTGAAGAGACTTAGCAGCAGCAGCAGCAGCAGCAGGGGCTATGACCAGGCATGGCAGGTTACAGGAACCTTTTGTAGTGGAGCATGACTGGAGAGACTGTAAGCCCTACACTAGTGATGTACTTCAAGTTTTGTGACCTGGAGAACTCATTAACACACTGTTGTTTTCTGGGTTCCACTTCCTGGGTTTCTGACTTAGTAGATATGAACAGTATGAAAAGGCAAAAAGATAGGACACTGAAAGATGAACTCCCCAGGTCAGTAGGTGCCCAATATGCTAATGGAGATCAGTGGAGAAATAACTCCAGAAAGAATGATGGGATGGAGCCAAAGCAAAAATGATACCCAACTGTGAATGTGACTGGTGATAGATGCAAAGTCCGATGCTGTAAAGAGCAATATTGCATAGGAACCTGGAATGTTAGGTCCATGAATCAAGGCAAATTGGAAGTGGTCAAACAGGAGATGGCAAGAGTGAACGTCGACATTCTAGGAATCAGCGAACTAAGATGGACTGGAATGGGTGAATTTAACTCAGATGACCATTATATCTACTACTGTGGGCAAGAATCCCTTAGAAGAAATGGAGTAGCCATCATGGTCAACAAAACAGTCCAAAATGCAGTACTTGGATGCAATCTCAAAAATGACAGAATGATCTGTTTGTTTCCAAGGCAAACCATTCAATATCACAGTAATCCAAGTCTATGCCCCGACCAGTAACGCCAAAGAAGCTGAAGTTGAACAGTTCTATGAAGACCTCAAGACCTTCTAGAACTAACACCCCCAAAAGATGTCCTTTTCATTATAGGGGATTGGAATGCAAAAGTAGGAAGTCAAGAAACACCTGGCGTAATAGGCAAGTTTGGCCTTGGAGTACAGAATGAAGCAGGGCAAAGACTAATAGAGTTTTGCCACGAGAACGCACTGGTAATAGCAAACACCCTCTTCCAACAACACAAGAGAAGACTTTACACGTGGACATCACCAGATGGTCAACACCAAAATCAGATTGATTATATTCTTTGCAGCCAAAGATGGAGAAGCTCTATACAGTCAGCAAAAACAAGACCGGGAGCAGACTGTGGCTCAGATCATGAACTGCTTATTGCCAAATACAGACTTAAATTGAAGAAAGTAGGGAAAACCACTAGACCATTCAGGTATGACCTAGATCAAATCTCTTATGAGTATAGAGTGGAAGTGACAAATAGATTTAAGGGACTAGACCTGATAGACAGAGTGCTTGATGAACTATGAACAGAGGTTTGTGACATTGTACAGGAGACAGGGATCAAGACAATCCCCATGGAAAAGAAATGCAAAAAAGCAAAATGGCTGTCTGAGGAGGCCTTACAGATAGCTGGGAAGAGAAGAGAAGTGAAAAGCAAAGGAGAAAAGGAAAGATATTCCCATCTGAATGCAGAGTTCCAAAGAATAGCAAAGAGAGATAAGAAAGCCTTCCTCAGCGATCAGTGCAAAGAAATAGAGGAAAACAACAGATTGGGAAAGACTAGAGATCTCTTCAAGAAAATTAGAGATACCAAAGGAACATTTCATGCAAATATAGGCTCGATAAAGGACAGAAATGGTATGGACCTAACAGAAGCAGGAGATATTAAGAAGAGGTGGCAAGAATACACAGAAGAACTGTACAAAAAAGATCTTCACGACCTAGATAATCACGATGGTGTGATCACTCACCTAGAGCCAGACATCCTGGAATGTGAAGTCAAGTGGGCCTTAGAAAGCATCACTACGAACAAAGCTAGTGGAGGTGAGGGAATTCCAGTTGAGCCATTTCAAATCCTCAAAGGTGATGCTGTGAAAGTGCTGCACTCAATATGCCAGCAAATTTGGAAAACTCAGCAGTGGCCACAGGACTGGAAAAGGTCAGTTTTCGTTCCAATCCCAAAGAAAGGCAATGCCAAAGAATGCTCAAACTACTGCACAATTGCACTCATCTCACATGCTAGTAAAGTAATGCTTAAAATTCTCCAAGCCAGGCTTCAGCAATACGTGAACCGTAAACTTCCAGATGTTCAAGCTGGTTTTAGAAAAGGCAGAGGAACCAGAGATCAAATTGCCAATATCCGCTGGATCATCGAAAAAGCAAGAGAGTTCCAGAAAAACATCTATTTCTGCTTTATTGACTATGCCAAAGCCTTTGACTGTGTGGATCACAATAAACTGTGGAAAATTCTGAAAGAGATGGGAATACCAGACCATCTGACCTGTCTCTTGAGAAACCTGTATGCAGGTCAGGAAGCAACAGTTAGAACTGGACATGGAACAACAGACTGGTTCCAAATAGGAAAAGGAGTCCGTCAAGGCTGTATATTGTCACCCTGCTTATTTAACTTATATGCAGAGTACATCATGAGAAACGCTGGGCTGGAAGAAACACAAGCTGGAATCAAGATTGCCGGGAGAAATATCAATAACCTCAGATATGCGGATGACACCACCCTTATGGCAGAAAGTGAAGAAGAACTAAAGAGCCTCTTGATGAAGGTGAAAGAGGAGAGTGAAAAAGTTGGCTTAAAGCTCAACGTTCAGAAAACTAAGATCATGGCATCTGGTCCCATCACTTCATGGGAAATAGAGGGGGAAACAGTGGAAACAGTGTCAGACTTTATTTTTTTGGGCTCCAGAATCACTGCTGATGGTGACTGCAGCCATGAAATTAAAAGACGCTTACTCCTTGGAAGGAAGGTTATGGCCAACCTAGATAGCATATTTAAAAGCAGAGACATTACTTTGCCAACAAAAGTCCATCTAGTCAAGGCTGTGGTTTTTCCAGTGGTTATGTATGGATGTGAGAGTTGGACGGTGAAGAAAGCTGAGCGCAGAAGAATTGATGCTTTTGAACTGTGGTGTTGGAGAAGACTCTTGAGAGTCCCTTGGACTGCAAGGAGATCCAATCAATCCATCCTAAAAGAGATCAATCCTGGGTGTTCATTGGAAGGTCTGATGTTGAAGCTGAAACTCCAATACTTTGGGCACCTCATGCAAAGGGTTGACTCATTGGAAAAGACCCTAATGCTGGGTAGGATTGGGGGCGGGAGGAGAAGGGGACGACAGAGGATGAGATGGTTGGATGGCATCACTGACTCAATGGACATGGGTTTGGGTGGACTCCGGGAGTTGGTGATGTACAGGGAGGCATGGCGTGCTGCAATTCATGGGGTCGCAAAGAGTCGGACACGACTGAGCGACTGAACTGAACTGATATAGACACACTTACCTATGTATATATACATGTATGCATGCACATGCATATACATGCATACATGTATATACACACATGTATGTGTGTTTGCGTGCCCAGTCATGTGCATGACCGTGATTCTTTGTGACCCTATGGACTGAAGCCTGCCAGGCTACTCTGTACATGAAATTTTCCAGGCAAGAAGACTGGAGTGGGTTGCCATTTTCTACTCCAGGGGATCTTCCCAAGCCAGGGATTGAACCCGCATCTCTTGTGTCTCTCTCATTGGCAGGTGTATTCTTTACTGCTGCACCACACAGGCACACACATACACATATGCATAGAACTACAAGGCTTCAGTTATTGGCAAGTGAATGCCTTTTGCAATGCAATGAATTGTTACTGAAGCTTGCTATGTGCAAGGCGTTATTCAAGGTCCTGTTCTTTTTTAGGGTCAACCCTTCTTCTTTCCCAGTAGTTCTTAATCCATTTGCTGTCTTGGTTTTCCATAACAAAATGTAATTATCCCTTCTGGTGACAGTGACTTAAGCACACCTTTGAAGTCAAAAGACCTGAGCTTAAAACCAAGAGATTCATACCTTAGTAGCCATGAACACTGGGAAATTTATTTAATTCATCTAGTTGCACATTTATTCATTTATAAAGCAAGGAAACATCTATCTAGTAGAGATTTTCTGAGGATAAAATGAAGTATCAACTTGCACCCTGCCTGCAGCATAATCAATGCTCAAAAAGTGCTAGCCCAGAAAGAATGGGCCTTTCAATTAACTATGCTGCATCAATCGGTTACTCCTATTTTGACCCCTACTTCACACCAACAAAAAAATTAATTCCAGATGGGTTGTGGAACTGACTGAGAATGGGAAACAATAAAGCTTTTGGAACAAAACATTGGGTAATATCTTCACGAACTTGGAACAAGCAACAGTTTCTTAAACAGGGCACAAAAGAGCAAACCATAAAAGAAAAATGTGATAAACTTGGCTATGTTAAAATTAAGAACTTCTGATTATCCAAAGACATAATAAAGTAAAAAGGAAATCCACTAATAAAGAGAAGGTGTTTGCAATACATGTATCTGACAAACAAACTTATATAGAACTCCTATAAATCAGTAAGATAAAAGTCAACCACTCAGAACAATGGGAAAGATTTTGAAAAGGCACTTTATAAAAAAGGATTATCAAATGACCAAAAACATGAAAAGCGACTCAACTTCATCAGTCATCAGGGAAATAAAAACTGAATAAATACATGCTCACCAGTATGGCTAAACTTAAAAAGCAAAAAATGTCAAGTGCTGATGAGGATACTGTACAAAAGGAATCTCGTACACTAATAAAGGACAGTATTTGTATAATCACCTTGGAAAACTCTTTCTAATTATTATTGACCAAAGTCGAGCATATGCCTTTCCCACTAAATGCAAACATCATAGAAATTACTTCAGGCAGTTTTTTTTTTAAAAAAACTTTAAATCGACATCCAAAATCTAAGCTGGGACTAAGTACATGCTCGTTTTTAACATAACAAGAACCCTGAAAAGAGAGTTGCTTTCCTCTGTCTTCCTCTTATTAAATGGCAACAGTCTACTGTGTATCTTAACTGCATTTAATTTTAGTTCTATAATTATTTAGCTGAGGTTGTATTTCCCTTATTTCTGTTGAAAGTTCAGTTTCCTTTTAAAGAAAGAACTAAAAAAATCCAAAAGTTATAAAAGACCTTGTTTTTAACAGTTTTAATAATAAGAAATTATGTTGTTAATAGGTAATGCCCACCTGGAGATAGAGCCAGATTTTCAGGGCTATGCTCACATATTTTATCCCCAATGAATGAGTCCGAGTCCAGCGTGAGTCCACTCCCCAATGTGAGTCCAATCATGCTTTGTGCAGCATTGCATCCTGTGATGTTCATGAGCCCTGTCATGCAGGATGCTGTGGGCAGGCCTGGGTGACAGCACAAAGAGAGAGTTTAGAGTGCACTGTCCATACACCCTCATACTTTGTGCTTATTTTTTTTTTAAGCACTATGTTTGGTGTTTTAAAATATTATTTATTTATTTGGCTGTGTGAGTTCTTAGCTGCAGCCCACAGGCTCAGCTGCCCCCAGCATGTAGGATCTTATTCCCCAACCAGGGATCGAACCTGTGTTCCCTGCACTGGAAGGCAGATTCTCAACCACTCGACCATCAGGGAAGTCCCCCATACTATGTGCTTATGCTCTCATCACTTATACTCTGTAAAAGTGACTCTTAGTCAGCAATGTCCTTTCATGGGAGGCCTCTGGAAGTGAAAGAGAAAAGGTCTGTTCTTCATCAATGCTTTCATAATGATGGGTAAGTTATGGGAGAAATAATCATACAGAGAACAGAACCAAACTCCATGCACTAGAGTGGCTGGAAGGGAGGAGGTTGAATCACTGCCCCCAAAGATGTTAGGGACTGGGCAGTCCAATCATGTGCTAGACGGACTCAAGGATATCGACTCAAGTCAAAGGACAGCCTTGGATTTCTAAGTGTCTCTTGTTCCTTGACTGTGTGTGTATGTAGTGTGTGAGTGCACACCTGTGTGATTATGTGTGTGCAATCCGTCAGATGTTATATCTATGTGTATATACTATGCCTGATCTCTGAATTTGACTCTATGCTGCTTATTAGACAAGAACTAGAAGATTAGTTTTTTCTAGAAAAACTAGAAACTTAATTGATTTGGGCCATATTTTTCTGTTGTCAACAACAATCCTTTCAAAAAATGTCCCCCAAGTGTCAGAAAAATATACAGAACTTTAAAAAAATATTTTAAACATCTCAGCAACATGAGTCATTGCATAGGTCTTGAATTCTGACCACCTGAGTTCCAATTTTGCTTTTCCACTTATAGGCCAAGTGGGCAAGTTGCTTCATTCTGTGAGCTTCACTTTTCTGGTCTCTAAAAGGGGATAATAGCAGACTTTACTGACAGGGTCATAGACTACTCAGGATCTACCCCCAGAACCACTGCTCAATAAATGTGAGCAACCATGCAGAAGTGGAAGAGATTTCCCTAAAGTAAGTAGTTCTCTATGACATAATTGCAAACACAATTCTAGGTAGAGAAGTCTAGTCTTTGGTTATAAAACCACAATGTTCTGTATTATCTATTACAAAGCACAGTAGTTAAAATGCAGTCTACCTTTCTAAACCATCTGTGAGAGTTTGGTCACTTATTATGACGTTGTTGTTGTTTAGTCGCTAAGTTGTGGCCAACTCTTTTGTGACTCCATGGACTAGACCGGCAGGCTCCTCTGTCCATGGGATTCTCCAGGCAAGAACACTGGAGTGGGTTGCCATGCACTCCTCCAGGGAATCTTTCTAACCCAGGGATTGAACCCAGGTCTCCTGCATTGCAGGCAGATTCTTTACTGACTGAGCCATCAGAGAGGCCCATACTGTAGTCTCCCTACCAAGAGCAATATCATCATGTCTAACAAAACAATGCACACACCTTAATATAAAAAATTGTTTATTGCTAAAAAAATAAAATGTCCATCATCATCTGAGCCTTCAGTGAGTCGTAATCTTTTTACTGGTGGAGGGTCTTGCCTGGAAGTTGCTGGATGATGGTCAGGTGGTGGATGCTGAAGGCTGGGGTGGGTGTGGCAATTTCTTAAAACAAGACAATGATGAAGTCTGATGTATTGATTAGCTCCTCCTTTCATGAATAATTTTTCTGTAGCATAAAGTGTGTTTGACAGCATTTTACCCACAGTAGAACTTCTTTCAAAATTGGAGTCAGTTCTCTCAAACTTGGGCTTCCCTTGTAGCTCAGTCAGTAAAGAATCTGCCTGCAATGCAGGTGACCCAGGTTCGATTCCTGGGTCAGGAAGATCCCCTGGAGGAGAAAACGGCAACCCATTCCAGTATTCTTGCCTGAAGAATTTCATGGACAGATGAGCCCAGCGGGCTAAAGTCCATGGAGTCACAAGAGTTGGACATGACTTAGTGACTAAATCATCATAGAAGCTCTCAAATTCTGCCACTGACTTATTGACTATGTTTACATAATATTCTGATTCCTTTGTTGTCATTTAAATAGCATCTTCACCAGGAGTAGATTCCATCTTAAGAAGCCACTTTCTTTGCTCATTCATAAGAAGCAACCCCTCATCCATTAAATCTTTACCATGAAATTGTAGCAATTCAGGGACATCATCAGACAATACTTCTAATTCTAGTCCTTAATTCCTCAAAGTCATCTATGAGGGTTGGAATCAACTTTTTACCAAACTCCCAATAATGTTGTTATTTTGTCCTCTTCCCATGAATCACGGATGTTCTTAATGGCATCTAGAATGGTGAGTCCTTTCCAGGAGGTTTTCAATTTACTTTGCCCAGATCCATCACAGGAATCACTATCTATGGCAGCTACAGCCTTACAAAATGTATTTCTTAAATAAAAAGACTTGAAAGTCAAAATGACTCCTTGAACCACTGGCTGCAGAATGGATGTTATGTTAGCAGGCATGAAAACAACATTAATCTCGTTTTCGTCTATGCCTGCCAGCCCTCTTGGGTGACCATGTGCATTGTCAACGAACAGTAAGAATTTTTTTCTGAGCATTAGGTCTCAACAGTGGGCTTAAAATATTTAGTACACCAGACTGTAAACTAGGTAACTTGCTGAAGCTTCTGCATCAGCATCAGCATTTGCAGCCTCATCTTGGACTCTGAGGCTTCCCAGGTGGCACTAGTGGTAAAGAATTCATCTACCAATGCAGGAGACAAAGGAGATGTGTGTTTGATCCCTGGGTCAGGAAGATCTCCTGGAGAAGGAAATGGCAGCCCACTCCAGTATTCTGGAAAATTCTGTGGACAGAGGAGTTTGGCGGGCTACAGTCCATGGGGCTGTAGAGAGTCGGACTCTACTAAGCAACTAAGCACAGCACAAAGCTTGGACTTTGATATGACGGAGATGGCTATTTTCTTCTTGCCTGGGAAATCTCATGGACAGAGATGCTGGTTTCAAAATAGTCAGACATAACTTAGTGACTAAACAACAGCAAACAACATTTTCTTCTTAAATCTCATAAACCAACCTTGGCCAGCTTCAAACTTTTCTTCTGTAGCTTCCTCACCTGCCTCAGTCTTCACAGAATTGGAGAGAGTGAGGACTTTCTCCGGATTAGGCTCTGGCTGAAGGGAATGCTGTGGTTGGTTTGATCTTCCATCCAGATCACTTGAACTTTCTCCATATCCACAATAAGGCTGTTTTGATTTCTTATCATTTGTGAGCTCACTGGAGCAGCACTCTGAATTTCCTTTGAGAGCTTTTCCTTTGCACTCACAGCTTGGCTAACTGTTTGGTGCAAGAGGCCTAGTTTTCAGCCTGTCTCAGTGTTTGAAATGCCTTCCTTGCTAAGCTTAATCATTTCTAGCTTTTGATGTAAAAGTGAGAGATTTGATTTAAAGTGTGACCTTTCTGTTCACTTGACTGCTTAGAGGCCACTGTAGCTTTATTAATGGGCCTAATCTCAATATTGGGCTTCCCTGGTGGCTCAGACAGTAAAGAATCCACCTGCAACGCGAGAGACCTGGGTTTGATCCCTGGGTTGGGAAGATTCCCTGGAGGAGGGCATGGCAACCCACTCCAGTCTTGTTTTTATATTTACTTATTTTTATTTATTTATTTGGCTTGCCAGGGTCTTACTTGTGGCATGTGGGATCTAGTTCCCTGACCAGGGAGCGCCCAAAGTCTTAGCCACTGGACCACCAGGGAAGTCCCCACTCCAATATTCTTGCCTGGAGAATCCCCATGGACAGAGGAGCCTGGAGGGCTACAGTCTACGGGTTCACAGAGTTGGACACGACTGAGTGATATTGTTGTGTTTCAGAGACTAGGGAGGCCCAAGGAGAGAAAGAGAGACAGCAAAACAATCAGAATACACATGACATTCACCCATTAAGTTCAATGTCTTATGTGAGTGCAGTTTATGGCACCCCATAAGGGGTAACAATTACAATAGGAACATCAAAGATCACTGATCATGGACCACCATAACCAATATAATAATAACAAAAACTTTGAAATACTGCGAGAATTCCCAAAATGTGATAGAGACATGGTGAGCTAATGCTGTTGGAAAAATGACACTGATAGACTTGCTTGAACACACGGTTGCCACAAATCTTCCATCTATAAGAAATATAATATCTGTAACAATTACAATAGGAACATCAAAGATCACTGATCATGGACCACCATAACAAATATAATAATAACAAAAACTTCGAAATACTGCGAGAATTCCCAAAATGTGACAGAGAGACATGGTGAGCTAATGCTGTTGGAAAAATGACACTGATAGACTTGCTTGAACACACAGTTGCCACAAATCTTCCATCTATAAGAAATATAATATCTGTGAAGTAAAGCAAAGCATAATAAAATAAGATATGCCTGAATAAAGAAACCCAGAGAGACGATTAGGTACTCAGTCACATCAAATGGGAAATAATTTCCTATAAATGCTGGAAATTCCTGGTTATCATGTGGAAATACACAGGGAGGACTTTTTAGGCCATGCTCATTCCCTAAAGGGATGGGGTGTGTTGCCCAGGGCATCGATGGAGCTTTCTCCGGGTAGCTGAAGATTTGGCCACTCCCCTGTCTCCATCCTCTCTATCTGGCTGTCGTTCCATCTGAAAGAACTGAAGTTACTTTTCACTTGGGAGAACATAATAAAAATCAGTTCTTCACTACTAAATTAGGATGGACAACACTTCTCTTGGGAAGAAAAGCAATAACTGATCACAATAATGAGATTGTGCAACAAGCTTTGAAAATGCATAGCCCGCATTTATACAGAACAGGATATGCTTACACTTCAGATACAGCCATCGGATTTATGTTTCAGAGATACCGAGTAGGTAATAAATACAAGCATCACACTCTATTGAAACCACTTTGCTTTTTTCAACAGATAAAAATAGTATTCGCTTGTTCACTTCATATTAAACTACAGTATCCAAAATATTCCACTTCAAAATCAATTCTGGCAGGATTAGCCCATAATACAATGATTCATTTTCCAAAGGAAATACCACCAGTGATGCATTGCGCTCTCAAAAATTGTGTTCCAAGCATGATATTAGATTTTTATTCCATATCATCAAAACTGACTTTTCTGGGTCTCATAAAGTGCATTTCCAAAAGTAATTAAATGTTTTATAAGGTCAAACTCAATATTTAATTTTAAATGTAAACAGAACCAAAATTTTAAGGGTTTATGTTAAGAAAACATTGGAAGTTAGAGAAAATGAAAGGATTTCATTATAGTGTATCATTTTCTATGTCTTGAGAAAGTTGTATTTTTCTCTTTAACTTACTACATTTTAACCAAAGGGATAAACATTACCTGCCTTTCAGGGTTTTTATAAGTATTCCAGTTTATAAAATATCACAGAGGTAGTAGTAGTATAGTTATTGTCATCTAAGTATAAGGTAAATCTATTGATAAAATTAAAATAAAAATCCAAAAAACATAATTAATTTAAATGGATACTTATATGTTGAGTGAGAACAATGTTTGTAATGATGTAAAGCTAATTATTTAGTGGCAGGTTATAAAATAGAGCAGTTAAAACAGGGGAAAAAAAAGAGTCCCATACGCAGGAGAACAGCAGAATGAAATTAAACAGAAAACAGATTGAGGGTGGCCTCAGGTACTCGGCAATAATATGCTTATGAAAGCAGAGTTCCAAGCTGTCTTTGTTGATTTGAGGAGCAAATACAGAATGATACCTTCCATCTTCCTCCTACCCTGCCTGGTCGATCATATTACTGACACCCCCATATTGATCTAACTGTGCTCTCTAGATTCAGCCAGACCTCTAAACTGTCTAACCACGTCTGCTTCACTCTTAGTTCCACACACGGAACTGTGGATTTGTTGGGCACCTTCGAGCTTCAGCAACTTCTGCAAGAAAAAACTGTAGTTGTGCAGGAGTCTTTTGAGAAAAACATGATGTATTTGATGGCTGAGGTGTTTACTCATGAACGGATCTTTCAAAATTTTAATCTGGGCCCGTTTTCACATTTCAGAGAAGTCAAATGTAGAAAACCCAAAGTGATTTAGCTATTCTTTCAAAATTAATTAACCAAGTGATATTTAACTTGAAGGACTTCTCAGGTGACTCAGTGATAAAGAATCCACCTGCCAATGAAGGACACAGGAAACTCGGGATCAGTCCCTAGGTTGGGAAGATCCCCTGGAGAAGGAAATCCCATGGACAGAGGATCCTGATGGACTACAGTCCATGGGGTCGCAAAGAGTCAGACACGACTTAGCAACTGAGCACGCACACATGCACACATTTACCCTGAAGACACAAAGATGAAGAAACCCTACCACAGGAGGCCACAACCTAGAAAAATGGTTGTAAAACCTTCCTCGTTGTGCAGCACTAAACTCTCACCATCATGTATTCATTTACTTGTTCTTTCTACGTATTTATGGATCTATCATCTACTTACTATCTATCTATCATCATCATCATCTATCAACTACCTAGCATCTATGACTGTGGTAGAATATTTTGAGCTCCTAAAATGTATTCCACCCCAAAACAGAGAATTAAAAAAGATAAAAATTACATATAAATGGAAGTTCTAATATTTCCTTCCCTAATATATTATCGTGCATACCTCTTGAGGTACAAGCAACCCACTTTGGAGATGGCTGCCTGAAAGGGATATAAAGACATGTGAAGAGACAACCTAAGAAGCAACTAATCCACTGGGGGAACTGGCAGGACTTCACGGCAGAAGTAGAATTATAAACTGGCTTTTTGAAGAATGAACAGGGTACAAAACATATAATACAGGAAGTGATGATGTGTGTGTGTACATGACTAGTGGATCATTTTTGACACTGATGTTTTTCCTATTTGTTTTATTATTCATTTAACGTCATTGAACTTTTTATTCCATTAAAATTCTATGTGGAAGCCCAGAACGTGATATAAATAAAAGCAGAATTGTTCTGGTTGAAACAGGAAGTGGAGTCCAGAGAGAGCACCTGTTTAATGCTGAGAAGGTTCTGTGGAACTCAGAACTCCAGACTACTGTGAAAAGCCACAAGAGAGTTCTAAAATAATTTTGGACAAGAGAGTTCCTTAAACAATGGGTTTCTCTGATTCCTAGGTGGCACTAGTGGTAAAGAACCTGTCTGCCAATGCAGGCGACATAAAGAGATGTGGGTTTGATCCCTGGGTTGGGAGGATCCTCTGGAGGCAGGAATGGCAACCGACTCCAGTATTCTTGCCTAGAGAATTCCATGGACAGAGGAGACTGATGGGTTACAGTACAGAGAGTTGCAAAAGAGTCGGACATGACTAAGGCAACTTAGTACACACTATATTGTTTAAAGTTTTGGAGAGTATAATTGTGATGTAAATTTTGGGAAAGTGAAATTTAACCAATTTATTTCCTTTAAATATAGGTGCTTTTTTTTTAACCTTCCCTCATAGCTTTATTTTTTTAATTAATTAATTAATTTTAATTGGAGGATAATTACTTTACAATATTGTGGTGGTTTTTGCCAGACATCATCATGAATCACCCATGGGTGTACATGTGTCTCCATCCTGAACCGCCCTCTCACCTCCTTCCTCACCCCATCCCTCTGGGTTATCCCAGAGCACCAGCTTTGAGTTCCCTGCTTCATGCATCGAACTTGCGCTGGTCATCTATTTTACATATGGTAATATACGTGTTTCAATGCTATTCTCTCATATCGTGCCACCCTTGCCCTCTCCCCCATAGTCCAAAAGTCTGTTCTTTACATCTGTGTCTCTTTTGCTGTCTTGCATAAATACAGGTGCTTTTATGCTTGCTTATTTATGGCACACAAGATACCAGTATAAATGCCACGTTTCCAGTTTGTAACTTTCCCTTAGAAGTTTCTAAATTGAGAAAAATATCCCTGGTGACTCGGTAAAGAATCTGCCTGCTATGTGGGAAACCTGGGTTTGATCCCTGGGTTGGGAACACCCCCTGGAGAACGGAATGGCTATCCACTCCAGTATTCTTGCCTGGAAAAATCCCATGGACAGAGGAGCCTGGTGGGCTACAGTTCATGGGATGGCAAAGAGTTGTATCTGACTGAGCAAATAATACACACATACTGAATGTAGGGATTTATAATTTGGATGTACATCTGATTTGATAAAATATTTTTCTTCTCTAGTTCAAGAAAATGAGTAAACAGAGTAGTAATTATACTTCATAACAGTCAATTCATTTAACAAACATTCATTGAATGCCTGCTTTCTGCCAGGCACTGTGTTGGGTCCTTTGAAAACATGTGCAACTCACTTGTGGTCCAGTGGAAGGGGGCAGGCAGTTAAACATAGTAGAATGACATAGAAAATATACACATATAAGAATTAATATGTGATTGTCAAATAATAATACCACAAATCATGCTGAAATTATACTTTACATATGTACATCGCTATATACCGTATAATGGTACATACCATAATTTAGACATACATTATTATTAAACATTTTTGCTGTGTTTTATATAAAGTTGGGTCTCAACATATAATATTATGTGTCCTATATACTTTTAGGATTTCTTTGATTAATAGTGAACAACATTTTTAAATTGCCTGTTTCCATATTGCTTTAACTCTCATTGACTAAAAAAGATCTACATATTAGGATTATTAACTTCTTTCAGTTGAATGTTGTGTAATCTTATTTTTAGACAAACTTTGTGTTAGTATTTCTGATGTCCAAATCAGCAATTGGCAGCACAATTTTTTTTTTTTTTAGAAGTGAAATCCACTTTTCAAAAAAAATTTTTTTTTAATTAATTAATTAATTTTAGTTGGGGGCTAATTACTTTACAATATTGTAGTGGTTTTTCTATACATTGACATGAATCAGCCATGGGTTTACATGTGTTCCCCATCCTGAACCCCCCTCCCTCCTCCCTCCCCATCCCATCCCTCTCGGTCATCCCATTGCCCCAGCCCTGAGCGTTTGTCTCATGCATCGAACCTGGAATGGCGTTCTGTTTCACATATGATAATATACATGTTTCAATGCTATTCTCTCAGAACGTCCCACCCTCATCTTCTCCCTCAGAGTCCATAAGACTGTTCTATGCATCTGTGTCTCTTTTTCTGTCTCGCATATAGGGTTATTGTTACCATCTTTCAAATTCCATATATGTGCATTAGTATACTGTATTGGTGTTTTTCTTTCTGGCTTACTTCACTCTGTATAATGGTCTCCAGTTTCATCCATCTCAATAGAACTGATTCAAATGTATTCTTTTTAATGGCTGAGTAATATTCCATTGTGTATATGTACCACAGCTTCCTTATCCATTTGTCTGATGATGGACATCTAGGTTGCTTCCATGTCCTGGCTATTACAAACAGGCAGCAAAATTTTTCAAAGGAACAATTTGTGGTCAAGTTTTGAACAAACTAAAAAAGAGTTTTCCCTTGGTTTATAAGGTGCTGACTTTCCCAGAAAATTTAGCATCTCTTAAGATAGCAAGCTATGGTTTTTCCATTAGTCATGTATGGATGTGAGGGTTAGATCATAAAGAAGGCTGAGAGCCAAAGAATTGATGTTTTTGAATTGTGGTGCTGGAGAAGACTCTTGAGAGTCACTTGGAGAGCAAGGAGATCAAACCAGTCAATTATAAGGGAAATCAACCCTGACTGTTCATTGGAAGGACTGATGCTGAAGTTGAAGCTCCAATACTTTGGCCACTGATGTGAAATCAACCCTGACTGTTCATTGGAAGGACTGATGCTGAAGCTGAAGCTCTAATACTTTGGCCACTGATGTGAAGAGCCAACTCACTGGAAAGACTTTGATGCTGGGAAAGATTGAAGGCAAAAAGAGAAGGGGGCAGAAGAGGATGAGACAGTTAGACAGCATCACCAACACAATGGACTTGAATTTGAGCAAACTCTAGGAGACAGTGAAGGACAGAGGGACCTGGAGTGCTACAGTCCATGAGGTTGCAAAGAGTTGGACACGACTTAGTGAGTGAACAACAACAAAAGATAGCAATAATTTTTTGTGTGTTTATATCTCAAAGAGAGGGGGTGTCTAGGACCACCTAATGATAAATATGTTTTTCAAGTGCAAGGATTTCAGAAAGCCACGCATAACTGGGGTCACTTTCTTTTTGGATGGAATGGACCTGTGCATAGAAAGGCTATCTAGCTGTATCGCTTTCTATTGACGAAATGTCAGTGACCTGCAGTTTCTGTGACAACAAATAACTGTCCTCAAAGACTTTCAGAAAATCTTACCTGAAGGTCACTTTTCCCCTGAGGAAATCACTACTCTGCTGAATATAGTGTTAGCTCCTTCTGGTGTATATATTAAAGCATATTATAGGGTCCTGCATTAGGATAGTCTGTTTATAGAACACTAATACAAACACTGCTCTTTCCACTCATGGACCACCGTGGTATTTTTAGGAGCCAGGAAGTAGATGTGATACAGAAATGCAATCTATTGCTATAATCAAGAAAAGCAAATGTTCTATCTTCCTAAGGAGAAGCATTAAAGAATATTAATGACTTCGTAAATAAATATGTAAAATGTGAAGGTAAGTCAGCAGAGTAGGGCTGTGTAGGAGAAGACAAATGGCAAAAATGTAGAAAAATAAGATTCTCTTCCCAAGTCAAAAACAGAAATTAAATTAATTTATTTATTATAATTCAATCATGGGGGTTGACTAAACTGGGTGGACATCTTAGGATTTAATTTGGCTTGAAATACATGGAAGCAGGAACATATCCTAAAAATCATTTTGAAATTGTTTTACTTTTTTATTAATTTTTAAATAATCTTGTGAAAACTGGCATCTGAAGTAACATTTTTTGTTGGTCTGAACAAAAAGTTTATTTAAAGGGTGAGGGCAGGGCTGGGTGCCAAGGGTGGCTGATTGAAATCAAAGCTTTAGAGTAATCTGCATAACAATTACACTAATCATTTTCCTACTGGAAAAATTGATGATATGTAGACTTCCCTATGACCACATGGTGAGTCAGGGGAGCAAGGAACCAAATTCACGATTCCCAGTCCCAGACCACCATTTCATTATTCAAGAAGACCTAGATCTATTGCTCATGGGGGGCTAGCCCAAAGCTCACAAACTAGGTCGGTGGGTGAAGTGTTTCAATTTATAGGACGAAATGATGGGCACAGACCTGGTAAATTGTACTTGCAATTATTTTCTTAATTATAACTGCAGGGTAATTTCCGCAGACAGGGTGCATAATATAGGAAGTTTTTTTCCCCTTCACATATAAGGAGTAGGGCAATTGAAGGTCTCCCATCTTTGCTCTAAGGTGTTGCTTGAGATATCCAATATCTGCTAAATACAGACTTTGTGATTTAATATACTTTACAACTTCCTCACACGCCAAGCAAAAGAAATGGTGAGTTTGGAAAAGAAAATCAATTAAACTGGTTGTTTGGTGACTTGTGGACCAAAGCAAGCTTTCCTTTGGCCACAACTATCACTCTCGCATCTGTGGTGTTAGTCTTGCACACACACTACAAAAGGTTTTTCTGCTTGTTTCTGTCCTGTAAGAGGCTAGTATGTAAGAATGTGGTTTCTTCGCTCTTATTTCTCTCCATTTATTCGATTAGTGTGAGAAACGATTCTCCTCTGGCATCAGATAACATGCTGTCTATTACCATCAAGTTTAGGTGAAACAGATCCTGGAAACACATTTTATGGGTTTCTGAAGGAAATAAGGATGTGAGTGCTTAAAAAGGAGAAAAAAAGAAAATAAGCCACAACACAGGAACAAAACTGAAACTGGAACTCAATCTAACAGCTAATGAAAACAAAGAGGAACAATAAAGGGGGAAGAACAAAGCCAGGCGTAATAGGAGGAAAAATGAAATGAAAGAGAGAGGCCTGGTAAAAATGAAGACCAAGGAACTCTGGGCCATAGAGGAAGGGGGCAAACACCCTCAGGGCCAGATTAAAGGAAGGGGTGAGGGCAGTGGGCAAGAGACCAGAGGACGCCACAAAGGGGCTAAGGGAGACCAAGCTCTTGTCCCCACCGTTTTTTGTCCCTTCGTCTTGTTGTTTTCCCTTTTCATATCACATTCATGCTTTCAGTGGTAAAAGACAGAGAGGGAGAGAGAAGACAGGATTCCTGACCTCAAAACTATGCCCGTTTTATTTTCTTTCAAAACTTTTTATTTTATACTGGAGTCTAGTCAATTAACAATGTTGTGACAGCTTTAGGAGGACAGCAAAGGGACTCAGCCACACATATACAAGTAGCCATTCTCCTGCAAATACCCTCCCATCCAGGCTGTCACATAACACCGAGCAGAGTTCCTTGTTGGTTATCATTTTAAATATAGGAGTGTGTACATGTCCATCCCAAACTCCCTGCCTGTCCCTTCCTCTCACTTTAAATGCTCTTTCTCCAACCAACGTGACACCTGTAAACAGTCCATCAGAAGGTGTCCTGAATTCTTACATCCTGAATCAGGTATTTTCTCCTCTCTTGAAAGGTAAATGTCAGTAATTGTTCTATTTCAGCAAGCACTTTTAGTAATGCTGATTTTATATCCCTAAGTGCCCCCTAGTGACAAGGTCCAATTTCAAAATCTCTTTCACTGTAATTCTGTCTAAACATTTCCTTTTCCCAGCACAAATGCTGCTGTCTCAGGGACAAAGCATGTGACTTATTATCAGTTTATTTTAATTAGGCAGAGAAAAAAGTTTCTTGAGTAGCTGTAGGATGCTATAATAGTGAGTTATTGTTTTTTATTTATAAATTAACTTACAAATTGGAAAAAGTGATTGTCCCCTATTATAAGAGCAGTTTTCCCATGGTCATACTATTGGCATGATAACCCACTCCAGTATTCTTGCCTGGAGAATCCCATGGACAGAGGAACCTGGCCAGCTACTGTCAATGGGGTCGCAAAGAGTCAGACATCACTAAAGCGACTTAGCATGCTATTACAAAACAAATGATTTGGGAATGGGATTGCTCACATCCCCCTCCATTAAGTTTTATTAAGACTCAGATTTCTGCATAGTTTCTTTTCATTCATCTTGTGAAACAACAAAAAAGCAGAACAGACAAGAGTGGCATGTCTCTTTACAACTCTTTTCCAGTTGTGATTTCTCCTGATCATGTCTCCTAGCCCTACAAACTGTGTGGTAACTAAGAAGAAAAATGTTACTTAGGCTTAAATCCTAATTTAATAACTTTTTGTGGCATATGGGACATGCTATGTAATTTCTTTAAATGTCAGTTTTGTATCTGCAAAATGGGAATAATAATAAAAGACTTATGGGGATTAGATATTACAAATTAAGCTCTTAGTAGCATATCTGCATATATTTTGTTGTTAAGTTGCTCAGTCATGTCCGACTTTTTGTGACCCCATGGAAGCACAGCAGGCTTCCCTGTCCTTCACTACCTCCTGGAGTTTGCTCAGACTCACGTCCATGGAGTCAGTGATGCCATTTAACCATCTCATTCTCTGCTGCCCCCTTTCCTCTTGCTCTCTCTCTTTCCCAGAATCAGAACCCCATGAGCAGTATGAAAAGGCATATATTTAGGGCTTCCCTGGTGGCTCAGATGGTAAAGAATCTGCCTGCAATTCAGGAGACCTGGGTTTGATCTCCGGGTTAGCAAGATCCCCTGGAGAAGGGGATGTGACCCACTCCAGAGTTCTTGTCTGGAGAATCCCATGGACAGAGGAGCCTGGTGGGCTACAGTCCATGTGGTCACAAAGAGTCAGACATGACTGAGTGAGTACACTTTCACTTTCATGAATGATAGTTATTAAGATGTGTAGCCCAAGAATCAATACAGACCAATCTTGTGTCTTTCCTTCTCTCTTGAAAGATATCTGGTAGAAACAATCTGCATGCTCTGAAGCACAGTCACAATGACCTTTAAATAGATCATCTTTACTTCTAATCAAGGCTATTTTTAGATTCTCTTTAGAATCTAAGTGCTCAAGAGCTTAACTAGAACAGTCAATCTCCCCAGCTCTGTTGTATCATACTAACAAATTGAATAAAAGAGGCAAATGGGAGATATTAAAACTTTTTCTGTAGATCCGTTCACACATACACAGATTCTTGTATATATCATTCTCATTTTATCGATGAGGAAACTAAGACAACATAGGTCACAGTACTGGGGAAGAAATGGGGAAGGGACAGCCTGTTTGGGGGAAGATTTAAAACCTCCTGGAAGGAGTGGGTTTCCCATGTACAATCTCCCACACTCCCTCCAGGAGCAGGACCCTTAAGAACAGAAGGGTGTTCCCCTTGTAGCCCCTGAACCACTATTTTTGATGGAAGTGTGTTCAACTCCTTAGTCACTTCTGGGGTAGAAACAAGGGTAGGGAACAACCACTGGGTTGATAACTGATCTTGAGTAAGAATCCACATCAATTACACTATAGAATTTCTGCATCCACCTCAGAGGAATTGCTTCTATTTCTTGTATTCAGAATTTTTAACTTCAAATATTTCTGTCTGCGCTCTCTATACTTGCCCCCATTCTATTTCCCTCCCCTATTTGTAGACCTCATTAGAAGGAAAACTGATTAGCATGAAGTTAAAAGAATCACTATTGGAATCTTCTCTCTGATGTAATCAGAATAATAGACTTTAGCCAATGCCCTGAAGAGGGGAGCTGCTCCAGGCTTTATTAATTTCTCTTATTTATTTGCTCAAGATCAAATGCTCATTGATGAATCTGTTTTCAGAGATGTCTTAAATTCACACCCCAGGCCTGCAGAGGGTATGTGATATTCATAGAAGTCAACCAGTTTCAATGAATTGGGGTGAGTAGGTATTTTCATTGTTCTGAAAACCTCTAGCAGTGCACAAATTGTGAACTGAGGTAAAATGGTGTTCCCTGTCATATAAATTTTTATTGTGATTCTATTTGGCCTGTCTTAATGTCCATTCACGTGATTTTAGGTATGGCTGAGATATCCCCGGTTCTTTAACCCCATAACACCCTTGTGTGTCACATATATAGAGAGCTGTAACAATCGTTGCTAAAAATTCTTTTCTATCCCCAGTTCAGTTCTATCCCCTTCTTTTACACTAAAATTTGTCATCTTCGTTCCCCTTTCCAGATTCAAATGATTTATGTGATTACTTCTCAGCCTTTCTAGGATCGCTGCAATTTTAGAAATTACTTCAGCTCCAACTGTCCCCTAAAAAGGTGCATAGAATGGTCTGATCTTATTGGTCTGGAGCAAGTCAGACTAGCAAAGACAAACTCTGAGTAGCCTCAGTGCTGGTGAACAGGACACTGGTGAAACAGTGTTTCCTGAGTCAGTAAACTTATTATGATAATATCAAGCATGATTTCAAAGTAGGCAAGAAGGTGTGTTTTTAACACTCCAGTCCACACTCAGTGTGTGTGTGTGTTCTTGTTTATTCCAAAGAGCTAGCCTCAACCTCTTCAAAATCCAAGTCCAATGTGTACACCCTCCATTCTACTAACAAAGTCTTCTCAGTGGAGAAACTCCGACTATATTCTCTTCCACCAAAATGCTAATTGTTGATGATATGTTACCTCTGGGCTTAAGCATTATCTTCAAGAATGTCAGGAAATGACTGCCTTCTATTACAGAATAGCTTGGGCATCAGAGAACAGGGGGGGGAAATATATTTGTGAATGTGGAGTGCCTTTCAAAAAGAAGGCAAAGGTCATCTACGTTAAGGTCATCTAAGTTTGACCTTGCCTTAGAGAGATGAGGAAACCTCGGTGGATTCAAATTCCTCTCGGATGCTCCTCAACAGCTGAGCAATTGTTCGATTTAGTCATACATTGATGCTGTATTTGATTTACCCTAAATAGGGCGCTAATTTTAAAAAGAAAACTATTTTTATAAATTTTTACTTTATTAACTACACAATGCTGGCCATACATATTTACATACCTTGTACATGGAGACTATTAAGTAAGAAAGTGGTAATATAAAAGGCTGAGGCCATGCAAAAAACCCATCATTATTGCAAAATTTAAATCAGGATAATGTATCTATCTATCTATTTATTTTGGAAGTTATTAACCTCATAAACCCAGGAGAATCGGAACCAGAAATATCAAAGTTCAACTATGTTAGAGGTATCTAGGTTATTGAGATATACTTTCCATTGTGCTTGGAGAAGGAAATGGCAACCCACTCCAGTATTCTTGCCTGGAGAATCCCATGGACAGAGGCGCCCGGCAGGCTATAAAGTCCATGGGGTCACAAAGAGTCGGACACGATGGGGCGATTTCACTTTTCTATTGTGCTTAGTCGCTCCATCATGTCTGACTATTTGTGACCCCACGGACTGTAGCCCACCAGGCTCCTCTCTCCATGAGATTCTCCAGGCAAGAATATTGAAGTGGGTAGCCACTTACTTACAACTAAGTTTAAAATAGAACTTAGAAAAGTAGAAGGTGAATGACGCCAAAGTTCACATTTATAATACTGCACATAAACTTCTCAATCTGCACCATCTGTGAAAAGGAAAACACGGACCAGCAAAACTCATCCACTTTAGAGAGATGTAGCCTGGTGAAGTGAGCATCATAAGAGTTGGTACTGACTCATGTAAGCTACTGAGTCTCTAACCAAATGGAAGTAAAGCCCTTTGATATTTAGTGTGAGAATAATGCAATGGATTTATGGATTTAAATTCTTCCTGTATTACTTATTGTTCTCTTAATCTCTCTTTGTAGTTTAGAAAAAAGCAGAGAATCTGCTCAACACCCTGTAATGGTCTATATGGGAAAAAGAATCAAAAAAGAGTGGATATATGTTTCTGTATAACTGATTCACTTTGCTGTACAGCAGACACTAACACAACAGTGTAAATCAACTGTACTCCAATAAATAATAAAAACTTCATCATAAACCACAATCAAATAATGTAAAAAAAGAGAAAAAAATGCAGAGAGCTTATAGCCTCCAAGAAAATGGGTTAAGACTAGCATCAAAATAGAATCAAAATTGTTTCTACATTTTATTCAGATTTTTCCTTTTAAGATGGAAAACCCTCTCATGTAAACTTGGAGTGGCTGGGAAGTAGATTTCAGAAGAGAGAAAGAAAAAGAGAAGGTACATCACTCATTCGTTGAGACCTTCCGTGTTATTAGAATACACGCTAGCTGATGAAGGTTCAGGGATGAATTCAGTCTGGTGGGGAAGATATAGCACAGAATTATCCAGATAATCATGAAACTACAATTGTGGCAGTGATAAAATGGAGTAGAGGAAACAGGAAAGAGCAGGGACAGTAAATCTAGTCGAAAGGACTTGAGGGGATGAGAGAATTTCCCAGAGGATTTCATCTGGGCCCCAAGGTGAAGCGTGGAGATGGGCAGGGGTGGCTGGGGTGAGGTGGGGAGAGAGTCTCAGGGATAAAGACAGCACATGAGAGAACAAGCCTATGGACACCAAGGAGGAAAGGGAGGTGGGTGGGATGCATTGGGAGACTGGGATTGGCACACATATGTACATAATAGATAACATAATGAGAATCTCCTGTATAGCACATGGAACCCTACTCAGTGCTCCGTGATGACCTAAATGGGAAGGAAATTCAAAACAGAGGGGATATATGTATACACACAGTAGACTCATTTTGCTGTATAGCAGAAGCTAACACCGCACTGTAAAGCAACTATACTCCAATTAAAAAAAAAAAAAAGGAGAACAGTACATGGTCAGGAAGGAGCTTTTGAAATGAAGCTGCTAAGAGAAGCTCAGGGCAAGAGAGGGACTGTCACAGGTGGGTAACAGGAAGTAGGGAGACAGGTCGGTAGGGAAAGCGTGGCTCGCACAGGGTCATGTAGAAGGCTGTGCATTTTTTTCTAAGGACACTGGGAAGCCTCTGAGGCATTTCAACCTATGGAGGGACACACTCAGATCTGCATTTGGTAAAATTCATTCTGGCTGTGATGTGGACAGTGGGAGAGAGTGGAGCCTGACTGGACATGGGGGAGAAGTTAGGGAGCTGTTTGCATAGGCAGTGATGGCAAGTGGAGAAGCACAGAACAATATACATTCTGAAGGTAACATTGATAGGACTTGATAACTGAATATGAGAGCTGAAGAAGAGGCCAAGTGTCAAGTCCCACATTTCCCGCAGGAGCAATTGGGTGACATTTACTGAGATGGGGGCTGTTGGGGGAGGGGCAGGTTTGAGGGAGATAGGACAATGGCACCCCACAGGCAGAAGGTTAGATGTCTCTGAGGTTCTGAAGACAAGTGGAGAAGAGAGGCTGGCTTCTAACAGTGAGTGAAATCACTCGGGAAAGGGGAGAGGCTGAAAAGCCAAGTGGACCTGCCACCATACCGAGCAGCCATAGAGGGGAAGAGGCTGAAGATTCAGGAGAAAAGGAGTCACTCATTCAGGGAGGTTTATGGGAGGACAATATAGAGAGGACCAGAGCAAAGGTTGGAACTCACCTAGATGGCAGACCGAGCAGCCATAGAGGGGAAGAGGCTGAAGATTCAGGAGAAAAGGAGTCACTCATTCAGGGAGGTTTACGGGAGGACAATATAGAGAGGACCAGAGCAAAGGTTGGAACTCACCTAGATGGCAGGTGCATCCACTTCCTCCTTCCCCCATCTTAACAGGAGGAGAAGCAGATGGCAAAAAAGCAAACTGGCTGACAGATTTTGCATACATATCTGAGCTAGTTCTCAGAGGGTGGCCTCTGAACTTCTCTGAAACACAAAGCCAGGTCCTGCACTGACAAGGAGTGATTTGGAAGATGGGGCTGGGGGTAGGGGTGTGAAATTTCAAACCAGAGGAGGTTATTTCAGAGAATGACCTTGCTAGAGAAATAATTTGGAATGGTCAAGAAGTCCTTTTAAGTAGTTGTAACAACAATGAATCGGTTGGAAACTGGAGAATATCAAATGTTGTTGCTGTTTGGTTGCTTAAGTTGTGTACGACACTTTTGTGACCACATGGACTGTAGCCTGCCAAGTTCTTCTGTCCATAGGATTTCCCAGGCAAGAATACTGGAGTCGGTAGCTATTTCCCTCTCCAGGGGATCTTACCAACCCAGGGACCTGCATCTCCTGCATTGCAAGAGGATTCTTTATCATTGATCCACCTGAGAAGTCTCAAGATATCAGATAGAAATTCTAAAAGCATCATCTCCCACTTGCACTTATCCCTCTTGAACATGCTACATTAAGACCAATCTCTAGTTCTTTTGGTGATTGTGATTCTCCACAACTTAATAACCATCACCAGATGGTCAATACCAAAATCAGATTGATTATATTCTTTGCAACCAAAGATAGAGAAGCTCTATACAGGCAGCAAAAACAAAACGGGAGCTGACTGTGGCTCAGATCATGAACTCCTTATTGCAAAATTCAGGCTTAAATTGAAGAAAGTAGGGAAAACCACTAGACCATTCAGGTATGACCTAAATCAAATCGCTTATGATTATACAGTGGAAGTGACAAATAGATTCAAGGGACTAGATCTGATAGAGTGCCTGAAAAACTATGGATGGAGGTTCATGACATTGTACAGGAGGCAGTGATCAAGACTATCCCCAAGAAAAAGAAATGTAAAAAGGCAAAATGATTGTCTGAGGAGGCCTTACAAATAGCTGAGAAAACAAGAGAAGCTAAAGGGAAAGAAGAAAAGGAAAGATATACCCATTTGAATTCAGAGTTCCAAAGATAGCAAGGAGATATAAAGCCTTCCTCAGTGATCAGTGCAAAGAAATAGAGGAAAATGATAGAATAGGAAAGACTAGAGATCTCTTCAAGAAAATTAGATATACCAAAGGAATATTTCATGCAAAGATGAGCACAATAAAGGACAGAAACAGTATGGACCTAACAGAAGCTGAAGAGATTTAGAAGAGCTGGCAAGAATACACAGAAAAACTTTACAAAAAAGATCTTCATGACCCAGATAACCACTACGGTGTGATCACTCACCTGGAGTCAGATATCCTGGAATGCGAAGTCAAGTGGGCCTTAGGAAGCATCACTACGAACAAAGCTAGTGGAGGTGATGGAATTCCAGTTGAGTTATTTCAAATTCTAAAATATGATGCTGTGAAACTGCTGCGCTATTGAGTGCAACTATTGAGTGCAAACTGCTTCACTATTATATGCCAGCAAATCTTGAAAACTCAGCAGTGGCCACAAGACTGAAAAAGGTCAGTTTTCCAATCCCAAAGAAATGCAATGCCAAAGAATGTTCAAACTACCACACAATTGCACTCATCTCACACACTAGCAAAGTAATGCTCAAAATTCTCCAAGCCAGGCTTCAACAGTAAGTGAACTGTGAAATTCCAGATGTTCAAGCTGGTTTTAGAAAAGGCAGAGGAACCAGAGACCAAATTGCCAACATCCACTGGATCATCAGAAAAGGAAGAGAGTTCCAGAAAAACATCTGCTTCTGCTTTAATTGACTATGTCAAAGCCCTTGACTGTGTGGATCACAACAAACTGTGGAAAATTCTTCAAGAGATGGGAATACCAGATCATCTTACCTGCCTCCTGAGAAATCTGTATGCAGGTCAAGAAGCAACAGTTAGAACTAGACATGGAACAACAAACTGATTCCAAATTGGGAATAGAGCATGTCAAGGCTGTATATTGTCACCCTGCCTATTTAACTTATATGCTGAGTACATCAAGTGAAATGCCGGGCTGGATGAAGCACAAGCTGGAATCAAGATTGCTGGGAGAAATATCAATAACCTCAGATATGCAGATGACACCACCCTTATGGCAGGAAGCGAACAACTAAAGAGCTTCTTGGTGAAAGTGAAAGAGGAGTGAAAAAGCTGGCTTAAAACTAACATTCAAAAAACTATGACCATGCCATCCAGTCCCATCACTTCATGGCAAATAGATGGAGAAATAATGGAAACAGTGAGAGACTTTATTTTTGGGGGCTCCAAAATTACTGCAGATGGTGACTGCAGCCATGAAATTAAAAGACATTTGCTCCTTGGAAGAAAAGCTATGACCAACCCAAACAGCATATTAAAAAGCAGAGACATAACTTTTCCAACAATGATCTGTCTAGTAGAAGCTAAGGTTTTTCCAATAGTCATGTAGAATGTGAGAGTTGGATTATAAAGAAAGCTGAGTGCTGAAGAATTGATGCTTTTGAACTGTGGTGTTGGAGAAGACTCTTGAGACTCCATTGGACTGCAAGGAGATCAAACCACTCAATCCTAAAGAAATCAGTACTGAATATTCATTGGAAGGACTGATTTTGAAGCTGAAACTCCAATACTTTGGCCACCTGATGTGAAGAACTGACTCACTGGAAAAGTCCCTGATTCTGGGAAAGATTGAAGGCAAGAGAGAAGGGGACAACAGAGGATGAGATGGTTGGATGGCGTCACCAACTCAATGGACATGAATTTGAGCAAGCTCCAAGAGTTGGTGATGGACAGGGACGCCTGGGGTGCTGCAGTCCATGGGGTCACAAAGAGTCAGACGTGACTGAGCAACTAAACTGAACTGAACTGACAACTTAATAAATATTTTGGCTTCAAAAAGTGTGTTTTGATCAGAAGTTTCAAAGTTTTAGGTGGAAAATACTTAATTGCAAAAAGTGAAAATAACTGCAAAAAAATGTTGTGAAACAAGCTCCTCAATTGGCCAGGAGTCACAACTTTGTTCAACTTCCCCAGACCTGTTCTCCTGTATCTGCTTCCTTCCCTACCTCCCCTCCTTGCTCTCTTACTCCTGTAGGACCCAGCATGGTGCTGAACTTGCAGGAAGGAGTCCATAATACAGGTATTTCTAATATTTCATGTCACCATGAGGACAGTCCATCTTCAATGGCCTTTCAATCTTGAGACACAGAGCTATGGCAGGTTCTGGGATTTTTTCCTTTGTTTTCTTTTTTCACTTTGTCAAAAATACTGAAACTCTAAATTGGAGACCCAGGGAATCGCTTGCAAGTACTCTCTCCTTCTCTTTCTGTGCTCCTCTGTGTCACACAGAAATATGCTCCTACATTTGAGGTAGGTTTTTGCTCCAAACATCAGGTGAAGAAAGGACCCCCTGTTGGTTAAGCATTCTCCTGCAACTTGCATGTGTGTGTTGAAAAGGATCTTAGAGACCATTTTATCTCCTCTCTGGCTTGGACTGCACTCCATGTTATAGATGAGAAACTTAACAATGGTTTAACTTGGAGCCCCAGGAGGCCATTCCTTGAACTGATGACCTTGGTCGTCTGTGAACAGGTACAGATCTGAAACCTAGGATGTTAGTTCACATAAACTCTTCTGAGATGGGTTCATCTTTTTCTTTGCCCACAGACTCTAGTATGGTACTCTGCATGCATTATTGCTTAATGAACGCTAAGTAATTTGAATTTGCTGTTCAGGATCCTCCAGGAGCAAAATGAGCACAGATCTTTGGATTAATGGAGGTTTCCAAGTCACCATCAGACTAAGATCTAGGTTTAATATTATTTCCCTTCCTTCAGTTTAGAATGGAAATATTACAGAAAAATGGGTGAAATAGTACCAGTGAGTATGGTAATAAATTTCTGTCACGTGGCATGCAATCTGTGAGGGGATTCTTTCACTTGGTCCTGTACTTTGGGGAGTAATGGAGTGGAAAATTAAATTAAATAAAATAAGCTGTTATTATTTTGTGGCTCTGTTGAAAAGGGTACTATCAAATACTTTTAGATACGTATCTTCCAAAAGCAACTTCTGAAGTTTTTTCACATTACTGAATTGTAAGAAAGTGTTTTCTCATCTCTTTTATGTTTTCCTTTTCCTTTCTTTTTGCCTTTGGTAGAATCAAATCCATGGTAACTTACTTTGGGTTGCCTCAGAAATACATATTTAGATCAGAAGCCTTGAAGGTGAAACCCGAAAGCATAGGTTCTGAATTAAGTCAGAAAAGTAACAAGGTAATACTTTCATTGTTTTCATTTATATCACCTTCTAACCTCAGATTTCTGTGCAGGCTTATATGTCTTAGACATTGCAGATATTTCTATATTTGCTAGGTTCTTTGCTTAAGCATAATTATATCGCACTTGTAATTAATTTTATTTATAACATGTCCAAATATACTTTTTTCTTTTCATATGAAGTAAATTTATCCATCATCACAAAATGATAGTTGACAGCTGAAAGCAGGACCTCGTATCCTTGGCTTTTAGCCCAGGGATTTAAGTGATGTCACCTTTCATGGTCTATAATGTTTTTCTCATTTTATCTGTCCTCTTCCAGGCTAGTATTGTTTTAGTGGCATATGAAGAAAGACATCCCTTTCTCCTTGTGCACTTGACTAATGTAGTTATTGACCATGTATGAATGGGACTTTACTTTCAGTAATTTGAAGTGTCATTTAAGACAGACGTTTCCTTTTGTTCTGCAGGCACAAACGCAGGGCACGTGGAATGGGAGGAGTGTGGGGTTTGGGGTCCCATGGTCACAAGTTTTATTCTAAATTAGCACCTACTACCTGTAGGCTGAAGACAGGAAAGGTAATTCCTCTTCTACAGCACATCATTCACTGAAATAACACTGTGCTCAGTCGGGTGCCCAAGTAGCATTCTTAGAAAAACATGTTTTACACGTGTATCTTTAAACATTTCCCTGTGAGAAGTTAGAATGGTCAAAACATCCATGGAACAAAACAAAACACTTTGTCTCCCTGCTCCAAAATTAACCACCCACAACTCTTTACACACCATTATTTTATAGAGAAAATGAGGCTTGGAGAGGTGAAACAACCTGCCCGAGTCCTACAATGGGCTGGAGCTTGAGCCCTGTTCTATCAGATTCTAGAGTCCAAAGGCTTGTAACGCCCAAAGGAGGGAACAGGAGACAGCATCAGTCTCAAAGCCAAAGGAGGAAGGTTGATGGTGGGAAAAATGAAATAGAACTAAACAGTGCCCATCTTTTACCTACATGTCCTTGTCCAAGGTCACCAATTAATTCAGAAACAGGTGGTTTCCAAGCATCTGACATGGGAAAGGCAGGGAATTGTAGCTTGTGGCTGTTTGTCAAAGAATTGCAGACTATGAAACTTGAAATTAAATTAGACCACATGCCCATGGAAACTCCAGTGTGCAAAATGTTAGGCTAGTCCTGTAGTATAGATGTTACGCCTGTACTACTCCTCCATCAAGCCTAGGATAGGGGAGTCCTAGCTGCTAGATCAAATTCTTTTACTTATTGTATCAGCTTGGGAAAGGTCATTTAAACACTGTTTATGAAATAACGGACTGTATGATTTGACCAGTAAAGGTTTATATGACACATGTGATGTATCCAATAATAACAAGTAAAATTATGTTCATAATTTCTCATTCCATGAATCTGTGCAGCATGTGAAGTGAAAGTCACTCAGTTGTGTCTGACTCTCTGCAACCCCATAGACTATATAGTACATGGAATTCTCCAAGCCAGAATACTGGAGTGGGTAGCCATTCCCTTCTCCAGGGGATCTTCCCAGCACAGGGATAGAACCCAGGTCTCCCACATTGCAGGCGGATTCTTTACCAGCTGAGCCACTAGGGAAGCCCAAGAATACTGGAGTGGGTAGCCTATCCCTCTCCAGTGGATCTTCCTGACCCAGGAATCGAACTGGGGTCTCCTGCATTGCAGGCGGATTCTTTACCAGCTGAGTTACCAGGGACACTTGCCAAGTCTGTGCAATAGCTAATTTTCAGTGCATGTTACATATGCTGAATCCACCATTCATCTCAAAGCTCTTTAATACACAAGGTTAGTACATTCATAAATTATTAAGCTGTTTACTCTTCTAATATTGCATGAACAGTTGTTAATTTAAATATACTTTTATAATTTGATTTCTTGTTTGGCATGAAGAAATTTGCAAAGTATTCGGACAAGAAAACCACAGTTTGAGCTTGAAGCCCTGGATATATGACATGAAATTTAAATACATTTGTAAGTGTCTGAGAGTATTTCACTCTTCCAACAGCCACTAGAGATGTAACTCAAGAAAGAAATCCTTGGTTTAAAAAATTAGTAATTATCCTTACTCAAGGTACTATGCAACTGACATCATTATCCTGAATTTCTCTAGTTGCTCCTCTCATTTGCATATATTACCAGCAAGTGTTGTCTGATATTTAACTTATATACATTTTGTCATGATCACTAAAGACTAAAACTTTCACTTTAAAGTTTCAATTATCTAAATGACATGTTTATTCCTTGAAAGTTAATCTCTTGGCACAGAGCCTTCAAATACAGTCATGGAGCAAATGTTAGCTAATTCAAACTTAATAAATTGGTTGTCAACTTTTGCTTTTATATAAAAAAGCACACCCTTGGTAATATTAATCCCTTGGAAAAGTTGATGAAACAAAAATTTTAAGTTCAACTGTGTTCATAAAAGTAAAAAGCTGTGACTGCAGTAAGTAGTATCATAAATGAAAAGTGTAAGTGCAGCAAATATTAAACACTAAGATTCAAGAACTGTGCTACCATGCCATCATTCACAAATATGCAAGAACATGTACACTTCATTAAAGCCAATGGAGTGTACCCATTCATCTTGGCATTATTCATAATTGAAACACTTTCAATTTTAGTTAACACACACAAAACTAATTTAAAAGTCAAATGAGGAAATTAGGTCTATGTTCCCATATTCCAATTCCACAGTGATATCAACCAGCCAAATTTAGCCCTAGGAGGTATGAAAAAATATCTAATACAGTGAATGGAAAACGTTTTAAAGAATCGCAGATCTGTTGAAACTAACCATTTTGCAACCAACTCAACAAAAATATATTTAGTGTTGTAAAACAGCCCTCAAACAATTCTGTTATGAAACAACTGAGCTTATCTATAGATTCACTTCTGGATTTCAAGAGCAGTGAATCAAGAACTAGAGTATTAATGTAAGAAATACAGTTCATTTCCTAAATAATAAAAAAAAAACTATACTGAACAGTGATTGAAAAATATTTTCTGCCCACACATTATAAAGGCCAGAGGGAATCTTCTCCTGTTTTAAATCTTTATTTCTGTCATACTCTTCCTATTCGCTCTTCCAGTTTTCACCGTTCTTTTGTGTCTCTTTTTTTTTCATCTTTTGGTTTATTGCTTCATCAGTCCCCACTGTGCATGTCACCAAGGACTCTTTGCTTCATCCTTTACTTGTTTATCTCTAAGTCTCAAGTCTTTCGTCTCCCATCTCTGAAGTTAATTGTTCTGGAATATTTATTTCCATCTGAGCTTCTCCCTCAAACTCAGTTTTATTTATTGTCATTTGCAGATATTGAAGTGAAAGTGAAAGTGTTAGTTGCTCAATTGTGAACCACTCTTTGTGACCCCATAGATCGTAGCCAGGCTCCTCTGTCCAAAAGGTTCTCCATGCAAGAATACTGGGGTGGGTATCCATTCGCTTCCAAGAGATCTTCCCAATGCAGGGATCGAATCCAGGTCTCCTGCACTGCAGGCAGATTCTTTACCATCTGAACCACCAGGGAAGCCCTTACAGATATACAACTTGACCCTAAAGCTCAACAACAACAAAAAAGGTGTTAAAATTCCTTGACTTTCCTGCTAAAGCATTTTTGTAACTGTTATATTCTGGCTTTTTTGCAAGCTCACAACCCTGGTACAGTTGTTCCTTGGTACACAAGAGGGAACTGGTTTCAGTGTCCCTATGGAATAGGGGCCCTGAAATAGATACCAAAGTTTGAGGATGCCCAAATCTGTTATATAAAATGGCATAGTATAGTTGACCCTCCACAACCACCCCATGTTTAGTCATTCTGACACCTTTCTTTCTAAGGGTTCCAGTCTCCTCAATATGAGGAAACATTACTTACATTCTTCCAAGTTTAAACAATCACCAGAGAAGGAGTTGTGTGTACGTCAGTGTAGGCAGCGTGCATGCACCCATGGGAGAGGGTAAGGGTAACGCTTATCAGAGAAGAGGAGGGGGGAATTCTGCCCGACTAGTGTCGGCACAGGGGCAGGGAGAGGATGCTGGCCTTGACCCTGCACCCAGATCATTCATCTGCCTGCCCAGAGCCATGTTGGTAGCTTCCAGCTGCAGCCCTGCCCCTCTAGAAGACTCTATGTGGAAAGATACATGCTGGCATATCATATTTTATCTATACTTCCCAGAGGAAGGGAATAACTTCAAATGGCAGAGAGAGTCACATAGGAGCTCCGATACCCCACAGCAAACCTGACAATTGATAGAGGTCTCCGCACAACAATTCTTGGATTCCTGTCTTCCTTTCCTTTACTACTCTGCACAATGTACACAAATTTTTTGAAACTTCATTTAGCAGAATTTCCTGCTTTCGGTTTCTCTCCGTTCATTCCACATTATCTGCTTGAGAATGATCTATATCTGGTTGGTGGATGGGAGATATGGTGTCCCACACATGGTCTCATCTGAACTTCTGGACATTAATTCCTGACTTTGCCTCACTCTAATGCTGGGACCCCTGGCCTTCTCCCTACTTCTTCACTATGTCTGTATAAGGCACCTCGTGGCCCTGAGGTGGGTTCTAAGTTTAAATCCCCTTGGTCAGCATGTCCCTCTCTGCTCCTTGTGTCTATGGACCTCTTGTCCTGAGAATTCTGTTCAATACACTCCAGTGAGTGATCCCCTTATCCCAGGCCATATGCCATCAGCCATCACTTATCAATATAAGCTACTCTTCAGAGACTCTAAACAACAGTAGTATATTAATAATCCCTTATTCTAGCTATGAATACCCCATGCTCCTTTTGTGAGGAACGTGGGCTTCACCTGTAAGGTAGAATAGTCTGTCAACTTAACTCCTGACCATAGTCAAAAGAAGCCCTTCCAAGACCTTGCTGCTGGTCTTACCCTGTCTGTCTCTTCTGCTCACTGTCCCTGCCCTCACCTGGATTACATGGCTCTTACCTGCCTAAGGCTGTCACCTGAGCCGTTTGTCCTGTAAGACTGCTCTTCCCCATGTAGCTGAATCCCTGTCAACCAAGTCTCTGGTTAGATGTCACCTGCTCGGGAAGGCCTCCCTACAGGTGGTTCTCCCTGTTACTGTCGTTGTTGGTGCCCTGTAATATCTGCAGAGCATCTAACAAACAATCTAAACAATACCCGTTTACTTGACTCTTCTCATTTGGGTAAGAAGCCCCTAGAGGTGGGTACCTGGTCTGTTTCTTCACCACAGCATATCCAATGTCTAGCACGTGTGTGTGTGTGTGTGTGTGTGTGTGTGTGTGTGTGTTAGTTGCTCAGTCCCATCTCTTCGTGACCCCATGGACTATAGCCCACCAGGGTCCTCCATCCATGGGATTTCCCAGGCAAGAATACTGGAGTGGGTTGCCATTTTCTTCTTCAGGGGAATCTTCCTAACCTAGGGATCAAACTCTCATCTCTCACATTGGCAGGTGGATTCTTTACCACTGAGCTCAGAGCTACCCATTTAAATTTGTATCTTTTTCATAAGATATTGTATGTATTTAAAATATTATAAATTTTGTATATTTTAATCAACATATAGATAAATGATATTATTTGGAAAGTCTGATAATTTGCTGTCACCCTCTTTCTCCAGAGATGAGGATAAAGCATAGAAATAGCATGGTTGGGTTCCTTGGAGTTAAAGTCATTGCTCAAGGACAGTGAACAATGCTATAAAATCACTTGTACTATAAAGATCATTATCTAAAGTCATTATCATACACAGGACATTCAAACTTCACATTGAGATTTCTCTCCTAGTCCTTCATTTCTGACAAGTCTCAAAACACCAAGACTTACTTTCTGTTTCTTAGAGAAAAAGAGGATACATCAAGGAGACACTTGAAAATTAACAAGTAGTCATAAATTTATGAAAGTACAGAGATAGCCCTGTGTTTCAGTTATTATAAACATGCCTCTTTGTTTGGCTACAAAATGTCCTTATTATTATTCTCAATTTTTAAAGTTGCTATCATCACTTTTTGAGTAAGAGCAGACTATATTCACAGCCTTAAGGTAAACAGATTTCTTAGGACATTAAAAAGCATTAACCATGAAGGAGAAAAGTAATTTATTGTTTTTTAATCAAATTTAAAATTTTCAACACATCAAAGGCACTTTAAATAAAGTGATAGACAAACCAAAAACTGGAAATATACTTACAATATGTTTATTTGACAAAGAACTTTCCAGAATAGATGAAGAATCCTACCATAAGCAATAGATAAATGATCCAGTAAGACTGAGAAAAAACTTGAATAGACATCTCACCAAGGAGGATATACAAACGGGCAACAGTGCATAAAAAGATGATAAAGATCAACAGCCATCAGATATCTGCAAATGGAAGTCATGACAGATATCATCTCCTACCCACTGTTGGTGAGGATAAGGAGCAGCTAGAACTTTGAACACTGCTGGTGAACTGAGGGACAGTTTCTTATAAACATTTACAATCCAGCAATCCCATTTCTCAGTCTTTATCCAATGGGAATGAAACAAGTTATTCACAGACTTGTATAGGAATTTTCAGAGCAGTCTTTTTCATAACAGTCCCAAACTAGAAACAATCCAAATGTCAAAAATAGAATAACTTGTACAAAAATAGGATAACTACGGTTTAGTTATACAATGGAGTATTACTCAACAATAAAAAAGAAGTGAACTCTGCTTAGAGAATTAAGCCACAATCTCTATAATACTATGGTGAGTGAATGGAGCATTTACCATTTATATGCTATATGATTCCATTCATTTGAAGTCCAGGAACAGACTGAAGTAACCAATGGTGACAGTGATAAGAAAGTCGTTGCTTGGGTAGTACAGAAGAGATGAAGGGGTGGGAGGGAGGTGGTAGGCTCTTGAACTGGAATTGACTGGAAAGGGCCATGAGGGAAATATTCATGGTATGGGATTCAGTGTCTTATTTTGCATGACCATTATACCAGGTGTTTGAAAGTGGAAGTCACTCAGTCATGTCCGACTCTTTGCAACTCCGTGGACTACACAGTCCATGGAATTTTCCAGGCCAGAATGCTGGAGTGGGTAGCCTTTCCCTTCTCCAGGGGATCTTCCCAACCCAGGGATCAAACCCAAGTCTCCCTCACTGCAGGCGGATTCTTTACCAGCTGAGTCACAAGGGAAGCCTCTTGGCTGGGGGCCCTGGCTCCAGTTTGGGAAGCCTGTGCTTCCCTCCCAGGGTTGTGTGGTGCTGAGAACACCACCTGGCACGTGGCTGGGCACTGCCACGTTGTGGGAACATGATGAGGTGGAGGCGTGGTGGTGCTTTGGGGGCTTCCGTGTGGAGTGATGGCTAAAGACTACTGAAGAGAGAAGTTCAACAGTATTCTTTTTTAATGAGAGAGGAAACACCTTAAGGTGGACACGTTGGGCGGCCAGCTCTGGGGTTAATAATGAAGGGCTTCCCCGGGGGAGCTCTGGTCATCGGCATCTGTCCCTCAGCACCTGCGAGCCTGGCTGAGGGTTCTCTTTCTCGGAGCAGGTGCTCCATGAATGCCATTGCCGCCCAAAACGCTTCTGAAACTCCTCTCAGAATGTCCTGCAACCTCAGCCCAAGGCACCCAAAGATAATCAGCCTCAGGTTTTCCAGAATCCCCCTTCTTAGCCACGTGTGTCAGAATGGGTGCTCTGGCTCTAAAAGCACCTTAGGAAGGAGTGTGAGCCGTAGGATCGCCAGTAGCAGGGCCTGGCCCGAGCAGACGTGTCAGATCCGCCTCGTGCCTCCACACACGCTCTCACTAATCCACACGTCCCTCCAGGCGAGCCCTGGGCTGCCCCTCCGTGAGATGGCTCTTCGCTGCTGACACCAGACAGCTCACCTGGTCCTTGTCGCACCTCCCAGGACTCGCCTGGTGTTTACCCTGAGGTGGGTCCCTTCTGCGGTTCCTTCGGTGCTCCCACAGCCGGAAGGCAGGGCACCTGTTAGGTGTCTGTGGATCCCCTGGAAGCTGGCTGTGACTCCGGGGGACACGCTGCACCACCCGTGGTCCTCAGTGCCTGGAGAGCAGGCCCGCGCCCGCTTTGCTGCCCAGTGGTTCATCCTCAGAGTCGCGGTACTCTTGCCCTGAGCATCTCTTTCTGCTCCTGACGGAGTGAACTCGTGGCTAGAATACTGCTTGTGTGTTTTGAAAATGTGCCCCTCCCAGGTGCTGGCTGTGTCCCTGTGAGCGGGAGGTGTGACCTAGCGTGGCCGAGGTCTGCTGTCCCTAAGCTTCAGGGAGTGCGGTCCTGGGAGGTGGCCCCGGCCGGCGGGGTGGGGGGACTCTCCGGACAGAGCGGCCGGCAGATCCGGGAGCCTCTCCTTGGGGAAGCCGAGGTGAGCGGTGGCCCGGGCAGGCGGCCTGGTAGGGTGGACGTGGCTGCCCCGCTGTGTCTGTGTGTAGCTGAGATGGTCTCGTTCACCGGCTCACGTCCCGCCTCCAGGGTCTGGGCGCCTTCTCCCCGGGTGTGGCCCCGGTCCCTGGCATCTGTCCTCCAGGGCACCCTGGACAGAGACCTTCCCGTCCTCATCTCGCGTGCTCTCTGGCTAGTTTAGCTGGTTCTGGGTCCAGGTCTCCTGTGCTTTAGAAATCCCCTTCTTCACTGGGCCGTCAGCCTTCTCACTTCTTTCCAGCTTGGCTTCTGCCCCAGAGACCTCTCCTGGGGTTTCAGCTCCCTCCTCGCCTGTGTGTGCGGTCCGTCCCCAGCCTGGACCCCTGCATCTGCCCCCTGGCCCTCTGGTCCCCTGCCATTCTAGCTGCCTGTGACTCATTTTCGTGGAAAATGTTTTGTCACCACCCCATATCCCTCTATCAATCTCCCAATCTGACTTCTTGTCCTTCTTCAGTAACATGACTCCTGTTTATCCAACATCAGATCTCAGAAAGGCCCAAGTTCAGTGATTTGCCTTTAAGTATTTAATACATTCTTAATAATTCTACCTCTGCTGTGAATTAAAGTTGTCTTCCCTGGTAAAGAATCTTCTGGCCAATGCAGGAGACACAAGAGACACAGTTCGATCCCTGGGTCGGGAAGATCCCCTGGAAAGGAAATGGCAACCCACTCCAGTATTCTTGCCTGGAGAATCCCATGGACAGAGGAGCCTTGTGGTCTACAGTCCATGGGATTGCAAAGAGTCAGACACGACTGAGCACACAGGAAGAATACTGGAATGAGTAGCCTATCCCTTCTCCAGCAGATCTTCCTGATTCAGGAATTGAATAGGGGTCTCCTGCATTGCAGGTTGATTCTTTACCAACTGAGCTATCAGGGAAGCCTGTTTATAACTATCAAAACTCATTGAGTCAGACAATTATCTGTGCATCTTATTGCATATAAATTGTACTAAAAAATTAAAAGATTCTTTTATTTAAAAAACATTAACACTAAACATCATTCAGAGTAGTTGCCTATTTTCCAGGCATGAGAGATATTAAGAAAATTCTTATTCTATTGAATTTTACATACCTGGTTTATAATGTATGATGACTATAGTAACTTATCCAGTTTCATTAGATTAAGCCTCAATTTTCTGTGAAGTTAAAAAACATAAAGAAGTACCAAGAGAAAAAAAAGCCCACCTCCCAAACAAACAAAAAACCCTGCTCTGAACCAGGATTACATTTTTAAAGATGAATGTCATTGCTACAATATACCAGCAAGGGGAGCAGTTACACTTTGAGAACAATTTCATCCTCTCACCACTGAATTATTCTATAGGGCACTTTAAAGAGACCAAAAATTGACTTTTGGGTGTAGCCACAATAGAAATGACAGATCATTTTAATGCAAGAGAAAAAGATTGGAAACCTTGACCCTCTAGATTACTTTGCACCTCAATGAGAAGGGGAGAAACAGATCAGCTTATTAAAAGAATTTGTTCATGTAATTCAGGTACCAGAAAAAACATTTAAAAGAACAGCTAAATTAACTGTGGGCTGCCACTTTTCCTTGGTTAATCATTCCCATATGAGAATAATAATGTCTGTCCACCCCCTTCTCCCACAAAAGAAAAAGACCCCCAAGAATGCCACTCTTCTGATGGATGTGAGCATAGCAGCATCCACTTGTGTAGAATTTGCAAGCTGTTCGAATGCTGGAGTCTGTCTGAGCATAGGCAAGGTAGGCAAAGGGTAATTTTTTAAAATCCTGAAGCATAAAGGCTTTTCAGTTGAGATGGTTATGCCATGAATCTGAAGGTTTATGTTGCATTTTTTATATATATCACCGTGCTCATCAATTCTTATAAGATTTGTAAGGCTTAATGCTCAGCTAAGCTCAGGAAGCCTGTAGAAAAGTCTCTAACTATCCCTTCCTGTCAGGTTCGGTAATCCTGGATTTACAGAAAAGACTGTTCTGGCTCACAATGGCAAGCATGTCCCCCAAGGCACATGCAAGTGAAGGGCTCCCGGTAGGGACACTTAAAATATGGGGAAGCGCCCCTTTATACTCTAACCTACAATAGTAACCCTGGTCTTGATTCTAACATCATGTGTGGCATGTCAGTTGCTCAATCATGTCTGACTCTTTGTGACCCCATGGACTGTACCTGACCAGGCTCTTCTGTCCATGGAATTCTCCAGGCAAGAATACTGGACTGGGTAGCCATTCCCTTCTCTAGCGGATCTTCCCGACCCAGGGATCGAACCTGGGTCTCCTGCATTGCAGGCAGATTCTTTACCATCTGAGCCACCAGGGAAGCCTCTCTAATATCATGGCACCTTCTCAATTCTCCTGGTTCCCCAGAGAAGCTGAGCACAGAGGACACAGCATTGTGTGCCCTGGAAAATGCCCTGAGCCATGCCCAGGGTTGGGGATGGATTCCCACTTGTAGGAAAGCCATATCTCTACATTCTGCAGTGCTCATGCATCCAAGTTGTGCCTTCCTCTCTTGGAGTCAAGTGAACCCGAGAACGCTGGGTAAACAGAAGGAGTCCCTTCCGGAACTCCATAGGAGAATGCACCAACAGAATGCAGAGCTTTAGAGCGTGAGCATGTGTGTGGGCTGACTCTACATGGGCACCTGCAGGGGCACCAGGAGCAACTCTTCCTTTAAAGTTGCACTTCACTGTAGCCCTTCCACAAGGGCAGCCCTCTGTCCCAGGAGAGGGGATGCTAGGAGCTTGGAAAAGGGCATCACCCATGAATGTGGGTACCCTCTGCCTGGGACATAAACCCTGCCCCGAGATTCTCCTATGAAAATCGAAGGAACACTTCTCAGTTCAACATCCCTAAGAAAGGATTTGGAATTACTTCCACTCATGAAATAGAAGGAAATCACTTTTTTCCCTTCAGTTTCTATAAATGGAAGTCCAAGGAAGTAGAGGGATCAGAGTAAGAACATTCAAGTTTAGACTCAGCCTTGAACATTTTCTCCAGACCCCCAAATCTGTGATGCTACAATCTGAACCACATTCTTGCTGGCAAAGAGTCATGGGGTTGCCCCACACTGAATTAGCATTTTATTACGCAGCAAAGCAGTTTTAAAGAACAACGAAGCAAACCACCAAGCAAACATAGAAATGAAATGCTGTGGCACACATAGTCCTAATTTTGAGCTTGCCACTCAATGGACCTGAGTTTTGGGTTCTTCCAAGTTGGACATAAAACAAAAGACTGTCTCCCGAGAGTTACTAAAACCTGTGAGATGTATAAAGTGTAGAGATGAAATATAAAGGGAAAAATAAACAAAGAACCCAGAAATGGGAGACGTGCTGGTTAGAGGAGGAAACAGAAGCAAGGTGTAGTTAGAGGTAAAGACATAAAAAAAGTAGAGATGCCTGTGTGTGTGTTTAAAATTTTAATTTAATTTTTCATCGCTGTAGAGTTGACTTAGAGTATTAGTTTCAGGTGTACAATATGGTAATACAAATTCTTATAAATTGAACACCATATAAGTTTATTATAATGTTACTGACTGTATTCCCTGTGATTTGCTCATCTTATAATTGGTAGTCTGTTGTGTTTGTTTATAATGAAAGGTGAGTTGCTTGCTCTAGCAGGTCTGCTTGCATACAAACCAGGAAGGAATAGTTGGCAGTTGTAGAGGGCACACTGGTCTGGTTGACATGGCACCAGGTGATTAAAGCACATTCCAGAAAGGGCTGATGTGTGTTTGTGTCAAGTGGGAGAACCCCCAGCCTGAAATCCAATCAGAAGTGTTGCATGGGGCTTCCTACTCTCGAGGAGGTAGAGATGGGCTACACTTCAGCATGGCTCCTGCTCCATAGGGAAGGACCATGAGTGGGAAGTGAGGATGTTATGTGATCTAGAATCATCTATATATCTGTAGGTGACTGCAACTGACTGAAAGGAACGTACAGGAAGCAAAGTACTTGGAAGTGAATTCCATGTGACTCCCTGCTGGCAGTCACAGGAGGGTGGGCTTTGGGAACCAAGTCTGAGTGAGAAGAAAGAGCTTTGAGGTTACCCACCCTCTAAAGAGTCTCGGCAGTTGTATTTTCACATAAATGTAGAATTTTGTCTGAATTTGACAAGGTGTTCCTAATGTTTCAAATACTATTCATGTAAGGTGCTTATATATATATATATATATCAGTTCAGTTCAGTTCAGGCACTCAGTTGTGTCTGACTCTTTGTGACCCCATGGACTGCAGCACCCCAGGCTTCCCTGTCCATCACCAACTCCTGGAGCTTATTCAAACTCATGTCCATCGAGTCAGTGAAGCCATCCAACCATCTCATCTTCTGTCATCCCCTTTTCCTCCTGCCTTCAATCTTTCCCAGCATCAGGGTCTTTTCCAATGAGTCAGCTCTTCACATCAGATGGCCAAAGTATTGGAATTTCAGCTTCAGCACCAGTCCTTCCAATGAATACTCAGGACTGATTTCCTTTAGAACTGACTGGTTTCATCTCCTTGCACTCCAGGGACTCTCAAGAGTCTTCTCCACAACCACAGTTCAAAAGCATCAGTTCTTCGGTGCTCAGCTTTCTTTATAGTCAAACTCTCACATCCATACATGACTACTGGAAAAACCATAACTTTGACTAGATGGACTTTTGTTGGCAGAGTAATGTCTCTGCTTTTTAATATGCCATCTAGGTTGGTCATAGCTTTTCTTCCACGGAGCAAGCGTCTTTTAATTTCATGGCTGCAGTCAACATCTGCAGTGATTTGGGAGCCCCCCAAAATAAAGTTCGTAACTGTTTCCACCGTTTCCCATCTATTTGCATGAAGTGATGGGATCAGATGCCATGATCTTAGTTTTCTGAAGGCTGAGTTTTAAGCCAACATTTTCCACTCTCCTCTTTCATTTTCATCAAGAGGCTCTTTAGGTCTTCTTAACTTTCTGCCATAAGAGTGGTGTCATCTATGTATCTGAGGTTACTGATATTTCTCCTGGCAATCTTGATTCCAGCTTGTGCTTCATCCAGCCTGGCATTTCGCATGATGTATTCTGCACGGAAGTTAAATAAGCAGAGTGGTAATATACAGCCTTGACATACTCCTTTCCTGATTTGGAACCAGTCTGTTATATATATATATATATATATATATATATATACACACACACACACATATATATATGTACATATATTTAATTGGGATACAGTTTGTTTTATAATGTTGTGTTAGTTTCTGCCATACAATGAAGTGATTCAGCTATATGTGTACATATAGCCTGGGATATAGCGCTTCTCAGGTGGCACTAGTGGTAAAGAACCTGTCTGAGAATTCAGGAGACACAACAGATGTAGGTTTGATCCCTGGGTAGCAAAGATCCCCTGGAGGAGGGCATGGCAGTCCACTCCAGTATTCTTGCCTGGGAAATCCCACGGACAGAGGAGCCTGGAGGGCTATAGTCCATGGGGTCACAAAGAGCCGGACATGACTGAAGTTACGTAGCATGCAAGCACATACATATATCCCTTCTGTCTTGGACCTGCTTCCCACCCCCCACCCATCCCATCCCATCCCTCTAGGTCATCACAGAGCACAAGCGGAGCTCCCTGTGCTATACAACAAGTTCCCACTAGTTTTCTATTTTACACATACTAGCACCTTAAATTAGTATATTCTTCTTGAATATATTCACTCACTGAATGAATCAACCAGATTCCCCAAAGAGGAGTGTATCTCCCATTAATTAAAATAGGAGTCCATAATGGGTGAGATACAGCCTATAGTTTCTTTATTACTTCCATTTGGCATATGAAGGACATTCTCCAGCCATTCAAATCTCTCTCTGAGGGAAGTTAACTATCAAGATTTTTTTTTTTTTTTGCTAAGTCGCTTCAGTTGTGTCTGACTCTGTGCGACCCCATAGACGGCAGCCCACCAGGCTCCGCCGTCCCTGGTATTCTCCAGGCAGATAGATCTTGGCAATTCTCTCTTGAGGTCCCCAACGCTAACTAAGAATTTAAGAGGACGCCGGACATCATCCTAGTGGCTGGTGAGATAACCCACTTCCAGGTATAGGAGAGGAAGTGTGGTCCTGCCTGCTGTACCCAGTGTATCCTGTTCTAAGGTCTAGAAGGGGTGCTGATGACCTGCGGGACAAGAAGCATGCAGATGGGCTCCTTTTTACTTGGTTCAAATGCCAGTTTTCTATTCCAGGGGAGATAGAAACGTTTCTCACTGTCTTATGTGCTAGGGAGGAAGGAAAACTCAAGTGGAAGAGAGGCTGAGGTAGGGACTGTGAGCCAAGGGGAGCTCAGTGAGAGGGTAGGAGAGGGGGGCAAGGGTCTGGCAGCTCTCTGAGCAGACAACTATGTCTGGAGCTTAGCTGGTAGGAGAGTAGACAACCTTGGGCACTTTGGCAACTCAGCTCTCTTCCTTAATAATGACAAGAGCCTTAAGATCACAGGCAGCTGACCCTGAGAAAACATAGTCTTCTGCCAACTCAGGGTAGAGGCTGGAGAACAGATCTTGGAGTACCAGCCTCCAAGCTTCTCAGATCGGAACTCATCAACGTTCTCAATTGTTCTCACAATGACACAGTGCTTGTTTTGACCTTCCCCGACTCAGGCCATTGAAACATCCCTATTGGCTGCTCTGGGACACATAAATATGACTGTACTTGCAAAATCATGCTTTCATAAAGGATTCTTAATGCTGCTTAAAAACCACTTTCACAGGGCTTCCCTGGTGGTCCAGTGGTTGAGAATCCACCTTGCAATGTAGGGGACACTGGTTTGATCCCTGGTCGGGAAGATCTCACGTGCTGCAGGACAACTAAGCCCATGTGCCACAACTCCAGAGTCTGTGCCCTGGAGCCCAGGAACCTCAATTACCGAGTCCATGCATTGCAACTACTGAAGCCCACACACCCCAGATCCTGTGCTCCAAAACAAGAGAAGCCACCACAATGAGTAGCCCATGCACCAGAGGAGTAACCCCTGCTCTCCATAACTAGAGAAAGCCCAAATGTAGCAATGAAAACCCAGCACAGTCAAAAATAAATAAATATTAAAAGAAACACTTTCACATGTCCCTTTCCAATCTTCATTCCTCATTCTGTTTTTTCTCTCCCCCGGAGACAACCTCCTATTCACAGATGACAATCATCTCGCAGGTCTCATGTATAGAACACCTTTGTATGAATATGTTGTACACAGCTTGTCTTCAATAATCACAACAACCCATATAAGCTGTGTACTGTTATCCTCATTTTATAGACAAGAGCTCAGTGAGGTGAAGCCAACACTGAAATGTATGTGGGTTACGTGATCTGCCCAAATTACATCACTCACAGACTCTGGAGCAGGGATTCAAACTTGTGCCTTTCTAATAGGCATTCCACACTCATCCAACAGCACAACGGAAAGGAGACTGAAGCTCTCAGACATAAACTCCCTCGAATCTCTTTATATACACCTTCAAATGTTTGTTTATTTATCTCCCCTTCTCTCTTCTAACAAGGAGAAGCCGATTCTATCCTGTGTTCCTGAAAGTTCTCTCAATTGCCCACAGTTTTATCTATTCCCATTTCTCCACATTTCAGCTCTATATAGACAACTCTCAAACTCTGCGAGCTCCAGCTGGTGTTTCCAACCTCTAAGGAAGGGCATATCTTCTTAGCAATATACCATTTAATAGGCCATATATTGTTCCCCACCTCCTCAGCTCTCCACCTTAAACATGTCTGCTGTTTTTCTTAAGCAATCCACGTATTCTCTATTTCCATATGTTCGCTCACACTGATTTGAAATGTCCTTTTCTCTACTTGCAGACATTGAATTTATGTTTAAAGAATGAGCTTTAGTGTTATACCTGCTATGAATATTTCCCTAACTTTTTAGTCAAATTTAATGGTATCATCTCAGTATTCCCCAAGCACTCTGCTTATAAGGATAACACATCAGTTATCACATGGGAAAACCATCTCCATCTCTGCTTCAACTTATGGGCTGCCAGCACAGTATAGACAAGAAGACAGTTTTATTAATCTCTACACACCTTGAAGCAATAAGCATGGCCCTTGGCTAAGTGTTTGTTGTATGAATGAATGAATGGTGATTTGGTTACTGCTCTGACTTTTCAACAAGCCGTAAGGAGGGCATGATCTGATTTGGGGGTTATTCTTTTCTCCCCTTAAATCTTTACTATCATCCTGGGAATTTGTCTTTCTTGCTTTTGGAAAATACCGTTTTAAATTTTAAAAAAATTCCTGTGGTATAAAATCACAGAAAATAAAAGGGAATGATACATCATTTTTCTTATAAAAATAAATACATGACTGTCATCTAGGTGATCAATGTTACAGATAGGCATTCAAAAAATTAAAATGTATATTTGTCAGTTTCAAAAATAAGATAATAAGAATTGATCCTCTTCTATTAACAAACATTTATGTCCACATGTAACACAACAGTACATTTCAGTCGATTAGAATACTGAGTTTGGGGAGGTGGGAAGAAAAAGGGGATGTGAGCCTGAACTATGGAAGTCAGATTTATTGAAAGCAATACACTTTTATTACTTTCAATACTCTGATCTACCAATAATGCCTGTCTAAGGAGAAAGCCACTAAATGACATGCATCCTTGTTTTACAGCTGAATCTTTTTGCCTAAAGACCACCGTATGTACCAAAGCCATGAAAACAATTACTCTTTTAAAATAGGTTACAGGTGTTCCCTCTGTTTCTTGTATCAAACCCATTCCATGCTGACAATTCATAAGTAAATTTCATCTTGGTCTGGGTCAAACTGTCAAAAACTGTGTAATCAAAATATCTGAATAAAGAAGGTTTTACTGAATTCTTAGAGGAAGACATTTCTGGAAAATAAGGAATATAGTCCAATGTCCCAGGGAAATGTTATAAAATAAAAATAGGTAAAATGTGAACTTTTTCAAATAAGATGGACATTAATTATTCATTAAGCTAGATATAACTGGAATCTATCTTCAAAGTCTATGACTTCCTCCATAAATTTATTGAGGGCAAGGATCATGGTTTGCTTGCTTTTCTCCCCTACCCTCCAAGACTTTATAAAACTCAAAATGCCACCTAGGCTGTGCTTTCTGGTGATGGATCATCAGAACAGGTATTTAAAAGTGACACTACAGGGTTTTCAGTTATTGTGGCCTTGGGGCTTCCCTAGTGGCTCAGATGGTAAAGAAACTGTCAGCAATGTGAGAGACCCAGGTTCGATCCCTGGGTAGGGAAGAGCCCCTGAAGAAGGGAATGGCAACCCACTCCAGTATTTTTGCCTAGAGAATTCCACGGACAGAGAAGCTTGGTGGGCTACAGTCCATAGGGTCACAAAGAGTCAGACACAACTGAGTGACTAACACTTTTGCTTTGCTCGTGTAAAACTACCCGAGACCCAAACATTATGGAGGGCTTACTCACTGATTCTGGGTGTAGATCGCAAATAATTTACAGGTCCCCATCCTAGAAAAGAAGAGACAGGAAATGAACATATTACCATCACCTGCAAAGACATTTAAGAAACTTTCTCCATTGACATACCTCAAAGTCTCGATATTTTATTGCTAGCCAAGAAAATCATGGGAAGGGAGAGGGTCATGAAATAGATTATGACATCCCTGTGTTTCTAGGCTATTCAAGTGGTGACAGCCTTGATATCACATATTAAGAAACCTGGCATTACCTTTAAACTTTGCCACAGAAAAGACAACTTTGTGCCTATACCTTCTGCCTCAGAGAAATCGAGCTGGGACTGCTGGGGTAGGCAGAGAGGGAAAATATTCATCTTGGGATTTCCCTGGCAGTCCAGTGGTTAAGACTTTGCCTTCCAATGCAAGGGGCAAGGGTTTGAACCCTGGTTGGGGAGATAAGATCCCCAAAACATGCCTCATGGCCAAAACACCAGAACATAAACAACTGAAGCAGTACTGTAACAAATTCATTTCAAGGGAGAAAATTTTCTTGGATTCTTGGCATTCTGCTCCATAATCTACCAAGGTGTTGATACACAATTATAGTTTCTGTTTAAAATTTCTGACTACATGGGATAGATCTCTGGGTAAAACTGACAGTTGGGATAGAAATGCCGTGTACATCTCCTGGTATGGAATATCCAATGGCCTACTCTTGGATAACGTGAGTTGTGAAGCTTGAAAGAATAAATGAACTGAAGTCTAGGATAAAAGGACAAAAGCTTTTTGAGGGATGAGATCCTGTGGATATTTACATCATCCAGAACTACTGGAAGTTAATTCTGTAGTGAAGAGCTCTAAGAAAGAAATCTTGAGGGTTCCCTTGAGCCAACAATTTTTCATCCTGATAATAAAGAAGGACGACCTTTTCTGCCAGATGAAGTTGCTAAATGTAATATAGAATATTTCTTCTGGTTTAGTCATCTCTGGGGAGAGGTGAATCTCAACTCATTCTGAGAACAAGTTGAGGGAACCACAGATGGTAATTATAGGGCTATTCAGACTTTTGCTTTCTAGATTACACTGGCCCAATTCCTCTTTTAAAAAACATATTATAACCATATAATATGTGGGCTTCCCACTTCCCAGGTGGCACAGTGGTAAAGAATCCGGCTGTCAATGCAAGAGAGCAGCAGGAGATGTGGGTTCGATCCCATGTTGGGAAGATCTCCTGGAGGAGGAAATGGCAACCCACTCCAGTATTCTTGCCCAGGAAATCCCATGGACAGAAGAGCCTGGGGGCCTACAGTCCATGCATATGTGCTAAGTTGCTTCAGTTGTGTCTGACTCTTTGCGACCTCACAGACTGTAGCTCGCCAGGCTCCTCTGTCCATGGGGATTCTCCAGGCAAGAATACTGGAGGGGGTTGCCATGCTCTTCTCCAGGGGATCTTCCCCACCCAGGGATCGAACCTGTGTCTCTTAGTCTGCTGCTTTGGAAGGTGAGTTCTTTACCACTAGCGCCACCCGGGAAGCCCATGGGGTAGCAAAGAGTTGGACACGACTGAGTATACAAACACACACACACACACACACACAGATCAGCAGTGGCCCTTTTATATACTGTATGCTATACCACATATTTTATATATTACATAATTTTAATATATATGTTAATACTATATACTATTAATGTATATATTATATATGTTAACATATATCTTATATTATCATATGTATATGTAATGCTTTGTTCCTTGCATACTGTCTTGTTTTTCAAAAATATTCCTTTCAAAGTATGTTGATAAAATTTGAACAAATACTTAAGAATGATGAGGCTTATACCTAGAATGGTAAGCTTAACTCTCTGGTCCTGCTCTTCTGCTCCATTTAAAAAACTTGCTATTGGTGTAATTCATATATAATATTGCTTTTCTAACCTAAATTGAAAGATTCTATCAGTGCTTGTTTTCTTAATTATTCTTTCATCAAATTTCATTTGTGTTAAAATATACCAGTTTATAGTTATGTCAATGAATGCTATTCTAGTAATAACTTTATAAGGGAAAAGAATCTGAAAAAGAATATATATATATATATAATATATATATATATTTAAACTGAATTACTTTGTTGTACATATGAAACTTGGAGAAGGCAATGGCGACCCACTCCAGTACTCTTGCCTGGAAAATCCCATGGATGGAGGAGCCTCGTAGGCTGCAGTCCATGGGGTTGTGAAGAGTCGGACATGACTGAGTGACTTCACTTTCACTTTTCACTTTCATGCATTGGATAAGGAAATGACAACCCACTCCAGTGTTCCTGTCTGGAGAATCCCAGGGACGGCGGAGCCTGGTGGGCTGCCGTCTGTGGGGTCGCACAGAGTTGGACACGACTGAAGCGACTTAGCAGCAGCAGCAGCAGCACATATGAAACTAATATAACATTGTAAATTAACTATACTTCAATAAAATGTAAAAAAAATATAAAAGTAAACAAAAATTTAAAAGGTTTTTTATATGCTATTCTATCTTTAGAATGATTAAAAAATACATATAAACAATATATTGAGTTGTATTATCACGAGTTTCCTGGGATAAGGTATCAGCAGCTGCACTTGATTTAGTAATTTTTGCATTTTGGATGAAGGCATTTATAAGTCTAGCTCATCAATAAGTTATAGGTCCTCTGGTACAACTGATCCTCAAGGGTTGGAACTTGATATGTAATCCACTGCTTCAGCTCACTTTGATGCGATTGCAACTCTCTATTTACTGGTTCACCCATGTAACAAGGTCACACATTTGTGGCTTGGTGATAACAATATTGTTTAGGCTAGGACCCCAAATCTTCCCTCATTCAAAATTGATTTTATCTGGCACATCTCATTGTTGATGTAATCTGTCACGTAACCAGGGACGGAAATTAAATTGAAGCGGAAAAAATGGCTATTCAAAGAGTCAAATGCAGTTGCTTCTTTATCTCTTATGATATTCTGCTAAGCAGTTTACTGATTACATGAGAAATGGTTCTCATCAGGTATTGCCTCTAAGCCCTCAGGTTTAAAATAATCAAGTCATTTCCTTTAAAACGTGGACACGGTAGCCTCTTTCCCCATCTCTGTGATGGTTCAACTAGAAAGGCTGTGCCAAGGTCATCTGCCAGTTTCTTTTTTCTTTTTTTATTAATTGTAGGAAAAAAACACATTAGATCTATCCTCAGTAAATTTTAAAATATACTGGATGGTATGTTGACTGTAAGCTCAGCAGATCTCTAGAACTTTTTCATCCTGCATAACTGAAACTCTATACCCACTGAATAGTAATTTTCCATACCCCTCTCCCCAGCCCCAGGAAACTATTGTCTGCCAATTTCTCAAGGGTTTCAGGAAACCTGACCCTGGGGCATAATAATGAGATTACATTTCTGGGCAGGATACACTTTGATGTTCTAGTTTGGCTTTCACTCATCACAGACTGATGGAACAACAGACTGGTTCCAAATAGTAAAAGGGGTATGTCAAAGCTGTATATTGTCACCCTGCTTATTTAACTTATATGCAGAGTATATCATGAGAAATGCTGGGCTGGAAGAAACACAAGCTGGAATCAAGATTGCTGGGAGAAATATCAATAACCTCAGATATGCAGATGACACCACCCTTATGGCAGAAAGTCAAGAACTAAAGAGCCTCTTGATGAAAGTGAGAGAGGAGAGTGAAAAAGTTGGCTTAAAGCTCAACATTCAGAAAACTAAGATCATGGCATCCGGTCCCATCACTTCATGGGAAATAGATGGGGAAACAGTGGAAACAGTGGCTGACTTTATTTTTTTGGGTTCCAAAATCACTGCAGATGGTGACTGCAGCCATGAAATTAAAAGACGCTTACTCCTTGGCAGGAAAGTTATGACCAATCTAGATAGCATATTAAAAAGCAGAGACATTACTTTGCCAATAAAGGTCCATCTAGTCAAGGCTATGGTTTTTCCAGTAGTCATGTATGGATGTGAGAGTTGGACTATAAAGAAAGCTGAGCGCTGCAGAATTGATGCTTTTGAACTGTGGTGTTGGAGAAGACTCTTGAGAGTCCCATGGACTGCAAGGAGATCCAACCAGTCCATCTTAAAGCAGATCAGTCCTGGGTGTTCATTGGAAGGACTGATGTTGAAGCTGAAACTCCAATACTTTGGCCACCTGATGCGAAGAGCTGAGTCATTGGAAAAGACCCTGATGCTGGGAAAGGCAGGAGGAGAAGGGGACGACAGAGGATGAGGTGGTTGGATGGCATCACTGACTCAATGGACATGAGTTTAGGTAAACTCCAGGAGTTGGTGATGGACAGGGAGGCCTGGGGTTCTGCAGTTCATGGGGTCGCAAAGAGTCGGACACGACTGAATGACCGAACTGAACTGAACACCACAGACTGAAATATGTACTCAGATGGTTGCTTGTCCTACCTTATAGAGTAAACTTGTTGAAAACAGTAATGATTCAGTCTTACTCCTTTTTGTAATCTCCCCAAACTTAGTTCAATGTTGTGTATAAATATGCATGGCATTGAAGTGCAATGTTTCTTTTAATGTAATGATAACCTAGGATGCTGGACTCAGTGTTCATATAATCAATATAGGCAGACTTTCTTGCTACGTGACCATACATTAAATAACTATGAATGTTCTCCCATGGTCATCTGTAGAAGTGGCTTGAAATGTCAGCATACAGGCTTGCTTCACACAACGGAAATTAACTGGCTTTGGCCAGAGCCCCTAAAATTAATGAGTTCAAACCTCACTGACTCAATAGACGTGAGTTTCAGCAAACTCCAGGAGACAGTGAAGGACAGGGAAGCCTGGCCTGCTGAAGTTCATGGGATCACAAAGAGTCTGACATGACTAAGTCACTGAACAGCAACAACAACCTCACATCCAGTGAACCAGTTCTTATATTAGACTTACAAGATTGATTATGATATTAAATGCATGAGTGGCATACACAATCTAATAAAACAAGATCTTACCCCATCATCACATTACTTTATTCTGAGTCATTCTTGCTTTCTGTGGTAGAGTATGCTTCACCTGTTGAAACTGGTATAAGCACCATACTAAGCAAACAGGTCTCAGCTTTGATGGGAAATCAATTTTTTTGAAAAAGCATTTCACAATCCTTGTTCTGAGGGTTTGAGAGCTCCATGCAGGGTGATTAGCACACTGAGCCAAGGAGAGCTCCCATTCAAGTAAGGAAATACAAATATGTCCATAATGTACTTTTCTGAAAGTAATTCTTCTGGCTGCCCAATAAATTTATTCAGTTGGTTATCACTATCCTTGACTAACAGAGAATAAAAGACTGAAATGTTTGGACAGTTTCCTAAGGCCATGTGGTGATTTGTTAAAATTGAAGCAGGGTTACATTTCATGAATGAATGGATTTTTTTCTTCAGCTATACCTTTTAAAAATGTCATTATCGACACCCTCTTAATTTTACGTAAAGACATTTTGATGCAAAAAAATGATCACAGTGATGTTTAGGTCTTGTGCTGTATAATATTCAATTGTTGGGTTAAAGTTTATTCCAACATTTTATTCTGTAACAATGGTTTGGTCTCACTTTACCTTCTCTTCTCTTTCCTTCTAAAATCACCTGAATATACAATTACTAAATCAATAGTAACCACAATAACAGCTAACCTGTACTGAATTCTTATTAAATATTAGACATGATGCTGAGCACTTTATGTGAATCTCATCTAATCTAATACCAGAAGAATCCCATGGAGCATGACCTGGACTTCTGCTTATGGAATAAAACAATGTATTTCTTTTTTACATAAACTACACCTATCATCATTATCATCATCTACATTTCCTAGTTTCAGTCCCATTAAAGTGGATTGAGAACTGAAAGACACAAAGCAGAATCCTTTTAGATTTGAGTTTTTTCCTGATATTTTACCATTCTTTTTTCATACCTGATTCTGTAGCATTTTATTTTTAGTAACTCAACTTTGAGTCTTGCCAAAACAGCTCCATAGAAATAGCAACTGTTTTATGTATCTGTATGTCAATGGTTTTATATAACTTATAATTAAATAGTTATATTAACAGATACAATGGGGACAAACACAACTAATTCTTGGTCCATATAATCTTTATTGGTGGAGTCAGAAGTTACAGGTGGGCTCAGGGGACAGCAGGTGAGACCCTGGTGGCAGCTACCTAGGAAAGGGAGAGAGTTACTTAGTCAGGGAACTCATTTAAGGAAGGCTAGTTCAAAGAACTTTTACTGCAGTTGATATTTTAACTGAGTAGGTATTACTTTGACAAAATCAAAAGATAATTAAAAAGAATAGAAGCAGAAGGAGAAAGAGAGTAAGTTTAGGGAGTTTTCTCAGGATGAATAAACTAGAGTTAGAACTGAATTTGGCTCCAGAATTCAGCCTCCAAGTCTAGCAATTCAGTGTTCTTTCCCTCCATCCCACGAACCTCAGCACAGAGAAAACACTGGAGGGTTGGGTGGGCTGTTACCACCCAGGAAGGGGGTTTGAGACCACTTGAGCGTGGTCAGCGAGAGAACACAGTAACAGAAGAGAGAAGAAGCCAGAAAGTAATGAGAGTCTTAGAAGTTTGCAAAAGAAGAAACCTGTGATTGTGTTAACCTTAAGTTAACCCAAGTATTTCTTGATCTTGGGCCTCCCTGGTTCAAAACAAAAGGGGTTTCAGCAAATATATTTGGCCAACCGATACTGCCAACTATTTTCAGAACTGGTTTTTGCAGCTCTGAAATAGAAGAAACCCTGAAAGGGTGCCCCTCCCCACCAGCAAACAATAAACAACACAGAAGAACCGCTGACCCAACGGGCCCATGGGAAGCCAGGTGTGGAAGCAAACTTAGTGGAAATCTGTGATGACAAATAGCATTTAAAATGAAGTCATTTGAATCTCAGCCCCACTTTCTTCTAAGCCTTGGGCTTTACGGTTTCTATTTCCATCAAGTCTTTGAGTCAGACAGCACTAGTTTTGAAGAACTTCTTAGCCTCTGGTAAAACAGAAACAAGTCCAAAATGGATTCACTCATGCTAAGCCTATGTCACCAAACAGAAACTTAAGACTTAACTTAATTGTAGTTTGAATTTCCCCCAGGAATGTAATCCTAACCGGTCAGTTTGGAATTTTCTGGTCAGCACTGATGACATAATTAGCCACAGAGACCCTTTTCATCCACCAAAGGAAGATGCTGTAATCTGATCCTTCCTTCTCCCTTCCTCTTTCTGCCTAAACAACCTTTCCATCTTGTACAGCACCCTCAGAGCTCCTCTCAACTTGCTACATGGAACGCTGCCCAATTCATGAATCGTTTAATAAAGCCAATTAGATCTATAAATTTACTTGGATGGATTTTGTTTTTTAACACCTCCTGGAAGGGATGATTTTAATAGCTGCTTTAAAATGCCTCAGAATGGCTTATGCTTCTCCATTAAGTATTAATGTTTCCAGTTTATGTTAAATGCTTCCTATGTTTTTGTCCTTGGCATTTCCCAAATTGTTTCCTTCAAGAAGAACATTAGAAAGGTATTAAGATTCTATGACTTCATAAGAAATTCATATGAAGGTTAAGATTGCAAGTGGCTATCCTTTCCATAAAATTATGCTAAGTAGTGCAAATGGTTCGGACATGGGACATCACTTTAATGTACTTTCAAAAACAGCTACTTCAATTTTTAACTGATGTGGCTTATAATTATTGCGATCATTGAGCTATAAACACAGTTGAGATTTAGAGTCTCCTTCACATAAAACAGTATGTCATTTCAATATCTTTTGGGAAACAATATTATAACAGTGCATGTGTGTGCATGTTCAGTTGCTCAGTTGTGTACGACTCTTTTGCAACCTCTGGACTGTAGCCTGCCAGGCTCCTCTGTCCATGGGATTCTTCAGGCAAGAATACTGGAGTGGGTTGCCATTTCCTTCTCCAGGGGATCTACCTGACCCAGGGATCGAACCTGTGTCTCCAGCATTGCAGGCGGGTTCTTTACCACTGAACCACCAGGGAAGACCAATAATAAATATTTATTTAATTAACACGCATGCAAAGATAAGGAGTGTATGGGTAAACTATATTCTAAAGATTGCAAAATTAGTTAACTAAAGGAAATACACATGAAATAGAGAAGCAGGGCAAGAGCCAATATCCACGTGTGTACAGAGCACTTCTTTTCACGGAGCCCTGCTCTAGCAGACGCAGCTTCTGTGCTCTACCCTTGGCTGAGAGCAGGCTCCCCACGCAGGGGGACCCAGCACTTTACAGTATGAAGGTGAAAGTCGCTCAGGTGTGTCCAAGTCTTTTCAACCCCATGGACTACACAGTCCATGGAATTCTCCAGGCTAGAAAACTGGAGTGGGGAGCCGCTCTCTTCTCCAGAGGATCTTCCCAATCCAAGGATCGAACTCAGGTCTCCCACATTGCAAGCAGATTCTTTACAGTTTGAGCCACCAGGGAAGCCCAAGAATACTGGAGTGGGTAGCCCATCCCTTCTTCAACAGATCTTCCCGACCCAGGAATCGAACTGGGGTCTTCTGCATTGCAGGTAATTCTTTACCAACTGAGCCAGCAGGGAAGCCCACTTTACAGTATGCTTTGTGTAAAACAGAGTACAGATCTAACCATATGCAGTGAGGCACTGAGAGGCACAAAGAGCCCAAGCAGCGGCCTGGAAAGTGAGAAGAGTGCTGAAAAGGGGCACGTCTGACTCTGCAACTGTCCCAGGGGAAACCAATGAACTCAGCTTTGCTGAGACCTAATTCCTCATCTACAAAATGTGTCCATTTTGGCTTTGAGATTCTAGGAAGCAGGGAAGTCCCCCAGTTTTTCCTATTTATGTTATATTTCATCAGTCTTGCCCCCATAAGTGCTGTCATATACATCGCCTCCTCTGATGGTCACTGCTGTCACTTGCTGGCGTGTTATCCTGCCTCACTCCTGCCATGCCATCTTGCAGAAATTTCACCCCCTCTCCTGCCTCTCACTCTCTCCTGTACTTGATTCAGTCCCAAGTATATACACAAGCTTAGCTCTGACCTCTCCTGAACTTCAACGCTGCTTCTCCAAATTCTAGCTTCCATATGGGTGTTCTATTGTTGGATCAAATGCGACCAGACTTGAAAGAAACTCGTAATCCTTTCCCCCAAACCACGGGTCCCTCTGAACTTGCACGTGTGTGTCTATTATACAGACTTCTCCGCCAGTCAGGCTTGCGAACCTGACATTCCCCCTCATCTCCTCCCCACACCTGTCTCCAGACAATCACCTCCTGATCTTTTCTTTCTACGTCTCAACACTCAGCCTCTTTTATATGAGCCGCCCCCCGCCATCAATCCCACCAAGAGTCTGAGCGCATCAAAGTCTAGACTATTTCAGTGGTCTCCAAACTGATATCCTAATTTCAATCTCCGCCCTAATATTTATATACCAAATTAACCATGTAAGAAACTGTTTTGTTCATGCTAGTCTCCTCCTCTAAACCTCTCTTTGCTTCTCACTGTTACCAGATCTCGTCTAACGCTGCGCTCAGTCAGTGCTCATTAAAATAAGATCTCTGCTTACATGCAACTCCTTATACAAGGCCACTATTTTCCCTATACAAGGCCACGGCCATTTCTAGTCCTAAGTCTGAAAAAGCCAACTCTCTTCCTTGTGTTTGACGAAGTCCCATTCCTTCTTTAACCTTGATAACCTCATCTCTCCACGTTTAGGATTATCCTCTTCGGAACTTTAGCAGTTATTGCTCATTTGGGATTCGGGCAAAGCCAGGAGCAAAGAGCATGCCAGGCTAGGCACTGATGGATGAAAACTCATTTGTTCCTTGACCTGACCTGGTAAGTACTAGACGCTTATTCCTCCTTTATAGGTGAAAGCATGGCTCAGAGAACTTGTCGAGGTCACAAAGCTGCCAAGTGTTGGATCCAAACCTAGGGGGTCCAGCCACAGAGTGCAGGCTCCTAACCCTTATGCCACCATCTACAGAAGCCTCCTTTGTGATAGAAATCATTGTGTCACATGTTGGTCCCACATGCAAGCTTATTAGGGGAAAGCACTTTGACTCTGTTCTCTCTGAACCTCTGACGAGAACACAGAGATGCTAGGTGTGAGGATGCTAAGAGGTGCAGGAAGCCGTTAGCGGTAAAAACAATGGCAAACCTATACAAGATCTGCCCTGCTTCAAATACATGGAGACACACACCTTCCTTCTTGAGCTTTCCTATGTTCTCTTAAAAGCACTGCTGCATATTTCACAGGTCAGAAAAGGGGTAACAGTCATAATAAAAATACCTGGTACTTTTCCACATTTCAGAATGTCAACCAGACAATGAGGAAAGATCTTTGAATGCTGTAACCTTTCTCCTTCACTATCTTTTCTTCTTTCGTCATTCTCTCAACAAATATTTGTTTCATGCACACTACATGCCAGAAAAATAAACCTCTGGGTGTTATTAACATTTCCATCCCAGATGCTAAAAGACAGAGGCAAGTAATAAAAAGTAATATTAAAAGTGATGAAATGACTGCTAAAATGTATTGTGAACACAGCATGAGCTAGACATTAGGGGCTTGACAGGTATTTTCTCCCTTAGTCCTCTTAACAACTCTATGAGATAGCATTATTATTATCTCCATTTTGCATATAAGGAGACTAAGTTGAGAGAGAGAGTAAGGTCATATGACTCCCAAGGGACAGAGGCTGGATTCCAGCCCTGGTCGTTGAAGACTTGAGCTTGTACTCGTAACCTTAACTTTGGAGTAGATTCAGCTGCAGGGCATGCAGAGGGCATATGCAAAAGTAGTTTTATTTCCTTTGAAAAGGGTCCAACACAGAGTGTCAGAGTCCAGCAGGGATGCTCTGAATGTCAGCAAACTGCATCCAAAAACAGGCGTGTGACTTTTAACAAGTTACTCTCTCGGGGCTTTATTTAATTAATTTGTAAAATGAAAAATTAGCACCAGATCATCTCCGGACTTCCTCCCAAACACGGATCTTACATTATTCTAGAGCAGCAGCTGTGGGGCAGTGTGAGTTCTCCGACTTCAGAGTCAGAAGCACTAGGTTTGTTTTAATAACTGGCACCCTCATCAGAGCCCCCAGCACAGGGCTGTGCATCCATCCCTTCTGGCTTGTCTTCTGTTGACCTCAGCTGCCTGGAAGATAATCACCCAGCCAGACAGCATCTGTAAATACAATGATCTGCTCTCTTAACAGATTTTTAAGTGCACAATATGTTATTGTTGACTATAGATAGGTACAGTGTTGTACTGCAGGACTGGAGAGCATCTCGCCTGACTGAAATTTAATGCCAGGAGATTAATAACTCCCATTTCCCCTTGCCCTCAGCTTCTGGTGACCACCATTTCATGTTTTGATTCTATGACTTGGACTATCTTAGGTACCTCATGTAAGTGGATCATGTAATATTTTGTGTTTCTGGGTCTGGCTTATTTCACTTAGCGTAATATCCTCAGGCTTCATCCTGTTGTTGCCTGTTGCAGAATCTCCTTCTTTTTAAAGGCTGAATAGCATTCCATTGTATGCATATACCACATTTTCTTTATCCATTCATCTGTGAATGGCCATTTAGCTTGTCTCCACATCTCGGGTATGGTGAGTAATGCTGCCCTGAACATGGGAGTGCAGATACCTGAGATCCTGATTTCAATTCTTATGGGTAAATACCCAGAAGAGTGATTGCTGGACTATATGGTGGTTCTATTTTCAATTTCTGAGGAAGCTCCATACTGTTTTCTCATAGTGATTGCCCCAATCTGCATTCACACCGACACTGTGTATGTAACTACCTAGGAATTCAAGATCAAAGTCTCAATTTCTTAATTCTTTATTGCCTTGTTCTATGGCTAGGTGTTTGGCTCTTTGGCTGTGAGACTTACACTGGTGTCCAATATTCCCTTGTTGTAAGTTCTTTTTTTTTTTCCTTTATCTTTTGGCCACACCATGTGGCACACAGGATCTCAGTTCCCCGACTAGGGATCAAACCAGCACCCCCAGCATTGGAATTACGGAGTCCTAACCACTAGTCTGCCAGGGCAGTCCCTCCTTCGTCATAAGTTCTAGCTGAAAAAGAGCTACTCTCGTGAAATAACGTACCCGATTTGGAAGGGTGTTCACACCATTCCCTTCCTTCTGTGCATTTTTGGGATTGTTTTGCTAACTAGCATGATCCGCAACAAGCTTTTTATTTTCATCTGAAATACAGACTCTTTACGCTTTTGACTTTCTTAGAGTAATCTCATCCACTCTGTTGGCACTGATGATAACTATGTTTATACCACTGACCCCCACATGTCTAAATTGTGTCTCTCACCCGAGCTCTAGACTGAAATAAGAACGTGCTCAGTGCACATGCCTGTAGGTCTCCCTAAAGCAATAAAACTGTGCCTCCTCCAGTCTGAAGTCCTCCTCTTCTAATCATGCTCCTGGCCCAGTGCTCACTCCGGGACTAGTGCCCTCAGTCATCCTTAGAATTCCTCTCAAATCCCCTCACCCTCACTTGCTATTAATAACCATGCGCTGTCTATTCTTTCTTCAGACTTTTCTTAAATCCACCCACTTCCCCAGCCTCACTTTCCCTTCCCTAGTTCAGGCCACTATCATTTCTTACCTAGATGATTGCAGTAGATCATCAAGAGGTGTCTTAGCTTGGGTAGGTAACAGTGATCTCAAATTTAAGTTATCCAAAATAGAGAACTCCTCTTATCCTCAGCTCCTCACTTTAACATTATCCTCACTTTCTTGCGGTCATCGGAATTGAACATGCAGAATCTCTCAGATTTGCATGTGTTACACTATTCATACAAGTTCTCTAAAAAATAGAAATTAGTCACGTCTTAGCCTTGGTGTTTACATTTCTATTAATATCAGTAAAGATAACTTAAAGTTTAATCCTGCCTTCCACCTTAAGTATAAATCTCTTATTTTTCACCTACAACAAATATCTTCTGTTGACACTGTCTCATGAGTGACAATGCTAAATTTGATACTTTGTTAGTGGAAAGAATATGATGTCTAATTTATACTGCACGGGATCCTACTATATTGAATCTGGACACAAAAGACTCTACAAATCTTTTGGAGAGAAAAGATTAACAATGCAAGCTGATCAGAAGCATCTGTTTGCTTTATCTATTTCTGCCAACAATCACTATATGTTACTTCAAAACAGGAGATAACGGAATCCATCTTTCAGATCATTTAGTCTTTAATTGACTTTTACAATCTCTCAATAGCTTTATTGCCAAGTTTACATGTTTCCTGAAAAATTCACTGACATTCACAGATTGTGATTATAATTAGAATACTAAGAATAGGACATTATTTGCTCTTCAGTGTGAAACCAGGATCTAATCCAGATGTGTTAGTAAGTTGTTATTTAAAGACTTCTGCTATGGAGTTAAAAAGTAATCATTTGATTATCTCTGTTTTCTTTTTCAAATGTGGAAGAGGAAAATGATTTTTTATTATTTTCTTGATAAGCACCAGAAAGGTAAACTGAATTCTAGGAATGCATTTACATTTTACCTTTAAAAAATACTGCACAGCTGCATCAGGATAAAGAAAGGAAGAAGAAAGCGAAACTTTCTAATATATTCAACAATCAAAAACATCATCCTATGATTTAATCATAACCATTTATGTATTGGGTATTTTAGGTCCAACATTATTTTAACTGAACCAATGTCAAGATTTTGTAACACTTGTCATTTAATACTAAAAAAAAACAATAATAGTTACATATGAATTAAGTATGAGTTACATATTTTTAATATGGGGCAATTTTTTTTTTTTTTTAGTTTATAGTGATGATTCTATAAACATGTTGATTAAGGATATTTTGAATGCAATCACTTGACTTTTCACAAATTCTCTTCTAATTCCCAGGAAGTCAACACACAGCTGTCCTCTAGCAAACAATGACCACTACTGTTCATTGCTGCTGAGAAGGCCTGGCTACAGCAGACACTGGGAAAGCATGCAAATACTTGTAAGGTTCATTTTGCAATTAAAAAAAAATTGAACATTCCATGACAGAGACTGTCACTCATATCCTATTATTTTCTAAAGTGCAGAGGCCTCTATACTAATGGCAAAAAAAATTACTGATAAATGTGCTTGATTGCAATTAAAAGAGATGCAACAGAGAATAGTGTTAAAGGTATGAGATAAATGTTAATGACATCCTGAATCTCTTTTCAGTCCAATCCCCCAATTACTTCTAAATGTGGATTCCCATTTCCAACCCAACAGAGGCAGGTAGGAGAGGAATTATTTATTAAAACTGTATATTTTCCCTTGTATTTACATGCATTTAGAAGGTAAAAGCAGAATGCTGAAAATCAACAAGCACCATAAAGACAGAATTATCAAAGAAACTCTGGTTTTTGTGCTTTATTTTTAATGTTCCAATGACCTGAAAAGGTATTATAATATTCGTTATCTCTTTAGGCAAATAGACTCATTCCAAGGCAATCAATGCAAATATTTCATGCAGAGATGGGATCAATAAAGGACAGAAATGTTATGGACCTAACAGAAGCAGAAGATATTAAGAAGAGGTGGCAAGAATACACAGAATAACTGTCCAAAAAAGATCTTCACAACCCAGTTAAACACAATGGTGTGATCACTCACCTAGAGCCAGACATCATCATGAAATGTGAAGTCAAGTGGGCCTTAGGAAGCATCACTACGAACAAAGCTAGTGAGGGTGAGGGAATTCCAGTTGAGCTATTTCAAAACCTAAAAGATGATGCTGTGAAAGTGCTGCACTCAATATGTCAGCAAATTTGAAAAACTCAGCAGTGGCCACAGGACTGGAAAAGGTCAGTTTTCATTCCAATCCCAAAGAAAGGAAATGCCAAAGAATGTTCAAACTACCGCACAATTACACTAATCTCGCATGCTAGTAAAGTAATGCTCAAAACTCTCCAAGCCAGGCTTCAGCAATATGTGAACCATGAGCTTCTAGATATTCAAGCTGGTTTTAGAAAAGGCAGAGGAACCAGAGATCAAATTGCCAACATCCACTGGATCATCGAAAAAGCAAGAGAGTTCCAGAAAAACATCTATTTCTGCTTTATTGACTAAGCCAAAGTCTTTGACTGTGTGGATCACAATAAACTGTGGCAAATTATGAAAGAGATGGGAATACCAGACCATCTGACCTGCCTCTTGAGAACCCTGTATGCAGGTCAGGAAGCAACAGTTAGAACTGGACATGGAACAACAGACTGGTTCCAAATAGGAAAAGGAGTCCGTCAAGGCTGTATATTGTCACCCTGCTTATTTAACTTATATGCAGAGTACATCATGAGAAACGTTGGGCTGGAAGAAGCACAGGCTAGAATAAAGATTGCTGGCAGAAATATCAATAACCTCAGCTATGCAGATGACACCACCCTTATGGCAGAAAGTGAAGAAGAACTAAAGAGCCTCTTGATGAAGGTGAAAGAGGAGAGTGAAAAAGTTGGCTTACAGCTCAACATTCAGAAAACTAAGATCATGGCATCCGGTCCCATCACTTCATGGGAAATAGATGGGGAAACAGTGGAAACAGTGGCTGACTTTATTTTTTTGGGTTCCAAAATCTCTGCAGATGGTGATTGCAGCCATGAAATTAAAAGACGCTTGCTCCTTGGCAGGAAAGTTATGACCCACCTAGATAGCATATTAAAAAGCAGAGACATCACTTTGCCAACAAAGTCCGTCTATTCAAGGTTATGGTTTTTCCAGTAGTCGTGTATGAATGTGAGAGTTGGACTATAATGAAAGCTGAACGCTGAAGAATTGATGCTTTTGAACTGTGGTGTTGGAGAAGACTCTTGAGAGTCCCTTGGACTGCAAGGAGATCCAACCAGTCCATCCTGAAGGAGATGAATCCTGAGTGTTAATTGAAAGGACTGATGTTGAAGCTGAAACTCCAATACTTTGGCCACCTCATGTGAAGAGTTGACTCATTTGAAAAGATCCTGATGCTGGGAAAGATTAAGGGCAGGAGGAGAAGGGGACGGCAGAGGATGAGATGATTGGATGGCATCACCAACTCAATGGACATGAGTTTGGGTAGGCTCCGGGAGTTGTTTATGGACAGGGAGGCCTGGTGTGCTGCAGTTCATGGGGTCGCAGAGTCGGACACGACTGAGCAACTAAACTGAACTGAAAGGTAATCAAGGTTTATCTATTGTGGACCTGAAGACAAAATTCAGAAAATACCATCCCACCCCCCTACTTTCCCCAAACAATTAAAACAAATAATTTTTTTTAAAAAGTGCGAGATTTCTCTCCAACTGAAATATAGCTTCAGAGCTTTGCCCTTAACTCAGAGTCATAAATAATATATATTCTTTTAATAGTTCTTCAACAAATGAATGAATAAATGAATGACTTCACTTCCAAATGGAATTAGGATGCAGAAATTTATATGCAGAACTAATGAAATCTGTGCTTTAATTTATGGATAAGGAAGTGCTCATGGATCCAGGTTGGCTAGAGACAATCCTCCGTACTTCAAACGCACTGTGTAAGGTTCTCATATCCTTCTGTGTGTTTCCATTTTTCTGGTTTTCTCTCACCCTCCCCTTACAATTCCTTCCCATCATTCTCAGGGACCTCCTTCCTTCGAAAACTCATAGAGCCATTTTCAGTGTGTGATAATTTAACAAGGTCGCTTCTTCCTTCATTTGCTGAACCAATATTGACTTCTTTCAGGTCCTGTGGGAGGCCCCAGGGACAAAACAGAACAATACAAGCAACTTCTGTCTTTGTTTTCAATACATTTTTCCCATTTCATCCAAAAACCTAGCTCAGAAAACAAACAAATAGAACCTAGCACCAGCAAGGATCTCAGTCTCTGCACAGGCATTCCAGGACAGGGCTTGCTGCTGATACTCTGTGAGACCCCAGTTACAGTGCTTTGTAGATGGAAAGCATTCAACAATGGAGAGCTTGCTAAATACCTTTAGGAGCTCACCCAACAAATACATATTCAGCACTTACTAGCACCAGGTGATAAGGCTACACTGATAAAAAAGATAACCAAGTGCCTCACCCTGGAGAAGAATAGGGCCGAGAGCAGCGCTGTCCAGCAGAACTTCCATGATGATGAAATGCTCTGTTCTGTACTGTCTGCTGTGGTCGCCCTGGGCACATGTGGCTATTGAACACCTGCTATGTGCTTAGTACAACTTAGGAACTGAATTGTAAATTTTAATTAACCTGAATTCTAATTTAAAGCTGAATGAAAAAATGCTCAACATCACTATTAGAGAAATGCAAATCAAAAATACAATGACGCATCACCTCACAACAGTCAAAATGGCCATCATCAACATATCTACAAACAATATATGCTGGAGAGTGTGTGGAGAAAAGGAAAGCCTCCTACACTGTTGGTGGGAACGTAAATTGGTACAACCACCACAGATAACAGTATGGAGGTTCCTTAAAAAACAAAGAATAAACCTATCATATGAGCGTGCAATCCCACTCCTGGGCATATATCTGGATAAAACCATAATTCAAAAAGATACACGTGCCACAGTGTCATTGCAGCACTATCTACAATAGCCAAACAAGGAAGCAATTTTAATGTTCATTAATGGAGGAATGGATAAAAGAAATGTGGTACATATATACAATGGAATATTACTCAGCCGTAAAAAAAGAACAAAATAATACCACTTGCAGCAACATGGATGGGCCCAGAGATTATCATGCTGAGTGAAATAAGTCAGACGGAGAAAGGCAAATATCATATGATATTACTTACATGTGGAATCTAAACAATGGTACAAATGAACTTATTTACAAAACAGATGTAGAAAACAAACTTACGGTTATGCAGTGGGGAAAGGGTGAGGGAATAAACTGGGAGACAGCTCAGTTTCTCAGTTGTGTCTGGCTCTTTGCAACTCCATGAACTGCAGCACGCCAGGCCTCCCTGTCCATCACCAACTCCTGGAGCTTTCTCAAACTCATGTCCATTGAGTCAGTGATGCCATCCAACCATCTCATCCTCTGTTGTCCCCTTCTCCTCCTGCTTTCAATCTTTCCCAGCATCAGGGTCTTTTCCAATGAGTCAGCTCTTTGCATTAGGTGGCCAGAGTATTGGGAGTTTCAGCTTCAGCATCAGTCCTTCCAATGAATATTCAGGACTGATTTCCTTTAGAATTGACTGGTTTGATCTCCTTGCAGTCCAAGGGACTCTCAAGAGCCTTCTCCAACACCACAGTCCAAAAGCATCAATTCTTCAGCGCTCAGTTTTCTTTATGGTCCAACTCTCACATCCATACATGACTACTGGAAAAACCATAGCTTTGACTATACGGACCTTTTTTGGCAAAGTAATGTCTCTGTTTTTTAATATGCTGTCTATGTTGGTCACAGCTTTTCTTCCAAGCGTCTTTTAATTTCATGGCTGCAGTCACCATCTGCAGTGATTTGGGAGCCCAAGAAAATAAAGTCTGTCACTGTTTCCATTGTTTCCCCATCTATTTGCAATGAAGTGATAAGACCGCATGCCATGATCTCAGTTTTCTGGATGCTGAGTTTTATGCCAAATTGGGAGACTGCTGTTGACAAATACACACTATAAAATCGGTAACACTAATAATAATGACCTACTGTATAGCACAGGGAAGTCTTCTCAATATTTTGTAATGACCTATGGGAAAAGAATCTAAAAAATTTTGGATTTTTGTATATCCAATACACTTTGCTATACAGCAGAAACTAATACAACATTGTAAATCAACTATACTCTAATAAAAAATTAAATCAAACCAGTGTAAAACAGTTTTCTATTAAACACACTTTGTTGTTTTGGTGGGACTACATTTTTCCTCAACTTTTGTATCATATGATCTATTAATTTTCATTGTATGCCTGGCAAATGCATAGTTTCTAACATCACATTTATCATTTTTATATTGATTACATGTTCAAATGGTAATATTATTAATATATTAAGTTAAATAACATATTAAATTAATCTCATCTATTTCCTTTTACTCTTTAAAATATGGCTACTCAAAAGTTTGAATTTATATCTATGGCTTAAATTGTATTTCTACTGGATATGGCTAATCTAGAAGAAAGCAAGAGAGAGGGAACAAAACCAAATAAGCAAACAAATAACTGTGAAGCCGAGAGAATCTTAACAATTCTAATAATTTTTTCTGCCTAAGTTAAAATCTTACTGGGTGCCATATGATCACAATGAACTGTGGAAAATTCTTCAAGAGATGGGAATACTAGACCATCTTACCTGCCTCCTGAGAAATCTGTACGCAGGTCAAGAAGCAACAGTTAGAACTGGACATGGAACAACAGACTGGTTCCAAATTGGGAAAAGAGTACATCAAACCAGTCCATTCTAAAGGAAATAAGTCCTGAATATTCATTGGAAGGACTGATGCTGAAGCTGAAACTTCAATACTCTGACCACCTGATGCGAAGAACTGAGTCACTGGAAAAGACCCTGACGCTGGGAAAGAGTGAAGGCGGGAGGAGAAGGGGATGACAGAGGATGAGATAGTTGGATGGAATCGCTGACTTGATGGACATGAGTTTGAGAAAGCTCCAGGAGTTGGTGATGGACAGAGAAGCCTGGTGTGCTGCAGTCCATTGGGTCGCAAAGCGTTGGACACGACTGAGTGACTGCACTGAACTGAACCACATGATCCAACAATTTTATTTTTAGGTATATACTCAAAAGAAATGAAAATGCAGTCTTGAAGAGATATTTGTACACTCGTGTTCATAGTAGCATTATTCAGAATAGCCAAAAGGTGGAAGCAACCCAAGTGCCTATTGATGGATGAATGGATAAAAAAAATTCATTATACACATACAGTTGAATAGTATTCAGCCTTAAAAGGCATGAAAACCCTGACACATGCTGAAGCATAGATGAACCTTGAGGATATTATGTTAAGTGAAATGAACCAGTTGCAAAAGACAAACACTGTGTAATTCCATTTATATGAGGCACCTAGAGTGATCAAATTCATAGAGACAGAATGTAGAATCTTACAGAATGTAAGACTTAGTGCCTTTCTAGGTATTGCGACTCACCGGAAAAGACCCCGGTGCTAGGAAAGATTGAAGGCAAAAGAAGAAGGGAGTAGCAGAGGATGAGACAATGAGATGGCATCACCGATTCCATGGACATGAATTTGAGCAAACTGGGGGAGATAGTGGAGGACAGAGCAGCCTGGTGAGCTACAGTCCATGGGGTTGCAGACAGTCGGACTCAACTGAGCGATTAGCACTTTCACTTCACTAATAACTCCATGATGAAGATGTATAAGCAAACGCAGGTAAGCAAAGAGAGACAGATTCAAGAGACCGTCTGTGAGGACTCAAACAAGATAAAGATGTTGAAACAAATACCATGGGCCGTGGTCAGGATCATCATCTATAAGTGGTTCAAATGGAAGCCAAGACACTGATGATCACATGGAACAAAATTTAATTCTTTTTTCTGGAATCAGTCATGTAGTAATTCATAGCCCTTCATTAGCCCCTCAGTATAAATGAGTCGATCAGATTACTCAGCTGTTTCTAAAAGAGTCCCCCGGGCTCTGGTTCTCCTCAACATCTACCTTCCTTCCTGGTTCTCTCTACTTCAAACCAGGCTTTGCCTTCCTCAGAGTCCCTGCAATAGCCACTCAAGACATAACCTCACTTCTGGGGTGAGCCATCTGCAGGCGTTTCTTGTTTCTTTAGAGTCTCCTGGCTTCTCTCCTGCCCTTCAAATCCTCTTATCGGGGAATTTTCAGTGAGATACTAGGACAATTTATACTACTGATTACTGTATTGCCCAGCTCAAATGACTCCGTTCCCTGTAGGTGGTTTTCAGTGACAGAGCATCCAACTATATCCTTAGAGCTGATTAAAATGTTTGTGATCATTTCTATGAGAAAAAAAGAAAAGTTGGGCATCTGTTCTTTTGGTTAGAAATACAAGTTCATTGTTTTTTTCTGTGGCAAAATCAGGTATGGCTTAAGACTCCTTTAACAAGAAAGCCTCAGGATCACCTACACTCTATTTCTGGGGGCATGTTTAATCCTCTGCTAGTATGAGTGCCAGTTTTAACTAATCAAAATATGCACTGACCTAGAATGCTTGGGAATGGAGTAAATCGGGTCAGATGCAAGTGTAATTACTATTATACTGACTAATAGACACACCTCAGATGCCCTTTGATGCAACTTCCACAATAAATTCAAACTAGCATGAGCCTAATTTTATTGAGAATGGCTTTGGCTTATACTGCCTTAATGAGCTCTATCATAACTCCTGAAAGTCTATTTTTACTTGAGTCTCTTTCCATTTTAATTGGCAATTCCCTGTGGGCTTTCCTACATAATGTTTAAGATGAAAGAGAGAAGTAATTTTTGGCTAACAAAATTACAAAACTTTTCTTCATTTCCTCTTCTGGATGAAAGAAACACATAGGTTGTTCAAGAATCAACCCAGATGAAAGTCCTTCTTCCGTTCTACAATGAGCCACACTGCTTTATTTTGATGCAGCTAAAGAGGATATTTCTCCCCTGTCACTTAAAGAAACCACATTTCCTGTCACAATTGTATGCAAATGAAGCCTGCTCTGTGTACCATAATAGCAATCCAAAATAAATCCACAGAGGGAATTTCAGAGAGTGGTTTTTATACCCGCACTTTGACCATGAGGGGTGACACAATTTCTCCCACATTAGCTATTTTTCATTTCAGATTTGTTTAATTTGCATACACATTCTGTTTTAAATGTAGTGTTATAAAAAAGAAATTTAGGGATTTTCAAAATAAAGCGGCACAGCTGTTTTGTTATTCATTCTCTATCATAAATTCAACTAGCTGGAAAGTGAAGCCTGTTTTAAAATAAACTCTTCAGGTTTCCTTTTAATGAATAGCCCGTGTGTTCGTCTTCCATTTTCTGGATGGAAAAATACATCTAAGATACTTTATTTCACTTGGTGATAAATATTGTTCTGAAACCATAAAACCCAGGGAAGGTTGGTTATTTTTTTAAAATAGCTTTCATTAACATAGTTCAGGAAGCCAGTGCTTCAAGAAAGTTGTTTAAAAAAGCAAACGTGCCAGAGATGGATCGCCTGGGAGGACGAAGCAGAAGACTGGAAGTTTAGAATTAGAAGACGGATAAATACGAGGCATCCTTGATAGCAACTTAGGCTGTTTGGGCAGCGCATGTGAAAGAATATTTTATTTGTTTTTTCATCAACGCCCTGGGCCTGTATCAGGCTGGATGTGGATCACAGTTCTGGGTTCAAGTCTCACCTTCTGCTTGTTAGTTAACCAAGTGACCTGGGGCAAGTCATGTATGCTGGGCAGTAGGAAATGCTGGGACTTTGCTGTCAGTGAGATGGAGACCCAGGGCTGTGCTTGTCAGTGTAACAGCTGATTGCCCAGGAATAAGCAAACGAATCAACCAACCCTGGTTTGCCAGTTTCCGTGGTGTAAATGCTTCCACCGTGACCGACTGACGCTACCTACATGACCTCCCTGAACATAGAGCAGGAAAAACATATGTACAAACCAGTTTTCTCCAGGTATCTCCCCATACGGCTCAAGCTGCTTCCAGCAATCCACTGCTTTGAGGCCATTTCTGGCTCCACCAGTTAACACATGGGGTCAAAGGCAAGTTATTTAACTTCTCTACATCTTGGTTTTCTCATTTTTAAAATGTTGACCATAAACAAAGTTTACAGGGCCATTTTCAGGGTAAAGTAAAAGGCACCGACTGAGTGCTGAGCCTGAACTAGTAGGTCTCAGTAAACATGGATTCCCTGACGATAACTTCGTGATTCTGCCTCTCTCCCTGCTCCTTTTTGAAGGCAAATTCTTCAAAAGAACAAGTGAGGATTTGTTCTCGTTTGTTCTCTATTCCCTCACTCAACTCACTGCTACCTGGATTTCACTCACAGAACTCCTAAAAAGTAATTTCTCTGTGGTAACCAGGATATTATTTTCTCCTGAATCCAATGCACATTTTCCAGGTGCTTATTTTATTTAACTCTCTGTGGCATTTCACATGCTTGACCAATTTCTTCTGTCTTTCTCCTCCTCTTGGATTCAGAGATAGAGGATCCTGTTGATTCTCACAAGACAAGACTGACAGATCTGTCTCAGGCTCCAGCCTCTGGCTTCTTTCACTGTGTTCTTTGCTCACGTTAGGGATTTACCGAGGACTCCTACCTCTTCTCTTCTTACACTCTCATTTCCCTTTGGGCAGCTTGTTCATAACCAGGGCTTCAACTCTCATCCAGGTACTGACGGCTTGAGAGGCAAGCCTATGTCTCAGACCTCTCTCTGGAGTTCCAGTCTTGGAATGCCTGCTGCTTATTTAACATTCTTGACATTTCTGCCTTCATATCTCATAGATCACACTACAGTCAACAAAGATATAACTCAATTTATCATTTTCCCCACCAGACCTGTCCCTCCTCCTGTGTTCCCCACACAGGATGCACTATTCATCTTAATTCTTAGGCTGGAAACCTAGGAGTCATCTTCCTCTACCTCCCATATCCAACCAAACAGGCCAATTCTATCTTATAAATGTATCTGCACTCATTTCCTTAGCTCCCTCGCTAATGACAGTGTCTTAGTCAAGACCCCTCAGACCTTCATCCTTCCATTCTTATAATTAAAGTGTTATACTTCCTGATTTTGCTGTCTCCAGTCAATTCTCCTTCTAATCCAGACTTCCTCTGGAGGATTTTTATAAAATGCAGTTTATAAAATGCCTTGCCATTCACCAGCTCCCCACACCTGCTGCATAAACTCCATGGAAGGGCAAAACTGCCCTTGTTCTTGCTATCTCATGCTTACTTTTCTGACCACATTGCTTGCCTTTGTCTATTACTGTACTACATCCAGTCTTATTTAACCACAAATCTTCCCTCAAGAGGCCATGCTTCTTCTTGTCTTTGTCTCCCTGGAAAGCCAGCCCTTCCCCCTTTTCCACCTAGTGAATTCCAATTATTTCTTTAAGTACCAGCTCAAATCTCCCCTCTTCCATGAAGCCTTCTTTGAAATCCTCACAACACCTAGCATGTGATTCTCTAAAAGGCAAGCTTCATACTGGATTTGGAGAAGGAAATGGCAACCCACTCCAGTATTCTTGCCTGGGGAATCCCGTGGACAGAGGAGCCTGGTGGGCTGCAGTCCATGGGTCGCACAGAGTCGGACACTACTGAAGCGGTTTAGCATTCATGCATGCATTGGAGAAGGAAATTGCAACCCACTCTAGTATTCTTGCCTGGAGAATCCCAGGGACAGAGGAGCCTGGTGGGCTGCTGTCTATGGGGTCGCACAGAGTTGGACATGACTGAAGCGACTTAGCAGCAGCAGCATACTGGATTATAATCATCTCTATGCACCTGTTTTTCTCCCCCAGCTGAAAGTGAATGAATTGAAACATTAATGTCGTATCTTATTCACCACTGTATCCCCCATATCAAGCACAAAGCCTGGACCACAAAAATGTTTAGCAAATTGAATGTATCAACTTATAAACACTACCTCAGATTTATTCTCTGCCCCTTTTGTGGTGCCAAATGAGATGGAATCAAGATATGAGGTTTTTTTTTTAATTGAGATCTAATTGACATTAGCATTATATTAGTTTTAAGTGTACAACATAAAGATTCAATATTTGTATATATAGCAAAATGATTACCACAATCAGTCTAGTTAACGTTCGTCACGGCACATAGTTACAGCTTTTTTTTTTCTTTTTTTCTTGGGATGAGAACTTTTAAGATCTACTCTCTTGTTTTGTTGTTGTTGTGGTTGTTTTGCTGTTTAGTCACTAAGTCATGTCTGACTCTTTGCTACCCCACGGACGTAGACTGCCAGGATCCTCCATCCGTGGGATTTCCTAGGCAAGAATACTGGAGTGGGTTGTCATTTCCTCCTCCAGGGGATCTTCCCCACCCAGAGATCAAACCTACAGCATTCTTTACCCATGAGCATTCTTTACCACTGAGCTACCAGGGAAGCCCTCTACTCTCTTAGCAACCTTCAAATATGTAATATAGTATTATTAAATGACAAGAGCTTTTGTAAACTCTGAACAAGTTAGGATGATATGCATTTTCAACCTTGATTCTAACTGGAATACTGATTCTCAAAGTGAGAATAAAGCAGGTAGAATATTACAAAATATTAAAATCCAAGAAATGTAGGCTTTTCAAGAATGAGAATGACAGTTCACTTAAAAACATATTTGTTGCAACATAACCTGATTGATAACTCCATATGTTTAATGTTGGTCACCAATAATTAAGACAATGACAAATTAGGTCTCCTCATGCTTATTTTTGAGAGTTTCTTGATAGCGTATAAGAACTATGACAAAAAGCACTACAAAAATAGTAACAGCGCAGAGAAAAATCATGCTAAATATGCATCCACTTGAAAATTTGCATTCAATAACTGAGTACCCTGTAAGAAAGTGAACATGCTATTCCCACACAGATGGAAGGATTTATTCAGTATCTAACATTTTTTTAAATTTGAATGACTGCACATACAATGTATGTTTAAAAGTTTTAAAAATGAGATGCTATTGCTGTTTTAGAACATTTCAAAGAAGTGAAAAGCCCAGTTTAAGAGTAAGTAGCAAGAACTGAGCTTGCAAAGCAGACGTTCTACCATTTACTGAATTTACAACAATAAGTTTCACCTTTGAGTTGAGAGAAAAATAACACTATTCTTTACCATTAACTCTTCGCAAATTATGCAAAGGAAAAAATTATTAAATTTTTGGGATGCTCTAATGTCATGAACTGAACTGAATGTCATAAATGTGACTGGTGATGGAAGTAAAGTCTGATGCTGTAAAGAGCAATATTGCATAGGAACCTAGAATGTTAGGTCCATGAATCAAGTAAATTAGAAGTGGTCAAACATGAGATGGCAAGAACGAACATTGACATTTTAGGAGTTAGTGAACTAAAATCGACTGGAATGGGCAAATTTGATTCAGATGACTGTTATATCTACTACTGTGGGCAAGAATCCCTTAGAAGAAATGAAATAGTCCTCATAGTCAACAAAGGAGTCCAAAATGCAGTACTTAGGTGCAATCTCAAAAATGACACAATGATCTCTGTTCATTTCCAAGGCAAACCATTCAATATCACAGTGATCCAATGCCCCAACCAGTAATGCTAAAGAAGCTGAAATTGAATGGTTCTATGAAGAACTACAAGACCATTTAGAACTAACACCCCATAAAGATGTCCTTTTCATCATAGGGGACTGGAATGCAAAAGTAGGAAGTCAAGAGCTACCTGAGATAACAGGCAAATTGGGCCTTGGAGTACAAAACAAAGCAGGTCAAAGGCTAAAAGAGTTTTGCCAAGAGAATGCACTCATCATAGCAAACACCCTCTTCCAGCTGAAACCAGATTGATTATATTCTTTGCAGCCAAAGATGGAGAAGCTCTATACAGTCAGTAAAAGCAAGACCAGGAGCTGACTGTGGCTCAGATCATGAACTCCTTATTGCAAAATTAAGACTTAAATAGAAGAAAGTAGGGAAAACCACTAGACCATTCAGGTATGACCTAAATCAAATTGCTTACAATTATACAGTAGAAGTGACAAATAGATTCAAGGGACTAGATCTTATAGACCGAGAGCCTGAAAAACTATGGATGGAGGTTTGTGACATTGTACAGGAGGCAGTGATCAAGACCATCAAGACAAAGAAATGCAAAAAGGCAAAATGGTTGTCTGAGGAGGCCTTACAAATAGCTGGGAAAAGAAGAGAAGCTAAAGGCAAAGGAGAAAAGGAAAGATATATCCATTTGAATGCAGAGTTCCAAAGAATAACAAACAGAGATAAGAAAGCCTTCCTCATTGATCAGTGCAAAGACATAGAGGAAAACAATAGAATGGGAAAGACTAGAGAACTCTTCAGGAAAATTAGAGATACCAAGGGAACATTTCATGCAAAGATGGGCACAATAAAGGACAGAAATGGCATGGACCTAACAAAAGCAGAAGATATTAAGAAGAGGTGGCAAGAATACACAGAAGAACTATACAAAAGAGATCTTCATGACCCAGATAATCACAATGGTGTGATCACTCACCTAGAGTCAGACATCCTGGAATGTGAAGTCAAATGGGCTTTAGGAAGCATCACTACAAACAAAGCTAGTGGAGGTGATGGAATTCCAGTTGAGCTATTTCAAATCCTAAAAGATGATCCTGTTAAAGTGCAGCACCCAATATGTCAGCAATTTTGGAAAACTCAGCAGTGGCCACAGGACTGGAAAAGGTCAGTTTGCATTCCAGTCCCAAAGGGCAATGCCAAAGAATGTTCAAACTACTGCACGATTGCACTCATTTCACACGCCAGCAAAGTAATGCTCAGAATTCTCCAAGTCAGGTTTCAACAGTATGTGAACTGTGAACTTCCAGATGTTCAAGCTGGTTTCAGAAAAGGTACAGGAACCAGAGATCAAATTGCCACCATCCATTGGATCATCAAAAAAGCAAGAGAGTTCCAGAAAAACATCTAGTTTTGCTTTATTGACTACACCAAAGCCTTTAACTATGTGGATCACAAAAAACTGTGGGAAATTCTACAAGAGATGGTATTACCAGACCACCTTACCTGCCTCCTGAGAAATCTATATGCAGGTCAAAAAGCAACAGTTAGAACTGGACATGGAACAACAGACTGGTTCCAAATTGGAAAAAGATTATGTCAAGGCTGTATAGTACAGAATCCACCTGCCAATGTAGGAGATATAGCTTTGATCCCTGGGTTGAGAAGACACCCTGGAGAAGGAAATGGCACCCTCTCCAGTATTCTTGCCTGGGAAATTTCATAGACAGAGAAGGCTGTAGTCCATGGGGTCACAAAGAATCAGACACAACTCAGTGACTTAACAATAATACCATCTTAAATGAAAAGAATGCAAAGCCATTTTGAAATACTCATTATCATCCCTACGGATAACTCCATTCTCTGGTCCATTAGGACTATTCTTTACTTAATACTTAGCTGAATTTGGAAGTGTTCTCCTTTTTGGAAAAACTGGAATAATATTTATTTAACAGATGGTGTCTCTTGATAGTCTAGCTTAGTAAGCCTTCTAACATCTCTTTTTCTAAATAATAATTTATGAAACACCTTTCTCTGCAAGAATTCTTCTTTGTACTTTTGTTGTTGCTTTTTAAAAAACAAGAATTCCTAACCTCAAAAGGGATTTTTTTCTCCTAAGAGAAAAGTAACTTCACACTCCATAGAGTTTTTATGCAGAAATCTATGGAATATAGCTGGTTATTTTTTCTATTTTTTTGGTCAGGACAAATAGATAATTGTTGATCTTGGGAACTTGCCTCCTATCATTTTTCTATTTACCATTTCACCTCTATATATTTTTAATATTCTTTACCAATGCAAACAGCCAAATTTAGCTTTGATGTTGCTGGCCACATTTTATGAATTTGACATGGGTTTCCAAACTCAATGTCAAGATGCATATGCTTTGAATTATCTTTTGAAAATGGCTAAGCTTACGATAGCTTTTGAAAAATGGTATCAGGTTATCCATACTCTCTTGTGACTCATTCCTGGCTTATCAAAAAGAGCATCATACTTGAAACTACAGCCAGGGTTGCAATCAGAATACAAACAACTTTCTCCCAAAATAAGCTAAATGGCCTATAGAATAATTTTATTTCACTGTCTTTACTAAACAACTCAGTCTAAATTAACAAGCTTTGGAACATGATTCATTCAGTTATATAATGAAATATGAGCCATTTAGGAATTTTTTAAGTGTTGATCCATATGCATATTGTAGAGCTATTTTAATAAAGAAATAACGGCAAGCAGAATCAGACACAAAATTGAGAACCTTAGGAATGATCCAACCAACTCTTCAGGAATTTCTTATCAACATCTCTTGCATACAGCAGAAATTAACACAGCATCATAAATCAATTATACTCCAGTAATAAAATTTTTAAAAAACTATTATAAAAAAAAGTCCCTTGCAGGTGATGGCCCAACTTCTGTAAAGTGTTACTCATATAAGTTCATTCTTCCCAGTCCTGGAGAAGTTTCCTTGTTAGGAAGTTATTTCTTTGTCTGAGTAAAAACATACCTCTGTAACTTTCATCTTAGTGGAAAATTCTTTAAACAAAGAATTAACCAATCTTATTCACTCAGTAGGGCTTCCCTTCCCTGGTGGCTTAGTGGTAAAGAATCCAGCTGCAGTGCAGGACACCACCTGCAATGCATGTGACACAGACTGGATCCCTGGGTCAGGAAGATGCCCTGGAGGAGGAAATAGCAACCCACTCTAGTATTCTTCCCTGGTGGCTCAGAGGTTAAAGCATCTACCTGCAATGTGGGAGACCCAGGTTTGATCCCTGGGTCAGGAAGATTCCCTGGAGAAGGAAATGGTAACCCACTCCAGTATTCTCACCTGGAGAATCCCATGGATGGAGGACCCTGGTAGGCTACAGTCCATGGGCTCACAAAGAGATGAACATGACTGAGCGACTTCACTTTCACTTTCTTTCTTTCTAGTATTCTTGCCTTGGAAATCCCGCTGACAGAGGAGCCTGGCGAGCTATAGTCTAAGGGGTTGAAGAGTCAGACAACTTAGCGACTGAACCAATACCATTACCAGTCACTCAAAAACTGAGGGTCCTGGAACTCCCTATTTTTCTCTACCATATTTATTCTTCTAAATTCTTTCTCCCACAGCTGGGAGATGGACCCACTATAAGCAAAAGGGTGCTGTGTTTTGCTTAGATGCTCAGTCATGTCCAACTCTTTGTGAAGCCATGGACTGTAGCCCACCAGGCTCCTCCATCCACTGAATTCTCCAGGCAAGACTATTGGAGTGGGTTGCCAAGCCCTCCTCCAGGGGATCTTCCCAACCCAGGGATTGAACCCAAGTCTCCCACATTGCAGGCAGATTCTTTACCATCTGAGCCACCAGGGAAGCCCCAAGCAAAAGGGTGTATTGTCTAATTCAGCAGGCAGGACATAGACTCTAAGCAGAATGAATGATAATGGATACAGAGAAATCCAGGAAGGAAGTAAGAAGCAGGGGTGCCCATGATGTTATTGCTATCTCAGGCACATGCTTTATAAAGATTGCAGACATTCAGACTAGAACCACAGACTGAACATGGTTATACTTATGGCCGCATTGGCAATGGTTATGTCTCAGTTTTGAAAACTCAGACTGTCTTTACGAATGCAGATTTCCGGAGGGCAGGACTCGTGTTCTTTGAAATGATGAGGAGCCAAAAAATTTTCCCCGAGAATTTGAGCTCTGTGTGTCAGTTATCCTTGACTTCACTTTCTCATAGAAAGTTTCTTCCGTTTTCTCACAGAAATAGAACATACTGACAAGCTGCGGATCAGTTGAGGCAAGTCAGCTCCATTAATGTAGGGAGTTTCCTCAGAACCCTGGTGATCACTGTTTGCCTTAAAAAGATTTTCCAATTGTTGAAAAATATTTTACTAAGCAAGAAACCTAACACTTTATTGAAGTGATTGTACTTTGATTTGAAAAGAAAGCTTAGGAGGGTGGGACTCTGGGAAGAATAAGGAATGGAGAAATCTGAGTTCTTTTCTTGTCTCTGTTGCTAGTCCTTTGTGTCACCTTGGTCACACAGCATATTAGAATCCACAAGCATGGAGGGGACTTAAAGAGGCATCTGGTTTAACACTTTGCCCAATTTAGCTTTCATCTCAACAATAAAGTTTCTTTAAGCCCATACCTACAGGATCATAGCAATAGCAGTTCAGAAACAGTATAAACAATTTTCCCCCACGGAGCAATAATGGAGGTGATCACATCTGTGAGAACACCAGACACTTTCTTGACTTCACTCTTTTTTTTTTTTTTTGGCATTCATGATAAGGTTTTAAAAGAGTCACAGGGAGAATGCAAACAATAACATTTAAGAGGGAAATCGTGTCTGAGATGAACACTAACATTGGGAAGGAGAAAAGAGACAGGGGCTTAGACTACTTTAACATTTTTGGTTTTGGATTAACACAAATTTTGGCTTTCTGTTGATTCCATCATTTGCAAACATGTACAATATTAACCCATCATTACCAGATCAAAAAAAAAAAAAGAGGAAGCTGAAAGAAGACAGTATTTGGGAGTAATATGTTGGTGAAAACTTAGCAAGGGAGGTGGGAATTCCCTGGTGGTCCAGTGCTTAGGACTCCATGCTTCCACTGTAGCATGCAAGGGTTCGATTCCTGGTCAGGGAACTAAGAACCCGCATGTGGCAAGATGTAGCCAAAAAACAAATAATAAAAAAATAAATAAATTTAAAAAAATAAAATAATGGTTAAAAAGTCCTAGGATGGGTGGTGGACATATGCCAAATTAGAATTTTCTGTGAATACTGACAATTTTAGGGCACTGGGAACTGGAAGATTGCCCTTATGCAGATATTTACTTGGCAAATGAAACTTTATCTTACCTTACACGACTTTAAGCCAAAAGCCAAGTGATGAAAATATGGAAATGTCAAAATGTATTTTTGTATCAGATAGCAAATATTGTCCCCTACTATGTGCAATGGCACCGTACCAAAGCACCATTCACTTCTGTATATATGTATTAGGATTTAGAAGTGGAGAAATCTTAAAATTCCTCCAAAATGTAAAGACTCTTCTTGCTTAAGTAACTGACACATCCTGAAAAACATCAACTACATAAATGACTTCAAGAAAAATAATTGAGGGTCACAGATATTTAGGGAAATGAAACAGTTGTCCACAATTACAATCTTCACATTCTGAAGTCGGTGGTTGCAATACTTACTTTTTAAATAGGTGATCATGGGAAAATTGAATAACATGCCATCTCATTTCGTTTGAATAGAAAGGTAAGATGAAAAGGACATGACTTATGTGAACGTGAAAAACCAAAATGTGTTCATTTATTTTCATTAATTCAAAGTCAATCAAGTCTAGATTTACAAACTATTACATTTTCAAGGTGAGTTTTTGAATACTATAATGCGAATCATTTTTTTTTTTTCAAGCTGGAAGTAAAAACATGACATAAAGCTGAGGCCAATTAGTCAACATCTTACCTGAAATTGCTCTTTGTTCTCTTCTCTTCTCTACTCTCCCTGCAATAAGAAGTGGCAGATCAGTTGCAATATGCAGCCATGAGAAAATGATGTAACTAAGACAGAAGCCCAGTTTATCGCAATTTCCAGACACAGTCACTAGGTCAGCCATGTTCAACATCTTTCCCGAGATGACTGGGCACAGAGAAAGGGGCTGAACAATATTTTCAAATCAATTTACAAAAGTCAAAAATTAATGAATATGCATTAAATATGCTGCTTGGTTTAAAAAAATCTTGTTAGAGCCATTTACTCAACAGTAAAATTAAGGGTGCAAACCCCACCCATAGAACAAATCCCCATGTTCCATGTGGGGGTAAACATGTAACTAGGATAAGACCATGCCTTCTTATGACCTACTTGGGAAGATACAGGACAGACAATACAACCTGAAACAAGATGCGCCCTCAAAGGGTATGTGCGTGCGTGCACATGTGCTCAGTCACTCAGTTATGTCTGACTCTTTGCGATGCTGTGGACTGTAGTCCACCAGGCTCCTCTGTCCATGGTATAAATGTTTAAAATATTAGCGGGTGAAATGCTTAGTTTTAAGAAATAAAGGATGCCCATGAAGCTATGGAGAAAACAGTATTTGATTTGAACCTTGAAGACATATGTAATTTGGGGAATTTTAAATGAGGAAAGGATTGATTCTTGACCAAAGAAATAGTGTGGGTTCTGTGCATGCACGCATGCTACATCACTTCAGTCATGTTTGACTCTGCAACCCTATGGACTGTAGCCAGCTGGGTTCCTCTGTCCATGGGATTCTCCAGGCAAGAATACTAGAGTGGGTTGCCATTTCCTTCTCCAGGAGATCTTCCTGACCCAGGGATCAAAACAGGGTCTCCCGTGTTGCAGGCGGACTCTTTACTGTCTGAAATCCCATTGGCAGGCAGGTCCTTTACCACTAGTGCCACCTGGGAAGCCCTATGGGTTTTGTAGGACAGGGCTACTTGAGCAAGAAGGGTCACCTTTAGGGCTTGTCTTAAGAACTCAAATGAAAAGAGTTTTGCATAGGAGGAGGGCTATCTGAGAAGTTGGGCAAGAGGTAATGGGCTGAGTATGTCAGTGGGAGCAAACAGGAGGGAAGTGAAGGGTGCAGAGAGGAGACGGCAGGAAGGCAGAGTTCATAGGGCCCAGGGGTTTACAAACTGTGAAGTGCAAGGCCCAGGGGTTTACAAACTGTGAAGTGCAAGGGAAAAGGAAAGGTCAAAATGAATGGCTATCTAGGTGTCTCTGGGTGTGGTGATGCAATCAATTCAGGGAAACATGATGGGGTTATGGGAATGATGAGTTCAGTTTTAGGCTTAATGAGTTTGAAGTGCTACTGGGACTTGGAGCTTGGGAGGGCGATTGGAATTGAAATTACAGACGCAGAAAATGTCCATCTTAAGAAGGTGGCTGGAGCTGAAAGAGGAAATAGAAACATACAGGCAGACAGAACAGAGGGCCCGACTGAAGACAGTGAAAAAGAAAGCAAAAACGTGATTTGTGCTTTGTGGTGGAGGATGAGGAGAAGACAGAAGAAGCAGAGCTCCATGAGACCAACCGAACAGAGTCATGTACCACAAATAAAGTTTTAGGAAGTATGGAGTGGGGCTGCCAACAGCATCTAACACGGCTAAGTTCACGAGGTTGTTGCTAGACTGTGAGAGAGAAGTTTTAGCAGAGAGAGGGTGGGGAACACGCGAGGCTGTGAAGGTCTGCAGAGTAGTGGGTGATGAGGAAGATGAGGCTGAGGAGGAAATGACTTGTCCATGATAACTTGCCAAACATGAGTGAGATGGGGTGATAGTTTGAGCAGGAGTTAAGTCAGGTTTCTGGGATACCTTATCATGTTTATGAGCTTAGATCAGAAGCTTTGCACCAGGGCAATGGTATGTGTAAATGTCCGTTGAGGTGAGAGCCCTGATTCTGTGATCGGTAAGTGAAGGGTACCCCTCTAACCATCGCTTTCTTGTCAGTTATTAACTTTTCACAGATAGAGCTGGTTACCAAGAGGTTATGGAAGCTGCATGTAAACTTCCCACAAGGCCTTTAAACTATAAGGTGGAAAACATACAAGCCTTCCCTTGTGTAGCTGCCCAAAGGGGAGAATTTATTTAACTGGCATCCTGACTAACTTCATGTTCTATTCATTTGAGTGATTTCCAGAGGACTTTTTGATGCAATTTGTTTCAATGATTCAAACAGATAAATGGCATGAATAGCACATTTAAAGGTTTAATTCATTACCAAGTGTGATGGGGTATCTCCTCATTCAAGATTTTTATTGGGCAAGCCACTATGTACTTTTGATTATAAATTTCTGTATACTAGGGGCCTCAAACATTTTCATGAATTAAAAAAAAAATGTTATTCAAGTCCTGAATTATTAAAAAAATAATTTAAAAAAGACATTAAAAACTATTCTCTTTGGAGAGTCTTTAACTTGTATGAGTCATAAATCCTGAAAGCTCACAATGAATGTACTGAAGGTAAATAATGGGTTATGGTAGACAGTCTTGAAGGTGATCCCAATGATCTTCTTCCTTCTTCCCGGCATTTGTATCCTTGTGTTTTCTGCTCCCACACAGAATCAGATTGACTTGTATAACCAGTAGGATTTTGTAGAAATAATGTGATTCCAAGGCTGGGCCTCAGAAAACATTATGGCTTCTGTTTTGTTCTCTCTCAGATTATTTCCTTGGAGAGAAACCAGATAATATGTTATGAGGACACTTCCTAAGGAGAGACCCATGTGGCAACTGAGGCCTCCTGTCAATATTCAATGTCAAACTGAGACATCCTGTCAATAGCCAATGAGGAACTGAGAACTCCAGAACAGCCAACATGCAACTGAGGCCTCTAGTTAATAGCCAATGAAGAATTAAGGCCTCCAGAATGGCCAGTGAGCAACTGAGGCTTCCAGTTAGCAGCCATTGGGAAACTGAGGCCTCCTGCCAGCAGTTTTCATCAACTTGCCAGGCTAATGAGCAGCCCCTTCTGCAGCCCCAGTCTGCAGCTCAGGAGGACGCCTTGACTATAACTTTATGGGAGACCCTGACCCAGAACCACCCAGTCAGCCACTCCAGAGTTCCCCACAGAAACATGATAAATGTCTGCTGCTGTTCTCAACTGCTAAGTTTTGGGTGAATTGTCATACAGTAATACACAACTAATACTTATGGGATAATTTTATTATGAAAGTTTGGGTTAATTTATCATTTAATAGAATATGCATGTGTGTGTGTGTGTTAGTCACTCCATTGTGTCTGACTCTTTGTGACCCCATGGACTGTAGCCCACCAGGCTCCACTGTCCATGGAATTCTCCAGGCAAGAATATTGGAGTGGGTTGCCATTTCCTTCTCCAGGGGATCTTCCTGACCCAGGAATTGAACCTGGGTCTCCTGCATTGCAGGCAGACTCTTTACTGTCTGAGCCAGGCAGACTCTTTACTGTCTGAGCCACAGGGAATATGCATTCAAGGATGCTAATTTTTGCAGATCAATCAGTCTCCCTGCCTTTCTCATCTGTAAAGTGGAGATCAGAGCCTGCTTATCTGGAATGTTGTGAGGATTAAGTAATTTCATATGCAGAGCTAGCAGGAAATGGAGGATACATACAAAATACTGGTGTTCAAGGTTTCAGAAAGTGAAAGTGAAGTCGCTCAGTCATGTACAACTCTTTGCGACCCCATAGACTGTAGCCTACCAGGCTCCTCCATCCATGGGATTTTCCAGGCAAGAGTACTGGAGTGGGTTGCCACTTCCTTCTCCAGAGGATCTTCCCGACCCAGGGATCGAACCAGGGTCTCCCGCATTGTAGGCAGACACTTTACTGTCTGAGCCACCAGGGAAGCCTTAAGGTTTCAGAAGGGAGGCTGGAAGTCATTGTTGATAACGATTTTTCAGTGAGATCTCAAATAGTTCTCTGCCCTTATGTCATATGAAAGGGCTCTGTAAATGGTGGAGTACTATATAAATGTTATGTATTAGTTTTATTATGGTATTAGTTCTGGTATAGGAAATAGATTTCTGTTCTTAGTTACATATACACTAAACTTCAAATTAGAAAGATAAACACTGGATAAATAAGACAATCTTATATTTATCAAGAGACACAGAGGTTACACCGCTTAACTGTAGATAACCCTCTAGGTTTCTTTTCTAGTCTCTTTATCTTGCTCTGTATGGGTGATTTTATCTCTCAGTGTTCACCATCATGGAAAGAGATGATGCCGAGACCTATGTCTTTAGCTCCAAAATCTACCTAGGTGTTAGGTCCACTGGAAATATCTATATCTGCATTTTCTACTTCACAAAACAAGTGCTTAACTTAAATCATTATATTCCCCTCCAAAACTGCTTATCTTTAGTGCTATCCTGCTCAGGCAACCAGACATAAAACCTAAGACTCATCAGCTGCTGCCATTCACTCAACCTCAGACCATTCCATTCTCTCTACAGGGCCTTTCAGAGCTGACCTCTCCTTTCTCATTACCATTGACCTGGTTCATAAACTTGATAATTCTTCCTGGGGTTATTTTCTCTAGGCTCCCAACTGATTTCATCAGTTTTATGGATGGTTTTTCCATCCTTGTGGTCTGATCCTTGTTAAACATTAAAATACACATTCCCTCATATGAAACTGATGACCCTGGAAGGCTTGCTCATGACCTACCTTCTGCTACAACCCCTGAAACACCATACAGAACACTGACCAATTATGCCAGGAACTGGAGGGTTGCTTCACTCCAACTCCTTATGCATGATGTTTCTACTTCCTGGACTATCCTATAATGTCCTTCCTGCCCATCAAAACTCTATTCATCCTTCAGAGCTTAGCTCAGATGCAGGCCCCCTTCTGTGATGTCTCTGGCTTTGTGTCACTCCCCCCAACTTTCCATTCCCTGCAGAATTAATTGCCCTTCTTTCTATGTTCCTTTAGCCTTTGGCTTCCCTCATAGCTCAGCTGGTAAACAAACAGCCTGCAATGCAGGAGACCCTGGTTCGATCCCCAGGTTGGGAAGATCCCCTGGAGAAGGGAAAGGCTACCCACTCCAGTAACTGGGCCTGGAAAATCCCACGGACTGTATGATCCATGGGGTTGCAAAGAGTTGGATACGACTGAGTGACTTTCACTTTCACTTTAGCCTTTTATTTGTTCCTTTGCTACAACACTAACTCCAGTGTTTGGTTTATAATCAGCTGAATGTTTATTTCCCAACTTGACTGTGTTTTCCTCTAGGACAAGAAGTGTATCCTGTGCTTCTCTCTGTCTCCTCGTGCCTCACAGTGCCTGGAACACAGATGCTTGGGACTGAATGGACACAGAGTTGTGTAATATCCCAACCCTCCTTAAATGCTAAAGAACACAAAATCAATTTCAGTGCTGCTAACACTGAGTACAAGTACAACCGAGAACAGAGCTTTTACCAAGTATGTACATTACAACTGACAACCTACAAAACTATTACATTCGAAAAGTGGGTGATAAATTAAGAGAGGCTTTCAGAATAATGAACATGTGTTTTGCCCTAGGTGTGCTTTATTGTACCAGAGATTCTACTTGAAGAACGAAACATTAAAGTATGGTGTGTACCTTACTTCTCTCTAAAACTGGACATAGGACTTCACCTGTGAGGAACCAAAATGGATGGTAATCTGATAAAAATGGAATTTGCAGGGTCTAACTTTTTTCTGAGAAACTGCATTTAGTTGAACATTAAAATGTCACATCTCATGATGATTTATTTATGTAAACTGAGTCGATATTTTTAAAAGCTGTTTTAGACCTGGGATTGATATGGTTTCATGGAGAAACATTAAGTATATACCCACTTGTAGCACATTTCAGTACTTCATTACCGAAGTAGTTCCTTAATTGAAGTAATGGTTTCTGGTCTTTTCAAACAACAAGCGCATAAATGCCTAGCCAGTGATGACTCACCAATAACAAGCAGGGCATTTGTGTCACAACTCAGAATCTTATATCACTTCTAATGAAAAGAAAATGTTGTGCATGCATACATATGTATTTATGTATATGCATATATACAAATAGTGGGTACGCTGCTGCTGCTGCTAAGTTGAGTCAGTCGTGTCCGACTCTGTGCAACCCCATAGATGGCAGCGCACCAGGCTCCTCCGTCCCTGGGATTCTCCAGGCAAGAGTACTGGAGTGGGGTGCCAGTGCCTTCTCTGAATAGTGGGTATACGTGTATATATATATATATGTATGCATATGCACATACATATGCAGTGTATGTCAATATGTACACATACATATAAGGCATTACATATATGTACCTGTGACACATGTCTTGTAATTTTACAACCAGACATAATCTTCAAAATATGCTTTCTTCTACCTGCTTCCATCTGTGTGTAATAAAGTCTGTCATAGAATCTTATCAAGCTTCCCTTACTGCACACCAGTTTCTCAGTCACCAATTCTGAGTGTGCGTTCACTTGCAGGCATTTTATCTGCCCTGCTCTGAGAGGCATTATTAATCACATCCTGTTGCTAGGATACCTGAGAATGTTCATTTATGTCCAATGTTTCTTTGGCAAAATGCACTATGAAGGAGGCATAGAATCATGACAAGGAAAATTACTGTGCACATGCTACTCATTAAAAAAAAAAAAGGCAGCAAGGGTCGGGGAGAGTAACATAGCTACCAGATAATATAATATGAACTCTTACGAATTCTTTTTTAATATCGTTTTGTTTCACTTAGCTTTTAATGGAAAAATGCTGGCAATATTTCTAGATAATGAGAATCCACAGTACTTCTCTACTTCTTAGGAAAAGTGGAAGGAGGTAGGTTTTAATTTTGTTTACTTTAGAGAAGAAGGGGCTCTAAGATTTACTCGCTTTGGATGTCTCCATGAGAGATGGGGTTACGAGGTTACAGTGCTAGCTGATTTGCAGAGATAACCTAAAACCCAAGTCACCACTACTGTCATGTTTAGCTATCTTAATGAAAGACTTATGAGAAAAGTAATCCACAGAATATGCATTTGGGTAATGGGAGAAAAAAATACCTTTATCAATATCTTTAAAAATTACTGTTGTTTTAGATATTACTATTCCAAAAATTCCTTCTTATCTTTGGAACATGAATATATAAAATTCACCTAAATGCAAGATGTTCTTAGTCAATCTCTTCCCACAGGAAATGGCATGATATAGTGAAATAAATGTGGACTTTGGGGTTAGATGGATTGACTTCTTGTCTTAACCACTGGTACCTATGGCTATGTTAACCCTGGGAGCAAATCATAGAGGACTTCCCCCAAACTTGTTCTTTTCTGTTTCCTTCTCCTTTTTCCAGTATGGGGTGTGTCACACACACACACACACACCCCATACTGGAAAAAGGAGGAGATATATGTATATACATATATATATACACACACAATATCTGTTTATCAATATACTATCTATTTCTACCTACCTACCTCTTATATTTCAACACACACACACCATACTGGAAAAAGGAGGAGATATACAGTATATATTGGAGAAGGCAATGGCACCCCACTCCAGTACTCTTGCCTGGAAAATCCCATGGATGGAGGAGCCTGGTAGGCTGCAGTCCATGGGGTCGCTAAGAGTCGGACACGACTGAGCGACCTCACTTTCATTTTTTACTCTCATGCATTGGAGAAGGAAATGGCAACCCACTCCAGTGTTCTTGCCTTGAGAATCCCAGGGACGGCGGAGCCTGGTGGGCTGCCGTCTATGGGGTTGCACAGAGTCAGACATGACTGAAGCGACTTAGCAGCAGCAGCAGCAGCAGCAGCAGCAGCAGCAGCATATGTATATATATTTGAAAGCAGATACAACTAATACAAGTGAAAGCAGAAACAACTTGAGTTTTACTTCCATTATTTTTCTAAGTGGTATTAACAGAGTTCTATTATTGTAATCATGCTAATAACAGTAGCTAACGTTTATTAAACAGTATCTATGTGCTCACTGCTGTTGTCAGCACATTGTACATGTTAATTTATTTTATCTTCACAGTATTATGAGGCTTTATGAATACTTTACCGATTTTCAGGTAAGAAAACATGGTAGAAATTTCTTAAATAACTTTGCCAAATCACTGACATACTAGTGGCAAAAAAATAATGAGAGGACAAAAAATAGTTGGGGTGAAAGGGTAGGGAGGAGTAAGGAGTGGGATATCAATCCATAAGCTGTACATAATCAGTCTCTAGGTTTGAAAGTTAGCTTGAATAAATTATTTTAAAAATATTTGTATAGACTTAAAAAACTAGCTGTCTTTTATTTATCAGATTATTTGCTTGAATGAATGAACTGCTTATTTCAACTGCTAAGTACCTGATCATAGTATTTCAGGAGCAGAATGTCAGAAAGATCTTCAGATTTTGAACTTTTTTTTAGTAGATTAGTATTTACTTAGTTGTTCAGTTGGTAAGTTGTGTCTGACTCTTTGAGACCCAATGGATTGCAGCACACCAGGCTTCCTTGTCCTTCACCATCTCCCGGAGTCTGCTCAAACTCATGCCCATTGAGTCAGTGACGCCTTCCAACCATCTCATCCTCTGTCATCCCCTTCTCCTCATGCCTGCAATTTTTCCCAGCATCAGGGTCTTTTCCAATTTATTTACTACCAACTATGAATTTGGCACTCTAATAATACTTACAAATCTTCACAGTAAGCTGAAAGCTATTTTAGACTTGGTGTTGATATGATGTCATGGGAAAATATTAAATATATAATATATATCCATTTATATATTACATTTCAGTACTGAAGTATAGAAGTACTTCCAAGATTGAAGTGATTGCTTCTGATCTTTTAAAACCACAGGTACATATGTGGCAATTCAATGATGTCTTACCAATAATGAGCAGGGCATTTGTATCACAACTAAGTATCTTATGTCACTTCTACTGAAAAGAAAATTTTGTGCACACATATACTTGTATGAATCTCCCAACCCAAGGATCGAATCCTGGTCTCCTGCGTTGTCTGAGCCACCAGAGAAGCCCATGTATGTGTTCACTTCAGCCGCTCAGTCATGTCCAACTCTTTGCGACCCCTGGACTGCAGCACATCAGGCTTCCCTGTCCATCACCAAATCCTGGAGCTTACTCAAACTCATGTCCATTGAGTCAGTGATGCCATCCAACCATCTCATCCTCTGTTGTCCCCTTCTTCGCCCACCTTCAATCTTTCCCAGTATAAGGGTCTTTTCCAGTGAGTCAGTTCTTCCCATCAGGTGGCCAAAGTATTGGAGCTTCAGCATCAGTCCTTTCAATGAATATTCAGGACTGATTTCCTTTAGGATGGACTGGTTGATCTCCTTGCTATCCAAGGGACTCTCAGGAGTCTTCTCCAACACCACAGTTCAAAAGCATCAATTCTTTGGTGCTCAGCTTTCTTTATAGTCCAACTCTCACATCCATACATGACTGCAGGAAAAACCATAGCTTTGACTAGATGGATCTTTGTTGGCAAAGTTACATCTCTGCTTTTTAATATGCTGTCTAGGTTGGTCATAACTTTTCTTCCAAGGAGCAAGCATCTTTTAATTTCATGGCTGCAGTCACAATCTGCAGTGATTTTCGAGCCCCCCCAAAATAAAGTCAGCCACTGTTTCCATTGTTTCCCCATCTATTTGCCATGAAGTGATGAGACCAGATGCCATGGTCTTAGTTTTCTGAATGTTGAGTTTTAAGCCAACTTTTTCACTCTCCTCTTTCACTTTCATCAAAAGGCTCTTTAGTTCTTCTTTGCTTTCTGCCATAAGGGTGGTGTCATCTGCATATCTGAGATTAGTGATATTTCTCCTGGCAATCTTGACTCTGCATATAAGTTAAATAAGCAGGGTGACAATATACAGCCTTGATGTACTCCTTTCCTAATTTGGAACCAGTGTGATGTTCCATGTCCAGTTCTAACTGTTGCTTCTTGATCTGCATACAGATTTCTCACTTATAAATAATAGGTATACACATATATATGTGTGTGTATGCATATATATCGGTGGCTTCCCTGGTGACTCAGATGGTAAAGAATCTGCCTGCCATGTGGGAGACCTGGGTTCGATCCCTGGGTTGGGAAGATCCCCTGGAGAAGGGAACAGCTACCCACTTCAGTATTCTGTCCTGGAGAATTCCATGGACAGAGGAGACTGGCAGGCTACAGTCCATGAGGTTGCAAAGAGTCTGACACGACTGAGCAACCTTCACTTCATGCATATATATACATATAATGCATTACACATATGTACATGTGACATACTGGAGAGCGAAATGGCAACTCATTCCAGTATTCTTGCCTGGAGAATTCCATGGACAGAGAAGCCTGGAGGGCTACAGTCCATGGGGTTGCAAAGAGTCAGACATGACTGAGTGACCAACACACACACACAAACACGTGTGACATACATCTTGTAATTTCACAATCAGACATAGACTAATCTCCAAAACATACTTTCTCTTCTAGCTTCTTCCATTAGTGTGTAATAAAGTCTGTCATGGAATCTCATCAAGCTTTCCTCACTGTATACCAATTTTTCAGTTGCCAATTCATGGAGTAGATGAAGTGACTTCCATTTTCCAGTGGAGAAAGAGGCTCAGAATATTTTTTGAAACAGCCTCAAGATTCCAGTTAGTGATTAGCAGGATTAGACTATGAACCCAGAGATTTGCACTTTTTCTGAGAAATATAAGTGATTTGGGGCAGGTCTGTAGAATGGTGAAGGGCTCTTCTGTTTAATCAATGTGCATCATTTAACCTCTTTAAATTGTATTTATCTGGAAATGGGGTTAATACTAATTCCTACTTCATGGGGTAATTGTGAGGATTAAACAAAATTTTAATAAAATTTAATTTATATTTAAATTAAATATAATTTAATAATAATCCCAAATGTTTTGAGTGCATAATGCAATCACATTTATAAGGTTCTCACTACACTGCCTGGGAAATAGCAATGTAACATGTTGCCAGGTGCTTCTCTTTATGAATGTTCCATGTCAGGTGTTCCCCGGTAACATACAATATTTTTAAATATTCTCAAGGTCAGTGGCTTTGTTTACACAAATATTATAAAGTTCAGCCTTTGAGAATTTCTTTATATTTTTACTATCATTTCTCTCTCTCTTGCTTTCCCTTAGAATTTCTAAGTGAGAAATAGCTTTTTACTTTGGTGAATTCCTTTTCTCTCCTCCTCATGTTGTAACTCTTTCCAAATACAAACTGGTTTGATGAAACACACACTGACATGGCAAGACTCTCCCCAGTTGCAAGCTCAGATGACATGATATTAGTGCCCAGGGTGTGTGGTCCAAATCTCTGCCCACATCTGGTACTGACCAGCAGCTATGGAACTGTCAGCAGCCTAATGTGATCTAAATAGAAAGGGAGAGCTTTTCTAGAAACCAGAGGACCTCATTGCCAAAGATAAGCAGATGATACCACTCTAATGGCAGAAAGCAAAGAGGAACTGAAGAGCCTCTTCATGAGGGTGAAAAAGGAGAATGAAAAAGGACTTGAAACTAAACATTCAAAAAAGTAAGATCATGGCATCTGATCCCATCACTTTCTGGCAAACACAAGGTGAAAAAGTGGAAACAGTGACATATTTTATCTTCTTGGCTCCAAAATCACTGTGGATGGTGACTGCAGGCATGGAATTAAAAGACGCTTGCTCTTTGGAAGAAAAGCTATGACAAACCTACACAGCATATTAAAAAGCAGAGACATTACTTGACCAACAAAGGTCTGTCTACTCAAGCCTATAATTTTTCCAATACTCATGTATGGATATGAGAGTTGGACCATACAGAAGGCTGAGCACTGAAGAATTGATGCTTTCAAGTTGTGGTATTGGAGAAGACTCTCGAAAATCCCTTGGACTGCAAGGAGATCCAACCAGTCAATCCTAAAGGAAATCAATCCTGAGTATTCGCTGGAAGGACTGATGCTGAAGCTGAAGCGCCAGTACTTTGGCCACGTGATGTGAAGAGCTGACTCAGTGGAAAAGACCCTGATGCTGGGAAAGACTGAGAGCAAGAGAAGAAGGTGACAACAGAGGATGAGATGGTTGGATGGCATCATAGACTCAATGGACATGAGTTTGAGCAAACTCTGGGAGATGGTAAAGGACAGGGAAGCCTGGCGTGCTGCAGTTCATGGGGTCGCAAAGAGTTGGACATGATGTAGTGGCTGAACAACATTGCCAGAAATTACTCCTTGAAACAAATAGTAAGATCTTGAACAAGTAACTTGACTTTTCCAAGATTCAAAGGTCTCTTTAGTTAGGTAGGTAAATACTATCCTTCAATAATACCAAAAGAATTTGTACAAATAGTACTATTTTAAGTACCATACTATAGGGCAGGAACAGAGGCGCCCCTGTAAAGACCAGAAAGTTGAAAAACATCAAGACTGTTGTGTTGCACAGGGAACTCTGCTCAATGTTATGTAACAACCTAAATGGGAAAAGAAATTGAAAAAGAATAGATACATGTATATGTATAATGGAACCACTCTGCTGTACACCTGAAATGCACACATTGTTAATCAACTATGCGTACGTGCATTTGAAAAGTGAAAGTATCAGTCGCTCAGTCATGTCCAACTCTTTGTTACCCCGTGGACTGTAGCCCTCCAGGCTCCTCTGTCCATGGAATTCTCCAAGGCAAGAATACTGGAGTGAGTTGCCATTTACTTCTGCAGGGGATCTTCCAGATCCAGGGATTGAGCCCAGGTCTCCTGCCATTGCAGGCAGATTCTTTACCATCTGAGCCACCAGGGAAGCCCTGTGCATGCATTTACTCAAATATAAAATAAAAAGTTTTAAAAATGACTGTTAAAACTGCATGGTTTCTGTTTGGTCAGTTGTATAAAAAGGCAGAGGAGTTTATTATTGACATCTGGATTTATGCTGATACTGAAAGGGCACTGGCTTCAGTAGACACTGTGATGAGCCTCTGTGGGTCTGTGGAGCCTCACTGCCATCCTCCAAGTTTAGATAAACTCCACTTGTTCTTTTGCCCATTTCTATTTGCTGAGTTGATGTGTCACTAGGATGCTTAGGTAGAGAGAGCCGTTATGAGCACACTGCCTGCTATGAGCTCCAGACAGTGTGTACTGAGCCACAGAAACTGGCCCTTCAGAAACATATCAATACCAATAGATCTGGGCCTCCGAGGCTGGCCATCTGCCTTGGCAGGGCTGACACTCCATCTGCGCTCCCCAGCCCTGGGGTCTGCCATCCGTCATTGAGTGGAGAAAGCCTGAGAAGAACTGAGTACTCAAAGATTTTTCCTGGGCTGACCCCTCTTCAGAGAAATAGGAAAAGCAGTAGGAGAAACAACAGTTTTACGTGCTCTTGGAAATTTTCAAGTACAGAATATCTTCCCACTTATCCACTTAACAAGCACATAATTAATGTGACAAGCAATAGTTCCTTTCAGATTCCCAACATTGGCCTGGGTGAATTAAATCTTAGAGTAAACCCTCTGATATTCAGAACCTCATTGCTGAAGCAGTTATTTGTTGGCACAGAAGTTTTTTGGTAGACTTTTAGATGCTGAAGTCAGATTAGGAAAAAAACAACAACAACCAAACCCAGTGATAGCCAGGTATTCAACACCTCTGAAAAATGGGAATGCTAGTTTTACTAATATATGCTTTAGTTACTCACCAATGCAGAGATGCCTGCATTTGTACTTTCCTTTCTACAATAACATGTTTCTTGTACATTAGATGTGAATAACTATTCCTAAGTGACAGAATATTCTAGATGTCCGTGGAATCTTCACTATATAAAAGAAACAGGAGTGAATTATTTTGCAAAATAAAGAATATATTCATAATATACTTATTGGGCTTCCTTGGTGGCTCAGCTGGTAAAGAATCTGCCTGTGATGCAGAAGACCTGGGTTCAATCCCTGGGTTGGGAAGATCCCCTGGAGAAGGGAATGGCTTCCCACTCCAGTATTCTGGCCTGGAGAATTCCATGGACTGTATAGTCCATGGGGTTGCAAAGAGTCAGACACAACTGAGCAACTTTCACGTCACTCACTTCATACTTATTCACTCCTGTGCTAGAATAACAATGATTGTGCTTTAAGAGGTGGAGCCGATTTTCTCCCTACTGAACTGTCCAGGCCTTCATAAATTGCTTAAAGAGTAGATTACACTGGAACTGCCAGTTTTTAGGCTTGGGACTTGAAAATCAGGTAGCTCCCACTTCCCGAGTCTTTGATATTTGCTCTGAGAAAAGCCAGTCACAGTATAAGAGGTTAGAGAACCCTGAGACCACCATGCTGTGAGGAAGCTCAAGCTAGCCACACCCATAGGCCCAGTGGAAAGCAAACTACCTGAACCAAAAATGAACAACAGCTACTGTTCCAGCCATGCCAACCTAGGTGCCAAACGTGTGTGGTAATGACACCATCCTGGAAGTGGATTTTCCAACTCCAGTCACTTGAGTCAACACCACATGGAGTAGACAGATTGCCCAGGAATTTTCCAAATTCCTAACCTACAAAACTGCATGCAAAATAAATGTGTTTTATACCACTAAGACACGGCATATTTTGTTACACATTGAAAGATAATAAAAACTCCTTTTCTATTCTGATAGCAAGAATATTTATTGATGTACCTATCAATATGAGCTGCCCAGGTGGCTTAGTGGGTAAAGAATCCACCTGCCATGCAGGAGATGTTAAGAGACACGGGTTTGATCCCTGGGTCAAGAAGATCCCATGGAGGAGGGCATGGCAATTCCCTATAGTATTCTTGCCTGGAGAATCCCATGAACAGAGGATCCTAGTGGGCTACAGTCCTTAGGGTGCAGAGTGGGACATGACTGAAGCAACGGAGCACACACACACACATCTATCAACACATACTGATTTTTTTTCCCTTAAAGCAAGGCTAACCTACATTCCTTCTTTCCTGAGATGGCTTGCTCAACTATACCTATAGATATGTTCCATTACCCGGCATTTTAGCATTTAAACTTATTGCTTTTCACAAAAATCCTGTTATTAGTAATAGTGTGGTTAATTTATGTGGAATCTATGTAGATTAATATGTACTCTGGTTTTATAAAAAGTATTACAATATTACCCTTTGTCCAGATTATCAATCAAAAGTAAAGTGGAAACTCGCCCATTATGTAGCATCTTTTCAGAACTTATAAACCATCAAATGAGGCACCCATGTGAAACAACAACATTTAAATATTCATCCAGGCTTCAAAAACTTTCTCGTTTATGGCTGGAATTATACAGAAACCCTTTGAACCGAAACACTGAAAATATTCAACAGCCATTTCTGCTAAATAATTTAAAATTATCTTTCTTACCCCAGGTAGATTTACTTTTAAAGGCTAAACTGGTAGAATCTATATTGACTTAAGAGCTTTAATATTATTTAGGGTTCATTTTCTGTATGAAGGCAACAACGGGAAACATTTCATTAAGAAAGGTAATGATACAAGGCCAGTCAGACCCAATGCTTATGAAGTTGGAGTTGGTTCACTTTAAACACAATTTATTTGGCTCACGGACACAGTCCTGCCCAGCTTTTCATCTGAAGGAAATGAGCATATTGCACTACTCTCTCATCCTCTTAATCATCTCCTCATTAGCCTGTGAAGAAAGCTTTTCGGGGCCAGAGGTGAGCTTCATTTTACTCTTTGAGATGTCAGCACCATTTTCATTCCCTCTAGCCCTGAGTTTTTCCTTTTTAATCTTTTAAAAAATCCTCATAATACTTATCTTTTCCTTCACACTGACCTGCATCAAAGGTTTGGGCCTCAGACATTCAGGGAAGCTCTTATTTCATGGACTGAAGGAAGACAAGGAAGAAAGTGTGCTTAGATGAGTGGCTATGGATTTACTGCTTTCAGGCTTTGCGGCGTACTTCGTGATCTGGTAAAACTATCCTCTATAGACCTGGATGACTACTCAAGTTTACAAGAAAAGTCGTTAATGATCTAGTCCATTTTATGTGTAGGGGAAGAGGCTTGCCAATACCTGGGTCCCTCGGAGAAAGCAATGAGAGAGAAATGCTGTCGAGCCCCTACGGTGTGATGGGTGGGAAGCTCAGCACTTAATGTTTGCGGCACATTGTAAAGAGTGAGCAGAGATGGGGATGGACCTAGAGGCTGTCATACAGAGTGAAGTAAGTCAGAAAGAGAAAACTAAATATCGTATATTGATGCATATATGTGGAATCTAGAAAAGCAGTACAGAGGATCATAGGATCAAAGCAGAAATACAGACACAGACATAGAGAACAAATGTATGGATACTAAGGGAAAGGGTGGGTGGCGGAGGAATTGGGAGGTTGGAATTGACATAGATACACTATTGGTACTATGTACAGAACAGATAACTAATGAGAACCTACTGTATAGCACCGGGAACTCTACTCAGTGCTCTGTGGTGACCTAAATGGGGAGGAAATCCAAAGAAGAGGGGAGATATGTAAAGCTAACAGCTGAGTCACTTTGTTGTACAGCAGAAACTGACACAGCATGGTACAGCAGTTAGGCTGGTGCTGTGTGCTCAGTTGCTCAGTCGCGTCCTACTCTTTGTGACCCCACGAAGTGTACCCCACTAGGCTCCCCTGTCCATGGGATTTTCCAGGCAAGAATACTGGAGTGGGTTGTCATTTCCTCCTCCAGGGGATCTTCTTGACCCAGGGATCGAACTTGGGTCTCGGGTCTCCTGGACTGGCAGGCGGATTCTTTACCACTCACTAAGCCATCTAGGAAGCCCATAAAGCAACTATACTTCAATAGAAATTAAAAAAAAAAAAAAAAGGGTAAACAAGAAATTCATGGTCAAGGGAAGGGCTGTGGAAAGCAGAGACTGTCAACTGGTACAACGGATGCAGCCTCCAGCAGTGGCTGGAGTGGGCCTTTACCTAATAATAGAGATAGAGCGGAAGACACTCCAGGAGGGAAGGGAAATAAATATCATCTGAACACCTAAGGCAATAAGCTATTTTCTGGCGAAATCTTTCATTGGTGTTCAGTGTGAGATGCTAATTTCAGAAAAAGCAAACCAGGCACTGACACCATGCTTAGGGAAGCTCCTTTTAATGCAGTTTATCCAGATAGATGGGGCTTCCCATGTGGCACTAGTGGTAAAGAATCCGTCTGCCAATGCAGGAGAAATAAGAGACCTGGGTTCGACTCCTGGGTCGGGAAGATCTCCTGGAGGAGGGCATGGCAATCCACTCCAGTATTCTTCCCTGGAGAATTCCATGGACAGAGGAGCCTGGCAGGCTACAATCCATAGGGTCACACAGAGTAGGATACAATTGAAGCGACTTAGCACGCAGGCACCCAGAAAGACAGGTAGTGGAGCATCCCTGGAGGATGGGCACAGGAAAGGAGTGGGAGCATTGAGAAGTCTTCTCACCAGCTTCAGCCACTGCAAGCTTAGATTTGCATAAGACTCAGAGTCTGGCACTTCTAGGGAGGGGAGTACCTTCTAGCTTGTTTACTACAGCAGGCACAGCTGAGTGCCTGTCCTCCAGTCATGGCCCTCTTGTTCCATGCCGGTACTCGGCCCTCCAATCACATGGATGACACGGATGAAACATGACTGACATAAAGCAATCATCGTGGCCCCATTCCCCTTGCTTTAGGTGGTCATTTGACATTTCTGGCCAATGACATGTCAGATGAATTCTTTTGAAGAATTTCATGGCAAGGTTTCCCATGCCAATAAAAAATGACAGATAGGGGAAAATATCACATTTTCTTTCAGTGGATGTTGCTGCATCTGGGAATGATGCTTGGGACAGGAGGATAACACCACCCACTCCAAGGGTGACTGAAGGGAACAGATCCCAGGGGGATGTCCCAAAAGCTCTGAACTCATGTACCATGGAACCACCCCACCCCAAGACCTCTTGTTGTGGGTTATCGAACCTTTTTGTGTTTAAGTGACATTTTTTAGGTACTTGCAGCTGAGTGCATCCTACACTGTACACAGGTCAAGCACAGAATAATGGTATTCAATGCTAAATAAACTAGGAATGCAAAATAATTATTTAGCTACATAATGAATATTGTTAGTCGCTCGGTTGTGTCCAACTCTTTGTGACTCCATGGACTGTAGCCCACCAGGCTCCACTGTCCATGGAATTTTCCAGGCAAGAATACTGCAGTGGGTAGCCATTCTCTTCTCCAGAGGATCTTCCTGACCCAGGGATCAAACCCTGATCTCTTGCATTGCAGGTGGATTCTTTACCATCTGAGCCACCAGGAAACTCACTTAGCCAGAAAGTCTATGCTAAATGAACTAAAATTAAAACCTGAAGGAAAGGTAAGGGCATTTTAAGCTAGTTCCATGAATTTGGGGTAAGTCTGCTCCCCTGCTGGGACTACACTTTAAAGGGTCTGGTCTTGTACTTTTCCACACAGGTCACCTCACATAGGAAAGAAAGGACCAAAATGTTTACTCACAGATTCCCTTGCTTACCTGGACCATGCACTGAGCACCTGGGATGCCAGAATTCCCTGGTCAAACATTCCTGAGGCCTACAGGTTCTGTATGGGCTTTCTGCTCAGATTAGAACTCTAGAAGGCCGGGAGGGACCAGACTGCACCATTGGTACCAGGCTTGTAGGGGGGTGTTCAAAGGATGCTTGGGGCTTGGCAAATATGTGTGTAGACTGGTCCCAATGCATGTGAGTGAGGTCCTTTACCGTGCTGGAGTGGCTGTGATGGAGGCTTAAGAAAACGGGGCTTCCATTGGCTCTCCTGCCCCAGATGCAGCAATCTCAGGGCAGGTCTGTCACGACACAAACACCGAGTGTAGCTCTGTAAGAATGCACAGAGATGTGCTGTGCTAAGTCGCCCAGTCATGTCTGATTCTTTGCGACCCTATGGACTGTAGCCCACCAGGTTCCTCTGTCGATGGCATTCTCCAGGCACGACTACTGGAGTGGGTTGCCATGCCCTCCTCCAAGGGATCTTCCTGATTCAAGGATCAAACCCACATTTCTTACGTCTCCTGCATCGGCAGGCGGGTTCTTATACCACTAACGCCACTTGGGAAGCCCGCACAGAAATGACGAGCCTGTAAACACAGCCTCACTGAATTCTTGCAACAGTCCAAGGGAAGGAAGGAGAAGGTACATTATTCATAGTTTATAAATGAGGAAACAACAAAGGCTCAGAGAGGTGACTTTGCCTAAGTTTACCCAGTAAGGGTTAGATTCTGGATTTGAATCCAGGACTTTCAAAGATCACAGTGTTTACCACATATGATTCCTCAGATTTTTCTGTACAAAACTGAAAGATACAGATTATTTTAAATTAGCCTTTTTATTTGTAAAGTCTCCAATTTCCTATCTCAAAAACTCTTAGCAAAGCTTACTCTAGGTAGGTAAAATACAAATAAATGAAATTCAATCAATTCCTTTATAAATGAATCATTGTTAAATTTATCTGTGTATCAAAACACTCTTAATAAAGACTATGCTGGTATAAAGTAAATAAAGTGGAACAGGATAGGCTTTTTCTTCTCACATGGTCTTATAGAATAGAGATGATCCACTGTCATTTGTATAAAATGTTCTCTGAAGTTTTTTTGAAATGGGTCAATTCTATTCTTTTTCCTTTGTTGTGCAAAATATGTAAGTTTCATTTTCCATAAAATTATCTGAACTAGTTGCTTACATAGCCCCAATCTGTCACTTTGATTTTAAATTCCCCAATTCACTATCTGTTACGGATTTCTGAAAAAAGTTACAAGGTGATTTGCATTTTAGGGGGTGAATTTTAGTTTTTTTTATCTTCCATTTGAACCAACCATATTTAAACCTGGGTGAGGGCAGTGGAGGGGAGGCCAAGGGGGTTGTAGACCTTTCTAGTGTTGCTTTCATCTTTCCTGGGGTTGCTCTGGAAAGGGAGATGCCATTTCCACGTGTGTACAACCCACTTATGGGCTTCCCTGGTGGCTCAGTGGTAAAGAATCCGCCTGCAATGCAGGAGGCCTGTGGTTTGATCCCTGGGTCAGGAAGATCTCATGAAGGAGGAAATGGCAACACACTGCAGTATCCTTGCCTGGGAAATTCCATGGACAGAGGAGCCTGGTGGGCTAAGCCCATTGGGTTGCAAAGAGCTGGACACCACTGAGCGACTAACACACAACAATACGACCCACTTATACTCTCAGGAATGCCTAAGAGATTTCTCCCAGAATACTGAACATCTATAGAAAACACTTTGATAATTTTTTTACACCATTGTGACACTGACAAATATTTTGGAGGAAAAAAATCACACCTGGGTATTAATAGGAAGGGTAACATCAGTTCCTGAGAAACTGGTAGGAAATGCTGAAAAAGTGATAACACAGAAACAGAAAACACTCTTTCATTTCAAAAGATGAACAAAATGTTACAAACTCAGGGTCACACACCTGTAACAGCCACGCCTTAAAATGAAGAAAAAAATCAGGTTGTGAGCTCTGCCATCATTTCCACAGAGTCAGGCTGATGAAGCCAGGTTGCTGTGTCTGGCTGGCTTCCAACAATATCTACCCATCCGGGTGCCACCGGGATTATTAACACAGCCGCACAAATCTTATTCCTGAGATTGAAAGTGGTGACATTTTTGTGGTGGAAAGTACCATTTGGGCTTTAAACCAAATGACCAGGGTGGCTCCAACTCAAGACAGTTCAAAACCTGAGTGTCCAAATGATGACCCCATGGCTGGGTGAACTAGTCATCTAAAGAAATACAGTTGGTGCATATTTTTATTTTCTTGCCATTTCAGAAATATTTGACAGAATTGCCTATGACATCATAAACATTTCAAAGAAGCATGGAATGTAGAGGTTTCTGGTGTTCAGCTGATCATGCCTCTGGTGATGAGGCACATTTTCATTCTCTGGCTGGTCCCCAGAGACTTTCGCTTAATCCCATATTCAAGGGGACACTGCTCGGGGTGAGTCTGGCACTCACGGGTACATGTTCACCCGAAAATGCACATACAATTTGAAATAGACTGCCAGCGGCAGAGGGCAGGAGGAGAGGAGGCCAGAGCTGCTGGGCTATTTGTCATCTCAAGCATTTCAAGCATTGCACACCACCTCCTTAGCAGGACACATGGGGTATGTGTCCCCTGGCAAGATGTTTAGTGAACACAAATAAGGGCTGTAATGTACCTACCCGAGGGGAGAGACAAGACCCACCACTGGAGCTTTTCTTCCTGCATTTAAGGGACAGAAAACTCTTCAATAAACATCTTACTATTTCAACCTTAAGGCTGAATAATTCCATGGAATGGAATTAAAAAGATATGGCTGATTCATGTTGATGTATGGCAGAAACCATCACAATATTGTAAAGTAATTATCCTCCAATTAAAAATAAAATTAAAAAGACACGGAAATTGAAAAGGTTTGCTGGTTATGTATACTCCACAGTCAGCTACATTTGGTCTGACTCTGGTCTGTTTTCAAAGGAATACAAAGGTCTTTGAGGTCATTTTCTCCCCAATTCTGGAAAAACAAATATTTTAGACCTTATTTTTATCATCTTGCATCTTTCATAACCATTGTGTGAAAATAAACATGCTCTGAAAATACTTAGGTAACAAAATAGGGTTTGCTATTAAAAACAAAACAAATGGCAGCCGCTTTTTGCCTTCCAGGGGAGTGGCAGAATGCCATCACTAGGGAAACTGGTTCTTTAGGAAAATTCCCTGGTGCCTTAAAAGCCCATTTTGGTTATGAAAGTGAGATTTCTAGGATAGTTTAGCTGAGAGCATGCAGAAAAGAAAGGGTGGATTTTTCTGTATAATGAAATAAGAGGAACTGTGGAGCTATTCATTAATTATTTTTGAGAGGTTAAATAACTCTGAAGAAAGTACAAGGAAAAATGGTCTAAACAAGGAGGGGGCAGGTTCAGGTTTATATATGAATACAGTGATCGGTTGGAACCTAAGGAAAGATACAACCAATAAGAAATTCCCTTTTAGGAAAAGGCCAGCAAACGCTTAGAACCACAATGACTACTTTCAATATAAGTTGTTTCCAATTCTGTGGCATGCTGAACCCCATTCTCTGAACCACTGAAATCAATGAAAGTTAGGCATGATGGTATGGCGTGAGAATGGCAAACGGTTTCGGACTGATGCACTGTGTGGTGTGTGGTTCTAGGAGATACAACATGGAGTATGAGGCCAAGAACAGAATGGAATAGCTGATGAGCAGAAGAAATGATAAGCCCCCATGGGGTGGACAGAGGACGCTGGACTCTACAGGAGGTGGGGAAAGAGTCTGCTTACTTGGTTATCATAAGAATGGTCAACTTAGAGTAGTACTGACATATATTGATATTGTTGTGTTAGTCACTCAGTACTGTCCGACTCTTTTGATCCCATGGACTGTAGCCTGCCAGGTTCCTCTGTCCATGGGATTCTCCAAGCAAGAATACTGGAGTGGGTTGCCATTCCCTTCAAAGGATCTTCCTAACCCAGGGATCAAACCCGGATCTCCTGTATTGCAGGCAGATTCTTTACCATCTGAGCCACCGCTACCATATTTAAAATAGGTAGCTATAGGAAGCAGCTGTATAGTGCAGGGAACTTAACTCTGTGCTCTGTGATGACCTATAGGGGTGGGTGGGAGGGAGGTCCCAGAGGGAGGGAATATATGTATAACAGTTGATCCACATAGTTGTACTGAAGAAATATAACACTGTAAAGCAATTATATTCCAATTAACAATTTTAAAAAAGAAGGGTAGAAGGCTTTTGAATCTGGGCAAGGAAATAAAAAGGTTAAAAATTATAAGAAAAAAAAGGCTCTCATATGCAGGATGGATAACAACAAGGTTCTACTGTATTTAACACAGGGAGTATATTCAATAGCCTGGGATAAACCATAATGGAAAAGAAAACGAAAAAGAATAGCAGAAACTAACACGACATTGTAAATCAACTATACGTCAATAAAATTTTTTAAAAAGGAAATAAGCCTTTTGTAAGACTGCTCCTACTGATTTGCATGTTTTGATTATTAACTGTTGGGTGTTAACAGGCAAAGTAAGGGGAGGACTTGCATTTGGATCCTCATTCTCCCACTTAAAAATTATAGGATCTGGGTTGCTTGCTCTCCCCTATGTATTTCTATCTTCTCATGTTCAAGACAGAAGCAATAATACTAAACTCTTAGGATTATTATAAAAACGAGAAGAAATGCTAACTATTATGTTCTCAATAAATGCTGACTCTAAAGTCACAACTTTCAAGCCATGGTAAAATAAAAATCAATATGATTCCAGTAAACCTGGCAGAATCCCACTATCCCCCAAATGCCTAAACTATTCACATACTTCCTACATTCATTATTTAATCAAGTGCCTTAAATAGTTCTGGAGAAGGAAATGGCGACCCACTCCAGTATTCTTGCCTGGAGAATCCCATGGACAGGGGAGCCTGGTAGGATGTCATCTATGGGGTCGAACAGAGTCGGACACGACTGAAGCGACTTAGTAGCAGCAGCGGCAGCTTAAATAGTTGGTGATATTTCACACACAATTTCACGTAAATCTAGTTGTCTTTTTTCATTAATGATGTCTCATTATATATTCTAAGTTATTTGAATTTCATATGTATATTTATTTGGTTATTAAAAAGATAATAGAGTAGTCTCTAAAAAGATTAAGATAGCTATAAGTTGCTATGTAACACAGGGAGCCAAGCTTGGTTCTCTGCAATGACCTAGAGGAGTAGGATCAGGGGAAGAGAGGGAAGGTCAAGAGGAAGGGGATATATATATATATTCATAGCTATGGCTGGTTCTCATTGCTGTACAGCAGAAACCACATGATATTGTAAAGCAATTTTCCTACAATTAAAAAATAAATTTAGAAAAGATAAATAAGTCTCATTATACTTTGTAAATATCATGACTTCCAGGAAATCAGCACGTTCAATAAATATCGTCAAATCTTACTAATGATTATTTCTAATAAAGCCTTACATTTTTGTAGTGGTTTCTCTTTCATGTGTATGATCTCTTTTGGTCTTGATGTCTCTTATTTTTTTTAATCCATTTTTAATTGGAGGATAATTGCCTTAATAATTGTGTTGGCTCCTGCCATATGACAACTCGAATCAGCCATAGGTATACATATGTCCCCTCCCTCTAGAACCTCCCTTCCACCTCCCACTCCATCCCAGCCCTCTAGATTATCACAGAGCACTGGAATGAGCTTCCTGACTCACACAGCAAATTCCCACTGGATGCCTCTGATTTTTTGTTGTTATTGTTAAGACTAAATTTTCTATGTTCAAAACATTAAATTCAAGTAGTATGATCTAACTCTCTAATTGCCTCTTGAAGTTAAGTACCATTTATCACTGCACCACCCAATCAATACTTTCCTAGTTCAACCAAAGTTTCAAATTCATATACTCATCTATGGGAATGTCCCTTATTGGTTATTTGGTTGGCAAACTGTACTGACATGTTACCACTACAGATTTTTTTTTTTTTCAATCTATTCAGTTCAATTTTGTTTAGGAGATTAAGCATCTCTTCGGAGAGCAAAATATCTAGATGAAAACTGACACTGCATTAAATTTACAGGGCGATGCTTTCTGGTTTGGTAGTTATGCTTCAATAATATTTTGTGGCAGTAACAACACACTACTATCTGACATTTTCCTCCTCTTTAGAATCTAAAATGGAAGGAAGAAAGAAAACTAAAGAAATATAAAAAGCCTTCTTACAACAGGGTCAAGGAATTCAACTATTGATACTAACTCAATTTTATTAATTTCAAAGCAGGGATAGTACCCAACATATTTCTTTTCCATTTTCTATTTTTATGAAAAAGTCAGTGTTTCTAGTTGTGTGCCCATCTCCATTTCTCTATAGGTCCTGAGCACCACTTTATAAAATTAGAATTTAAATAGGAGTAGTTATAATGAGCTTAAGAGTGTTAAATCTAATATATGTAGATTGGCAGGCCGCTTGATTATTCTGGTAATATCTGTCCACTTTTTAGTTTATGAAGCCCCTCTGCCCCTCAATCATTTTACTGCAGCAACATTAGGGCATGATCTGAAACACAAAGCAGATTTTTTTTTATAATCTGTGAGAAAACAAGCAAGCTATAACTATTGCATGTTATATTACTTTGGGGACTCTTTAAAAATGATCCATTTTCCCTCTCTTCCATACTTAGAAGACTCTCATAAATGATTACTTTGCCAACTCTGACTGCTTGTTTTTCTCTCTCAACCTCAGTTCAGTTCAGTTCAGTTGCTCAGTTGTGTCTGACTCTTTGAGACCCCATGAATCGCAGCACGCCAGGCCTCCCTGGCCATCAACAACTCCTGGAGTTTACCAAACCCATGCCCATCGAGTCAGTGATGCCATCCAACCATCTCATCCTCTGCTGTCCCCTTCTCCTCCTGCCCCCAATGCTTCCCAGCATTAGGGTCTATTCCAATGAGTCAACGCTTCGCATGAGGTGGCCAAAGTACTGGCATTTCAGCTTCAACATCAGTCCTTCCAATGAACACCCAGGACTGATCTTCTTTACGATGGATTGATTGGATCTCCTTGCCGTCCAAGGGACTCTCAAGAGTCTTCTCCAACACCACAGTTCAAAAGCATCAATTCTGCGGCGCTCAGCTTTCTTCACCGTCCAACTCTCACATCCATACATGACCACTGGAAAAACCATAGCCTTGACTAGACGGACTTTTGTTGGCAAAGTAATGTCTCTGCTTTTAAATATGCTATCTAGGTTGGCCATAACCTTCCTGCCAAGGAGTAAGCGTCTTTTAATTTCATGGCTGCAATCACCATCAGCAGTGATTTTGGAGCCCCCCCCAAAAAGTCTGACACTGTTTCCACTGTTTCCCCATCTATTTCCCATGGAGTGATGGGACCAGATGCCGTGATCTTAGTTTTCTGAATGTTGAGCTTTAAGCCAACTTTTTCACTCTCCTCTTTCACTTTCATCAAGAGGCTTTTTAGTTCTTATTCACTTTCTGCCATAAGGGTGGTGTCATCTGCATATCTGAGGTGATTTATATTTCTCCCGGCAATCTTGATTCCAGCTTGTGTTTCTTCCAGCCCAGCATTTCTCATGATGTACTCTGCATATAAGTTAAATAAGCAGGGTGACAATATACAGCCTTGACGGACTCCTTTTCCTATTTGGAACCAGTCTGTTGTTCCATGTCCAGTTCTAACTGTTGCTTCCTGACCTGCATACAGGTTTCTCAAGAGACAGGTCAGATGGTCTGGTATTCCCATCTCTTTCAGAATTTTCCACAGTTTATTGTGATCCACACAGTCAAAGGCTTTGGCATAGTCAATAAAGCAGAAGTAGATGTTTTTCTGGAACTCTCTTGCTTTATCAATGATCCAGAAGATATTGGCAATTTGATCTCTGGTTCCTCTGCCTTTTCTAAAACCAGCTTGAACATCTGGAAGTTCACAGTTCACGTATTGCTGAAGCCTGGCTTGGAGAATTTTGAGCATTACTTTACTAGCGTGTGAGATGAGTGCAATTGTGCAGTAGTTTGAGCATTCTTTGGCATTGCCTTTCTTTGGGATTGGGATGAAAACTGACCTTTTCCAGTCCTGTGGCCACTGCTGAGTTTTCCAGATTTGCTGGCATATTGAGTGCAGCACTTTCACAGCATCATCTTTGAGGATTTGATATAGCTCAAATGGAATTCCATCACCTCCACTAGCTTTGTTCGTCGTGATGCTTTCTAAGGCCCACTTGACTTCGCATTCCAGGATGTCTGGCTCTAGGTGAGTGATCACACCATCGTGATTATCTGGGTCATGAAGATCTTTTTTGTATAGTTCTTCTCTGTATTCTTGCCACCTCTTCTTATATAGGAATCAGCAAACTAAGATGGACTAGAATGGGTGAATTTAAGTCAGATGACCATTATATCTACTACTGTGGGCAAGAGTCCCTTGGAAGAAATGGCGTAGCCATCATGGTCAACAAAAGATTCCGAAATGCAGCACTTGGATGTAAGCTCAAAAATGACAGAATGATCTCTGTTCGTTTCCAAGGCAAACCATTCAATATCACAGTAATCCAAGTCTATGCCCTGACCAGTAACGCCGAAGAAGCTGAACTTGAACAGTTCTATGAAGACCTACAAGACCTTTTAGAACTAACACCCAAAAAAGATGTCCTTTTCATTATAGGGGACTGGAATGCAAAAGTAAGAAGTCAGGAAACACCTGGCATAACAGGCAAATTTGGCCTTGGAGTACAGAATGAAGGAGGGCAAAGGCTAATAGAGTTTTGCCATGAGGACGCACTGGTCGTAGCAAACACCCTCTTCAACAACACAAGAGAAGACTCTACACGTGGACATCACCAGATGGTCAACACCGAAATCAGATTGATTATATTCTTTGCAGCCAAAGATGGAGAAGCTCTATACAGTCAGCAAAAACAAGACCGGGAGCAGACTGTGGCTCGGATCATGAACTCCTTATTGCCAAATTCAGACTTAAATTGAAGAAAGTAGGGAAAACCACTAGTCCATTCAGGTATGACCTAGATCAAATCCCTTATGAGTATACAGTAGAAGTGACAAATAGATTTAAGGGACTAGATCTGATAGACAGAGTGCCTGATGAACTATGGACAGAGGTTCGTGACATTGTACAGGAGACAGGGATCAAGACCATCCTCATGGAAAAGAAATGCAAAAAAGCAAAATGGCTGTCTGAGGAGGCCTTACAAATAGCTGGGAAGAGAAGAGAAGCGAAAAGCAAAGGAGAAAGGGAAAGATATTCCCATCTGAATGCAGAGTTCCAAAGAATAGCAAACAGAGATAAGAAAGCCTTCCTCAGCGATCAATGCAAAGACATAGAGGAAAACAACAGATTGGGAAAGACTAGAGATCTCTTCAAGAAAATTAGAGCTACCAAGGGAACATTTCATGCAAAGATGGGCTCAATAAAGGACAGAAATAGTATGGACCTAACAGAAGCAGAAGATATTAAGAAGAGGTGGCAAGAATACACAGAAGAACTCTCAACCTCAGTCATCCCCCTACAAGGAACAATAATGAAGTGATGATAACATCCCACAGACAACACAGATATTTTGTGGAAGTTAATCTGGAGAAAGTAAGAGGAATAAAGAGAGACAAGGATAATTTCTTTATGAGATACAGTTCCAATTATTTGTTTCTAAATGTGGTTTCTGACCACTGAACAAAGTTATGCCAGTCACACCCCAAATTGTTTAAAAGCTTCAAGATTTTCTGCTCCTTTTAGATCCATGAATGAATACTGTATGTAAGTTAATGCCATGTCCCCATAGTCCCTATGCTCTCTAATATACCTTGCAGTCTCCTAAGATGTCTTCATAGTTTAAAGAAGCAACTATGCCACATAGAAGATAGTCTTGTCTCCACTTCTCTGGCTCAATATGTTTGTGGGACAACTCAAACACTTCTAAGAATTTTTTTATAAGCCCTCAACATGGAAAAATAAGAAAATATGTAACTTTTTATGAACCAGAATGAAAGATTAGGAGTTCAGGATTAACAGATATGCACTGAAGAAAGTGAAAGTGTTAGTCACGCAGTTGTGTCCAACTCATTGCGACCCCATGGATTGTATAGCCTGCCAGGCTCCTCTGTCATGGGATTCTCCAGGCAAGAATACTGAAGTGGGTTGCCATTCCCTTCTCCAGAGGTTCTTTCTGACCCAGGGATCAAAACAGGGTCTTCTGCATTGCAGGCAGATTCTTTACCGACAGAGCCACCAGGGAAGCCCTAGGTATACACTACTATATACAAAATGGATAAACAACAAGGACCTACTGTGTAACACAGGGAACTCTACTCAATATTTTGTAATAACCTATAATGGAAATTAATCTGAAAAAGAATACATATATGTGTACATACATATGGTGTGTATATATACTTGTATAACTAAATCACATTGCTATATTTGAAATAGGGCTTCCCTGGTGGCTAAGATGGTAAAGAATCCGCCTGCAATGTGGGTAGACCTGGGTTCAATTCCCTGGAGAAGGGAACAGCTACGCACTCCAGTATTCTGGCCTGAAGAATTCCATGGACTATATAGACCATGGGGTTGCAAAGAGTCAGACATGAATGAGCAACTTTCACTTTCACACTTGAAATATGTGAAATTATTCACTTTCATACTTGAAACTAACAAAATATTGTAAATTAACTATACTTCAATAAATAAATTTAAAAACCAGAATGATATACATTTTTTTCCCCAAAAGCCAATCTTATTCCCACACTCATATTAAACACAAAATCAGCATACTGCACTGAGCATTAAGTCATGATGGATTATAGATGTCAACTCTTATACTAACAGTAGGACAATAAGTCTGCTATAAGTGAGTGAATGTACTCTAGATAATCTGCTGATATACTAGAAGTTATAGGCAGTGAGACTCTGATTTCTAAATTCCAGCTGTATTAATTCACTGTAATTTTTTTTGATAAACCTGCCTTAGATTGCTACAACGAAAAACAAGTAAAAGTAAGACAGGAAAATGAAGATTAAGCAGATACATGAAAACCCCTTTGGGGGACTACCCCATTGAGTAGAGAACCACCAGACACGAATTGAAACAAAATGAATATTGTTCTAACTTGAGGATCAGTAAACCAAATAGTGGAGTTCCTATTTCAGCCTAGGAAGAAGTTCAAAACAAATTATTTCAAGAATGATGAGTTAAATAAATCAGGAGAACACAGTCTGGCACTTAAAGCGCCAGTGCCTTTGACATGTTAATGACTTTAAAATCAATTATTTCATGGGAAGAAACTTCTTGTCTCAACACTCTCTGCCCATCTTGGCACGTAAAGAGTTAATACCAGAAAAGCTAATGTCTCATTGAGAATAAATCAAATAATGATAGGTGTCTTAAATTATATTTAGAACTCTCTTATAGATACGATCTGCCCAGTTTGACAATTAACACTGATCCCAGTAAATTTATTTCTCAGAAGCACTGAGCTCACATCTGCTGTAGGGACTTCATACTTAACCTCTGCTGCTGCTGTCTTAAATCCTTCAGTTTAGTTCAGTTCAATTGTTCAGTTGTGTCCAACTCTTTGTGACCCTATGGGCTGCAGCATGCCAGGCCTCCCTGTACATCACCAACTCCCAGAGTCCACTCAAACTCATGTCCATCGTGTCAGTGATGCCATCCAACCATCTCATCCTCTGCCGACCCCTTCTCCTCCTGCTCTCCCTCAATCTTTCCCAGCATCAGGGTCTTTTCCAATGAGTCAGTTCTTCCCATCAGGTGGCCAAGGTATTGGAGTTTCAGCTTCAGCATCAGGCTTTCCAAAGAATATTCAGGACTGATTTCATTTAGGATGGACTGGTTGGATCTCCTTGCAGTCCAAGGGACTCTCAAGAGTCTTCTCCAACACCACAGTTCAAAAGCATCAGTTCTTTGGCGCTCAGCTTTCCTTATAGTCCAACTCTCACATCCATACATGACTACTGGAAAAATCATAGCTTTGACTAGATGGACCTTTGTTGGTAAAGTAATGTCTCTGCTTTTTAATATGCTGTCTAGGTTGGTCATAGCTTTTCTTCCAAGGAGCAAGCGTCTTTTAATTTCATGGCTGCAGTCACCATCTGCAGTGATTTTGGAGCCCCCCCAAAATAGTCTCTCACTGTTTCCATTGTTTCCCCATCTATTTGCCATGAAGTGATGGGACCAGATGCCATAATCTTAGTTTTCTGAATTTTGAGTTTTAAGCCAACATTTTCACTCTCCTCTTTCACTTTCATCAAGAGGCTCTTGAGTTCTTCTTTGCTTTCTGCCATAAGGGTAGTGTCATTTTATATATGAGGTTATTGAAATTTCTCCAGGTAATCTTGATTCCACCTTGTGCTTCTTCCAGCCTGGCATTTTGCATGACGTACTCTGCATATAAGTTAAATAAGCAGGGTGACAATATACAGCCTTGACGTACTCCTTTCCCGATTTGGAATCAGTCTGTTGTTCCATGTCCAGTTCTAACTGTTGCTTCTTGACCTGCATACACTTTCTCAGGAGGCAATAAGGTGGCCTGGTATTCCCATCTCTTTCAGAATTTTCCACAGTTTGTTGTGATCCACACAGTCCAAGGCTTTGGTGTAGTCAATAAAGCAAAAAAAGTAGATATTTTTCTGGAACTCTTGCTTTTTCGACGATCCAGCGGATGTTGGCAATTTGATCTCTGGTTCCTCTGCCTTTTCTAAATCCAGTTTGAACATCTGGAAGTTCATGGTTCGTGTACTAATGAAGCCTGGCTTGGAGAATTTTGAGCATTATTTTGCTGGAGTGTGAGATGAGTGCAACTGTGAGGTAGTTTGAACATTCTTTGGCATTGCCTTTCTTTGGGATTGGAATGAAAACTTATCTTTTCCAGTCCTGTGGCCACTGCTGAGTTTTCCAAATTGGCTGGCATATTGAGTGCAGCACTTTCACAGCATCATCTTTTAGGATTTGGAATAGCTCAATTGGAATTCCATCACCTCCACTAGCTTTGTTCGTAGTGATGCTTTCTAAGGCCCACTTGACTTCGCATTCCAGGATGTCTGGCTCTAGGTGAGTGATCACACCATCACGGTTATCTGGGTCGTGAAGATCTTTTTTGTACAGTTCTTCTGTGCATTCTTGCCACCTCTTCTTAATAGCCTCTGCTTCTTTTAGGTCCATACCATGTCTGTCCTTTGCTCTGTCCAAAATGTCTGTGCTGATCTTTGCATGAAATGTTCCCTTGGTATTTCTAATTTTCTTGAAGAGAACTCTAGTCTTTATCATTCTATTGTTTTCCTCTATTTCTTTGCATTGATCACTGAGGAAGGTTTTCTTATCTCTCCTTGCTATTCTTTGGAATTCTTCATTCAAATGGGTATATCTTTCCTTTTCTCCTTTGCCTTTAGCTTCTCTTCTTTGCTCAGCCCTTATGTCTTTATTAAAAAGTCTTAATAATGTTTGAACAAGGGGTCTTACATTTTTATTTTTCACTGAGACTCACAAATTACGCATTGAGTTCTGACTGGGCTAAACATAACAAACCCATTCCTACATTTGTCCAGTAGGGAACATACAATTTTGATCATGTTTCCAGGCATAAATGTCTTAAACAGCCTATATTGCCTACCAGGTAAACATGAAACTCCTTAGCCTGTTATCCAGTACCTTTCAAGAAATGGTTCCAATATCTGATTCCACATTTAATTTACCTGATCTCATTCATTCTTTCATTCATGCATTTGTTTAATGAAGATTCATTTCTACTCCTCCAGTAACTGTGAAGAAAAGAAGTATGAACATGTCCTAACTTACTCTGTGTCAGAGGTAAACTGCCTTTCTTGTAAATTTCAAACAGCCCTGGTTTTCTGAAATCCTTGCATTTGCTGGCTCCCCCTGCTTGCTCTCGGAGTCATTCCCCACCCTTATCCGGCTGTGTTCCCTGTTGTTGTTGTTTAGTCGCTGAGTCATGTCCAACTCTTTGCAACCCCATGGACTGTAGCCTGCCAGTCTTCTCGGTCCATGGGATTTTCCAGGCAAGAATACAGAGTGGATTTCCATTTCCTTCTTCAAGGGAATCCTCCCAACCCAGGGACTGAACCACAGAAACTTGGGTTTGATCACTGGGTTGGGACTATCCCCTGGAGAAGAGCATGGCAATCCACTTCAGTATTCTTGCCTGGAGAATCCCCATGGACAGGGGAGCCTGGAGAGCTGTACAGTCCATAGGGTTGCAAAGAGTCAGATTTGACTGAAGCAACTTAGCACACACCTGAGAAGCCCTTATTCCCTGTTACCTGAAACAAAATTTACCAGGTTTTCTTGTACTCCTTGGTAGGCTGGGCCAATGGTAGGTATTAATGAAAGTTTGTAGAACAAAAGAGGGGGGCACCCAGACTCTAAGCCACTGTCCATCCCCACTGCCCTGCAGGTTCCTATGCCAGCTCCATGGGGCCATTCTCTTTGTCACCATAGCCCTCCACAGTCCCAGCTCCTGCTGCTTGGCCTCTGCCGACTGGTCCTGGCTTCTGGGCTCCAGCAACATTACTGTCCTCCCAGTGCTGGTGCTGGCAGTGCCCTTCTGCTCTCGCGCATCTTGGAGCCCCACTATCCACTGCTGGGCTTCCCTGCTCTTCTAGAGCCTGTGATACCATCACAGTTTCTCTTTTCCTAACTGGATCCTGGTCTTTTCTTTCCTGAAATTATGTCTCCTTTCTACCTAACTTGCTCCCTGGAAGAAAAGCTATGACAAATCTAGACAGTGCATTAAAAAGCAGAAACATCACTTTACTGAAAAGGTCTATACAGTCAAAGCTATGGATTTCCTAGTGGTCATGTATGGATGTGATGATTGGACCATTAAGAAGGTTGAGCGCCAAAGAATTGATGCTTTCGAACTGTGGTGCTTGAGAAGGACTCTTGAAAAGTATCTTGGACTACAAGGAGATCAAACCAGTCAATCCTAAAGGAAATCAACCTTGAATATTCATTGGAAGGATTGATGCTGAAGCTGAAGCTCCAATACTTTGGCCACCTGATGCGAAGAGTTGACTTATTAGAAAAGATACTGATACTGGGAAAGATTGAGGGCAGGAGAAAGGCATGACAGAGGATGAGATGGTTGGATGACTCAATGGACGGAATTTGAGCAAACTCTGGCAGATAGTGGACAGGGAAGCCTGGTGTGCTGCAGTCCATGGGGTCGCAAAGAGTCAGACACGACTTAGTGAATGAATGACAAAAACAACCTAACCTTTCATTCACCCTTCAGGGCGCAAGTTCAGTCTACCTTTTCTATCAATAGTTCTTTTGTAATACTTACAACATTTGAACTTATTTGGTAATTGCTTATGCAGATGTGTCTACTGTTCTTGAGCACAGGGATATACCTTAGAGTAAATGAGATTTATCCTAAGACAAAGCTGTTCCACTACCAAGTACTCAATAAATTCCTTGTTGTAATTCTCTAAATAGAGCAGTGAGTCTAATGTACTGTATTTTTTTCAACTCAAAAATTTAATTTATAGTTCTTTGTGTAGAAACCAGTATTTCCAAGGAAATATCTGCATTGCTCATATGAGTAAAGTGCTAACAAATCAACTGCCAGGACAAAATGGACTGTGAATTATTCATATGAAAGTGATATCATTGCTTGAAGACACAAATAACAGCCAGCATTAATATAGTAATAGAGATACTGGGGGGGGGTGTCCATATTTTCATGATGCCAAAACTCTATTAACTATAGACATCTTCACAGTTAGTGTAAACAGTCTCTGAACTTGCCCTTCTTCCTGCCAGACATACATTTAATATACGGCATATTTGATTATCCACGGGGCATATTTGATATGCTAATGTATCTCCTCTATTTGAAGATGATGCTTTTCCTGTTTACCATTATGTATGAGCCTGGCTGTCAGGATGCATGTCTACTCAGTAGTTCTTTCCATATCGTCCAGTGTGAAGACTGTTCTTTGATTGGGCTACAGCTAGGTTTTTGAGAGGCTGTTTTCAACTCTTGCTCTTAAGCTAACAGCAAGCTTGTGAAGTCTTTGTTCAGAAGAAAAGCTCTTCCATTTTGGCTTGAAATGTGCCACCCTCGCCTCCTTGTAGCCGCCACCTTCTAGCAATCTGCAGTGAAGCTTTATTGTCTGAAGTTCAGACATAAAACATCCTTAAAACCTTCCTTAATCTTCAGCAGTTCCCTTTCTTTGAGATGCTGTATGACTAGGGTTGTCAACAAAAATTTCATGATGGTCTCGTTCCAGTGGACTTAGGATAAGCATGGAAGGCAGACCCTCTAAATGCCAGAGGGCTTAGCAACATCATGTCAATATTTACCATAAATGATGAAGTGGTTTAAGTCTGAAAGGGGACATCTGAGATACAGAGGCTGAAGCTGCAGACCCGGGTATACTCATAGGTGACCTGTAGTTAAGATACAGCCTTGACACTGTGCCTCACAGATAAGCCAGTCCTGCCTGGCCAGATGTTCAGCCTCACCTGGACCCAAACCCACAGTGATGAGATTCAGGGAGTCAAGCCAGTCTGTCCAGGCAGAGAGAGACAACCCTTTCTTAACAGAACAACAGGCTGTGTTGCTCTAACCCAAGACTCGGCAGAAGACTCTGGCCCAGTTTACAGCCTTAAATTAAAGCAACTGATGGAATGAGAGGCTGGCAGCTTTCCATAAGAAGTGTACTTACTGCTCCTGCAGGGGGCTCTCTTTCTGTTTGAGAAGTTCAACCCAACTCGGCCTACATTTCGGCTTTCTATGTAGCGCTAGTGGTAAAGAACCCACCTGCCAATGCAAGAGATGTTGGAGATGTGGGTTCGATCCTTGGGTTGGGAAGATTCCCTGCAGAAGGAAACGGCAACCCATTCCAGCATTCCTGCCTGGAGAATCCAATGGACAGAGGAGCCTGCTGGGCTACAGTCCATAGAGTCACAAAGAGTCTGACATGACTGAAGTGACTTAGCACTGCCTAGATTTTAGCAACTCAAAGTGCAGGGGACAAGTTCATTGCCATTAGATGTGAAGAATCTCAGCCCACACTCCAGGACCTACTGAATCAGAAACTGCATTTTAGCAAGATTTAAGTAATCTGTAAGCACAATAAAGTTTGTAAAGCACTATCTTAAATGACCAGGTGACTAAAGAGCATCTGGGTGCGTCATATTGGAAATGGGAACTTTGTGCTTGTAGGTAAACATATAGCTGGATGAGGAAGGTGGAAATCACAGTGATCCATCTCACGATGTTCTGAGTATTCCAATCAGCAGGGGACATGCGAGGCCCCAGGAGTGGAGAGACAGGGCTAGCCAGGTGGAGTGGAGACCTGGTTTCAGATTTTCCATGATCTCCTCTGAGGACATGCACAGCCTGAGAATAAAGTCCGTGCTGGGTTAACAAGTTAGGCAAGGATGTGGGGAGTGACCGGCAGAAGTGAAGGGCAAGTACAGGGTCTCAATGGGGAAGCAGATGCCTCAGACTGAGTAGCCCAGAGTGCAAACCAGTTCATGGAACACGGAAGTGACATGATTAGAGACACGTAGTCAGGAAAACTAGCCCTGGGACTACAGAGATGTCAGGAACCCAGACAGGCAAGTTCCTAGGGACCACATAGAGGGGTACCTAGGGCAGAGAGAGGACTGTAGGAAGGAGGACCCAGGCAGCAACTCCTGGATTGATGGGGATTCAGTCACCACTGCGGCTCATTCACTTCTGCCCCCTCTGTGGTCCTTCTCTTCAGGAAGCTGTTTGTGGCTTCTGATAAATTTCATGTATGTTTCGACATGTTTTACTTACTTTTCATGACTAAATCTATTTCTTCCTGTATACAGGGCAGTCCATCACATTTTCTATTTCTCTCGGTTCGCATTTATTATCTCATCTTGTCTTATTTTTTTTTTAATCTCAGTTATGTCCACAACTCTATGAGGAGGTGCAGGTATAATTCATCCTTGATATGTTGAAACTGAGTTATAACTGTGACACAGAACCACTTGTCTCACCGAAGGAAGCATATTTGGTGACAAAGTTAAGAACAGCACACAGATATTCATATTTTACCCTAGCACTTTTGAATATGACACCTAGATGTTTACCATTCCCTTCAAATGTGTGAAAGTTTATGAGACTAACATCCTTAAGTTATGAAGCGTGGAAGCAACTTTCTCCCAAGAGCTATGTTATTTTGGAAGCTGTGATTTATTTTGGCCAGCCTAGCTTGAAGAATCTTTTCTGAAATTCATCTCATTTTCTTTTTTATTATTTATCCCCCAAATCTAAATCCACAAGTATACTATCTCTTCAGTAAACGATGGAGTCTTTAATGACTGGTATGCTTTTAAACAAAGACAAAACGATAAAAATGCTTTCAAGTTAATCAGATTGACTTGTAACAAATTGGCATTTAAAAAATAGCCTGAGGATATGGAGTTTGTGTGTTCCTTGGCAGAAATGAATAAAATGAAGTCAATTAATGTTATCTTTTCTCTATGTGACAAACTGTGACTTTCTCTGGTGATGACCACAAAAGATCCCCCCCTCCAGGCCTCCACCCCCATACTCCAAACCTTGACATTCACGTAGTGCTATCAGCTCGCCTCTGAGTAATAGGATTGGGACATTTGTGTCCTGATGTTGCTTTTCTACTTGTATAAAACACACGCTATTTTCTGTTCCTAGCTTTGCATAGCAACAATTATTATTTAATATTTTCTGTTTTTTTAACAAATTGCTGAAGTTAGAAGGGAGTATATTCAACATATAAGATTTATTAAATCCCTAATATAAGATAATATTAATACATAATAACACATAATTTATATAAAATTATATACTTAATTATATAATTATGGCTCAATGGTAAAGAATCCACCTGCCAGTGCAGAAAACTGAGGCTTGATCCCTGGGTTGGGAAGATCCCTCGGAGAAGGAAATGGCAACTCCAGTATTCTTGCCTGGAAAATCCCATGAACAAGAGGAGCCTGGTAGGGTCCAGTCCATGGGGTCACAAAAGTGTCAGACGTGATTCGGCGACTAAACAACAACATGTAACTATATAATATAGTATATATAGCATCAACATAATAAGTTATATATAATATTACCTAATATCTAATACACATAAATCATATATATTTATATAATGAAAGCACAACTGTAATATATAAAATTTGACAGCTATAATGCAATCATTGAATATAAGAAATAAAAATAATGCTTTAAAGAAAATGTTCACTCATTGTATATATTTTTTTTAATTTTTAAAAGGTAGGAAGTATAGATTGAAGATTATTGATAAGTAAAAATGAAGTGTTCCCAAACTGGTGCAGCAACTGCCTCTTTGACTAGCATATATTACAGTCCTTATAAGAAGTGTTTTTTTTTCACTGACATTTTATTAGTTACAAGAAGCTTTACTGGATGACTCACATTTGTCATAGTCATTTTACGAACTTGTTCAACCAGATAGCAAGTGTACTAAATTTCCACTTCTTTACAGATGCAAAGAACACACACATACTCACACACACACACACACACACACACACACACACACACAAAGAAATCCTTATTTCCAGAAGGATACCAAAGAAGAAAGGATAAAACAAACTCCAGTCTGCCAACTGGTCTTATCTAATCATTCATTCTCAGCCTCTGATTCAATGTTGAGAAAATACATCCTATCTGACTTCAAATGGTCTGACAACCAATTTACTTCAATTGTCCTTTTTTTTTTAGGCAAAATTCACAAGAACATAGATGACTAGACCATGATAACATGTAAAATTAGACCATACCAGGAATGCTTTTTGTTTCTAACGAAGCTTACAAATCTCACTTACCAGGCAGGCATCCGTTACTCATTATGAAGTGGCTCTTACACATACACACTGACTCCCACAAGTGCTAAACTTCTTATTTATCCTGTCAGAGTTGGAAAATACTCTTCTCAAATGTAAGGTGTGAAGAATACTAAAATTAATTACAAAATATCTACATATTTAAAGATCTGCCATATTTAAGGATGTCTTAGGGTACCTAAAAGCTTGTTATGAATGCCTAAATCCAAGAAGCAAATTTTAAATCCAACAATTTTATTAGCACATGTGCCAAGGCCACTGCCCCCTGCCCAGGTCCTGATAGAGACCTAAGTCCACAGAGCCGAAACCCGAGTAGCCGTTGGAGGCTGTCCTGCCATGGCAACATAATTTACTGTGTCATTACTACTGTTCCCTTGTCTTCAATTTCAAAGCACGTGGTATCCAGGTGATAAATGATTGAATCTGACATTTCTCAACATTCATGAAGTACTCTGGTAAAGGACTCAGCTCCTTTAACTAAATGTGCAATTTCAAGACAATAGGCTCTATTTGAAAAGGATTAAATTCCTGAGAGTTTAGTTAAATGACATAATTAGACATTTTAGACTCTTTCAGATATGGGACAATTTCAGAAGCAGTAGCGGTAACTGCCCTATTTAAGGGACCAGATTGTTTTTAATGCATGTGTCTGTGTGTGTGTAATACACGTTCACTTTAGTAGGCTTGGCTTTTATAGGCCTCACAAGTGTACGTGTTAGTTGCTCAGTCATATTCAACTCTTTGCCACCCCATGGACTGCAGCTCACCAGGCTCCTTTGTCCACAGAATTCTCCAGGCAAGAATATTGGAGTGGGTTGCCATTCCCTTCTCCAGGGCATCTTCCCAACCCAGGGATAGAACCTGGGTCTCCCGCATTGCAGGTAGATTCTTTACTGTCTGAGCCACCATAGGCCTCGAAGGTTCCATTTAAAAATTATTTTCAAAAGAGGAAGTCTCAAGAATACTTGGAATGTTTTGGTACCTCACCAATAAGTGATCTCTGGGATAGGTGTGGGTTAGTGTGGCAACCAAGAGCTGAATGCCAAGGACATCACAATGGACAGACACTCTCCCCAGCCCCAGTCCTGTGCCAACTCCTGTTTAAAGCCAGTGAGTGAGAGCAATTCCAGGATAGATACCTGTCTACAGTTAACACAAGTGACTCCATGCTTCCCTGTGCATGACCTTGGGGTCTTGCAAATGTGATTCCATTGAGAATATAAATCCTGCCTGGAAGCTTGCGTTCTAGGCACCAATCACTCTTTCACCCACAATCAGGCCAATAAGGTGTCTGACAAAAAAACTTAGTACAGAGGTTGTTCCATATTTTCTGCACACAATGGGAAAAGGAGATGAGAGCCACATGCCCAATGAGGGGGAAGCAGGTGAACAGAAACGGGAACCAATCATTTAGCCATACATTTAGCCCTTAGAAGAGGTGATTTGTCAAACAGACTCTAGTGGCCTTAATACAGAGCATAAGAAGGATGGGATGGGGAGGGAGGTGGGTGGGGGGTCCGGGAAGGGGAACACATGTAAACCCATGGCTGATTCATGTCAATGTATGGCAAAAACTATTACAATATTGTAAAGTAATTAGCCCCCAACTAAAATAAATAAATTTATAAAAAAATAAAAAAAAAAAAAAAAAAAAAAATACAGAGCATAACTGCAGACATTGATCAGGGAGTTCTCACTCTACTGAAAGAGGCAGTCCATCTATGTTTTATACCATGTTCTTAGAAGGTGCATAAAATTCTGAATTTATAGCTTCACATGGTTCATTTAACCTACCAAGCTAGTTTACTGACTCATCTGTATGGAAACTTTGGAACAAATTTTCTTATAGTTATTGGTGGTACCAGTGATGTTTCTTCATCTTTACCAATGTTCAGAATTCATCACATTAATAGAAATAAGAGGAGTTATGGTCATTTTAATTACCAAGTGGATGAAAATCAAGGAACATTCCAAATGCCTAAAATTCTGATGGGCAGACTTGAAATGCTCTTAGAGTGCTTTAAGTTAGACACTAAACACATAGACTTCAATATACTGTATATATTGGATCATATAGTTTCTTTTCTGTAGAGTTAATTTCTGCTCCATGGTGTACATGTTTTGATAAGGCGAAATACCTTCCTTATCTGAATCTTCCACAGTACTCAGCACAGAGCCTAATAAATCCTGTTCAATGAGTCCTTGAAAACAAAAATTCTGTTTCATAATAGATAATGTTGTGGATAGTAGGGGAGGGAGGCTTGGTTTAGAGATTCTTATTGCAGCAAAGAAATAAACTTCTTTGGGGAAAGCCACCACAATCTACTGGCTGTTACATTTAGGATTCCCTATACAAAAGTTTTACAAAGTGATTCTACAACTGTCACGCTAATCTAATCACATAGAGATGCAGTGATTACATCTTCATGAATCCTGCAAATTTTTAAGTCCATGTGTCTAAAATGTAAGACTGTATAAACATTCATAACTGGCTAAAAACAAATAGGAAAATAATGCATCTTGCTCATATAAAGACAGAAACCAATACAACATGGTAGAAGGAATTCATTACTTTGTTCAGTATTGTTTGTACAAGTGACAGTTCTAGGCTACGGTACACAGGCCAACTGGATCAGAGCCTGGTTCTCTGGACATGCTCAGTGGCTTGCTTAAAGCCACCCCGAAACAGGTGCCAAGGTCCTCATTCAATTGGCCCCAGAGACAGAGTTTCCTGCACTAAGGCTCTTGCCCCCTCCAGTCTCCACCCTCCAGTCACCGCTGCTAGAGAGCTGAAATAAGAAGGCAGAGCGTGCCCTTCTTTGACCTCAACTGGGAACATACGTGTTGCATGACACAAAGTTTTGCCACTCTGTGTTCATCCCCATGTGACATTAAAAGTGCCACAAGTATTGATTTGGGGACTATAAATAATTTTCAGCAAGTAGGCACATTTGCATATTTAGAACTCAAAAATAATGAGGATGGACAGTATTTGTAAATCTTGCATCAGTACAGGTCATTAAGGTTAGGACTAAATTCAGGGTGGCTCAATTCCTAGACCAAGACCATTTAGATGTGAGCTTCCCCAAGTTGGTTTCCCCTACCTGCTAGTAGCAAGGCCTCTGGGTGTGCTTTGGTGACTGTCCTGACCCCTCAACTAATGTTTGCATTCAACACCATGCTTATCCTCAATATCTACCAGCACCTATCAAAATGGATTATGGACTTTGTTCATGGAAAACATTAAAAGATTTTCCATGCAAGTAAAATATTAACTTCACACTCTAAATTACAGAGTTACTTACAGATAGGGCTACCCAGGTGGCAAAGTCATAAAGAATCCTCCTGTCAATGCAGGAGGTACAAGTGATGTGGGTCTGATCCCTGGGTCAGGAAGATTTCCTGGAGAAGGAAATGGCAACCCACTCCAGTATTCCTGCCTGGATAATCCCATGGACAGAGGGGCCTGGTGGACTACAGTCCATGGGGGTTGCAAGAGTTGGATATGCATGTGCGCGTGCGCGCGCGCGCACACACACACACAGTTACAGATAAATGCAGGATGGTAATTTGTAGGAACTTCAGTAAAAAAAAAAAAAAAAAAAAAAATTCTTGTTTTCTGATAATTGCAACCAGAGAAATTTTTCTTCAAATTATCTTCCAGAGTAAAGGATATCATTAGTTGAAGAAAGTGGCTCTAACACAACATGTGGAATTTCTCATCAGTTTTCTCTCTTAATCCTCTTTGATGACTGAAATTTGTATGATGAAAATTTTGCATTTGCTTTACTTTTTCAAGTCACCACAGTCTAATGGTTGTTACATTTAGGATTCCTTGCACAAAAACTTTACAAAATGATTCTACAACTGTCACGCTAATGTAGAAGAAAATACAGAAAACTCACATCATGACCTATACAACAAGGATGAATGTTAAACATTGTACTAGTTTGCTGTTGCTCCTGAAATGACCTATCACAGACTCAGTGGCTTAAAACAACACAAATGTATTATCATAGAGTTCTGCATATAAAATATACAGGCAGAGCCGTGTGGCTTCGGGAGGTTCCCAGGGAGAATCCTGGCCTTTGGAAGCTTCTGGTGAGTGCCCACTGCCCTTGGCTCCTGGACTCTCCTTCGCCTTCAGTCAAAAGTCACATTGCTCTGACTTCTGCTTCCACCCCTCCATCTCCTCTGACTCCGACCCTCTTCCCTCCCTCTTATGAGGAGCTTTGTGATTATTCAATTGACTGGATAATCCAGAATGATCCCCCCATCTCAAGGTCACATCTGCAAAGTCTTATTTTGCCATGTAAGGTAGCATATTCGCTGGCTCTGGAATTGTCATATGGACATCTTTGGGGCCATTATTTATCTGACCACAAAACTAACCTGGGTTCTCTGGTGGCTCAGTGGTAAAGAACTCATCTGCCAATTCAGGAGATTTAAGAGACGTGGGTTTGATCCTTGGGTGGGGAAGATCCCCCGGAGAAGGACATGGCAACCCACTACAGTATTCTTGCCTGGAGAATCTCATGGAGAGAGGAGCCTGGGGGTCTACAGTCCATGGGGTTGCAAAGAATTGGACACAACTGAAGTGACTTAGCATGCATGCACAAGTGTTATAGTTCAAATACACTGAGGCATGGTCTCTACAGTTAAAACTTGTAATCTGGTCAGGAACTGGTAAATACTACAACAGCCAGGGAGTTCAGAGAAGGAAGAGATGGATCACCAACTGACCAGAAGAATCTCAACTTGTGTAGGTAATACCTGGCTTTTCTTTATTTGTCTGTCCTCTGGAAATGCCATTTCTTCCTCTTGTACTTGACTGACTCCTGCTCATCCTTTAAAATTCAACAGTCACTTCTTAGGAGACATGTCCTTTGATGCCCTAAGCAGAGATGGTATGCTTATCATGTTAAATAAATAGTTTAATTAATTGCATCTCTCACTAGACACCCTGATGGCTCAGTGGGTAAAGAATCCACCTGCAATGCAGGAACCGCAGGAGATGTGGGTTTGATCCTGGGGTCAGGAAGGTCCCCTGGAGGAGGAAATGGCAAGCCACTCTAGTATTCTTGCCTGAAAAAATCCCATGGACAGAGGAGCCTGGCAGGCTACAGTCCAAGGGTCACAAAGAGTCAGGCATGACTGAGCGACTAAGCATGCATGCACATCTCTTACTAGAAAGAGCTCTTATCTTCTAAGAAACCATTATGTTTCTTTTTTCCATTTCTGTATCCTCAGTGCCTTGTGATGATTTGTGTACAGTAGACACATGGCAAATATAAATGAATTAATGGGGGCGGGCACTGTGCACAGAGGGCATGATGACTAACCACATGGTCTTGGGCAGTGAGGATGTCACGTACAGTGCAAAGGTGAGTCACTCACTGAAGCTGGGTGGAGGGCTTTTCCAGCTAACTCATGGAGGAGAGGGAGGTTGGGAGGAAAACCTAAAGAGAAGTCAAGGATGAAGCTCATCTTGGAAGCCTGGGTAAGCAGAGAGACACTCATGGCCATCTATTATTAACAGAAATAATACACAAGGATGGGGAGGTAGAGGTTTGGCTTGGAGTCATCATGACTTCTTTCTTGGTTTCATGAATCTGAAGAGTTTAAGGTAACAGCTCACTGAGATGAACAGGAGATGGTGAGGTGGAATTTAGGAGAAAACTCGGGGCAGTGTTTGGAATTAATCTTCTGAGGAGTAACAGTATGAGCTACAAGGGTTGCTTGAAGGAAAAGACAGTCAGAAAGAAAGAAAGAGAAGAAGGAATCAGAGACAGAATGTTGGTGAGTATAATCAGAGGGACTTAGCTGAAAGGGCACTTTTTAAATAAATCAACAGCAGATGAAGGAGGGAGCCATTGTTCTCAGCGGGACTGCTCATCATCTCTGAGTTGCTAGATGGCAGGAAGTATGTGTGCCCTTGGCCTCACTGTCCTGCGGGGATGGTATCTCATTTCCCAACTTTCCTAGATGATATACCTTCTGAGGGCGGGGGCTTTATCTCTGCATCTCTGTGTCTCCCAGATCCTGGATTCTGCTCTTCACACAGTATATTTATCAAGAGAGTAATAAATGAGTGCGATTCAAGTGTGGTAGTATTTTTAAAATTTTTTTTAATCCAGTTTCTCCTGTTTGCCCCAGGTCCTGGAATGAAAAAAAAAAAGTGCTTACAAAGGAGCTTAAACACACTGTGCACAGGCCAGAGGCTAAAAGCACACCTAGTGTTAATTCTCTGTCTTGTTTGCAAAGTGGACCTGTGTGCAAACACTCTGGATGCTGCTCAGCTGAAACTTCCTGCTACATGATACCTCTCGGGTTCAAATAAAGGACAGAAGCCTGCGCTTAATCAAAAACATAAACAGGAGCTTTCTGTCCCACGATGAGATTTAATCCTAAAGCACCTGCAACGTGTTTATCAGTCAGTCTGAATACCCCTCATGGGGGGTAGTCAGTTCTCAAGTTACTAGACACAGAGCTCCAAGAAAAGGTCTACCAAGTTTCCCTTAAAAGTGGACCTCAAAACGTTAAAGACTAACATCGCTCATAGAACAGGATTCAAAAGACTGAAGACAAAGGACATTTGAACATGCAAACAAAAAAATCTGCTTTTTGGTATGTGTGTGCTTATGTGCTTAGTCGCTCAGACATGTCTGACTCTTTGCGACCCCATGGACTGTAGCCTGCCAGGCTCCTCTGTCCGTGGGGATTGTCCAGGCAAGAACACTGGAGGGGGTTGCCATGCCCTCCTCCAAGAGATCTTCCCAACCCAGAGATTGAACCCGGGTTTCCCAAATTGTGGTGGATTCTTTACCGTCTGAGCCATTAGGGAAGCCCTTGCTTTTTGGTATTTTTTTTCTTTTCTATCCATCAGAGCCAACTTCCCTGAATTGACATCTGATGTTCAGTACAGTTCAGTTGCTCAGTCGTGTCTGCTTTTTGGTAAAGTCATAATAGATACTTGAAAAATTGATCAAAACGTTCATGCTTTCTAGTTAAGTATGAAAGAAATGACAATTTATTAACTTTAGTAAGTTGTCTCGCAGATAATTCTCAGATCTAGCACTCATTTTTTTTAAAAAAATTTATTATTTATTTGGCTGTGTCAGGTCTTAGCTGTAGCAATGGCTCCCTAGTCGCGTCACATGGACTCCAGAGTGCAAGGGATTCAGAGTTGCGGTGCACAGGGTTAGATACTAAGGTAATTAGATACTAAAGCATGTGGGATCTTAGTTCCCCAACCAGAGATTGAACCCACATCCCCTGCAGTGTAAGGCGGATTCCTAACCACTGGACCACCAGGGAAGTCCTGCTTTGACTCACATTAAGGAAAATATTGGATGGAAAAACATACCAGGTGTAGATTGTGTTGCTACCACCCTCAAGTAAGTGCAAATTCCTTTCCAGCCATGTATCTATCTTTCCAAGTGTGTTCTGTGACAATAATCATCTAACTGGCCCATTAACCTTTTTAGCTGATTCCCCTGTGCTCAAGATGGTCCCATTAATGACAAGAAAACTGAAAAATAAAATTAATGGATGAATTACACTATTCAGGAACTGGGATTAATTCTTTCAAAGCAAGCCAGTTTCTAAGCAAAACTGGGCAAACATTTCAAAAGCTTTTCACAGCTGGTTCCTACTGTCATTTCCTTGAAGTTTTAGCAATAACTGGAGAAAAGACCACCTTCAGCATCTTTCTGCCTGAGGGAGCAAGATGACAGTGTAAGAGGAACACATTTAGGCTTTGATATGTCCAGTTGAAAGGGCACTCAGGCTCCAGAGAATTTTCTCTAAATGCTTATTTTGTGCGCTGTGTGCAATTTGTTGTTTAAATCCCTCTAGGAACCAGGAGATTTTCAAATGCATTTTTAGGGAACGGTGATTTTTCAGGGTGAAACAATATCATGCTTCATTGGTAGATGTGTTGGATCAAGTGTTAGAAAGGTTATTAAATCCTATGGTACTGCTTCTTTGCAACCCAAATGATAATGAAGGCTTCTTAGAGAAATACAGAACCAGTGTCAAGAGATGGCTTCAAGGAAAGGTATTAAATCGAATCTGAAGAATGATCACTCTCTATACTCATCAACTCTCACTTAGCGCAGCATTAAGCTTGTTTAAACAGAGATTGGAAAAGAAGTAATACAATATCCTTCCTATTTACCACTCATCCTCACATGTAGAATTGTGACAAGTTTGTTCTGCATGATTAAAATTTAACATCAATTATAACTTATTTGGCCATGAATTGTTCTAAGAACATTCTGAGAGAAAAAAAAGCATATGCAAACTCTGGGTGAGATGAAACATTTCTTTTTGTATTACACAGTTGAGATACATACAACTCATGATTCCATCGTCTCTGAAGATGTGTTTTTCTGAGAGAAATTATTTTTTGTTTCTAAGATAAATACTTTTCAAAGACATATTTGATGGAAAGTGTTCATCCTTCTCTCTTTGTGAGAAAAACTGGCCTCCCTGAGAAGCAGGCCAATCTGCTAAATGACTGATTTACACAAAGCCAATTCACCAAAAATCAATCTGTCGAATGACCCATTTGCCAATTTTTTTCTGAGTGTTAATTTCATCACGTCTCTTTAACCTCTTTTCCCACAGGGTTATCGGTTGGCCTTAGCTAATATTCCTTTGGCAGGTTTCAAGATTCAGATGTCTAGAATCTCTGGAACTTCTGCCTCTGGTCTCATGTATTCCCACCACACCTGTGATTTTTTTTTATCTACTCTTACACGTGCCTCAACTCCTGCCTCTGGCTGTACCAACCTGTTCTGGACCTGGTTTAATATATCTGCATGAAAGTTTAAAGTAAATTTTTCTTGGACTGCAAATGTGGTGATTGGCCCTTTCCAATTAACTTGGGGAAATGGTTTTCAGAAAATTGATTTGGAACCCCCAAATCAATTTGGAACCCAGGGGGCTCCCACGGTGGCTCAGTGGTAAAGAGTCCACTGGCAATGAAGGATCCTCGGGAGATGTGGGTTCGATCTCTGGGTAGGGAAGATTCCCTGGAGGAGGGCATAGCAACCCACTCCAGTATTCTTGCCTAGAGAATCCCATGGACAAAGTAGCCTGGCCGGCTACAGTCCATAGGGTCACAAAGAGTCGGGCACAACTGAAACAGCTTAGCACACACACATGCAAACTACCCAGGGCTTCCCAGGTGGCTCAGTGGTAAAAACGTCTGCCTGCAATGCAGGAGACGTGGGTTTGATCCTTGGGTTAGGAAGATCCCCTGGAGAAGGAAATGGCAACTCATTCCAGTATTCTTGCCTGGAAAATCCCATGGACAGAGGAGACATATGGGCTATAGTCCATGTGATCGCAAAAGAGTCAGACACTGACTTAGTGACTAAACAATAACAACACAACTACTGAAGAAAATATCAGAATAATAATATTCCTTATTGAGTGCTTTCTTTATGTCTGGCCCTTCATAAGTATAACCTCATGGAATTCTAATAGCAAATGAAAGCCTTTCCTAACATACAAGAAAACTGAGGGTTAAAATAATTACATAATTTGCCCAAGGTCACAGAGCCATTAAGCAGCAGAATCAGGATTTGAATCCAGCCTATCTGACTCTAAAGCTAGTGTGCTATATGTTAAACTAAATCACATTTCAAAACACTGTTTTTAATAAAGGTGATAATTACTTAAAAAAACATGAAATAATTTCTGACATGTTTCCTGATGGGAAGCCCTGAAGAAGCCTAAAATTAGATAAAGGATGTATATTTCATACACTTTCAGAAATTCAAAGCCTTAATGAATACTCAAATGTGTAAGATAAGATTCTGATGAGTTTCTGCAAATGTCTTTGCAAAGAAAGAGGAGGTGTCAGAATATGAGAGCTGGATGCATGTTAAATCCCTTTGGTCGTGTCTCCAGGCAAGGATACAGAGTGGGTTGCCAAGCCCTTCTCCAGGGGACCTTCCCGAACTAGGGATCAAACCCGTATCTCCTACGATGGGAGGTGGGTCCTTTACCACTAGTGCTACCTGGAAAGCCCATGAGAGCTGGATATTCTTTCTTAACCAGAATATGAGGTCTCTTAAAATGAGCTGGTTGGTCTCTTAAATTTTCTGTAAAAGATTTAAATGAAACAGAAAGCAGACCCTTAGGAAGTGATTCATGGAGAGCAAGTGTATCATATGAAGCAGGAACTGAGGTGTGTGTTACACTGTCTTGAAAGGAAGTCTATAAAAAGAGTGGGAGCCCTCCATGCTTTCTACTCCTGCCATAATAAGACCGCACCACAATTACTGGAATATCTGGAAGTCACCTCTCTTGGACTGGCCTCTATTCTCTTCCCCAGAGGCTATTCTAGAAATTTATGTTTATTGACATCAGAAGTGTCAGCACAAGGCTGGTAGGAAAAGGAGAAAAACGACTTCAAGGAGTTGTCAGGAAGCTTGTTTCCGCCGTGTCATCCCCGCTGTCGGTATCTGTCACCTTCAGTGCTCATCTAGACCCGACGTTTGCAGAAACACTGGCAAAATCACCTTCCTAAATGAGCTTCTTTGCCCTTTTGCTGAGTGTCCTTCCCCTTTTGGTTGGTTTCTCCAGTAGCAGACTGGGGCAAGTCACTCAATCATTCACTCTTAATATTTACCAAGTGCCTTCTTTTTATAAGAAAAGTGTCCTGGGCATATTTCACTTCAATATTCTTAACAGACGCTGCTTTGCAAATTTATAAGAATTTGAAATGTGCAAAACCATAACTTAGAGTGAATATATCTTCACATGTGCCTGCCCTCTCCTGCTCCAAAGACTCCAGAGAATTGCTAGGAACATTTTCACACAATGATTTTTGGGATTAAACCATGAGTATCTAATAGTATTATTGGCTAATAAATTTAGCTAAATAACTTTACTAGTATCTATCTTCCCAAGGAATCTAATGTACACAGCAGTCCCTTAGGGAATGGCATCTGTGAAAAAAGATTCTGTGGAGGTGGTGGGTGGGGCATGGCTGACTATCAACCTCCTTTTTGGTCCCCAGACAGAGCCCAAAGTGATCTTTGTGTTAATAGGCAATACACGTTCAAGTATTACAGGATAATCATGTTAGAGATCCTTCAACAGTTCAATTCCTCCTACTTGGTGACTCTTCAAAGGACAAATGGTCATTTTCAGAGACTTGGGAAGCTTTTGGAAACTTACTTATGCCCTTTAGGTATAACACAGGCTCACACTTTATGATAGTGATGATTCCCCCATAATCTCAGAATATGTGATACTCAGAATTTTGCAGACTGCTGTGTCCATAGTTTTGGACTCCACCTAAATAAAAGCAAGGAGGAATTTACATACAGAAACAGGAGAACCATATGAGCAAGGAAGGGATTGAAAAGGAAGGTGTAATGGGCAAAGCTAAAGGACACAAACTTCTGAGAAATGTCTTCTTTCCATTCACATTACACTTACCCATAATTTACACCTTTGTCCATTTACCCACTTATGGGTAGATAGAATGGAAAGAAGACGTGTTGTTAATATACTGAGTTACAGCCTTCTGTATTCCATTTCCAGCTTTCATCACTTTTTTTGATGCCTACAGGCTAGGAAACTTCCATTAGGAGGAGAAGGGGGCTATCTCTGCAAGTTGCTCCTAAACTGAATTCCATCTTTGAGATGCACAGATTTCCAGACATGCTACAGAGAGGAGCTGCCAGGTAGGGTCTCCGAGACCTGGCACTATGGTTTAGAATCTTTCTGAATCCTAATGCCTAGGTCAGTGGGCTGGTGGCTGAGAAGTTCTCAGTTGGCCCTTGAGCACCTCTGTACACAGAAGTAAGAAGAGGTTACTCCTTAGTCACTGGCTGCAATAAAGTGTTATTATTTTACTGGATAATAAAACATATCAATTCATAGTCTGGTAAATTTTCCAGTTTCCAGCTTCATGCTATTTGCGACATACCAATATTCCATATAATTGTTAAAGAAAATCTTCTTCCTCTTTTACTCTCTTCTGTTTTGTGTTTTTTTTTTAATCAAAGAGATTGTGACATGATTAAATCATGCTTTTCAAACATGAGAAGGCTAATGCCTTTATGCTTTGTCTTTATGCTAAGTCAGAATCAAACATAAAGAAGCTTATATGGAAGCACGCAGATTTTAGGTTAAACACTGGAGTTATCTTCACATTGGGAGAATGAAGGGGTGCTATGGAAGTTATTTCCTTCTCATTTTTATTTGTATGTTTCTTATAAATGTATTTGGGCACTATATGTGAGAGTGGGTGCTAAGTCGCTTCAGTCATGTCCGACTCTTTGTCATCCTATGGACTGTAGCCTGCCAGGCTCCTTGGTCCATGGGATTCTCCAGGCAAGAATACTGGAATGGATTGCCATGCCTTCCTCCAGGGGATCTTCCTGACTCATGGATCGAATCTGAATCTCTTATGTCTCCTGCATTGGCAGGCAGGTTCTGTACCACTAGTGGCGCTATAAACACATAGCTAAAAAATCTTATTTGCTCTAGAAGATAGAATGAAGGGTTGGGGGTGGGGCAGACATAATCATAAAAAACAGAGACCCCTTGACAGAAGTGGTCCATCTCATCACATTCATTGTGGGGGTGCGGAGCAGGGCACATTTCGCAGCACTGTTACAGAAAACAGAAAATCTTCACTCTCGTTTGTTTTTAGTCTGTTTCATTCCCCGTGTTGCTAATATACTGAGTTACAACCATCTGTACTCCATTTCCAGCTATTATCACTTTAATATACATATATATCAAACAAGATTAGGTTAAACACCTCTTATATTCCAAGATTCATAATAAATACTGACATGAGAAAAATCGAGAAGTCTTGTCTGCCAGGTGATAACACTAAAGTGACAGCAGCAACATGCCTATGACTGAGTTCTCAGTTTCCATTACGAAACTGTTAAGGAGATTTTGCAATCTCCTCTCACAGGTATGTTTATCTTGGTATTGATGTGTATTTATACAGAATGTTAGCAATGGAAATTACAGATGACATTTCATTTTAAATATGCCAGATATGGATTTCAGGAAGCTAGAGATAAAAGAATAGCAGGAGCGATCTACCATGTCCTACGTTTATACCATATGGGCCAGACACAATGCTTGAACTTTGAAACTTCAATTAACCTTCATGGCAACCCGATGAAGTCCAAGCTACAACTCCAAATTTATAAGTGAGTAAAATGAGGCTTGAACTTCTCTGGTGGCTCAGACGGTAAAGAGTCTGCCTGCAATGCAGCAGACCTGGGTTTGATGCCTGGGCCAGGAAGATCCCCTGGAGGAGGAAATGGCTATCCACACCAGTATTCTTGCCTGGGAAATTCCATGGACAGAGGAGCCTGGAGGGCTGCAGTTCAAGGGCTTGCAAAGACTTGGACATGACTGAGTGATAAACATTTTGACTTCTTTTCAAAATGCGGCTCTGAGAGGTTAGGTGGCTTACCAAAAGTCATATAGTCAGCAAGTGCCTAAGACAGGACTCACACCTGTTTTTGGATATAAAGCACATGACTGTCTCCATATTTCGAATACTACGTTGCCTGATAAGATAATTGCAACCGAATAAGATGAAGTGATTTGTACAACTTTTACAGCACAACTAAAACCCAGGTTTTCTATTTCCAAGATCTGCAACCTATCTACTACACTTATAAGAGGCTAATTTACATTATAAAACATTTTGAGAGTAGATTCCCTTTAACATAAAGGTTACTAACTCACAACTTTAAAAAGCATATGAAATGTGTAAATCTTGGTTTTCCAGCATTGAATAAGCATTGGACAAACAGTGGGACCAAGGGTTTCTTAATGTATAACCACATGCTGCTGCTGCTGCTGCTAAGTCGCTTCAGTCGTGTCCGACTCTGTGCGACCCCATAGATGGCAGCCCACCAGGCTCCACCGTCCCTGGGATTCTCCAGGCAAGAATACTGGAGTGGGTTGCCATTTCCTTCTCCAGTGCATGAAAGGGAAAAGTGAAAGTGAAGTCGCTCAGTCGTGTCTGACTCTTAGCGACCCCATGGACTGTAGCCTACCAGGCTCCTCCGTCCATGGGATTTTCCAGGCAAGAGTACTGGAGTGGGGTGCCATTGCCTTCTCTGATATAATCACATATTTACAGTTAAAAAACAAGTGCTACTCTGAAGGAAAAGCATGTCAGTTGCAATTATTTCATGATTTTCCAGTCTGACATAAATGCCAATAGAACAGACTTTTAACTAAAATTAAGTTGAATGGAATTCAATCATGAGAGAAATTCCTGGTGCTTTTACTCTACGGGTAATAAATGTGAAATTGTCACATGTTAAGGAAATCAATATGGTGGCCTCAAAAATCTTCCCCGTAAAATTCAGATTTTAAATAACTTTAGCAAAAACAAACAGGAAAAAACCATAGTACATCATTCAGATCCAAGTTGTGGAGCTTGAACAGCAACCAATATACCCAATCCTTTGCCACAGTCCAGGATTCACCCTAATTAATTTCAGCATCTCCCACTGGTTGATACAAAGGAGATTGTTGCAGACAATCTTTATCAGCCAAGTCAGGTATGTTTTTCTATCTGTGAAGAACACTGCTTGTTTTAATTCACCTCCTTTAAGAATAGTTTGCATACTTGTCAAGAAAACTATAGGAAAACTTGGTTCCCAGACACAGATAAAGTCTTGTTCTACATGCCCTAATCTCTGGTGATTTATTAATGCCAGAACCCAAAGCCCTGAAAAGACAAGCACAATTGATTTTCCCTGCATTCTAGTAACTAGAAAACACTAATCTCTAAATTACTGTTAAACCTCAAGTACATCAGTGTGTGAGACGTAACCTATGAGATACTAAATGTAAGATTAACCACACAATTTGTGACTCCCCCAAAATTAACTTTAGTTATAGTATTTGGGAGACAGAGTACTCTTGCCTGGAAAATCCCATGGACAGAGGAGCCTGGTAGGCTGCAGTCCATGGGGTCGCTAAGAGTCGGACACGACTGAGTGACTTCACTTTCACTTTTCACTTTCATGCATTGGAGAAGGAAATGGCAACCCACTCCAGTGTTCTTGCCTCGAGACTCCCAGGGATGGCGGAGCCTGATGGGCTGCCGTCTGTGGGGTTGCACAGAGTCGGACACGACTGAAGTGACTTAGCAGCAGCAGCAGCAGCTAAAACATGATTAATTGCTTAGAGAAATGGGGAAGCAGTACTGAAAATTCTGAAAACCACCTTATTTTCAATGCATAATTATTTTTGAATACCAGACAGTGAAGTTAACACTTCCACAGACGTAGAAAAATCATTTTTGGGGTTTTTTAAACAACCTCTTCTTAAATATCAGTGCTTCTATTACACAGATGATGTCATTATAAGTGACATTTCTGCTAGCAAAATTCCCAAGGTTTTTCATTGCCATTGCAAAGGTTTTGAATTACCTTTCTGAGAAACTCGATATTCCAATGTATTACTGCAAAATTATATTAAGTGTGGATATTCTTAGACTGAAGGTATACAGTGACCTTAGTCTTCATGTCAAATCAAAATAGCTCCAAATTTCCAAGTCTTTAGTAATCAGATACCATTGTGTTTAGAAATCATACTATACAGTTGATTCTTCATAATTATTTATGGATTAAATTAGAATCTATTGGAAAATACAAATGGCTTCAAGAGGGACTTGTAATAAAACCCTGCTGAAAGACAAAGATGTTGTTGCAACTGGGCTTATGTATCATGCACATGAATTGAAGAATTTTTCCAATACTGCAGTTTGTGTCTGTGTCCGTCTATGGGACTACAAAGTGTTTCTTAAAGTTTGATAATCAAGATAACATTAAGAGAGACACAGACGGCCAAGTTTAACATGCGTAGATACAAACTCAGCGTAGAGCTGTGGATGGACCTAGAGACTGTCATACAGAGTGTCATAGAGAGTGAAGTAAGTCAGAAAGAGAAAAGAATATTATATATTAACACATACGTGGAATCTAGGAAAGTGGTACAGATGCACCTGTTTGCAGGGCAGGAAGAGAGACACAGACGTGTAGACTCAAGGTGGGAGGGCAGGGTGGGGTGCACTGGGAGATTGGGACTGACATAGACACACGACCATGTGTAAACCAGATAGTGAGTGGGGAGCTGGTGTGTAACAGACGGAGCTCAGTTTGGTGTCCTGTGATGACCTAGCGGGGTGGGACAGAGGCATGAGAGGGAGGCTCAAAACGGAGGCGATGCATGTATACATACAGCTGATTCACCTCGTGGTACAGCAGAAACTAACACAACACTGTAAAGCAAGTATGTGCTATATTCTCAGTCATGTCTGACTATTTGCAACCCCATGGACTGTAGCCCACCAAACTCCTCTGTCCATGTAATTTCCCAGGCAAGAATACTGGAGTGGGTTGATATTTCCTACACCAGGGGATCTTCCCAACTCAGGGATCGAACCCACGTCTCTTAGGTCTCCTGCATTGGCAGGCGGATTCTTAACTACTGCAAGTATACACCAATCAAAAAAAAATAATTAAACAAACAATCCAATTAATAAAACTTTTGTACTAATTTATGGATATCTTTGTTTAGGATGACTCTAAGTAAGCATTTTGTAAATGAATTTGAGGAAAAGTGTGAGTAATTTACAGTACAGCTAGTACACTGCTAGAAAAAAATAGTGATGCTTAATGCTTGAGAAATAATGGCTATGATTTTCCCTATTTGGAGATTCAGTCTACTTTTGTCCAGTAGCACTAATTTTGGGAAACTGACTACTCTCAATAATAAAAAAGAATAAGATTGAGTCATCATTTTCACTCCATCCTGAACAGTGGATTTTTTTCCTGTGAGTATGTAGCATTCTTTATTGATGAAATATGGAATATTGCTCAGATAATAATTAAAAACTTCTTGGACAATCATATTATCACATGAATATTTGATGTTAACACATTATTGATGAGGGATTTTTGCAGAAACTAATGCCTGTGGCTGGTAATTTGTTATGTAAGTGAATACTGAAACACTCTGGTCAATAATGTTTGGGTAACAAAAAACATATTAATTCATCTCTGGCCAATAAGTTGTTAAGCTTTAGAGAACTTTATTTATATAAAAGTACTCATTTCCTTTGGGCAAGATTAAGTTCCCCTGGGATATACTTGCATGGGGCTTTCCAGGTGACTCAGTGGTAAAGAATCCGCCTGCCAATGTAGGAGACGTGGGTTCAAACCCTGGGTTTGGAAGATCCCCTAGAGAAGGAGGACTTCCCTGGTGGCTCAGATGGTAAAGAGTCCACCTTGCAGTGTGGGAGACCCGGGTTCGATCCCTGGGTCAGGAAGAGCCCCTGGAGAAGGAAATGGCAACCCACTCCAGTATTTTTGCCTGGAAAATCCCATGGACGGAGGAACCTGGCAGGCTACAGTCCATGAGGTCACAAAGAGTTGGACATGACTGAGTGACTTCACTAGAGAAGGAAATGGCAACTCATTCCAGTATTCTTGCCCGGGAAATGCCATGGACAGAGGGGAGTGGCGGGCTATAGTCCATGGGGTTGCAAAAGAGTTGGACACGACTTAGTGACTAAACAACAACAAAACAATACTTGCACAGCACACTGGACTATTCGCTCACAGAAGTGGTCTCAACTATAATATTTATTTGTGTGATTATTGGTGTAATGTCTGGCATCTCCCCACACAGACTCAATGCTTCATTGAAGGCAGGAACATTGTCTGTTTTACTTATCTATTTATTTAAAATATTTTTGGCTGTGCCTCATGGCACGTGGGATCTAGTTCCCTAGACCAGGGATTGAACCCATGCCAGGGCATAGGAAGTACAGAATCAACCACTGGATCACCAGGGAGGCCCTGTTTGTATCTGTTTTAGCCAAAGCTATGCCCCATTGCTTAACACAATGCCTGGGACTCTGCACTTTTATTTTTTATTTTTTTAATGTACTGGATTGTAAAGCACAATCTGTTTGTGATTATCCTGAAGTAATGAGGTAAAGCAGAGCAGTTATCAGTCTGTACAAAGGGTATTTTCTTGTTAAAAAGAAGAATCTTTAGTCCAGATAACGTGATAGGAGTCAAACGTGTTCTGTCATTGGCCAAGTCTGCAGCTGAATATGTACACAGTGGAAAAATAATGGGAAAATTGCCATTTGATGGCAGTTGCATGATGAATAGAATCGCATGATGAATAGAATCTTGGAATTCTTTGTCTTGAAAGCACCTCAGATACCTTCTCTAGTCCTTTCCCTTTATGGTAAAGATGACTAAACCAAGGTATAGAAAGAGACAAGAGTAAGTAATTGCCTCAAGTTCACATAACAAGACAGTGGAAACAGCCAGTGCCTAATTGTGGTCTCAGTGTCCCAGGATGCTCAGTCCCTCTCCTCTGGGCTGTTTCTCGGCCATGAGTCCCCTTGCCAAGTGATCAGTCTCTGTTAACCTCTGCCGTTGGGGAGGGAGCACCACTGGTTCAGCCTCACGGCTCCCTTCAAGATGCTGAAGCACAAGGTTAAGGGCTTAGTCAGGTCCCTCCTTACAAACTCCTAAAGCCCAACTGAGATCATTGGAAACCCACTGCCAGAAAAACAGTCCCATCTGATAATCCATGTTGCAAATAATCTGCATGGGGCTGAAATGGTTTCCACAAAGGTGTAAGACCAACCAAAGGGGCTGTAAAGTGGGGGTGACCAAATTCAAGTTCATCCTTTATATGACCATTTACAATCAATAAGAATTGTTGGAAAGCCTTGGACTTCTTACACGGGAGTATACAGATGCCTTTGGTGAGTCAAGCCAAGTGGCCCTTTGTATTGCAGATTTTTTTTAAATCATCAACTGCTGGTCATTAACAGACTTCAAGGCAATAAATTATTCTAAATTGTGATCAGTGCTTTTCTTGCTCTCACATGGCTGTTTGGAAGCATTCCTGTAACAGGTACAAAGAAGCCAGAGGCTCATTTACCCTAAACTCTATTACATGAGTTTCAGGATTTTCTAAAGCCTTGCTTGTCAATACTACCTGATGCAAAGGAATGAGAATACAATTTATTTTAATAAACCTTGAGTGCATACTTTGTGAAATGCTCCTTGAACAGCAGAACATGACATTTAAATTTTTCCTTCTATTGGACCTTGAATAACTATTATCATTTTAAAAGCTCATCACCACTGCTTCACTCCTATACCCGCCATTACAAGAAATACGCACAGTGCACCTATTAAGAGCCGGGCACTATGCTGAGCAACCAACAAAAAGGCTTCATTACATGTAATGTAATTAAATTCCTACATCTCTCCAAGATGGTCTTTCAAATCACAGAAACTGAACTGAATATATTGGGATATGGAATCACAGCACTGCATGATTCTTCATGGTGTCTGAGTAAAAGGTTGTGTGTCTAATTGGTTTACAGATGCAAGGTTTCCTGCCTTCTGCCATCCTCAATGGTACAGGCTCTTTGCTTGCTTTTCATGGGTAGAAATTTATATTAGAAGTTGTTACTTTAGCATTCTGTGTGCTAACAAATCAGTTTTAATGAAGATCTTCTCCTTAGGCTATTGTTAAAGTCAAATTTCGTTCAGGCAAGAGACGCCACTGGGAAGCATTCACTCAGCATCGAAAAGGTGATTCTTGGAATTTGTCATTACGCTAGCCTCAAAACTATACTGGTTACTGACTTGGGTGGCACAGCTCTAGCAAATAAGAAATAGCTTTGGCTAAGCAACTGATTCTGTTTATTTAAACTCTGAAAAATGATTGGTGGTGCTTCGAGATATGTGTTTCCATAATCTTTCAAATCTAATTTTGTCAACTCTGGTGAAGCAAGAGGCAGAAGAACCACGTAAGGACAAATAATTATATCCATTATTATCTAGAATATGGTGACTTTCTGTGCTTTTATCCTGCTTCCTTGAAGAAAAATGAAATCCTACTCAGTGCCTGACCCATAGTAGGCACCCAAGTACTCAAGATATGGTTGTTCAGTGGATAAAAGAAGCGATTGCTAGTGATTTTAAGCAAACGAACTGTCACCTTTCAGTAAGTCATAGGAGTGAAGTTTAATTAACTTAAGGTACCTCTTTTCTTCCCTTTCATCCTTGCTTTTTCTTTCCTGTTTCTTTTTTCTTGCTAATAATACCTGAAACAGAGAGACCATTTGAGGTCTTAGGAATAAACGGATGTTTTAAAGAAAAAAAATTATGATCATGAAATTAAATACAAACTTCCATTTCTCTTCAATCCACAAAGTTTATAAAATAGACAGAAATGATTAATATTGAGTTTTTCAAGGTCCTTTACCTCTTCCTCTCCTGAAACGACTCACTCTGCTTGCTTTAAAGAAAAGAAAGGAAGGGATAAAAATCTATCTTTGATTGGCTTCCTCTGACTTGATTTCTAAGAAGAGTTCTGTCTTTGTCAGAACAATGAGGACTCTTCTGTGATTCTAAACCTGGAGAATAGGTGGAGAAGCACATCAAATAAAGGACCAAGAGAAACGAAGGATTTTGCGTGTTGTTTATAGGGAGAAAGCTTTGGGGGTCCAGTGTATGAGAAACTCTCAAGCAGCCACGAGGTATAAGAGAAGGGAGGAGAAAGGAGAGGACAGAACCTTTTAAGAAGTATCACTGTGTACAATGAATTAGCACCTCTTTCATGTAAGAGACTCAATTTGACATTGAAGTTCTATTTTAATTTCTTGGCCTACTCTTTTTCAGGTTATGCTCTGCAAAACCTGGTCCAGGTGGTATGTGCTGTGCTTAGTTCCTCAGCTGTGTCCGACTCTTTGAGATCCCAGGAACTGTAGCCTGCCAGGCTCCTCTCTGTCCATGGGGATTCTCCAGGCAAGAATACTGGAGTGGGTTGCCATGTACTCCTCCAGGGGATCATCCCAACCCAGGGATTGAACCCAGGTCTCCCGCATTACATGTGGATTCTTTACCATCTGAGCCACCAGGTAAGGCCAAGAATACTGGAGTGGGTAGCCTATCACTTCTTCAGGGGATTTTTCTGACAAAGGAATCAAACTGGGGTCTCCTGCATTGCAGGTGGATTCTTTACCAGCTGAGCTACCAGGGAAGCCCTTCCAGGTGGTATGACAAGAGCAATTACAGAAGTCTGATTATTTGAATCAGAAAGGCTCTGTAGTCCTCAACCCTCATACATATAAAAATCTGAAATTCCAAATTCAATGCAATAGAGTAGACAATGAAAAGTTAGAATGAGACTTTAAGGTATAAGGATAAACATAGTTCCAATGTAGGAAAATTGCAAAACATTAATGGACACAAGTTGTCAAAAATATATATCCCCAAAGTTTAGCATTCCAACTCACTTGGTAAATTTTAGATTTTACTTCAGTAGAAGCAGGCTATTTTGCTTAGAAAACTAAAAAAAAAAGAATGTTTAGAGGAAAACTTCATTTGACATAGCTAGAAACTCAAATAAATTCTTGAAAGATTAATCAATGCATAAATATCTAGGAAACTCAGTCACACAATTGTTCTTAGTGATTGGTTTGGATCATCACCCAAGGTATTGATTGACTGAATTGTGTATTTTTCCAGCAGTTTTGTTTGCCTCTGAGGAAGCAGAGACAGCCCTACACTAAGGGTAAAATTTGCTGAGCCTAAACTCTGAACAAAATCATTAACTAAGGATCATTCTTCTTCATTTCCTCTCTTAATGATTAGCTCCATTTGAAAACCAGCCCTCTCATTTTGTTAATGTTATTATTGAAGTTGGATAAATTCACCGACCAGCTTAACCAATTTGTTCCTATTTGTAATTGCTGTCTTACAACAGCTTTCTTATTCCCTGAGACTTTGCATATGACCTTAGGAAAAAACGCTGGTAACTTGCACAATAAAACTTATCTCCTAAATTTTGCATATATGATCAAATATTTTTAACTATGCTGAATGAGATATTTAATATTTACAGCTTGATTTCTGGCTAATGGTTAAAAAAATGTAGGATGAAGGCTTAAAATAAAGCATTGCTTATTTACATAACACATCCTTTTGCTATGCAAGTTTTATGTCAAAATTTGAAATAATATACTAAGAAATTTTCTTTTTAATCCTTTTTTTAAATTTGGCCATGCTGCTCAGCCTGTGGGATCTTAGTTCCTCAACAAGGGATTAAAGCTGTGCCACTTGCAGTGGAAGCTTGGAGCCTTAACCACAGGACCTCCAGAAAATTCTCTCTTTTAATTTTCATAAATTCCATGATTGACAATTTATCAACTATTTAAAGCAGTTGACAAATCTGCCTACCTATCCAATACTCTATTTTCCATTAAATAACCTTTTTATTACCTAGATCTTTCTCATAATTCAAAAGGAAAAAATAATCCTAGGACTTTGGTTACACAAATACCAGAGTAGGTTATATACGTACATGAGTGGGTGGGTATATTTGAAAACAAAGCTAAATAACTAGCGACTGGTATGACTTAGTTGTTGTTCAGTTGCTAAGTCATGATGGACCCTTTGTGACCCCATGGACTGCAGCACGCCAGACATTCTGTCCTTCACTATCTCCTGGAGTCTGCTCAAACTCATATCCATTGAGTCAGTGATGACATCAACCATCTCATCCTTTCTCGAACCCCTCTCCTCCTCCCCTCAGTCTATCCCAGCATCAGGATCTTTTCCAGTGAGTCAGCTCGTGGCATCAGGTGGCCAAAGTACTGGAGCTTTAGCTTCAGCATCAGTCCTTCCAATGAATACTCATGGTATTAAAAGACAAAGAAGATTTCCATGGGTGAGAAAAGCCTCTGGGAAGGAAAGGCAGAAGGTCCTTGGGGGAATTAAGGGTATGATGATTAGAAGAACAGTAGAGGGGTCTTGAAAGGTAGATAGTGGCTACACACTGAATTATATTAAAACTTGCCTGTGGAGTTTTGAGTTCTAATTCATAGCCAATGGACAGTTATTGGAGTTCTGAGCAGTGGTATGAGAGGGACTTATTCTAGGAAGATAACCTTTGCAACAGTATCATAATTAGTCTAAGGAAAAAAAAAAACAACAACCAGATCTGGGACTTCCCTAGTGGCCCAGTGGTTAAGACTTCGCCTTCCAATGCAGAGGGTACGGGTTTGATTCCTGGTCAGGGAGCTAAGATTCCACATGCCTCTTGCCCCCCCCAAAAAAAGGTAAAACAGAAGCAATGCTGTAACAAATTCAATAAAGAGTTTAAAAATGGTTCACATCAAAAAAAGAAAGAAAAGAAAGAACAGATCTGCCCAGAGACCCTCTGGCTACGGGTTGCTCAGTTTCAGTCACTGTATAGCGCTGCTGCATGGGTACCATCTTGTCCCCCGGTTTTTATTTATCAACAGCACAGAAGATTCATGTTGGGAATTTTCTAAGGTCTCACTGTTTATGAGTCAATTTTGTCAGTTAAATGCTCACTAAAACTATACAAGAAGGGAGCTATATAACAGATGCTGTAATTCTATAGCAGACAGGCAGGTTTCAGGAACAAGCTGGAGCTGGGATAAAGAGGTTGAACATTTCAGATTTACAGCGTGCTTCTTAACCAAGTGTCTGCTGCTGCTCCAAAGGATAATTTTCTTTTTCAAGATAATGCTATTTTTTTTTAAATCAAGAATTATCTGAATAATTTGGGAAAAATTCAAAAGAGAGGAAGGAGTCGTGGGAAGTGTAAAAAAAATTATACCCCATTATTATCTCATATCCAACCAAACAGAAAAAGTCACTATTAATCATAAATATGATGTAACATAAAGATATTGTATTTATTAATGCATTTCTTATTGGGATATATGTCATTTTTTTTTTTATAATTCTGGTCTTTATCAGGTCCAAGGGAACATAAATTTTATTTCTCCCAGACAATTTTAAACTTAAGCATCTTTACTTTATGTCCTTGCTACATAAAACACTGATATTTAGCATTCATGCATGCATGCTCAGTTGCTCAGTTGTTTCTCTTTATGACCCTATGGACTGTAGCCCACCTGGCTCTTCTGTCCGTTGGATTTCCCAGGCAAGAATACTGGAGTGGGTTGCCATTTCCTCCTTCAGGGGATCTTCCTGACCCAGGGATTGAACCTGTGTCTCCTGAATTGGCAGGCGGGTTCTTTACCACTAAGTCACCTGGGAAGCCTCTTTGCATTCATACGTATGCCAAAATACATGATAATTTTCAATATGGTTATGGGATTATTATAGAGTAAGGAGGTCAGAAGTCTTGAGTTGTATTCGTAATAAGATGCCAATAGTGTTTCTAGCAAATCCCACTACACAGCAAGATTTATGTAGCAAATAAACAGAGCATGTGAAAGCAGATAATATCACAGTGTCAAGAATTTGTGCCCACACCTGGGACGGCCTCCGGCCACCTGGGAGCTCAATCTCATTAAGTAAGTCCTTAATCAAGGCACAACTATCTTTTTACAATTTTCTTTTCTCTTACAAGCCCATGGGACAGAGCCTCCTGGTTCCTGGAATTTGATGTCCTTATTTACCCTGGCAAGAGTCATTTGTTCACAGTGTGAAGAAGCTGGATTATTTTAAATTTTGCTGAGAAGTTGTTCATTTTCACCTTGAATTTAGTCAGCAAAATACTGAGTGATAGATCTCCTGCTTTGGACCAAGATAAGCATGGGCATGTGGCCACTGTGGAAGATGATGCAAAGCCTTTGACTAATCTGGCTGAGATCTGTATCTTATCTAATTGTTCGGTCCCAGGGGGGCACTGATGGCTTGCCGACTCCAGTGGGGCACGGGGCTGCACATGCCGGCGGCCTCTCCAGCACCGGACTCTAATTGGTGCTGGCGCCAGGAGCCTCACTTCCCTCACTCTCTATCTGAATCAGTTCATCATCGCCACTTCATTTGTCTGACAGCGGCTCCTCGAGAATTCAAACATTGACTCTGACAACTTTTGTTTTTAACCTCAAGGCTGTGCCCTGGTTGCCTCGGTGAGTTTGACAATTTGATGTTTCTCTTCTTAATCAGGGAAGGCTCAGGACCGTAGCCTCTGAACCCTTGGCACCTGTGAGACAAGTTAGGGCTCCATGTCTTACCCATTAGTGGGAGGGGAAGCTCCCGACTGAGGAGAGACATGGGGTGGTTGAATTTTCTTTACTTAGGTGGAAGCCAAGTTGAGTAGTTTATTACCAGGGTCGTCTGGGAAGCAGACAGAGGAAGATAGAGCTCCTGTCTTAGGGTTTAGAGACATTAAAATAAATCCTGATTGCAAAAGTGTAAATGTTCAATGTGGAGTTTAATGCCTAGTTTTTGGTTTGGATTGTTTCCTTTCTGCCACTTGAAAAAAATTTCCTTTTGCTAATTTGCTCCTGTCCTTTACTGCGTAACTTTCTCCCACTTAGCCTGGCCTCTACTGTTTCTTCTTGCTTCACACCACGCATGTGTCTGACATGTCCTCCCATTCACACATGATGTTTCTTTCCTACCTAAAATCCTTCTGTTCCCTTCACAGGTTTCAGGCTCTCTGACATTTCTGTATTAATTAGGCTACTTTGGGCTATAACTAACAGAAACGTCCAACTCGAGCTGGCCAAAAGATGAAGATATTTATTTTCTCACATAACTAGAAGCTCAGGCCCCAGGCCAGGTACCATCTGGGCCATATGTCATCATGGACCCAAATTTCTTCCAGTTCCCTGCTCTGGCCATCACAGCTTTGGCATCCTGATTGAGGCGTGTGTTCCCTCATGGTCACAGATGGTCACAGGATTGCCTCCACTGTTTCCAGGCTTCACATCCAGAAACAGAATGTCTCTGGGGAAAAAGATATGGGGTGGGGGAAGGCACTGCTCATTCCTTATGTCAAGTCTTTCAGTAGACACCCTTTCATGTTTTGGGGGCTTAATTTAAATCATATGTCCATTCCATCACCCATGAACAACCAGCGTTAAGCGTGACCTTAGACTAGTGGTTCTCAAATTGTGGTCACAGGCTAGCAGCATCAACATCACCAAAGGATTTGTTAGAAACGCCAGTTCTCAAGCCCCACCCAAGGCATACAGGACAGGAATTCAGCAATCTGTGCTTTACCAGAGCTTCAGTGATTCTGATCCAAGCGCACGTTTGATTTCTACCACTCATCTGGGGTAGAGTGGATTTAGGAGTCTACTGCTATGACCTTTCCAATATCTCTCATGGAAGAGGATTGAGTTCCTGAAGTCATTGTTCTTTAAGAACTGGTTTGTTCCCCGGTGGCTCAGTGGTGAAGAATCTGCCTGCCAGTGCAGGAGAATGGGTGCAAGTCCTGGGTTGGGAAGATCCCCTGGAGAAGGAAATGGCAACCTACTCAAGTACTGTTGCCTGGGAAATCCCATGGACAGAGGAGCCTGGTGAACTACAGTCCAGGAGGTCACAAAAGAGACGGACATGACTGAGTGACTAAACAACAACAACCAAGTACACATTTTGCATTTCTTCTGTTACATTTATCTCTAATTACATATTCCATTCTCTTTAATGCTACTATAAATGGAATTCTTAATTCCACTTCAGATTGTTTGCTGCTTGTATGGAAATACAAATTATTTTTGTATATTGATTGAATCCTAGAACCTTGCCAAACTCACTTAATTTTTTTTGTGTGGATTTCCATACTTAAGATGGTGTCATCTGTAAATAAGAGATACTTTTCTTCCCCTTCAAGTCAAATTTCACTTTCCACCAAACATTCACATCCGATTTTGAAGACTCTTTTTTTTAAATTACCAAAGGATAAGGGACATACTCAAATAATATGTGAAAAATGCATGCTGTTTTCAAATTACTTGGATATTTAGGATAGGAAAAATTTTATCTACCCTATGTCAGATCTTCTGCTGAGTGCTCCTACATTATTTAATGTGTTTACACCAGCCTTGGAAGTAAGTATTAATAATCCATTTGATGGATGAGAAAACAGAGGTTGAGAGACTCAACATCAGGGAGTTTGAAATCTGCACACAGAGAAGGGATCTGAACCTGAGCTGAATGACTTCAAAGCCAGACTTAGAAACTCTTTCCAAGTAAAGGTACTCAACAAAATACCCTAGGAAGAGATTTAATTAAAAGGAAACAAAACAACAGCAACACCTGTAGATCTGCAGTTGGCTGTGGAGAAAGCAACTCACAAAGTCCCCTGAGTCCTGCTCAAATATGCACTGCGGTTCCTGTTCACCACTGCCCTGGGCCATCTCCCCTACTGGAGTCATTTCACTCAGCCATGGAAGATGCACCTCAATTCTTCCCAAGGAGCCCTCAGTCTTGTCAGAATGGCCACTCTTCCTCTGACGGTTCCGTCCCCTGCTATCCACCCCACCCACATCAAAATCTCCAGGTTTATATAGTTTTCATTTCATAGTTTTCAATTGGATAATTAATGAAGTGGATTAAGAGTTAGGTTTTATATGCATTTACATGAATGTGCCATGATTTTGGTCTAGCAATTTCGTTTTATCTTTTCATTTTGGAACAAAAATTTATGCCTATCAGCACTCAGACACTGTCATGAGTTCTTGGAAAAGATCATAGACTCTGGGAATGGAGCTGATAAGAGTTGCTTTTGGATAAAATCACAAACTATTTCATCTCCTCTTGGATCAATAATTTCTAAGTGATTGACCCACCCAACCAACTACATCTACCTTCTTGTCTTAACTAACAATGTGCACTCATCACCTCATGGAGTTGATAAGACTAGGAGCACATGCAAAAGAGACTTGCTTTTCATTAAGTCATTCAGCCATATTACAGAGAAAGATATGCCATTCATTGAACGATCAGAAAATATTTTATGGTTCTAAGAATCTGGTTACCTTTGAGGGTTAGTCACTGAAGCAGGAGTGGGAACCTTTTGGAATGCTGCTTGATGTTTTTTGTTTTGTTTTGTTTTGTTTTGTGCTGGGTGCTAGTTCAGTGCCTGTGCACTTTGTAAAAATTCATCAAATGGTACGCTACTATCTGTGTACTTTTTTGTATGTTCGTTATACTTCAATAAAAGTTTACTTAAAATTTTTTTTTTTTTAATTTTGAACTTAGTTTAGGAGCTCCCAGTAATCTGAGCATCCAGAATATGGGGGTCCCAGTTTGATGACTGCTGGAGTAAAGTCTCTTTCAGGACTTCCCTTGTGGTCCAGAGGTTAAGACTTCACCTTCCAGTGCAGGCGGTGCAGGCTTAATACCTGGTGGAGGAGCTAAGAGCTAAGATTCCACATGCCTCCTGGCCAAAAATCCAGAGCTTAAACAACAGAAGCAATATTGTAGCAAATCAATAAGGACTTTAAAAATGGTCCACATAAGTTTTTTTTTTTTTTTTTTTTAAGTATTTTCCAGTGTAACATTTTGTGAAAAAAGAAACAACAAAATACTTGGAAGAGCACTCTATCCTCTCCCCCTTACTTAGCTCTTGTTTCTCTGGCTAATGGCCAGATTACTTGCCCCTTTCCTGTGGGTCCCCAGCTATTTTCACAGTTTACTGCTGCTGAGTCGCTTCAGTCGTGTCCGACTCTGTGCGACCCCATAGACGGCAGCCCACCAGGCTCCGCCGTCCCTGGGATTCTCCAGGCAAGAATACTGGAGTGGGTTGCCATTTCCTTCTCCAGTGCATGAAAGGGAAAAGTGAAAGTGAAGTCGCTCAGTCATGTCCGACTCCTAGCGACCCCATGGGTCTGCAGCCCACCAGGCTCCTCCACCCATGGGATTTTCCAGGCAAGAGTACTGGAGTGGGGTGCCATTGCCTTCTCCGTTTAAGGCTCTGTTTACTTAAGTCTATACTTAGATTGCAGGTGATAATTTCTCCCTAATCAGTTTTTTTGCTATTTGCTCTCTGAGCCTTTTCTTAGGTTCTCTTCGCCTTTCTTCACTTGTTTCTCCTTTCAGAAATCCCTTCCAGGGAGATGTCTCCTTAGGACTTATTCCAGGCATCACTGGCTGCTGAAAGGAGACTCCCTTTACACTCATTCAACAGAATTATCAAATATTTAATATGTGATCAGGCACAGTACAGCATGCTGAGAATACAGAGGTAAATAATCAGATGTGGTCACTCATTCATAGTTTAGTGGGAGATAGCAGTACCAGACTATCAAACAGTCACACGAGTAAATGAACAATTTCCAGTTATGGCAATTGCTCGAAGGAAAGTTACGACGTGCTGAAAGAGAGTGTATCCAGGAAACCTAGTAAAGATGGGTAGATCAGGGAAGGCCTCATGGAAGTGTTGATATTAAACCTGAAAACTGAGTGTAAGTGGCAGTGAGCGGGGAAGATGAGCAGGACTACTCCAAACAGAAGAAACAAACTTTAGAATCACTGTCAGGTTTTAAGCTTTACATTTCATCCTATAAGAAGGTTTGTTAGCCAAAAATAAAACATGTTTTTCCACTATAGCTGAAACAGATACAGAGGAAACAGATGCCTATATTAAGAGTAGATTTTGAGGGAATTCCTTGGTGGTCCAGCGATTATGAATCTGCCTTGTAATATAGGGTACTCGGGTTCGATCACTGGTCGCGGAACTAAGATCCCACATGCTGCAGAGCAACTAAGCCCTTGTACTGCAACCATTGTTCTTGAGAGCCCCAACTAGAGAGTCTGTGCACCACAAAGAAAGACCCTACAAGATGCAATGAAGATCCACAGGCTGCAACTAAGACCCAACATAACTAAACAAATAAATATGTAAGGGTACATTTTGGAAAGGGGTAGGGGCTTCTGCAATGGCTCAGCGGTAAAGAATCTGCCTGCAATGCAGGAGACACTAATTTGATCCCTGTGTTGGGAAGATCCCCTGGAGGAAGGCATGGCAACCCACTCCAGTATTCTTGCCTGGAGAATCCCATGGACAGAGGAGTCTGGTGGGTTCCAGTCCATGGAGTCACAAAGAGTCGGACATGGCTGAGCGACTAAGCATTTCAGAGAAAGCAGTGGCTGAAGGAGAGATCAGAGTCACTACCACTCAGTCTCCTCGCAGATGTTCTCTTCTTGATCTAATAGGACCATATTCATGACCAGATTGCCACAAAGATTTTAAATATATTATTTTTTTTCTTCATGTTCATTACTACCACTTACCTCATGACTAAAATCCTCCAACCCTTAGCCATTCTGCTTCCTGCCTGCTCTCAGGGTCAGTGGCTCTTGAGCCTGTCACTCATCAGAATCACTTTGGCCATTATAAACTGTAAGGTTCCCCCACCAAACTCCAGAACTACTGAATTGGGATGTCCTAGGGTGAGACTCAGGTAATCCACATTTTAACAAAAGGAGCTCTGGTGATTATAATTTGAAAAAAGCTTGATAAACTCCATTATACTACTAGCTGTGTGCCAATGGGCAAGTTACTTACCCTCTCTGTGCCTCAGTTTCCTCAACTGTAAACTGAGAATCATACTGGTATCTACCTCATGCAGTTATTGTGACTAAAAAGTGGTAGAGAATCCTGACTTTGGGTAACATACCTGGATAAGAAAGACAATCTCTGAAAGGAATGCCAGTTTAGAGACTTACACAACTCAGGATTGTCCCATAGACAGGAGGACTTCCATTGGGTCATCTCTGGACATCACTTTGTGAGTATCTTTAAGAGCTGGACAGCTCCACCACTAGGGTTGAAGGTGGTAGCATGAATATCAACCACAGTTTAAAAATCTGCCTTCCTGCTTTCTTCTGCAGTATGAGCTCCACAATCCCCACCTCCTTGATTGGCACAAAGCTGTCAATTATCAGACCATACTTTCTGTGAGCCAGGGGAAGATTATGTTGGCTGGTCCAAATATTTATGTCCGCAGACACAGGAACTGTAGCAGAAGACCTTGCAGGATGGATCAGAGTCTGTTTTCAGTAACTGACAGGGACACCAGGGGAGGAGGCAGTCTCTTCTTTGAAACTGCTATCACTAAAGATAATAAAAGTCTGGGATCTCCCATAGGTATCTCTGCCATCAAATTTAGGCACGTGCTGAGGAAGCCACTGTGCACTGGAAAACAAAGCCAAGAGAAGAAGCCAGAGATGGAGGGAGTCCTCACAGTGAACTTGCTGGAACATATGACTTACCAAGCCTGGGAAGAGACTAAGAAAGTCTCCTGTGCAATGGATCTATCTATTCATCCACTGGTTTAACCTACATGGAGACGGATTTCTATCACTTGAAACCCAGCATTCTGCACAATAACTTTTGATGTTTTTCTGACATATTTGTAGTCAGTGTGGTTTCTTCCACAGTGCTGTGGAAGTTCTATTTGAGAAGAAAAGCTAAGATTACCTCCAGCTAACAACCCAAAGAAGTAGGAGCAGGAGTCTTGATGGGAGATGAAGGCAGGACTGTCATTGCTTCAGCTCTCTATTTTTACAATTGCCGAAAAGCAAACATCCAAGGCTTCCCAGGTGGCACTAGTGGTAAAGAATCTGCCTGCCAGTGCAGGAGACCCAAGAGACACAGGTTCGATCCCTGGGTCAGGAAGATCCCTTGGAAAAGGGAATCCAACCCAGTATTATTGCCTGGAAAATTCCATGGACAGAGGAGCCTGGCAGGCTACAGTGCATGTCATCACAAAAGAGTGAGACACAACTGAGTGACTGAGCATATACACAAACATACTTAAAATGAACTCAGATAAATTTCAAAGTTTAAAACTATTTCCTATCGTACACTGCTCAGAAATTTTGTTATTGCCAAGATATGATCCCAGATAGAGTAGGTTTGTCCCTTCCCTTAAACAAAACGACCTTAATAAAAATGCTATTCCTACAGCTTCAGTAGGAGTCTGTGTCTTACAGCAAAGCTTGCCAATATTGCATTCTATTGTGTATAGAACTCTATTCAAAGCTACATCAAATACAAACTGTAATGGAGTTACAAACAACATTAAAAGTTAATGAAAAATCACCTTTGTATTTGCAGAACAATAAAATAAGTTGGAAAAGAAATTAATTAGGTTAGGCTAGTTACAGTTAAGACTTAGGTAATTATTCTGAATTTGAAATTTAGATCATTCTCCCCTCTCCTTGATGCAATTATCCATTACACTTACTACTGCACATTTTTCATGTTAAGCTAGTCGGATCTCCAAAATAAGGAGGTTGGGACTGCAAGAGAGAAGAGGAAAGAGGCGAATCTGACACACGCAGAAGCAAAAGAGTGCAGGAAAACATCAGCATTTATTGCACCATCTATCACTAAAAGTGTGCAGGAGTGCCATGCTATCTTTATTTGGTCATAGGACAGAAGATATGAACCCCGTACATCTCCAGTGTGACTACTCAAAGAAGAAAGCACTGGAAGAAGTGAGCTGTAAGCGAATGAAAACATCAGTGTTTTAGAGCTGAAAGGAAACTGTAACAGCGACTAGTATAACTCCCTGTGTTTTCGGTCAGGATGCACATTTGGGTGGGCTGAGGACCCTGGTCAAGGCCACACAGCTACTCAGGGAGAGTTCCCTCAGTGCTAATCAGTGGTTATTTCCCTCTCTAAGATATACATCTATTAGAAAAAAACACCCAGATCAGAGAGTGTTCTTCCATTAGACATATTTCTCAGACTCTCTAATGCAACTGTGCCAGGTGCTGAATATGTCCGTCCCACTTCTGCATCCTGGAATTGCGGAGAGGACCACAGGATGGGTTTGGGGATGATTCACATACTGTCAGATGGATCTGAGCTAAAAACCCCAATTATCACCACCCCCAAAAGTCCCTGGTCTGATGACAATGATGTTTGGGTCTCAGAAATTAGTGTCAATTCAGGGCCCTGGTCCTTGTACATGTGTGCTCAGTCGTGTCTATCTCTTTGTGACTCCATGGACTGTAGCCCACCAGGCTCCTCTGTCCATGGGATTTTCCAGGCAAGAATACTGCAGTGGGTTGCCATTTCCTACTCCAGGGGAATCTACCCAACCCAGGGATCGAACCTGAGACTCCTGCATTGGCAGGCGGGTTCTTTACCTCTGAGCCACCTGGGAAGCCCTCCAATTCAGGGCCTATGTCCAGTAATTCCCCCAAAGACTGATCATTTCCTTTTTCCTAAGGCATAGTCACTTGGGTAAAAGTCACTGGATACCACAGTATCCAGTGGCATCTTAATGAATCTTTTGAAGTTATTAATAAGTGTTTCTTTAAATGAAAATTTACATTTGTAAAAGATAGTCCTTCACGCCATAGAGCATCGTGTTCTAGATTCAGTGCAGTTCTACAGAATCAGAAACAAAATAAGATGAGAAGTCTGGGGAGGGCAATGAGATAATGGGGGGAAATGTCAAAAACAAGGGAAGATTTACTCATTTCTCCAGGACACCCTATTAGTTCACAGAACTGCTGGGGAGCAACTTGCCCCAAAGCAGACATAAATATTGTGGCAACAGAAGAGGCCATTTTTATGCACTGACATCAAGCGTGCAGTCCATTGGGTATGACAAGGTAGCCAGAATCTGGCAACAAGGCCACTCTTTGCAGACCACCACCTCCACCTCTTCATGGATCACAGCCTTGTCATGGCAAAGGGGCTTGCATAACTTGATGAAGCTACAAGCCAAGCCGTGCAGGGCCATCCAAGACAGACAGGTAATAGTGAAGAGTTCTGGCAAATTGTGGTCCAATGGAGGAGACAGTGGCAACCCACTCCAGTATTCTTGCTGCAAGAACCCCAAGAACAGAATGAAAAGGCAAAAAAGATATGACACCTGAAGATGAGCCCCTCAGGTCAGAAGGTGTCCAATAAGTTACTGGGATGAGATGGTTACATGGCATCACTGACTCAATGGACATGAATCTTAGCAAACTCCAGGAGACAGTGGAGGACAGAGGAGTCTGGTCTGCTGTAGTCCATGGAGCTACAAAGGGTCAACTTAGCAACCCAACAACAACATCTCCACAGCCACAGGAAACCTTGAGTCTGTGTGTTTCAGGCTGCGCCAGGCCAGTTGATACACTCCACCTCCATCAAGAATCCTTCCTCCTCCCTGCAGTCCTTGGCTGTCCATGACTCTCATGGATATCAGAGTATACAAAGGCAGATAGATAGATGCCCGAGCCTTGAAAGTGAAAGTCACTCAGTTGTGTCCGACTCTTTGCGACCCTATGGACTATACAGTCCGTGGAATTCTCCAGGCCAGAATACTGGAGTGGGTAGCCTTTCCCTTCTCCAGCGGATCTTCCCAACCCAGGAATCGAACTTACAAGGGAGGTTTCTGGAACGATGCAACACAATTGTTTGAAGTTGATATAATGAATCACATAGTAGTGCTACTCACTGTACCCCCCCAAAATGTAACAACCCAAAGGGTCCTCAAAGTCAAAACTGAATAAATGAATATTGAAGAGTTCCAGTTCTAAAAATACACTTGAGATCTCATTTTCTTCTTAATCAGAAATTGCTTCGGGGAAGAAGGCTCTTTGCCTTCTGGAATCCAACATCAGCCAAGTTAACTTTGCATTTTGGCAGAAATCAAGGATAACCTGACTCTTGCCAATTGTAAACAGAGAGCATAGAATTTAAATGTAGGAGCTAGAGAGGGGGGAAAAGCCGCTTACCTGTTGCTGTGACATAAACAAGACTATTTAAATTTCACTGGGTGTTGCCTTAGTAGGATATGGTCAGATTTTTTTTTTCAAATGGACATCTGTCATTACAAACTCAATCAAGTTAACATAAAAATATTTCAGAAGAATGAGAAATAGAATTAAAACTTATTAAACTTTTTCATTACTACTAGTTTTCCATTTAAGTGCATCACCATTTTCCCCATTTATTCTAGATTGCTCATAACTCTCCACATTTCTACCAAAAAATGAGCATCTCACTTTTTGGATATGGGATTTCAGGTTTTGCAGTTATGTCATTTTCGCTAGCTCAGGGTTATTGGAAATACCTTGGAGCCAAAGCAGACTGGGAGTCTCTACCTAATTTTCTGCCAGTGGTTCAGTGAATGGACTTCTGATTTCTGTTGATTATGGAATCACTTCTGGGGATGGATCTAAAATGCAGCCACTGACCCTTAATGTCAATCATAAAATTCCAGGTCCAAAATTCGGCGACAGTTCCATTGTTTACAGTGTATTTCTGGCAGCGTGATCATAAGCAGCCTGACTGCTTTATGGATTCATCTCCCTCCTGAGCAAACTTAAAAGAAGGCTTAGTAAAACCTACATTGGTTTATTGAGTGTATGAGAGATGCCACTCTTGTTTTCTATTCTTTGGCCTTATTCATCTGAGGGCTTCCCTGATGGCTCAGATAGTAAAGAAACTGCCTGAAATGCAGAAGACCCAGGTTCGATCCCTGGACCCAGAAGATCCATGGAGAAGGGAATGGCTACCCACTCCAGTATTCTGGCCTGGAGAACCCCATGGACAGTGGAGCCTGGTGGGCTATAGCCCATGGGGTTGCAAGAGTTGGACACAACTGAGCGACTAATACTTTCACTTTTTTATGCATCTGAAAAGAATTCTAAAACTGAATTTCAAAAGTTGAAAAATAAAAGAATTTCTTAATATGACTAAATATACCTTTCTTAGCTAATTATTTTGATGGGTCATGTAATCAACAGAAACCATGGAGACTATCTTCTAAAAAAATCATTCATATCTTAAAGTAATATTTTATAGTACAAGAAATGCAAGCTTGTGTGAGCCTAGTTTATATGAGCTCATAATTCATAATAAATTGGTTATAAAAGTAATCTGAAAGCTGTTCCCCAGGACCATGAAATAGATAAATATTCATGTCTATTGTTTTTCATTTGCAAATAACTATTAATTGTCACTTTACCCATACAGCACATAATAAGCATTCTGGAATTCTACATTCATCATTGTGATGTTTTTATTAAGAGTATGTTAAGGCATTTCCACACGTACTCAGCCACAGCATGGAAAGCTGGATATTTCACCTGTTATTGTTTCTACTCTGACTAGATCAGAACCATTTTGATCTCAATTTCTGTCCATCTCAATTTTTAAAAAATTAATGAGGAAAATTCTCTCCCATCAAGAATCGTTACTAAATATGTACCCAGCTGCCACCTACAGAACAGTTAAATATCATCTTCAAAGAAGAAAAAGACAACTGGGCAGGGTGTATTTTGTTCTAAGATGGTCCTAACAAACAAGAAACTTCCCAAGATGCTGGCTGTCAATGTCACTGGTGGCAACGCTGCCTGCACAGTCTTCTTTTCTTTTTTAAAAATTTTTTATTTTATACTGGAGTATAGCCAATTAACAATGTGGTGACAGTTTCAGGCAGACAATAAAGAGACTCACTTAGCTATACATATACATGTGCCCATTTTCCCCCAAACTCCGCTCCCTTTATGGTAATATCTAGAGCAACAAAGCTCACAAACACAGCTAGAAGGTTGTGACCACACCAAAGATGGGTTGATATACTGCAGATGGGTGAGTCTTGCAGAAACTGTCAACTCTCTTATCTCTGAAATCTCTCCCTCATTTCTTCCCATTGAGCTCTTTCCTGGGGTCTCTTGTGTTCCAGGCACAATGGGTCCTGACCCTCAATGAGGCTGCCAGTTGGGGAGACAGGCATAGAAGCAAATGTTTATAACTCAGGCTGAGTCAAACCACGGGAAATGGAGATAAAAGCTTGAGAATAGTAAGGGGGCACTAGTGATGAATTCTGTCTGCTGCATTAGCACAGAACCATTTACTTTCAATCCTATATGTATATATAAAACTCAATATAAAAGGACAGAAGCTGCTTAGAGGGTTTCAGCTTCCCAGATGGCACTAATGGTAAAGAATCCTCCTGCCAATGCAAGAGACATAAGAGATGCGGGTTTGGTCCCTGGATCCAGAAGATCCCCTGGAGGAGGGCATGGGAACCCACTCCAGTATTCTTGCCTGAAGAATCCCATGAACAGAGGAACCTGGTGGGCTATGGCCCATAAGTTTGCAAAGAGCTGGACACAACTGAAGCAACTTAGCACTTAACAAGCAGCATGAAATGGGACCCTCCTACCAATTAGTGGGGTATTAGTGAATATTACCGGAGAAGGCAATGGCACCCCACTCCAGTACTCTTGCCTGGAAAATCCCATGGACGGAGAAGCCTGGTAGGCTACAGTCCATGGGGTCGCTAAGAGTCAGACATGACTGAGCGACTTCACTTTCACTTTTCCCTTTCATGCACTGGAGAAGGAAATGGCAACCCACTCCAGTATTCTTGCCTGGAGAATCCCAGGGACGGCAGAGCCTGGTGGGCTGCCGTCTACGGGGTCGCACAGAGTCGGACACGACTGAAGCGACTTAGCAGCAGCAGCAGCAGTGAATATTACAAATGCAAAGCATAACTTTGTGAACCCTAATGTAATGAGAAAGTTTGGAAAAGCCATTGAAGTAGTCAGAAGAAAGAAGTCTTATCTGAAATTTTCTTTCATGATGACAGTAAAGCCTTCCCAAAGTACAGCTGTCTTTAACCCCCATTCTGGGGTAGCTTCGAGCCTCTTTCCAAGGCGAGTGCCCAACAGAATCTTCTATTCTTTAACACTGAAGACCCCACCACTCCCACCCTCACCCCACTGCTCACCCCAGTTTTGGTTAAACTGATATATAAACCTCTGGTGGTGGTGGTGATGTAGTTGCTAAGTCATGTACAACTCTTGCGACTCCATGGATTGTTGCTTGCCAGGCTCCTCTGTCCATGGGATTTCCCAGGCAAGAATACTGAAGTGGGTTGCCATTTCCTTCTCTAGATAGCTAAACCTCTACCTCTGGCTATTCTGCTAATTACTCACTATTGAGTACTCTCACATACATAATAAACTTTTTTCCTATTTAAAAACAGAAACCTCAGTATAAGTTTTGGCAATCTGTAACTCAGGGAAACAGAACACTTAGTGAAAAATAAGGTTCTTCTTTTATTTAAAACACTCCATGTTTTCTTTTCACGTTTTATTCCTCTTTAATCTGTGATGATCTGGATATCATGAAATTTCCGACCAAACCTCTTGGATGCTTGATTTATTCTTGAAAGGTATGTTCCCAGAGACCTTGGTTCCATACTATTGAACTTTCTTTTGAAGTCTGTGGCTTTTACAACAGTCAGTTCTTCTCCATGCAGATTTGTCAACTGGAGAACAGAAAACTATATCTTTCTCTCTCTATATAGACTATACATATATATATATATATATATATATATATATATATATATATATATACATAAACTATATATATAAACAGAACATATCTATATGTTCCTGGTGATGCATCTGGTTGCTAGACTTCTAGATCGGGTTTAAGGATTGCTGTGTTCAAGCTGCTTTAGGAAACAAACCAAAAATGCAAAGCGTCCTGAATCTTCTTCTACCTCAAGGAGAAGAGGAAGAGTATTGGGCAAAAAATAGGAAGTTATCGGGCATCATGTTTCAGTGCCAGGTTTGTTGCTTCCTGACTATGCAAATGTAAGCCTCTCGGTTGCTCCTCTGTAAAAGGAGGAAGCTGGGACTAGATGATGCTTTGGTTTTTGAAATTTATTTTTATGAGAAAAACTAGACAGTCTGAACTAGGTGGTATTACATACTGAACCAATAACCCTAACAGGAGCTAACTTGCCTATCACCATGAATTATTTAGTGAGTGAGGTCTTTGCACTCATAATCAAAGTCCACACTAATGACTGGTAGTTATTTGAATCGATTCTCAATGAACTGCTAACCACCCTGTTGGTATCTACCAATAAAGCAAGCAGCCCTGTATCTGCAGGTTCTATGTTTTATATTTGTATCTTTCCATTCAGAATTCTGAATGGAAATTTGTGTGCCCAAATAAAATTTCTTTATCTATTGTACTAGGAGTATCATTAAACATCTGTAGTGTTTTACGAAGTCCTAATATTGATTTGCAAAAGCTGAAAAGAAGATATAAAGTAATAGAATCTTAAAGATGATATTATGTGGACAGAGGAGTCTGGCAGGCCACAGTCCATGGGGCCACAAGAGTAAGACATAACTTAGTGACTAAACCACCAACCACTCAGCCACCTGTAACTTGCTTCTCCCTGTGGATTTTGTCTTAACTCTCTACCCTGCCTTCTGAGTCTCCTATCCTCTTGCAAGCTGCCCCTGCATTTTCTCTGTATCTCAGAAGCCACACTACTAGAAATTAAGAAGTAATGGTCAGAATTGCTTAAAATCTGCAGAATTTGAATAATACTCAGTGGCCAAGGTTTGCTACAGAGTTGATCCAATCAAAGTAGATTTTTATAAAATCTAGTAATGATGGCTGGGAGAATAAGAATAAACATGGAATTTGGAGGGTGCTGGGGATATATAATAAAGTGAAAATTGACATCAGACTCCGAAAGTGGGTGACAAGCAGGTGAATGAACATCAGTGACCAACATACAAGTTCCCTGCCATTGGGAACAGAGGTAGAGCACGTGTAAATATATAAAAGGAATGCTTACAGATAGAATAAGTCATGAAATAAGTTTTAAGAAGTGATAAACAGCTACTGGGAGATACACAATCAGAGTATACCAACCAGAGTATAGGATGTTGAGAGAAGGTGATATTTAAGCTATACTGTGAATGATAAGGAAAAGCCAGTAATGGAAACAGTGAAGGAAAACATGTTCTAGGAAGAGAGAAGAGCTAACTCAAAGGCCCTGAGACAGGAAAAATCACATAAAAGGAAGAAGGTATATGGAGGTGTCCAGAGGGGAGCAGTGGGAGCAGATATTCATTTGATTAAAAAAATGGTTGCAGCTCTCATCAAAATCAGAGGAAGTAACTCAAACAAGTGACTTTTAAAAGAAATGAGATTTTATTTTCCTGAGGATATGATTGACAGTAAGCATAATGTCCTTCCAAGTTATAAGTGGCCTTGCTTCAGGTCAGATATAAAAAGATCCCCTGAGAGAAAACAGAATTTCAACACAGCAACATCAAAATCAGAAAGAACAGCCTGATTCTGAAGGAAAAGAATATGCTTTCTCATCAGAGAGGCTCAAGAGAAAAGAATTATGCCAATCTAGTCTAAAATTAAAACTTTATATGCCACAAAATATATTTAGTGTGAAAAAAGCAATACAGAATCTTGTTGGAAATACCAAAGCATAGAGGCCAGTTTGCCAATAAGGTCCTGAATCAATTAACTATCTGAGAAGAAAGAATAAGGTGGCTTTACTTTGCCTAAAATCAGAAGCTTATAGCTACTAACTATTGCTTTCATACCAATTAAGGAGTGTTAAAATATAACCTGGACCTACTGATGTTAACTGTCCTTTTGCAAAACAAAAAATTAAAAGTAGCCATATACAGCACGGAAGATTTGAGTAAAACCTTGACTTACAGAAAGGTCACATAATTGACCAAAATGAACGTACTGCTGCTGCTGCTAAGTCGCTTCAGTCGTGTCCGACTCTGTGCGAGCCCATAGACGGCAGCCCACCAGGCTCCGCCATCCCTGGGATTCTCCAGGCAAGAATAGTGGAGTGGGTTGCCATTTCCTTCTCCAGTGCATGAACGGGAAAAGTGAAAGTGAAGTTGCTCAGTCGTGTCCGACTCTTAGCGACCCCATGGACTGTAGCCTACCAGGCTCTTCCGTCTATGGGATTTTCCAGGCAAGAGTACTGGAGTGGGGTGCCATTGCCTTCTCCGAAATGAACGTACACTTCAGACCAATCATGTTCAAGATTGGAGTCTTACAGAGCCTGAATTGGTGGTAATGAGTTTTGCAAAGGTGAGATTATAGCTATGTGATTCTTTTATATGCTAGGCATGATAATTTCTAGCTAAACAATTGACCTTACATGTTAATGCTGAATTTTCAACTAAATTCAGATATCAATACTTAGTGTAAATCAGAAAGAAACTAGTAGAAAAAATGTCATTAAAGGTATGAGAGAAAAGTCAAACAAGTTTTTAAGGTAAACATTTAAAAATATTATCATTTAAGAGCTAAAACATTATTGGTCCTGCCAAAACAAGCCATCTTGAAAAGGAAGCTGGAACAAAACTATATTACAAGGTTATAGTGACTAAAACAGCATAGGACTGGCATAAAAATAGACACATAGATCAAAGAAACAGAATAGAGAGCTCAGAAATAAACACCCAAATAAATGGTCAATTTATGACAAAGGGGTCTAAGACTATACAATGGGGAGAGGACAGTCTCTTCAATAAATGGTGTTGGGGAAACTGGTCAGTGACATGCAAAAGAATGAAGCTGACCACTATTTAACACCATACACAAAAATTTACTCAAAATGGATGAAAGACTTGAATGCAACACCTGAAATCATAAAACTCTTAGAAGAAAACATAGACTGTAAGGTCCCTGACCTTGTAGATAATTTTTTTGAATCTGTCTCCTAAAGCAAAAACAAACAGGTTGAACTACATCAAACTAAAAAGCTTTTGCATGGCAAAAGAAACCATCAACAAAATCAAAAGGAAACCTACTGAACAGAAGAAAATATTTGTAAGTCAGAGTATTTGTAAACCAAAACCAAAATATATAAACAACTCATACAACTCAATAAAACCCCAAACAATCTGATTAAAAAAAAAATAGACAGAAAATCTGAATAAATGTTTTCCAAAGAAGACATGCAGATGGCCAAAGGGGCATGAAAAGATGCTCTGTGTCATTCATCACCAGGAAAATGCAAATCAACACCACAATGAGATATTGCTTCACACTTTTTAAAATGGCTATCATCAAAAAGACTAGAAATGAGTGCTGGTGAGGATGTGGAGAAAAGGAAACCCTCATGTACTGTTGGTGGGAATGTAAATTGGTGCAGTCACTTTTGGTGAATAGTATGAAGGTTCCTCAAAATATTTAAAATAGGACTACCATATGATCCCACGGCTCTACTTCTGGGTTCTTATCTGAAGAAAATGAAAACACTAACTTGAAAAGATATATGAACTCCTATGTTCATTGTGGCACTATTTACAGTATCAAAGTCATAGAAACTAGTATTTATTGGCATATATACAATGGAATGGGCTTCCCTCATAGCTCAGTCAGTGAAGAATCCACCTTCAATGCAGGAGATCCCGGTTCGATTCCTGGGTGGGGAAGATCCCCTGGAGAAGGAAATCACACCACCCCCCTACTCCAGTATTCTTACCTGGAGAATCCCATAGACAGAGGAGCCTGGTGGGCTACAGTTCATGGGATCGCAAGAGTTGGACGTGACTTAGCGACTAAAGCATCACCATACAACACTTTGGCCACCTGATGCGAAGAGCTGACTCACTGGAAAAGACCCCTAATTCTGGGAAAGATTGAGGGCAAGAGGATGAGGGGGTGACGGGATGAGATGGTTAGATGCCATCTCTGACTTAATGGACATGAGTTTGAGGAAATTCAGGGAGACAGTGAAGGACAGGGAAGCCTGGTGTGCTGCAGTCCATGGGGGCACAAAGAGTCAGACACGACTTAGCGACTGAACAAGAACAGCGAACAACTGACAGGTGAGAGCTGGGAGAAGAGCGTTCCAGATTCTGAGACTTGGTTTGGTAGAGAAATCATGATGAAGCGGGAAACACTGGCCAGGGAATTAAGGTGAGGCTTTGGAGGAGGAGTTGGCCCCACCCACAGCTTTGCAAGCTCCAGGGAGAAGTTTTTGCTAAAGGGACTCAGCTATCACTGAAAAGTTTTAAACACGGGAGTGTCATCATCAGATTTATATATTTAAAAAACAGGTGGTAAGGATCAACAGGTGGAGTTGATCTTTAAATTGTTTCTAAAGCTGGCATTCTGATTCTGTGATGATGCAGTCTCCACTCTCTCTTATTACACATACAAAACAATGATGCACCACACCTTTTGTTATTTGTTGTGTTTAGCAGTAACAGTCTACCTAGAGAAAGAGCACTAGATTGCAAATTTCAACAGGCGTGGGGGGGGGGAACAAGCCATTGTTGTGATTTCTCCTGAAATGGCCCTCCTGGCTATTGCATCTTACCCTGGCATGTATCCTTTCGGATCTGGTCCTCTGCTGACCCTGCTCCTAACCTGACACTGCTCCTTCTAAGACTTTTATCTGCTCAGCAGTTCCATTACTGACAATTGATTGGGCTCTTTCTCCTGGTCCTAACTCATTACTTTGCCTCATAAAGAAGGGCCGGTCTCCTTCCTGTCAAAATGAACTGTCCTTTTGTACCAAAGCCTTGGCCTGGACTCAAGACCATTTTCTCCTTTACAATCCAAGAGACTATAGTCTCCTTGAGAAAGGGGTTATATCTGCTTCTCAATTATATCTCCTGTATTCATTACAGGGCTTGGCACCTCCCATTGTTACATCTTCAATAAACGCTGTTGAATGAATGAGTGCCCTGACCTTGGGCAGCCTGTACAGATCTGAGATCGCCCTGGATCAGAATTCTCCTGTCTGCCACTCATCACTCTCCTTCCAGTGTCTATATTGTGAAGCATGATGGCTCTGTGCCAGTTAGACTCTCCCAACTATTTTAACCAGAGCTGAAACAGCCTTTTTTCTTTTCTTAATCATTTAAGGCACAAGCTTGGGATTGTTTTCCTGAATCGTAACTGGGGTAACTCAGAAAAAAACAAGTCTGCAGATGCTCTGCATCATTGCCAGGATATTAATAGTAATAAAGCTCACATTCATTGGCCTCACTGCTTGCCAGGCACCATGCTAAATGCTTTGCAGACATTGTCTCCTTTGATCCTCACTGCAACCCTACAGGGAAAAGATTATTACTTCCATTTTACAGATGAGAAAATCGAGGCTTAGGAAGGGTAGGTGATTTGCCCAGAGTCACAGAGCTAACAAGGAGATCTGAGATTTTCAAGGTTCCTCTGAGTGTAAAACTTGTACTCTTTAACAGTTATAGGAAAAATGTACAAAATAAAACTGATAATAATACATCCACATACTGAAAATTAACACAGAGAAATGCATAAATTAATTGATAATGGTACTGAAAAATGGATGTTTATATGAAACTCTTTGTTGTATAATCAGATAGATTTTAATTTCTCTGTCACACACTTTTCCTCTTTGCCTCCAAAAAAATCTGTCTATTCATAATCTTCTATTAGTACATAGAGCATATTGGAGATTTTTTTCATAATCTTCAAGCATTTTATTTTAATAAGAAGCAGCCCAGGAAAACTAGGAAGGCAAGAAAACAGTCGTATCTTACTGGATTTTAAAAGTCTCCAAAGAAAAAGTGTACGAAAAGAACCTAAGAGCTCTTACGGTACAACTGAAATGTACATGAGATCAAACCATCCAGAGCTTTAAAATCTGCTCTACTTACAGAGGAGCAAACGTCTTCCAAAGTGCTGTGAGTGACAGTTTTAAAGTGTCCAAAACTCAGATTTCTCTATTTTTACCATCAAAGCACACAATCAGGTATTTTCTGACTTAAAGAGACTGCCTTAAAAAAATGAGTGATCTTCCTCTCAAACCAGGGCTCTGTAAGAACTTAGAGGGGTGGGAAGGGGTGGGGGATGAGAAAGAGGTTTCAGGAGAGAGGGGATATATGTCTACCTATGACTGATTCATGTTGATGTATGGCAGAAACTAATGCAATATTGTAAAGCAATTATCCTTTAATTAAAAATAAATAAAAATGTTTTTAAAAATGTGTGCTGTTCCTGATGTTATCTGAAACACATATAAAATACACAGGGACCTGTCTACATAGAAAACTACAGAATTATAACCTAGGGCACTAGCCTAGTGTAAGGCAAAACTGCAGATGAAGTCTTACTGAAGAATAATAAAACGTTTCTTCAGTAAAATAGTTATCTAAAGGAATCCTGGTTCTAATGTTCATATTCACTGTCATGAGTAGATTGTGAAATATTATGTAATTCATTTGGGATATATTGAGAATAAGAAAAAGTACTTCTAGCAAATCACAAGCAAAATTTAAGAGAATAAATGGGAAACGTTTTAGCAGCTCATCTTCATTGGGGAAACTAATTTCCCAACTTGGAAAATTTATGAAGTCAAGAAAAATTTAAAAAAAATTTAAAAAGAATCTAACTTGTAGATGAGAGTACCCTCTATGAACTTATAAATATAGCTTAGATTTACCAAGTCAGTGATTTTAAAGCATAACATATGTATTATATATATGTTTATCTTTTCTGTTTTTTTGATTAGGAGGTTCTTTTAGGGCTTACAAGGCACAGGAGAACCTGGGCATGGATGATACTTTGAAAATGCTTAGCTCTGTATCTATGGGCATGTTACTTAAAAGTTTCAGTTTAAAGTCTCAGCTCCTTCATCTGTGCTCTAGGGGGTAATATTATTCACTTTTTCACATTCACAGAAGCAGTGTGTAGGGTAGAGGCATGGATTTTGGAGAGGCACAACCTGTGTTTGAATCCTAGCTTTACCTTTGCATCTCAGCCTACACATGTGGGGCCTTGAATAATTTCCTTATCTGCCTGAGCCTTAGCTTCCTCATCTACAAACTTAGAATATCATGTCCAGTGAGATATCAATAGGAGAAGGGAAAACATCTAGCACATGCTAAGTTTTCAATAAATCGTAGCTATTGATGTTCCTGGATACTTTCTGTAAATTGCATTGTATATGTCATGTTATTACACAACTAGACTGTTTTTTCAGATGTTAGGTAGATTCTTACTGACAGACTAAATCATAACATTTCTCCATTAATCTGTATGTATGAATATATTTTCTTTTACGAATTGGAGCTTTGTTGTGACACTTTTCTCGAGAAATTCATTATGAGACTGTGATAGTAACAAACCTCCTAATAATGAGATTGCTGCTGCTTCTTCCATTGCTGCATTCCAGTCTATAGTGGGCAATGAGTTTTAATTCACTCATTCAACAAACACCTACTGAAGGGTTACTATGTGACAAGATCTATGCTAGGAATTATATTGCCAAAGGAATTAGCCTATTTATTTTATCACAGATGGTTTCATTCAATATTGTTTAAGTTATTATGAGAAAATATTGCAGTAATATAGAAAACAGAAATATTATAGTGTCTATAACGGGAATTAAAAATAAGTTTTGACTATATGTTACATATTCTCTAGAAAATAATTACATGCAAATTCTTTTCACAAGAGTTACCATAGAAATAAATAATTTCAAAGTGTCTATGAGGCTAAACCAAGGAAAGGAATTTTAAAATGGAAAGACTTTTACAATTACCTTTATTTATGACTTAGTATGGAGTTCTCTTTCAGAGCAGATTCTTAAGGGCTTTATATCTAGAATGATTTTCAAATGAGCCACAATTGGAAACAATTAAGGAATTGTTCTGCTTTTACTTTATTTTTCTTAACTGTCATAGGCCATAGGCTATTTCTACTAATGGAAAACAACCAGATTTCACAACACCTATGTGTATATATTTCTATGGTGTTCTAAAACATTTCCTTGCATCATTATAAACATAATCCATTGTAACAGTAATTGAGTGCCTCCTAAGTATAGCAAATTACAAACTGAATAATCAATATATTAATACAAAATGAGTATAGTAGTAGCAACCAACTATGGTTTGTGGACCAATTGTGGCCTACCACCTGGTTGTATACATAAAGTTTTATTGGAACAAACCTTGATCCATTTGTTTACATAACAATATTTGGCTGCTTTTGTGATCTACTGGTTGTAGATAGAGACAACTGTAGTTGTGATAGAGACAATATGGCCTGCAAAACCTAAAATACTTTCTATATTTTTACTGAAAAGGCTTGCCAATCCTTGCTTGATATTAAAAGTATGAAAGAATTTCTATACCAACTGGAGTATTAATGTAAAAATTTAAAAGGAATTAAAAGAGAGAGTTTGCTGTATACTCGGCTCTTATTCGGAGAAGGTAATGGCACCCCACTCCAGTACTCTTGCCTGGAAAATCCCATGGATGGAGGAGCCTGGTAGGCTGCAGTCCATGGGGTCGCTAAGAGTCGGGCACGACTGAGCGACTTCACTTTCACTTTTCACTTTCATGCATTGGAGAAGGAAATGGCAACCCACTCCAGTGTTCTTGCCTGGAGAATCCCAGGGACGGGGGAGCCTGGTGGGCTGTCGTCTATGGGGTCGCACAGAGTCGGACACGACTGTAGCAACTTAGCAGCAGCAGCAGCAGCAGCTCTTATTAGGCTTGTGCTCAATGCTTAGTGGACACATCAAAGGTGAGATAAATGAGTGGATGAATCCTCTACAAGCACTCCTTGCTGAAAGGGCTATCGAACCACTGGCCCAAGATAACAAAAAGTCCAAGAATGGTCCCAAGGGACAGAGTAAATGCTCAGCAGAAATGTATAATCATGTTTTCTTTGGGGAGCTTGAGGTTTTGTGTCCAGTGTTTTGTGTTGCTGGAAATCTTGTGACTTTGTATATATGTATAAACACCACAACTCATTTACCTGAAAATGACCATTATAATTAAAAATGGGGGGGGGGGAAGTTGAGGTTTTACCTGGGTGTTGTTCTTCAATGCAGACTTGCAAGTACATGAAAAGGAGCAGCCCTGCTACGCCGAACACCAGCACTGACAGGAAGACTTGTTTGGGGTTCATGACCAATTCAGAGGGCTGCATCTCTCCTTACTTCTGAAGACCACATGGTTTGGTTTTCCCCAGAGCTTCCATCCTTCCTTTTTCTCTTAAGCGCTCATTCCACAAAGTAACCTAGAATTTTAAAAAATCCACACTGTAGCTTGCTGATGACATTTCTTCCCAAATAGGTGTAAATATGCAGTATGTAATGATTTCCCAGGTGGCTCAGTAGGAAAGGATCCGCCTGCAATGCAGGAGACCCAGGCTTAATTCCTGGGTTGGGAAGATCCCCTGGAGAAGGAAATGGCAACCCACTCCAGTATTCTTGCCTGGAGAATCCCACGGACACAGGAGCCTGGTGGGCTACAGTCCATGGGGTGGCAAAGAGTCAGACATGACTGAGCGACTAAAACATTCACTTCCATGCAGTATATAACTGAGAATTTCCATGAACTTTAGTAACACTCAGAAGACAGGAGAGACTATAGTGGATGTCCCTAGAGTGGCGATTTTCTATTTCGACCTTTATCTTATCTAAGTAACCTGCTGTGCTGTGCTTAGTCACTCAGTCGTGTCCAACTCTTTGCGACCCCATGGACTGTGGCCCACCAGGCTCCTCTGTCCATGGGGATTCTCCAGGCAAGAATACTGGAGGGAGTTGTCATTCCCTCCTCCAGGGGATCTTCCCAACTCAGGAATCGAACCAGTGTCTCTTGCATTGCAGGTGGATTCTTTACCAGCTGAGCTACCAGGGAAGTCCCAAGTAACGTGATATTCTACAGTTAATAAGTAACAGCCTAACATTTAATTAGGGGAAGCATATCAGACTTCAGGTTATCTTAAAATGTTTATGAGGGGAAAGAAGACTCTCAGAATAGAATTTTGAAAAAGGGATTTTGAAAAACACATTCTTACAATTCTGGTTTGAAAGAGATGCATGTACCCCAATGTTCATCGCAGCACTGTTTACAATAGCCAGGACATGGAAGCAACCTAGATGTCCATCAGCAGTCAGAATGGCTGCTATCCAAAAGTCTACAAGCAATAAATGCTGGAGAGGGTGTGGAGAAAAGGGAACCCTCTTACACTGTTGGTGGGAATGCAAACTAGTACAGCCACTATGGAGAACAGTGTGGAGATTCCTTAAAAAACTGGGAATAGAACTGCCATATGACCCAGCAATCCCACTGCTGGGCATATACACCGAGGAAACCAGAATTGAAAGAGACGCGTGTACCCCAATGTTCATCGCAGCACTGTTTACAATAGCCAGGACATGGAAGCAACCTAGATGTCCATCAGCAGACGAATGGATAAGGAAGCTGTGGTACATATACACAATGGAATATTACTCAGCCATTAAAAAAAATACATTTGAATCGGTTCTACTGAGATGGATGAAACTGGAGCCCATTATACAGAGTGAAGTAAGCCAGAAAGAAAAACAACAATACAGTATACTAATGCATATATATGGAATTTGAAAGATGGTAACGATAACCCTATATGCAAGACAGAATAAGAGACACAGATGCATAGAACAATTTTATGGACTCTGAGGGAGAAGGTGAGGGTGGGACATTCTGGGAGAATAGCATTGAAACATGGATATTATCATCTGTGAAACAGAACACCATTCCATGTTCGATGCATGAGACAAGGGCTCAGGGCCGGGGCAATGGGATGACCCAGAGGGATGGGATGGGGAGGGAGGTGGGTGGGGGGTCCAGGAAGGGGAACACATGTAAACCCATGGCTGATTCATGTCAATGTATGGCAAAAACTATTACAATATTGTAAAGTAATTAGCCCCCAACTAAAATAAATAAATTTATAAAAAAAAAAAAAAAAGAATGCAACTGGATGAAGCAACTCAAGTATTGCTGCAGACCTGGCAGTGGGGTCAGAGGACAGTGACGGGCTGTAAAATCAGGGAGAGCAGGGTTTAAGTCCCGAGGCTGTTTCTTGTTTGCTAAATGGCTTCAGGGGAGTTTTTAAAATTCTTTAAAACTTAGCTATAAAATGGGGAAACATAAAGGAACCTCCCCACCACAGCTGTTCTAAGGATCAGAAGGGAACGCTGCGCATTGTCAGCAGAAGACCTGGTGCACAGGAGAGACCACCAAGTTACCAACAGCGACTGCTGCTATGATTAAACCTGTGATCCCCACTGTAAGCATTTTAATTCACAGAGATGCTCTGTGGAATCTACCCATTGGGAAGTGGAAAAGACTACCAATTGTAATAATGTTGGAAATGATGAAAAATGGAACACGATCCAAATGTTCACTAGCAGAAGCAGGGTTTATGGTGTAGTACATCCTTACTATATTAAAACGAATGAGATCTACCTATGTGCGCTGACATAGCAGGTGCCCAAATGGATAATTCAGTAAAAAAAAAAAAAAAGAGAGAGAGACGAAGCTCAACGATACATATGCAATATAGCATTGGCCCATTTCCCTAAGTTAAATTCATTTTAAAAAATCTGAAAAGTATAAGCATCAAGTTATTAGAAATGGTTATATCTGTGGAGTGAAGGTGTGAAATTAAAGGAGGCTTTAATTTTCTAAAGTATACTTGGCATATTTGTGTGTTTTAACAAAAATGTATGCATTGTGTAAAGATAATTTTTTACTATTATTTTTTAAGGAGCAGATATTGAGATGGCTGACCTTTTTCTTAATAGCCTTATTCTCAATAGTCTGCTTGCTACCTGGTGTCCCTGTGGGCACTGAATCACATGTCTGATGTTTTTCTACTTTCTGTTCTGCAATTTAAAGCCACTAATATCTGATATCTCACAAAGGAGAGAAATCAAAAGATACAGTAACTAACAGTATGAGAGCTACAAGCATGAAACATTTGTATTTTAGATGTTGACTTAATTAATTTCACTAGTCAATTTGCTTCTTAAAATCCTGAGAAATGATCAGAACCAATTCAATATTACTCTGTGGTCTTCCTTGCATGATACTAAAGGAACAAATCTAAGCCTACCTTCAATTAAATAGATTCTTCAAAAAAGGAATATAAACAGGATTCAAAAGGAAATAAACATGATGAATGCACTAAAATTGGTAATATAAAAAAAAAAGAAAAACACATTCTTAGAATGAATAGGGAAAACACCACTTCATGTCTTAAAAATATATAAAATTCAAAAATGAAGGATTCAATCATCATTTCTCTCTATTTTAAAAGTTAAGAGTCTCTGGAGGTCCCTGGTGGCTCAGTGGATAAGAATCTGCTTGTCAATTCAGGGTACCCGGGTTCGATCCCTGGTCTAGGAAGAGTCCACATGACTCGGAGCAACAAAGCCTATGAGCCGCAGCTACTGAAGCCTACCCATCCTAGAGTCCTTGCTTGGAAACAAGAGAAATCACCACAATGAGAAGCCAGCGCACTGCAATGAAGAGTCGCCTCCGCCTGCTGCAACTAGAGAAAGCCAGCACAAAGCAACAAAGACCTAGCACAGTCACAGATTAATAAAGAATAAAAGAAACAGCATTTCATCCAATCCTTCTTTTAAAAACAAAAAAGTTAGAGTCTCCTATTTAAAGAGTACACTTAAAATCCTTCAAAAGGCATAAAAGGATAAATATGAAAAGTTCAGAGTTCCACGGCCTCTCCCTCAATAACACGGGGATAGAGAAGTTTACCTCTGATTACAGAAATCTTCCTCAGTAATAAAAGGTTACTTAAAGAAATATTGCAATGACATTATTTTAGAACTATCACATTTAGTGGAATCCTAATCTTAGTTTTTTCTTTTTTAAAGCTCCATTTACTTTCGAGAATTTGATGAAAATATAAATCCCCTCCTTGGAAAAGTAAAGACACAAAGTCTTGCATCAAATGTCAGTATGTTTAGGGACCCTTACTGGAACTCAAGTTAAGAAGCCCTACTCCCTGTGAACAGCCATACAAATAGGCAGTAGCTTGTATGGTGAGCTCACGTAATTGGCACCCCATCTAATGAGGCCAAGGTCATGGCATTGTGTCTAAGGCTGGTCAAAGACCTTGGCTCCGTTCCTTGGCCACATACTACATCTGCTCTTTGGATGAGCTGAATTAGTGGTTTCTTAGCGTGAGGACATCACACGCACTGCTGGGTCTAGAAATTCTCTCTCCTTTCTCTCCAAAGATGTCTCAAAAACTTCTGAAAGAATATTGATTTAGCCTTTTTAAAAGGCATTTAGTGAGGTGCCAGGTGAAAGTTAAAATGTGCTGTGGCAGATTGCTAGGCTGCTGAAAGGATAATATTTAGCTATTCTTGGCAAAATCAATTTTCATGCAGATGTTGGGCTTCAAAGGTAACCTTGGAGGTCAGAATTAGACATGGATATAGCAGTAAGGTCTCTTGATTAGAAAAAAAATGAAATCCACCAAATAGGTAAAAGTGCTTATGTAAAACAACAAAAAGTCGTATTATATACATTTTTTCCTCCATATTTTAATTATATGTGGAAGGGGCCAGAGTAAGAGCAGTGATTGTCAGCACTACCAGAGGAGTTTTCTCGAATCCACTTCTCTAGTCCCTTGAGGAAGGGGCAACGGTTAACGTTTTCACATGTGCTTTTGAGGATTTCAAGCACTTTCTTGATTTTGGTCCCGGAAGAAGTTTTTAAATAAGTAGAATAACTCAGAGTATTATCTTACGGCTTATTTGGTGGGTGATAATCTGCTTTTATTGCCTTCCGAGATGGCACTAGTGGTAAAGAATCCACCTGCCAAAGCAGAAGACCTAAGAGATGCAGGTTCCATCCCTGGGTCAAGAAGATCCCCTGGAGGAAGGCATAGCAACCCAATCGAGTATTCTTGCCTGGAGAATGCCATGGACAGAGGAGTCCGGTGGGCTACAGTCCATAGGTTCATAAAGACTCAGACAAAATTGAAATGCCTGCGCACGAGCACTTACTCTGCTCTTATACTGATTCAAAGCTGAAATACTACGGGCTTTCCAAACATATGCAACAAATGGCAATTCCTGAGGGAGATCTGCAATTTGAGGTGCTCTAAGATCGAATCCCTCAAGGAAAACTCCCGCCCACGTTATGCACTTGTCCAAATTTCAGCCTGGAAACTTGGGGCACAGAGCTTGCAGTCTGTGATATGCACTTGTCCATATGTCAGCCCAGAAACTTGAGGCACAAAGCCAGTTTTCTCTTTTCGAGATGCTGCAGCTAAACAACGGACAGACATCATTCCCGAGTCCACAAGAAGATGCAGATAGGAGGGAACCAGTTACACCAAATCCACTACTAACAAAGAAATAGTTGTTTACAAGGAAAAGAAGAGACTTTTACAATCTGTCTACATAATTAAAACTTATCTCGGAAGAAAGAGGATAGAAGAGGGCTCATAAATCAGAACAGAGCCAAAGACCTGTGGGAAATGGTGGGTGTGAAAACCAAAAGAAGTATTCCTTGGGGGTTCACAGAGGAAAATTATTACCTACGATGCTGGAGAAAAAGATTAAGGATCTGCCCTTCCTTTCTTCAGGAGATGTTGCTATACTCTGACATACCCCCCTGGGTAAGAAGTCGGGAGAAAACCCATAATTGTTATGATGGCAGATGTGAGTAGAACTGAGTGATTAAAGCCACAAGGCAGAAAAGCAATCTGGTGGAAAACGGAGAGATACGTTTGATTTTCTCCCATCTCAGTCCATTAACCCAACACTGGCATTAGGAAATGGCTCTCATTAAACAAAGGTGAGGCACGAGGAACAGCATATTGCTTTAAGCAAACCTGAAGGTCAGTTGTGATGGGAAAACACACACCTATTTGGACACCATGTATCTACCTCCATGCCTGTGGAAAAAGTGCAGACTACTGGAGATTGAAATTACTTGGAATAATGCTATTTTATGTACCAGCATTATTCAACATTTCCACGGTCAAAGGCTCCCTGTATTTTGTACAATCCTTCCTCTCCTCACTCATAAGCATAGTACCTCGAGACTAACATGTACCCAACAATGGACTGCACTGAACTGAATTTGGTGTTTCAATAACAAGACACAGATAGCTTTCTAGTTGTAAATCCTTAGTTCTAAACTTCAAATGGAGAAACACAGACTATTAAAATACTCAAAGGGTTTCTGTGACTTTATTTAAAAAAGTGCATATTTATTTTTATTTGCATATCCTGTGGATTTATCCCTAGTAATTAGCAGTGTTGGCTGCTCAGTCGTGTCCAACTCTTGGCAACCCCTCACACTATAGCCTGCCAGGATCTTCTGTCCATGGAATTCTCCAGGCAAGAATACTGGAGTGGGTTGCCATTTCCTACTCCAGGGGATCTTCCCAACCCAGGGATCAAACTTGGGTATCCCGCATTGCAGGCAGATTCTTTACTATCTGAGCTACCAGGGAATCCCTAATTGCAAAGATATAAAAATAATTATTTCGCTCCAGTATTTCTTTTCCAACACTTTAGAAATTATTCTTTCCAATAACCAACACTACCAACAGAAGCATTTTGGGATTTCAGTGTAGCAATTACTAGATGGAGGCAATTAATAAAAGGAAAATTGAGTTATCCAGTTTGGCAGAAGCCTATAGTATTAAGGAAGGAAGTTTAGTAAGGTCAATTTAGACCTCGTTAGAAGAATCCAGAGTCAGGGGACCACCTGTCTCTCCTCTCAGCCTCCAAGGGACCTCACAGAATTGCCTCTTCCTCTCTCATAGCAGATTCCCTGTTCTCCATCTCTTTCCCACCCTGTAAGAAAACACAGACCATCAGGGACAAACTCCCTTAATTTACTACCCCGCCCGCACAAGTTTACTATCACCTGGTTCCACCATTTGTTTGCCTCTATCTCTGATGAACAAGTCCTCACTCCCGCCTCCACCTCTTCTGGGCTGCTCTGAAGTGCACCTCCATTACTTAGAAGCCTGGGTCTCAGTTTGAACTTCCCTATCCAATGACTTCCCCCTCTGTAACCCTCCAGCCATCGCCCCATTGCTGTCACTCCCAGGCAAGCTTGAAGACAGAAAATTCTGTCCTGACTGCATCAGGTGCCTACTTCATAGGCTTTCTCCACCCACAACTGCCCAGGAGGCTGGAGAAGGTGCCATGTAGCTCAGAAGTTGTGTAGGGATGGAAAAGTTATAATAACCAGGGTTTCAGTTTTGCTTTGTCTTTTTGCTATTCCAGTTTCCTCGTCTATGCATTTCCTGTTTAGATTTCCTTCCCATTGTTCTTATTTTTTTTTTCTTATTGGATGGGAATTCTTCATCAGCTATGAGTATTACAAAAATCTTCCTGTCTGCAACTTCTTCTTTCCTTCCTCCCTTCCATTGCTGGTGGTGTGATTGTTTTATCATGTAGAAGTTTAAAATCAATTTTTTTCATTGTCCTTGCTTATTGATCAGCTAGGGTCTTGAAAGAACATGTGCGATGTACTGGAAATCGAGACACTGGGGAACAGTTTACAAGGATGTGTTCAGGGTTTGGGGGAAACCAACAAGAGAAAGAGCAGTCTTCAAGGTCAAGGAGCCGCAACCACCCCTAGAAGTGAAGATAGGAAGTAGAGCCATTATTCCTGGAGCCTGGAGAGGGGCCAGGCAGGGAGCTGATGGGAGCTGTAGCCTGTTGGGACAGGGACACAGACAACACGGTGTTGCCAGGTGTTAAGGGAACCAGAAGAAAAACTACCCCATCTGCAATTTCCTCCTGTCCTGAGACTTCATGTCAGTGACTCATCTGGCAAACCTGGCTGATGGCCTGAGGACCAACCAGCTTTCTCTGGAGCACAGTACCCTGAACTTCCTAAACCTCAGTGCAAGGAGGGGGATGGCGGAGATGGACAGCATCCAGCTCAGTTTGTGATTTTTACAAATTTTCTACAAAAATATTCCTCCCCTTCAAATAACATGATTATTCTTTCATATATTCTTTCGTGGGTTTTAAAGGTTTTACTCTTCATAATTAGAAACTTAATCCAATTGGAATGTACTTTTGTGTATGCTATAGGCTATTCATTTTACACGGACAACTGTCCAACTCTACTTCAAACCTGCATCTCTTGCATCTCCTGCACTAGCAGGCGGATTCTTACCACTAGCGCCATGTGGGAAGCCCTATTTACTGAGTAGTTTATTATTATTTTAAAACTTCTTTATTTATTTTGGCTGTGCAGCACAGGATCTTAGTTCTCTGGCCAGGGTTTGAACCTGGACCCTTAGCAGTGAAAGCACAGGGTCTTAATCACTAGATCACCAGGGAATTTCCAGTAGTTTATTATTTTACTATTGATTTTTAATGCTGATTTTGTATATTTCAAGTTCCTATCCAGTAGTCATGTACGGATGTGAGAGGTGGACCATAAAGAAGTCTGAGCACTGAAGAATTGATGCTTGTGAACTACAGTGTTGGAGATCAAACCAGTCAAACCTAAAGGAAATCAACTCTGAAAGTTGGAAGCAACTTCACTCACTTGGTAAGCAGTAATTTAAATTTTTATACAAAAATACCTTCTTAACAATAAATTCTTCTAATAAAGTTTACAGTGCTCACAGAACTTTAACATGCTTTAAATATGTGTTGAACAATGTCTTCTCACTTTGGTCATACTTGAGCTTTTCTATTTAATTTCAATCATTTAAAATATATTTATTATTAATTATTAAATAATTAATTACATTTACTGGTATGTTATAAATTTGTGTTCAGTGTTAATTAGCCAGCTGACGTCAGACTTCCCACCCACCAACTGTAAGATAATACATTTGCATTATTTAAGCCACTAAATTTGCTGTGATTTTTTATAGCGGCAAAGAAAACTAATATAGTACATTACTATTACAATGCAATTTTAAAGGAAGACAGTTTGTGAAATTACTATGAATGGGTATCATGATACTAATTTTTTCAAATAGGTTTCACATGGTTTCTCAGAACTAGTGTTTCATGGTCTATTTTTGTAATAGCTCCATTGTTCAACGTGTTTTGTCATACTAAACACAGAAACATATTCCTTCACTAGACACTAATTTGTAGGTGCTTCCTTATGCGTTTTGTTGCTTTGATTTCCTGTGTAATTTATTTAACAGGTACCTTCCACTTTTAGCTATTGCAATTAAATTTTAATTACAATTAAGGTCTTTAACAAGACAAGGTTTTGCCCTTATATTCTTTGTTTTAGAAGAAAAAGTTTTAAACTCATATTTTACATTCTTGTGTTCAGTGTAAAGTTCTTTGCTTTATTTTGGTTTTTGGTTTTGCAACAATAGTCTATTTCTAAAGACTGCATAAGACTAAAACCAAAGGCCCTTGTTTGTATTAAAAAGGGGAAAAATAAAAATACCCATACAGATTATTGTTGAATGGACTCTATCTCATTTCTCATTTTTACTTGTCCCCCACTCTAAAGATGTCCAAGCATTAAACATGGACAATACAGAAACAGAGTTATATTAGTTATATTTTACATTTGTTTAAGCACAGTCACAAGAACTTGTAGCATGTATTCATATGTCAGTCAGGAATCACCAGGATCACATTCCAGAAACCAAAGGTAAACAAAGCATCAAATTCTGTTTCATTAAAGGGTCCCATGAAGACAGAAGGAGTCTTTGAAGTTTTTGTGTCCTGGGAGAAGGGAATGGCAATTTGAGTGGTCATTTCTAAGATAACTTGAAGGAGTTATTAGAGAGGGATTATGTCAGATGAGATAAGTGATAACTACAGATTGAATAAGGGGGTGGTCAGCAAGTCCAACGAAATGATTAAATTTTGGTTACCATAGTAGTTAATAAGGTAACCTGTGAAAGTGAAGTTGCTCAGTCGTGTCCGACTCTTTGCGACCCCATGGACTGTAGCCTGCCAGGCTCCTCCGTCCATGGAATTTTCCAGGCAAGAGTACTGGAGTGTGTTGCCATTTCCTTCTCCAGGAGATCTTCCTAACCCAGGGATCGAGCCCGGGTCTCCCGCACTGCAGGCAGACGCTTTACCATCTGAGCCACCAGGGAAGGTAACCTAACAAGTGCAAAATAAAAGATGGCTTGAGGCTTCCCTGGTGGCTCAGAGGTTAAAGCGTCTGCCTCCAATGCAGGAGACCTGGGTTCGATCCCTGGGTCGGGAAGATCCCCTGGAGAAGGAAATGGCAAACCACTCCAGTATTCTTGCCCGGAGAATCCCATGGACGGAGGAGCCTGGTAGGCTACAGTCCATGGGGTCGCAAAGAGTCGGACACGACTGAGCGACTTCCCTTCCTTCTCTTCCACAACCTCAGAATCTGTCAATGGATAAATGGATAAAGATGTGGTGTGTGTGTGTGTGTGGACATATATACAAACATACAATGGGATAGGTGTGTGTGTATATATACACACACATACAATGGGATAGGGGGCTTCCTGATAGCTCAGTTAGTAAAGAATCTGCTTGCAATGCAGGAGACCCCCGTTCGATTCCTGGATCGGGAAGATTCACTGGAGAAAGGTTAGGCTACCCACTCCAGTGTTCTTGGGCTTCCCTGGTGGCTCAGCTGGTAAAGAATCTTCCTGCAGTGTGGGAGACCTGGGTTCAATCCCTGGGTTGGGAAGATCCCCTGGAGAAGGGAAAGGCTACACACACCAGTATTCTGGCCTGGAGAATTCCATGGACTGTATAGTCCATGGGGTTGCAAAGAGTGGAACACAACTGAGCAACTTTCACTTAACGGGATAGGAATCATAAAAAATAACTGAATATTTTTGCAGCAACATGGATGAATCTGGAGTGTGTTATGTGAAGTGATATGTGGGAAAAAGACAAATACTGTATGATATTATTTATATGTGAAATCTAAAAATACAGCAAACTAGTAAATATAACAAAAAAGAAGCTGACCCACAGATACAGAGATCAAACCAATGGTTATGGTGGCGAAGGAGGAGAGGCAGTACAGGAGTAGGGAGTGGGAGATACAAAATATTGTGTGTATGATATTGTACAACATGGGGAATATAGCCAATATTTCGCAATTAGCTTTATAATTGTATAAAAAAATAAAACAATTTTTTAAAAAAAGATGGCAGGCACTCCACAATTGGGATCAACTGTGGTGTAACCAACAGAAACAGATCACAGAACCCTTGGAGGCACGAGGGGAGAATCCTTCATTGCCTCTTCTGACTTCTGGTGGCTCCAATCTCTTCTTCCAACCTCACATAACTCTCTCCTTTGTTTTATAAGGCTATGTGTCATGCGGTCTGTTGCCAACCTCAAGATAATTTAGGATGAGCTTAACTTGAGATCCTTTACTTAATTAAATCAGCAACTCCCCCTTTTCCAGATATGGTTACAGGTTCTGGGAGTTAGAATGTGTCTGTATCTTTTTTAGGGTCACCATCCAACTCACTGAACTAGGCTCTGCTGGGCCACGGTGACTGTTTTGGAGGTGATTTAATCAGAACCAAACTCACTGCTTTGGATAGATGGTCATGAGATGCATTGTTTTCTTTTGCAGTGAATGCGAATGAGAAAGCACATAGTCCCTGCTGTTGTTGGACGCCTTCTGGCAGCCCTGATGGAAGCTAGCCTGTAAGACAAGGCAGCAGAGAGGAAGGCAAAGCTGAGAGACCTGCAGAGAAATGGAGGAACAGCTCCAACTGGACCCCGAAGGGACACACTCTGCCTCCGAATTTATAAATTAGAAGAGCCAATAAAGTTCCTTTATTTTACAATGTATTATAAAGCAATTCTAAGACCAGTGAGAAAACTGAGGAATAAGCTGTATGTTGGGTGTAGCAATTTCAGCAAGATAATAGGAAATAAATGAAAATAATAGTGCTAGCATTTATTGAACAGTTAGACATTCCAGGCTCTATTCTGAGCATTTTATATTGATTATTTAATTTAATTCTCACAATAACTCTATTATCTCCCCAGTCAGGAAATGTGCAGGACTGGCTCATGTAACCACATGGCGTGATGCAGAGTTCAGTGGGAGGTGAGGCGAGAGGCGGAAGTGGAGACAGACCACAGACGGCCTCGGCTCAACCTAGGGGAACAACATTTGTTCTGTGGACACCAGGGGACCAAGGGCAGGTGTGAAGAAAGTGGAAGGATCAGGTTTGCATTGTGGGAGGATCACTGGGAAGCAGGCAGTGAGGAGACAGGATGGAAGGTCAGGAAGACCACGACTGTTCAAGAAGAGGACAGCTGCTGGCCGGGAATCCCCAGGGCAGGGATTGGACTAGATTTTATTCCAATCCCGAAATCCTTCTGTCCTCCAATTCATACACATCCTCTAGTCTTTCATTACTGGAGGCAGTTTATCATAGTAGTTAAGTAAGAAGATTCCGGAGCTTGATTGCCGGGTTCAAATCTCAGCTTGACACTTACTAGTTTGGTCGCTCAGCTACTATGTAAGTGATAAGCTGAAATGCCTATATGCTCAGCTTCCTCATGCCTAAATTGGGAGAATAAAAGTGTTTATCATGTGAGGTTAATGATCTGAAATGCTGACATGTAAGAGATATTTAGCTGGAGGAGGAAATGGCAACCCACTCCCGTCTTCTTGCCTGGAAAATTTCACAGACAGAAGAGCCTGGTGGACTACAGTCCATGGGGCCAGATATGACTGAGCACAAAGGCATGCAAGAGATATTTAGAAGAATACCTTGCCCACAGAGGTTGTCTACAATATTAAAATGTTAATATCTTTATATTCCAGATACATAGCACAGGGGCAGCTACATTGTAGTTAATCAATAAATATTTTTTGAAAGATAGGGTATTTTTACTTCAAAGGCAGTCTGTTTTTCCTGTTAGAAAGGTTTATTCTTTCAATTCAAGAAAATTCAAACCAATCAATAAACATCCATTAGGCTAGAATGGACTCAGGCTGGATGTCAGATGCTGTAAGCAAAGCCAAACAGAGTAACATTTAACCTCTGCTCCTCATCATGGAACATTTGAACCTAAGCTCTTCACAACTTGTACAAGTTGGGTTTAGTAGAGCCTTGCAGAGCAACTCATAATAAATCTGTTCTCTCCTTTATGTGACAGACTTTCCAATTATTGAAAACAATTATCCTGTCTATGCTTAATCGTTTTTACTCTAAGATAAACAATAAATATGCACAATTCCTTCAGCCATTCCTTATGGGACATGGTTTAGGAGTAGTCAATCAATTTAATCATCCTCCTCCAGACATATTCGTGTTTGTTAATGCTTTTCTTTAAATGCAGGGCTCAGAAGTAGATATAATAATCCAAGCATGATTGAATGGATGGGTGATGTTATGAGAATCAGCACCATAAAAATAATGGCTACACTTGAGAACATTCACAGATACAATGGAAGAATAAAACAGGTTACAGGTTAGAGTCTTAGAGATTCCCTCCAGTTCAAACAGCAGGATAATGGAAAGACTTTCTTTAAAAAAATTTGAAGGAAAGGATTATGAAATAGGAAACATGTCATAAAGAATATGCAATTAAGAAACTAAAAATATTATTACATGGCAGCCTATAAACAAAACATTTGTTTAATAAATAAATGGAGGGCAAGGACTTAAGAAATGTAGGCTTGAAAGTTATCTATGAAACATGTTGCCCCCCAAAGTGGAAACAGCGATCAGAAAAGATGACTACATCAATGTGAAATTATTGAGAGAAGATCAAATAGGACCAAAGGATTTGGGGAAGAGGAACTGGAAGATGAAAAAATGTTTTTATTCCAACCATGAATTTGAAGTGTTGGAAGAGAAAAAGGATATGTGGTTTACTGCAGTGCACAGTAGAAAGAAATAGTTCTTACATATACAGATGTTATTCATATACCCATGAATTTTAAATAATAATGAGGTACTTTGGGTGCTACGCATTTGTTCTGTTTCAATGATAGCAGGACCTGAGTTTTCACAAAGGTCATGTCTGATTCTTTCCAACCCTGTGAACTGTAGCCTGCCAGGCTCCTCTATCCATTGGACTGTCCAGGCAAGAATACTGGAGAGGGTTGCCATTCCCTTCTCCAGGCGATCTTCCCAACCCAGAGATCGAACCTGCATCTCTTATGTCTCCTGCATTGGCAGGCAGGTTCTTGACCACTACTGCCACCTGGGAAGCTGGACTTAACTCCTCAATGATAGCAGGACCTGAGTTTTTCATAGCAACTAAAGGAAGAAGTTGCTTTTCAGGGAGATAGACCAATATATAAAGGCATTACAAAATCTAGTGAGTTTGGTGGGGCATTATAGCTGAAAAAAGTGACATGATTCGAAAATAGGATAACGTAGACATGAGTGACTGAGAAAGAGAGCCAGAGTTTTAAAAGCTTCAAAGCAATATATTTACTTCCAAATGACCTCAAAAGACAAATGAAACCCAGCATGTAATTAACTATTATGTAGATACAATATTGACATTGTAGATAATAATTAAAATCATAGAAAAACAATTCATGATACCTTTGTAAGTGAAAAGGGCAGGTTATAAAACTGCTGGAACATACAGTTTGCTAAATATTGCAGTTCCACCCCTCTCGTCAAACTGTAAGATTGCATTCTGCCTTCCTTATGATTGGTGGGGGTTTTGTCACTAGTGTGAAAAAAACCAACAACAGACAAACAAGAACAACCCTAGAGCACTGAAGAGGGAACAGATGGGGAACTGCCTGTCAGTCCAGTGGTTTGGGCACTGCGCGCTCACTGCCAAGGGCCTGGGTTCAATCTCTGTTTGGGGAAGTAAGATCCCACAAGCCCCGTGGAACAGCTCAACAAAAGGCAATGGCCAACAGCATGTTGGGAAGTCATTTTGATCTTTCTACTTCTTCTGAGTAAGCAGGATTCCAGTTACAATGCTGGCTACAATATAAAACAGACTGCATCAAATTGGTATTGGAATATTACTTTTTACAATAGCAATCTCCATAATTACGTCCAACACTGAAGACTACTTCTAGTATGACAAAATCCTGCAACAAAAACTTAGACAAATAGTTTGGCATTGCCTTATAGTCTACAAACTGTCTTGATATATTCTCAAATTAGTAATTTTATGATGAGACCATAAAACATAGATTGTCTTATTATTACTATTGTTTCTTGCTGTTACCCGGATAAAATCTTTTCTCTGTTGACACCTATATATTACATTATTTCTAAATTCCCTTCTCTGCTCATCCCAGTAATAATAAAGCCCTTGTAAGAATATATTAATTATAGAGTATCCTGCTTCCATACGCTGGATATGTTGAGTAGTTATTTTTATTAATAATTAGCTAGACAGTCAATAACTATTTGGAAGATTGACTTTTCCCCTTCACTATACATTATCTAGACATCTGGTATGTTGCCATTCTATCATGTCTCTTATAGAAAGGATAATATTGCTTTCCATAAAAAAGCAAAATTCTAGGGCTAACAAAATCCTCTATAAAACACTAGAAATATGTGTATATTCTAAGATGAATATAATTTGTTTCTTATGGATCGCAAAGTTCGTGAGCCAAGCGCTCAAGGCTGGCTTCAAGCAATCTCATGCAAATATTTATTAAATTCTACTATGTCACCCACTCTTTGCTCTTGTTTCACATTCCAGCCCATCTGTGCTTTGCCTGCAACCATTTACCAGAGAAACAACATGAAGTAAAACAGCAAAGGTGCTCATCTACAAATCTTGGTTTAAAAATGAGAAATAAATTAAACTTGCAAAAATATCTACTGACAAAAATCATAGAGTAAGCTCTTAAGGCATCTCCAAAGAACACACCACAAAACAGTGCTCATATGAAAATATCAAAGTAACTGCCATAAGGTAGTTATTGAAATATGCATAGTTATATTGAGAAGCCTGAAATGAGTCCAACAAAGCAAAGTAGGAATAATATATAACTCCTAAGACTAGCATCCCATAAAAAAGGCATGAAATATAACAAAATATGCTAAAAAAAAAGAGTTATGAGACTGAAGGGTATTCAAAATTATGAATAATTACTGATGTTTTTGGGCTTCCCAGGTGGTGCGAGTGGTAAAGAACCCACCTGCCAATGTAGGAGAGACAAGGGACACAAGTTCAATCCCTGGGTCAGAAAGATCTCCTGGAGGAGGGCATGGCAACTCATTCCAGTATTCTTGCCTCAAGAATCCCATGGACAGAGGAGCCTGGACGGCTACAGTCCATGGTTTGCAAAGTGTAGGACACAACTGAAGTGACTTAGCATGCACGCATGCAGTGATGCTTTTAATGCTATCATTGTACCGGTTAATTTAAATTAATTTAGTTAACTAAGCAATGAAGAGGATGTCTAGTTAAATCGAGTAAAGGGACAGATTAAACACATATATTCCCTCCTCAAACTCTTCTAAAATGAAACTGAAGAAGGTGGTGGGGGTTAGGTGGGGGAACTTGCAAAGACATAAGGGAAGAAATGATTACTACAAAGAGAGAATAATAAAATTGTAAAAGATAAAATGCAGGCAGAGGAGTGATAACCAACTTAAAAGACCACAAATGCTGAAATCAAATTGTTCCCACAGATACCAACAAGAAGCAAGATACTGTGTGCTATAAGCCCAGGAAAAGTGAACTAGGTTCCCCAGAAGAGGAAAGGCAATGGATAGCTGGAAGATAAGCAGGGCAAAGAACAGGAAAATACAAAACAAACAAAAAAAAAATTGAAAAGAACTATAATTTACATCTTTAGGGAGATAAAAATTGGTTCCATCAAATGGCACAGGACCCTATATTTAATAAAGAAAGTAAAGGAAATCAGAGAGCAAACAAAAAAGCTCTTGCAAATGAAAAACAACCAAACTGAAAACTCAACATACAGGTTAGAAGATACATTAAGATGAATTCTCAGAAGGACAAAAAGATGGAAAATTGAACATGAAAAAAAGTAAGGAAATAGGATTAGTCTAAGAGATTAAAAATCTTAATAACAGAAGAGCTCCAGGCAGCAAGAACTGAGAAAAGGAAGATCAATGGTGATAAAAATCAAGAAAACTTCAGGGACATGAGTTTCTAGAAATAAAGGGATTACTGAGTATTTAACACAATGAATATGAAATAAATACACCAACGGACGTTGTATAGACAATTGAGAACACTAAGAATAAAGAAAAGATTCCATGTGTTACCAGAGAGAAACAAATGAATGGATCACAACCAGATCACATCTAGAGGATCAGGAATTAGAATAATATCAGACTTGTCAATAGCAACTATCAGAATAAGGCAATGGAGCAAGAATGCCTTCAAAATTCCCAAGGAAAATTATTTTCACTTAAAATTTTATTAAATGCTACCAAATTCTATTGAAGTCTCAATCAAAGGTGTGGTTAAAAGAAAACATTTTAAGGCAGGTTTTCAAAAAAATTACCTCCTAACAGGCTACAAGAGGACCTGACAAAGCAAGGGAATAAAACAAGAGAAAGAAATAAGATACAGGAAACAGGAGGCCCAGAGAAGGAGAGGGATGTGTAAGAGAAATTTCTGGTCAATAATGAAAAGATGAAAACTGTGTGCAGGGTTTTTTGATGGTGAGCAGTTCAAACTGGAGCAGGACAGAGGCATGGCAGAAACTTTTTAAAAAGATAAAACTTGTAAACTAGCTAATCTGTCTGACCATCTTGACAGAATATTTAGACAATGATGTAGAGTTTGCTTGAATCAGAGATAAACTTTTAGAACATTAAGCAAATGAAAGAGTAAGATATTATTAGGACTTCCCTGGTAGTTCAGTGACTAGGACTTAGTGCTCCCAATGCAGGGGGCTCAGGTTCAATCCTTGGTCAGGGAACTATTAATAAATTCCACATGCTGCAACTGGGAGGTCTCATGTCTCAAGTAAGACATGGCATAGCCAAATAAATTAAAAAAAAAAAAGATATTATTAACTTCAGGAAAATAAAAAAATACAGGAAGGGAAAAATAGATAAAACTGCATAGTTAACGCTGAAGATAAAGACACAGTCCTGACATCAAAAACACTGAGTATGTATCTAAACAAAATGCTGTCTCTATTGGGAGAACAGAAGGGTTTGAAGGACAAGTATGACTATATGTGGCAAGATGAGAAAGGAAAAAGGACTAAATTCTCTTCTATCATGGTAGAAAGTCAGTAGGCAAAGCCGAAAACTAAAACTTCAAGTTCTAAAATGTGGATATTGTTTTAGAGACAATTTAGAGCAGTAACCACCCCCAAAACATGAAAGTTCACCCAAGTCATAGCAGGTAGAGCCAGAATACAAAACAAACTTGGGTTTTTCTGTCCTCAAATTACATGATTTCCACTAAACTTAAGTGAGAAAGTGAAAGCGTTAGTTCCTCAGTCATCTCCTACTCTTTCCAACTCCATGGACTGCAGCCTACCAAGCTTCTCTGTCCATGATGGAGCAGGTTGCCATTTCCTTCTCCAGGGGCTCTTCCTGACCCAGGGATCAAATCCATGTCTCCTGCATAGCAGGTAGATTCTTTACCATTTGAGCCCAGGGAAACTTAAGTGTACCCTTCAAATAAAACTTACTGAATGATGCCAAAATTATGAAACATTAAAGTTTTCTCAAAATAAGCTGATTTACTTTTTTATTAGTTACCGAAAGTCAGAGCTGACTAAATAAACTGAAAACCTAAGTAAGATGTAAGGGGCTACTTGTCTTGAGAAAACATTCCATTTTTCAGCACTGGGAAATACTTTTACATTATTTATCCACATATCTTAGGAACTCATAAATGGGGACATCAACAGAGAAATATTCTAACTGTTAATTAATCATTCAAGCAACCACAGAGAACTTCCTTCCCTAGGGTTACAAGTTATTCCTGCCATTGCAAAACACATCCTCTGAGTTCCGGACCTTGTCATGACATGATCTGTTGACGATTCTGAAAGGTCTCATATCCCTGGCTTCTGTGGTGATCTTTTATTGTTCAACCTTTAATGAACCCAACCACTTCCCTTTTTCTTTCTTTGGAGTTCTACTCTCTTTTCTCTTCTCCATCCCCCATGAAATGATCAAGTTTCTGCAAAGATGAAAGCTTAATCCGTGTTTGTAATAACTCACCTGTTCTCATCCCTTTTTCTAAATACTGACTGTACATTGTCCTATTTCTCAGTTTCAAGAGGCCCAAATTTTTTATACAATTGACCCCTGAACAATACAGGTTTGAACTGCACAGGTCTATTTGCACACAGAGTTTTGTTTTTTTTTTTTTTTTTAATAAATGTAGTACATGTATTTTCATTCTATAGATCTTAATTAATAAAGTTTAGGGGAATATTTGTGTTTGATTAAAGATCACAACATGTGAAATCAGAAAAAGTAGGATTTGAGTCCTGATTCTGCCCATATGGTTTCAGCTTCCTGCCCCTGGGTGAGTCATTTATCAATTCCTTTATTTTTGAGGCTGAGATAGCAGTATGCAGATTTTTGACTGTGCAAGGGTTGGCACTCCTAACCCTCGTGTTGTTGTTCAAGGGTCAAGTGTAATAACTAAAAAGGCCCTTTCTGATCTTCCTCTTGACCACTTTTTTAATCACTCATAACTCTGAAGCCCCTGGTGACTCAGGCAGTAAAGAATCTGCCTGCAATACAGGAGGCCCAGGTTCTACCCTTGGGTCTGGAAGAGCTCCTGGAGAAGGGAATACCCACTCCAGTATTCTTGCCTGGGAAATCCCATGGACAGAGGAGCCCGGGGGGGGCTACAGTCCATGGGGCTGCAAAGAGTCGTACACAACTGAGCAACTAAACACTTTCACACCTCTACTCAAACTCTATTCTCAAGGTGCGGGCTAAATTATTTAAGTTTGTAAGAATTAACTGTATTCTCTTTTGTCCCTGGGCACATGAACATTCTCTTCTTTATCTTTCAGACCCTCACCAACCTCAAGCTGGTCTCTGTTCTTTAGGACTCAACTTGAAAGTGAAACTCATGGTACTCTCACACCAAATACACTGCCTTAGACACAGTGAATGGGGTATAAATATGTGTTGCATAAATGAATACAAGGACTTCTGGATAAATAACTTATCTCCAGATAATTTCTTCAATTCATTGGAAATAATGCTGCCTCAATCTTTCTTAAATATTGCTTATTCAATCTTTTCCTTTGCTTAAAATATACATACTAGTATATATAAAATCGATAACCAACAAGGACTTACTATTTGGCACAGGGAACTATGCTCAATATTGTGTAATAAGCTATCTTAGAAAATCTACCTACTGGGCTCTACTTAAGTTGGTAAACATAATTTTGCAACCTCATTTTCTGTTGCTCCCCAATGTAAAGCCTTCTGTCTACTGATTCCTGAGCACTCCACACTCATCTCTACATCCATCAATTTGTTTTCGCTCTTTATTCCATTTTTCATAGGAATTTTTCCCATTTTGACTTTCCATCCTACAAAGCCAGCTCTTCCCATAACAGCTTCTTTGAATCATTCTAGCCCATATTAATGGTAATTACAATACTTTAGTCATTCATGAAGTATATTTTGATGATTTGTTATTTGACAGGCACCGTGTAGATACTGGGGCACAAAAGTAAGCCAAGAGAGAGCAAGAAAAACAAATTAAACATTGGATTAAGAAGTGTGACAAGTACTAAAAGCAAGAGTCAATGTATCGAATACAGGTTATAAGGACCAGCAGATCTCCTTTACACATGTTGGTCAGAGAAGGCATCTTTGAAAGGGTGATGTTTAAGCAGATTTGAAGTACAAGAAGGACATCAGTTCAGTTCAGTCACTCAGTCCTGTTCAGCGTTTTGTGACCCCCATGGACTGCAGCACGCCAGGCCTCCCTGTCCATCACCACCAACTCCCGGAGTTTACTCAAACTCATGTCCATTGAGTCGGTGATGCCATCCAACCATCTCATTCTCTGTCGTCCCCTTCTCCTCCTGCCTTCAATCTTTCCCAGCATCAGGGTCTTTTCCAATGAGTCAGTTCTTTGCATCAGGTGGCCAAAGTATTAGAGTTTCAGCTTCAGCATCAGTCCTTCCAATGAATATTCAGGACTGATTTCCTTAGGATGGACTGGTTGGATCTCCTCGCAGTCCAAAACGTGGTCCACTGGAGAAAGGAATGGCAAACCACTTCAGTATTCTTGCCTTGAGAACCCCATGAACAGTATGAAAAGGCAAAAAGACAGGACACTGAAAGATGAACTCCCCAGGTTGGTAGGTGCCCAGTATGCTACTGGAGATCAGTGGAGAAATAACTCCAGAAAGAATGAAGAGATGGAGCCAAAGCAAAAACAACACCCAATGGTGGATGTGACTGGTGATGGAAGTAAAGTCCGATGCTGTAAAGAGCAATATTGCATGGGAACCTAGAATGTTAAGTCCACGAATCAAGGCAAATTGGAAGTGGTCAAACAGAAGATGGCAAGAGTGAACGTCAACATTTTAGGAATCAGCGAACTAAAATGGACTAGAATGGGTGAATTTAACTCAGATGACCATCATATCTACTACTCTGGGCAAGAATCCCTTAGAAGAAATGGAGTAGCCATCACAGTCAACAAAAGAGTCCGAAATGCAGTACTTGAGTGCAATCTCAAAAATGACAGAATGATCTCTGTTCATTTCCAAGGCAAACCATTCAATATCACGGTAATCCAAGTCTATGCCCTGATCAGTAATGCTGAAAAAGCTGAAGCTGAATGGTTCTGTGAAGACCTACAAGACCTTCTAGAGCTAACACCCCAAAAAGATGTCCTTTTCATTATAGGGGACTGGAATCCAAAAGTAGGAAGTCAAGAAATACCTGGAGTAACAGGCAAATTTGGCCTTGGTGTACAGAATGTAGCAGGGCAAAGGCTAATAGAGTTTTGCCAAGAGAATGCACTGGTCATAGCAAACATCCTCTTCCAACAACAAGAAGGACATAGTCGTGTGCAAAGATGTGGTAGTAAATGGAGAGAATTCTCCATAGAGTGAATCACATGTGAAAATACTCTGAAAGAGAAAAGGACTTAGCATATCCTAGGAACTAATAGAAGACAGTATGGCTCAAGCTTAATGAATAAAAGGAAAGCAGTCTAAGATGAGCTTGGAAAGATAGGTAAGGTCCTACCCAGTTCATAAGGGCAATTCTAAAAAGCAACAGATAATGATAGACTATTTACAATCAGAGGAGAGAAAAGATTAGATCTATGTCTTAAGATCACTTTTGCTGCTATATGAGTAATGAACTGAGAAATTAATCAGCCATGAAGGGGGCTGTTGCAGTCTACAAATATGGATAATGATGACTCGGATCGAGATAACAGCAGTAGAGATGGAAAGAAATGGAAAAACTTCAAATTAACTTTTGAGGTGACACTTGTGATAGGGGAAATCTTCAAAGAAGCTCAGATTCAATCATGCTGAATTTTAGGTATTTATGATAAAACCAAGTCAAGGTACTAGATAGGAAATTAAATATGCAGGTCATGATTTCTGGGCAGATCAATTTCTAAGATGGGTCTGGTTCTGCATAATCCCCTCCTCTTGAGTGAAAATAAGACTGGCAATTTGATTTTAATTAATAGCATATGAAAAAGGTAACAAACACTGCAGAATTAATGTCCTTAATCAATTGTGTTTGACTTAATTAAACAAGAGATTACTTCAGCCAAGAGAAAGAAGGAAATCCTGCCATTTGCTATAATGTAGATGAACTTGGAGGATATCATGCTAAGTGAAATAAGCTAGACAGAGAAAGTCAATACTGGATGATCTCACTTATATGTGGAATCTAGAGAGAGAGGATGAAAATGAGAATAGAATGGTGGCTACCAAGAGCTAGGGAGCTGGAGAAATGAAGAGTTGCTGGTCACACTTGTAAGATGAATAGAGCATGGTGACTACAATTAATAATATTGTATTATTTACTTGAAATTTACAAAGACAGTATGTCTTAGTAGTCTTACCACACACACACAAATTAACTATGTGAGATCATGGATATGCGAATTAATGTGATTGTGGTAACCATCTCACAACAGGTATATCAAATCACCTGTTGTACACAAAGAAAAAGATAACAAAAATAAAAGCATCCTAGGTGGGCCTGACTTGATCAGGTGACCTCCTTAAAAGAGGGTTTAGAACTTCCGTAAAATTAGAGATAGATACTCCCCTACTCACCCTGAAGAAGCAAAAGGCTAGCTGTGAATTTCCTTTGGAGAGGGATGGTCTCTAGGAGCTGAGGCTCTCAGACCAATTGCTGTAATGAACAGAATTCTGTCCATAAACTCAATGGGCCTGAAAGAAAACCTCAGGCTTCAGATGAAAAACGTGGCAGAGCCAACTGCTTGACTGCAGCCTTGTGGAATCTTAAGCAGAGGATTCAGTTAGGTTGTTTCTAACTTCACAACAAGGAAAGTTATCAGAGATAGACAGGGATCTTACATAATAATAAAGGGGTCAGTTATCTAAGAAGACATAATTCTTAATGCGTATGTCTGATGGAATTACAAGGAAAAACAGATGAATCCATTTTATAGTTGGAGACCTTAATACTCCTCTATTAGAAATGGACAGATCCAGCAGGCAGGAAATTAGTAAAGACACAGCTGAACTCTGGGCTTCCCTTGTGTCTCGGCTGGTAAAGAATCTGCCTGCAATGCCGGAGACGTGGGTTCAATGCCTGGGTTGGGAAGATCTCCTGGAGAAGGGAAAGGCTACCCACTCCAGTATTCTGGCTGGGAGAATTCCATGGACTGTATAGTCCATGGGGTCGCAAAGAGTTGGACACAACTGAGTGACTTTCACTCACTCACTCACTCAGCTGAACTCTATAATACCATCAGTCAACTGGATATAATGGACTTCTACACTATTTTATCTAACAGTGACAAAAATATAGTCTTCTCAAACTCGCATAGAACATTCACCAAGATAGACCACATTCTAGGCCATAAAACAGGCATTAAAAAGTTTAAAAGACTAGAAATCATAAAATAAAATATCTGCTCTCAAATCAGAATAGAATTAAATCAGAAATCAATAACAGAAAGATACATCGAAAAATCCTGAAATACTTGGAGATTAAATATCACACCTCTAAATAAAATATGCATTGACCAAGAAATCTCAAGAGTAATTTAAAAATATTTTGAATTAAAAGTGAAAACATAACACCAAAATTTATAAGATGAGGGGAACTTATAGTATTTAATGCATATTTTATCTAAAATCAATTGTTTAAACTCCTGCCTTAGGAAACTAGAAAAATAACAAATAATTTCCAAAGTAAGCAGAAGAACAGAAATAATAAAAAATAAGAATGGAAATCACTGAAATTGAAAACAAGAAATCTGCAGAGTATCAGGAAAACCACAGCTGTTTCTTTGAAAAGACCAATAAAATCACTAACCTCTAGCCAGACTAATTAAGACAAAAAGGAAGAGGATATACATTGCTATTATTAGAAATGAAAGAGAGAACATCAGTACCTATCCCATGGAAATTCCAAGGATAATAAAGGAATGTTAGGAACAACTATATGTCTACAAATTTGATAATTTAGATGAAATGGGCCAATTCCTTGAAAATACAATCTTCCAAAATTCACACAAGACATGACAATGTGAATGGGTTAGGTATACATCCACCAAAGAAATTGCATCAATAATTAGTAACCTTACAAAACAGAAAGTATCAGGTTCAGATGGGTTCACTGGTGAATTCTACCAAATATTAATGGAAGAAATCATACCAATTCTCTACATTTTCTTTCAAAAGATAGAAGCAGAGGGAACAATCTCTAACTCAGCCATTGAGGCTAGCACTACACTAATACCAAACAAAGCCAGTATAAAAAAAAAATTACAGACCAATATCTCTCATGAATGTAGATGTAAAAATATTCAATAAAATATTAGCAAATCAAATCCAACAATGTATAAAAAGAGTTATCAATATATTTCATGACAAGTGGATTTATCCCATGCATGCAAGGCTGATTAACATTCAAAACTCAATTAATGTAACCCATCACATAAACAGATGAAAAAAGAAATATCACACGAGCATATCTACAGAAGCAGAAAAAGCATCTGACAAGCTCCAACATTCATTCATGATAAAAACTATCAGTGAACCAGGAATAAAGAACTTCCTCAACTTGATAAAGAAAGATACAAAAGACCTATGGCTAACATGAGTGAGAAACCTGAAACTTTCTCAGTAAGATCAGGAACAAGGCAAGGATGTCTCCTCTCACCACTGTATTTCAACATCATACTGAAAGCTCTGATTAATGCAGAAAAATAATAAAAGGACATAAATGGTATACAAATTAGGAAGGAAAAAATAAAATCATTATTGCTTACAGATGACATGATTGCGTACATAGAAAATCTGAAAGAACTGCCAAAAAACTCGTGGAACTAATAAGTGATTATAGCAAGGTCATTGGATACATGTAAAAGTCAACTGCTTGACTATATATCAGCAATGAAAAAGGAGAATTTGAAATTAAAAACCAGAATACAATTTATATTCACTCACTCAATTGTGTCTGACTCCTTGTGACCCCATGGACTGTAGTCTGCCAGGCTCCTCTCTGTCCATGGGATTGTCCTGGCAAGAATCTGGAGTGGGGTGCTGTTTGCTCCCCCAGGGGATCTTCCTGATCTAGGGATAAAACTCGTATCTCTTATGTCTTCTGCATTGGCAGACGGATTCTTTACCACTAGCACCACCTGGGAAGCCCACAATTTATATTTTCTATTGTTCTTCAGTTGCTAAGTCTTGTCTGACTCTTTGTGGCCCCATGGACTGTAGCATGCTAGATTTCCCTGTCCTTCACTATCTCCTGGAATTTGTTCAAATTTATGTCCATTGAGTTAGTGAGTACTCCTCAATTAAACACTTAGATACAAATCTAACAAAAGATATCCAAGATACATATGAAGAAAACTGCAAAATTCTGATGAAAGAAAACAAAGAACTAAATACATGGAGAGATATTCCAAGTTCATAGATAGGAAGACTCAACATTCCTAAGATGTCAGTTCTTCCCAACTTGTCTATAGATTAATGTAATCCCAATGAAAATCCCAGCAAGTTATTTTATTGTGGATGTCAACAAACTGATTCTAAAGTTTATATGAAGAAGCAAAAGATCCAGAATAATAAACATAATACTGAAGGAGAAAAATAAAGCTGGACAATTGTGACATTACCCAACTTCAAGACTTAATATGAAGATACAGTAATCAAGACAGTGGGGTATTGGTGAAAAACTAGAAAAATTGGTCAAAAGAATAAAATAGAAAGATATTTTATTATCTGGAATAATATTTCCAGATATCTATTTCTGGAATCCCAGAAATAGATTCCCAGAAATATAGTCAATTGGAACAAGTATGGTGCGAGAGGGTATTTTAGACAAGACACACAATGGAACTGCAGTCTGCACACTCCACCAGCTCTTGCTATTCCACATCGCTGGCCCTCTTAAAACATGAAAAGCAAACCGGAAAATGACTTGTGGACTACAGACATCAGAAGTGGGCAAGGGCAAAGAGGGTGAGGAATGAGAATCAGGCAAACAAAAATTCAGGAAGTATAGTATACATGAGTCCCCTAGAATAAACTCCTTGATAATGAAACCCAGCAATCCACAAGATAAATCAAAATAACTCAGAAAAGGAAACAGCTATGAAAGGACTGATTCTGAGCACTGACTCACTCAATTTAAATATGAAAATATGAAATAATTGCATAAGAATAAAAATGTAACAAAAAATCTTAAATGAGGGAAGGGAACTGGAAGGATCCTTCATTGTATTTTTATTTTGTGAACATACAGTAAAACTGATGGAGGGGTATACAGTTCCATGAAGTGTTATAAATGTACAAGATTCATAAAAAGAAGGCATCTCTTCTATATTTTATTTTACTGCTAAGGTACTTTTCCTAAGCAGCTGAGTAGATACCACAAAAGCAAACAATCAGGGATTCCAATACAAAACGCCAAGAAGACTTCTCAGGTAATGATTAGGTATTTATTTATTTCTGATAACTGTGATTTTGAGTGTAGTTTAGCACACCACTGGTGACAAGTTATAGAGCTCTACTTTGCTATTTCCTCTGTAATTGCAACGTTTGGAATATATACAAATAGAACAACACCATTTTCCATTGTTTGTTACACTGATCCTTTCTGAGACTTTAGGTAAAATGACCTATTAAGCATCATGAATGAAAAATAGTTACATACTTGGGCAAGAGTTTTGCATTCTGTGTGCAGGGAGTTCAATACGCTTATAATATCTACAATTACTCCCCCAAGGCATGATCTCTCACGTGGATTTATTATCAAAAGGTTCTATTTTTGCAAATTCTTATTATCATATGTGTATATTCAATAAACTCAGAGTACAAATAGCTTCCAGCTAATAATTACCTAACAAATTGTTCACATAGCTGTTTGCTTTTAAAGCCAAATTCTATATGAAAGTTTGCTTCTCCTATTGCTGTAAATTCAAACAACTTTTAACTTACATTGTTCATGGTCTTAGAACTTTTTTAAAAATATGAAATAACATATATTAATAGTTTAATGAGATCACAAAATTCAGTTACACTCAGCCCTCAAACCTTAAAAATGTGTCCCCCTTACAGCAGCCTGTGTATTCACTGTCTTACTACTAAAATGTATATGAGTAGCTTGAAGTGGGGGGTAAGGGGCAGTGGGGAGAAGTGAGTGGGGAGGTAAATGGTATAATAACTAAAGCTATTATTACCTTTATTTGAAAATAATCCATACTTTTAAGAATCAACTCTCTCCCCAAAATAATTTACTATTTTTCCCTTATTAAAAACAATTCCAAGTTTAACCTAATTCTCTGTCTTAATAGAAGCTGAAGTTTAATTTCTTATCATAGTGAAATTTTAACCTCTAGCCAGTATAAACTGGAAGTATCAAGAAACTGATTCTTTAAGATTTTTCAAAAACTCAAATCTCTTCTGCCTGTTAGAATTTATAATAATTTATGACTAGCATATGAAATGGTACTTCGGTGGCTCAGTGGTAATGAATTCACTTGCCTATGCAGGTTCGATCCCTGGGTCCATCCCCTGGAGAAGGGAATGGCAACCCACTCTAGCATTCTTGCCTGGGAAATTCCATGGACAGAGGAGCCTAGCAGGCTCCATGGATATGACTGAAAACAGATCACACAGACAAATGAATTATAAGGGAAAAGAGCTCTATTAATAGTTTTACCTTTGGTTTATCTTAAGATACAAGAAGATCTAGAAGTTCTTTTTCCATCATATATCAAGACGCACTACTCACTTATTCTGAATAAGTGCAAGGTACATATCGAAGCAGTCCTAAATGTTATCAGAAAAGTATTCTTACAGGAAGCTGACTTGAAATACTACATCATATACTTAAATTATAGGAGGAATATCTTGAATATTTACCTTCAAGTTGCAACTTTTCTGAAAAGATATTTTTTATTACAAATTCTGTAACTTTTAAATAATTTAACCTCTTACTTTGTGCTTCATACAGAACTGACTCTCACTTTTGACTAAAGAGAGAGCTCTGTTTTCTGAAACTTGTAAATCTACGATATTGGGCTCTGGTATTCCCAGGTGACTCGGTGGTAAATAATTTGCCTGCCAATGCAGGAGATGCAGAAGACGTGGGTTCTACCCCTGAATGGGAAGATCCCCTGGAGGAGAAAATGGCAATCCACTCCAGTATTCCTGCTGGGAAAATCTCACAGACAAAGGAGCCTGGCTGGGTACAGTCCATGAGGCTGCAAAGAGTCAGACATGACTGGGCACGCGTGCAAAAAATTGGGCTATAAGTACCTGTTTATAACACACAAACACTAATAGTGCTAGTCTGCCTTCTAGATGATGTCCAGTTGAGAATCATACTGGATCCTAAATCCTACTGGGGCCTTGGCCAGATCTATTCTACACTGCACACTGCATTCTGCTATGTTGTGGATCTTTCAGTGAAAGTCACCAGTAATCTTACACTCTGTTTTACAAGCAAGCATGAAATGTTAAGCAAAAACATGGAAGAAGAAAAAAACATATTACCAAGTTGCCCAATTACTCCTTAAAATTTCACATGTTGAAAACTTCTCATATCTAACTGAAAAATGGGAAAAAATACTACTTTATCTAATAGTTACTGATCATATCCTATTCTGTTTTGTCTCCTATATTGCCACAACATATTTTTTAAGGATAGCTTTTTCTTAAGTGTGAAAATATAAATTATGGATAATTATGGAATGCTGAATGAAGATATTTAGGTACTTTGAACAGGACACTTGACTAACTGATCAATGAAACTGCTTTCACCCATGCTAACTCACTTCAACACAGTGTGACAACAACTGCATCTGTTGGATAGTTGGTTTAAAATCACAGAATAGTTTACCCAATTTTTATTTTGAAAACCATCTATGGAAAATTAGCAGTAATATCATAAAATCATTAAATTGATTAAATACTTTTTAATATTTGTCACATCTTTTTTATCTTTCCCATATTAAAAAAAAAGTTTTTACCAAATTACATGAAAGAAAATGGCAGAGACCATGAAATTTCATCACTGAGTACTTTAAAGTATATCTTCTCTCCCAAAACACATTCTCCTACATGATCCCAATAGGATTACAGGATTTAACATGAGTGTAATACTACATATGATCTACAACCTAAATCTAGATTCCTTCCAATTGGCCTAATATATCCTCTACAGTTATTTTATTCTCATTCAGAATCTAATCATGAAGGATATCTTGCCATTAGTTGCCATTTCTTCAGATATGTGTGTGCATGCTCAGGCTTGTCCAACTCTTTGCAACCCCATGGACTGTAGCTGCCTGGCGCCTCTGTTCATGGGATTTACTAGGCAATACTGGAATGGGTTACCATTCCCTCCTCCAGGGTATCTTCCTGACCTAGTGAGTGAACCCATGTCTCTTGCATATCCTGCACTGGCAGACAGGTTTTTACCAATGAGCCACCTGGGAAGCCTGCCCTTTCTTCCACTCTCTTTTAATACTGAACAGTTTTCCCGGATTATTTTTAGTGATGCTGACCTTTTCGAAGTGTCCAGGTCAGTTGTATTGAAGAACATCTACCAATTAGAATTGTCTGACCGTTTCCTTAAGGTTAGATTCAGGAGAATCACTTCTGGCAAAATAAATTCAGAGGGGACTGTCCTGCTTCATGCATATACTGTATCAAGAGATAAATGACATTCGTTTGTCTACTCTTGGTGACATCAAGTGTGGTCCCTTGGATAAGCAGGTGTCTGCTTGTTATCGTCCTATAAAAGGACTTTCCCCTCCTTGTATTTAATAAGCAATCTGAGGGCTGACATGTAGAGTTAGTGTGACCATCCTGTCCCCATCAACCATTAACCCAGAGGTGGATTATCCTTTGATTATTCTTGTAATAGTAGTTGCAGAAAGTGACTTTATAGTTCTAGCCTTTGTTGTAGTCATTTGCTTGTACTCTTCAATAAAACCGCTTTTCCTTCTATTTACCGAATCTGCACACATTATGGGCTCGTGGATTCTTATTCAATGTGCTCTAATCCATAACATACATTAATACTTTTTATCTTCAAGTGATACGCAAGTTGGGCCAGTGGGTACCCTTGAAACCTTGCTCTTATGTCCTTCTGATGTGTGTCTACCAGCTTTTGAGCAATTCCTTGTTTTGGGGGGACAAAATATCCCAGGCCTAACAGATACTCCTCTAAAGTAGTTCAATCAAGAAGGCTTTACATGAAAATAAGGTTAATTCAATTTTAATGCAGTGATTTGAATTGAGCCACAAACAATTAGAATAGTACTCAGAACACAGTAGGTGCCAGGCAGTATGATAGGTGTCTTCCTTAACTAGTTTTGCCACAGTTCGAAGCTTTTGTGCAATTCTTAAAAATTCAGACTTTTACAACATAGATTTTTATGTTGCTCTTTCAAATTCAGCTATTTATTATTTTAATCTTTGTTCTCCTTCATTTTGTTTATTTCCACATGGAAATCACACAGATAGGAAAACTCCAAAGGATTTCCTTTTTCTTTTCTCCAATGTGGTACAATGTTAGATCACTGATTAATGCCAAAATATGCACAAACAGCACAGCGTAAATCCCCCACACAGTAAAGCCTTTTACAATTCCTGAATTTATCAAGGGAAATAATGTAAAGAAATGCCTGGCTTTTTTTTTTTTTTTTTTGGTAAAAAATTCAATAGACCAACCTCGTTTTATAAGCAAATGTAGCGCTAGTGAAGTTACCTCTGAATGAATCACTGAGAGGAAAGAGAAGCTGAAAAAGAGTGTGATATTTGAAGAGGTCACAAAGAAAGTAAAATATGGGGACTTGTAGCCTTCAAGTTATTTATTTATGTATTTACCTTAGAAAGTGTGGGTGGGTGTGAGGCGTGTGCTTGTGTGTCATATATGTGCATACATGTGTACACTGGGGGTTAAAGACAGGATGCCCAGCCAACATTTACTCAACAAAGACTTACTGTACTTCCACTGAGTGAGCACTGCCGTATTTTCCAGGAATATAAGGACCTAGATAACTAGACACGGCCCTCCCTTAGGGATGAATTAAACAGTTTCACAAATAAACGTGAATTTGCAACTAGCTGAGATGAGGGATGTGCGTGTGAACTCAGTTGCTCAGTCAGATCCAATTCTTTGTGACTCCATGGACGGTAGCCCTCCAGGCTCCTCTGTTTCTGGAATTTTCCAGGCAAGAATATGGAGTGGGTTGCCATTTCCTTCTCCAGGGAATCGTCTCGACCCAGGGGTTGAACTCACATCTCCTGCATTGGCAGGTGGATTCTTTACAACTGAGCCACATGGACATATAAATATATATCCATATTTATAAATATATATTTATAAGCATATATATAGATAAATAAATCCATACTTATATATATGGATATATAAATATGGATACTATATGGATATATAAATATGGATACATGTATGCAAATAAATACATAGGTGTATCTGTGTATATTATAAGGGGATTGGGCTCAGTCTAGGACATTAACAAGGATCACCTGAGGAAGTGCCATTTGGGTTGATATCTGAGTCAACCAAGAGTGAACTAGGCAATGTTTGGGTACCTGGGTTTATAGATGTAAGAATGGGAGAGAGCAGAGAGACTCAGAGCAACTGGAAGAAAGACAAGCAGCTGAAGTAGAAGGAAGAGTGGAGATACTGACATGAAACTGGAGGAGCACAATTTTGGTCTTTACCTTAAAGCAATGGCAATCCATTTAGGTGGCACATGTAGCTGAAGGGGTGATAGTTATCATATTTGAATCTTGAAAAGCTCCTCTCATGTTACTGGAGGATGGATCTGGAGCGGGAGCAATATGGATGCCAGGGGACCAGTTATAAAAGCCCTGTAGCTCTCCACACAATGGATGGGGAAAGCTGAGACTTGGGTGAGGAAGCGAGGAAGGTATGCAACATCCTTTGGAGGTAACAATCAATGACTGGATGAGGGCTTTGATATGGAGTAGATAGAGAGGGAATGTCAAAGACAAAATCCAGGTTGGGACCTGGGGAATCCTGGAGGTTGAGGTGAGATGGGCAGAGACCACAAGGTTGATTCTGACATGTTTCACATGATGTTTAAGATGGACAGAAAGAAATACCAAGTACAGAGCTGGATCTATAAGTGGAGAATTTAGAGGGACTTTCAGAGCCATAATCAGGTTTTGTAGAGTGCTCTGAATAAAATATATGCCAGTAATTTCAAGGAATCTTATTGGACAGTATGTGAAGTTTCAGTTCAGTTCAGTTCAGATCACTTGCTCAGTCGTGTCTGACTCTTTGCGACCCCATGAATTGCAGCACGCCAGGCCTCCCTGGCCATCACCAACTCCCGGAGTTTACCCAAACTCATGTCCATCGAGTCAATGATGCCATCCAGCCATCTCATCCTCTGTTGTCCCTTCCTCCTCCTGCCCCCAATCCTTCCCAGCATCAGGGTCTTTTCAAATGAGTCAACTCTGTGCATCAGATGGCCAAAGTATTGGAGTTTCAGCTTCAACATCAGTCCTTCCAATGAACACCCAGGGCTGATCTCCTTTAGGATGGACTGGTTGGATCTCCTTGCAGTCCAAGGGACTCTCAAGAGTCTTCTCCAACACTACAGTTCAAAAGTGTCAATTCTTCGGCGTTCAGCTTTCTTCACAGTCCAACTCTCACATCCATACATGACTACTGGAAAAACCATAGCCTTGACTAGATGGACCTTTGTTGGAAAAGTAATGTCTCTGCTTTTTAATATGCTACCTAGGTTGGTCATAACTTTCCTTACAAGGAGTAAGCATCTTTTAATTCCATGGCTGCAATCACCATCTGCAGTGATTTTGAAGCCCCAAAAAATAAAGTCTGACACTGTTTCCACTGTTTCCCCATCTATTTCCCATGAAGTGATGGGACCTGATGCCATGATCTTAGTTTTCTGAATGTTGAGCTGTAAGCCAACTTTTTCACTCTCCTCTCTCCCTTTCATCAAGAGGCTTTTTAGTTCTTCTTCACTTTCTACCATAAGGGTGGTGTCATCTGCATAGCTGAGGTTATTGATATTTCTCCCAGCAATCTTGATTCCAGCTTGTGCTTCCTCCAGCCCAGCATTTCTCATGATGTACTCTGCATATAAGTTAAATAAGCAGGGTGACAATATACAGCCTTAACGTACTCCTTTTCCTATTTGGAGCAAGTCTGTTGTTCCATGTCCAGTTCTAACTGTTGCTTGCTGACCTGCATACAGGGTTCTCAAGAGGCAGGTCAGGTGGTCTGGTATTCCCATCTCTTTCAGAATTTTCCACAGTTTATTGTGATCCACACAGTCAAAGGCTTTGGCATAGTCAATAAAGCAGAATAGATGTTTTTCTGGAACACTCTTGCTTTTTCGATGATCCATCGGATGTTGGCAATTTGATCTCTGGTTCCTCTGCCTTTTCTAAAACCGGCTTGAACAATCTGGAAGTTCATGGTTCATGTATTGCTGAAGCCTGGCTTGGAGAATTTTGAGCATTACTTTACTAGCGTGTGAGATGAGTGCAATTGTGTGGTAGTTTGAGCATTCTTTGGCATTGCCTTTCTTTGGGATTGAGATGAAAACTGACATTTTTCAGTCCTGTGGCCACTGCTGAGTTTTCCAAATTTGCTGGCATATTGAGTGCAGCACTTTCACAGCATCATCTTTCAGGATTTGAAATAGCTCAACTGGAATTCCATCACCTCCACTAGCTTTGTTTGTAGTGATGCTTTCTAAGGCCCACTTGACTTCGCATTCCAGGATGTCTGGCTCTAGGTGAGTGATCACACCATCATGATTATCTGGGTCGTGAAGATCTTTTTTGTACAGTTTTTCTGTGTATTCTTGCCACCTCTTCTTAATATCTTCTGCTTCTGTTAGGTCCATACCATCTCTGTCCTTTATTGTGCCCATCTTGCATGAAAATTTCCCTTGGTATCTCTAACTTTCTTGAAGAGATCTCTAGTCTTTCCCATTTGTTGTTTTCCTCTATTTCTTTGCATTGATCACTGAAGAAGGCTTTCTTATCTCTGCTTGCTATTCTTTGGAACTCTGCATTCAAATGGGAATATCTTTCCTTTTCTCCTTTGCTTTTCACTTTTCCTCTTTAAACAGCTATTTGTAAGGCCTCCTCAGACAGCCATTTTGCTTTTCGGATTTCTTTTCCATGGGGATGGTCTTGATCCCTGTCTCCTGTATAACGTCACGAACCTCTATCCATAGTTCATCAGGCACTCTATCAGATGTAGTCCCTTAAATCAATTTCTCACTTCCACTGTATAATCATAAGGGATTTGATTTAGGTCATACCAGAATGGTCTAATGGTTATCCCTATTTTCTTCAATTTAAGTCTGAATTTGGCAGTAAGGAGTTCATGATCTGAGCCACAGTCAGCTCCCAGTCTTGTTTTTGCTGACTGTATAGAGCTTCTCTATCTTTGGCTGCAAAGAATATAATCAATCTGATTTCGGTGTTATGTGATGTTTATATGTTAGGAAAACTAAAGGTGAACCAAAGTTCTAAGGTACTAGATGAACAGCCTCTGCTGCTCAAGAGCTCAGTCATTTGTAAATCTATTTCTATTCTAAATGCTGTCATAATTTCCTGACCTGCAAAATCTGAAAATATGATTTGCTAGACGTTTTAACAAGTGACATATATATATACATATATATATATACACATATATGCACATGTATATACACACACACACATATAGAAATATACATATATACATTTAACAAGTGAAAGCTAGCTAGCTATACCGAAGTCACAAAACTGATAATGTAAGTGCAGAATTAATATTTAAAATATTTAATAATCTGTATAACTTGGGCTCCAACCGCAAATAACAAGGAAGACCACAACAGTGCATTCAGCTGAATGCCAAGCCTATCACAGTAATAGAATCTCATTCTCTGATGGTAAAAATTCCTAACTGAATATAAAGGACAAATATTAGAAGGCAAAATACTTCTAATATTTAACAGTAAAATAGCATTGGTAGTTACTGCTTTTAGTCCAATAACATCAGTAACATCTAAACATATTTGAATACATTGAGAAAACTGATTTGGGGCAGGGGAGAGAAAGAAAACTATGCTCATACTAATCTACTCTCCATGGGTGTTGTGGAAAAATCAAACTTATTTAGAGATATATTTCTAAAAATTTGTGCTCACATTTTTATTTTGAAATCACTTTTTTAAGTATATGATCAACATCATCATTTTATCTAAATCTTTGTAACTGCTTAAAGTAACCTGTAACTTTGAGTCACCGCTTTAATCCCATTGGTTACAAAAAAGACAAGCTAAGTGAGCTTTGAACTCCTGAAACTAATGCAGTAGTAAGTGTAATGTTCTTTATTTGAATTGGCAAAGCTGTCTTTTCCATTTTCATGGGTATCTGGAAAATTTCTTTTACTACACAACTAGTAGTGTAGTAAGTACTAGTAAGTAGTGTAGTTACTACACTACTGGGTGTGTTTCTTTTAATAACTAGATTCTTTAGTGTTTTAGATTTCAGTTTAGGGGAGTATTAAGGTCCTAAGGTAAAAGGAGACACTATGATTGGAATGTGTTCTGTTTATTCTGACAGAAAAGGTTTCCTCCTGTGTGGCACTCTTACAGGTACAAATAGGAGGAAGAGCTTTACTGTCACAATTTTTGCCTCTGTTCTGTGCAAGAGTAAAAAGCACACCAAGAAAAGGCAGATATTCCAATAAAATTGTGCTGTCTATAAAGATCTTTGTGTTGCTCAAATGAAAGAAGCTCCTTATTTTCCTTATCACTGCCACAATCCAAGCCCTTCAATTTCATCTTCCCTCAATTCCCACTGCACCAGTAGATTCTTATTAGAAACTGTAACAAAAGTGGATTGAAATGAATTAGGGGTCAGTATGAGGTTGAATGTTGAGCTATTCAATTGACCAAGAAGCTTCCAGTAAGAACGAATACCATACGGGAAAATAATCATAGATCAAATTGTGTTTTGTACAATTCCCTCATCGCTTTTGTAGCAAAAGCTGCCTCTCTTGATTGTGTAAAACATGCCCTTCTATGTAAAGAATCTTGTGACTGTGTCAAAGCATCTGGTTATTCACATACACACACACACACATACACACACACACACATACTGTGATTTCAATCTTACCTGTTAAAGAGTTTGCATTAAAAACTCTCTTTAAAAAGAGTAAGACACACAGTGTTACAAAAGACATCTTAGAGGAACTCATCATGGAATTTAATCTAAGAAAAAAAAAATCCTTCCTTACAATGTGGCAAATTCAAGGTGCTTGGAGTAGCTAACACTGAAATGACATTTTCTAATAACTCAGTTCCCAAGAGCAGATCTTACGTTTTGGTCTAGTAAACAAACCATTAGAAAGTAAGAAAATTTGAGCTCCACTCTCAATTTCCTCCTTGCTTCTGGGATCCCATACTCTCTCGTAAGATGTGTATGTGGGCAAGCTTCAAAAGTCTCTAGTCTCTCTGCAACCACTATACATTACACAAGAAGAAATGTCGGTGTGTTTTCAGTGTGGCAACAGTGCATAGACAAAATACATCTAAGACAGACAACGGAATTGTCTATACCTTTCCCTCTCTAGCTCAGTGGTAAAGAACCCGCTTGCCAATGCAGGAGACACAGGTTCGATCCCTGGGTTAGGAAGCTTCCCTGGAGGAGGAAATGGCAACCCATTCGAGTATTCTTGCCTGGAAAATCCCATGCACAGGGGAGCCTGGTGGGCTATAGTCCATGGGGTCACAAAGAGTCAGATATGACTGAGCACACAGTACATATGAACCCCACCTCCAACTCCCATCTGCCAGAACAGGACACATTAAACCAAAGTAATACAAAAAAATTCTAATACAACAGTTTATTTGCATTTGTAACAAATTTTGGCCTCTGCTATGGACATACTTCACAGCACTCTGTTTTATGATGCAACTTCCAATATTGGACCGGTGCAGTTCTTTGCTTGCATAAGCATGTTTCAAGGGCATTAAAAATATAATATCAAATAATGCCTCCTTTTCCTATTTTTCAGTGCCTGAAATTTTGTATGTATACATGTATATAGACATATGTAACATGTACATCTATACATATACATGCATATATACACATATGTGTGCATGTATACATTGTCTCTCTATACAAAAGCCTTCAATGCTTTCTGGAGATACGCATTTACACAAGGTTAAGGCGTGAGAGAAGTAAAATATTATCCAGCTTGCTTATTAGTTTGTTGACATTCACAGTCACCAATAAAAGATAGATTCCTAAGAGAAATAAAGAAGTAGTAAATCTGGGGGGGTTCCCTGGTGGCTCAAATGGAGAAGGGAATGGCCACCCACTCCAGTATCCCATGGACAGAGGAGCCTGCTCGGCTATAGTCCATGGGGTCGCAAAGAGTTGGACATGATGGAGCAACTAACATACACACTTTATAAAGGTGAGAGAGAGAAAAAGATCAGAACATGAACTTGAGTTTGATGGGCAGTGAAATTTGTAATCCTGGTCCACTAAAGGCAGAGACCAGTAAACAATGGGATGGTCCCACTTAAAAGAAGTAAGGATTGGGTGAGGGTATGAAAAATAACCCATGCCATCATAAAAATCTTGTTTATCTATGTCTACTCTTTTTCAGATTCTTTTCCCTTGTAGGAATTACTAACACAACATTGTAAATCAACTATATTTTAATAAAAAATGAATGAAAAAAATGTTAAAACCTGACAATCTTGTTTATCTAGTCCCGTGACTCTCATCAGGGCCAGACTGCCCCTAGAGAATATTTTGGGAAGGATTTGAGGTTTGTCACATCATTAAGGGAGGGGAGTTCTGTTCATTCTTAGGGACTTTTTGACGAAGAATTTCCCCTAAATATCTCAAACAACAGGCTTCCCTGGTAGTTCAGCTGGTAAAGAATCCACCAGTAACGCAGGAGACCCCAGTTCAATTCCTGGGTCAGGAAGTTCCCGTGGAGAAGGGATAGGCTACCCACTCCAGTATTCTTGGGCTTCCCTGGTGGCTCAGATGGTAAAGAATCCATCTGCAATGCAGGAGACCTGGATTCGATCCCTGTGTTGAGAAGATCCCCTGGAGAAGGGCATGGCAACCCACTCCAGTATTCTTGCCTGGAGAATCCCCATGGACAGGGGATCCTGGCGGGTTACAGTCCACAGTGTCACAAAGTCAGACACGACTGAGCGACCAAGCACAGAGCACATCTCAAACAACATGCAGTGTTGCTTCCCAGGTGGCTCAGTGATAAAGAATCCATCTGCCAAGCAGGAGACCCGGGTTCGATCCCTGGGTCAGGAAGAGTCCATGAAGAAGGAAATGGCAACCCACTCCAGTATTCCTGCCTGGGAAATTTCATGGATAGAGGAGCCTGGCAAACTACAGCCCATGGTGTTGCAAAGAGCTGGACACGACTTAGTGACAAGCAGTGTTCCTCTGAACTAAATTTGTAATGAATATCAACTTGCAGAATCTGGTACATAATCATAACTAAGCATTTTAAAAGAATTTCCACCAAAACCCCGGTGGCTTACAGCAAGGCTGCTGTGAGTAATAGTTCAATCATTTTGTATAATCTTTCTCCTAAACCTGGAATTAATCAACTACAATATTAATAGAAAATAAACTGAAAAGGGCAGCATCAGCACTGTCAATAATTTCCATTGTGGAAATACTGTATTTGTTTTTATTGATGATATGGTGGGTAGTCTGCAGAGTCCCTTGACATAGAGTTCACATTAGTAACAAGGGAAAAATGTCACATAAAGCAGTGTGGGGATTTTGGTGGAACAGTATTAATAATATTTAGTCTCTCATTTGCAAAATATCACACTTCCACGTTTTCTCCATTCTGACTGTCTATAACTTGACTTGGCATATTTTTCCTACAACAATTACCATCATTTTCTTCTCTCTGTTATCATATACAAATGTCTGGCTTATAATCATCCTAATGCTACTTTTAGTCTATTCTCCTTTCATTTTCCTGTACTCCCTGTATGGAAAGTCTTCCGATGTTTTCATTTGTCTTAAATCCAAATGTATTCATTATATAAACACACAAGCAAGCTTCTGACCTCTTTACTGTGTTCCAGTGAAGTCACCCTTAAACACTAGCACAGTGAAATGCACATTGTATTACAAATTATTTTTATTTCATTGCTCCTTTTCATGACAGATATATTCAGTGATCATATTATTGATAAATTACATTTCAAGACACCAAGGGGGTGACACAAAATATCTGTTATTAAGAAGACAGGGCTTCCCTGGTGGCTTACTGAATAATCCACTTGCCAATGCAGGAGACACAGGTTCAGTCCCTGGTTTGGGAAGATCCCACATGCCTCAGAGCAACTAAGCCTGTGCACCACGACTACTAAGCTGGTACTTTAAAGCTCAAGAGCCGTGAGTACTGATCCCATGTGTTGCAACTACTGAAGCCCTCTTGCCCTAAAGCCCACGCTCCACAACAAGAGAAGCCACCGCAACGAGAAGCCTGCACACTACAACTGGAATTGCCACCACTTACTGCAACTAGAGAAAAGCCCATGAAGCAACGAAGACCCAGCACAGCCAAAATAAATCAATAATTTTTTTTTTAAAAAAAGAAGAGGACAAGAGTCTAAGAGGATTGAGGACTACAGTTTGCTCCACAGTGAATGACAAAAGACAGAAACCTACAAGCCTCCTGTGTGTCCCTCTGTACCACTTCACTTTTTCTCGTGTACAGCTGACAGCCTGATGGCCAAAAAGAGTTAACTCCCCCATCCAGCTACTAATCTTAAGTCAAGGCAGCTGGACGAGGAGTGAATCCAGTTTCCAGTATCTGCTCTGCCACTAACCACCGGGGTGACCTTCAGCAGCTCACCAGGATCACTGCGGGCCCCCATCTCCTTAACTGTAACATAAGGGCACTGGAATAAATTGCTCTTAAGGTCCTTTCCAGCTCTATCACAAAATGCATAATTTTGATTCAAAGACTTAGGCACTGCTCAGAAGAAACTGATTCCTTTAATAAATGTATATAAAATAAATCCTGTGGGTGTGAATTATCTTTCCAACCACAATGTATTTTTTAAAGTACTCAATCAAGTCTTCTAAAAAATGTCATGTCTTATGAAAAACAAAAATGTCCTCTTAAAAAAGAAGCCCTCCTACACTTGATAGAGCCAGCACATTTATTATGAGAACAGAATCACCAGTCTGAAGGGGACAGCTACTTTTCCAGTTCCATCCTGCTTACTGCTGTAAAAGTCACAGTTTTATGTTTTGCTTTGAATTCTTGAAATAAAAACGTTCTTATCTATCTGCCTAGCCAATCATATATTCTGGCAGCTTTAACCTTCTCCATAGAGGTTTTTTTAAATTGTAATAGTCCACAGAGATAACAATTCAACAAAATCTATATACAACTGAACATTGACCACAGAGGAGGTGTTTAAGAGCAAGTGTTATGGTGTGAATCAACTTCTTGTCCAAGTAACTATTTCATCTACAACCAATTTTGCCCTGGAGCTTTTGAAAAACACAATAGAAATCTGTTAAATTGGCAGTCTTGCTGAACTTCAACTACTTTTATCTAACCAGGTCCTCCATAACAATAGATATTCGAGAGTTTCTTTTTGATAAAATTTTGATTTGTAGCCTAGGTACAGAGAGCAAATGGAGCAAATTCCTTATTCTGATGACAACTTGCTATCTTTGCTTTTGAAACATATGCATAAAAATAAGGCATCGGAGTATTACCTTAACATATACATATGTGTATGCTTTAGGAAAACTCCAGGCTTAAAAAAATTCAGTTTGGTGAGATTTAAAAATTAGAGTATTTCTAGTTGGTTTTCCAAAGCACCTATTATCTTCTGAAAACATAGTAATCACCTCTGTTACATACAAAGTGGGGATAAATTTCTCAAATTTTGATTGAAGGGCTTTTTCCAGGAACATGTCTAATCCTTAACACAAATTCATTAAGTAGGTGTGGAATCAAGCCTTGGTTACCTGTCTGAGAGTGATATACAATTTACTGCAAAGTTTTCATACCAGGTTTGCTTATTTCTGTCACCCAGCTTGTTTCCGGGCAAGTTGCCCATGTACGCCCCACCCCATAAATCAGATTTTGTGTTTGAGATATGTAAGCTCATTTAAAAATTGACCTAAACCAAACAAAGTAATTAGAAAGGCAACTTGCCCACAGTAACAACGAATATCTTTTTTTAAGTCAAACATACAATACACTCCAAAGACAAACACAAATGACTTTTGAAATAACCATGATTTTGGATTATCTTTGCCTCTACTCCTCTCATTAACATGAATAATTCAGAGTGCTTACTATATGTGATGAAGCTGTTCCCCCTCATAATTCATTTTTAGTACACAGAAAAATAAGATGTTATGTTTTTCCAAAGGTCTAAATTAGACCATGTTTTTTAAAAGCAACTTTACTTTCCAAATTATCTATAGTTTGGGTTCATTCTTTTCAAGGCTATCCTGGGAGCAAGTGAGGAGAGTCTTGTGCTTTCAAGGCTAGGGCAGTACAGGGCAGTGTAGCAGGTAAGAGGGCGGAAATCCCACCCTCTGGTTCCTGATATTCTTCCAAGTACGCATCAATTATTTGCAAATGTGAGCGAGACCACCAGTATCTTTTTCCTTAAAAATATGCAAGTGCTTTGGGACATTACACCCAGATTTGAGTAAAAAGAAATTTCCAATGTTTTGAACACACTGAAGGAACAATATTTTTATTATTATGCAATTTTGATTTTAAGTAATAAAAATATCCTAACATTGCGGTTCCAGCTAAAGCAAACATCCCCAAATGGGAGAGCATTTCTGGATTGGGGGTAGAGGGACTCAAAACCTCAACTTTTACTTTAATGAGGACATGAACAAAACTGAGGGTGTGACTCTATATGCTGATTATATACAAACTCATCCAGATCCCCTAACACAAATCTAAAGAAAACTATGTAGACAGATATTTTATTCATATCTGATACAATACTCTATATTATGCATACCCAAAATTTGTGCAGAAAATAATGTGTATATCCTAAGTCTACTTAATTTGGGGTTTGGAATATTACCTGAGTCTCTCATTTTGACAATTCTTCCTGGGAAGATGTTATATTCTTCTGGAAACCACATTAATTTTCAGGAGTCATGGGGCTGTTTAATGCACTGCTTCAGAGCCCCAGTGCTACCCTTGTGACCAGGAAGAAAGGGAAAGAATGTCATCAGGAGAGGCCTGCAGCTGTACTAATTCTCAGCTTCTTGCTGGTAACAAAAAGGTGGGAAAAAAAAAAGAAAAAGAGCAATGAGATTTCACTGGCGTATACACCAGCCTTGGCCAAAGGCTTTACAACTTTTTTGATTTCTTCTTTCATTGAAAATAAAATGAGAGGAGCTTACAGGGTAATCAGCCAAACACAACAGTTGCTGAACTTGGGTCAAGATCAGATACCATAGTAGCTTTAGGGATACTCATGGAAATGTATGAAATGAGGATGTATGTTTTGATACCTGTGAAAATAAACCACTGGGCTTTAAATGAGTGGGAGAGAACAGATGGTTGGTAATGATTTAAAACATTTATGTTTTTGGACTGTCACCAAGCCTCTGTATTAAAAAATATGGTGTTGTAGTCAATACATACCAACAACTCTCTGCAAGGTTCATTTTCGAAGGATGCTACTATAATAAAAGACATAAAACCCATATGAGGCCAGAGGAGAATCCTCCTCGTTTTCTCAAGTCATTCAATGCGTGCTATTTTTTAAGCAAGATATTCGATCAAAATGTTTCTGTGTGATGAGAGGACTTAAATTTTTCCTCAACAGTTGAGTCAACTACCAGTGCCCAGGTATTGTATTCTTTTTGGATGCGTGGGGTAGAATTGTAATTTTGTTCTGTATATCTGATTCATGCTGATTTCAAGCCCTTAAAAAAAAAAAACAAACAACCCTCTGAGCAATCATAAAATCTGGGAGTCCAAGATATCCTTGCCCATGAAAAACAGTAACAATCTCCTTATCTTCAATTTGGGAGCCAGGCATATGGTATTATAATTATGTACTGGAACTTGCAGGTGCCAGGCCACCCAACTAGGAAGACAGATAAATATCAACTCACACTGTATTTTAGTGTGTGTGTGTGTGTGTGTGTGTGTGTGTGTGTGTGTGTGTGTGTGTGTGTGTGTGTGTGTGTGTGTGTGTGTGTGTGTGTGTATGTCAGCCTAAAAGAAGCCCACTTCCTGTCCTTTAAACTCAATGGAATTGTGACAAACACAGATAAAATTGTATACAGAGGGATTCACGCAATGTTTGCGGTTAAACTAAAAAATAAATACTGCTAAATGATACTCTTAATTACTAGAAAAACTGCTAAAGGAGAGTCCTATGAAAGCCCCACGGTGTTTTGATTTGGTCTTGAGAGCAGAATGGGGGGAAAGTCACACCAGCGCAGGCTCTGTAGGATTTCCTTCCTAACCCTTTGAAGACCCTGGGAACTGTTCAGGACCGGTTTGCCGGTGGGAGGGAGTTGGGTGTGGACCTGCAGGGAGACCCGCGGCCGCTCCAGCACGGCTCCTGTGAACTTAGTTGGAAATAACTCCTGACAGGTATCAAACACGACAACCTCGAGCCTCCTAACAGAAACACGCTGATAGGCAGGATGTGGGGACGGCGCAGAAGAGAGAGCGGGTGAAAGTGACAGCTGGGGCAGCAAAGCCACCGCGCAGTTCCTACTCCCCCCAGCCCACTTCGAGCCCCCTCCCCAGGGCGCCCCCAGCCCCTCGGCCCGGCGAGATGGAATCTGGGCTCCCACATGGCCCGCAGCCTCAGCAGGAGTCTCTGCGTGGTCTCGGAGTTTGGGACAGACGCAAAAAGGGAGCACCCCAGCAGAGATGCTCATCTTGGTGCCAAACACGCCGGAGGACCGGATAAACCGGCAGCAGAAACTCGAGACCTCTCCTTCTGGCGTCTTCTTTCCAGTGTCGGCCCGGAGCGGGGGCTCCACGAGAACCCCGGGTCGCAGGGTGCCCCGCGGAGCCCAGAAATCCAGCACAGGTAGTTCCCAAGTTCAGGCATCCTTCCTCCTCCTCCGGCCCTCCCCAAGACTTCGCACCCCCTTCATCTCCCAGATTCCCCTTCCCCGCAGCACAGTCAATAAAGTGAGCGGGAGTGGGTTCAAATGGGGAGGGGGGGATTAGAGGTAGAAAGAAAAAAAGAAAAGATGCCTCCCGCAGAGGTGAAGCACCTGGAAAGGTGAAGGTGCACTTCCCGCCCACCCAGACCTCTCTCCTCCGCAGGGAACTAGCGGCGCCCTGCAGTCTCGGTCCCCCCGCCCAATTCCGGGCCCCCGCTCCCCACGCGCCAATCCCCCGCGGGTACCTCGTGAGCGGCGCGGGCAGCGGAGGGCGCCGGCAGGTAGTGCTTTCGCGGAAGCGGAGCTTCGGCTGGAAAGTTCCCCCGAGCTCCGGGGCAAACTCTCGCGGACTCCGCCCCGCCGCGGAGCCTCCTGGCGGGTGGGCAGCAGCGCGGCGCGGGAGCCGGGGATGCGCGGAGCCCGCCGCTCGCGCGCCCGTCCACCCGGCTGGGGCTGCGGCGCCGCCTGGGCTCCCGGCCGCCCCCGCCCCGCCCCGGCCCGCCCCGCGGCTCCGCCCCGGCCCGCCCCGCGGCTCCGCCCCGCGCGTCCGCCCCGCACCCGGAGCCCCTCAACCCCCAGCCTCGCGCGCCGGCCAGGCCTGCCAGCCCGCCGGCCTCCCGGACTCCGCCTTCGTCGCTCTCCCTGCGGCTCACTTTGTGGCCTCACCTCTGCTGGCCGCGTGCCCTCTCTCCCAGCCGCAGGGCTCCGGTGCCACCCATTCTTGGTCCAGGGAGTGATGGTCTCCGGCGTTTGTTGCCTAAATCACCTTCTCTTCTTCATCTCTGCACTGATTCAGGTTCTTTCCCAAGTGTTCTAGAAACAACCTGAAGAATAAATCTATAGGTTAGTAGCTTATGGAAAGCGTTGAGTCCAAAGTCTTAGAATTTCTTTTGCCGGACAGATCAATCCATCATCTGTGTATCCACCTATCATTTATATATCTATAACTATACCTGCCTATCTGTGCTTTAGTCTTATCAGCTCTTTGAGACCCCATGGGCTGCAGCCCACCAGGCTCCTCTGTGTATCGAATTTTCCTGGCAAGAATACTGGAGTGGGTTGCTATTTCCTCCTCCCGGGATCTTCCTCACCCAGGGATTTAACCCAAGTCTTGTGCATTGGTAGGGGATTCTTTACTGCTGAACCACCTGGAAAGCCCACCTATCTAGCTATCTATCCATCTGTCTATTATTTATATTTATGTACTATTTTATAGCTAGATCTATATCTATACCTATGAGTGCCTGCATGCTCAGTTGCTTCAGTCGTGTCCACTCTTTGCAATCCTATGGACTGTAACCCACCAGGCTCCTCTGTCCATGGGATTCTCCAGGCAAGAATACTGGAGTGGGTTGCCATGCTGTCCTCCAGGGGACCTTTCCAATCCAGGGCTGGAACCTACCTCTGCGGTGTCTCCTGCATTGCAAGTGGATTCTTTACCGCTGAGCCACCATGGAAGCCCATCTATACCTATATCTCTATCTATATATGAAATAATATGTCAGTAAAGTCTAGGAGGGATATATGAGCCATGGGTGAGTTGGATAGCAGGTGTGTGTAAGACAAGGACTTCTTAAAAAAAAAGAAGGCAAAGTGGCCCTTTACTGTATCCAAGACCTGGTAGCTGTCTCAGGCCACGCATTTCAAAATCCAGCAAGCTGTAGTTGGCAGACCAAGGTTAGAATAGATTTTTTTTTTCTTATCATTAAAGGAAACATCATTGAAATCTAAAAATTAGTTCCAAATATTATGCTAGCAACAATTTGACCAAACTAGGGCAAATAAAATTAACATAACCCTTGCTTACTTTGCATTCAGGTAGTTTCCATGCATTAACAAAGAATAACTAATTTTTTTTTGCAAAGTAGTACAGCCACTATGGAGAACAGTGTGGAGATTCCTTAAAAAACTGGAAATAGAACTGCCGTATGACCCAGCAATCCCACTGCTGAGCATACACACCGAGGAAACCAGAACTGAAAGAGACATGTGTACCCCAACGTTCATCGCAGCACTGTTTATAATAGCCAGGGCATGGGAGCAACCTAGATGTCCATCAGCAGATGAATGGATAAGGAAGCTGTGGTACATATACACAATGGAATATTACTCAGCCATTACAAAGAATACATTCGAATCAGTTCTAATGAGGTGACGAAATTGCAACCTATTATACAGAGTGAAGTAAACCAGAAAGAAAAACACCAATACAGTATACTAACACATATATATGGAATTTAGAAAGTTGGTAAAGATAACCCTGTATGCGAGACAGCAAAAGAGACACAAATGTAAAGAACAGTCTTTTGGACTCTATGGGAGAGGGTGAGGGTGGGATGATATGGGAGAATGGCATTGAAGCATGTAAATTATCACATGTGAAGCAAATCGCCAGTCCAGGTTCGATGCATGATACAGGGTGCTCGGGGCTGGTGCACCGGGATGACCCAGAGGGATGGGGTGGGGAGGGAGGTGGGAGGAGAGTTCTGGAAGGGGAACACATGTACACCCATGGTGGATTCATGTCAATGTATAGCAAAACCAATACAATAGTGTAAAGTAAAAAAATAAAAAAAAATTACAATATTAAACTAAAAAAAAAGTAGTCAGCAACTGAACCTACCTCTATGCTATATCAGAATACATATTTTTTTCAAAGGAGAATGTTATCAACCTACATTTTCAGTAGGTCCATTTAAGAGGGTGAGAAATAACACATCTGCTGGTAGTAAACTTTGGTTTGGTGAAGAAATATCATTGCCAGAGTTGTTTGCCTGATTCTGGTTTCTTTTAAACACAGCTTGATTTTTGTTGTTGTTGTTACAAGTTACTAATTTGTTTGTCTGCTGGTTTCTTATTAACAATTAACTTCAATTCCTGCACTGAAGTCCTTATTCACCTCTAGAGTGAATCTCTTTTTCTGCAGTTGGACTTTTAAAGAAACAAGGTAGTGTCCCTGAGCTATATCTAACTGGAGATTGATGAGGGCTTGTTGAATGAATTAAATGATTTAACTTAGTCATTTTTGGTTTGGTCCCATGGGTGTCATTCCATGTTCTATGAGCTCTTGAAGTTGTAACCATCTATTACATCAGAACGGTGAAGAAATCCCAGATGGGTTCAGGAGACCCTGACTCTAGTTCTTGGCTGCTTCAAGTCATACAATTTCTGTGGTCTGTACCTTCTCATTTGTAAAATAAGAGAGTCAAGCAGGAATACCATTAGAACTATTGTTTGTAAATTCTCCAAGTTTTTGTAGCCCCTAGGGGAAACTGCATGGTCAGGTCAGTTCTGATGGAATTTGCCTGATTGATGTGCTTCTAGACATTCCCATCATTGTGGAATTTTCCAGTCTTTAGAATCTATTTTATTCATCTATTATAACAAATCCAACATTTTGAACTGTGAACTGTCTTTCATTCCTACATCTCTGTCCAAAGCTACTAAAAATATTTTAATGACTAAGGAATTTGCATTTTGTGAATTGCCAATGTTGATTAATAAAGGATCAAAGAATCACCTGAAAAAAATTCCAAGCATCAGTATACAATGGATCTTCTCATGGCATCTGATTATATGGTTATGGTACCACATGAGAGTTACATAGTTAAGTGAAAATAGCACCTTCTTAAATTTTTGTGGTTATACTAATTTTTACAAACTGCATTATTTCTAAAACATTGGTTCACAGCACGTTTCTGAACTCTCTAGTCTATTAATTTTGTTTAGTTCTTTGAATTTCTTAAAATGTAACTATTGATTGTTTCTGGGCAAGTATGAAGCTTACGGATCATTGATCCTTTAATGTGTAGGTTGGTAACAATTATAGTCATAAAAAATTTCTGCATCAAATCCCAAGGTACATTTGATGGCAAGAGTGCCTTTGTAGAAAGGGGGCTTTGTCATTCATAGGTTTATTTGTGAAGTACACACACGGCAGATATCATTGAATTAAGTATAATTCAAACTTCACTTTGAAAATAGTGTGACTAGTAGTAGAATGAGCAAGGGAATTCCCTGGTGGTCCAATGGTTAAGAATCCGCCAGTGCAGGGGACACAGGTTCGATCCCTGCTCCGGGAACTAACATCCCACATGCCTCAGGGCAGCTAAGCCCGAGAGCCACAACTACTGAAGCTTGAGCACCTAAGAGCCTATGAGCCACAACTAGAGAAGCTGCCAAAACTAGAGAAACCCCTCGCATAGCAACAAAGAGCCAGTGCTTCAGAACAAAAACGCAGTGCAGCCCAAAAATAAATAAAAGAATGAGCCAAGGGAGGGGCTCATAGTTTATGAAAGCTGTGTGTAAGGAGGAAGGGATAGAAGAGTAGGAAAAGAGTAGAAAAGGGTATTTTCCCAGTGTCTCTATGTACACATAAAAAAAGCTACTTTAAGGTATGAATACAACACTATTATGGGATACCTCTTGCTCTTTTTGAGTTTGTACTTTTTTTAACCATGCAATTTCTAGCGATGACTTGGCTTAATGAATAGCCAAGATAATAACTCAGCAGAAATATATTAAGCACAATGTAGAAGGCCATATGGGGGTTTCAAATACCTCTAAACCATTTTATTTATGGTCCCAACTATTTTGTTGAGAGAAAGCAGAGATATATTTACCTGGAAAGAATATTTTTTACATGAGTTAATGCAGGATACACCAGAAGCTATCATAATTTCCCTTTAACTTTTCTTGCTCTTATTCCACAGAGCAGGAGTAAAAAAAGAAAAATAATCAAAGAACATCATTTATGTTGATTCATGATCAAGAGAACGAAAAGAACCCCACTGAACCACAGAGGGGAATGGCAGAACTCTTCTAATAGATCATATTCAGACTTAATGCAGATTTTTCTGGGGGAAGGGGGATCAAAATAAACAACTTCTAGGGGAAAAGAGGCTTCCCCGGTGGTCCACTGGTTAAGACTTCATCTTCCAATGCAGGGGGTATGTGTCTAACCCCTAGTCACGGAGCTAAGATCGCACATGACTCATGGCCAAAAAACGGCAACATAAACAACAGAAGAAATATTTTAACAAATTCAATAAGGAATTTAAAAGTGGTCCACATCAAAGCTCTTTAAAAAATAAATAGAAAGCTTAATTTAGTGTGATGAAATGGAAAGAGTACTAGAGAACTGGATTTGTTTCCAATAAGTTGCAGAGGATGAGATGGTTAGATCGCATTACTGACTCAATGGACATGAATTTGAGCAAACTCCGGGGGATAGTGGAGGAGCCTGGCATCCTGCAGTCCATGGGGTCACAAAGAGTCAGGCACAATTTAGAGATTGAACAACAACAAAGTTGGGCAAGCCTGTTCTCCTTGGGCGCATTTTATCCCCTGGAGTGCATGAGGTCATGGAATTGGACAGGTCCCAATAATCCTTCCAATTTCAGAACTTCTCTGATATCTGATGAAGATCACTTCTTTTGATCAAACTATGCTGATGATTCTTCAACTTCACATATCAGTGGATCTGCACAATGATGTCCAAAGTGAATTCTAATCAGAAAATAAAAGGCCAAGGTAAGCTTTTTCTTCAGTAGATGAAATTCAAAACACAAATGAGAGAAATGTGGTACTGGTTATCCAACCTTGATCTATAGGATGTTGGATGTGGATTGTACAAAGTAACACTTCCTCTCTGAAATGTCAGAAGAAAAAATCTTTTCGTTTCAATATCAGGATGAAATAGGACAAAGACAAAGCACTCAAACTTTACAGACATGGGGGAGTCTGGGAGCATAATGATTTATTTACTTCCTGTTATACCCAGCACTGTGTCATACAAAGTTTGCAATTTGAAGTTGACCAAAATTACTGGGCTTCCCTGGTGGCTCTGCTGGTAAAGAATCCACCTGCAATGTGGGAGATCTGGGTTAGATCCCTGGGTTGGAAAGATCCTCTGGAGAAGGGAACGGCTACCCACTCCAGTATTCTGGCCTGGAGAATTCCATGGACTGTACAGTCCATGGGGTTACAAAGAGTCAGACTCAACTGAGAGACTTTCACTTTCAAAATTACTGAGACATGGGGAAATAAAAATATTAGGCTCTGTGAATTCTGTCTTTAACACTTTTTTAGGGAAGAAATTATTTTCTTAAAAAAATCAAGAAAAATATCAAGGACTGGATATATGAATAACGAAAGCACAAATTAAGTATCCAGAAGAATATTGAAAAAAAATGAAAAGACAAAACACATGACTGGACAAAGCATAAGATTAACAGTATATGAGGAAGAAATATGATCCTAAAAAATTAAAAACTTTAAAATAGATAGGTTGGTCAAACAGAAAAACTAAAAGATAATTATAAATGAAAATGAAACAAGATGTGTTGCCATTATTATTATTTATCTGCTGCCTAAGTAAAGCAATGATTCAAGGTCAAATAAATTAGAATAGTCACCACCTAATAGTCTTGGTAAATGGAACAGTTCAATAAATATATATTGATTGGTTGATTGAATAAAAACAGCTTGCAGTTATTTTAGGAAAATCAGTCACTAGGGGAGTTATGTTTGTAATTTTTTCGACTAAGCAAGTATGAATTTCCTCTTAAAAATAACAAAAACAAAACCTTTCCAAATAGTCACTTTTAAGTCTTAAGCAATGAGATTTTACAAAAATTTTATAAAATAGTGTTTGTGTGGAGAAAAACCTGAATAAGAAACATGTAACATGTGGAAATCTAAATGTACCTCTGTATAAAGAAATATTTTACAGCTTTGATGGTCTTTGATAGGCCATAGGAATAGGGAAAACTCTATGTGAAAAATTTACTGGAAAAATGGAATACTTTCCTCTCAACCAATATTTGGACACATACTTTTTTATTTCCTGACATGAGTTCAGTTTTTGATGTGGTTGGTTAAGATATGAAGTGATCTTGAAGATGACTTCAAGACCCTAAGTCAAAATAAAAAATCACATTTGCAGTGGCCTGCCTTCTGTACTATAAGTTTCAAAAGTGTCTAGAATTGGGTTACTGATGGAGTCTTTCTTGACCAATATTTTACTAATTAATTCACTAAACAATGACTGTCTAGTCAGTGTGGGTACTCTGTATTGGTGCCTTGGATATAAAAGTTAATAAGATATAATACCTTTTAATAAGGTGATGACTAATGAATTCAAATCACATATTGTTACATTTAGAAATGCTAAGCCTATAGAAAAAAAAAAAGATTCGCTGAGTGTTAAAAAAGAGCAAAATGGCAAAAGCTTTGAATGGTATCTGTTCAATGATATGTGTGTGTTGTGTGTGTAAATTTGTGTTTGAAAGCAAGCAAGCAAGCTCTTAAGAGATTTGATGAAATCATGAGAGTGTGTCAATGATGTATCCTAAGATAAAAGATGGCATTTGAGGGTAGAGAGTAATTCTAAATCCACCCCTCCCATGCAATGAAATATTTCCTTGTCCAGCGCTGGGAGTGTTTGTGATATACGGTTCACCTCACCAAATCTAATATCATTTCAACCCTGAGGGACACAGACTATGGTGACTATCCTAGCTTTTTCTGAGGACTTCTTGTTGACTGTTCATTCAAAGTGGGTACTGTTAACAGGAGGATTTCTGTAAAAATGAAGGTAAATAGTGATTTTTAAAAACTAATGTATAAGATGGAAAAAAACATGTAAAATTCAAGAAAGCTTATACCCAGTATCCTCATAAAATATAGCATATAATATCAGCAATGTATTACAAATATCATTTTCTAAGGTTGATACTCAAAATAGCTGAAAACAGAACCAACACAGCTTAGTATCATTAAATTCATGTGATTTAGTTATTTACATCTCACCCTATGTCAACTGATAGTCATTGTTAATACTATTTTGATATTTAGTATATTTAACAGTCTTTTTTCCCCTTGTGTTAAACAAGGAACTAAATTTTTTTTCTCATAGTACTTAGAAAAGAGGGGAAGAAAAAAGTTAATATCAACTAGCTATTTATTTTCTTGCTTTTTGTCTTTGTGAGACCTAATGACAGTGGGACTTAAAACTTGAAAAACTGCCTTATTCTAGGGGAGAGAGGGCTTTATTTCAGGCTTATAATTTTGAAAGTTTAACTTGAGCCTTAGATACTAAGGTAAAAGTAAACAAGTTCTGGATAAGATCTCTTGCTTAAATCCACGTACATGGGAACATCCAAGAGTGAGTTTTCCAAGAAACAATGTGACTTTATGCAACACCCTCAAAAAGCTGTCAAATTTAGGTCCACGTGGGAATTATAGATTTAAGTGTGGATGCATTAGCTGTTAGTGATATGATATCACTCTTCCCTCAAGATCTCTTACCTGTGTCATCTTTTCTTTCCTTTCTTGGCTCACATTCTATGTTCTAGCCACTCTACTGAGCACTGTAATTCTTAATTTCAAAACACCAAGATTATTTTGAAAAATTCTCCACTCACGGATTGTCTGTATTATAGTTATTGAGTCCATGTAATTTTTCAGTATCGAGTGACACCTTTTAGAAACTTTCACAGCATCATAGCTGATACATCTTTATGTTTTATTTTTCACTTTGATTGGAGGGACTATTTAATGAATCTGCACAGAGATGGTCAGTTTGCATTTTTCATACATATTTGACAGCACTCAGGAAGTACTAAATCACTTATACATAATGCACATGTCTCGAAAACCTTCCTATTATTTGTTTTTCAATCACCACTAACAGCAAAGGAGTAAAACACCAGTATGTTATCTTTTGAACTGTCCCTATCTCTAGGTTAGCTGTTCAAATACCTTCTTCCCCAGCATAGGCATTCACCGCTATCTGTTTGCCAAGTTGACTGGAGTCTTTCATGGGAGAGGAAGGTGAAATGTGTTTCAAGCTGGCAAAAAAGCAGGAAGAAGGGCAAAGACTTTACAGAAAGATAGAGAAACAAATATGGCTCAATTTGACGACTTTATTGTTAGTGTGATAAAGGCCAGGAAATAACATGTAAGAATAATGTCCAACAGGCACTCCCTCATTATGAATAAATTTTTAAATCACCCTTTGGATTAAACGTAATAAAATGGTATTACTTTTAATTGAAATGACTTATCCTTGGTGGTGAACGCAGAATAGCTAGAGCCCGTGGGATGAGCAAAGAGCAGCCAAGAAATGATCTTACATGTAATGAAAAAGCATCACATAGAGAGGATGGGAGAAACCCAGTGTTTGTTATTCCTTCCTACTCTCTGTGAATATTTAGAAAGCATATCTGTTGATGGAAAGAACTAGTAAATATTTATAGGTACCATTACCTATCATAGGTAGCCTGTCACTTCAGCAAATTAAACTGGCATCTTTTAAACATTTGTTTTAAAATTTAAATTGTACCTGCGTGAGAAAAATGCTTTTTCTCAAGTCATCTGTTTCCTGTTGTATATTTCTTGTCTGCAAGAAAATAAAATAGAGGACTATATAGGATGTGGCATCATCATTGATGACTTTTTTCCACTGTATAAGTATAAAGAGTTGCTCAAAACATAATGAGAATGGAATTACAATGCCAATAGAATTAGAGGTGAGAAGGCTTGATAAGACTGACTCCAAATTACAGGTAAGAGTGTTATGTGTCAGCAAATTCTGGGAAGATTCTTGTAAATTGTTCTGGTAGTTCATAATCTCTGATAGCTTCCTAATCTCAGAGAATTATGAAAATGGAAAGAGAATTGGGAGGAAAAGTACATGGTCATATCAAATGTCAATATAGTGCCTGGCCTACTATAAGCAAGCATGAATTATTTATTGACAGAATCAAGTTAAACTTAAAATAAGTTTTATAGAAAAGATGAAATAATCTAGCATTATTTAAACCATCTTCAAAATTTTAAAAACTGAAAAATATTTTAAAGAAAATTGGCTAAGATTGACAGCATCAAGGATCATATAATATTACATACACACATATATAGAAAGCATATCTTTTGTCTATTTATTTATCGGACATTTATTGAGCATCTCCCATGTTCACAGTTACCCCTCTGTATTGGCCGGTAAGCAAGAGAAATAAGATCTCTGCCTTTATGTCACTTACACTCTAGTGAGAAAAGGATACTAAATAAGCATACAAAATAAATAAATTATGTTGTGAAGGAAATAAAGGGCACTGAGGTAGAAGTTTAGGAAGGAAGCTGATGTTTGAGCTGAGTCTTTAAAGATGGAAAGGAGTCATTTAAGCCAAGAGCCTTGGGAATAGTTTTCTGGGCAGAAAGTTCAGAATGTGCAAAACCTCTGAGCTGAAAAAGTTTGGTGTATTCAGGGAACAGAAAGAAAACCAAATGGGCTTTGGGGGGCAGGACAAGTTCCCATGAGCTGAGGCTAAAGACATCAAAGGGCCCCATTCATAGAGAGCTCGTGGACATGATAAGGCATTCACACTTTTATGTGTGGTGTGAAGCTGTTGAATGGTTTTAAGAATAGTCAGATTTATATTTCTTGATGATGGATGTAAATGAACAACAGTTTGAATTAACATAGAGGTTGTATTATTGTTTCATGAATTCAAACATCTTTTAAAAATGGAACAATTTCTCCTTGAAGAATGTTCTCTATAAGGGCCTACCCTTATGTGTGGGGCAATGGTTTATTAATCATAACACGAGGACCCCTTGCATCAGTGACGCACAGACACACATACAACATAAGTAAGTCAATTACTTTTGTGTCTTGCCTACGTCTTTAACCAAAATCATAAATCCATCTATAGGTGTATGTTTAAATTTAGGATCAGTCCTATAATTAATTCTGGCAATGCTTTGCATACGATTATGAATGGATTTTTGATTTGGCTAAAGTGATGTGACGAGGAAAGATTTCTCCAAATCTCATTCAGTTGTTATCATTGTCATTCCCACTGAAATTGTGGACCTGTTTGGGCTTTTACAACTTTGAAAAACAGCAACTCTGAGACTTGCTTGGTTTTACTATTTGTTAAAAAAAAAAAGCACCCAGTAGGAGCTGCACACCCACGAACTGGATCCCACAGACTCTCTGATGACAGGAAACAGCAGGCCCTAGCTCGTGGCCCAAAGAATGTTGGCTGTGTTCCTGGTATTTGAGCTCCTTTTTGACTATTTTGCTGTTGCTTTAATCATGTTATAAAATTGTGGGTTGTCCAAAACTCTGAGGTATCATAATTCATAGGAGAAAATTCACCCTAGAGTTATGCAGTAAATTTGTCAGCTTAAAATTGTAGGAGATGTGATGGGAGGGGGTGTTAGTTAGAGTGGCCTTAACAAAGTACCGTAGACTGGGTGTCTTAAACCACAGATATGTAGTGTGTCACAATTTTGCAGGCTAGGAGTTCAAGATCTGGGGTCGATAAGGTGGGTTCCTTCTGAGGTCTCTCTCCTTGGCTTGTATACGATCATCTTCCCTACATCTCACATGATCTTCCCTCTGTAACCTGTCTGTAGCCTAATCTCTTAAAAGAACCATCAGTCTTATTGGATTAGGGCTCACACTAATGACCTTATTTTAACTTAATTACCTCTTTAAAGGGGCTTCCCAGGTAGCTCAGTGGTAAAGAATCTAGGTTGGAAAGATCCCCTGGAGAAGGAAATGACAACCCACTCAAGTATCCTTGCCTGGGAAATTCCATGGACAGAGGAGCCTGCTGGGTCCATGAGGTCACAAAACAGTTGGACATGACTTAGCTACTAAACAGCAATAACAAAAGAATCTCATTAAAGACCTCTTTAAGGTAAGAAATCTGAAAATTTAAAGGAAAGATATTGGGACTCCTCTGGTGGTTCAGTGGTTAAGAATCCATCTTGTAGTGCAGGGGACATGAGTTTGATCCCTGGTCAGGGAACTAAGATCCCACATGCTGCGAAGCAACTAAGCCCATGCACCTCAACTACTGAGCCCATGCACTCTGGAGCCTGCTTGTCATGACTGGAAAGTTGATGTGCCCCAACAAAAGATCCTTCATGATGCAATGAAGATCCCACATGCTGCAATTAAGAGCCCCCAATGCAGCCAAATAAATAAATATTTTTTAAAAGGAAAAGTATTAAATTTTTTTTTTATGCAGACTGAACCTCACTAAACCCCACTCAACCTTGAACTTCTCAACTTTCATGCAATGTCAATTTGCAGAATACCATAGCCTATTGGAACTACCTTATCCAATATCTCTAATTTCTTGTGCATGTGTGCTAAGTCACTTCAGTCGTGTCAGACTCTGCACAGCCCTGTGGGCTGTAGCCGCCAGGCTCCTCTGTCCATGGGATTCTCCAGGTAAGAATACTGGAGTGGGTTGCCATGCCTTCCTCCAGGGGATCTTTCCAACGCAGGGATTGAACCTGCATCTCTTATGTCTCCTGCATTGGCAGGCAGGTTCTTTACCACTAGACCTGGGAAGCCCCAATTTCTTGTACAAATTAAAATAAAGGCTATGATACCTAGAGACCCCCTTTTTTTCCATTATGCAAGGGCATAGCAATGGTTTCAAGGAAGATGACTTCAAGAGTGATGGAATTATAGTACCATGTGGTGTTTAGACCTGGAGTGAAAAGATTAGAAACATGCATGGTGGGAAAGGAATACCTGAGGTAAAGTAATTTTAACCATTTCATTAGAAGGTCAGATTATTATAATATGTTGTATTGTTCATTTAAGCAGTAATTTGAAATTTACTGACTACAAGGCTAGTTCCCATCTGGTAGAATTTTGCCCAAGTGACAGTTCACTATCTTGATTCATGGTTTAAACATTGTTATTATTTTCCAACTCTCAAAATATTAGGTCACAGTGACAGGTATTTTCTGCTTATCTCTCCACATCCAAATACCACTTCCCCATCCTACCCTAGAGACTCACTTTGTCAGAGGGCAAGTCTGTATGAACCATATCTTCAGATCTCCTTGTCCTCTGGCTTCTGGGTAAGTTCTGCCAGTGGGATGCTGGTGCAAGCATTCCACTATCTTCCTGGATGATTTTCTTAAAAACAACCTACATCTTTGTAAATCATCTGCCTACTAAATTTTCCTCAATGTACCCTGTTGGTATGCCATCCCACCTGGATTCCTCTGTTCCTGGACAGACTTATCTCCCAAAGAATAAATCTACTTCCAGTTTAATTGCATTATTTAGCAGATAAAAAAGCAGAGTCCAGGGACTTCCCTGGAGGTCCAGTGGTTAAGGCTGTGAGCTCCCAATGCAAGGGATGTGGGTTCAATCCCTGGTCAGGGAACTAAGATCCCACATGCTGGTCTGTGCAGCCAAAAGATAAAAAGAAAGCAGTGTCCACTCTGTTGAATTGATACAGTCATTCTTTCTCACATTAAACGTCTTTATTGGGTGTCTGCCATACTCCTGACACCATGTTTAGTGTGGGGGCTGTGAGAGAATGGGGTCTCAAGGAACTGAATGTCTGTTGGGGAAGAGCAAAGGGAGGCAATCATGTTAGCAAAAATGCTAAAAGAGAAGACTAGAGGGTCACCTAACCTTGGGAGAGTGGTCAGGGAGCATCAAGGGAAGTTCCAGAAGTGGTAACTAAATTCGAATTTGGGGAGTAGGATTGGAATCAAAGAGGGGGAATGAGGGAAGGGAGACTTCTGAGTCACAAGAAAACATACCTGAGGAGTTCCAGGGTTGAGAAAGAGCATAGTGTGTTTGTAGCACACAAAATAGCTCAGTGGAGTGAAGGATATGAGGTTTCAAATGTTAGCAGGGGTTTTGTGTGTTTTGGGGCTTCCCAGGTGACACAGTGATAAAAGAAGCCACCTGCCAGTGCAGGAGATGCAAGAGTCGTGGGTTTGATCCCTAGGTTGGAAAGAGCCCCGGTTTGATCCCTAGGTTGGAAACAGCCCCTGCAGTAGAAAATGGCAACCCGTTCCAGTATTCTTGCCTGGGAAATCCCATGGACCCTGGCAAGCTACAGTCCATGGGGTCACAAAGAGTTGGACATGACTGAGCACGAACACCTAAGTGTGTGTTGTTTTAAGGAATCTGAACTTTATTCCAAAAGCAGTGGGGAGAATGAGGTAATAAGCAAGAGAACAACACCCCCGAAATGTCACACTGGCTGAGCGTGCAAAATGCTCAAGGCTGAAGGCACAGAAGCCAGTGAGGGAACCATTGCATTAATCTAGGCAAGAGATGAGAGTGACCTGAACAAATGCTTGGGCAGTAGGAGAGGGGGAAGTAGAGTGGCAGGAGTGATGTAATCTATGGAAAACTTGCCAGCGATGAAGCAGGTAGCGCTGTAATAAATTGAACTTCAGAATATACATAGCTCTTCTTATCAAGAAAAGTTGAACTTTAAACTTGTCATAACCTTTCAGGAATTTCAGTCAAGTTTTTTGTTATTGCTGAAACAGCCATTGTTAGAAAGTTCACGGAAAATTGACGTTGTAGTCTTTATAGCAATTTGAGTGGGGCTCATTGATTAGTTTGCCCCAAATTAATATTTGCTGGGTGAATTAATCATCTGCCTTTTAAAAATAATTTACCTTTAGTGATACTAGATTTCTGTTATATGTTTGCAACTTCACTTTATTATTCTAGTCTTAAGAAGAATAAAACCACATAATGACATTAAAAATTAATAATTTACAACAGCCCTATGTGGTGGGTACGGTATTCCTGTAATGAACTTTTAAAAGGTCTTGGGAGACTGTAATGCAACTGAAAAAATTGCAAATGCTATCTTTATGATCCTTAGCACATAAATACGTTTTCCTTATTTATTTTTTAGGAAGTCCAGTATGCATTGAACTGTGAGTAAGATACTGCATTCTCTTTGATAATGATAGTGATAGTAGGGATTGGTAGAAAGAAATTTATTGTCTTTATTTTAGGAAAGAGGGATATTGTTTACTGAGTTTCAAAGGTTTTGCACTGATTATCACCTTGGTGACTTGAAAAAAATTGCCCTAGTTCCAGAAATAACCAAAAAAGTTATTAGAAACACAAAAGGTCTTCAAAAATATTTTTAATGGGAAGGATGTATTTAAGGAAATAACATTTTTAGAACTGTGTAAGATATAAAAGCAGAAAACACTTTTAAAAGCCACTTAAATTTGACTAGGATTATAAATGTATTTGGACCAAGCAAGTCTACACCATTAAGTTATTAATCTTCCTCAAATCCCAAAGAGAATAGTTGGTTTAATGAGGACTTACATATAAGGTTAAGTTAAATATGATCCTTCATAAATTCCTATAATCTTTTAGTTTTAGCTGGCATGAAATTGATAAACAGTTCCATTTCTGGTTTAATGTTAAAATATTTGCAGGTGGTTACTATGTTTTCATTCACATTTTTTCTTGCTCAAGGTGTATTCTAGTAATTTTTGTGTGTTCATCTGTCTCCAAAGAGATTTAATCAGTGGATAACCTGTTGTGTCCTTGATGACATTATTTTATTTTTTTATGATCATAATTCAGTTCAGTTCAATTCAGTTGCTCAGTCGTGTCCAACTCTTTGTGACCCCATGGATTGTAGTCCTCCAGGCTCCTTTGTCCATGGAATTCTCCAGGCAAGAATACTGGAGCAGGTAACCATTCCCTTTTCCAGGGGATCTTCCCCACCCAGGATCGAACCCAGGTCTCCTGCATTGCAGGCAGATTCTTTACCATCTGAACCACCAGGGAGGCCCAATACATTGATGACTAACATTTATTTTTCCATATGCTAGTAGAGAAAACTGTTTATTTTTCTTGACTTTTTTTTTCATTTTTGTTTTATCCATGAACATTTATACCTTCAATAATTATATTCTGGAGTACTGGCTCATTTTTGTCTTGATTCTTGCCAATATCAGTTTTCCCCATGTGTATTCCTTTATCTACATTAGTGTTGAAAATATTCCCTATTGAGTTGAATAATCTCCATGATAAATGATATTATTTACTAAATTAACATGCTATTCACCACTTCTTATATGGTTAAGTCCAATTCCAATATACATGTAATACAGAATTGTAGTCAATATATTATATATTTTAGAAAAGGAAATATACAACTTGAAAATTTGTTAAATGTATATATGCCAAATATTTAGAACCAGTGGACTAGTTATATGACAAACTAATCATTTTACCAAAGCTTTCAGAAAAAGCTTTTTTATATTTAATTAATTAAATTTTTGGTTTATATTTTATTTTTGCAGAATAGACTAGGTCATGATTTCTCTTTCCTTTAAAAATGAAAGGGAAAGTTGTGTCTGACTCAGCTGTGTCTGACTCATTGTGACCCTATGGACTGTAGCCTGCCAGGCTCCTCTGTCCATGGGATTTTTCAGGCAAGAATACTGGAGTGGGTTGCCATTTTCTTCTCTAGGGGATCTTCCCAACACAGGGATCCAACTCAGGTCTCCTGCATTGTGGGCAGACTCTTTACCCTCTGAGCCACAAGGGAATCCCTTAAAAATGAAGTCCTTGGAAATCATAATGGGCTATAATGTCTTATAGAAAATCCTGTGGACTCAGATATGCTCCTTATATTCTTAATCTACCACCCTCTTCCTTGTATAGAATTCAATTCTGAACTCAATTTCTGGCAATAGCTTTAAAAAGTAAACTGGAATAAAACTATAGAATCTGCATATAAATTGGCAGGCAAAACATAGTTCAACTGTATTCTATTGCTGTGTAACAAAGTACCACAAGTTTATCAGCTTGGTACTATATTCATTTATTAGCTGACAGTTCTGTAGGTCGGAAACCTGTGCCTGGCACATCAGGTTCTCAGCTCAGTGTCTCCTACACTGATATCAAGGTGTTGGCCTGGAATCATTCCCATCTGGATCTCAGGGTCCATGTCCATTGACTGAATTCAGTTCCTTGTGGTTGTAGGACTGAGATCCCCATTTACTTGCTGGTTGTCAGCTGGGGGTCACTGTTGGTACCTAGAGGCCACATATGGGCTTCTCTAGTAGTGCAGATGGTAGAGCATCCACCTGCAATGCTGGAAACTTGGATTTGATCCCTGGTTTGGGAAGATCCCCTGGAGATGGAAATGGCAACCCAATTCAGTATTCTTGACTGGGGAATTCCATGGACAGAGGATCCTGGCGGGCTGCAGTCAATGGGGTCACAAAGAGTTGGACACGACTGAGCAACTAACACACAGAGGCCACATACACTTATTACATGTGGTCCCTTTCATCTCTAAAGGCAGCATCAGAGAATCTCTTCCATGTTGATTTCTTATTGCATTTCAAATCCTTCTGACCTCTCTTTCTCTCTCTGTCTTACCTCTGGAGTCACATTTAAAGAGCTCATGAGATTAGATCAGGCCCCCTTAAATGATCTTTTTATCTGATGGTCAACTGATTTTGGAACTAATCTGCAAAATCCCTTCCTCAGCATTACCTCCATTAGTGTGACATGTACACATGGCTATATTTAAAATGGATAGCCAACAAGGATCTACTGTATAGCACAGGGAACTCTGTTCAATATTATGTAACAACCTAAATTAGAAAGGAATTTGAAAAAGAATAGATATAGGTATATGTTTGTTTGTTTTTATCACTTATGTGATGCCATCCTTCAGGCAGCATCACTGACAATCAGTGTTAATAATATACCATTTTCCAACTTGGGATGAGTGAATTTCTATTTAACTCTTAACAGTTAGGGTGTTTAGATGGTACAGCAATGTCCTTACGTATTGTGTTAACTTTTGGAAAAAGGGGAAATTGGGACCCTTTGGCATTATGACAATTCAATCCCAGAGGTGCCAATAGGACTACATTCTTCTCAACTTTGGCCTGCAATTTCAGTAAGAGCCCAGCCTACACTCATCTGAATGGACTCTCCTTAACTAGACTAAAGCAGGGACCACGGGAGAATTTCAGGCTGTACTTTTATTTCTTGCCATTTAGAAATAAAGTGGCTATTGGATGGGTGTAGTGGCAATCCGGAGAAGGCAATGGCACCCCACTCCAGTACTCCTGCCTGGAAAATCCCATGGACAGAGAAGCCTGGTAGGCTCCAGTCCATGGGGTCGCTAAGAGTCGAACACGACTAAGCGACTTCTTTCACTTTTCCCTTTCATGCACTGGAGAAGGAAATGGCAACCCACTCCGATGTTCTTGCCTGGAGAATCCCAGGGACGGCAGAGCCTGATGGGCTGCCGTCTATGGGGTCGCACAGAGTCGGACACGACTGAAGCGACTTAGCAGCAGCAGCAGCAGCAGTGGCAATCCACACCATGGCGGTCCTGCTGAAATACTGGGAACTAGAACGTTTCAGTCCCCACAGCTTCCACTGATGCAGAGCAAGTACAGGCATGTTCTTTCCTCCAGCCTTGCAGCCCCAAAGCCAGCAAACCTAAGGCTATGCCTTCTCTGACCTGGCAGATTTCTCACTCTCCATCAGGTAGCCAGGGTGTCTCATCATATCTCTGACCTCCAGTTTTTGTAATGCTTGGTTACATGTCTAAAGTAAAGTTCCTCAGCATCTTACACTGAGCCTGAGTCATGGGGATTTGCTTTGTTTTATGCAAAGAACACTTTGGCAGGCTGTGGCAGAACGCATGGTTGAAAGGAAGGCTATGAGCCCAGCACCTAAAGTCTGGAAGGAGATCAGGAGGAGGTAGTGATGAGAAGGGATAGGGGGAGGTACACACTGATGGTATGCGGTGTAGACTGATGCCTGAACTTCAAAGACGTGTAAGGAATCAGTGAGGAACAACAACGTCCATCTGAAATATACATATATCATACTTTATATACCAAACATAAAGTCAGACTGCATCGTTCAGAATGGTGTTATTCGAAACAACCATCACAATTGTACCAGTCCTGAGCTTGCACTCTGAAATTTTATTTACTTTAAAGCATTCAGAGTTAATCAGAGAGCGTGCTTATAAAAACTCAAATGCAACTGTATTTATTTTGAACAAGAAATATAGCTACCCTGACGGAGTAAGACTGAGAGCTCAGAAAGCATACAAAGTATTTCATAGTATTTTCAGGAGGTTGTTGGTAACTATGGAAAGAAGCAAAGTGGTTTATTTACAGGCTCACTCTCGCTGTGGCTAGTAGAGGACCATGCTGTGAGAGCTGATTTATCAAAAAGACATCCACCTGACAAACTGCCTGAATCATGGAGTTGGGTTTATCATGACACCCTCTTTCCCGAGCCATTATTAAAGACTGGGATACAAATTTCCAAACTTTCTCTTTGCCCCTTCCCTCATCTATCACCAGTATAATTTCCTCCTGAATTCTAGGCACACAATGTTCTTCTACCTACTCATACTTTTTTTTCCCTAGATGGATTAATATCATTGATTAAGCTCTAGCACCTTCTTTTACCAATTTATCCTAGTCATGGATGATAGATACACTTACGGATACTGGATCAGATGCTTCCCATATCTTCTCAGCTACATATTAACAACCCATTCCCGTGTTCCAGGGGCATCTTACTATTGCCTTCTGAGATCTGACTCTGATGCCATGTTTTGTTTAGCTGGAGAGTAAGTGACATAGTCCATAGTATGAGCTGAATTTCTAACAGCAATTTCTTTTAATGTGTTTATAAAACGTCCTGCAATGATCTCTTGCAAGGTAACGCTATTTGACCTTAGGGAGCCCTAAGAGACCTAGCACTGGGGACATTTACACTAGAGACAGAGCACCTCAAAGAGGACAGATATCTAAGTGGCTTCCAGGCAAAATGGCTACTGCAGGAGGTCTTTTCCTTGTTGGGGTCTGGCACGCTCTGAATTTTGCTCTATCACTCTGCATACACTGAAGTTTTCTTTATTTTGGAAAGCAGCAAGGTTTCATGGATAGATCAAAATTAGATCAACGTTAGCTTTATACTCTGAAAATTAGGACTTCGAGGACTATCTCAGGAGAGCTGTTAGAGAAACTAACATAGCACAGGGTAGGTATCCAAGAAATATCACAAGTAGTTAATCAGTTACCTATTGTCTTGACATTCTACGTGTCTTGAATTTTTTGGATATTATTAGAGCTCAGGCACACACCATAAAACACTTTTAAGTCTTAACAGAAGTGATGGGTATATTTCTCTGAGTGGTGCATTAAGAATCCCACAACCATCCTAAAAATATAGGTGTGCTTGTTTGCTTAAGAAGCTAAATTCTTTTATATTATTAACATTAGCATAGGAGAACAGGGCATCAGAGGATGAGATGGCTAGATGGCATCACTGATGCAATGGACATAAAATTGGGCAAACTTCGGGAGATGGTAAGGGACAGGGAGGCCTGGCGTGCTGCAGCCCATGGGGTCACAAAGAGTTAGACACAACTGGGCGACTGAACAACAACAACAACAATTAATATTAAATGGCAGTCATGAGGCCATTTCCAAGGAAAAACTTATTTCTCCTATTATTTTTCTCCTAAGTTTCCTCAGTGCAATTAAGCTCTTAGTTTTGGAGAGAGAAAGAAAAACTTTTCAAAGGTAAGAAGACAGGTAAAAACAAAACACAAAATACTGACTTTAATATTTTACATATTGTTTCAAACGATTTATCCCTATACTGAATACTTAAAACTCATTTATATGTAATTAGCCCCCAACTAAAATAAATAAATTTATTTAAAAAAAAAACAACTCATTTATATAGTCCCCATATGGCATCTTAGAAAATCAGTATCTGTCTCTCTCTCCCTCTCTCTGTCTGTCTTTAACTTCACAACAGGCTTGCAGGATTTTAATACAAGTCATAGAAGTGCCGTGTGTTATGTAAAGATGAAACAGGTGAGGTCAAGTGAAAGATAAGTAAGCATCTTTCATTATAAAACAATGAAAGAGAAATTCGAGTAAAGACAGAAAGCAGAATAAAGAACATAAACCAAGCTTTGATATTGATATTCTCTCTCTCTGCATTTCATGGCAATCTATTTATTGATAAAGTTTGCTGACTGACAAAGGCTGGCATGTGAATAAAGTGTCAGAGCAAATGCCTGAGGATTCTGATAATCCATTGAAAGGTACCGATCATTCATCGGCCTTAGATCCCCAGCCCCCACCGATTATATAAGCTGAAATATTTTAAACCATTTATCTTCCAATTTATCCTATGAAACTCTTAGTTATAATTCTTCTACTTTTGGAAGGGAATAATTTATGTGCTAAAAAAATCCTGTTCTCATTGTGGTATATTCTGCTTTCTAAATAAATTTATTTATCTTACATTGTTATTGTTATGATTATTAAATATAATGCATGCTAAGTTGCTTCACTCATGTTTGACTCTTTGTGACCCTATGGACTGTAGCCTGCCAGGCTCCTCTGTCCATAGGATTCTCCAGGCAAGAATACTGGAGTAGGTTGCCATGCCCTCCTTCAGGGGATCTTCCCAACCCAGGGATCAAATCCATGACTCTTACATCTCTTTCATTAGCTGACATGTTCTTTACCACTAGCGCCACCTGGGAAGTCTCATTAAATAGAATAAACAATAGCAAGCTTCTGTTAAAATTATTGTTTTGGTTTTATATTCTAAGCTTCTATAATTTTATTTAGGTAGTCAAGGTTTAACATTCACATATATGTATTGTTTTGTTTATGTCATTATACTTTGGCCACCTTATGCGAAGAGCTGACTCATTGGAAAAGACCCTGATGCTGGGAAAGATTGAGGGCAGGAAGAGAAGAGGACGACAGAGGATGAGATGGTTGGATGGCATCATCGACTCGATGGACATGGGTTTGGGTGGACTCCGGGAGTTGGTGATGGACAGGGAGGCCCAGGTTCATGGGTTCGCAAAGAGTCGGACACTACTGAGCAACTGAACTGACTGACCAAAAAATACTTTTCTGATGCAAAAGGAACAAATTAAAAGTAAAAATCTTTGTGTTTCCTGCATCTTCTAATCTAAGTGGTACAAGAGTGCTTCATGCAGATATGTCAGAAGGAGAAGTTACAGGTCAGGTAGAGGTTGTCAATGATAAAAAGAAAATATTCCAGAAAAAAGTAGCAAATTAATCTTTCCATCAAAATTACTATTAAATCATAGTAATTACCAAAGAAGACACATGAACACCATATCAGATATTTCCCTTTTTGCCTTCATTTTAGCTACTGAGAGGGCAATCACACAGAATGATATGTATTTTGCATAAAAGGCTTAGCATGTACTAGTCACGAAGTTGGATGAAGCAAAAGGAACTCTCCATCCATAAGTAAGTTTCAGAGAAATCCAAATCTGTTGAAATGGATATGACTTCTATCCAAGGCTAAAGGGTCTATGCTTCTCAGGAACTTGAGTAATAAAGATATTAATTAACTGAGGAATTAAATAGCTGCTAATTATGAAGCCAAAGATATTTTAGCCAAGCCGGCAGAATAAATCAAAATGTCAAAATGCTCAGCAGATGGAAAGAAGTGGTTGGAACTACTAGTCCCTTTGGCAGTTTCTGCTGTCACTTCATGGCACTTCCTGAAGCAGAAAATTACATTTCTTTTAGTTTTTGGAGACGTTTTAGGAGCCCTTGATGTCCATCAGTGAATATTACCCCCCACCCTGTGCAGTGCTAGAGATTACATTTTAAAAGAAGCCATAGACAGCCAAGGAACTATGGGCATAACTCCTTAGCTTCCCCTCCAGGAATGTCCATGGCCAGTCAAGGGAGAGAAACAGGAAGTCTGAGGCCTGGTTTGATAATGTGTGCCCAGTGCCCTCAATTTCTTCATGTCTGTGCCTTGGAATGATGTCCTCATGAAATGTGAGGTAATACAGAATCTCCTGAGGGCACATTTCTAGTGGAACCATAGATTCCCCTATGGACCTAGACCTGATTAAAATTGCCTACAAAGGCCAAAAGGCTAGTAGGAGCACAGCCACCCCTTCTCCTCTGAGATATCCAAGACAGGTTTCTGAACCATACATTCTAGTAGCGAATGTTCTTATGATGAGACTGGTCATAGAACTAAAGGAATCCAGGAAAACCTCTAACTTAACTTTCTCATTTTATAGCAAAGGAAGCTTAATCCAGGTTACATGTCTTCTTGTATTATGTATGTACAATGTACAACTCATGAACTATCTTTTCCAGGATATTCGCTTATGTAAGTACTTTCATAGAAATGATTGAAAACTTTATTGAAAAAGCAGAAAAAATTTTCTCCAGAATCTGTATATCACATTATTGAACTGCTTAAACATCTTTATGGCAATTTTTTTAATTAGTAAAGTTATAGATGTTGTTAATTCATTGTTAACCTGAAGTTCAGAGTATGTCTTTAAGAATGAAAGATTTCTTTCTTGAAGTGATATTGATTTTTCCATTAAAAATATATGCATTATTTAATGGAAAATTTTATTTCTTTGGGATAAAAGATAATCTGTGAGCTCTATGTATTTGGGTATTATTCTCTCATGGGGACCCAGGAAGAAGCCTGTTTTCACAACAAAATAAAAACTATAACTTGAATCTACCATTAAATGACTCTTGAAAGAAATGACATTTCTCTCATCCATGGAGGTAAAAAAGCTGTTGCTAACTAACTCTATGCTCTGGTGAAAGCTTCTTTCAGAAATTCATTTGTAATGAAGATTCATCGTTTTCCCAATTTAATTAGAGAAACATTCATATATCCATTAACCATTATCGAATAGTAAGTATTGCAAAAATGCAAATAACATTTTTAGCCATTAGATTTTAGATCTTTGACAAAACAATGAAGGAGATATGCCTTTTCTAGAGAGTTCTCAGAACCTCAGACCTCCGCTGGTCACCAATCTTCCTCCTAAAGGAAGAAAATATAGAATTATCCCTCTTCTGCAAGACTTCTGTCTTCGTGTGAGGAAACACATCTTTGTAAATAGACATTGTGTGTCTGTGCTCAGTTATGTTCAACTCTTTGTGACCCCATGGACTGTAGCCCACCAGGCTCCTCCGTCCATGGGATTTCCCAGGCAAGAATACTGGAGTGGGTTGCCATTTCCTTCTCCAGGGGATCTTTCTGACCCAGGGATCGAACCACCATCTCCTGTGTCTCCTGCACTGCAAGTGGATTCTTTACTGCTGAGCCATGGGAAAGCCGTTAGGCATTGTATATGCAAGTAGACTGTTGTCTTTTTATTTTCTTCCATATCAAGAGGATCAGAGACTTGAATTTTTCTCAATAATTCACACTATAAATTTATTTACAGAATTTATATCCACTAATAATAGTGGATATACTATTTGTGCAAATACTAATATGCACTAATAGTGCAAATACTATTTGATCTGAAATATCTTCTTCATATAACTGAAATTGTCTTGTCACAGAACAGTGAGAGAATTTTAGCATTCTAATCTGGATCTTCTCCCTGCCCCTAAAAGAGATGTACAAAAACATTTAAAATGAAAAGGACAGTCAACCAAGAGAAATAAAATCTTAGCAATGCAGTGAATTTTGGGGTCAACAGCAACAGTTACATTGCATTACTCATGGGAAAAAAAGCCCAGAGTTACAATTTCAGAGAAATAAATAAAAAGTGAACTTCACTGTTCTTTGTTGAAAGCCTGGCTTAGAAAATAAGAGTCCAGAATTGTCTGATCTCTGAGAATTGGAACCAGGTTAAAATGTCAATACCACTGCCATGTTGTTGTGGTCCACCAGCAGAAATTTGGGGAAACAGACAGGAGATTCTAACCAGAAAGGAAGTGAGTGGATGGGTGGCTGTTTGGAATCCGATTGAACCTCTACAAATTATTCTACCATGGCATGCCCGGAGGCTCTGCCTTCACAAACAGCCAGTGTGGCCAAGCATTAAGCTGCCCCTCAGAAAAGGGCTAATTATTTAATTAAAGGGAGAAGCTTTACATGACTGCGCTATTAACTTGATGATAGTTGAGATAAACATAAAGCCAGATCCTTTTGTGTTTGTTGGTTATATTTGATTTTCGTGTGTTTGTTCATTGCCACACTTAGCAGTAGTGGGCTGCTCTAGTGTAGAAGATAAAATCCTTTAATACTCTATTTAGAACTACAGGAGATGAAGCTTGATCAATACATTTTATGAATCTGTAAACTATCACAGCGCGTCCTGTTCCCGAAGACTTTCCCCTGGTGACACGGCTATATTATTCTGGGGCCAGAGGCTCAAGCAATATTGAAATCCTGCTTGAATTCATCTTCTACAGACCATAAAAGTGACAAGATCCCCAAAGATTTACATTTTTTGTGCTATGGATTAATCAATCTTACAGGTGGAAAGAGAAGGATCTTGGTGTGCGTGCTATAGATGGTCTTTTCAGCCTAGGGAGAGTGTACAAAATTAATTTCCTTTTTCTGAGAAAAGTGGTTAGTGAGGGTGACTCGTCTAAATCAAAGAAAATACAGTTAAAAGTTTCCTTTTGCCATCTGCCTTTTGATAGATTCTGACAATGATGTCAACAGTATCATAAAGAAAGGTCTCCAGAATGCTCAAGTTTATGGAAAATAATTCTTTGACAACCACAAAATAACAACTGATTTGTTGTTGTTACTGTTAAACTCAAATCCTGATGAAGACATGGGTCAGTTCAGAATCATTACCAACTGCAGTATTTATTACTGGTGTTGTTAAAAATGTGAAGATTCATACAGATGATTTTGTCCCATCAAATTATCATATGATCTGTCAGAACAGATATGCCAAAATGGACTTCTTTAGCTATCAAATTTTTCATTATTCATCCCCTAAAAATAAAATGGTATTTTTTTGCCCAAGAGTCTTATCAATTATTTAATTGCACTGGAAACTAAATTATTTTAATTTTACCTTGGAAAGTTCTTTAGCATAAAAATGCCACTGATAATTTCAAAATGTCATTGAGTATTTTACCAAGGATAAAGGATATTTTCTAGAAGTGTTTGACTCACCTCTCCCACCAATTTAAGGATGTGACGATTTCCCTGCAGTGAGGAGGGATAACAGAAACTTCTTTCAAATATTTAGAGAGCTTTAATTCCTGAAACTTTTTAGAAGCACAACTTGGTAATAGCTATCAAATTTGAAAATACATACTGTGTTTACATAGCAATTCTACCTCAAAACACTTTTTATAGATACTCTCACCTATGTAAAAATATTTTCCACATATGTGAAGAATTGTCATTAAGAATCTTGGAAAAACTATCCTTATTAACCTCTTTAAATGTATTATATTCCAAAAATCTGTTGGAGTACTATGCAGATGATATGCTGATGTACTGATAAGGAAAGATAATTGCCATATTATTAGGTAGAAAAAAAACTTATATCTGTATGTTTGTGTTTATACAGTTAAATAAATATCACTAGAATTCAGCTTTATTGCTGAAGATGGCGACTTCTTTGATAATGCATCCTTTATTGTCTGTCTTCCTTTTTCTCTAACTTCCTCACTCTTTTCCCAATTTCCTGAGATCACTTCCTAAATAAACTCTAAAAGACATTTTGATCCTCACTGCAGGGTTTGCTTCCGGAGGTAGTCAGCTGAAGATATTTGGTGCTAGAAATTAGACAGTGAAGTGATAACTTCTGATGCATCACAGCATCATCTTTACTAAGACTTCAGCAGTGGAATGAGATACAAGATCAAGGAGATGAACTGGCTTCTGAAATACCTCTAGCATTCTGAGAGCTAAAGGAGCAGTAATAATTAGAGACAGTGGCATTAGCTGATTATTGCTAAGTTTAAGTGAAGTTCTGAGGGAAGCTTCAGGTTTACCCAACTGTCACCTCAAGGCATGAAGACATCTGGAAAGTCTTTATAGCGGTGTTTAAAGGAATCCTTATCTCCTATAATTGGAGGGTAATAGTGGTAGCGGTAGTGACTCAGTTATGTCCGACTCTTTGCAACCCCATGGACTGTAGCCCACCAGGCTCCTCTGTCCATGGAATTCTCCAGGTAAGAATAGTGGAGTGGGTTGCCATTCCCTTCTCCAGGGGATCTTCCAGACCCAGGGATCAAACCCAAGTATCCTGCACCGCAGGCACATTCTTTACCACCTGAGCCACCAGGGAAGGGTTATTGCTGAAAATCCAGACAAGAATCTGATGGTAAGAATAGTGTCACATGTGGAACTTCCCTCATGGCTCAGTGGTTAAGAATCTGTCTGCCAATGCAGGGGACACGGATTTGAAGATCCCACATGCTGAGGAGCAACTAAGCCTGTACGCTGCAACTACTGAGCCTGCGTGTCACAACTACTGAAGCATCTGTAGCTGGTGCTCTGCAACAAGAGAAGCTATGGATATGAGGAACTCACACACTGCAACTAGAGAATGCCCATGCGCAACAAAGATGCAGCGGAGTCAAAAATAAAGAAATGAAATTAAAATGTTTAAAAAAGAATAGTATCACCCAGGAGGCTCAATTCATAGCCTTCTACAGTAAAATCGGAACTCTGATAGGCAGTGATTGAAACCTTGAGACCTGCGATGGGGACATTTAGAGGATGCCCTTGAAGACCTTGAACTCCAGGTCCCCCTGAACAACCTGAGCTGGGAGAAGTGGCACCCTCCCCCTTTCTGGAAATAGCAGCCTTCTCTTGTCTGTAGACCGTGCAGAGACCCACCTTGGGCAGGTGATTTCCAAGGTGATACTAATCTTCCTCTAGATGTGTTCCCACCTCCCCTTCCTGTTTCTGAAATCATAAGTAGGATCACATCACACAGCCTGCCTGGCCTGCAATGGGAGGAAAGATTGTTTACTGAAAGAGCCACAGAATCTGGCTAAAACATGCCAGGATGAGGCAGGAGAACATGTCTGGTAAGGGATCTTGAGGATGCTGGACTGTGGTGAGGGGCGGCACGTAAGGTTGGATAAGGAGGAGTTTATTAACACAGAGGTGCTCTCCCAGGACTGAGAATTTAAAATCCTGGTGAGAATAGCTATACTGCTGATGTCTCCTTCCAGTATGGGAAAAACAATGACGAACAATAAATAAGGTAGAGATGCCTGGACTTCCTTGGCAAAATGTTGAGGAAGGGGTCAAAAGGCTCAGAGAGCTGGTCATCCTAGAATGAATATTACATAAAACCCGAGATCCCAGTAGCTTGCCTGTATACATTGGGAGGCCAAGTGGACACGCCTTTCTTTAAAGAAGTAAAGATTTCACTGGTAAGTAGGGTTGCCAGGTAAAATATAGGAGGAAATCTTCGGGGCATACTTTTGTTAAGAAATTATTCATTGTTTATCTGAAATTCAAATTTCATTGGGCAATCTCTGTGTCTTGGTTTTTCCTTTTTTCATTTTTGCTAAATCTTACAACTCATCCTATCACCTAGCATGGATGAATGGATGATAGGGAACCATGGACATGGTCTCCCCAATGTCACAGGAGGCGGAAGGATTTCAGAGGAGCAGGAGGCAGGTAGTTGCACTTCACCATCACAGGCAAGGGGAATGGAATTCTGAAAACGGCAGCAGAGCTGGAACGGTACCCAAGGTTCTGAACAGCAGGAATCTGGACCAGGGGCTCATAGACCATGGTATTCTGAGGGGCAGGGTCCATGATTAGCCAATGAAACTTCTGTTTAAGCAATGTAGCCGAAAAGGATTAAGAGTGATTTCAGCTACGGAAATGAAAAATATTGACTCTTTGCCCAGTTTCTAGGCCTGGCCAATTCTCAGACCAATTAAATGGGAGGCCTGGTTCCTTTAGGAAAAACTCTGAAGCATCTCAGGGGGCATCAGGAATAGTTTCTCCATGGGGTTTCCCTGTGGTCCAGTGGTTATGACTTTGCCTTCCATTGTAGGGGGTGCAGTTTCAATCCCTGGTTGGGGAGCTAAGATCCACATGCCTCCCAGCAAAAAACAAACAAACATGAAACAAAAACAATATTATAACAAACTCAGTAAAGTCTTTTTCAATGGTCCACATCAAAAAAAAATAAATCTTAAAACATTTTATTTAGGAAAAAAGGGATAGTTTCTCAGAACTCCTTCTCAAAGGGACCTGCTACCATTTTTAGAGTATTTAAACCCACAGTCAGAGGAAAGAGCCAAATCCTTCTAGGACTTCTGGATTTAGCACTGGAATGGAACTGATACCAGGGGACTCACAACACCTTCATGGCCCCTTTCACTGGAGCAGGCAGGGTGAGGAGGAGTCAGATGGAAGCCAGCTGATAAATGGATTCCTGGCCCAGCCTGTCTCACAGTGGGTCTAACATGTCCACAAACCCACCGGGGTCATTTGCTTAGGCCCTGAGTGCATAACTGAATTTCATATATTTGGCAGCTGGAAGACACCTCGGTTCTTTCTCTCATCTGTGAGGTGAAAGCTATCATGATAGGAAAGGCCAAGTGGAAGCCACTGACACATCCACCTCCCTCCAGGACAAAAGAGAACGTTGTAAGCAAAGCTGTGTCCTGAGAGAAAGGGCAGAGATTAAAGACATCCTCAAAGACTTGAAAGATCTTCATCACATCTCTGTTAAATTCATCAGTCTCATTCTTGGTAAAACAGGTGCGTCAAAAGACCATTGTAAAATTGACTGAGTATTAACCCCAGTCTCAGAGCTCTAATGCAAGATGTTCTGTCTCTATAGAGCAAATTATTTTTCAGTCCCCGAAGAGAAGGACAACCAGAAGTTTGCATTCACTCAGAACTTCACTTAGAACTGACACCATATCAATGATCTTATCCCAGGGTCTTGTGAACATGCCTACTCTCTTTCATGGTGCAGTCCAAAAGGAAATTCATCATCTAGATATTCCCCCAACACTGCCCTGGTGCACCAGACAGATGACAGTATGTTAATTCAAGCTGATGAAAGGGCAAGCACTATGGATGCCCTGGTAAGAAACATTCACTCTGGAGGTTAGAAGCTAAATCCCTCCATTAACAGAGGAATGGATAAAAAGATGTGTTGTATACACACACACATATTACTACAATGGAATATTACTCAGTCATAAAAAAGGAATGAAATTGTGACATTTGCAGAGATGAGGGTGGATCTAGAGACTGTCATACAGAATGAAGTAAATAAGAAAGAGAAATATAAATATTGTATATTAAAGCAAATATATAGAATCTAGAAAAATGGTAGAGATGAACCTATTTGCAAAGCAGTAATAGAAACACAGACATAGAGAATAAATGTATGGATACCATAGGGAAAAAGGAGGAGGGTGGGATGAATTAGGAGATTATGGTTGACCTATTGATGTGCATGCATGCTAAGTCACTTCAGTTGAGGTCCAACTCTCTGCAACCCAATGGACTGTAGCACACCAGGCTTCTCTGTCCATGGGACTCACCAGGCTAGGAATACTGGAGTGGATTGCCATGCCCTCCTCCAGAGAATCTTTCTGACCCAAGGATCAAACCCACATCTCCTGTGGCTCCTGCATTACAGGCAGATTCTTTAACCCCTGAGCCACCTGGGAAGCCCATACACTATTGATACTGTGCAATAAAATAGACAACTAATGAGAACCTAGAGCACAGGGAACTCTACTCAGAACTCTGTGGTGACCTAAATGGGAAGGAAATCCAAAAAAAGAGGGAAGATTTATATATGTACACACATATATATATACACACATACAACTGATTCATTTTGCTCTACAGCAGAAACTAACAACATTGTAAAGCAACTATACTCTGATAAAAAAAATTTAAGAAGAAGAAGATAAACCTTAGGTTAGGAGATAAGAGGCAGGTGATACAGTGAAATTTTTAGAGGTCCAGTTGCCTGGAGTCCAAACATAAGTGTTATACCTTTAACTCCCCTCCAGATTTTGGAGATAGCACTTACTGCACTTGGTGGTAAGTTGATTACATGGGGTCTTTGACACCCTGGAGGGTAGAAATTTGTATTTATCTGGACTGACACATATTCCGGGTGTAGGCTCCTCTTTCCTCTCCATAGCGCCTCATCTGGCACAGCTTTCTGAGAGTTCACAGAATGCTGGTGTGTTATCATGAAATCACCCATAATATTGCCTTGGATGAATGGACCCACTGTATGGGGAAGGAGGTGCAACAGTAAACACACAACTGTGGAATTTACCCATCTTTTCCATAACCTCATCAACCACCAGCTGCCAGCTAGAGAGCCTATCAGAATGGCCTCTTCAAGTGTTGCCTCATTTTCTCTAGACCAATTGCCCTTCTCCTACAAATATAGTCTGTGACCCCTTTTCAATGGGCTTCCCTGGTGGTTCAGTGGTTAAGAATATACCTGCCAGTGCAGGAGATGCGGGTTCGATCCCTGGGTCGGGAAGATCCCATGGAGAAGGAAGTGACAACCCACTCCAGTATTCTTGCTTGGGAAATACCATGGACAGAGGAGCCTGGCAGGCTACAGTCCACAAGGTTGCAAAAGAGTCAGATACAACTTAGCAACTGAACAACAACAACAATAACACACCTTTCCAATAACCTGTATCTTGAATCCTGCAAGATAACTGGAATCCTGCAGTCTGAGCTTGTTTTAAGGGGCACCAATCTAAAGCATGGATGTAATAACTGCATGGGTTCTTGTCATTTTGTCAACATCATTCTTTTTCTTCTAAACATGCCTGCCTTGTTCCACTCCGTTTACAGGGCTGCTTTAGCAAAAGCATTTGTCTCCAGCCAGCATACATCAAATTTTCCCGTAGACACCAATTCTTATAATCAGGACACAGGATTTATTAAATTTATTTCAGACTCTGAACTTGACTTTCATTAGGTCTGGCTTGATTTATTTTTAGTGCCTTGAGCCAGTGCTTACTTTCACAGGAAAAAGCATATTGTAGTAAATTAGGCAGGTTTTATGAGGGGCGTATAGATAGTCTTGGGTTTGAATCTTCCTAGCTTATTTTATATTAATGCAGGATGAACTCAGTTTGAATATCATAAACTCTGAGCCAAGTTTTACTCTCTGTATTCTGAAAATAATAATATGTATTTTGCAAGGCTCTTTGCAAACATATTATATTTAAAGCAATAGCTCAGTGCTCAGCACATAATGAATCCTTAGCAAAAGTTCATTTTCCTCTACTGTTCACCCTAGCTCAGTGGATAAACTCCCTCTTCTAACCTTCAAAACATTCATGTTATAGAATAGAAATGATATGTAGAAGGATTAAAGGAGATAAAGTGAGGGGAGTGCTGGTACACACAGTAGGTGCTCAATAAATCTTAGTCACTTTCCCATACAGTGCTGTTTCTATCTGCTTTAAATTGTCAGACTTTCAAACATCTTTATGTAGTCATTCCTGGAGAGAAGAATAGCATATTTCTTCATGAGACCTCAGTTCCAGCCATTTCATTTCTTTTTCTTTTTTAACCCAGCCTCCTGCATTGGGAAGGCAGAGTCTTAGCCACTGGGCCACCAGGGAAGTCCTGAACCATATCTGTTTTAGAGCAGTAACTCGTGACAGAAACTTTCATCCTCATTCCAGGTTGCCCTCATCCCCCGGCTTACTGCATGAATACTGCTTCTTTCCCTTCACTCAATAATGATCCAATCGGGAGGTTACTTCCCCACAAACCAAGCAATTCCATTTTAGGAAGATGGTGGTGGTGGTGGTGGTTTAGTCGCTAAGTCGTGTCCAACTCTTGCGACCCCATGGACTGTAGCCTGCCAGGCTCCTCTGTCCACGGGATTCTACAGGCAAGCATACTGAAGCCGGTTGCTATTTCCTTCTCGAATGGATCTTCCCAACCCAAGAATTGAATCCAGGTCTCCTACACTGCAGGCAGATTCTTTACCAACTGAGCTATGAGGGAAACCTGTACCTTTAGGAAGACGGTGGTAAATAAAGAGACGAGGTATGAAAGCCAGAGTGATGATGTGGCCACTCATGAAAAATTTCAGCTGTCAGTGATGGCTGTCCAGTGCTCTGGCTTTCAGGAGAGTGGTCCAGGCTCCAGAATGGGTACATAGGATGGCCAGTGGCTTTTCAAGGCTAGAGCAGTGAAATAAGTTCACCCACCTGTTGGCAAGAGCAAGGTGAATTGGCTGTAGTAGATTAAAAAACCCACGTGGCTCAGTGGTAAAGAACTTGCCTGCCATTGTGGGGGACACTGGAAACTCAGGTTCAATCCCTAGGAGGGGAGAATCCCCTGGAGGAGGGATTGGCAACCCACTCCAGTAGTCTTGCCTGGAGAATCCCATGGACTGAGGAGCCTGGCAGGCTACAGTCCACGTGGTTGCAGAGTCAGACATGACTGAGCATGTGCATGCAAGCAAGATTTAAAAACAGCAATACAACCGATCAAAAGTTGGCCTACCCTCCCTCTTTTTTTTCTTATCACAGATGGCAACAATTCCTAATAATGTTAGCACTAAAAACTCTTTGAAAAAGTCTTTTGTTGGATGACTCAATAATTACTGTGTTGCTCCTGATGGTTTTATTACCTATCCTTTAGTGAACACTGCATTCCGCACAGAGTTGATTTGTTGAACCATTGCTTCCGTCCACTGTACATAAGGATTGCCTCTCTGCATTCAGTTCAGCATCCTGGCTCCAACCTTGTCGTAGTTTATTTGTCGTTGTTGTTCAGTCACTATGTCGTGTCTGGCTCTTTGCCACCCGATGGGCTGCAGCACGCCAGGGTCCTCTGTCCTCCACTATCTCCCGGGGTACTTTATAGATTTCTGCATTTAAATAGTAGGTTTGAAATCAACATGCTGGCCCAGGCAAGTGTATAAAGAAACAGAACTAGAGTTATTTCCGTTCCATCATTCTACGTGACCAATGTCGGGGCTCAGGGTGGGCCTCTCCAAAATGTAATAAAGATTGATTATTTTGAATTAAAGTTAGTCAAGGGACTTCCCTAGTCATCCAGTGGTTAAGAATCCTGCCAGTGCAGGGGACATAGGTTTGATCTCTGGTTGGGGAACTAAGATCCCACATGCCACAGAGCAACTAAGTCCATGAGCCACAACTACGGAAGCCTGGTCACCTAGAGCCCATGCTCCACCACAAGAGAAGCCACCGCAGTGAGAAGTCTGTGCATTGAAACTAAAGAGTAGCCCTTACTCGCTGCAACTAGAGAAACCCCTTGTGCATCAACAAAGAGCCAAGACAACCATAAATAAGTAAATAAATAAAACAAATATTAAAATAAATAGATAAATAAGTAAATAAAAAATAAATCAAGTTATTCAAGAAATGGCCAAAGCAAAAGGGACACACTGACCTTCCTCTTTGATTCCCTGAAATCAGGAAATAGATCTCTGGTGTGAAAAGCACACCTCTCCCCCACATCTGGAGATAAAAGGGCACCCTTACTTCCCAGAGACAGGAAATTTGGAGCAAGAAGCCTATATAAACAAACCCTGATACTTCTTTATTTTACTACCCCAACCCAGACTCTTTCTCGATTCTTCACTAACTAACCACCCAAAGGGTAAATTTCTTGTCCTGCTTATGCCTCACAAATGCATTGTTTCTTTGCCTGAAAAATATAAAAACTGCCTGCTTGGGTCCCTTCTTAAGTCCCATGTCTATGAGACCTCCATGTATGTGAATTAAAATTTGTTTCTTTTTCTCCTGTTAATCTGTCTATGTCAGTCTTGGTGTAAGTCCAGACACAAGAACTCAAGAGAAGTAGAGGAATAAATTTCCCCCTTTCCAGCACCATTTATGCTTAAATGTAAAACAGTGAAAGAATATATGCAAACTGAAGTGTGTTACTTTATTTCAGTAAGTAAAACTTTAGGTTCATATGAGAAATGTCTTTGAAATCAATTATTTCCTGATTGTTACTGAAAATCACTTTGTTGTACAGAGGAAAGAGTATTAAAACAGGACCCACTTTGGGTGTCAGATATGTTTTGTAGGCCACTGCAATGAATTGCAATCTGATGAAAGAGGAGTTTCTGTTTTACTTTTAATTAGATATACATAACTGTTCCCATATTTTTGTATGGCTTATATTTAACATATCAATAAGATAATAATGTATTCTAGAGTTTCCTTTACCCACACATGACATCAGAATGAGATGCAAGTATTTTTTAATATTAAAAAAATGACAGTATGAAATAGCATCTACATGTAAGTTGTCACAATAATGATGTTCAATTTGGCATTAGTTCAATGACATAAATCAAAAGCATATCACATTTACTCTACTCTCAAAATAAACAAATAAGACTCAGGAACTGAAAAGCTAGGGAAGAGCTTTCCTTCTGCTGCCTGGGAGGTAAAGCATCACAGTACGTTTAACCTTCAGATCCTTGCCTCCTGTGGATGTACACATAGAGTCGCATGTCACTTGCTTTGCTATCAGTACTCATTTCCCCATTAAGTCTTTATCCAATCACACAGGACAAAATTCATGGTCAGAATTACACTGGTGTACACAATTGTGGGGAGGGGACCCAAACAGACTTCAGAGGATTGGGGTCTCACCGACTCCCTCTCCCTCCTCTCAACTTGGCAAGATCACTTCTCTTGTCACTGCTGCTTTATTCTTTAGGTTTTGAGGCTAGAATTTAGCATTATGTACTTTGTTTTTTGGGCTTCCCAGGTGTCACTAGTGGTAAAGAACCCACCTACCAGTGAAGGAGATGTAAGAGACCTGGGTTTGATCCCTGGGTTGGGAAGATCCCTTGGAAGAGGGCACAGAAGTATTCTTGTCTGCAGTATTCTTGCCTGGGGAATCCCTATGGACAGAGGAGCCTGGTGGGCTACAGTCCATGGGATCACTAAGAGTTGGACACAACTGAGCGACTAACACACACACACACACACACACACACACACACACACACATGAATATTGTGAATGAGCTTCTGGTATTAGGAAAGCAACATATTACAAATTAAGGTATATGGGCAATTTCTTTGTTTTTCTTTCTGTATTATTGAATGTATTTATAATTCCCAAAGCACAAAAGTCCCCTCATAGCTGCTCTTATGTATTTATAGAGAATTCCAAATGCCAACATAATGGTTAAGATAATACAAATACATAAATAGCATGTTTTCCCTTCATGAAGAAATAATAGCCAAATTTGGTTTCCACGTAATGGTACTATTGAGTCTTATTTTTAAAGAATTCTGCTTAGGAATATTTTGGAGACCAAAAAGAAAAAAAAGAATGCTTATAAACCAAGTGAAGATTCAAAACAATTTATTGTCACATTGTTGTTATTATTAAGATTAAAATGGTTGGAATTGGAATTCCAACCATTGGAATGAATGATGGATTTCTTATTTTTATAAATTCAATTAATTTTAATTTTCTAAAATGTTTATTTTTGTCTATTTACTTATTTTTGGCTGTGCTGGGTCTTCATTGCTCTGAGGGCTTTTCTCTAGTTGTGGCCAGTGGGGGCTACTCTTTAGTTTCGGTTTGCAGGTCTCTCTTGCTGTGGAGCACTGGCTCTAGAGTGTGCAGGCTTTAGTAGTTGCAGCATGAGGGTTCAGTAATTGCAGCTCCTGGGCTCTAGAGCACAGGCTCAGTAGTTATGGTGCACTGGCTCAGTTTCCCCAAGGCATGTAGGATCTTCCCAAACCAGGGATTGAACCTGTGTCTCCTACATTGGCAGGCAGATTCTTTACCACTGAGCCACCAGGGAAGCCCAATAAACAAACTACAGTTCTTTTAAAGTATTTATACACTTTTTATTGGGCTTCCCAGGTGGCACTAGTGGTAAAGAACCTGCCTGCCAGTGCAGGAAACATAAGAGGCCCGGGTTCAAACCCTGGGTCAGGAAGACCCCCTGGAGGAGGGCATGGCAACCCACTGCAGTTTTCTTGCCTGGAGAATCCCATGGACAGAGGAGCTTGGCGGGCTACATTCTATAGGATCACAAAGAGTTGGACAGGACTGAAGCAACTTAGTATGCATACATGCATACTTTTTTTATCAAACTAAAATGTTTACAAAGTCATAGAATTATTACAGTGTAATACAATTTTTAAAAACCTCATGTACTCAAACTTTATCAAATACTAGCATTTTCTCATATTTATAGGTCAGCAGGGCTGTATAGTATGATAGTTAAGGGACCAGATGCCAAACTGATACCTCCTGGATGAAATTTCTATTCTATTACCTAAATAAGTTCCTTCTGTATACTCGCCTGTGTATTTTCAGTCATGTCTGATTCTTTGTGATCCTATGGACTTTAGCCCACCAGGCTCCCTTGTCCACTGGATTATCTAGGCAAGAATACAGGAATGGGTTGCTGTGTCCTTCTCCAGGGGACTTTCTTGACCCAGGGATCAAACCTGCGTCTCCTGCATTAGCAGACACATTCTTTACTGCTAAACACCACCTAGGAAGCCCATCTGAGTATCCCTACCCAGCTCCGTATCTCCTCACTGAAACTGTCACTCTGAATATGCTCTTTTTCATTTTGAAGCATGCTTTTACGTCCTTACTAATGAAAATAAGCATTCTTTGTAATTCCCTGGGGGTCCAGTGGTTGGAACTCTGTGCTTTCACTGCCAAGGGCCCAGGTTAACCCCTGGTTGGGGAACTAAGATCTCACAAGCCATGTGGCATGGGCAAAAAAAAGCATTCATCAATTATATTTATATTTTTGTACTTTCCAAATTTTACATTAATAATAAACTTCACATATTGTTATATGACCTCTCCCCCCCACATTATTAGCCTTCCTTGTGGCTCATCGGTGAAGAATCTGCCTCACTGCAGCAGATGAAAGAGACTCGGGTTCCATCACTGGGTCAGGAGAATACCCTGGAGTAAGAAATGGCAACCCACTCTGGTATTCTTGCCTGGAAAATTCCATAGACAGAGGAGCCTGGTGGGATACAGTCCATGGGGTCATAAAGAGTTGGACACTACTAAGCACACACATACACACACACATTTTTAAGATTTAGACATGCTTTATTAATCTCTCTAACAAGAACTTCATTGTGTGAGCAGACAGCTACTTATTCTCTAATTGATAGGGTGTTCAGATAGATTCCAATTCTTTCACTTTGACGATGACTCTGAATAGTGTTGTATAAATCTCCTTGTATACTGGTTCCTGAGTTTCTCTGGACTGTCTATCTAGAATTTGAATGGCCATATCAAAGGAAATAAATCTTTTTTCTCTTTTATTGGATATTGTTAAATTGTCCTCTTAAAAGTCGTCCCAATTTAGGCTCCTACCAGCAGTATAAGAATTTCCATTGTGTCAAGCCTCACCAACACTTAGTATTACCAGACTTTGAAAATTTTCCCAGTGTGATTGGTGTAATACCATATACCAGTCTCTTGTTTTGGTTTGTCTATTTCTAATTAGGTTAACCTTTTCATAAATTCTTGCCTGGAGAATCCCATGAACAAAGGAACCTGGTGGGCTACAGTCATGGGGTTTCAAAAGAGTCAGATATGACTGAGCGACTAACACTTTCTTTTCACTTTTCATAAATTTATTGGGTACTCAGATTTTCCTGGGCTTCTCTGGTAGTGCTAGTTGTAAAGAACCCGCCTGCCAATGCAGGAGATGTAAGAGACTCGGGTTTGATACCTGGATTGGGAAGATCCCCTGGAGGAGGGCACGATTGGGAAGATCCCCTGGAGGAGGGCACGGCAATGCACTCTAGTATTCTCGCCTGGAGAATCCCATGGATAGAGGAGCCTGGCTGGCTACAGTCCATGGGGTCACAAAGAGTCGGACATGACTGAAGCAACTTAGCACACATGCAGATTTTCATGTCTGTAAATTTTCTGTTCATATTCTATGCTCATTTTTCTACTAGGTTGTTGGACTTTGTTTCATTGGTTATGAAAGGAAACTAAAAATGGAGTCATTATTGCTAAGGAAGCTCCTTAAAATGGAGCCAGGACGCCACTGAGGAAGTGGAACTCAGGCATGTCTCAGGCCGATAGAATTTCAACTTTGACCACTTCTTGTTCTAACGTAGCTATCCAGAACTTCTGCCTAATGTTCCAGAAACTCAAGATACTTATCAGACTCTTACTCTGAAATAACTCGTGACAGCCTATCCCTTGAGGACAAGTATTTTCTATCTTGTTTCAGGTTCAATCATAATTCTTAAGTAGCCTGTGGCTTTTACCTTTATAAGCCCTAATCCTTATTTTTCTCCGGAACACTCTTTTAATTTTACCTAAATCTGTGTCTCCCAAAGTGCAGTTCTTAAGACCTTCAAATGAAGTTCTTTGTACTTAGCAGCCTCAATACTGATTACTATTCTGTAGCATGCAGGAGATTTGTTTTGCTTGGTTAACATATTTTGGATAAAATTCTTTTCTGATGTGTTTTGCAAATAGTCTCTTCAGGTTAATGACTTTTTTGTTTCCTTCTGTTTCATTTTCACTTAATTTAAGGTATTTTTTGAATAGTCTTCTTTTCCTTTAATTCAGTCAAATTTATCCATCTTTATCTTTATGGTTATCATATTTTTGTCTGATTTTTAAGAAAGTCCTTATTACTCTGAGATGATAGATATTTTCCTTTATTATTTTTAAAAATTTTGAAGTTTTAAAATTTACTTTTCATGTTTAGGAGTTTCAGTTCAGTTCAGTTCAGTTGCTCAGTTGTGTCCGACTCTTTGCGACCCCATGAACTACAGCACGCCAGGCCTCCCTGTCCATCACCACTCCGGGAGTTTACCCAAACTCATGTCCATTGTGTTGGTGATGCCATCCAACCATCTCATCCTCTGTTGCCCCTTTTTCCTCCTGCCGTCAATGCTTAAGAATTTTTAATTTATGTTCTTAGTCCTATATCCTTCCCTTAATTTTATGATGGCATATCTAGTTTGCAAAAGACTATGTGAAAATTTTTATTGAAATTGCCTTAAAGTTAGAGATTAATGCAGGTGAAATCAGATATTAAAATTCAAATTTTCCAGTTCCTAAGTATGCAGTATTTTCCCAGATCTTTTTATGTCCTTAGATATTTTATAGTTTTTATAATTTTTGTAATATTTTATATGTGTATTCTAGGCAATGTCATATGGCATGCAGGATTTTAGTTCCCTGACCAGGAATTGAACTCATGCCCTTTACATTGGGAGCATGGAGTCTTAACCACTGGCCCACCAAGGAAGTCCTGAGTCCTGTATTTTTCTCTTTTGTTTCCAGTCCTTGACAATGTTGTCTTCTTTCTGATCCTGATTATGTACATTAGACTTTCTCTTTGTATTTCATATATCATTGCTATTTGTTTGCAGCAGACAGAATTGTCTGATTGTGAAATCACTATACTCTTTTGTCTAGTATTTTCCATCACATTTTAAAAAAACAAAACTTAGAGTTACCAAATAATCTGCCTGATACACTAAAAAATTATTTTCAGAAAACTGAAGTCTAACAAATTGTGGTATTGCCCCAAATCCTAGATGTTTAACATATGCTATTTTATTTTTATAGCATCATATTAGGTTAGGAAAACACTTAAATTTGAATTATCTTTTTCTGGAGGTATAAAGTTGATTATTTCCTTGAAAATAGGAAAATAATTTACTGAGTTACTAAAGATTTTTTCAAACTGGTGAAGTTTTGATTAACCTACGGCAGGAGTTGGCAAACTTTTTCTGTAAAGGGCCAGACCACAAATGTCTTCATCTTTGAGGACCATATGGTCTCTGTGACAATGGCTCACGTCTTTTGTAGGAGCGCAGCCATGGACAATGCATTAATGAATGGATATGACTGTTTCAGTAAAACAGTGCTTATAAAAACAGGCCGGGGCTGCGTAGCAAGAGGCCACGGTTTGCTGCTTCCTAATCTCTCTGATCTTTAGCACTGAGTTCCAAACTAGATGTTTAAGAATATAAACTCTATCACAAAAATATTAAACCATGAATAAATTAACTTTCCTTAATATTTCAAAATTGATTATTTTAAATTAAAAATGAAATATTAATTTTAAAGGTTTATGTTCTGTCAATATCATTTCTGAGTTTTAGACTCAAAATTAAGAAGGCATATGCTAGGAACATGAGATGGATACATATATTTTCAACTGGATACTGTTGATCAATAAATATTAATTAGCCTAGCATATTGTGTAAATCATTAACAACAGCCAATAGTAATTAATATCTTAAGATTTATAAATTAAAGCTCTTTGGTAGTACAGTTGTATTAGAACCCTATGTAAAGCAATTGTTTCCCTTTGACATTTAAATTATTTAAGAATCCCACTACTAGAAGTGGTACTAATAAGATCATGAAAAAGAGGCAAGAAGGATTCTAAGTTAGAACATAGACACTCCAATGTTAAAATATTTCTGTGCTGTGCTCAGTCGTGTCCGACTCTGTGACCCTGTAGACTGTAGCCCCCCAGGCTCCTCTGTCCCTGGAATTCTCCAGGCAAGAATACTGGAGTGAGTTGTCATTTCCTTCTCCAGGGGATCTTCCCAATCCAGGGATCGAACCCAGAACTCCCACATTGTGGGTGGCTTATTTACCATCTGAGCCACCAGGGAAAACCAAGAATACTGGAGTGGGTAACCTATCCCTTCTCCAAAATATTTCTACCTGTGCCCAAAAATTAGCTACGAAAGAGGGGAACAAGAGATTTTCTTGTAGTATAGAAAGCTCTATGACAAATATCATTCTTTTTAGGAGAATTAAAATATCAAGGATTGATCATAAGCAAAGGTAGGAAGCAGGCTATGAGTTTTATCTTCAGTCTCCCTTAAAAAAAAAGATAAAGGTGTGTACTTGGTCGTCTCCAACTCTTTGTGACCATGCAAACTGTTACCGCCAGGCTCCTCTGTCCATGGGATTCTCCAGGCAAGAATACTGGAGTGGGTTCCCATTTCCTTCTCCAGGGAATCTTCCTGACCCAGGGATTGAACCAGTGTCTTTTAAGTCTCCTGCCTTGGCAGGTGGGTTCTTTACCACTGAGCCACCAGAGAAGCCCTTTCCATTCACTAAATGCCAGTTTTTCACCTTAGCAATAAGTATGCTATGCCCACACATCTTATCTCCCATCAGAATCTCCACACAAGAACGAATCCAATGTTTACAGTATTTGCAATTCTTTGTGAGAGTTTTTAAATGTCTAACTTAGTTTTTCACAGTACATGGAAAAAAAATCATCCTGTGCTAAAAAATATTTCAGGTAGTCACAAAGAAATTGGCAGCAAGTTGTGGTAAAAAAGAATATTTTAGTGATAGCAAGGCAGTCATCTTGGGATCCCTGAGGCCACATCTTTTTGGCTATTGCTTATTCAGATTGTGAACCAGGCCAGTCCTGGTAAAGATGGTGTATGGGGTAAATCCAAAGTGTGATTTTTGAGCATAACCTAGAAAAAAAAATCAAGCTAAGAAGTTTTAGAAGCCACAGAACACCCAATCACAGAACTGTTGTAATCATAGCTCATTGGAAAGTGAAAGTGTTAGTTGCTTGGCCATGTCCAACTCTTTGTGACACCATGGACTATAGCCCAGCAGGCTCCTCTGTCTATGGAATTCTCCAAGCAAGAATACTGGATTCGGTTGCCATTCCTTTTTCCAGGGGGTCTTCCCGATCCAGGTATAGAACCAGGGTCTCCCACATTGCAGGCAGATTTTACTTTCTGAGCCACCAGGGAAACCACCAGGGAACCTCACTGTAATATGATTTTTTTTTTTCCTTCTCGAGAGGAGCAGCCACAGGGTACACTGAGGGTTAGAAAACTGTTTCACCAAAGGACACCCAGTTTTACACAAGGAAGCAGAAAACTTATCAAACGAAAACCATTCAAGGATTCTCAGTCGATTCGGTTTTAGAGATTTTAGGTTTAAAAAGAATCTAGGGTAAAGGATTATAGAATGAGACTTAGAAATTTGAAATATATGAGGCAATACTGAGTTTTGGAATGTTCACCCCAAGTCTAAATAAAAAGCTGTCAAAAGTCAGTGTAAGAAGCATAATGCTAAATTGCTCCTATGATAAAACCTGCCCCATTTGCTTCACAGTACACTGTTTTTGGCAAAAGGAAGAGTTCTCAGTGTGAAAACTGGGGAGAACTCTGTGAAGGCAAGAGATGCATTGTTTTTGATAAAAACGCAGTAAAGTTTCAGCTTGGTGATCTGGGTGCAGGAGCCGCCTCCAGGAGCCTTATTCCATAAGAAGATCCAGTGCTCTTGTTCCTTTCCCTGTTGGCTGGTATTTTGAGAAATGAGACACACAGCAAGGAGAGGCCTCATGATTGTTCTCAGAGGCCAGATGAAATGATGCACTTCGAAATAAAAATAAAAGTGGAAAATATAATTTAGGCGTAGAACATTCCCGAGCTAATTTAATTGTGTATTTCTTTAAGGCAGACAACCACCTGGAAGCAGTCATGACCACAGCAACGGCAAATCGATTTTGGTGAGAAAACTAAGTTAAATATTAAGATCTAATAACACACCGCCTGGGAAGCAGCTGTGAGTTTATTTCCTTTTTAGAGCAGTGCTAATAGTTTACAAATGCACCATGTATCTCTTATTCCCACTGAAAACAGAGCTATTGATTTCTACTAAAAAAAAATGAGAGCCTAAGTACATGTCTCTAAGGGTTGTAAGAGTTCTATGGTCATATCAAAGATTCTGGAGAAGGAAATGGCAACCCACTCCAGTATTCTTGCCGGGAGAATCCCCATGGACAGAGGAGCCTGGCGGGCTACAGTCCAAGGGGTCACAAAAGAGTCGAATACAACTGAGTGACTAAACAACAACAACAACAAAAAATATTGCTGAGAACCTTGACTTTTCTTTTTTTTTTTTCATGGAAAGGCTCTGAATATTGAACTTTGAAATGGTGTCAATTGAAACATCAAGTAATGTGTGTCTGAGTATTTGTGTCTTGTCTGCTCAAAAAAACTTGGTTTTTCAGACAGGTTTATGATATTAGAGCTAGAAATTAGAATAAAGGGTCAGTTGACTCTAGTTAGTACCTAAACAATTAAGATGTTTCCAAATTTTGTGTTTAAAAAGAAAAATATGCTTGGATCAGGTTTTCCCCATGCCAAATAATATCATTTAGTTTTTGAAACTAAGGATGTTTTACACAAACAGGATCACAGAAGTGGCTGTCTAGGAATGCTGAGTTTCAGTCTTTGAGCCAAAATTCAGCTACTATATTATAGGGCTAGAGAAGATGTTTACATGCTCACTTGAAAGTCAACCTAATTTTTCTCTTTAAATATAAAATAAACACTGTGGTGTTATTAAAGTCATATACAGTGTGTACAGCTGTATGTAGACAGTTTCCTACACACTATTTACTGAGGATGTGTCAGTAAAGCAAGGAATGGGGTCCCTACTTTCTAACTCTAGACATTAGGCTCCTGCTTCTAAGGAACTTCCAAAAGTCTGCTTCTAAAAGTCTAATGTTATATACAACTTAAATTGAGTGAAGATGGGACAGTGTTACATGATTTTATCAGGTTTCTTTCAGCTCTATCTGTAATTAGGGATATGTTAGAAAGAGGCAATGGATATATAATATATCTTTTACAAAGTTTAATTTATTAAAAAGGACTCCAGAAGTAATTAATCTGTAAGATTTCTGCAATTAATCTCTATTAATTATCAACTAATTTATAATTTGCTAGAACCCAGGATTTGAGTAATATCAACTTTGCTCTAAAACAAACACCAGTTGACTTCAAAAGAATTCCTACTTGTATCAGGAATAAAATATGTTTTTTTAAAAAAGAAAAATGATATTTTACATTCTTCTCAGTGATGAAAGCACAGTAATTCAAAACTAGCTTTGTATCATGTGAACAGTCATCAATCGTTCAAGAACTCAAAAATATATTTCCTGTACTATGGGTCAGGCCTAATACACAGTCAAATCACTCTTGGCTAAAAGAGTATGACATTTTCTTCTTAAAACTAAGCTGGAGATCTATTAAATTAAGATTTTCTTCGGGAGAAGATCAATTTTCCATTCTTATTTCATTTTGTGGCATGTGAGTGAAGTATGGTGTTTTAGTAGCCTGAAGATGATGACTCAGAGGGGTGTCTACTCAAGACTTTTCTGACCATTTGATAACAGGCATTTTTGGAGATTGTGGCCATTCCTTGGCTCCACAACCACGATAAATTACAACCTGCAATTTTCAAATCTGCTCTTGGGTATTATTTCATTGGCATTAGCATGAAAATACATTTCTTCCAGATAAATTAATTCACCCTAAGAAAGATGAAAAATTTTTAAAAAAAACACCTCTAGTTCTAGGATATGCCATTCTTTAGATTTAAAATGAGTTGACATCTATTTGCTTCATTAGTTGCTGGAAGCAAGTTGATCAAATAGCATTTGGCTAACATGAGATTAAAAGCTCTCTTTTAATGACCCTGATTATGTATTCATTGGCTATATGCTTGTCCTTCTTTACTGGGCTACAGATTACACATGTAACATATAATCAATTAAACAATATGGAGTGCTCACATTTCCCTCTGTCTTGAATTAACCTCTGTTTTTCTCCTGAAGACATTTGTGTGTATCTCAACACGTGTAATTGAGTCAGAGGAGAATATGATGAATTTGGAATGGTTAATTGTTACGTCAACCAGGTGCATTAGGTATTATTGTAATTAAATGTGAGTCTGTAGGCTGTGAATTTTCAAAATGGCAGAACAAAACAACTTGGAGCAAATAGACTTGGTTAATCTTAATTGCTTTCTCCTTCAAATATAACATGAACTCACCATATGCTATCAAATTCAACTTGTGTTTTATTGGGATATATTGATTGCTTTTCACATCAACTGGAGTAGAAAATTCCTTAGGTTAATATATAAAACCAGTATAGCCAATATTTTTTAAGAAAAATACCGTCATGTGTGAATAATAAAACTCACCAATCTCAGACAAGAGGATAACCCTCGACAAGGGAATTCACCTAAAAATGACTTGATAGTAAATAAGAATGTCATACCTACATCCCCAGCCCTGAAAAATAAGCAAACTTTCCCCAAACAAGATTATGTTTCACTTCAATAATTCTGTTCTTAAATTTCTTCCTGAAATGCTATGAAAACACTGGAAACACCAAACTAGCTACTGGGAAGGACTGAAATCTGACAGATGATGGAATATCATCAGTCCTGAAGACTTGGAAGTGATGTTATAAGTCATTTAGAGTAGTTGTTTTCTATACCTCAATTATTTAAATACCATTTTCATAATTTTTGCCTATCCCCATACCCTTCTTTATGAGTTCCATATCCTTGCTATAAACAATTACTGTAACCTTGGTGGCTTGTTTTCTTAATTCTTTAAGTCAAAAGTTGGACACTGGTCTCTTGGCTAAAATCAAGTCTTGGCAGGGCTGGAGTACTTTCTGGAGTCCCTAGGGACCAAACCCATTTCCTTGCATTTTCCAATTCCTAGAGGCCACTGCATTTCTTGGCTCATGGTCTGCCTTCCTCTCATCTTCTGAGCAGCAACATTGCATCTCTTTGACTCTACCTTTGTCCTCATGTCTCTTTCTTTCCACAGCTCAGAAAAATTGTCTTCTTTTGAGGACTCATTGAATTAGATTGGACTCAGAGCCTGGTGGACTACAGCCCATGGGGTTGAAAGAGTTAGACCCAACTTAGCAACTAAACCACCAGCAGGACTTTTGTAAAAATTAAGTATGTGAATGATATGAAATCTTTTAAACCACAAACTTGGTGACCATGCAATAACTGATTGTCCAAATTGAAACATTTTTGAGAGTGAAAGAGAATGCTGTTGATAATTGTGTTGCTACCACAGGCATCAATAGGTATTGCCCTAGTAACTCAGGTTACAGGTTCATCCTCTATGTAGGAGAGTTCATTAATTTTCATCATTACTCCTGTTTTGCATAGAAGTGCTCTAAATTCAAAGTCAAGTAATCATGTCAACTCTGTTTTTGTTGTTGTTGTTGTTGGTTTTTAGCTTAAATTGGTCCATTTCTTTTAGACCTTTCAAGATGGTATGTCATTTAGACTCCTTTTCCTGGCCAACTTCCTACACACAAGGCATGATTATTTTTTCAGAGTCCCTTCTTTACATCTGCATTTTTCTAGATTTCATATATATGCATTGATATACAGTATTTGTTTTTCTTTTTCTGACTTCACTCTATATAACAGGCTCTAGGTTCATCTACCTCAGTTCAACTGATTCAAATTCATCCCTTTTTATAAGAGAAATTGAGGAAACAATCCTGTTCACCATTGCAACAGAAAGAATAAAATACCTAGGAATAAACTTACCTAAGGAGATAAAAGACCTGTTTGCAGAAAACTGTAAGACACTGATGAAAGAAATCAAAGACAACAAAAACAGATGGAGAGATATATCATATTCTTGTATTGGAAAAATCAATATTGTGAAAGTGACTATGCTACCCAAAGTAATCTATAGATTCAGTGCAATCCCTATCAAATTACCCAAGGCTGTTTTCACAGAACTAGAACAAAAAATTTTACAGTTTGTATGGAAACACAAAAATAGCCAAAGCAATAGAGAAAGAAACAGACCTATAAGGATCAATCTTCCTGACCTCAGACTATACTACAAAGCTAAGGTAAGCAAGACAGTACTGTACTGCCACAAAACAAGAAATACAGACCAATGGAACAAAACAGAAGGCCCAGAGATAAACCCACACACCTATGGGCACCTTATCTTTGGCAAAGGAGGCAAAAATATTCAGTGGAGAAAATATAGCATCTTCAATAAATGATATTGGGAAAACTAGACAGCTACATGAAAAAGAATGAAATTAGTACACTTCTTAACATCATACACCAAAATATACTCAAAATCGATTAAAGACCTAAAATGTAAGGCCAGAAACTTATTACAAAACTCTTAGAGGAAAACATGGGCAGAACACTGTTTGACATAAATTGCAGCAAGATCCTCTTTGATCTACTTCCTAGAGTAATGAAAATAAAAGTAAAAATGAACAAACGGAGACTAATTAAACTTAAAACCTATATCACAGCACAGGAAACTATAAGGATGAAAAGACAGCTCTCAGAATGGGAGAAAATAATTGCAAGTGAAGCAACTGACAAAGGGTTAACCTCTAAAATACACAAGCTGCTTATGCAGAAAAACAAACAACCCAATCAAAAAAAATGAGCAGAAGACCTAAACAGACATTTCTCCAAAGAAGACAAACAGATGGTCAACAAACAAATGAAAAGATCCTCAACATCACTCATTATTAGAGAAATGCAAATCAAAACTACAATGAGGGATCACTTCATACCACTCAAAATGGCCATCATCAAAAAGTCTACAACAGTAAATGCTGGAGAGGGTGTGGAGAAAAGGGAACCCTCTTGCACTGTTGGGCTTCCCAGTGGCTCAGTGAGACATAGGTTTGATCCCTGGGTTGGGAAGATCCCCTGGAGAAGGAAATGAAAGCCCTCACCGATTTTCTTGCTTGGAAAATCCCATGGACAGAGGAGCCTCATGGGCTATAGTCCAAGGGATCGCAAATGAGTCAGACATGACTTAGTGACTAAATAACAACTTCCACCGTGGGTGGGAATGTAAATTGATACAGCCTCTATGTAGTACAGCACAGAGATTCTTTAAAAAACTAGGAGCAAAACTACCATATGACCGAGCAATCCTACTATTGCACATGTGGTGTGCTTAGTCGCTCAGTCAAATCTGACTGTTTGTGACCCCATGGACTATAGCCCTCCAGGCTCCTCTGTCCATGGGATTCTCCAGGCAAGAATATTAGAGTGGGTTGCCATGTCCTCCTCCAAGGGATATTCTCAACCCAGGGGTCAAACCCAGGTCTCCCACATTGCAGGCAGATTCTTTACCATCTGAGCCACCAGGGAAGCCCATAAATACTGGAGTGGGTAGCCTCTTCCTTCTACAGGGGAACTTTCCAACCCAGGAATTGAACTGGGGTCTCCTGCCTTACAGACAGATTCTTTACCAGCTGAGCTACCCTTGAAGCCCGCTGCTGGGCATATACCCTGAGAAAACCATAATTCAAAAAGACACATGAAGCCCAATGTTCATTGCAGCACTATTTACAATAGCCAGGATATGGAAGCAATCTAGGTGTCCATTATTCAGAGTTTTGTTCCTGAAAGTCAGCAGAATGTGTGCCTGCATTCAGATTTCAGCTCTGCCCCTTACCAACTTGGGTACATTTTGTAACCCCTCTGGATCTCAGTGCTCTCATATACCTGCTTCACTGGGTGTAGTGAAGATTCAAGAATTAATATCTATCTCTAAAGGTCTTAGATTCACACCTAGCACACATAGGCATGATGTTAAGTGTTGTCAAATAGAATAAATAAATGAGGTTACTGTAACTGACATTATTGAACGGCAAGTTTTTTTGTGTGTGTGAGTGTCTACATTAGACATTGGAGATAAAGCAGTAAATAACAAAGGCATAAGGGCACAGTCCCTGCCCTCAGGGGGCTTACAGGATAGCAGAGAGAGCGGATATTAAAAGAGCATTGCTCAAATTAATGAGTTTCCAGTGTGACTAGGGCTGTAAAGGAGAAAAACAAGATGCAGTGAGAATGTTTCACCACATTTGGGGGCCCAATTTTATCTGACCAGTGTAGGCTACAGAGGGACCATTATGTCTCCCATGCTGACACCAGAAACATATTAATTAATAGAAAAGCAGTTGTGTTAGACTGTGAGCTTCTGTAGAGCTTGTGGCCATTAACACCCTCAGGCCTTTCTTTACATGAGCTGCTGTCAAATGGATCTCCCAGTTAAAGTGTAATTCTTAAATTGATTTTTAAAAAGTCCAAATGGAGATTTCAAATTTATTTTTAATAAAGTTCATCTTGATGTCTTTGGCCCTTTCCAGTATGTCAAAATATTCTCTGATCTTGATTCTTCTTACACCATGTAAACGCTTCAAATTGTCACCTTTAAATTGGATAAGCATCCTTTCTATGTCTTATGAAGGCAGTTGTAAGCGTTCTAGTTTTTAGGTCTTTCCAGTTTATTTTAAGTTTTTATAGAAGGAAACTTGTTTCTAATATAAAATAAAAAAGATAAGGTTTAAAAAAATTAAAAATCTCTATCATGCCTCTGTGATAGCAATATTATCAATATGTTATGGAATACAATTGCCCTCTTTTATAATTGGAGAAAAATATACCAAAGAAATAAGAAGCATATGGCATATACGTTTTTGCAACTATGGAGCACATACCCCATGTCTTTAAATTTTCTTCCACAACACAATTTTGCGTCATCTTTTTTTCTATCTGCATTTTATTTAACAAATGCTTCAGTTGGAGTTTTACTTTATTTCTATTTTCTATTATAAATAAAGCTGTGATAAACATCTTTGTAAATAAATCTCTAAATACATTGCAAGCCAGGAATTTTTACAGTTTTCAAAGAAATACTGTGTAAAACAATGACTTCTACTAAAGTTGTTTGCTCTAGGAACCTTCTGTTCCTTGACCATCTGGTTTAAAATTCATCTCAGCCTCCTCCTTAGACACGGTAGCTCCTGGTTATCTTTCTCTCCCCTGTTTTCCTCAGAGCACTTATCATAATTTAACATGTTATCTAATTTTCTTATTTGTCTGCTCTGGTCTATCACCCCCTTCACTAAAATGTAAGCTCTCTAGGGAAGGATTTTTATTTTGCTCCCTACTATATCACCAGAATCTAGTAGTAAGTGATCAATATGTGTCTGTTAAAGAATGTGAATGGGTCTAGTTTCTTGGGGATATAAAGTGCTAAAATTACTCCACACACACACCTCCCTTCTGATTACTCCACTGCTGCCAATCAGTTCTCTGCTGATCCAGTGCTGTGTTCCTTTCCTGCAATTATGATGATAGTGTTCACTTATTTATTTTTATGTTTGGCATAGGATGCTCTCCTTTCCTCCACCCTGGTCTCTGGAGGGCATGAGGTTACAGTAAAGCTTGCCTTGTATTACCCAGGGATTTCCCAGATAGTTCAGCGGTAAAGAATATGCCAGCCAACGCAGGAGATGTGAATTTGATCCCTGGGTCAGGAAGATCCCCTGAAGAAGGAAATGGCAACCCACTCCAGTATTCTTGCCTGGAAAATCCCATGGACAGAGGAGCCTGGAGGACTACATTCCATAGGGTTGCAAAGAGTTGGCCGTGACTGAAGTGACTTAGCATGCCGGCAGGAAAAAAAAATTGATAAATTTTATGACACAAAAGAAAAACTTAGGAAATGCTCTGAAACTCAGTTACATAAAACAGGATTCTCAGAGAGTATGTACAATAGAATATACATATATATTTTTTTTTAAATAGAATATAATTCTAAGAAATATAAGTGAATAGAATTCTACCATGATATTATCCTTCCATACTATTCCTCATCTTCTTTGACTTTTAATTATTTTACCCATCTTACCTACTGAAATGCATAAAATACCTTCTCTTTCTTTTTCATATCCAAGCTATGGAATTACACAGGCATAGTTATAACAGTGTTGTTTTTACAGAATCAGTAATAATATGTTAACTTTTCATTCTGTGCATGGTTATTGTTCAGTGACCCATAGCATGAATGTGTCAGCCTACCAGAAAAGTTTCCTTCTGTAGTGTTTGTATTTGGTGCTTCTGCTGATAATTAGCTTCTCTTACAGTTATGTCAATTTCAAACTGCTTTGCTCTGATAATTTGTGATCCCGTTTCTGCTTTGGGCATGTCGGTCGTCTGTCTGAATTTAGTGTGTAAATTCTGAATGACCAAATCTTCTATTCTTTGAGTTATTTTTCCACTTTGTGTTACTGGTGAAAATTAGCAATGATGGGTCAAAGAAAATTTAAGAATGACTGTTATCCAGGCTGCTCCTAAGAATACAAACTATCTAGGGGAAACAAAAACAAGAAAAACAAGATCTACATATCATTCATGTATTTGATAAATGCTCATTCTGATGAAGGAGGAGATCCCTGGCCCCTGCTTTTGCTTTCAGTCTTAATTCCCCAACACCTTCCCCTCAGTGGCCTAGTCCTGAAAGTATTCTTGATGTCATTGCTATCCACGAGAGAGGGTTATCATTCCAAAGCTCGGTTCATTTTCACTTCCTATAGGAGGAGCCAATTACAGCAGAAGCAGCTAATTCAAATGCTGCAGAATGACACTTTCTCTGTAGATTGCTTTCTAAGTAGCTTCAATTATGTCTGACTCTTTGTGATGTTATGGACTATAGCTGGCCAGGCTCCTCTGTCCATGGGATTCTCCAGGCAAGAATGCTGGAGTGGGTTGTATGTCCTCCTCCAAGGGATCTTCTTGACCTAGGGACTGAAACTGCATCTCTTGTGACTCCTGCATTGCAGGCATATTCTTCACTGCTGAACCACCAGGGAAATCCAAAGACTGGTAAATTCATGGATCACTAAATAGTAACATGTATGTTAAGATAAAAACTTGAATATATTATTACTGCTTCCTTTTGAAGCATTTTTTATTAATTTTATTGTAGTATAGTTGTTTTTCAATGTTGTATTAATTTCTGCTCTACAGCAAAGGGAATCAGTTATACATATACATATATCCACTCTTTTTTAGGTTAACTTCCTATTTAGGTCACCGCAGAGCATAGTAGGGTTCCCTATGCTATACAATAGGTTGTCATTAGTTATCTGTTTTATATATAGTGGTGTATATATGTCAATCCCAATCTCCCAGTTCATCCCACCCCTGCTTCCTCCTTTGGTAACCGTAAGTTTCTATCTACATCTGTGACTCTACTGCTTTGCAAATAAGTCACCTATACGATTTTTCTGGGTTTCCCAGGTGGTGCTGGCAATTAAGAACCTGCTTGCCAATACAGGAGACATAAGAGACTTGGGTTAGATACCTGGGTTGGAAAGATCCCCTGGAGGATGGCATGGCAACCCGATCTAGTATTCGTGCTTGAAGAATCTCAAGGACAGAGAAGCCTGGTGGGCTATGGTCCATAGGGTTGCAAAGAGTCAGACATGACTGAAGCAACTTAGTACACAGGCACCATTTTTCTCGGTTCCACATATATGTCTTCCTTGATACAATGATTCTATAACTATTGATATGGATTCCCCACTTGTTTGTTTATAAGTAGTGGAATGAAAAATCTTGATGTAGAATCGCCACAAGTCTAAATGCACAAAATTCACACAATTAAATGTGTTTTTTATTATAAATATGCACAAATGCAAACAGAAGAATTCTTTAAAATGTGCTTAAATCATTTAGCCATTTAATACCTGCAAGAAATTGTTATTTTGGAACTAAGTATTTCATGTGCATTCTGTTAATTCTTTCCATGTCTGAAAAAGATCTCATTTCATTTATTATTGTCTTACTAATTTTTAACATATAATTGACATATAACATTATATTAGTTTCAGATGTACAACCAAATGATTCCATTTTTGTATCTATTGTGAAATGATCATCAAAATAAGTCTAGTTAGCACCCATCCCATAGACAGAGGAGCCTGGCAGGCTACAGTCAATGGGGTCGCAAGAGTCAGATATGACTTAGCAACTAAACCACCACAGCGCCCTTCACCATACCTAGTTACAAACTTTTTTTCTTATGATGAGAACTTTTAAGATCAACTTTTAGCAACTTTCACATATGCAATACAGTGTTGCTAACTATAGGCTTACCATTAAGTATATAGTCTTACTATGGTCTTACTATTTTTTAAAGGAATTTTTAATTTGTGCATTTTTACATAAGCAAAATGTATCACACATTAGAATCATTCTTAGTCAACAGCTATCACTTGTATTAACAGTTTTTATACACTTTCCCTTTGCCCATCCAAACTTGAAAAACTAAACACTGACAGAGACTGTCAGGTCAAAAGTTCAGTTCAGTTCATTTCAGTTCAGTTCAGTCGCTCAGTCGTGTCCGACTCTTTGCGACCCCATGAATCGCAGCACACCAGGCCTCTCCGTCCATCACCAACTCCCAGAGTTTACCCAAACCCATGTCCATCGAGTCGGTGATGCCATCCAACCATCTCATCCTCTGTCGTCCCCTTCTCTTCCCACCCCCAATCCTACCCAGCATTAGGGTCTTTTCCAATGAGCCAACCCTTCGCATGAGGTGGCCAAAGTATTGGAGTTTCAGCTTCAACATCAGACCTTCCAATGAACACCCAGGATTGATCTCTTTTAGGATGGATTGATTGGATCTCCTTGTAGTCCAAGGGACTCTCAAGAGTCTTCTCCAACACCACAGTTCAAAAGCATCAATTCTTCGGAGCTCAGCTTTCTTCACCGTCCAACTCTCACATCCATACATGACCACTGGAAAAACCATAGCCTTGACTAGGCGGACTTTTGTTGGCAAAGTAACGTCTCTGCTTTTAAATATGCTATCTAGGTTGGCCATAACCTTCCTTCCAAGGAGTAAGCGTCTTTTAATTTCATGGCTGCAGTCACCATCAGCAGTGATTCTGGAGCCCAAAAAAATAAAGTCTGACACTGTTTCCATTGTTTCCCCCTCTATTTCCCATGAAGTGATGGGACCAGATGCCATGATCTTAGTTTTCTGAACGTTGAGCTTTAAGCCAACTTTTTCACTCTCCTCTTTCACCTTCATCAAGAGGCTCTTTAGTTCTTCTTCACTTTCTGCCATAAGGGTGGTGTCATCCGCATATCTGAGGTTATTGATATTTCTCCCGGCAATCTTGATTCCAGCTTGTGTTTCTTCCAGCCCAGCGTTTCTCATGATGTACTCTGCATGTAAGTTAAATAAGCAGGGTGACAATATACAGCCTTGGTGTACTCCTTTTCCTATTTGGAACCAGTCTGTTGTTCCATGTCCAGTTCTAACTGTTGCTTCCTGACCTGCATACAGGGTTCTCAAGAGACAGGTCAGATGGTCTTGTATTCCCATCTCTTTCAGAATTTTCCACAGTTGATTGTGATCCACACAGTCAAAGGCTTTGGCATAGTCAATAAAGCAGAAATAGATGTTTTTCTGGAACTCTCTTGCTTTTTCGATGATCCAGCAGATATTGGCAATTTGATCTCTGGTTCCTCTGCCTTTTCTAAGACCAGCTTGAACATCTGGAAGTTCATGGTTCACGTATTGCTGAAGCCTGGCTTGGAGAATTTTGAGCATTACTTTACTAGCATGTGAGATGAGTGCAATTGTGTGGTAGTTTGAGCATTCTTTGGCATTGCCTTTCTTTGGGATTGGAACAAAAATTGACCTTTTCCACTCCTGTGGCCACTGCTGAGTTTTCCAAATTTGTTAGGTCAAAAATGAACTCCTAATATGACAACTGATGTGGACTGCTACAAAACCTGGCTGTCAAAACAGGAGTTATGGGTTTGCAATGTAAATACAGTTAAAGGTACAAGTTACTCAGGCGTCCATCTGTCAAAAGACAGGATGTGCTATATCCTGTGGCATTGCATTATATTCACTCCGAAGTATAGGGGCCAGGAAGACTTGTGCCAAATCCTCAAAAAGAAGAGACAAGGTGAAAATTGCACTTATAGATTTTAATATTTCATGTTTTCCATGTTTCTTATGGTGATAATCTATTATTTTTATATTGAGAAAAGCTCCTTTTATTGGAAATGACAAGTTTCTATTTCAAAATATAATCAGAATGGTATTTTTGCTACAAGGAAAGAAGAGAACTGTTTACAAGATTATTTAAGGAAAGGAAAGAACTAATCTTTCCCTGGCTCCTTCTAGGTAAAGAAATAATTTCACTGTTATCTCTGGGATAGCATTGACCTAGCACTAGGGATCAACGCTTGCAAAATAGACGCACTTCAGGTACCACCGTGGGCTGGTTCAGGAAAGTTTCAGAAAGCACAATGATTAACATATGTAGATTCAAAATAGGTAGAAATCCTCCATCTCCAACATTTATGACATAGCATAGAGCATAAAATATGTTATTGGGGAATCAGCTTTTATAAAATTAAAAAAAAATCTAATCAAGTGGCATTAGGGCTTCCCAGGTGGCATGGTGGTAAAGAATTCACCTGCCAATGCAGGAGATGCAAGAGACATGGATTCAATCCCTGGGTCAGGAAGATTCCTTGGAGAAGGAAATAGTAACCCACACCAGTATTCTCAGCTGGAAAATTCCATGGCCAGAGGAGCCTAGCAGGCTACAGTCCATGGGGTGGCAAAGAGTTCAACATGACTGAACATGGACGCAAGCAGCAAGCAAGCAACACTAACCATACAAGTTTAACAATTTGCTATCGTCAATTGAACATCTATTATATATTAAGCAGGAATGTAGAGATACTTATGTCATCTAATTGAATTACTCCAATGCAAAAAAGGTTGCCAGGAGAGAGAATTATCAATCCCGAGAGCATTTGTTAAAGAGATTTCTAAGGAAGAGAAATGTGCTTGAAAATAAAAGGGGCCAGCATGAAGTACATGTCACGCCAATTGTCTGTCAGTGGTGTTTGGGGAGGAGTCCAGAGTTCTTCCATGAACTTTAGTTCATGAAAACAAGCACATTAACTACTTTTCCCCCCTGCTATTTAGGGCACCAATTTTTAAAGTTGACAACCTCCTGCAGGGATGTTCTGAAAGACAGAGACGTCTTGTCAGAATTATAAATGTCCTTGGTGGATGAGGCAGAAAGAGTTGACTGCGTAGGACATTCTTGACAAGTCCTCAGGATCTGAAGTGGTAACCATCTTTTTAGCTAGGTTTTCTTTTTTGTGTGGATGACAGGAGATGTTTTAAAAATTGTGAAGGACAGAACTTCTCTATTTAGTTCCCTGTAATCAGGCAGGAAAGGGTACGCACACAATTTAGCACATAGTAGGTGTTCAATATATATTTATTTCATCTAATATGCCCTCCCTCATCACTGCCAATAATTTCTGAATGAAGGGTGAATTTCCAGCTCTCATGGCTGCCAGACAGGGCATGTAGGGTCGCTCCAACACTGAAGAGTTGGGTTGTGCGTCTTCCTCTTTTGCTTCTAACACGGCCCATGCTGATGCCATAGTCCAAACTGAATTCATATGCATATACATCTTTATAGATAGGTTGATAGCCACAATATAAGTATGTGTTCATGGAGTGAATTCACAAACATATATGTGTGTGTATATACATGCATACATATGTGTGTATGTGTATACATTTGTATTTGGCATCTGTATTTGTCCGCTCCTTACCCTTCTTTGGGAAACTGTTACCCCTCCTTATCCCACCTCATGTTCTTACTCTCAGTTTAGATTTAGTTTTCACAGGAAAATGTGAACCTCTACTCACAGCTGTTAGGTTCCAGGATCATATATATCTAAACTTTTAATGACTTTCTTGAATGTAGAATAGGTCTCACAACCTAACCAATATAGCCAAAATATAGCTCCTGCTACTCCTCCAACCCTGACCACCCAGCCCAGCCCCTAAAAACTATTCTGTTCAACTTCTGGAATTTTCCATCTGAGTAAATGTTGTTACTGAAAACAGGTTTGCTGGCTCTGTGCACAGCAAGCCAAATGCTAAGTAGTTGAGGTCTGCAGCAGAGAAAGTTTTATTCACAAGACAGTCAAATGAGAAGGCAGGAGAACAAATGTCCAGTCTGTGCCCCTCCTCAACCCCCTACCAAAGCGAGGGGCTTAGAGTATTTTTGGGTGAAGACTATGGGGTAGTTGGAGGAGCAGAGGGAGGTGATTGGAGGCAGGAAAAAGGTGATGCAGTAGCTGCCCTGCACAGGCATATCTGAGTTACATGCTTTTTCATGGACACACTCAGAAAATGGTGGTGTTAGCCATTCACTATCTAAGAGTGAAGCTTTTGGCCCTCTGACATCAAATGATTATGCATTGGACACTTACATGAGTTTAGTCAAATGGTCACTGGTATCAACCAATTTGCACTGGGCAAGACTGGCTCCTAGGAGACTGTTACTATAGCAATCCATACATTAGAGGTGTTATCTACAGGGGAGAGTTAAAAAATCTCATGATATGCTGTCTAAGTTACTTGAAGCTTGGAGAATATGCAACTTGCAAGAACAATTAAAGTAAGCTTGGTCAGTGAAGGTGAGTTGCTGTGGTTGTTTAGTCGATAAGTCATGTCCAGATCTTTTGCGACCCCATGGACTGTAGCTCACCAGGCTCCTCTGTCCATGATATTACCCAGGCAAGAATACTGGAGTGGGTTGCCATTTCCTTCTCCAGGTAATCTTCCTGACCCAGGGATCAAACCCACATCTCCTGCTTTGGCAGGTGGATTCTTTACCTCTGAGCCATCTGGAAAGCCCAAAGGCGGGTTACAGGATATCACTTCCTAAACACATTTACAGCTTAAGGGATCAGATGAGTGTCCTTGGTTTCAGTGGTATCACTGCTTATTCTGTTGCTCACTTAAGCTCCAAACATAGATATTTTCTATCTCCCTTACACTTTTACACCGGATCCGTCATAAAGGTTTTTTTGGCCCTATTTCAAAAATATTTTCTGAATCCTTCCTCTTCTCTCCATTTCTACTAATATTACCACAGTCAGCGGTAAAGAACCTGCTTGCCAATGCAGGAGATGTGGGTTCGATCCTTGGATCGGGAAGATCTCCTGGAGAAGGAAATGACAACCCATTCCAGTATTCTTGCCTGGAAAGTACCATGGACAGAGGAGCCTGGAGGGCTATAGTTCATGGGGTCACAAGAGGCGGACAAGACTTAGCGACTATAACAGCAACAAACAAGCCACCAATATCTTTCTCCTGAATTTCTACAAGAGATTTATAGTTGGTATTCTTGTTTTTACTTTTTCTTCCCCTCCTGCTGCCTATGATACTTTTCTAGTACACTCAGAATAAAACTGATTTTACAAAGCCTCATAAGCTTTCTGGCTCCTAATTTTGTTACCAATCAGTCACCAGTCTTCTCTTCATTCACTACAATGGTTTCACAGGCCTTTTTTGCTCTTTGAATGTGCTAAATGTCTCCTCTTTTGCACTGTACTATTGAATATTACTTCTGTGTAAAACTCTCTGCCTCTTGATGTTGTCAAGAATTGACTTGTTCAGTTCAGTTCTAAACTCAGTTTAGTTCAAACATCATCCCCTTGAAGGTACCCACTTCTGCCTTCCTTATTTGCACGATCACTTCATCACCTGTTTTATTTCTTTACAGACACTCAGAGGTACCTGAGATTGCATTGTTCATGTATTAGTTTGCTCCTTTCTCCCACTAGAATGTGAGCTCCCTGAGAGCATGGATTTATCTGTCAGGTTCATCACTTGAACCCAGCACATCAAACAGTGCCTGCCATTTGGTAGACATGGAGAAGAGTGAACTAAAAGAAGAAAAGAATGCATGTATCAATAGATTTCCTCCCAATTTTTGAAGTTGAAACTAAGACAGAATCAATTTCAATCTCTAAAGGCTAAATCCTGGACATAAAATTCATAAGCCATTTGAACAAGGCAGTGAGCCAAATATAAAAAGCTAAGACAAGAGCTAAAGATAGTTTTGCTGGTATTCAACTCTCCTGTTAGTTGTTTGAGACCCAGACGTATTCCCTCCCTTCCCATAGTATGACTGCTTAATTTATGTATGACGTATCCCAACATGGTTGCAGTAAGTTCCTCTTTTTTATGTTACTTAATTTGTTTTTTAATTTGGTTTCTAAGACTTACAATTAAAGAATCCAAATTATTCTGGCATTTCTTGCCTCTCGCCTTTTCTTCTGCCACTGTCTCTTATCAAACTCTAAGCTCTGGTCATAATACACTTTCATCTCTTTTTCTTTCTGTCTCTTGGACCTTTACACATGCATTTCTAGATGCTTAGACTATTCTTCACTAGTTTGCCTTTGAGAAAACTTTTCAGACACCTGAAACTTAGGGATTGCATGCTTTCTTCCACCTCATAGCTTCCCCTATTTATTCTCAGTGTTATTAACAAGTCTTGCATCTCTTTAAGTCTATCTCTTTCACTGTTGTGTTTTTTCTTATTTACTATGCATTCTTGATGCCTAGCACAGAGTTCAACACATAAATCTACAATGACTGAATGAATGAAGGGCTGACTGAATAAATAAACAGAGCTACTTTGTTGGTAGCCAAAGCAGAACTAAGAGATAACAAAATAGAATCTGACTGTTAATATTCTCCTTAAGTTCAGACTATTTCCTATTGATGCTACTCTCAAGTTTTGAACTGATTTGGGGCATTCTGTTTACCTTGGACTTAGGCAAGATTTATACCGACATTTTTCAAAACTTTCTTTCCCCCTAAGGATCCTTTTAGTTTTCTGCTCATGTTTCCCTTTTGTACTCAAGAGCCTTATTTTCTGAGAGCTGTTTTCCCCTAGTTTGAGGGAAGTTTCTACCTATCAGTGCCATTTGGTTTGCCACTTTGTCAAATTTTGGCAGTGTGCCAAGCTGCTAGGGACCCTTTCAAAATAAGATCTTGTTGACAACAAAAAATAAATTCACATCACCAAGATCGTTTTCTATTTAGTATATTCCTTGGAGTCATATTTTTGAAGCCTTAAAGAAATCAGAATTGCTACCTCATCCCCCAATGTTCTTCTCCATAATCCTTCCAAAATCCTTTAGAGCTAGAAGGAAACAATTAAATAATCCAGGTCTCTTCAAGTTCATTTAATAGCTGAAAATAACAAATAGAGTGCTCAATATATGTCATGTGCAGTTGTCCCCAAAGGGAGAGAATGTTTCAATTGACTGTGACTGTGACCCAATATTATACTCTTACTCTGTAGAGTCTCAATGAGTCTGTTTTCTCCCGGACTTGGTTCAATGAATTTTTCCCCATTACATTCCATGGATCTTTTAAGTGTAACAACACTAAATGACAGCCCTTTGCTTGTTTGGCTGGCAGCTCCTCCATGAAATTTGTACTGTTACTGAATGAATTTGCAACATTACATGAATACTGTCAAGGATTCTTCATAAAATTGGATTCATGACAGTAGCATAGAAGAAGCAAAGTAGAAAAACCTTATGATGGGTAGGGATTTTGAAGAAGACATTTATAAATTGAAAATGAGTTGTCAACTACTGATTATTTTAAATAATGCCCTGTCATATGAGAAGGCTTCCCTGGTGGCTCAGTGGTAAAGAACCTGCCTGTCAATGCAGGAGACTTGGGTTCGATCCCTGGGTTGAGAAGATCCCTGGAGAAGGAAATGGCACTCCATCCAGTATTCTTGCTTGGGAAATTCCATGGACAGAGGAGGCTGGCAGGTTATAGTCCTTGGGGGTCTTAAAAGAGTCAGACATGACTGAGTGATTAAATAGCAACATCATATGAGACTTTGCCTGCTTCTCATGGGATTGTGATGGGAAAGAGAGGCAGTGGGGCGGAACAACGAAGTTCATTCTCAGCATTTGGGAGGATGATGTAGGGAGTAAATTTTATCCTCACATTTAGAGTAGTTATGAGGACATGGGGCCTGGTTACTAGTTTTAATTCAGCTTTGGCCTTAGAGTGGTGAAGGATGGCAGAATTGTTTCAATTTTCTGTACTACTTGGTGGTCACATCTGAAACACATGTGAGACACGTTTTTCACTCAGACTCTGAAGGTAGAGTTAATAATTTCAGAAATAGGGTGGAAGCCATTCAGTATAACAAAATGTAGCTATGGTTTATGAATGAGTCATGCAGAAACCAAATTAAAACTCAAGTTGATACAATTAATCTAAAAAAACGTGTGAAATGGAGAAGTTATCACCAATAGTGACAGCACTTGAGTTACAGATTTTAATCACTTGCAATCTTAATTACAGATAGTTTCCAATTATGAACAGATTATGCATCTAAACCCTATTAGGAAAATAGATATTTGTACAGAAGAATGCTCCTTTTCATCAAAACAATGGCTTCTTATCTGATTGTTCAAATAAACTTGTAAAATCCAAGTATAACTGTTAGTCACTCAGTTGTTTCTGATTCTTTGTGACCCCATGGACTGTAGCCCACCAGGCTCTTCTGTCCATGGAATTCTCCAGGCAAAAATACTGAAGTGGGTATCCATACCCTTCTCCAGGGGATCTTCCTAAAACAGGAACCAACACAGGTCAACTGCATTGCAGGCAGATTGCTTATCGTCTGAGCCACCAAGAAAGCCCTATAACTAAAAAAGAGACATGAATAAAGTACCCAGATATTAGATTCTGAGGGCAGGAGGGGTTTTAGCATGGGAGGAATGAAAGGCATGTATTCCCTTTCCATTTCCAGCGTCAAAAATAAGTCAAAAGAAGGTAAAACTTCCCCTTGACATTCTGTAACTCCATTCTGCCTTTTTCCCCACCTCTGGGTCCCCATCTGTGTTCTCCAGGTAACCAGTACCTTCTAGCTGTGCAGAAGGAAATCAAGCTTTCCCTCAAGTGCTTCTATCAAAACTCATCTTTCTCCAATAAAAATAAATATTAGAGAAGAAAGCATTCTGATTAAACTAATTCACAATAAAATGTGAATGACTGAAAGCACCTGTATGCTTTAGGTAGACAGAGAAATCTTACTGAAACTCCACAGTTTGTGTTGAACTGTCTTAAGCTTTAGCTCTATTATTTCACGCCCACCTTTATAAAAATTTATTACAAACAATGCCAGAATTAGGTTGTTTAAAGTACTTGTTCAAAGAGCACAGCCAGCAATAATAGAGCCATGATTCAAGACATGAAAAAAAGATAAAACAACTTTTTTTTTTTGAGATACTTGTTGGTGCCAATTAATTTATACTGTTTCAGATTCAGGCATTGGGAAGAGGAAAGTGCTGATAAAAAGTCCAGAATTATGAGGAGAAATAAGTTGGAGGCAGATGGTTTTGCCTAGGTATTTACCCTTCCTGGACCAACTTGTGCTACTTAAACTAGTTTTGTTTACTTCATTTTCCATTTTATCCTCCTCTACTTCTACATGGGATTATACTTTACAATGAATTAATCTGAAAGTTCCAAATTATTTATAGTTCTGACTTGATTCTCTGCCTTTCCATTCAAATTATCAGGATTTCTGAGTAGAAAAGAGATCCAACTTTGACGTTTTCATGTCTCATTATTCTTTTTTTTTTTTTTTTAATTTTTCATTGATGGGAGTTTGCAAAGTCTTATAGCCAGTGGAGAAGGGAGGACATTAGTCACAGGAGCTGAGGCTTCCAGCAACAGTGACTGTGAGGAGCGTGTGCTAAGACTGAAGGAAGGCGGCTGGGAGAAAAAGGAAGAAAATTGGGAAGTCTTCAGCCATGTAGCGATTGGCTTTTTAAACATTGAAATTCTCCCCTCCACCACTGTGATGTACTATATCAATGATTGCTTCCATGGAATCCATGATGTGGTCCATAGAAAAAGTATATGTTGTCTAGTAAGAAAATCTGGAAGAATCTAAAAAAAAATCCGTAAAATCACTATGGCTGAAAAATGCTTTTCTCAAAATAAATTGGTCTTAGAAATGGAGAATCTCTGTGTGACCTTGATTGTTCTTTTCTGTTCCATAATACCTCACCAACTCTATTACATATGCTAAAAATATTCACCAAGGCTAAATGGTAAACAAAACAAAACACTAGCTCCAACGCAACAACAAAATACCCTTCTAGCTAAAGACTTTATATCTCTTGGTGGCATTTCAATTAAAACAAAAGCTATCCAAGGCAGCATGATAATGTTTAGTAGTCTCTCTGTGTTTTAAATGCATAGATAAAAAACAAATTCTCACTAAAGCAGAAGTGTATTGCAATTCTCTTTAGATAGAAGGAATATATTCTCCAACACCAGAACACCTATGTAACCTAGAGCTAATTCCGAGAGGACTTACTTTTTAAAGCTTGTAATTCATTTGGCTCTCACTCAACTGCCAGGGGATTTATGTACAATGTATCTTGCTTTCAAGCTCTTATTTAAATAATTAAAGAAAATAGATTATAAAGGAATATGTTGACACAATTTACTGCCAGCTTGTTTACTTTTATTTTCCATTGCAAGTGGCTTTTGAAAGCAATTTCTCAGATTATCCTCCCCCATGTGTCAAAATAGAAGCTAATTCTCAACATCAAACTCCCTTTCCTCCCTAGAGAACCTGAGAATATATGAGCTCTCTTATAGGAATTCAGAAACACCCTCTTGCCTGAGGACAGATCATCTGATATTGAGGCACAGGCTTCAACATTTAATGAATATCTCCAAAACAACAAACCTTGTGTGAACTGAGTCATAAAATTGAAGCCCATAGTCTTTTATACACCTTGGAAACCCTCTAGCAAAGAAAGGAGCAGTCCATCTAGAAGAAGACTATTAATATCTTTAGTACCTTTTAACCTCAAAAATAGATTAGTTATGGTTAAGAACATAGTCTTAGAAGTCACAAATTCAAATGGATTCAAGTGGTGGTTCTGCCATTTTTAGGGTGTAACATTGAAAAACTCACGCTTCTTGGAGCTCTTTCCCCATCTGTGTCATAGGATTAATGATGTTTAGCTCCTATCTTGAAGACTAAATGATGTTAATAATGAAAAAAATCTAAGTTAAATTCTGGCACATAACAAGCATTAAATAAATTATTTTGTCCTAGGAGACAGAGTCTGAGTTGGAAATTCTTGGTCAACAGTTTTATCGGTCAATCCCAGTGACATGTATATACTATTGATACTATGTATAAAATATATAACTGATTAGAACATACTGCAAAGCTTGGGGAGCTCTACTTAATGCACTGTGGTGACCTGAATGGGAAGGAGGTCCAAAAGGGAGGGGATATATGTATAGCTGATTCATTTCGCTAAACAGTAGAAACTAACACAATGCTGTAAAGCAACTATATGCCAATAGAAATTAATTTTAAAAAAGAGGTCTATTGGTTGAGTGCTCTCTGGAAGGGAAAGAAGAAAGAAGCTAGCCAAATACGGTCTCTCCTGGGGACTGGCTTCAGTCTGATATCCCTGGGAGGCTCCGCAGCTCAAGATGCATGTCAGTCCCATTTAGAGGGGTGCAGAGGCGCAACCTATCCAGCATGGGAACTCCCATTTGGCAGAGGCATATTTTGCAAAGAAGGGTGCATCTTGAGTTGTTATCATAGCACTAACAGCAATGGATGAGAGGTGCACCTGCTGATAAAGGAGATCTGGATGGGACACTCACAGCGTCCACTAGAGTTTACTCTGGGCATTACTCAGATCTTGCTTCTTACGCCAAGTTCATCTACCAAAACACAGCTTCTCCAGGATTCTGGTGAGTCAACCTTATTGAGGAAACTTCAGAGTGGGAGGGTTAGCTGGACGAATCAGAACCTCTGCGGCTTACCATTCTTCCTTAGGCTTTAAGTCATTGGTTCCCTATCAGGCAAGTCCATCCCACCCCCCACTCCCCTCCCTGAACCAAGTCAATTGACAGTCTAGAGACATTTTGGGTTGCCATATCTGGAGGTTGCTACTGGCATAACCCTACAATGGACAGCCCCTCATGGCAGAGAATTATCCATCACAAAGTGTCAATAGAACTGAGGTTGAGAAATCCTGTATCCCTTCATTGCTTCTCCACCCACTCTAGATTCTCTCTCTCCCATGTGCACATGTGCTGGTCCAGATGGCTTGTCTAGTGGGTTGACACAGACTTTCATTCTGAGGGGTCTAGGTTCAGTTTAGCATGCTCTATCAGATCATGGTTTCTGCATAAGCCCATTTGGTTAAAAACAAATATGGAAGTACTCACAGATATTCCCATGAAACATTTGAGTTCACAACATTCCTCAACTTGCCCCCAAGAGGCTCAGTGGTTTTCTTGAGGGATGGTACAATTTTGGGGTTCAGCCTTAGTCTGTGTTGCTGACAAGTCAGATATTCAAATGTGTCAGTAGCTAGAACGTAGCTATAGAGCCTGTGTATAGTCCTATGGCTTGCTGCTGGGCCCACCTAAATTTTACTTGATGGGTCATAATGGTGCCTTCCAGTCACATGATCCCCTGCTATCCAGTGGTTAGAAGCTTAATTTTTACCATGGTTTAGTGACTCAGATGGTAAAGTGTCTGCCTGCAATGTGGGAGACATGGGTTCGATCTCTGGATTGGGAAGATCCCCTGGAGAAGGAAATGGCAACCCACTCCAGTACTCTTGCCTGGAAAATTCCATGGATGGAGGAGCCTGGTAGGCTATAGTCCATGAGATCTCAAAGCATCGGACACGACTGAGCAACTTCACTGGTTCACTAGTTCAGTAGCATTTCAGGAGCTGGTTTTTGTTTTTGTTTAATAACAGATTTGTTAATATATAACTTACATACTTTAATTTACCATACTCTAAAACACTGTATCATTCAGTGTTTTTTTAATTCATACACAGAGTTGGAGAACCATTACTACTATCTGATTTCAAAACATTTTCAGTATCATCAAATAAATCCTCATACCCATTAGCAGTCACCTCTCATTCCCTCAATTCCTCCAGGTCTAGGACACCACTAATTGACTTTCTTGTCTCCATGGATTTGATTATTCTAGAAATTTCACGTACATGGAACCACATAATGTGTGGCTTATGTATCTGGCTTCTTTCACTAAGTGTAAAGTTTTCAAGGTTTATCCATACTATAGTGTGTGCTGGTACTTCATCCCTTTTTATGTACAAATGTTATTGTATGATATATAATGTGGACTCTGCTATTGTTAACTGGAGTGTTCTTTAGATGTCTATTAAATATAATTGGTTTATAGCACTGTTCAAGTCTTGTATTTATTTATCTTCTGCCGAGTTGATTTTTCCATTATTGAAAGTAGAGTATTGACGTCTCTAACTCTTAATATGGGCTTCCCTGATATCTCAGTTGGTAAAGAATCTGCTTGCAATGCAGGAGACACCGGTTCAATTCCTGGGTTGGGCAGATCCTCTGGTGAAGGGATAGTCTACCCACTCCAGTGTTCTTGGGCTTCCCTTGTGGCTTAGCTGGTAAAGAATCTGCCTGCACTGCGAGAGACCCGAGTTCAATCCTTGGGTTTGGAAGATCCACTCCCAAGAGAGAAGGAAAAGGCTACTCACTCCAGTATTCTGGCCTGGAGAATTCCATGGACTAGAGACCGTGGGGTCCCAAAGAGTCAGACATAACTGAGCGACTTTCACTTTCACTTTCATCTCAGCATCCTTGATCATGGAATTTATATCTGTAATTTTGCTATTTGTTTACTGTCTTATGTCATTTTGTTATTCTTTGTCTCCATTTTATAGTGTATTAATTTAATTCTAATAATGCTTTATTTTACTATAGTTTTTGAGTTGTTTTCTTAATTGTGGCCCTGAAGATTATAATTAATATTAGCATCTTAAAAGAATGTATTTTGAATTAATACCAACTTAATTTCAATAGTATACAAAAACTTTGCCAATATCACTCTGTTCCTTTTCCCTCCATCTATTATTGTCATAAAAATTGCATCTTTTAACATTTTAAGCCCACTAATAGTTTTATAATTATTGCTTTATTAAGTAGTATTTTAAGTCAGATAGGAAGAGAAAGTCATTATGAACAAAAACATTCATACCTTCTTTTTTATTTACCTATGTTATCTATCTTTTCTTGGTGTTCTTTATTTCTTACAATAGTTTTGATCTGTATTTAACACTTTTTCATTTCAGTCTGAAGGACTCTAGCATTTCTTGTGGCTCTATCAACAAATTTTCAGTTTTTCTCTGGGAATGTCTTCATTTCTTTTACATTCTTGAAGGATAGTTTTGCTTGACATAGAATTGCTGGTTGTTCATCTCTTTCAGCACTTTAAATATGATGTACCATTGCCTTCTAGCATCCATAGTTTTATATTATAAAAAGTCACTTCTTAATCATATTGTAGGTGATGAGTCACTTTTCTTTTGCTGCTGTCAACATCTCTGTTGGTCTTTTCATGGTTTGACAGTACTTCCAGATGTGAATCTCTTTGAGCTTATTTTACTTGGATTTTGTTCAACTTCATGTTTAGATTAATATTTTTCATCAAATTTGAGAAGATTTTGGTCATTATTTCTTCTAATATTCTTTTTGCTCCTTCCTTTCTCTATTCTCTTTCTGGGTCTATTGGGCTTCTATAACAAACTACCTAGACTGGGTGGCTTATAAATAAGAGAAGTTTATTTCTCACAGTTCTGGAGGCTGGGAAGTTCAGGATCACAGTACAGTATGGGTGGATGAGGGCCCTCTTCCTTGTTCGTAGATGGCACTTTTTCACTATGTCCTCAAGGTTTAAGGGGCAAGGGATTTCTGTGGGGTCTCTTTGTATAATAATAATTCCATTCATGAGGGCTCCATTCCAAGGTCCCACTTCATAATAACATCACATTTGGTATTGGGATTTCAACAGAATTTTGAGAGGACACAAACATGCAGATTATTGCAGTCTTCAAATTATTTATACATTGACTTACTTGGTGATATCTCACACATTTCTGAGGCTCTGTTCTTTTTTCTTCACTCTTTTGCTTTCTGTTCTTCAGATTGGATAATATCAGTTGGCCTATCTTTAAGTTCACTGATTCACTTATGTCAATTCAAATCTGTTATTTAGCCCCTCTGGTGAAATAATTTCAGTTAATTTATTTTTCAACTACAAATTTTCTGTTTTTTAAAAAATAATTATTATACCTTCATTGATATTCTATATTTTATCCAACAATATTCTTCTATTTCCCTTTAATTTTCAGTCATGGTTTCATTTATTTCTTTAAGAATATGATAGCTTTTTAAAGTTTTTGTCTAGTAAGGCCAACATCTGTGTTTCCTTCATGACAGTGTCTATTTTTTTTCCTGGTATATGGGCCAAATTTCTTGTTTATTTACACGACTCTTACTTTTTTTGTTGAAAACTACATTTTAAATTATATAATGTGACAACTCTGGAAATCAGATTGCTTATCTTTCCAGGGTTTGTTGCTGTTGTTTGCTTATTTATTTCCCTTGGATAAATTGACAAAATGTGCCTTCTTTATTATGTGTGGCCATTGAAGTCTCACCCTAGATAGCATAATAAACTTAGTAGTCAGCTAATGACTGGATAGAAATTTTCTTAAATGACTTATACCAGTAAGTCTCCCAGCCTTTGATGAAGGCTTTTGAATTTGGTGCACATAGTCAAAGGTTGTCACCTGACCCGCCTCCTGAGAAATTTGTATGCAGGTCAAGAAGCAACAGTTAGAACTGGACATGGAACAACAGGCTGGTTCCAAATCAGGGAAGGAGTATGGTCAAGGCTGTATATTGCCACCATGCTTATTTAACTTATATACAGAGTACATCATGAGAATTGCTGGAGTGGATGAAGCACAAGCTGGAATCGAGATTGCCGGAAGAAATATCAATAACCTCAGATATGCAGATGACACCACACTTATGGCAGAAAGTGAGGAAGAACTGAAGAGCCTCTTCATGAAAGCAAAAGAGGAGAGTTAAAAAGCTGGCTTAACATGCAACATTTAAAAAACTAAGATCATGCCATCTGGTTCCATCAGTTCATGGCAAATAGATGGGGAAACAATGGAAACAGTGACAGACTTTATTTCTGGGGGGGGGCTCCAAAATCACTGTAGATGATGACTGCAGCCATGAAGTTAAAAGACCCTTGCTCCTTGGAAGAAAAGTTATGACCAACCTAGACAGCGTATTAAAAAGTAGAGATATTACTTTGCCAGCAAAGGTCTGTCTAGTCAAGGATATGGTTTTTCCAGTAGTCATGTATGAATGTGACAGTTGGACTATAAAGAAAGCTGAGCACCGAAGAATTGATGCTTTTGAACTGTGGTGTTGGAGAAGACTCTTGAGAGTCCCTTGGACAGCAAGGAGATCCAACCAGTCCATCCTAAAGGAAATCAGTCTTGAATAATCATTGGAAGGACTGATGCTGAAGCTGAAACTCCAGTACTTTGGACACCTGATGCGAAGAGCTGACTCATTTGAAAAGACCCTGATGCTGAGAAAGACTGAAGGCAGGAGGAGAAGGGGATGACAGAGGATGAGATGGCTGGATGACATCAGCAACTCAATCGACATTCATTTGAGTAAGGTCCGGCAGTTGGTTATGGACAGGGAAGCCTGGCTCGCTGCAGTGCATGGGGTTGCAAAGAGTCAGACACGACTGAGCGACTGAACTGAACTGAACTTTGAATTTGGTGGTATGACTTCAATGCTACAGCAGGTAGTTAACAACTATGCCTTAGCCTTTACTACTTGCTTGTGAAGAGCCTCAAAGTCAGCCAGAAGTGAGAGAATATGGTCTTCATATGTTCTTCCTGGCCAGGTGCAGAGCCTTGAATTTATGAATAGTATTTTAATTCCTCAGAAAAATACTGGAGGTTTTCAAAGCCCTCGAAAGGCATCTCTTTCATCAACTTTTCCTTTTAAATTATATGGGCAGTCTATTGTTAGTCCTAACTGGTATTATTGCCTCAGGCAGCTATGATGTTAAACAATTGTCACTGATTGTTTTTGACAAAAGCCTCAGGGATAACGCTATTCAAGAGTTCTGAGTCAAGTCAAATAAAGACAAGCTCTGAGAATAGGGCTTTTCTAGGACTCTTCCAGACAAATCAAGTAGTGACAATTTTTCTGAAAATTGAATATTTTTTGGGTGGGAGTCCAAATCTGTATTGCCCTCTCTAATGGCCACTAAGCTGCTGGTTTTCACAGTCTTTTGTTTCTGAAGCTGTTGATTTTCCAGGCTACTGTGGGGTTGGGAATATTGGAAGGGGGATTAGACAAGTTAAAATATCACTTATCTGACTGTTGTTATCAAGATTCAGTCATTTTTCATGAATAATTACTACTTGAGTTTTGCAAGTTTCTGGTTAATTTCCAAGCTCTGAAAAAGTCAATTTTGAAAAAATTTTGCTAGTGGTCTTGCTGCTTTATGGATGAGCAGATTTTCTGAAATCATTATTCTGGAAGTTCTTCCTATAGGAACTCTTTTTAATGGTGCACAGTTTCTCTGATGTGATTCATTAGGATCTGTGCTATAATTCTATTTGAGTTTGCCTGAGGCTCTATATGACATCTTTCTCTACCATAGATATCTCAAGTACCCTGAGATCTACTGGGTTAATTGGCCCAACTGGTAGAGTTGAGTATATTACAGCCTGGACCTGTTACCATACCCTTTCTTTTTCTAGCTCCGCTCGTATGCAACAAACTTCAATGTCACCCACAACAGTGCTCAACCAGTATTTGCAAATATGGGATCTCTTTCCTCTAAAGCAAAGAAGCCTCAAGGCATTGTGCTTCTTTCCTAATAATAAGGGGTGCAAAGTACAATAACTTGTTTTTCTAGGACATGTCCTGGAGTGCTTCAGCCAACTAGATCCCCAACAAGTCTGTTAGGGGAAGCACACTGACTGAAACCGCCCACCCTGGCCAGGAATCACAGTAACCATTTGCATGAGTTGTTTTATGGCAGGACGTCCTGGTAAGGAACACAGAACTAATAAGCTACCACCAACCAGAAGAGTTTGGGAAAGGTCAAAAGGAGACACCACATGTCCAACCACCTCCCAGAATCCTTCTCGCTGACGTTCATCTTGGCTGAACAATGTTGTACACCACCAGGAAGGACTCGGAATGATTTGTCAAAGACAACCGGGAAACTAAACCCATCAACCTAAAACCGGAGGCTGTGAGCCACAAGGCAGAGCAGTTCTCCTGGGTTCCCTTACTCTGCTGCTCTCTGCCCAGATGCCCTTTTCCAATAAAGTCTCTTGCTTTGTCAGCAAGTGTTTCTTCAGACAATTCTTTTCCAGGTGTTAGACAAGAGCCCACTCTTGAGGCCATGAAGAGGGCCCCCTCTTCCTACAACAAGTCTGTTGATGCAGAAGCACCTTGATCTTTGTAGTTTTTTCCCCTTCCAAATTGTGAAACATATGCATCTCTTTAATAAATCCAGAGTACTTGCCACCTCTTTCTCAATGAACTTGTTATACATGATGTCATTAATATAGTAGACAAATGTGATATTGCTTGGAAAGTGTCAGATGTTGCAGGCCTTTTAAGTCATATTGTGACAAATAGCAGGAGAGACAGAGATCCACGAACAATGACCATGAATGTGTGCTGCTCTTTATCCCACGTGAATGCAAACTAATTTTGACCCTCCTTTTGTTGCAAGAATCCATTTGCATGGGCAAATTAAGTTTAAGTACAAATTCTGAACTGGAGTGACTCTCTGACTCATCTGTTTGTATGTGGGGAGAATGGGCCATGGAAAGACTCTCTACTAGGGACAGAGGTTGCTTTGTGACCCATCTTTGCCCTCCGGTATTTTTGGAAATTTCACAGCAAGCTTTCCATCCCCTTCTGTTGATTAAGATAGTTACAAACATCCATCCAGATTTAAGGACCAATGTCACTAAAAGATTACAGAAAGGAAGAAAAATAAATTGAGGTAGTCACCTTTGGAATATATAATTGGCCCAGCTTTATTATGATGGCATTTTATTTTCACATCTACTAAAATAGGCTTTAATCATTTCTCCACATCCAACTATAATGAATCCACTTGTTTCAAATCTAATTGTGTTTAGATATTGTTGTGCTATTTATTCACATCTCTTAAATTGCTTCATTATTGCAATCAGCCCTCGTGTTCTGTGAATGAAATATTTTCATTATTAAATTCAGCTCCTTGGTATGTAAACTCTATAAGAAAAGGATTTTGTTTTGTCTTTGGTTATATACCTAGAATCTAGAAAACTGTGGGACATATTCTGGGAACTCAGTAAATATTTGCTGTATGAATAAAAAATAAAACCCAAAGGGCTTATGTTAGCTTTCCGTAAGCATTTGGCAGGTAAAGTCCATTATCTGAGAGGCAAAACTGGGGGTGGTTAACAAAGGCCATTGATGAGTCAAAAAAGACTGAAAATCGAGTGAGAAATTATCAAAGTTCAAGCAGCATGAGCATTGCCCTCAAGTTTTGGATCATTAAACTCAGCAGAAAAGGTTCTGCCTCACCTGGGACTGTTTTATTAGCCTCTCTACATGTGCAGCAGTTATATTTCTCTGGTCTTGGCATTTATAAAACACTGTTTGGCATCTATGATACATTCTCATCCTCTCACTGGCACCTTAAATATATTCAAAAAATCTTTCATCCATATGATCGTATGTAATTACCCTACAAACTCTATAGATAGAAATTAATAGTTTCATTTTAGATAATTTCCTTATTCGAGATCACTGGATTATAAGTGGCACAGATTTGATTTGACTTAGTTTTATTAGTTTTCCTCCTTTAGCTCCATTGTCTTGACCAACATTCCAACTACCTACTCTGATTTACTGCAGTTTGGAAAGACAGAGACAAAACATATTTTTAGCCTGTGTTTACCCATTGGTGAAATGGTTCATGGAGGGTGGTTTTAGTTGCATTCAGATGGTTATCCTAACAAAAAATATTTCTCCCATTGGATTACTGAAAATAATAATAGTTATAATTTTCATAGTTTTAATAGTAGCTAACATTTATTTAAATTTTACTGTATATGCTAAGTTGTTTCCTAAATGTTTATTATTTAACATGCATTTTGCTAACATGGAAAAATATGTCATATCTTTCTTCTAATACTTAGTGACAAAATTTAAAGTGTAAGTATCTGGTAAAAGTGATCAATCAATTCAGAGTCACATTAAATCTTCCTTTATCTGTTTCATAGAAACTCTTGAGATCCGAGGTCAAACTTCAGTTCTTCACCACATGCAATGTGCCTGTGAGGACCTCATTTTCTGAACTTACAGCTTTTATAGTTTGTTTCACTTATTTGATACTTATTGTATTATTGTCTTGTATATGAGTATTCTTTACAGAGAATTTTCTATTAAAAATAGCACAGTTTTCCCCTCTTTTGTACCAAATGTGAGTAACAAGACTGTATATATTCGTCTGAAAAATGTTCTTTTGTTCTCTTTCGTTTCCATCTACAAGGCAACTTACACATATAAACAATAAAATAAAACTAAAACCATAACAGAAAAAGACAAATCAGAATAGAAAATAGTAAACAGTCCAGAGAAAGTAGAATGAAAAGGAGGTAAGTCTCCTTGGCTCTACTTATCCTGAAGAGCAAAGGAAAGGGAAATTTAGGCATTCACCTGATTTTCATTGGTGGGGGAGGGAAAAAAAAAGCATTAGCTTTCTAGGGGGAACAAATCATTTCCTGGCACTAAGCTTTAAAATAAATTTCCATCGAGAAATGTCTTATGAGGACTCTGAACAAATTAATTAGAGATATTTCCAACAGCAGGACTTCCCTGTAGCTCAAATGGTAAAGAATCTGCCTGAGGTGCAGGAGACCAGGGTTTGATCCCTGGGTCAGGAAGATCCTCTGGAGAAGGAAATGGCTACCTACTCCAGTATTCTTGCCTGGAGAATTCCATGGACAGAGAAGCCTGGTGGGCTACAGTTCGTGGGGTCGCAAAAAGTCGGACACAACTAAGCAACTAACACACACATACATTTTCAACAGCAGACTGCAGCACAGTCAGTAGAGTGAAATGGTTTTTCTTATATGTTCCTTATACATCCCTTAATGAATCAGACTTTATAAAATACAAGTCAGTTAAAAACGTCATTCAAAGACTCAATGCTGCTGATCCAATGTTCACAAAATGTATCAAACTGTTTACTGATGTTTTTAGAGAAATGAGATGCTGCTTGTAAAGGTGATTAATTAATAAAAGTTTTTGTTTTGCTCATGGCTTTGCCATCTAGGTGTCTGTTCCTTTCTTCACAGACTTAAGAGATTTAGTCAAATCCACAAATGAAGTGTTGATTTTTAAAAACAAAGTAATTGAGATTATTTCAATTTTCAGTTCCAGAATTGTTTTTATTCTTATCCCTCTCAAAGCACAACTTATCTTTGGGAGGAAATCCTGGTGAGTTAACTCACTTGTCCAAAAAACCCCTGAAGAAACAGTTCTTCTTAATTAAGGCAATGAACTGTCTCTGTGTGTGTGTGTGTGGTAAATTTATCTATTGAAATAGAACAAAGTTAAAGAAAAGTACACACCTCTTTTCACTAGAACTATCATATATTCAATATTCAATATTAGTGAATATTCAATATTCACTAGAACTATCATAAAGTAAGCACAACTATGTAACCATGACCCAATCAAGTAGTAGAACATTCTGTCTCCCAAAATCCCCCTCATGGTCCTGACAAGTCACCATTCCCTCCTACCCAAAGACATCCTGACTTTAAATATCATAGCTAAGGGAATTGCCTGGTGATCCTGTGGTTAGGACTTGGTGCTTTCACTGCCTGGGCCCCAGTTTGATCTCTGGTCAGAGAACCAAGATCCTGTAAGTCATGCAGTTTGCCCCCCAATTTTAAATAAGCATATAAATAAATACCATAGCTTAGTTTTGCCTATTTTTGAACTTTTAATGAAAGGAGTCATACGGTTTGGGTTCTTTGGTGTCTGGCTTTGTTTGCTTACTGTTGTGTTCATGATTCTCATATCCAGGCTCATGCTGCAGTGTAGCTGTGGTCCATTCATTTTATTTGTAAACAGTATTCCATCGTATAAATATGCATGCTCAGTCACTCAGTTATGTCCAACTCTTTGCAACCTCATGGATGGTACCCCTCCAGGTTCCTCTGTCCATGGAATTTTCTAAGCAAGAATATTGGATTGGGTTGCCATTTCCTATTTCAGGAGATCTTCCTGACCCAGGGATCCAACCCACACTTCATTTTATCCAACTGAAGTACTGAGAAATATCAATAACCTCAGATATGCAGATAACACCATCCTTATGGCAGAAAGTGAAGAGGAACTAAAAAGCTTCTTGATGAAAGCGAAAGAGGAGAGTGAAAAAGTTGGCTTAAAGCTCAACATTCAGAAAACTAAGATCATGGCATCTGGTTCCATCACTTCATGGAAAATAGATGGGGAAACAGTGGAAACAGTGTTAGACTTTATTTTTTTGGGCTCCAAAATCACTGCAGATGGTGATTGCAGCCATGAAATTAAAAGACGCTTACTCCTTGGAAGGAAAGTTATGGCCAACCTAGATAGCATATTAAAAAGCAGAGACATTACTTTGCCAACAAAGATCCGTCTAGTCAAGGCTATGGTTTTTCCAGTAGTCATGTATGGATGTGAGAGTTGGACTGTGAAGAAAGCTGAGTGCAGAAGAATTGATGCTTTTGAACTGTAGTGTTGGAGAAGACTCTTGAGAGTCCGTTAGACTGCAAGTAGATCCAACCAGTCCATCCTAAAGGAGATCAATCCTGAATATTCATTGGAAGGACTGATGTTGAAGCTGAAACTCCACTACTTTGGCCACCTCATGCGAAGAGTTGACTCATTGGAAAAGACCCTGATGCTGGGAAGGATTGGGGGCAGGAGGAGAAGGGGACGACAGAGGATGAGATGGCTGGATGGCATCACCGACTCAATGGGCATGAGTCTAGGTAGACTCTGGGAGTTGGTGATGGACAGGGAGGCCTGGCGTGTTGCGATTCATGGGGTCGCAAAGAGTCAGACACGACTGAGCAACTGAACTGAACTGAACTGAAGTACTAATGACCATGTGGGGTTTTCCAGTTGGAGCTATTGTAAATAACACAACCTTTAATGTTCTTCTGCAAGCCTTTTAGTGACCGTGTAGTAGAGTGATTGTGGGATCACTGGAGATGTGTGTTCCATTTTGATTGATACTGCCAGTTTCCCAAAGTGATTGGACTAATTTACACTCCTATCAGCAGTGTTCATCATCCTGATCCTTCACATTTGTTTCTGTCAATGTTTCAATTTGAGTCCTTCTACTGCTTGTGTAGTGGTATACCAGTGTGTCTTTAATTTGCATCTCTCTAGTGACCAATGAGGTTGACTGCTTTGTTATATGATTACAGATCATTTAAATACCCTGCTTTGTGAAGTCTTTTGTCAGTTTTGCTATTAGCTTGTGTGTCTTTTCATGAAATGGTGCTTAAATTTTCTAATATGCTATGGGTGTGAGCTCTACTTTTTCAGCTTCTTAACTTTTTATAAATGGGAGTTTTTCATTAAATAAAAAAAAAAAAGCCTAAGATATCAGTGTCTTCCTTTAAGTTAGTTCTTCAGTGTCTTTTCCTTCTCCAGATCCTAAAAATATTCTTGTTTTCCTCTAGAAGCTCTAAAGTTTTACCTCTCACATTTAAATCCACATAGAATGTTGTCATCACTACTGATGAAATAGTAGACATAATGATAAGAATAATAGTAGTTGCCGTTTGTTCTGTGCTGGGTAGTAGATATCCTGGGATTTTAATTCTCAAAATAAACCACAAAGTAGATATTATCTATATTTGAAAGATAAAGGAATTGACCTTTGGGGATGGTTAAGTACCTGTTGTCCTCATCATATTAATAGTAAAAGATGGAGAAATAATTCAAATTCCTGTCTGCTTCTTTCCACAGAAAACACGTTTATTATTTCACCAGATTTCTTTAAAGGGGATCCTATTTGTAGACTGTATCCAAGTGAGAATCTTAAAAACTACATAAATATCCTAAATGTAGAAACTCTAGTTTCTGGAGAAAGAAATCAAGTGAATAAAATAAAAATAAAAAGCAACATTTAGTGGAAATTCTAAAGCAGCACATCAATAAAATACAAAAGTATAAAAAGATGAAAATAATACACCAAGAACTCAGAAGAGAAGAAAATGGATCAAAAGGACTGGCAACAATAGAGGCTGACAAATGAAATCATTAATGTTCAGCTTCAATCTGCAAAGCATTGTTGGATAGCAGGCAAGAAAGAGAAAGAGCAGGAAAAATTGATGAAAGTCAGGGACAAAATAAGGCTGAGTGTTATCACTTCATAGGTTGGGTTTCTAAGTTCACACTCAAGGGGTTTCTTACTTTGTTTTTACCCAGATAAGCTCTCATTCAGATAGGGAAGATGGCTTTTTGTTATATTGGCTATTGTCAACATGATAAAATGGAAGCCTTGTTTTTCAGTCCACTTGTTAAATCAGAATATTGCTTTCTATTAAATTATTTTTTATAGCAGGCTCTATTTAGATGGATAAACATCGCTGAAATAGGTAGCTCAAAATAAAAGAAATAAAAATATAAATATAGTATCATTTAATACCTTTCTCCTTTTCATTAATATCTCTCTTACTAAGCATGAAGATTATTCTCCTCAGAGCAGCCAAGGAGAAATTTTGATGATCTTTTTGAATCAGAACAAGCATCCTATGTGACTGACTACCTATTCTTCCACCCATTACATTTTCTCTTATCAAACATTTAATATTTCTCAGCTCTGGGTACCTTTATATTGTTATTATTATAAGAATAGCATTTTTCATTATAAATTTTTTTAGCAACACTGCAATGTATGAAACTGTCAAAGTTGGAACTACACTACTTGGTACAGATCAACCTTTAAAATAATGCTGGTAAAAAACTGATAGGAGGTGTAAGACAGAGAGTTAAAGTTTTCTCACCTTAGCTTTTGTGCTATTTATCTGATTCAACAACAGTGGTCCTACAAAGAGGATGTTGACATAGTTGAGTCATGAGTGCTAAGTCACTTCTGTTGTGTCCAACTCTTTGTGACCCTATGGACTGTAGCCCACCAGGCTCCTCTGTCTGTGGGATTCTCCAGGCAAGAATAGTGGAGTGGATTGCCATGCCCTCCTCTAGGGGATCTTCCTGACCCAGGGATCAAACCTGTGTCTCTTATGACTTCTGCATTGGCAGGTGAGTTCTTTACCACTAGCGCCACCTGACATTTTAATGTTTTAACATTTGAAAATGTTATAACTTCATTATAAAATGTAATTAAATGTTATAAACATATTATAAGTATAAAAATTCATACTTATTCAAAAGACTTAATATCACATCTTATTCTATAATTTTAATTGAAGGAAATTTTATGAGGCTTGAATATGCTGTGTGAGAGATACATGTGCTCATGTAGCAGGATCAAGTTTTAGGAAGATATTTGATATGAGGGATCAGAGCTTTCAAGTTGCTTCTTTTTCCAGACTCCAACTCACCTGGAGATAATCAAAAGCAGCATTCTTATTACCCATAACTAGTCTCCTGGTCAAGATGGTGAACAGACTTAGGGAGGCCCCTGAGGAAGAAGGGAAGGCTGGAGCCTGCATCGTTTCTTAGAAATGGATGAGGCAGACAGAAGAACTTACTAAGAAACCAGGAAGGCATGCATGTATGTTCTGTCCAGTCAGTCATGTCCAGCTCTTTGCAACCCCCATGGCCTGCAGCCCATCAGGCTCCTCTGTTCATGGAAATTTCCAGGCAAGAATACTGGAGTGGGTTGCCATTTCCTCCTCCAGAAGATCTTCCTGACCCAGAGATCAAACCTACATCTCCTGAGTCTCCTACATTGGCAGACAAATCCCTTTCCACTAAACCATCTGGGAAGCTATGAGTGAAGGAGTAAACGAAAATTCAAAATAGAAATACACAGGGAGAGGGAGCGATGTGGTGCATGGTTTCTTGTGTGTTTTTTGTTTGTTTTGTTTTTCAGAATAGAAAAATGACAATGCAAAGAGGAGGAAGCAAACCTAACTTGAACAAGTTCTTATGGTCTGGATGTACCTGCTACCTGTGTAAAAAGTGAGTCTTCTCATCCTTGTTCTGAATCAGTCTTCTACCGTTCCAATTACAAGTAGGAAATGGCAAGTATATAATATAAATAATTCTCCTCACAAAGCAATATGCTTAATGCTGACAGTGAATAGTTATTTGTTTAATCAGTGAATATTTATTGAGCCTTGTTTATATGACAGGCATATTTAAAATCTGGACACACACATCTAAATATACACAATTTCTGATCTCAAGGAAATTCATGACTAGTAGAATGTGTATCCAAGTCAGAAGATCATGATAGAATAACTGTGTTTAGTGTTATATGAAAGGAGCATGGTGCCATTTGAGTGGGAAGGAAATATACAAATTTTTCTAAGATACAGGCAGGCTTTTTAGAGGAAGTGATGGTTGAACTAATTTTAAAACTTGAATAGGACTTTACCAGATGGATTGAAATGAGATAATAATGCCAGATAGGGGTAATATTTTGAGCAAAAGAATCTAAATATTAGATTCTGGGTATCTTTCTACACATAAACTCATCCTTAGGCATCAAGGAGCCCTTAAAAAAATGTTACGGTATTGAAATATTGTAGGATTTGCATTTTAGAGTTTCTGGTAACTTGTTCAGGTTATTCTGGAAATTCCAACACCAAGAGACAAAATAATAATAAAAATTAGAGCTGGAATTTATGGTTACCATGGATAAAATACTCTTTGAAGCATTTATCATGTAATATTTTATGCTTACAAGAACCATGTGAGGTAATTTTATTATTGATTCTGTTACATAGATGAGGAAATGAAGGCACTGAAAAGTGATGGAACTTGCAGGTCACGTCCATCTAGTCAAAGCTATGGTGTTTCCAGTGGTCATGTATGGATGTGAGAGTTGGATTATAAAGAAAGCTGAGCGCCAAAGAATTGATGCTTTTGAACTGTGGTATTGGAGAAGACTCTTGAGAGTCCCTTGGACTGCACGGAGATCAAACCTGTCAATCCTACAGGAAATCAGTCCTGAATATTAATTGGAAGGACTGATGCTGAAGTTGAAACTCCAGAACTTTGGCCACCTGATGCGAAGAACTGACTCATTGGAAAAGACCTTGATGCTGGGAAAGATTGAAGGAAGGAGGAGAAGGGGACAACGGAGGATGAGATGGTTGGATGAGATCACTGACTCAATGGACATGAGTTTGAGCAAGTTCTAGGAGATGGTAAAGGACAGGGAAGCCTGGCGTGCTGCAGTCCACGGGGTTGCAGAGTCAGACATGACTGAGCAACTGAACAACAACAGGATGTAAACCCAGGCAGTCTGTATCAGAATCTGTGTAATTAAATAACACAACTATATAATAGAGAGGCTGTTGCCAAACTGATGAAGAGTAATTTAAACATTAGGTATAAGCATTCAGAAAGGAACTAGGAAAGGTAAGTTGTGCCTGGCTCTTGCGACCCTATAGACTCTAGCCTACCGGGCTCCTCTATCCATGGGATTTCCCAGGCAAGAATACTGGAGTGGGTTTCCATTTCCATCTCCAAGGGATCTTCCCTGAGCAGGGATCAAGCCCGTGTCTCCTGCACTGGCAGGCTATTCTTTACTGCTGAGCAACCAGAGAACCACACTAAGCTCTGTACAAGTGCTACCAGTTCTAAGTCTCAAAACCCCCCAGGAGGCAGGAGACCAGCCCAGAGACCTTAAGTGACTCGTCTCAGGCCACAGAACTAGGAACTTGAAACCTGCTTAAGGCCAGGGCTAGAACTTGAAACCAGAGCTGCCTGCTTCCCACCCAGACAGACGAGTGAGACACTGAGAGAATCTTGTGCAGTGGAGACAGAAAAAGGAGTTGATTAGTGTCACAGACTGTACTCTCGTTCACTGAATCACATGCAAGAGTCCAAGCGCCATACATTTGCAGTTTACTTAGATCCAGAGTCATATTCAGCTTACTTTACGAGTTTACCTAGCTCAGGGGTGATACACTCGACCAGAACAGACGGGTGTTCTCGGCAGAGTTCTCCTTGCCTGCCTCAGCTCCATGGAGACACAGTGGTTGTCATGGCTGGTCTGAGGAGCTGAAGCAGGTTTGAGCAGGCCAACAGCTAAGAATGTTCCCTCCTGCCAAATGCTGTCACATATGCCTTCCTGGTACACCAGGCTCAGGGGCTGTAAATAACAAGATCCTTCCAATAACAGGATGCACACACTGAAACTAACAAGACAAGCTTCCAATTTGCTATTCCCAATTTGCTTACATTTCTGTATGACTGCCCTACTAGGGTGCTGGTAGTGCTTTCCCCTATACAATGTCCTGCTATAACAAGGACCACAGAGGTGTGGCTGGCTTCCCTGATGGCCCAGTGGTAAAGAATCTGCTTGTCAAGCAGGAGATCCCTGGGTTGGGAAGATCCCCTGGAGAAAGGAATGGCAACCCATTCCAGTACTCTTGCTTGGAAAATCCCATGGACAGAGGAGCCTGGAGGGCTACAGTCCATGGGATTGCAGTGAGTCAAACATGACTTAGTGACTAAACAATAACAAGGTTGATCATAGCCATGACCATAGCAACAGACTGAGGAATTAATACTCTTCTACCAAAAGGTCCCATCACTTCATGGGAAATAGGTGGGGAAACAGTGAAAACAGTGTCAGACTTTATTTTTTGGGGCTCCAAAACCACTGCTGATGGTGATTGCAGCCATGAAATTAAAAGATGCTTACTCCTTGGAAGGAAGGTTATGACCAACCTAGATAGCATATTTAAAAGCAGAGACATTACTTTGTCAACAAAGGTCCATCTAGTCAAGGCTATGGTTTTTCCAGTGGTCATGTATGGATGTGAGAGCTGGACTGTGAAGAAAGCTGAGTGCAGAAGAATTGATGCCTTTGAACTGTGGTGTTGGAGAAGACTCTTGAGAGTCCCTTGGACTGCAAGGAGATCCAACCAGCCCATCCTAAAGGAGATCAGTCCTGGGTGTTCATTGGAAGGACTGATGTTGAAGCTGAAACTCCAATACTTTGACCACCTCATGTGAAGAGTTGACTCATTGGAAAAGACCCTAATGCTGGGAATGATTGGGAGCAGGAGGAGAAGGGGATGACAGAGGATGAGATGGTTGGATGGCATCACTGACTCGATGGACATGGGTTTGGGTAAACTCCGGGAGTTGGTGATGGACAGGGAGGCCTGGTGTGCTGAGATTCATGGGGTTGCAAAGAGTCAGACACGACTGAGTGACTGAACTGAACTGAACCAAAAGGTCAACCATTAGGATGCAGAATTAGATAATTGTGAATAATTATAGATTTGTGTAAGAAAAGGTAAGAAGATGAATATTAAAAAGACTGTAAAAGTTAGTCTCTAAAAGGATTTCCACCCAAGTGACTAGATGAAGATCTGTCTAAACCTTCAGGAGACTGAAAGATAATAGCAGGGTGAGGGGAAAGGGCATGGAAATGATCAGGGTAGGCAGTATCAGCACTATTATCCCCACCACAATTTGCATAAAGTACTTCCCAGTGAGCTTTTCTATGTCTCATGAGAAACAGTTACATGGTAATGAAACTTGTCAGTTATTCCCTTGATAGTAACAGCTAGAGCTGCTTCTCTCTAGGTAGAATATTCTGATCTTGTTATTTACTTTTATTTTGTCTTGTTCTGAAAATGATTTGAGTTATCTTACAAAATTCATAATCTATATAACATAAATAGATGAGAAAAAAAGCTCAGGAAAATAAACCTCTGGATAAATGTGTGTGTGTGTGTGCGTGTGTGTGAGAGAGAGAGACAGACAGACAGACAGATAGAGAGAGGGATTTGGAGTTTGATAAATACTTTAAAAACAGGAGTTGTCATTTAGTTTCTGATTCAGCATAAACCCTCCCTCCATAGGTTATCATGATTAAAAAATATGTCTTTTAATTTGACAAAATGCAAACATATCTTTACTAGAAGAGAAGTGGTAGAAAACTTCTCTTGAAAAAAGTGAACAAAGAAAGATTTCTCATCCCAGACAAAAGAAAAGAACCTAGGAAGGGAGCCAAACAAAGAAGATTCCAAGGAGAGAGATGGAAAGTAATGCCAAGAGGCAAACACATTAAGAAGATTTAGAGATCCGACTAATTAAAAATTTAAAAGCTTTATTTGTCAAAAACATAAACAACCCAAATGTTCTCAGATAGAGGACAGGTTGAAACAATCTAAGAGCACTTGCTGTGTAGGCGGGAACTTGCTGGGCCAGGGAGGTCTTTGGTTGAGGGAGGTTAAGCATCAGTTCAAGGTCACCAGCCAAGATGTGAGCCGACAGTTCTGTGTTCCGTATCACATCCTCTTAGACATCATGCTTATTTCTCACTCTAGATTTCCCTGGGATTTATCTATTTCATTCTCTTTTAAAGACTGTTGTTTCCTTTATTATTTCTATAAATTTTGCTTTGTTTTATATTCAGTATATTCTTCAATGATTCTTCAATTTTTCAATAATTTTCTCAGTATTCTGTTAATGTTCATTAAATAAATACATGAATGTCCTGACTGGTTATTTTTGGTACACAGAATTTTTTTTGGTGGTCCAAAGCTACATTACATTCTCATTTTATATTTTTCAGTACATATTATTAAATTTTCAGTGGATAGAATAATGGTTTCTGAAGAAAATTATAATTGGGTTTCCTTCTTTCCAATAATGAAGCTTATTTTACCTCTCATGTCTTAATGTCTACACCAGAACTTTAGAACTATATGAAGTGATGCAGGAGATTTCTGATACCCTTATTTAGTCCGTTAATAAGAATTCTGTTAATATTCTTTGTTTAAAAAAGCCCACTCATGTTTTTATGTTAGTTTTTTTTTTTCTGTTTAAAAATGCTGCTTTAAAGTGGTTATTCTTTATCATTTTGAGATATGCATTTTCCTGTTCTTGGTTTTATGTTTTCTTTTTTAAACAGGAATAGGTGATGAACTTTATTGACTAACGTTTTAGCTTCTATTCTGTGGAGACTTTTTCTTTTAGGGTTTATTGAAATAAATCTTTATATCATTAAGTGTCTTGATGTTATCATTCCTTGCATTCCTAATTGATAGAAATGTTACATTCTTGTCAGAGATTATGTCAGTGTAGCACTTTTTACTTTGGTTTGCATAAAAACCACCTGGGATAAATGTCAAAATGCAGATTCTATGGACACTCCTGGAGATTTGGGATTCAGTAGGTCCAGGGTGAGGTTGAGAACTTGAATTTTTAGAAGAACCTCTTCCACACTATGATCCTAACATGTAATACACAGTTCAAATTTTGAGAAACATGATTTAAATGAATCTTTGAGTTTTACTTATTTGTATTTTTGTCATTGTTGCAATAATGTGAAAAGTGAAAATAATCTATTTGTTTTTAAGGATTGACATTTTTTTTGTCCTCTGGGTTTGCTGAAAATGAAAGTGTCAGTCACTCACTCGTGTCTGACTCTTTTTGACCTCATAGACTGTAGCCTGCCAGGCTTCTCTGACCATGGGATTCTCCAGGCAAGAATACTAGAGTGGGTTGCCATTCCCTTCTCCAGGGGTTCTTCCCAACTCAGGGATCAAACCTGTGTCTCCTGCATTGGCAGACAGATTCTTTATCGCTGAGCCATCAGGAAATCCTGTGGACTCAATTGCATCCCCTCAGGTCCATATCGGAGAAGGCAATGGCACCCTACTCCAGTACTCTTGCCTGGGAAACCCCATGGACGGAGAAGCCTGGTAGGCTGCAGCCCATGGGGTCGCGAAGAGTCAGACATGACTGAGCGACTTCACTTTCACTTTTCCCTTTCATGCACTGGAGGAGGAAATGGCAACCCACTCCAGTATTCTTGCCTGGAGAATCCCAGGGACGGAGGAGCCTGGTGGGCTGCCGTCTATGGGGTCGCACAGAGTCGGACACGACTGATGCGACTTAGCAGCAGCAGCAGGTCCATATGTTGAAGCCTGTACCTCCAAGGTGATGGATGGTATTTGGAGACAAGGCCTTAGGGGGCTGATAAGGATTTGATGAGGTCATGAGGGTGAGGCCCTAATGATGGGATGAGTGCCCTTATAAGGAGACCAGAGAGCTTGCTCTCCACCGTGTGAGCATATGCTGAGAAGGTGGAATCTAAAAACCAGGAAGAAAGTCTCACTAGGAACAGATCTCTGCAACACCTTGATCTTGGATTTCCAGCTTCCAGAGCTATGAGAAAAAAAAATTCATTTGTTTAAGCTACCCATTCTTTGGTATTTTGTTATAGCAACCTGAACAGACTAAAACACCCACTGTAGAATTAATTTCTGAAATAAAATGTACAAAGATAGATGAGTATAATAAAGCACCACTTGAGACATACATTCTACAATTAAAAAAATCAATAGTTTAAATCACTTTTCAGTAGTTTAAATCACTTATCCAGTTTGCTGAGGCAGTTTCAGCTTGGATTTTGTATTTGTAACAATACAACAGTCTTTAGCATGACTCCCTGAATCTCCTACATTCTATACAATTACTAAGTTAATTTTCCTTTGAAAACCTGCATTTACTTTTATTTATTTATTCATTCATTCACTCAGCCATTCATTCATTCATTTTGAAGACTCTTAGGCAATGAAGTCACTGTCAGGTACTGGAAATCTGGTGTGTATTGACATATCCTAAAAAAAAGGTATCTCAGAATAGATGTAGATTATGTACAGGAAACTGCAAAGTTCAGAGAGGAGAGAACTTCCTTTTGGTAGGGTGCAGGAATCAAAGTTTGAGCTGGCTCTTGGTGTTTGAATAGAATTTTAACAGGTGGAGATGAAGAAAAGGGTAGCTCAACAACAAGGCATAAAACAACAAATTCACAAGGCATAAAAAAGAAAATTGTAAGTTCTACAAGGACAATTACATGTAGCTTAGTTTAGAGTATACGCAGGGAAGCTAAAGCAGAAAATCTAATGTTAAGTCACATTGTGAACGGTTTTCAATCACAGACTAAGTTTTCTAGATTTTGCCCTGCAGATAAGGGAGAAAAATTACAGGATTTTGACAGATCTACCTCAAGGAACAGTGGAAGCAACAATAACTGGAACAGGTACTTGAGTTTTAGATCTGTTTTCAAAATGGCCCTGGCACATCCTTGTTCAGGAGGTAGATGAATCAGTAACATTGAAGGAGAGATATTCAGGCTGTGATCATCTCCCAGATGAGAGCAGATAAAATCACCAAGGTAGAAAACAGGTAAAAAGAGAAGACTAGAAAACTGAGGTCAGAATCATACATGGGTGGAAGGAAAAGAAATGAAAAAGTTGTATTAAGAAGAGAGGAATTATCCAAAGTTGTGATACTAAAGGAAGTCACGATGCTTCCTTCAGAAGGAAGTGGTTTAGTCCTGCCTTGCATTATACTTTACATTTTTTGTTCTTATCTCTTTTCCTTTCAAACTGAAACTATATTTATTTATTATTAGAGCATGGATTATTATTTATACTTTGACAAAGTTCAACACTATGCCTAATATACTACTAAAATCATTTGCTTGTATTCAGTTGCTTATTTGCTACCACTTTTCACAGTATTTAAATAATTATAAAAATGATCATTGCTAACATTTATTAAATTTATAATGCACTGTTCTGGGTGCTTTACATGGATTATTCATTCAATCCTCACAACAACCAAGAGAAGTAGTTTGCCAAGTAGGACAATGTTCATTAGACAGATGAGGATAGAGGAGCAACCCAAAAGTGTGTGTCCTTCACTCTGAGGAATCTTGGAATTCACCTTGAAGGTTAAAACTCTGTGCGAGTTTTTCTTTTTTAGTATTTTATTTATTTTTCATTGATTGATGATTTACAATACTGGTTTGATTTCTGTCATATAACAACATGAATTAATGATAGGTGTACATATGTCCTAACATTAGGTGTACATATGTCATATAGCAACGTGTATTAACCATAGGTGGACATAGGTATACATATGTCCCCTCTGTCTTGAATCTCTCTCCCACCACCCACCCATTGCCACTCCTTTAGGTTATTACAGAGCCCTCGTTTGAGTTCCCTGAGTCATACAGCAAATTTGCATTGGCGATCTATCTACATATGTTAGTGTATATGCATCCATTCTACTCTCTCCTAGGAATTCACCTTGAATGTTAAAACTCTGTGTGAGTTTTTTTTTTTTTAATCTCATTGATTTAAAAAGGTTATTTCCTAATCATATACTTTGTACAAGCATATGTCAGATGTTTCAGTGAGGAGGAGGTCAGTGATCCATAGTTATTAGAAAAGTTTTCTTCATCACTGGTTTTAGCCATCTTTTCCCTCTAGAAAGTAAAAACCTCAGATTTCATTCCCAGCAGATATAATAGATCATTTGAAATACACTTAAGGTTGCTAGGTAAAGCCTAATTCCTATTTTTTAAAAAAGATAAAATAAGTGTTGGTGAGGATGTAGAGAAACTGTAGCTTTGTGCGCTGTTGGTAGGGAGGTAAAATGGTGTAGCCACCGTGGAAAACAGTATGGCAGCGCCTCACAAAATTAAAAGTAGAGTTACAGTGTGATCCAACAATCTCACTACTGGGCATGTACTCAAAAGAACTGAAAGCAGGGTCTCAAAAGAAATATTTGAGAACCATATTCAAAACAACATTATTCACGATAACCCAAAGGAGGAAGTAACCCAAGTGTCCAATGATGACTGAATGGGTAAACCAAATGTAGTATACACATACAATGGAATATTGTTCAGTCTTAAAATGAAAGGAAATTCTGACACATGCTACAACTTGGGTGAACCATGAGGACACTATGCTAAGTGAAAGTAGCCAGTCACACAGAGAAAAATATTTTAATATTCCTCTTATATGAGGTAGCTAGACAAGTCAAATTCATAGACAGAAAATAGAATCATTGTTACCTGGGGCTGGGATGAGAGGAGAATGGGAAGTCATTATATAATGGATACAGAGTTTTAGTTTTGCAAGATGAAAGAGTTCTGGCTATTGGCGGAAGAACAATGTGACTATACTTAATGTTATTGAACTGCACACTTAAAAATTGTTAAAGTGAAAGTCACTCTGTTGTGTCTGACTCATTGTGACCCCATGGACTATACAGTCCATGGAATTCTCCAGGCCTGGAGTGGGTAGTCTTTCCCTTCTCCAAGGGATCATCCCAACCCAGGTATTGAACCCAGGTGTCGAACCCAGGTGTCCTGCATTGCAGGAGGATTCTTTACCAGCTGAGTGACAATGGAAGCCCAAGAATAATGGAATGGGTAGCCTTTCCCTTTTTCAGGGAATCTTCCCCACCCAGGAATCGAACCAGGGTCTCCTGCATTGCAAGCAGATTCTTTACCAACTGAGCTATCAGGGAAGCCCTAAAAATTGTTAGGTTGGTAAATTTTTTATATATATGTATGTAAGCTGGAATCAAGTTTGCTGAGTGAAATATCAATAACCTCAGATATGCAGATGATACCACCCTTATGGCAGAAAGTGAAAGGAAATAAAGAACCTCTTGATGAAAGTGAAAGAGGAGAGTAAAAAAGTTGGCTTAAAACTCAACATTCAGAAAACTAAGATCATGGCATCTGGTCCTGTCACTTCATGGCAAATAGATGGGGAAACAATGGAAACAGTAGCAGACTTTATTTTCTTGGGCTCCAAAATCACTGCAGTTGGTGACTACAGCCATGAAATTAAAAGACGCTTGCTCCTTAGAAGAAAAGCTATGACCAACCTAGACAGCATATTAAAAGACAGAGACATTACTTTGTCAACAAAGGTCCGTCTAGTCAAAGCTATAGTTTTTCCAGTAGTCATGTATGGATATGAGAGTTGGAGTATAAAGAAAGCTGAGCACTGAAGAATTGATGCTTTTGAACTGTGGTGTTGGAGAGGACTCTTGAGAGTCCCTTGGACTGCAAGGAGATATAACCAGTCAACCCTAAAGGAACTCACTCCTGAATATTCATTGAAAGGACTAATGCTGAAGATGAAGCTTCAATACTTTGGCCACCTGATGCAAAGAACTGACTCATTGGAAAAGACCCTGATGCTGGGAAAGATTGAAGGCAGGAGGAGAAGGGAACAACAGAGGATGAGATGGTTGGATGGCATCACTGACTCGATGGACATGAGTTTGCGCAAGCTCTAGGAGTTGGTGATGGACAGGGAAGCCTGGTGTGGTGCAATCCATGGGGTTGCAGAGTTGGACACAACTGAGTGACTGAACTGAACTGAACTGAACTGAAGTATTGCTAAAATTACAAAAAATTTAAATCCTTAATTCAGTTATTCTCATATAGGGTACAAACTTTTTTTTTTTTTATCATTTTCCACACACCTTATGAACAATGTATTATGATATGAAGAAAGCCCCATTATTTTGTGTAGGTTTGGCTGTATGTGTGGGACATATATAAATTCAAAAATGAAAGAATAGAGACCAGGTAGGAAGAAAAGATAAAATGAATGAATGCTTACATCCCAGTTACTAATAATGTGCTTAACTATTCAAAATGGGAACTTTTTGAATGCTTTAATTTAGGTTTCCTGATAAAAACCTATTTTTGACTTGAAATGAAGAACAATTAATTCTACTATAGGCTTCAGTAGTGATGATAATATTGGGACCCGATTATACTTTATAATGATACCAGATAGGGTAATTTTAAAAATGTTTTATTGGATCTATAAAGGGATCACTCTGTGACCTGCATTTAAAAAACCCACTCTGCAAAGAATTATCTATGGTTAGGCTGTTATTGTTAGGTCAAGTTATAAGTTTGAAGTTGATTAATCCCTTTCTGGGGGTGATTATCTCAACTTGTACTGTTTACAATTAATCCCTTCTGTAATCTGGCCTTGAGTTATTTTAATGTGAAATCTCAAAATCCATGCAATATTCATATCTCATATATAGACACATAATAGTGGGCAATAGTCTTGCCATTATCTGTGGATTAATTCAAATTTGATAGAATTATCTCTCTCCAGAGATAGATTATGAAAGACTTTTAAAAGAACAGATTTCCATACTAACTTTGAACTTAATCAGCTATTTCATAATTATTCCAGGACTGCTACAAGGAATCCCATGGCTTCTTATTATTCATAGCAGCAAGACAAAAATGTATGCAACCTTTCTTCATTTTAGGAGGTGGCAAAAGGTCTCAGAGATTACCCTTCACATGTTAATATTTCAGAACTCTATTATTTTGGCATGGTGGTAAAAAAGAAAAGTAACTTTCGAGATTCTTCACTATTTTTCCCTTTCCTTATTCTCAAACGCATCTTTCGTGTAACTAAAATTCTTTTACTGCTTCTGCAGTTATTGAAAGAACTTTCATTTACAATATTTCACTTGGGAAAATGTTGGATTTTTGCCATTTGAAACGCAAATGCACAATAAAGAGTTGACTTCTTCAACTGCATTGTTTGTTTCTTTTTAATTGCTGCTAACAAGCTAGATTCCAAAAAGCTTTTGAGGACAGCGCTTATTAGTCACAACAGCCATTCCGGACTCCATTTTTGCTTTTTTCCTTTCTTGTTCTTATTTTTTGTTGGCTACTAATTTATATATTTAAAACTATACTTTTAAAAAAATTAAATTCTTATGAAGAATATACATATGTGTGCTCCCAACATTTCTATCAAATTATATATTGCATTGCTACATTGGAAAAGACCCTGATGCTGGGAAAGATTGAAGTCAGGAGGAGAAGGGGACGACAGAGGATGAGATGGTTGAATGGCATCACTGACTTAATGGACATGAGTTTGACCAAGCTCCGGGAGTTAGTGATGGACAGCGAGGCCTGGCATGCTGCGGTCAATGGAGTCGCAAAGAGGCGGAAGCGACTGAATGACTGAACTGACTAACCTAGGACAGGTAAAATATTTGATTGCATAGGCAGGTATGAATTCAATTAGAAGTGTTTTCAAGTCTTTATTTTGAGGTGGTTACCTAAAGGATTGATGACAAAGCTGAAGCTCCAAAAGTTTGGCCATCTGATGCAGAGAGCTGACTCATTGGAAAAGACTCTGCCGCTGGGAAAAATTGATGGCAGAATCTGAGCAAACTTCAGGACACAGTGGAGGACAGAGGAGCCTGGAGTGCTGCAGTCCATGATGACTTAGTGACTGAATAACAAATTAATCCATGAAGACATGAGAAAACATTTTGTGCTTTCAGTTGTACATTACAACCTTCTTATAGGACTTTTCCACCCAGAAATGTATGTTTACGGAAGTCAAGGAGCATTTTTTCCTTGGTATGTATATGTTGCAAAATCTCCACAGCTGATTCTGATGTACAAGCTGACTGAAGACCACTGCGCTAGAAGTATATCCCAATCGTATTCCTAGGAGAAGCACAGCACATGAGTGGCACAAGCCCAGTGGCAGGGCTCCTGTGCATTCAAGGCAAGCAGTATTAATTGATTCTGGGGCTTCTTCAGACTAGCCTCAGTCTTCATTTTCAGGAAGTTAACACTTTGGCACAAAAGTTGGAACCCATCTGTTATCCTTTGTCTGAAACATTCTCAATCTTTGCAAAGGGATCATAGTCTCTAAAGACTCTTGAAAGTGAAAGTGTTAATCATGCAGTCATGTCCGACTCTTTTTGAACCCATGGACATAGCTCCCCAGGCTCTTCTGTCCAAGAGATTCCTCCAGGCAAGAATACTGGAGTAGGTTGCTATTCCCTTCTCTAGCAGATCTTCCCAACCCAGGGATCATACCTGGGTCTCCTGCATCTTCTGCATTGCAGGGGCATTCTTTACCAACTCAGCCAACTCTATTCTCTGTGCGTAAAGTAGTATCAAGTGATATCATGGTACTTCAACACATGTCGTTTTCAATCAATGGAAATAATTGAATTTAGTACTTTTCTATTTTCTGGGAGTAACTCTCTTTTCATTGTCAGTAATCTAGGTTCGCACCCAGAGAATATTTTGTGGGTCAAATCTGGTAATATTTGGTAAGATTTTCCTTTCAGTCTCACTGCCTAAAGAAAAGAATGTAGCCTAGGAGTAAGCTCACAAAGTCTGTATTCATGGTGTCTCAATCCAAGCTGTAGCTCTTCCACTTATTCTGTGATCTTAGAAAGGGAGCAAACCTTCTTCATTGTCTTGACTTACCAATTAGCAAACATATAAGAGCTGTGAGAAATAACTGCACGAGAAGCAATTAATACTCTACCAGTGGATGGGAGATCGTCAACAGTTGTGGATTATTATTATTAGTCATAGAATTTAGAACCACTATTTTCTATCACCTTTCCTAAGGAATCTTTTTTGATAGTAGAAGTTTCAGAAATTTTTTGTTTGTTTTAAACATAGTCTTGTATGCTCTTTGGGAATTATTTATCACTGTTTAATATATACGTACAGCTATGTCTATAAAAAGATGAATATTACTTGGTTTCAAAATCTAGAATATCTGTAGATGATTCATCATCTGTCTTTTATCTATCTACTCATCCAGCCATCCATTCATCCATCTTTTCAATAAATATTTGACAAGTGCCTTCCACAGGCGCTGCACTGACAAAACAAAGATAAACAAGGCGTATTATCTGCCTTTAATGATCTCTCCCATTCTCAGATGGGAGAGACAGATAGACAGGCAATTATAATCCTGAGTTTTAAGTACTATGAAATAACCATGCTTGGGGTGATATAAAAAGGGCACAGAGGATGAGTTTCAATGCCTTGAAGGTCAGGGAAGGCATTTAGTTTTCCTAGTAATGATCAGTTTATTTTAAAGGAATCGTTTTTCAGTTGACCTTAGCCAAAAATTACTTTATATAAATGAGTTCACAGCCCTATAGAAAACACTTAGGGCAAACCGGGCTTCATTCAAAGCTGGAAGAAAAGAAACTACTTTTTTAATCTCATGGCTCTTTTACTTTAGGGAGCAGAACACACTGATTATGGCTATTTTGCTGCCTTTCAGTGCTGTTTTCCAAAAGGGTGTTGGTGTATTTTATATAGCTGAGTTGAATAAATTCCAGTACTTACCACTGTAATTTACTGCATGTGAGGCTGACTTGTCCCCTCGATCACAAAATAAATTCACTAGGGAAAGTTTCCGTCCCACTTTTATATTTCAAAAATAAATCAGTTTTTCTGCACAAAACGCATACAAAGCTGTAAAATTTATGCTTTAATAATTATTTTAAGTCCTATAAATCCTAGATTATTTTATAGTATGGCCATAGGAACCTTTTTTTTTTCCAGATCTTTTATTTTTATCTAGTGAAATGGGACATTGATTATATAGAATCTTCATATTTTTGAATTTAGAAAGCTGTGTGTTTTTATCATGTTGAGTTTGCTTGCTAATGTGAAATGTTTAGATACCTGTGCTCTGACTTTACCTGTGCTCTGACTTTTCAATGTCCCTGGAAAGAAGAAATCATATTATCTTATCACTGGGAATTTACAGGGTACTCAATGTATCAGTGAGTCAGTAACAAATCCAGTTTAAATGAAAGAAAGAAAGAATGAAAAGATTGCAAAAGCCCTGAAAATCATTACTCCTGGCACATTCAAACATGGCATTAAATGTAGGAGATAGGACATTGCCATGGGGAAAAACACATGCCAGCCGCATAGGTTAATGATGATAAGGCTTGCCAGCTTCACTCTTGATGGCTTTTTTAACCCCCTTTAAGAAATGTTTTTGAACTACTTCAAATAATGAAGAACTAAGCAACACATTCATTCTTTACTTATGAACCAGAAACCAGGAGACCAGCTTTGGAAAGGTAATCATTAACACACACAAACATGGCTGTTTGGGTAGAAGAAGCCATTTTGTATGGAAAAATGGAAATCCCTTCATTATTTTTGAAGACTATTAATAAAGCTTCTAAAAGAAAGCCTTTCCTGACTCTTTCATGAGTGTAATTCAGTCTTGATGAAGTAAAAAGTGAAAGCAGAAGGCTAAGTGCTCCATCTAGAGTACAAAGGAACCAAGCTTAAAAAACTGGAAGGGATCGTTTAGAGAAAGGATTTTTCAGAAATATTCTTCATAGAAGAAACAGATGGGACAAAGATGAAAAAACACTTCCATTGCTTGTAAACTTAAAAATTGCTTTTTGTTCATTGAATTAGAATTCATTTAGAATTCGAGAATTAAAATCAGAATTCTCAGAATTTCCTTGCTGTCTTAAGAACTTTTTAGAAATTGTTTGCAAACTTGTTCTGTTTCTCAAATTCATCAATCCAATCATATAGAACATTTCAATAATCTAGCCAGCCCCCTAAATGCATTAAAAAGTTGTGCAGGTCAACTAAAACATTGAAAAGTAAATATGGCTTCAGTTTCTTAATTATTATTTTAACACAGTATGTTTAAAATCATCTTCCATTATTAATGCAGCATTGGCTGAGTTTCAAATACTGAATACCATAGCATCTCCCATATTTGCACCCCAGAAGACCATACTCATAAAATGCTTTATTTTGTTAATATAAATATCCATTTTTTCTTTCTTCCCTGGGCAATAATCAGAGATTTATCACTTACCACCAGGCTCATAAAATCAAGTTTCAGGACCTTCACTCTTATGGAGTGTCATCGAAAGGCCTTAGACAGAGAGTCTTACCAGGTGGCAAAGTGGTAAAGAATCTGCCAACAGTGCAGGAGATGCAGGAAACACCGGTTGGGACCCTAGGTCAGGAAGATTCCCCAGAGGAGGAAATGGCAACCCACTCCAGTATTCTTGCTGGGAAAATCCTATGAACAGGGGAGTCTAGTGAGCTATACAGTCCATGGAGTTGCAAAGAGTTGGACACAACTGAGTGACTGAGCATGCACACACATTAAATAAAGTAGAGTTGAGGATACATTTCCATTGGCTTTAGTGGGATCTATTTAGTAGGTTTACAATCTTTTTGTTTGTGTAATAATTAAGCTAATATCAGTCAGGCTAATATAGGAATAAATTGCAGTAATATTCTTATTCGCTAACATGATGAAAACTCTGCAGCAGAAGCATTTGGATAATAGAGAAGAATAGCAGAAGCAGAAGTCTGTCCATGGCAAATTCTTCCAAATTATACAGCTCACAAGCTCACAAATACGATTAGGGATTGCCATATTTATCACAGATGGTCTCAAATTTGAAAGTAATCATGGAAATTTACATTGACATTACCAAACAAGTTTCAAACTGAAAGAGACGTTTTAAAATTACCACCATAAAAAAAAATAAATAAATAAATAAAATAAAATAAAATTACCACCATAAATAAATGTCCATTACTCATACTAGAGGAAAAACTAAGTTACCTATTAAAAAAGCATTGTTGAATAAAGAAGTAATCATAGAACATGTAACCAAACAAAAGAAACAAAAAGAAACAAAGAAACAAAAATTCTCTAGCAATGTATTAGGTTATCCATTAATAAAATATTGTGTTTTAAAAGATTTTTTGGTATTATTTATTTCTTTTAAAATTTTATTTATTTTTTGTTTTTTTAATTTAAATTTTATTTTATCTTATGTGAACAGCTTTATTTCTTAACTTTTAAAATTTTATATTTTTTTTGTGATTTTTGTCTTACCCTAAATATCTTTACTTTGTATCTAATTTTGTGTTCTCTTCCTTTTTAAAATAAATGTTAACACTTTAATTTAGAAAAAAACTAAACAATGAAAAGCAAGATTTTAAAATTTGAGACTGTCTCAATTGCTTCAGCAGATCAAGAGCAAGTAAATTTACCCTTGTATTGCCCTTTTACTTAATATTCATTTTCCATTATATTTCCATGAAGCTCCTTAAAACTACTGTTCTTCACTCATAGATACAGAGAACAAACCAGTGGGGAGAAGATAGGGAGGGACAAATAGGGGGAGGGGTCTAAGAGTTACACATTCTTTTTTAAAAATTTTATTTATTTTTAATTGGAGGATAATTGTTTTACAATATTGTGTTGATTTCTGCCATTACAAATTCTTATGTATAAAATAAGCTACAAGGATACACTGTACAGCAGGGAATTTTATGATTACAAATGATTATATGAATGATTATATAAATGATTATAAATAACCTTTAAAAATTGTGAGTCACTATATTTTACACCTGTAAATTATATAACATTGTTCATCAACTATACTTTAAAAAAAAACAAAGTTATTGTCCTTTAGGGCTTCCCAGGTGGTGCTAGTGGCAAAGAACCTGCCTGCCAATGCAGGAGACATAAGAGATTCGAGTTCAATCCCTGGGTCAGGAAGATCCCCTGGAAGAAGGTATGGCAATCCTCTCCAGTATTCTTGCCTGGAGAATCACATGGACAGAGAAGTCTGGCGGGCTACAGTCCATGGGGTCACAAAGAGTCGGATACAACTGAAGTGACTTAGCTTCAGCAGCATTGCCCTTCGCGGTCTTAAAAGCATACAAAGACATATGCACTCAGGTATCTTCTGCCTTTGTATTCATTTTCTTAAAAATGGCACCCACACCATCTATCCCTATCAATAATTTTTATAGTATCTAGAAATTCAGTTTACAGTGAGTGAAAGAGCTTATATCTTATTTTCTCTTTTTTTAATGAACATCATCTTTAGCCATTTCATTCCTTACTGCATTTTGTGAGAAAACTGAACTTCAAACTCCAAGGGAAATTAATCTAGCATTTTATTAATAGATACATTATGAAAAGAAGTTGTGGAGGCAATAGGCTTCCAAGTGTGTTCTCTCAAAATTTCCCCTCTCAATACGTAAAGAATCAGGAATTGTTTTTTTTTTCTAAAATTGATTCAGGATTTGAGGAAGACTCCTTCTAGAAGGACTGAAGTATTTCTGATAACCAGAGATTCTTTTTGAAAAGTTTTATGCTAAAAGCAAAAAACATTCTTAAATTTTGAGTCTCTGCTGACCTGAATCATTATAAATTGGTCAGCTGGTCTAGAGTAGGCTGGACTTTTGAAATTTGACTGGTGGTTTCTATTATGAGAAATTGCAAGGGATTTTTGAAATATATGAAGTGCCATTCAGAGGACAGCAATGGTAGTGACAGAATTATCTTGTAAGAAAACATGGATTCATGAATGTTGAATTTAAGAAAAAAAAAAGTATTTTCTACAAACCAAATCCTGTATGAGCTCTGATTCCTCTCTGTGCCTAGTAGCAATCAGGTTCGAGTGGAATTCTAGAAGGCATGGTAAGTGCCATGTTTCATCAACATAAATAATTAACTGGAGAAGAACATGCAATATTCATAGCAGGAAATTATTAAAGGGGATCTCAGGATGGGAGAAAATGCCTAAAAATTGAAGAAAAAGGTATCATTTAGGCTTTTCTTTAATTTATATAATTAATTAAAAATAAAAATGAAAACTTTCCCTTTTGGGCCAATGACAAATGGTGAGTGTGCTAGTGTAGAACACTTAGACCTCATTTAATGCTTGATTTGAAACAATATGGGATTCCATGGTTCGGCTGCGTTGTGATGGGAAGAGTCACATTTGGCTTTTTTATTTTAAGCTCCTTCCAGTAATAAGGCAACTGTTATTTTAGGAGTCGGAAAAATTGCTCATTTTAGTGTCACAACTTGTGAATGATTTATGTTATTGGAGGTTTTCCCTTTTGTGGGAAGGGATTATGGTGATGGGTTCTAGAAAATCTATTGAATAAATAAATATTTCCAGGCAGATGCTGCTTTTCTGCCCCTAGCCAGTACCAAACACAAGGCACAGAGCTTAAGGATTACTGGTAGTGATGTGAATTAACGTCATAATGCTTTGTCGAATGTCCAAGGGATGATAAACAACTGCTATTTACAAAATGCAAACTGATTAAAAATGGGTCAAAAGAACACTTTTATGATGTCATTTCTCTTGTCAGATGTGCAGTGTCTATCCCCAGGTGTTCCTATTTATAGGAGAAAAAAAAATGTTTTTTTTGTCTTTTTCCTGGCCTCTTAAAACCTGTTTGTAGGGGACTCTGAGAGCTTTAGTCATTGTGAAAGCAAAAAATGGATGACTTGCCAGTCCAGAAGTCTCCTTAGGATTTCTGAGGAAATGAAAGGAGGTTATGGGAGACTGAACGAAGGCTACCAGGTGTAGCTCTTTAGAGCTATTTAAACTGCTCATCTTGCTGATGAAGTACTTTCAGGGAGAGCTTTAAAAGATTGCATTGTTCAGGTGTGGCCCTGAGAACAATCACGTACAAATTAGCTGTGTCCAATCACTCAGAAAAACCTATCATCATCGGGCTCTCTGACATTACCTCCCCTGCCCTCTTTCCTTTCTGCTCAGAAAGTGGAAAAAGATTGAGACAAAGAAAGAGAAGCTTGGGGATCTGACATCAATTTCTCAGAAAGAAAATGCAATTTTTTTTAGGAAAAAAAAGTACTGTAGTTTAAAACCATATTTGCTATAGATATCAGTTGCTTTTTTTTACGCATTTGAAAGTGAAATCCTTTAACTCTTCTTTATACCTAGAAATTTATATATGCATTATGTTTCTTTTTTAAAACTATATTTCTTTATTTATTTTTAGATTTATTTTTTTGGCAACACCAGGAGGCATGTGGAACTTCCCTGAGCAGGGATGGAACCCTTGTCCCCTGGCTTGGCAAGTGGATTCCTATCCACTGCACCACCAGCGAAGTCCCTGTGAGCTATTTCTTAATCATAATGCTTTCTTCCTCTTTTGTTATTATTTGGATAAATGTTAATCACAATGGAATCCATAAATGTCAATTTAGCATGATACTTTACTCTAAGTTGAAGTTATACTATAGTGTATATTCGATGAACAACTTATGAAATAATTTGGGCATTATTGGAAACAGCAGAGATGCAGATGTAAAGAATGGACTTGTGGACACAGTAGGGAGGGAGCGGGGAGGACTAATTGACAGAGTAGCATTGATACACATACACTACCATGTGTAAAATGGCTAGCGGGAAGCTGCTATACAGCACAGGGAGCTCAGCTCAATGCTCTGTGATGACTTAGAGGAGTGGGGTCGAGGTGGGGGATGGGAGACTCGAGAGAGGGGACATATGAATACATTTAGCTGATTCACTTCACTGTATGACAGAAAATAACACAACATTGTAAAGCAATTATATTCCAATGAAAATTAAAATATTCAACATTAAAAAATTATTAGGCATCAACAGTGCTGTTTTATCCATTGGGCCTACATTTTAGTAGGGAACCATCCATGCATTGGAATCACCAGAGAATGAGTTGCCCAGAATAAAAATTTTTGGCAAAGTTTTGCAAATATATTTCCAAAAATTATCTCACACCTTCAAGATAACTCTAAAACTTGAATATTATAATTTGAGAATGAAATTAAGAAAAACGCTCTGTATAATGACTAAGGTTAAACAACTATAAAAGTAATCTATCCTAACAATCTATATACTAGTACTATGGACTTTTGAAGACACCCAAATTCTATTCACAGCTATCATTTATTCATTGAGTTACTCATTCATCAAATATTTATTAGGCCCATGATAGGTTTCAGGCATTTGGTTAGGCGTATTATAAAATAATGGCTGTATTTTATTTAATAATATTTTAGCCTATCAACAGTGTTTCACCTCAGTCTGCAAAAATCCTGAGTTAACCCAAGGTGGAGAGTTATGAAGTAGCTTGGAAATAGTAAGACAATGAATAAGAATTGCCAGTATATTTCCAAGACTGTTAGAAGAGTAGGGGCTTCTAACTTTCAATACAATTCAGCCCACTTAGCTGGCAAAATAAAGATAATAACCACAAGTTGACACTTGATTAGTATAAGCTGTGTGTTAAATATTTTTTATGCTTTAGTTTATTCAATCCTCAAATTAATCTTGCAAAGTTATGATCTTCATTTTGAGTGAGGAAACTGAGACTTCTAGAGGTTAACTAATTTGCTCAAGATCACATAAACAAAGTCTGAAACTAGAATTTCAATCCAAGTCAATTTGATTTCAAAGTCTCGGACTTCTATACATAATGGAAGAATATTTATGTGTTTATAATAGTTGATGATACTAGTCATTAATCATCCTTTAACTCTTGCTCCATGTTTCCCCAGCATTCTCTTCTGATTTACTTAGAACTTTCATTAAATATTTTCCCTGCAGGAAGAGGATAGTCCACTGATGATTTTGAATAGTTGATCCTCTTATACAGTGCATATTTTAAAAATTGTAATCAAATGATTTTCTGTCAGAATAAACCTAAGGAGGAAAAAGATTTATACTCTGAAAACTATAAGACACTGATGAAAGAAATCAAAAATGACACAAACTGATGGAAAGATATACCATGTCCTTGGATTGGGAGAATCAATATTTTCAAAATGACTATACTACCCAAGATAATCTACAGATTCAGTGCAATTCATATCAAATTATTGATGACTTTTTTTTTTTTGCCAGTCTAGAACAAAAAGTCTTAAAATTTATATAAAGACACAAAAGACTCCAAATAGCCAAAGCAGTCCTGAGAAAGAAACTCTAATACATGAGGAGGTGGAGGAATCAAGCTCTCTGACTTCAGACTATACTATAAAGCTACAGTAATCAAAAGAGTATGATACTGGCACAAAGACAGATTTACAGATCAATGGATCAGGGTAGGAAGGCCAGAGATAAATCCATGCACCTATAGTCAATTAATCTACAACAAGGTAGGCAAGAATGTACAGTGGAGAAATATGGTCTCTTCAATAAGTGGTGCTGGGAAAGCTGGGACAGTTACTTGTAAAAGAATGAAATTAGACATTCTCTAACACTATACACAAAAATAAACTCAAAATACATTAAAGACCTAAATGTAAGACCAGATACTATAAAACTCCTAGAGGAAAGCACATGCAGAATACTTTTTGACGTAAGTTACAGCAATATTTTTTTGGATCTGTCTCCTAAGGCAAAGGAAACAAAAACAAATAAACAAATGGGACCTAGTTAAACTTAAAAGCTTTTTCCACAGCAAAGTAAACCATAAACAAAGCAAAAAGACAACCCACAGAATGGAAGAGAATATTTGTAAACGATGCAACTGACAAAGGATTAATCTCCAAAATATGCAAACATCTCATGCAGATCAATATCAAAAAAAGCAAACAACCAAATCAAAAAATGGACAGATGATCTAAATAGGCATTTCTTAGAAGAAGTCATACAGATGGCCAAAAAGCACATGAAAAATTGTTAAACCTTGCTAATTATTAGAAAAATGCAAATCAAAACTGCAATGAGTTATTACCTCACACCAATCAGAATGGCTATCATCAAAGTCTACAGACTATAAATGCTGGAGAGGCTGTGGAGAAAAGGGAACGCTCCTACACTGTTTGTGGGGATGTAAACGGGTATAGCCAATATGGAGAACAGTATGGCAGTTCCTTAAAAAACTAAAAATAGAGCTACCTTATGATCCAGCAATCTCACTCCTTAGCATATATCTGGAGGAAATCACACTTCGAAAAGATACAGGCACCCCGATGTTCACTGTAGCATTATATACAATTGCCAAGACATGGAAGCAACCTAAATGTCCATCAACAGACGAATGGACCTAGAAATTGTTGTATGTATAGTGCAGTATTATTCAACCATAAAAAAGAAGAAAATCTTGTCATTTATGACAATGTGAATGGACCCTGAGGACATTAGGTAACCGAGATAAGTCAGACAGAGAAGAACAAGTACCGTATGATCTCACTTATATGTGAAATCTAAAATAACTGAACTCACAGAAACAGAGAGCAAATTAGTATTTACCTTGGGTGGGAGGAGAAGGTAGGAGGAGAAATGAATGAAGGTGGACAAAGTTTACAAACTCCAGTTTTAAGATGTAACATATAACACAGTGATACCATTAGCAACACTGTATTTGTACATTTCAAAGCTGTTAAGAGTGTAAATCTTAAAGTTCTCACCACACACACACACACACACACAAATTGTAACTATGTGAGGTGATAGTTGTGTTAACTAAGCTTACTGTAATCATTTGCATATATACATATATCAAATCATTTCTCTGTACACCTTAAACCTACATGACATTACATGTCAATTACACTTCAATAGAGCTAGAATAAAAAGAAATGCCACAATAACAAGAAGTCATGAACTACATTGTAGCATTTAGGCAACAGATAATGTTCTTAAATACTGCACATCAATAAAGTTTTGCTGAAGTTAGTTCTTCTCTATATAATGGCTGTTTAACTGATGACAGTGGTCTTATTGGAAACTCTCATTCATTAGGAAGTGTTGAATCTAAAAAAAAAGAGTAAATTTTGTTCTTGGGTACAATATGCATGAATATATGTACACATGGAGAGTTGTGTGTAAATACATCATTTTACTCACACAAGAAAAACTCAGATGCTCTGAGAGTAAACAAATCAAGGAGCTAAGTAGATTAAATACTTTGGAAAATTACACTATCATGTTTGGGCAACTGACTTTAATTTGCGTGCAGAATTAGGATTCACTGCTTGACTATGGAAAATTTAAGCCTGACAGGAAGAAAAAGAACAAATCAAAGGAAAATCACCCACTTTGCACTGTTGGTCCAAATAGAGGAGTAGGGCTTGTTCATCAGGAAACTATCATTTTCAAAAATCCTTAAGCTTTCTGCATGAATTTCCTAGGGCTTCATAAAAAATACCATAAAGTGGGGAGCTTAAAACAACAGAAACTGGATAGCTTAAAACAAAAGAAACTTATTCTCACAGTTCTGAAGTCTCCAAGTGTGAAAACAAGGTTCAGTGGGGCTACACTATCTCTGAAGATCATTGGGAAGAATCCTCCATTGCCATTTTCTAGCTTTGGGTGGCTGCCAATAACCCCTGGTATTCCTTGGCTATGGACACATCACTCTAAAATTGGTTTCCATCTTCACAGGGCCTTCTTCCTTATGTGTCTGTGTATTTCTTATGAGAATAACAGGCACAGGATGAAAACTATATCCATCTGACTGCAGAGTTCCAAAGAATGGCAAGGAGAGATAAGAAAGCCTTCCTCAATGATCAGTGCAAAGAAATAGAGGAAAACAATAGAATGGGAAAGACTAGAGACCTCTTCTAGAAAATTAGAGATAAGAAGGGAATATTTCATGCAAAGATGGGCACAATAAAAGATAAAAATTGTATGGGCCTAACAGAGGCAGATTGTGGAACACAATAAACTGTGGAAAATTCTGAAAGAGATGGGAATACCAGACCACCTGACCTGCTTCTTGCTTCTTGCTTCTTGTTGCTTCTAAGCAACAGTTAGAAATGGACATGGAACAACAGTCTGGTTCCAAATAGGAAAATGAATATGTCAAGGCTCTATATTGTCACCCTGCTTATTTAACTGATATGCAGAGTACATCATGAGAAACTCTGGGCTGGAGGAAGCACAAGCTGAAATCAAGATTGCTGGGAGAAATATCAATAACCTCAGATATGCAGATGACACCACCCTTATGGCAGAAAGTAAAGAAGAACTAAAGAGCCTCTTGATGAAAGTGAAAGAGGAGAGTGAAAAGTTTGGCTTAAATCTCAACATTCAGAAAACTAAGATCATGGCATCCGGTCCCATCATTTCATGGCAAACAGATGGGGAAACAGTGGAAACAGTGGCTGACTTTATTTTTCTGGGCTCCAAAATCACTGCAGATGGTGATTGCAGCTATGAAATTAAAAGACACTTACTCCTTGGAAGGAAAGTTATGACCAACCTAGACAGCATATTAAAAAACAGAGACATTACTTTGTCAACAAAGGTCCATCTAGTCAAGGCTATGGTTTTTCCAGTGGTCATGTACGGATGTGAGACTTGGACTATAAAGAAAGCTGAGTACTGAAGAATTGATGCTTTAGAACTGTGGTGTTGGAGAAGACTCTTGAGAGTCCCTTGGACTGCAAGGAGATCCAACCAGTCCTTCCTAAAGGAGATCAGTCCTGAGTGTTCATTGGAACGACTGATGTTGAAGCTGAAACTCCAATACTTTGGCCCCCTGATGCAAAGAGCTGACTCATTTGAAAAGACCCTGATGCTGGGAAAGATTGATGGCAGGAGGAGAAGGGGCCAACAGAGGATGAAATGGTTAGATGGCATCACCGACTCAATGGACATGAGTTTGGGTAAACTCCGGGAGTTGGTGATGGACAGAGAGGCCTGGCATGCTGCAGTCCGTGGGGTCACAAAGAGTCAGACATGACTGAGCAACTGAACTGAACTGAAATGAACAGAAGCAGAAGATATTAAGAAAAGGTGGCAATAATACATGGAAGAACTATATAAAAAAGATCTGAATGACCCACTTTTAAGTGATTAAAAGATCTTAATCATTCATCTAGAGCCAGACATCCTGGAGTCCAAAGTCAAGTGGCCTTAGCAAGATAAGTACGACCAAAGCTAGTGGAAGTGATGGAATTCCAGGTGAGCTATTTCAAGTCCTAAGAGTTGATGTTTTTAAAGTGCTTCACTCAATATTCTAGCAAATTTACAAAACTCAGCAGTGGCCACAGGACTGGAAAAGGTCAGTTTTCATTCCAATCCCAAAGAAAGACAGTGCCACAGAATGTTCAAACTACCACACAATTGCATTAATCTCACATGCTAGCAAAGTAATTCTCAAAATTCTCTAGGCAAGGCTTCAACTGTATGTGAACTGATAACATTCAGATGTTCAAGCTGGATTTAGGAAAAGCAGATAAACCAGAGATAAAATTGCCAACATCTGCTGGATCATCGATAAAGCAAGAGAATGCCAGAAAAACACCTACTTCTGCTTTATCGACTATGCCAAAGCCTTTGACTGTGTGGATCACAACAAACTGTGGAAAAGTTTCTACAGTTTCTTCAAGAGATGAGAATACCAGGCCACCATATCTGCCTCCTGAGAAATCTGTATGCAGGTCAAAAAAGTAACAGTTAAAACTGGACATAGAACAGTAGAATGGTTCCAAATAGGGAAAGGAGTACGTCAAGGCTATATATTGTCACCTTGCTTATTTAACTTATATGAAGAGCATGTCATGCAAAATGCTGGACTATGTGAAGCACAAGCTGAAATCAAAACTGCCAGGAGACGTATCAATAATCTCAGATATGCAGATGACACCACCCTTATGGCAGAAAGTGAAGAGGAACTGAGAAGCCTCTTGATGAAAGTGAAAGAGGACAGTGAAAAAGCTGGCTTAAAACTCAACATTCAAAAAACTAAGATCATGGCATCTGGTCCCATCACTTCATGGCAAATAGATGTGGAAACAATGGGAATAGTGACAGATTTGTTTTCTTGGGCTCCAAAATCACTGCAGATGGTGACTGCAGCCATGAAATTAAAAATTCTTGCTCCTTGGAAGAAAAGCTATGACCAAATTAGAAAGAATATTAAAAAGCAGAAACATTACTTTGCCAACAAATGTCTGTCTTCAAAGCTATGATTTTTCCAGTAGTCATGTATGGGTGTGACAGCTGGACTGTAAAGAAAGCTGAGCACTGAAGAATTAATGCTTTTGAACTGTGGTGTTGGAGAAGACTCTTGAGAGTCCCCTGGACTGCAAAGAGATCCAATCCATCAATCCTAAAGGAAATTAGCTCTAAGTATTCATTGGATGGACTGATGCTAAAGCTGGAGCTCCAATGCTTTGGCCACCTGATGAAAAGAACTGACTCATTGGAAAAGACCCTGATGCTGGGAAAGGTTGAAGACAAGAGGAGAAGGGGACCACAGACGATGAGGTGGTTGGGTAGCATCAACGACTTGATGGACACGAATTTGAGCAGGCTCAGAAGTTGGTTATGGCCAGGGAAGCCTGGCGTGCTGCAGTCAATGGGGACGCAAAGAGTCGGACACCACTGAGCGACTGAAATGAAAAGAACTGACTAAATATACATGTGTATGTGCATGCTAAGTAATTTCAGTTTGTCTGACTCTTTGTGACCCTATGGACTGTGGCCTGCCAGGCTCCTCTGTCCATGGGATTCTCCAGACAAGAATACTGGAGTAAGTTGCTGTGCCCTCCTCCAGGGGATCTTCTGATCCTGGGATTGAAGGTGCATCTCCTGAGTCTTCTGCTTTGGCAGGTGGGTTCTTTACCACTAGCGCCACCTGGGAAGCCCTACACACACACTCTCTCTCTCTCTCTCTCTGTCTCTCTGTTTTGTTTTGTTTTTTTGATGTATATATACTCTGTATATTTAGTATATATATAAACTATATATATTTTTCAATGATGCTAACATTCTAGATATAAAAGGTAGGTGCTATTTACCATAATTTCACAGAGGAGAAGTCTGAAACTTGTTGGGGTTAAGAGACTCACCACTTGACCAGCTGATGAGTACACAGCAGAACTGAAATTCCAACCAAGATTATGAGCATTCACATATACTATTCTTTTGTTTGCCACAGTTAACTCTTTGGTTCAGTTCAGTTCAGTCACTTAGTGGTGTCCGACTCTTTGTGACCTGCAGCATGCCAGGCTTCCATGTCTATCATTAACTCCTAGAGCTTGCTCAAACTCATGTATATCGAGTCGGTGATGGCATCCAACCATCTCATTCCCTGTTATCCCATTCTCCTTCTGCCTTCAATCTTTTCCAGCATCAGGGTCTTTTCCAATGAGTCAGTTCTTTGCATCAGGTGGCCACAGTATTGAAGTTTCAGCTTCAGCATCATTTCTTCCAATGAATATTCAGGACTGATTTCATTTATGATTTATGGGTTGGATCTCCTTGTAGTCTAAGGGACTCTCAAGAGTCTTCTCCAACACCACAGTTCTAAAGCATCAGTTCTCTGGCACTCAGTTTTCTTTATATTCCAACTCTCACATCCATACATGACTACTGGAAAAACAATAGCTTTGAAGATGGACCTTTGTCGGCAAAGTATCATCTCTGCTTTTTAATACGCTGTCTAGTTTGGTCATAGCTTTTCTTCCAAGGAGTAAGCGTCTTTTAATTTCATGGCTGCAGTCACCATCTGCAGTGACTTTGGAGCCCAAGAAAACAAAATCTTCCCATTGTTTTCACATCTATTTGCCATGAAATGATTGGACCAGATGCCATGATCTTAGTTTTTTGAATGTTGAGTTTTAAGCCAGCTTTTTCACTATCCTCCTTCACTTTCATCAAGAGGCTCTTTTGTTCCTCTTCACTTTCTGCCATAAGGGTGGTGTCATCTGTGTATCTGAGGTTATTGATATTTCTCCCGGCAGTTTTGATTTCAGCTTGTGTTTCGTCCAGCCCAGCATTTCACATGATGCACTCTGCATATAAGTTAAATAAGCAGGGTAACAATATACATCCTTGACATACTCCATTCCCAGTTGGGAACCAGACTGTTGTTCCATGTCTGATTCTAACTGTTGCTTCTTGACTTCCATAAAGATTCCTCAGGATGCAGGTAAGGTGGTCTGGCACTCTCATCTCTTGAAGAATTTTCCACAGTTTGTTGTGATCCACACAGCTAAAGGCTCTAGCATAGTCAATAAAGTAGAAGTAGACATTTTTCTGGCATTCTCTTGCTTTTACGATGATCCAGCAGATGTTGGCAATTTTATCTCTGGTTCCTCTGCCTTTTCTAAATCCAGCTTGAACATCCAGAAGTTCTCGGTTCACATACTATTGAAGCCTGGCTTGGAGAATTTTGAGCATTACTTTACTAGAGTGTGAGATGAATGCAGTTGTGTGGTAGTTTGAACATTCTGTGGCATTGCCCTTCTTTGGGATTTGAATGAAAACTGACCTTTTCCAGTCCTGTGGCCACTGCTGAGTTTTCCAGATTTGTTGGCATATTGACTGCAGCACTTTAACAGTATCATCTTTTAGGATTTGAAATAGCTCAACTGGAGTTCCATCACCTCCAGTAGCTTTGTTCATAGTGATGCTTCCTAAGGCCCACTTGACTTCCATTCCAGGATGTCTGGCTCTAGGTGAGTGATCACATCATCGTGATTATCTGGGTCGTGAAGAGCTTTTTTGTACAGTTCTTCTGTGTATTCTTGTCACCTCTTCTTAATATCTTCTGCTTCTGTTAGGTCCATACCGTTTCTGTCCTTTATCGTGCCCATCTTTGCATGAAATGTTCGCTTAGTAGCTCTAACTTTCTTGAAAAGATCTCTAGTCGTTGCCATTTTGTTGTTTTCATCTATTTCTTTGCAGTTAACTTAACAAGAGTTAACTCTTGGCTATTAGCAATTCCTAAAGCATTGCCCATCACAGTTTGAACAACACCACAGAGTCCAAATAGGAGCAAAGAGTGGAAATTCAAAAACATTTAGGTTCTAATTGCAACAGCTGTCTTCTGACCTTTGACATCTATAAATGAGTGTAATAATATTTGTAAGTCAAGACAAAGACACTGCACTATGAAACAAGGATGAGATATTGCGTGGGTGGGAAGAGAAGAAAGAGTGTGTACATGAATGAGAACTTTGAGATTCCTATAAAGAACCGCTTGCAATTGTGTTTCCTGAGATTCCCATTTCCTTTAATAATGAATTCATCCTTTTTAACCTCAGTTAAATGGCTTTTGTTGTTTTTGTTTCATGTGTTCCACATACACTGTTCCAAAACCCAAAAGTTTATAGTCCAGTAGGGAAGACTGGTATTTAACAAGCAATTTCTCCAAGCATGATAAGAATAGGGAAAATACTCAGGAAGAATGCTGTGTTAAGGTGCCATTGTTCTTTTTGTCTTTCAGCATCATTTACTTCCAATCCTTTCAAACTCAGGATTCAGGGACCCTGAATGGTGTGAAGAGGGACTTTTTGGGAACTCAATGTGGTTAAAAGAGAAAAGGAAAACAGAAGGCTCATGTTAATTCCTTCCCAATTCAGCAGAGTTGGAAGTGACTTGTTACTGCTTTTCTCCAAGCCTCCACTGTCTTTTCTTGTTTACTACCTTTGTATAGGAAGTGTTGCTATTGGCTTTCTCTTGAAAAATATTTGGGGAAGTTAAAAATAAATCCCTTCAAGTTTTTCAATCTCTTTTAAGAGGAAGGAAGCAGGAATATGTACATATCACACGCGTAAAGGTAAACACACCTAAAACGACTTTAAGCTTTTTATCATTAGGCATACTGTCAAAATGCTGTTGCCCTGGAGTTTAGACTTGATGAAGCTCAGTAAACGGACGAAACCCTTCTGCATAAAAGGCAACCATATTAAACAGTTTTGAATCAAGGCTCTCTTGCCAATAATAAAAAAGTGACATTTTTACATGAGGCATAAAGCAACTAACAAACGAAGCTATAATCATGGGATTATTAGCAAATAAACTTCCTTAGATTTATAGGGCCATAGATCTGTTGGGGAACATCCATGTGGCAAGTAAAAAAAAAAAAGAATTCATATGAATGTATATAAAATTTCACATTGGGATGAATGATTTATTACAACTTTATTTGTATTAACCCAGATGGTGCACAATTTGGATATGTAACCCTGAATATGAGAAAGGCTTTATAAATGCCACACATCTCTGTTAGGCAGCAGTGACTGCATGCCAGGACGACATTCCACTCCAAAATGTCCATGCCAGCACAAATAAAGAAGGAAATGACATCTTACTTATTGGAGTAAAGAAACTGCAGTGCAAACAATAACAACAATCAGCAATCAGTGAAGTGATTAAGTCAGAAGAATTCATTCTAAATGACTGACCTCAGTGGACCCATAAACCATGACCATTCCATCTCACCCAGACAAAAGAAACTTTGCTTGAAATCATCATCTTCCAAATATCTGGCTTAAAAATCTTTTTTATAACCAACTGTCTTTCAACTATTTATTACCAGAAACTACCAGAGTGATTTAATCTCTTTATTGGGAACCTAACTGACTTTCAACTTTGGTTCAGGAGAAACTCTTCTGGGCTATTTAGTTTTAATTTTTTACTCCTAGAGCTACAGATGTCAAATGAAAGGATACACTTTTCTAGGTCCTTTGTATGTTTTTAAGAACTAAACCTCGAGTTTCAGGGTCTGTCTGTGGACCCCCTTGAATAGATTTAAAAATTTTTGTGCATTTTTCTACTGAAAGAATTTAGAACAATAAAGGCCAGTCTTCATGGGCCTCAGTTTCTCCATGTAAAACCTGAGTTGGTTACAATGATCATCCACTTTCAAAAGTTTTCATGCCACTTAAGTACTTGTATAGTTTTCTCACATTGAGAGCTTTTCTATTCTTAATTATTTGTGTGTGTTCAATTGCTTCAGCCATGTCTGACTCTTTGGTACCCTATGGACTGTAGCCCACTAGGTTCCTCTCTCTATGGGACTTTCCCAGCAAAAATACTGGAGTGGGTTTTCATTCTCTCCTTCAGGGGATCTTCTTTATTCTGAAGAGTGATGGTAAAAACATCCTTGAAAAAAAAAGTAGCAAAACTGCTGAATCAAGGTTTAATTAATCAGACAAGTATAACATGATAATTTAAAGGATTCAATAGATAGCATCCATCAGCAAGTTGGGCTTCCTTGATGGCTCAGCATGTAAAGAATCTGCCTGCAATGTAGGAGACACCAGAGACACTAGTTCATCCCTGGGTTGGGAAGATCGCCTGGAGAAGGAAATGGCAACCAACTCCGGTATTCTCGCCTGGGAAATCCCAGGGACAGAGGAGCCTGGCGGGCTACAGTTCATGGGGTCACAAAGAGTCGGACACGGCTGAGCAACTAAGCACAAGCACACATCAGCAAGTTACCAAAAAAAGGTTAAATGTGAAGGAAAAGACATTTAGAGAATAACAACATGTTTATGTTCATATGTTTTATGTTAAATAAACAAAATCTTTCAACCCAGCCTAGGAATGAAAAGTGCAAAAAGAATGACCTTTCTCAAAGGAAGCATTCAACTCATTCTGAAACACTGATTCATCCACTCATCTTGATTATTCTACCTTAGAGCTAGGTTGGGTCATTTTGGCCAATTAAAAATGAAAGCAATTTGTTGAAGGAAATTCAAGTTAATTTAGAATAGTCTTTTAGTAAAATAATGATGAAAACAATGTGCAAACTGCTTATACAGTATGACATCTGGATATTCAATATAAAAATATACCTACAGGATAATAAAAATATTGAAAAATTAAAGATATATGCACAGTGATGAAAATGAATCCAAATAGATTTCCAATTTTTCTTACAAGGTTGTATTAGTTAACTAGTGTTTCTGTTAACAAATTATCACTAAAGGGATGTCTTAAAACAATGGAGATTTATTCTCTCACAATATGGAGGTGAAAATCAGGTGAAGGCATCCATAGCTCTGTGCTCCCTTTTGGGGATCAAGAGAGGAGTCTGTTATTAACCTCATCCAGCTTCTGCTGGCCCCAGGCATTCCTTGGCTTGTGCATTACTTCAATGTCTGGCTATCTCTGGCTTCAAATGACCTTCTTCTCTTTTTTTAATGACCTTCTTTTTTGTATGTGTCTCTTTCTGCCAAAGAAATTTCACTGGATTAAGGGGACACTATAATTCAATAGGAGTTCATTTCTAGCCATAAATTACTCACATCTGAGAAGACCCTACTTCCATTCAAGGTCATAATCTGAAGTCCTAAGTAGACAAAAATATTTGGGAGACACTAGTCAAGTAATACCTCAGTGGCATTAAATTTTTTATGAATCATAGAGCCCACTCTGAGCTATCCAGTAGAATAATTAGAGAGACAGGAAATCCATTTTCCTCTGAGTGGTGATAGTCAAGCTTGCATAACTCCAACTGGGCTATTAAATCTCTAGCCTAGACCACTTTGAGATTTTTGTTGTTGTTAAAGATTCAACTAAAGTGTGTCTTGATTGCATGCTACAATCTTGCACGGCAAGGGACTGCTTGGCACACATGAACTATTATCTGTGCTGTTGCCGTGCTAGATCGTCTTACTGCCTATGACCTTTCAGATCAATTTCAGCAAAGCTAAGGCATTTCAAAACTTTCCATGTACTTTCTACAAGCAACTCAAACAATTTAGGAATCAGGCACCAAATTCACTTCCTATATGAAGAGGCTTCTACCTCTTAATCCCCTTCCTCTATTATGCCCCTTAAAAGGATATATTGTACAGCACAGGGAATATAACCAATATTTTACAATAACTATAAATAGAGTATAACCTTTAAAATTGTGAAGCAATATGATCACCTGAAACATATAATACTGTAAATCAACAATATCTCAATAAAAATTTTTTAAAAAAGAAGAGATTTAAAATTTTTCCTTAAGGGTAATGAACTCAAACTTATTAGATGTTAGAGTACAGAAACTACTTTAATTTTGGATGGCTATTTTGTGGATAGAAATATCAGAATATCTCAGTTCAGTCCCTCAGTCATGTCCGACTCTTTGCAACCCCATGAACCGCAGCACGCCAGGCCTCCCTGTCCATTACCAACTCCCGGAGTTTACCCAAACTCATGTCCATTGAGTTGGTGATGCCATCCAACCATCTCATCCTCTCTCATTCTCTTCTCCTCCTGCCCTCAATCTTTTCCAGCATCAGGGTCTTTTCAAATGAGTTAGCCCTTCACATCAGGTGGCCAAAGTATTGGAGTTTCAGCTTCAACATCAGTCCTTCCAATGAACACTCAGGACTGATCTCCTTTAGGATGGACTGGTTGGATCTCCTTGCAGTCCAAGGGACTCTCAAGAGTCTTCTCCAACACCACAGTTCAAAAGCATAAATTCTTCAGCACTCAGCTTTTTTTATAGTCCAACTCTCACATCCATACATGACCACTGGAAAAAACATAGCCTTGTCTAGACGGACCTTTGTTGGCAAAGTAATGTCTCTGCTTTTTAATATGCTGTCAAGGTTGGTCATAACTTTCCTTCCAAGGAGTAACCGTCTTTTACTTCATGGCTGTAATCACCATCTGCAGTGATTTTGGAGCCCAAGCCACTGTTTCCATTGTTTCCCCATCTATTTGCCATGAAGTGATAGGACCAAATGCCATGATCTTGGTTTTCTGAATGTTGAGCTTTAAGCCAACATTTTCACTCTCCACTTTAACTTTCATCAAGAGGCTCTTTAGTTCTTCTTCACTTTCTGCCATAAGGGTGGTGTCATCAGCATATCTGAGGTTATTGATATTTGTCCCGGCAATCTTGATTCCAGCATGTGCTTCCTCCAGCCCAGCATTTCTCATGATGTACTCTGCATATAAGTTAAATAAGCAGAGTGACAATACACAGTCTTGACGTACTCCTTTTCCTATTTGGAGCAAGTCTGTTGTTCCATGTCCAGTTCTAACTGTTGCTTTCTGACCTGCATACAGGTTTCTCAAGAAGCAGGTCAGGTGGTCTGGTATTCCCATCTCTTTAAGAATTTTCCACAGTTTATTGTGATCCACCCAGTCAAAGGCTTTGGCATAGTCAATAAAGCAGAAATAGATGTTCTTCTGGTACTCTGTTGCTTTTTTGATGATCCAGTGGATGTTGGCAATTTGATCTCTGGTTCCTCTGCCTTTTCTAAATCCAGCTTGAACGTCAGGAAGTTCACGATTCACGGATTGCTGAAGCCTGGCTTGGAGAATTTTGAGCATTACTTTACTAGTGTGTGAGATGAGTGCAATTGTGTGGTAGTTTTAGCATTCTTTGGCATTGCCTTCTTTTGGGATTGGAAGAAAACAGGCCTTTTCCAGTCCTGTGGCCACGGTTGAGTTTTCCAAATTTGCTGGCATATTGAGTGCAGCACTTTCACAGCATCATCTTTTAGAATTTGAAATAGCTCAACTGGAATTCTATCTCCTCCACTAGTTTTGTTTGTAGTGATGCTTCCTAAGGCCCACTTGACTTCACATTCCAGGATGTCTGGCTCTCAGTGAGTGATCACATCATCGGGATTATCTGGGTCATGAAGATCTTTTTTGTACAGTTCTTCTGTGTATTCTTGCTGCCTCTTGTTAATGTCTTCTGCTCCTGTTAGGTCTATGACGTTTTTGTCCTTTACTGTGCCCATCTTTGCATGAAATGTTCCTTTGGTATCTCTAATTTTCTTGAAGAGATCCCTAGTCTTTCCCATTCTGTTGTTTTCCTCTATTTATTTGCATTGATCGCTGAGGAAGCCTTTCTTATCTCTCCTTGCTATTCTTTGGAACTCTGCATTCAAATGGGTATATCTTTCCTTTTCTCCTTTGCTTTTCACTTCTCTTTTTTTCACAGCTATTTGTATGGCCTCTTCAGACAGCCATTTTGCCTTTTTGCATTTCTTTTTCTTGGGGATGTCTCCTGTACAATGTCACGAACCTCCATCCATAGTTTATCAGGCACTCTATCTATCAGATTTAGTCCCTTAAATCTATTTCTCACTTCTACTGTATAGTCATATGGGATTTGATTTAGGTCATTCCTGAATGGTATCCCACTTTCGTCAATATAAGTCTGAATTCGGTAATAAGGAGTTCATGATCTGAGCTACAGTAAGCTCCTGGTCTTGTTTTGCTGACTGTTTAGAGCTTCTCCATCTTTGGCTGCAAATAATAAAATCAATCTGATTTCGGTGTTGGCCATCTGGTGATGTCCATGTGTAGAGTCTTCTCTTGTGTTGTTGAAGAGGGTGTTTGCTATGACCAGTGCGTTCTCTTGGCAAAACTCTATTAGCCTTTGCCCTGCTTCATTCTGTACTCCAAGGCCAAATTTGCCTGTTATTCCAGGTGTTTGTTGACTTCAACTTTTGCATTCCAGTCCCCTATAATGAAAAGGACATCTTTTTGGGGTGTTAGTTCTAAAAGGTCTTGTAGGTCTTCATAGAACCATTCAACTTCAGCTTCTTCAGCATTACTGGTCTGGGCATAGACTTGGTTGGCTGAGAGGAGATACCCCACGTTCAAAGTTAGGAGCGGTAGCGGAGAAGAGATACCCCACGTCCAAGGTAAGGAGCAGTGGCTGCATTTTGCTGGAGCAGCCATGAAGATACACCCCATGTCCAAGGTAAGAGAAGCCCAAGTAAGACGGTAGGCACTGAGAGAGGGTATCAGAGGGCAGACAGACTGAAACCACAATCTCAGAAAACTATCCAATCCGATCACATGGACCACAGCCTTGTCTAACTCAATGAAACTAAGCCATGCTGTGTGGGGCCACCCAAGAGAGATGGGTCATGGTGGAGAGGTCTGACAGAATGTGGTCCACTGGAGAAGGGTATGGCAAACCACTTCAGTATTCTTGCCTTGAGAACCCCATGAACAGTATGAAAAGGCAAAAAGATAGGACACTGAAAGATGAACTTCCCAGGTCAGTAGGTGCCCAATATACTAATGGAGATCAGTGGAGAAATAACTCCAGAAAGAATGAAGGGATAGAGCCAAAGCAAAAACAATACCCAGTCTTGGACGTGACTGGTGATGGAAGCAAGGTCCGATGCTGTAAAGAGCAATATTGCATAGGAACCTGGTATATTAGGTCCACGAATCAAGGCAAATTGGAAGTGGTCAAACAGGAGATGGCAAGAGTGAACATCAACATTCTAGGAATCAGTGAACTAAAATGGACTGGAATGGGTGAATTTCACTCAGATGACCACTATATCTACTACTGTGGGCTGGAATCCCTTAGAAGAAATGGAGTTGCCATCCTAGTCAACAAAAGAGTCAGAATTTCTAACTTAGAAAAATAACACAACTCACAAAGCTATGGTGTAGAATGCATTAAAGTCTGTAATTAAGAAATCCTTTACATATATTTAAGATTGATATTTGACATATTCAAGGTTGTGGTGATCTGGAGAAAAGCATATGTTGCATCATAATTATTCATATAATGGCTACACATATGATGTTAACAGAGAAACACAGTGGAAAATAAGTACATCTAAGTACAAATGTTCATTAAGAGAGAGACATATGTAGAGAACATAATGAATCCTGAATCTAATCTAAACCTTGCTTTTTACTTAGAGAATGTTCTGGATAACTTGTCTCCATTTACCTCTGCCAAACCTAGTCCCAACTAGCATAGTTCCTACATATAAGATAAAAGGCAATGGGAAAAATTCTTCAGAATTATAGGTATTTCTTCCTACCTCTCTTAAAAATGTCTTCTGTCCACAAGTTAATTTATTTCCATGTCCCTAAAACACTAATGATTATTCATTTATTTTATTCTTATAGATATTTATGGCCCCATTTATCCATAATAAGAAGTAAAGAACACTAGTTCGAAAAGTTATATTCACTTCAATGTTCATAGCAGCGTTATTTACAATTGCCAAGATATGAAAGCAATCTAGGTGTCCATCAACAGATGAATGGATAAAGAAGATGTGGTGTATATATATATACAAACACACAATGGAATATTACTCAGTCATATAAAATAATTAAATTATGCCATTTACACCAATGTGGATGAACTTGGAGGACATTATGCTAAGTGATATAAGTTATGCAGAGAAAGACAAATTCTGTATAATACTACTTACATGTGGAATCTAAAAAACATCTAAAAACAAACTACTGACTATAACAAAAAAGAACCAGAGTCACAGATACAGAGAGCAATCTAGTGATTACCAGGGTGGGAGCAATATGGAGGTGGGGGAGGGAGGCACAAACTATTGGGTATAACATAGAAGAATGTATTGTACACCAGGAGGCATATAGACAATATTTTGTAATAACTGTAAATGGAAAGTAGCCTTTATAATTTGTATAAAAATAAAAAAATTAAGAAGTAAAAAATAATGAGAAATACAGGCTTTATTTACCTATTCATCTGTATATGTCAAGAGAGGAAGATATGTTAAGTGGTCAACTGGCTATTTTGAGCTGAATAGTTAAATTGCCATAAAGACTTAAGTTTCATCTTTTAAATGGAGTGTTTTTTCCCCTGTACAGAAATATAAAACTATTGAATTTAGTTTTAACAATTAAAATGAATAACTAAATTTAGTTTTAAGAATTAAAATTAAATTCAATAATATCCATATTGAGTAGCAAGGGATATTAATACTAATTAATATTACAGATATAACAATGCATGAAGCAGACATATGCAAGTTTAAAAACATCAAAAAATTTTAGTGACTTAGATTTTAAAATGTTTTATACAAAGAAAATAGTTTTTAAACATGAATAAACTATTTTCAATGGCCCAGAAAAGTCAACCACTCTCTTTTTTTAATATTGCCTTTACATATCTCACATATATCTTTATAACCTACTTAGCCTATTTTCATAGAATACTGGAATCCCAGGGTTTGAAGGTCTTCAAGTTTCTTTTCTTCAGAATTTCCACAGAGTGGTTTTGTTCAGACTCAGGTATTGATTATTGTTAGTGATAGAGAACTCTATATCTCAGGAAAGATCCTTGCTTTTACCCAAAGTTGGCTATTAGGAACTGTTCCATAAGAAACAGAAAATGGGGACCATTTTTAACACCTGGGATACTCTAACTTGAAACTTCTCACTTTGTCTGTGGCTCTTAAACATGACACCTAGACCAAATGATTTAAGTTATTCAAGAGCAGAATCTAGTATAGTGAAATCATCTCCCTCTTTCTTTGTCCTACATTCCTATGAATAGCTTATAGAAACAAATACACTTTTAATTGATTTTTTAAATTTAATACACTAAAATTCACTTTTGATTGAAAAATTCTACGAGAATTGTCAAATGCATACAGTTACATAATCACAACTCAATCAAGCTACGTAATGATTTCATCAGTTCCAAAATATGTCCTCTGGCTGCCTCCTTGCAGTCAGTCTCCTTCCAGCCAGTAACCCATGGCAACCACTGATGTGTTCCCCTTACCTATAGTTTTGCCTTTTCTAGAGTGTCACATAAATGAAATCATGTATTTGAAGCCTCTTGAGTCTAGTTTCTTTCACTTAGCATAATACACATGAGATTCATTTACATTATGGAATGCTTGTTTATTTTATTGCTGAGTGGTATTCCATCATATGGTTGTATCATGACTTTTTGTTCATTAACGAGGTGAAGGGAATTGAGTTGTTTCCAGGTTTGGGCATTGTGAACAAATCTGCTAAAACATTCATATACAGGTTTTTGTGTGAAAATGCTTTCACTTCTCTTGAGTTGATACTTAATGAGTTTAGAAAGGTCATAGGACATTAGTAAATACACAAAAATCAATTATATTTCTAAATACTAGTAATGAACAATTGGGAATGTAAATTTAATAAACAGTACTCTGTGTAACGTAATGGATGTAAGAGTTGTGCCATAAAGAAGGCTGAACATCAAAGAATTGATACTTTTGAACTGTGGTGTTGGAGAAGACTCTTGAGAGTCCCTTGGACTGCAAGGAGATCCAACAAGTCCATCCTAAAGGAGATCAATCCTGAGTATTCATCGGAAGGACTGATGTTGAAGTTGAAGCGCCAATACGTTGGCCACCTGATGTGAACTGACTCACTGGAAAAGACCCTGATGCTGGGAAAGATTGACGGTGGGAGGAGAAGGGGAAGACAGAGGATGAGATGGTTGGATGGCATCACCAACTCAATGGACATGGGTTTGAGGAAACTCTGGGAGATAGTGAAGGACAGGGAAGCCTGGCATGCTGCAGTACGTGGGGTCACAACAAGATGGACATAACTGAGCAACTGAACAACAAACAGCAACTCTATGCAATATCACCAAATGTTGAAATGCCTACCTATGAATCTAACAAAATATGTAGAGAATATTACACTGAAAAGTAAAAAAAAAAAAAAAAAACACCTCTGATGAAGATATAGATCAGCTCCACAACCTGGTGAATTTTAACTGAATCTTTATTAAATAGAGAGATGCTACAGTTCCATGACATAAGCCAGAATTATGTGTGAAAGTAACTGGAAATTAAGTTTTTGACACTAATTCTAGGAAGATAAAAGCAGGGACATATGGGGATAAACTATTGAATGAAGACAAACAAAAGCTATTTATTCTGAATTTGTTATAGCAAAGGAGTCAATCACAATCACTTGCATTTGGCAGAGACTCAAAGGCAGGGAGAGAAGTGATAAATTTGTAGAGTGAAAAAAGGAAAGGTTTCAGGTTATGTTTTGGTTAGAGGCTGCTGGCATGGGGAAGCTAGAGGTTGGCTAACTAGAAACTGAGCATTCTATGTGATTAGTTTGGGGGGCATATTGGCTTTAGCTTGTTGGTCCCGAGTTGGAAACAAGGGTAAAAAAATAAAAATAGGAAAGCTGGCAATCACTGCCTGTGTCCTGACTGTTTTGGACCCATTACTAAGAAATAATTTGGCTTCCTGGGTTGGTAACTGAAGAGATTGTGAATTAGTCATGCATGGTCATGTATGGACTGTCCATGGTCTCTGTGTATATTCAATCTCTCAGATGGTTTTCTTGGAAGAAGACACTGGAAATAACCTAGACATATGAATAATCCTCAACCAGCTAAAGGCACAGTGAAAGAATATTCTATGCATGAGGGACAGCAAATACAAAAACAGAATCCTGCCCTGAAGAATTGTGTTAATAAGTCCTACACACTATATAAATGATGCAGTGGTATATGCACTATATACACACAGTGATATATACATTACATAATATATTCACAAATCTTTTAACCAAATCTATATCTTATTAGTATAAAGCACCCGTATTTGCACACTTTTCTCCATGTTTTCCCCACTCTGAGATTGAGATTGCTGCCAGGGACTTCTGCATGCTATTTTTATCCCCTCCACAGGTGGTTGGTACTCTTGTACTCTAACAATACCATCTTTCATTTGCATTCATAAACATCTTTGCTCCTCTCCCCCCAACAGGAGCTATTTAGTCCACACAAAGCTCGCTCAACTGTCAAATGCTGAAAAAGCCGTCAAATGTTCGAGTTGTTTGTAGTCTTACTTTTGAAATTAGGTGGACAATACTCAGTTCTTTGTATGTTATCAAAAGCAAAATTTGATACCAAATTATACGCCATTCTCTACAATGAAGGACAGATATGAAAAATGATGGTTAGAAGAATTATTCACAGTGAAAAGATAGAAGACTCATCAGTTGGGGAGCTTAACAGTTGCCATGGCTTTTCTGTTCCAGTTTTTGAGATATTTCCACTTCGGTTTCTTCCCATGGCTAGTTAACCTTTCACTTCGGAATCTCTTCTGACTCTTAAGTTTTTCTGTGGAGTCTAATGACCTATTTAAAACATGAGATAAGTAAATCAATAAAATGGCTTTCATCTTAGAGAGGCAAGAAAACTATTTCCCACCATTACAAGAATTTGAAAAATACTTGATGATTTTTTTTTAAATATATAAAAAGCCATGTTCCTAGAAGAGAGTAGTATGTCTTCCATCTCTTTTAGTCCAGTTTTCTCCTTATGTACACTGCTTCCCAGTAACACCGTCCATGTTACCATTTCCACAATTGCCTCCCTCCTTACTATAGTCAGTCTACTTGAGTGCTCAGTTGCACAGTTGTGTCTGACTCTTTGCAACCTCATGGACTGTAGCCCACCAGGATCCTCTGTCCATGAGATTCTCCAGGCAAGAATACTGGAGTGGGTTGCCATGCCCTCCTCCAGGGGATATTCCAGACCCAGGGATCAAGCCCCCATCTCTTATATCTCTGGCATTGGCAGGCGGATTCTTTACCACTAGCGCCACCTGGGAAGCCAGATACTACAGTCAGAAGTACATACATAATACACATGTAAGTACAATACATAATATCCAGTTTATGCTTAGATGATTTCCTTTAAGTTCATGTTGTCCCAAATCAACCCTAAAAGTGAAGTAACATTTTGGCCTGGGGTGACTGGGATTTGCACTCTTTTTTTATTCTGCCCAAATTTCAATCAGATATATATCCTGATTTTCTACAATAGTAGATAGTCAAAGCCATAGTTGATGTTTCCCAATGCATGCACTGGTAGTAACAGAGAAAATGAGCAGAATTTGCCTCTGCTATTGGATGTGGCTACCATCATGTACTTGCCCCATGTTTAGGCTCCTCTGTAGTGTACCCCTGTGCCCACCTCCTGGCACACTTGCTGGGTTGACACTGGGCCATCTCCACAAATGGGCAACTTCTGTGTTTGCCTCTGGGTCAAATTTCAGGTTCAACTCTGGGGGATTTTCCCTCTCTCCAGTTCAAGGCCCTACTATTAGTGCCCTTCCAGGGTATATGACTTTGTTATTATTAAGTCCATTTAGGAAAATGGGACCCTTCAACTGTGGGAATGGGATTTTCCATTATGGCCCTTACAAGGACAACAGTTAAAGGACATTGTTCTTTAACGTCAGTGCTTGCGGAGATAATCTCCTTTTCAGTGTGCATGAGGGGCATCAGTGGAAAAGTCTGGGTTGAGTTGAACAAAAATTCTATCAAATTCCACTTTGTGTTCCTTTTGGTAGCATGAAATGAAGGACTTCCCTGTTATCTTCCAGGTCTTGTTACTGATCTCTGAATACCTGCTTGAACAAGGATACACATGTCTCCATATTAACAAGATATAATAATAGTTTCCTGCTATTATAAACCTATGGTTTATAGGTTTGCCAGAGATCATGCAATCCAAAATGTGTATGCACCACGTAACAGACCCACAAAAGATGTGATACAAAAATTGATAGAACTGAAAAGAGCAGTGGCAAAATCCACAATTATAGTTGGAGACTTTAGTTTCTCTCTTTTAGTCCTGATGGAAAAGACTAGACAAAGTCAGCAAGAATATTAATGAACTCAACAACGTCACCAACCTACAGTTTCTAATTGGCATTTATATAATATTCCACCCCAAAACAGCAGGCTACACATTCCCTTAATTGTCCACAGAACATGTACCAACTCAGACTGCACCATGAGTCAAAAACAGACCTGAACAAACAAAATGATTGACATCATACAATGTGTTCTGTAATCACAATGGAATCAAACTAAAAATCAATAACAGAAAGATAACAGGAATATCTCCAACACTTGGAAACAAGACAGCATACGTAAATAATCCATTGGTCGAAAAGGAAATCTCAAGGGAAGGTAAAAAATACATTAGAGAGAATAAAAATGAAAATATATCATATCAAAATTTGTGGGACACAGCAAAAGCAGTGCTGAGAAGGAAATTTATAGTACAAAAGAATACGCTAGAAAGAAAAGAGGGAAATTCTCAAATAATTCAAGCTCCTACTTTAAGAACCTAAAAATAGCGCAAAAGAAACTCAAAACACACAGAGAGACTGAGATAATAAAGGCAATACTAGATAAATGAAATAAAAAACAGCACAAAATAAAACAAGAGAAGAGTTAGTTCTCTGAAGAAATTCTAAAATTGACAAACTTCTAGCAAGATAAGCAAACTTCTTGTCTTGTTTCTTGACAAAAACAAGAGAAGACACAAGTTAATATCAAGAATGAAACAGGAATGTCACTAGAGACTTCACAGACATTGAAAGAATAATGCTGCTGCTGCTAAGTTGCTTCAGTCGTGTCCAACTCTGTGCGACTCCATAGACGGCAGCCCACCAGGCTCCCCCGTCCCTGGGATTCTCCAGGCAAGAACACCGGAGTGGGTTGCCATTTCCTTCTCCAATGCATGAAAGTGAAAAGTGAAAGTGAAGTTGCTCAGTCGTGTCCGACTCCTAGCGATCCCATGGACTGCAGCCCACCAGGCTCCTCCGTCCATGGGATTTTCCAGGCAAGAGTACTGGAGTGGGTTGCCAAATAAGGAAATGCTATTATAAACCTTAATAAACAGAAGTGAAAGTGAAAGTCACTCACTTGTGTCTGACTCATCATGACCCCACGGACTATACAGTCCAGGGAATTCTCCAGGCCAGAATACTGGAGTGGGTAGCCTTTCCCTTCTCCAAGGGATCTTCCCAATCCAGGGATCAAATCCAGGTCTTCCGTATTGCAGGTGGATTCTTTACCAGCTGAGCCACAATAAACAGAAACCTCAGTTAAACAGAATTGAGAGACCAGAATGGGTGCTCTTATGACCTGGGAGGGTAGCAAAACATCAGAAAGAAGAAAGACTCCCCTTCTTTCCTGTCAAGGGCTCAGCTCATGAAAAGACTGTTTTTTGACTGTGCCCTCTGGGCTTCCTTTTCTTCCCTGTAAAAGTGTTTTCCTTGTGCAGGAACTTGCATGTGGCTTGCAATGGTTGCAGACTTCAGATTGCAATTTTCTGCTCATCTTGAATAGATTCATCTTTGTAGGAGAAATAACAGGCAGTCTTTGTATTTTAAGTCAACATTTTAGTGGCCTATATGGGAATCAGAGAATTCCTCTGACAGCTTTGGGACTGGTGAGCAAAAAGGTGTAGTATCCACAATTTAGCTCACAGTCACTCATGCTCTCTCACCAGCCCTGGGGTTTGAAGGTACATCTTTCTCCTGGATCCAAGTTTACATCATCTTTGCATTTGAAGTTCTCCAGGATTTATTCAAGATCTTTTTAAAGGTTTAGTTTTTCTGATACTACCCCCTGTTACATTCCAATTTTACAAGCCAGAAAACCTAATGATAAGGGTGGAGGATTTTTTTAAACCTAAAGATAAGGGTAGAGGATTTTTTTTTAATAATGGCTGAGCAACAAATAACATTGTTATCCCTTGACATCCTGTTGCTTATTCCTAACTCATATGCTACTAATATCCATTCCTATCTGAAGTAAATTCTTTACTGGAATTGATTTACACAGTGTCTTCTTTAGTATTCCCATTGATGAAGCTAGCCAATACTTTTTCACCTTTACTTGGCAAGAAAAAGAATTCACCTCGACAGTAATGCCTCAGGGTTTTACCGAAGAGTCTTTCTTATTTCTTGCAAATCCTAAAGGCTGATCTGGAGGATATAAAGTTCTCTTGAGGTTCTGATTTGTTGCAAGATGTTGAGGATTTACTTCTTTGCTTTTCTTCTCAAGCCTCTTTGCAAGAAGACACTTGCTAAAATTTTTAGTCTTAAAGAGACACAAGGTCACCAAAGAAAATCTGCAGTGTGCCCAAGTTTCAACATAAGGGCATTTGACGTTAGAGTAACAACTACATCTAGATCCAGGCAGACTTCATGGGGTCCTGAGTTTCCCCAAACCCAAAACTAAGTGCCAACTGTGAGACTTTCTCGGGCTAGTTTGCTCGTTGAAATTGAATTCCAACGTTCACTCTTACAGATAAACTTCTATTTATTTTACTCAACAGTGTAACAACCCCAAGCCAGTTGGAAGAACCAGATGACACGGCCTTCAAGGCCTTAAAGGAGATTTTCATTAATTTATTTATTAGGCTGTACTGGGTCTTCGTTGCCACACAGGCTTTTCTGTAGTTGCGGCGAACAGGGCTACTCGCTAGTTATGGTATGAGGGCCTCTCACTGTGTGGCTTTTCTTGTTGAAGAGCACAGGGTCTAGGGTGCGTGGGTTTCAGTAGTTGCAGCTCATGGGCTCAGTACTTGCGGCTCCCAGGCTCTAGAGTGCACGTTCAGTAGTTATGGCTTAGTTGCCTGTGTGGAATCTTCCCAGACCAGGGATGGAACCTGTGTCTCCTGCGTTGGCAGGTGGATTCTTATCCACTGAGCCATCAGGGAAGCCCTCATAAAGGAAATTTTGATGAACCCAGCTGACCTTGGTCATCCCAATGATCAGATTCTCTTTTTTATATGAAAAGGGAGGGAATAAAAAAAAAAAAAAAGCAAACCATTGACCCATAGGGTATTGTAGGTAGCAACTGGACCTGTGGCACAGGAATACCACTCACTTTAGAGCCATTATAGCTACTGACCTTAGAATCATTAAGGCCACCAAGAAAATCATTGTGGGATCCTCTGTAGCCATGTTTGGACCTCATGCAGCAGAGGTTCCCCTGAATTCTCATCATGCTCAATATTTCTCAGCCAGCTCCCTCTCTTCCTATGATTTCCTTGAGGTAACTGCTCCTCACCATTTTTTTTTTTTTTTGCGTTGTAATATCCTTAACACACTACTCTTCTCCCTTCCATCACTGATGAAGTCCCTCTTCACTGCTGAGGACTGCCTCCTGACACCTTGTGACGATCAACAGGAAATTTCACTGGATAACATTGACTTCGCATGATGGCTCTTATTTAAAAGGTGACAATAGCAATTATTGTGCTAACATGCTATTGCTACTCCTTATGATGTTGTCGAGGTGGCATTTTTACCAATGTCTACTTTGGCCCAACGGGCTGAATTACACACTCTTCATGGGCTTGTACTTTAGGCAAGAAAAAAGGCTGACAATATTTATGCTGATAGTAGACATGCTTTTGGAGTAGCTCATGGTTTTGGAATGTGGTCGAAGCAAGGTGGCTTCCTTGCTTCCAGAGGAAATAAAATGTAAAACAGCCCCTATGTTCAGGAATCACTGCATGCAATACTTTCTCCTGCCACTTTAGCTGGTGTTAAGAGACTACAGCGCTTTCTTAACTTGATTCCCTGGAAGCTAATGGAAATCTCCTTGCTGATGTTTCTGCAAAGAATGCTACCCTTAAAGAGACTAACAGCAGCCCAAACACTGTCATGGTTCAAAGGAATATTTCCATAAATGATAACTTTAAAAACTGGCTAGTGAAGCTCAACAATTGGGCTCAGAAAAGGAAAAACAAGATAGGAGATTCAACAATTGTTGAATTGTTTGTTTGATAAAAAGAGGAAGCTTTGCTGCTGCTGCTTAGTTGCTCAGTTGTGTCCAACCCTTTGTGACCACAGAGGAAGCTAATTTGTACCAAATAACAACTTGGTCCTACCAGAGACTTTAAAATTCTCACTCCTTAGAGCTGAACATGCATTAAACCATCTGTGTAGTGAGGGAACGATATCCTTCATGAACAAGTATGTGACATGCATGGTCAGTCATTCGGTCATGCTCGCCTCTTGGCGGCCCCATGGACTAGACCGCCAGGCTCCTCTGTCATGGAATTTTCCAGGTGAGAATACTGGGGTGGGTTGCCATTTCCTACTCCAGGTGATCTTCCTGATCCAGGGATTGAACCTGTGTCTCTTGTGCCTCTGGCATTGGTAGGTAGATTCTTTACCTCTGTGCCACCTGAGATAGTCACCTCATGAACCAGTATTGGTGTAAAAGGTTAACAAGGCTACAAAAAGTACCTACTTCACTCATCTCACTTGAAGAACAACCCAGGGAAGCCTGTATAATAGCCCCTGGCCATTTTAAACTGCATAATGGACCATTCTAAGTATTTGGGCAGATTTCGTACAACTTCCTTTGTTTCATGGATATAAATATATTTTAGTGATGGTCTGTATGTTTTCAAACTGGACTCAATGAAGCCTTTCCTTGCAGACAGGCTACTGCCTCTTTTGTGGCTAAAGTCCTCTTGGAAAAGATCATCTCTACCTTGGGAACTCCTCTCAAACTTCAGAGTGATGGAGGAACTCACCTTACTGGCCAGGTACTTTGACACGTCCGTGCTTTCAATGTCAAGGAACGAACATCACTGTACCAAGCACGATAACAACATTGACACATGTCTAAAGGCCTTTGTTGTTAAATGCATCTTCCAAGAATACTGAAAGCTGTGGGCATAGGAGCTGGGAGGAGTTCCTGTTTCTCTTTTGACATTTCATCCAAAATCAAATCTGCTAATAGTTAAAAAGAAATATAATTTGAAAGGCAGTGACAAGGCTGAAGTCTAATACTATGCTGCAAAGACAGTGTATGCTAGAAGATTTCAAGTATAGAGAGAATTCAGTTAAATGACACACCCTCATGAGATTTTCCCAACTCATATCAGAACTTAAATTTTTTCATGAAACATAAAGCTTTGAAGATGTCCAGAAGTTTGCTTTATTTCACAATAAGCTTGGTCATTTGGACCATCCTGAGGTAAGAGCGAGGGAAACTTGGAAAGATTGAGTTAGTTCTCCTTTGACAGAATAGATCCTTAAGCGTCACTGAAATATCTACCCAACCCGACGTGCTGCTGCTTCGTGATAGCCTTAGCTTGGTTTCCTATCATCTTAAGTAAAACGTATATTTTGTGGAGCTGTCACATTTTGTCAATTAGATCTAGAAAGATAATGATTAAATATTATCGTCTGATAAACATCAGCATCCCACACGCAAGCTTTATGATAGAGTCTCTTTTCCAAGCATGACTGCAAAGCTTAAACTCAATGTTAAAAAAAAGAGAGAAAGGACTATAATACAAACATCAAAATCAGACTGTTACCTGAATTTACCAGTTGTTGTTTCCTCTCTTTTTTGGACTAATTCACACCAGTAGAGGAGAGAATAAAAAGAATAAAGGCAAGTGGTATCTGAGAATATATTTATGTTTATATATTTCTTTAATTTTGAATATATATATTTTTTTCTGATTTAAAAATGATCCCTTAATGAATTTGCGAAATAAAGACAACTGGAGAGAATAAAATGAAAATCAATTTTAGTTTTTTTGATTCAGAGAGATCTGTTGTTGACACATTAATCTCACACACACACACACACACACACAAACACGCAAAAACACATCCATAAATACACCCACCATACAGAGGTTTAATACCTTGATTAGTTCATGCTCTTTATACCTTGATTCAGTCCTGGACATTTCCCAGTAATCTTGACAGAGACTTCAGTAGCATAAATTTGAATGAATGCATAATATTAAGTCATAAGGAACATGTTATTTTATTTTGACCATTCTCACATTATTATTATTTAGGGTGGTTCAGTGTTTCCCTATTACAGATGATTCTGCAATAAATATTATTGCATATAATAAATTCCTAGAAGAGCTACCACTGGGCCAAAATTACAATTTCTAAGGACTTTTGGTTCCTAATTTGCTTTCTTCAAGGTATATTAATTTACACCGTCACTGATCATACATGAAAGCAAACATGGCACTTTGACCTCTATAACACTGAGAATTATCATTCAGGAAAGAAAAAGTAGACCAACTCTATACCTGAAAAATAATCTCTATTGTAATGGCAACTTTTGTAACTTAGGGAAACTGGACACACTTTTTAATATATCAGCAACTTTCTAATTTCTTTTTTCATTCACATGATGCTGTTTGCTTACTTTTCCCTAACTTTTAATAATTTTTAAAACAAATTTCAAGATCTCTTTACATATTAAGGAAACTTAACTCTGCCACATTTATTAAAAATTGCCTCACTTTTGTCTTTTAATCTATTATATATATATATATTATATGTACAAACATGCTATATGTAAGAATGGATTTTTTATATAGGCAAGTCATTGATATTTTTATTTGCTATTTCTGTCAGTACTTTTATGCTTTAGGAAGTCTTCACATGATATGAAATAAATATTCACCATTTTTAAACTTCAGGTTGTTTTACAGTTTCATTTTTTTAACATTTAACTAGAATTTACTTGTATTATTGTATGAGATAGAGATCTTTACTGTCTTCTGAATAGTTAAGTAATTTTAAGGACCATTTATTGAGTAATCATTTATTTGCCACTGATTTGTTAAATCACTTTTATTTTAAAATAAATTCTATATAGGCCAGCGTAGAATTCAAGGCTCTTTTGTTCTATTGCTCTGTCTAGCTATTCTTGGATTGACATGCCCTGGTTCTCAAAGTAACTGGAGTAATAAAAATACATCCTAATCTTGTCATCTCAGTGTTGACACTACACTACATTTATACACTTATAAATGTTTAATAATAATAATAATAAAAAACACATGACTAGAGGTTTGCTTCCCAGGTGGCGATAGTGGTAAAAAACCCACCTGCCAATGTAGACATAGAGACTTGGGTTCGATCCCTAGGTTGGGAAGATCCCCTGGAGAAGAAGATGTCAACCCACTCCAATTTTCTGGCCTGGAGATTCCTATGGACAGAGGAGCCTGGCAGGCTACAGTCCATGGAGTCACAAAGAGTTGGACACGACTAAAGTGACTTAGCATGCAGAGATTTGCTTCATTATAAATGTCTAAACTTGATATCAGTGACCCAAGGTTATCATAAGCCACCCACTTCTTCCCATCCTGCTCCAGGTAGGGCTACCTAGATGTATGGATCTCAGCCTTGGGTGCAGGTTGAAATCACCTGGAAAGCTTAATCCTGATGATTGGGTCAAATCAGTCAAGAAAGTATATTGTGAAAATACAGTCTCCAGCATTTCTTTCTCTTGTTACGTTTTAATGTAAGTTGATGCTGGTTTTATAAAATAAATTGGGTAGTCTTCCCAATTATTTTCTTCTCTGAAACTTTTTAATAAGCCTGGGAACTACTAAAGTTGAAACAAATCATTTTATAACTAGCTTTCGAATCTTTAATGAAAGTATTTATTTGATGTGTTTAAATATACTCCATGATTCATTTATGTGTTTTTGCAGTTTTAGTTTGTTTGCTCATTCAACAAATAATTATTGAGCTCCTGTCATGTACCAGATATGATGCTAGGTAATAGGGACAAAGTGGCCAAAAGACTCGAAATATCTTCTGCTTTCCTGGAGCATTTAATCTAGTGCGGAGACACACAGGGATCCAAGAGCAACAAATAAATTTATTTGCAGTTCAAACAATGTAGTGCTAGAGAAAGCCAGGAATTTTGTAATAGGCAGGGAAATGAGGGAATGGTTTAGCTGAGGAAGTGAACTGGGGTATATGTGAGCTGGGGTATAAGTTATCAGATGTTAATTAAGGAAGAGGAGCAGTAGCAGCATTTAGGTAAAACAAACAAACATATTCAAAGGTCCTGTGGTGGAAGGAGGCAGAGTGGTGGAAAGGACTGAAAACAAACCTTACATGATAGACAGACGGGGGCCAGGCAATTCAGGGTATTGTGGACTACCTTTCTGCCTTTATCCTAAGAACAAATGTATTAAAAATGCTCAGGAGAAATCAGAAGCTTGTTACCTAATTAGATATGACTTTCTGCGGTGTGAAGAACAGTGTGGGGTTGCTGCTTTGCAGTGCAAGGGCAAGTAAACTAGTCAGAAGGCTACTGATCTAATCTGGGGAATGTTGCTAGTAACTTGGAAATCTACTGATCTAATTTGGGGAGGGATGCTAGGAACTTGAACTAGGTCAAGGGTCTACAAAGTGGCTCACAGACCAAATCTACCCCTCCCAACTTGTTTTTGTCAATAAAGTTTTGTAGAAACATAGCCAAGTTCATTAATTTACAGTATCTATGACTGCTTCCCCATTACAATGACAACATTGAGCAGTTTAAATATAAAGAATTTATGGTTTGTAAAGCCTAAAATATTAATTTTTTTTCCCTAGTGAAGAATTTACCTGCAGTGCAGGTAAATTACCAGGGTTTGATCCCTGGGTTGAGAAGATCCCCTGGAGAATGGAATGGCTACCCACTCCAGTATTCTTGCCTGGGAAATCCCACAGACAGAAGAGCCTAGAAGGCTGAAGTCCCTGGGGTCGCAAAGAGTTGGACACAATTGAGCGGTTAACATTTACAGAAAAATCTTGCCAATCCTTGGACTAGATGAGCAATGGTGGAAACTGATAGAACGAGGTGGACTTGAAATGGTTATTGGATGAGTTAAGTGCAGGCTTCTTACCCTGATGGAGGGCATGGCAACCCACTCTAGTACTCTTGCCTGGAGAATTCCAAATTCCTGGAGAATTTGGAATGAGGAGTCTGGTGAGCTATAGTACATGGTGGGGTTGCAAACAGTTGAACATGACTGAACTGATTGAGCATGCACACAGGTTTCTTACATCAGTGATTGTGTTGTTAGTTTTTTTTTTTTTTTCTTTTCTAGAAAATTATCTGTATCAATTATATTTTAAAATTTTATGTTAAATTTTATTCTATTTTCATGTAATGGCTACAATTTCCTCAGTACCTGCTTATATGACCTTTTATATGCTAATTTACATTTGCATTTTCTGGATTTGATTGATGAGACTTGAAAATATTTTCCCCACTTAATGAGATGTTTCAAAGTATTAGTATAGAAACTACATTAATTTTCCAGTTTTTCTGTTTTCTCATGCAGTGATTTTTATCTAGTCTTATGCTGACTTTTTCTACTAAACATTTTTTTCTTTTTCTAACTTTATTTTATGCTTAGTTCATTTATTTCCATTCTGTATTGCTAAAATATGTTTGAAGTTATGTATTATCCTTTGAGGGCTTCCCGGTGGCTTGGTGGTAAAGAGTCAGCCTGCCAATGTAGGAGATGCAGGAGATGGGGGTTTGATCCCTGGGTTGGGAAGATCCCTTGGAGAAGGAAATGGCAACCCTCTTCAGTATTCTTGCCTGGGAAATATCTTGGACAGAGGAGCCTGGCAGGCTACAGTCTACAGGGTCGCAAAAGAGTTGGACAAGACAAAACAACAGAGCACACATATATAGTCTCAAATTATTATTTCATAGCCTATTTTAATAAGAATAGTTGTTACTTCATTAAGATTTTACTCTATAACAAGTGATGTACTAACTGCTTTATTGCAGTTAATTCTTATCACACAGCTGTGTAAAAATACTATTATCCACATTTTACATAACATAGAACTTAGAGAGGTTTGCATTTTCCCCCTGATTAACACAGTTTTTGTGTAGTCAACTCTTTGTTTTCCTTCCTGTTACAAGGATTAGGTTCCCTTTGAACCAAGTGGGACATATTACAATGATCTTATTCAGGATTTTGGAAATGATGAGAGTTTAACAAAACGCCTTAAAAGAGGAGCATGATATTCCACTGGTTATAATAAATCCAGTGATCCAAAAGCTTTTGTTCCCACCTAGAATGTTAACTCTAATTGGACAGGAGGAAATGATGTGGAAATGTTTAGGGACTTTGTGTCAGAAATGGAGATGAAATGAAGTCAAAGAAGAGGCAGTTCAGGAATGATTTGTATGAGTGTCTGAAAGGTTTTCATATAATACAGCTCAGCTGAGGTGAGGAAGGTTTTCTAAATCTCCTGTGGATTATCTTCCTGGTCATCTGAACTAATCACACAAACAATTTTAATCTCCAACATTCACTGCTACCTGAAGTTTTACACCTTTTAGCATTAACTATGGCATTTTCCATGTGCAAAATGTACCTCTCAGGAATTAATGCTTGATTTCCTGTTTTGTTCTATTGATACTTCCTGCCTTGAAGCTCCTGTTCATTTTGATTCCTGTGTGGATTCAGAATGAAGTAATGCTGCGAATGGCATGGGAGAGATGAAGGTGATGGTATTCAACAGTGTTTGGGCTACTTCAAAGCACAAAATGTTATGTGTAAAATAAACTACAAGGACACATTGTACAACATGGAGAATATAGATAATATTTTACAATAACTAGAAATTAAGTGTAACATTTAAAATTATGAATCACTATATCATACACCTATAACTTATATAATATTGTACATTAACTAAACTTCAATTAAGTTTTTTTAAAAAAATACCTTATATGTAATAGGACACTATAAACTGCCAAGTTTCTACCTGGTCCAAATACTGAACTGAGGGGTGGTGGGCAGTTGGAGGAGGCAGATAGTGGTGTAGAGGTTCTGTCTTTCCATCTTCTTCAAGACTGTTAAATCTGTTGTGGCAGAAGATATGTTAGCCAGTGGCTATGATCTTCATAGTTGGCATGAAGATGTATAGTTCCAGATCCAGGAAATAGCTTTTCTATCTCTTCGTATTATTATTGTATTCTTCCCTAATTTTTTTCCCCTTCAATACAGATTAAGGGAGGGATTATCTGCCAGCTATTCGATTACAATGGAAGCTAAAGAATGGTTTTCTTTAAAAAAAAAAAATATATATATATATATATATTTATTTATTTATTTATTTATTTATTTATTTATTTATTTTTGGCTGCATTGGGTCCTAGTTTCAGCACAAGGGGTCTTTCGTTGAGGTGCACGAGCTGTTCACTGTGGTGCTTGGGCTTCTCTCTAGTTGTGACACTGTGGCTCACTTGCCTTGAGACATGTGAGATCTTCATTTCCAAACTAGAGAATGAACCTTTACCACTGGACCACCAGGGAAGTCTGTTTTTCTTTCTTTTTTTTCTTTAATTTTTTTATTGGCATATATTTGCTTTACAATGTTGTATTATTTTCTACTGTACAACAAAATGAATTAGCTATATGTATACATATATCCCCTCTTTTTTGGATTTCTTTCTCATTTATGTCACCACAGAGCACTGACTAGAGTTCTCTGTGCTATACAGTAGGTTCTCATTAGTTATGTATTTTATATATAGTATCAATGGTGTACATATGTCAATCACGATCTCTTAAGTCATCCCACTCCTCTTTCCCCCTTGGTGTCTGTATGCTCAATTGCCATGTCTGGGTCTCTGTTTCTGCTTTGCAAATAAGATCATCTATACCATTTTTCTAGATCCCAGGCATATGCATAATATATGATCTTTGTTTTGCTCTTTCTGACTTACTTCACTGTAAGTCACTATAGAGATGTGGATGGACCCAGAGACTCATGCACACAGTGGTTTTCTTCTCTGGTAGAGTTCTCAGACTCAAAAATGGCCAATACAGGCTACCCCATAAAGATCTACTTGCCTTGGTTTATTTCTGTGAATTTTACCCATTTTTCTTATCATAAGCTAGGAATGCATGTTCCAAAAGTCACAGAATAAAATAACCAAAAGCCCCAAAATAGCAAAATGAACTCCATCTTAAGATGCTCTAGTTTACTCTCCTTCAAAAATCAGGACACTGAAATTACAATGGCAAGCCTCCACAGAGGAATTGGAACTAAAGCTTCACTCATTTTTACTTGGCCGTGACATTTTTATGGTTCCCTGTCTACCCACAAGGCAGTAACTCTGCAATCTGCAAGCTCCCTAAGTTCATTCTTATCCTATTACGGTGGTTAATGGTATGTAAATGTGAGATCATTTTTACATCTCTTCTTTTTAAAATTAGCACCCAGAGTTACAACCAGAGTCATAGATATAGTTGAGCAAAATTAACTAGCCCCTGAAAGTTTCCTACCAAATATAAATGCCAGTATCATGTGACTGACTGTCCAATAAAGTTTATCCTATCATTTTGTGATATTGGCATATTAGAGGTTTACCTTCTAAAAAAAAATCAGTAGAAGTCCCTTTCTTGGAAAATTAGGCCATTCTCCCAATGTGCTAGAATGGGGGAAATTATTACCATATTTGATATTTACTGGTATCTTGAGACCTTTAAAACTGGGTCTTCTGCAGGCCTTAGAAAGATAGTTACTAGCCTAGAAGTACTGTTTCACCATCTATTCTTCTTACTTAGTGCTAAAAATTATTGTCTCTCTGGGCTTCCCAGGCGGCTCATGGTAAAGAATCCACCTTCAATGCAGAAGACTTGGATTCAATCCCTGGGTCAGGAAGATCCTCTGAAGGAGGAAATGGCAACCCACTCCAGTATTCTTGCCTGGAGAAGTCCATGGACAGAGGAGCCTGGTAAGCTACAGTCCATAGGGTCACAAAGAGTCGAACACGATTTAGCAACTAAACAACAATTATCTTTCTTCTCTCCTACCAAATGGAACCCACTTGCTCAGAAATATTTCTGAAAATCTTTTGTGAGAGAAAGCCTCAGAGAAAGAGCTGCCTCCAGAAGCCCACCTCTGGGATGCATTTGTTCCCTGGAGGAGAGGGACCACTGATGGCCCTGTGGGCTGTGGGCCCTTGGGCTTCTCCATTTGGCCTATCTGCAGACATCAGCCTCTCTTCCCTGTCACTTTGTTAAGTGAAGCCTATGAAGCTCTGAGAGGACAACATCTAAGTTTCAGCTGGAGGAGTTGGAGGGTGGGCCAGAGAGGGTAAGCCCTAAGGGCTCCAGAGACAGCACGTGGCCTTCAGAAGGATGGAAAGGTCAAGGTCATGCCCACATGGGGCCCTAGATCATCAATCAAGTTGTGTAAAGATTCCTGCATTCAGTTTGGAGAGGGGGCATTCAGAGTAGATGTCATTTGTGCTTGGAGATGAAGGGGTTTCACACAAAATAAAGACAAGTGGGGACAGGCTTCCCAGGTGGTGCAATGGTAAAGAATCCGCCTGCTGATGCAAGAGACGTGGGTTCAATCCCTGGGTTAGGAAGATCCCCTGGAGAAGGAAATGGCAACCCTCTCCAGTATTGTTGTCTGGGAAATCTCAAGGACAGAGGAGCCTAGTGGGTACACTCCATGGGGTTGCAAAGAATCAGACATAACTGAGCACGCCTACAACATACAACAAAGACAGGTGTGGACAACAAAAATGACCTTCTCTACAGATTCTCACTTTTGGCTTTCAGACTTCCTCCATTGGCTGTCTCGATTTCATACACATGACCTCTGAAGAAATGCTGGAGGGTTATTTGCATCTCCATCTCCTAACAGGACCTTTTCTCCTTCCCTGATGGTTATCATTCTTAAAATGACTCAGTTTATAGGCAGCAAACAGGTTGAGAGCACAGCCTCATCCAAGGCCTATTTCCATTGACTGACTTTCCCCTCCCCCTTAGTTGACTTCTCTGACCCTGCTGGAAACCTGGAGAATCTCCTTAACATTATCTTCTTAATGAGGCTATTTATCCTGCATACTAAATGAGATCATGACTATGTAATAAATTCTCCACTCTGCCCTAAGCTGGAAAAGTCAGCCTCTTCAGCCCCTTACAATTTAACCCTTTAAATGATAAGAAGCCTATTGCTGCTCGCAGATTGCATATTTTAGGGTTGTCATGATGAAAGAATCCTGATAACCTAGAGCTTTTTTACACAAGGTTTAAAACAATATCTGCTTTTTCATTCAAATTTTATCTTTTAATTCCAATTGCTGTTTTATTCATTATGGAAAACAATCTGAGGAAACCATTCAGGCTCGTAAATATCCACGAAGAATCTTTCTTGATGTAACATACATACATAAATGCACACACGACCAAGAATTTTACATACAAAGGAGAAAGCTCAGGTTTCCAATTCTTACCTTACAGTCTGGCCTATTTTAGGTGTGACAGAAAAGGCTCACTGTCTTCTATTTTTAACTTTTTTTTTTTTTTTAAATAAAATTTTTATTGGAATATAGTTGCCTTACAACGTTGTATTAGTTTCCACTGTACAGCAAAGTTAGTTAGCTACAGGTATACACATATCCCCTCTTTTTTAGATTTTCTCCCCATTTAGGTCACCACAGAGCACTGAGTAGAACCCCCTGTGCTACGTAGTAGGTTGTCTTTGTTGGGTGTGCCGTCGCTCAGTTGCATCCAACTCTTTGCCACACTTTGGACTGTAGCCTGACAGGCTCCCCTGTCCATGGGATTTTCAGGCAAGAATACTGTAGTGGGTTGCCATCTCCTCCTCCAGGCGATCTTTCCAATCCAAGGATTGAACCCATGTCCCATGTCTTCTGCACTGCTGGCAGAATCATTACCCACTAAGCCATTGGGGTCAGAAAGACAGAGGGTGTTTCCAGCAGAAATGGAAAATGGGTGGTAGCGAGATAAATAACTGAATAGGATTCTAGGGGGAAATCTATGGATGATGATGGTGTGTGTGTGTGTGTGTGTGTGTGTGTGTGTGTGTGTGTGTGTGTGTGAGTGTGTGTGTGAGTACATACATACATATGCACAAAGGGAGAGAAATGAATGGAATGGAAAATCATCCCTCTCATTGAAAGACTGGAATTTCCCCCAACATCTCAACGGGTGAATCCAGGCTTCTCTTCATCCAGCTTCACTTTGCAAGGTGGAAGAAATTTCCATCCTGCAGAGAGAATTTCCCATGACTGAGGACATACACCAGGTAACTGATCACATCAGCTGCCTTATTCTACAATATTTATTCATAGGAAAGAAGAATTTTTAAAAGGGAAGCCTTGAAATGTAGCTTTAAAAATTAACCCTGGAGGTCAAATTGCTCTCAGAAACCTTGCTTATTAAGAACAGTTTAGGAGAGAAATAAAATATCTAAAGAGAAATTTCACTGAGAAGCTCTTTCTCAATATATATATACATCAGTTCAGTTCAGTTGCTCAGTCGTGTCCGACCCTTTGTGACCCCATGAACAGCAGCACGCCAGGCCTCCCTGTCTATCACCAACTCCTGGAATCCACCCAAACCCATGTCCATCAAGTCGATGATGCCATCCAGCCATCTCATCTTCTGTCGTCCCCTCCTCCTCCTGCCCCCAATCCTTCCCAGCATCAGGGGCTTTTCAAATGAGTCAGCTCTTCACATCAGGTGGCCAAAGTATTGGAGTTTCAGCTTCAACATCAGTCCCTCCAATGAACACTCAGGACTGATCTCCTTTAGGATGGACTGGTTGGATCTCCTGGCAGTCCAAGGGACTCTCAAGAGTCTTCTCCAACACCACAGTTCAAAAGCATCAATTCTTCAGCACTCAGCTTTCTTTATGTCCAACTCTTACATCCATACATGACTACTGGAAAAGCCATAGCCTTGACTAGATGGACCTTTGTTGGAAAAGTGATGTCTCTGCTTTTTAATATGCTGTCTAGGTTGGTCATAACTTTCCTTCCAAGGAGTAAGCATCGTTTAATTTCATGGCTGCAATCACTATCTGCAGTGATTTTGGAGCCCAGAAAAATAAAGTCAGCCACTGTTTCCACTGTTTCCCCATCTATCTGCCATGAAGTCATGGGACCGGATGCCATGATCTTAGTTTTCTGAATGTTGAGCTTTAAGCCAACTTTTTCACTCTCCTCTTTCACTTTCATCAAGAGGCTCTTTAGTTCTTCTTCACTTTCTGCCATAAGGGTGATGTCATCTGCATATCTGAGGTTATTGATATTTCTCCCAGCAATCTTAATTCCAGCTTGTGCTTCTTCCAGCCCAGTGTTTCTCATGATGTACTCTGCATATAAGTTAAATAAGCAGGGTGACAATATACAGCCTTGATGTTCTCCTTTTCCTATTCGGAACCAGTCTGTTGTTCCATGTCAAGTTCTAACTGTTGCTTCCTGACCTGCATATAGATTTCTCAAGAGGCAGGTCAGGTGGTCTGATAGTCCCATCTCTTTCAGAATTTTCCACAGTTTATTGTGATCCACACTGTCAAAGGCTTTGGCATAGTCAATAAAGGAGAAATAGATGTTTTTTCTGGAACTCTCTTGCTTTTTCGATGATCCGTTGGATGTTGGCAATTTGATCTCTGGTTCCTCTGCCTTTTCTAAAACCAGCTTGAATATATATGTGTGTGTATATATATATATATATATATATATATATATATATAATGTATGTCATAATAATTTTATAATATAAGCATAAATTATAGTATGCACTATATTTTTAATCACTGTACATTATCATTCTATATAATTCTGTATAAAGTAGATATATATAATACATATGATGTATTCTGTGTATATATAATTAGCATTGTATTAGGAGAAGCTAGAAAGATTTTATTCCAACCCTCAATACAAAACTTAATGGGAAAAGGACTGTGATAGAGAAATTCAGCTGCTTTTTTATCTGATTGCCACCAAACATCTCCTTTACCTCTTTCAGGAGTCTCTATGATTCCTTAATTTCTCTCTCTCAACCTTTCTCCCTTCCTTTCTTGATTCCTGAGGATCAAATGTGCAGAATTCGATTTACCCAATACCTCTGAGTTCCTGAATTTCTATCCTTGTCATATGTCAGAGTAATAATCTCTTTTTAAAATCTGTTTTTCCCCCAAAATAAACAAATGGGATCTAATTAAACTTAAAAGCTTTTGCACAGCAAAGAGGACCATAAACAAGATGAAAAGACAGCCCTCAGAATGGGAGAAAATAATTGAAGCAAATGAAGCAACTGATAAAGTATTAATGTCCAAAATATAACAGCAGCTCAGTCAGCTCAATATCAGAAAAACCAGACCGTAATTAAAAAATGGCCAGAAGACCTAAACAGACATTTCTCCAAATAAGACACACAGATGGCTAATAAATACATGAAAAAATGCTCAATATCACCTATTATCAGAGAAAGGCAAACCAAAATTACAATCACACCTCACACTTTGGCCACCTGATGCAAAGAGGTGACTCATTAGAAATTTATAAAAAAAAAAAAACAAAAAAAAACCCTGATGCTGGGAAATATTGAAGGCAGGTGGAGAAGGGGATGACAGAGGATGAGATGGTTGGATGGGATCACTGACTCAACGGACATGAGTTTGAGCAAGCTCTGGCAGATGGTGAAGGATAGGGAAGCCTGGCGTGCTGCAGTCCACGAGGTTGCAGAATTGGACACAACTTAGTGACTGAACAACAAGAACAACAAATCACCTCACACCAGTCAGAATGGCCATCATCAAAAATCTATGAACAAATATTGTAAAGTAATTAGCCCCCAACTAAAATAAATAAATTTATTAATAAAAAAAATTAAAAAAAAGATAGAAAAGGCAAAAAAAAAAATCTATGAACAATAAATGCTGGAGAGGATGTGGAGAAAAGGGAACCCTCTTTCACTTGTTGGTGGGAGTGTAAATTGATAAAACCACTATGGAGAAGAGTATGGAGATTTCTTAAAAAACTAAAAATAAAACTACCATATGACCCAGCAATCCCACTACTGGGCATATACCCTGAGAAAACCATTCTCAAAAACATGTACTCCAATGTACATGTACACATGTACCCCATTGCAGCACTATTTCCAATAGCCGGGACATGGAAGCGATGTGAATGTCCATTGACAGATGAACAGATTAAGAAGTTGTGGTACATAGACACAGTGGATTATTATTCAGCCATAAAAAAAAATAAATTTGAGTCAGTTCTAATGAGGTGGATGAACCTAGAACCTGTTATACAGAGTGAAGCAAGTCCGAAAAAGAAAAACAAATATCACATATTAACACATATATATGGAATCTAGAAAGATGGTACTGATGAACCTACTCAAAGGGCAGGAATAGAGATGCAGACATAGAGAAAAGACCTGTGGGCACAGTGGGGGGAAAGCAAGGGTGGGACGAATTGAGACAATAGAATGGGGACATATACATTACCATATGTAAAATAGATGGCCAGTGGGAATTTGCTCTATGACCCAGGGAGCTCAACCCAGTGCTCTGTGATGACCTAGAGGGGTGGAAGAGAGGGGACATATGTATACCTATCGCTGATTCATGCTGATGTATGGAAGCAACCGACACAACATTATAAAGCAATTATCCTCCAGTTAAAAATAAATAAAATTTTAAAATAAATAAAATCTCTTTTTTCCTTTTAATCTGATTTTCTCAATCAAAATGGGGCTATACTCGGCTAAGATCAAGGTGTCTGGAGGGCGGTATTCCTCCTGGAGTTTCTAGGAAAAAGATTTCCTTCCTCTTTCCTGCTTCTAGAAGGTGCCCGTGTTTCTTGATTCAAGACTCTCTTTTCTCCCTTTAAAGCCAGTGACGTCGAGCCAAGTTCTCCTCATGCTGCCCTCTCTTTGGTTCTCTGTCTCACCTTCCTCCATCTTCTACTTTTAAGGACCCTTGAAATTATTACAGTGTGCCCACCTAGGTAATCCAGGATAATGCAGGATAATGTCTTCCTCTCTAGGTCAGCTGATGAGCAATTTCAGTTCCATTTGCCATCTTCATTGCCCTGGGCCATGAAAGTAATATAATTCAGTTTCTGGAGAGTAGGGTACAAACATCTTTGGGGGACCATTAATCTGCCTACCATAGGTAACTGTGTAGAACAGACTTGAATCTAAACCTTCCCTGGAAATAATTATCAGGCTCAGACGAGATCAGCAGACACATCCACACACGAGTAAAACATAATACTTGTTACTGCAGCCTCTGAAGTGTTCAGGTTGTTTGTTACTGTTGTGACAGTAGTTGACTCAGTCATTGACAAACAGAACCAGCTAAGAATTTTAACCTGGTTTCACAAAACCTGGTTTCACAACATGTCAAAAATGTTGTGAAAAGCTGTCATACCCTGTCTTCCTCAGGTGAAACATATACAATATTTTATCCTTTTTTTGTAGGATCTTCATTTATTAGTTGTGCTGGATTGCTGTATCAGCTTTTTCCTTTTTTATATAATTAATATTTTTGGCTGTGCTGGATCTTCACTGCTGGTGCAGGCTTTTCTCTAGTTGGGGCGAGTGGGGGCTACTCTAGTTTCGGTGCCTGGGCTTCTCACTGTGGTGGTTTCTCTTGTTGCAGAGCACAGGCTCTGCGGTGCTTGGGCTTCAGTAGCTGCAGCTCATTGGCTCTAGAGTACAGGCTCCTTAGTTGTGGTGCAGGAACTTAGTGGCTCTGCAACAGGTGGGATCTTCCTGGCTCAGGGATTGAACCTATGTCTCCTGCATTGGCAGGCAGATTCTTTACCCCTGAGCCACCAGGGAAGCCCCATCAGCAGCTTTTTTTTTATATCAAGACATATCTTCCCCAGAATCCCATTCATTTTATGAAGCTGGAAGAGTTTAGCAGTGAGTTCTCTTGTAAGTTTTCAAAGGTGGAAGTAAAAGAATGGCGGTTAATCTCTGAAGGCAGCTGCAAGCAAAGGGGTGTTTGGACTAGAGGCTCCCTACATCTGCCTTCTTGGTGTGAAGGATCACAGGCCTCAGTGCTCCAGGCTGGGATCATCAGAGTGGCTTCCCTGATCTTACTCTCCCTGCTCTTTCAATAGTTATTTAAACTCACGTTTCCTTCATTTAAAAACCTTTTTGCCTGAGATGCACCATGTGGCCTCTGTCTTCCTGATCAAATCCTGACAGATACATCGTCCATAGACACCAACTGATGTGCCAATCAAGACACTCTCCGATTGTCCTCAGTCTCCACCCCTTTAAGGGTGTCACTTTCACATGTCACTTTCACACTTTCATATGTGTGAACATACTCTCTTCAAAGTCTGCTCATAACAAATTCTGAGAGCCCTCTTGTGAGATACTCTGAAATTATCTCCATAAGTTAATCATATTAATATATCTGTAGTATGCTGGCAGGGGTCATTTTTCTATACATATGATTGATTACTATTTCCACACTCCATATTCCCTTCCAGATTCTTTTCCTCGCCTAAATTAACCTGCACATGTTTTTGTTGAATTTCATTGTGTTTTGGCAAATGTGATACATCCTTTTAAAAAAAATCATATTGGGCTTAATTTCAAAATCTTAGACACTCACCTAACACAAACTCTTCAGTAATATGATTAGCATACTGTAAACTTTTTGATGAGGTCATCAATAAATTTGTTAATCAGGAGATACCTTAGCATGAACTTCTGCCAAATACTATTCAATATATCTGCTCAGGCTAACACAAAGTGATCAAAATGACTTGCCACGTGCAGCTTTAAAATTCCTTGAAAAGAGTAACATGATGAGTACCATGCTTTCTTTTTTTAAATTCAATTTTATTTCATTATTTTTTTTATTGGCCATACCATGTGCTGCATATGGAATTTTAGTTGCCCAACCAGTGCTCCCTGCCTTGGGAGCTCAGAGTCTTAACCACTGAACCACCAGGGAAGTCCATTTCAAATTTTCTTAATTTGTGTTAATAGTCATCCATGGGTTAGAATCAACGGCTTTCCTAAAGTAAGAACAAACTTTTCTAAAATAAAAATAAAATTAAAAAAAAAAAAAAAGAAAGCATTACTCAACTCACTGAAACCCCTTCTCCTCCTGCCCTCAATCCTTCCCAGCATCCGGGTCTTTTCAAACAGGTCAGTTCTTCACATCAGGTAGCCAAAGTATTGGAGTTTCAGCTTCAACATCAGTCCTTCCAATGAATATTCAGGACTGATCTCCTTTAGGATGGACTGGTTGGATCTCCCTGCTGTTCAAGGGACTCTCAAGAGTCTTCTCCAACACCACAGTTCAAAGGCATCAATTCTTCGGTGCTCACCTTTTTTTATGGTCCATCTCTCACATTCATACATGACTACAGAAAAACCATAGCTTTGACTAGATGGACCTTTGTTGGCAAGTAATGTCTCTGCTTTTTAATAAGCTATCTAGGTTGGTCATAACTTTCCTTCCAAGGAGCAAATGTCTTTTAATTTCATGGCTGCAGTCACCATCTGCAGTGATTTTGGAGCCCCCAAAAATAAAATCTGTCACTGTTTCCACTGTTTCCCCATCTATTTGCCATGAAGTGATGGGACCAGATGCCATGATCTGAGCCACCAGGGAAGCCCATTTATTTTATCCATAGTATCAATAGTGTACACATGTCAATCCAGTCTTCCAATTTTTGTTAGTACTTCGTGCTTCCTCTTCAGTTTGCTTGTCTATTTCCTGAAACCTTGCTTCTGTCTGTCTTTTCCCCTCCCTGTGTCTAATGTTCTAGTATTTGTTCTCTGCCAGGATTCTGGAAATTTGATCTAATGTGTTAACTTGCTTTCTAGCCATTGAATTTTCCTGGCTCCTGACGGCCTGATTGATATGTTCATTGGCTTGACTTGCCCCTGGGCTTCATGGGTCAGTCCCTCACAGTCTTGCTCTGAGCACAGAGTACCACGCAACCCAATTCTATGGGACTCCTCTGCTCCTGACTTTCTTGCATCTATTATCTGGGTGTCTTACCTTAAATAAGGTTGATGACTTAATGACACCTGTGTTCACAGAATGGGATTTTAGCTGGGCCACAGTTTTCCAACTTCAGTTCTCCAGTTTGTTCAAAGAGCACTTGAAATTATGAATTAAGTATGTAAAAAAGTTTCCCCAATTAAAAAAAGTTTTCATGCTTGTGAAAATGGTATGGTTTTTGTCCTAAATGAAAGTGAATTCCTTCTTTATTTATTAAGGGATGTATGGAATCAAATATCCTTTTTCAAAATGTGGGTCATGTAATACGCATTGATATTAGATGAATAAAACCAAGATTATATTTGCAAAGTTTGGAAAATACTGGATTTATCAAAGTTAGGCAGATTTCTTTCATGTAGGTTTTCTCTGAGCCTTTTTATATGTTAATTGAATTCTGAATCTTTATGATAAGAGTTAAAGCTTGCAGAATATCACTGAGTACTTTGACTACAGATTGCTTTTATCTGTGCAAAACCTTTTTACATCTCACTGGATATCAGGATTCCATGGAACATGATTTGGAAAATGCTGCAAGATAGGCTTTCAGAAAACGTTTTAATGATATAGTGTACAGATCAAAATAACTCTCTCAACAAGAGGAATCTGCCTCCTTGCAGCCCGAGTTAATACTAACCTGTGAGCTTGAGACAGGAACTCATCAGGAGAGTTAGACACAGTTAAGAACTATCAAAAGCATGAGAACCAACCGGGCATTGTGATTACTCTCCAGTGGAAATGCCTATTACGGAGAACCTTCCTTTTTCATTTCTAAAGCACAATGCATCCAGAGTACAGAATTCTCTCTTCTCTGACTGCTTTATTGTAACAAGAACCACATGACAAAACTCATTCCATCCAACTCTCCCTGACATAATGTCCACTGGAGGATGCTTATAGGTTTGAAGCAAGATTATTAGTACATGCTACTTTTGAAGTAGAATCTGTTAGAAGCTCAGTGATAAACTGGGAGGGGCTGTAGTCTCCCATTTCCTCTGTTTTAATTTCAAAAACACTATCAAATTCTGAAAATGGGCAGGATAATATTTTTATGTATTAGCCATTGTGTTTTTCAGTCCTTGTATTTTTCTGTTTCTTGTGATGTTTCTGGCCCTACTCCATCCCATAAATTCCATGTCCTCTAACTACTATCTTAGGGAAAAGAACACGGGAGGAATCTTTAAAAAAAATCAAACAATCAAATTATCATCTCTTGGATCTAGTACTGAGGCCAGGATACAAAGTTTAGATCTTGCAGAATAGCTGAAGATCTTGGCTATCTTGACAATTGTCTAGATGAAGATTCTGGAGGAGGAAGGAAGAAGACAGAAGATGATGCTCTCAGCAGACATCAGTGGGACCAAGACTAGTGACTCAGACCTGAGTGATACACTGACAGGAGGGGTGTCAGCTTTAGGGACCTTTCTCATCTCCAGCTGAAGAGTCATATTTACCAACAATTTCTGAAAGCCATGTGGAAGCCAAGAAATCACCCACAAATCATCACAATTCCAGTCCAGGAAGCTTGCTACATTGTTTGCATCAAACTGGTGAGTCAAACATAGTTCCCATTGGTATCAAAGAAGGACCTACCTCCCACCAATATTTGACAGCTTGACAGCCAGTAAGAGTGGGTCCCGTCTTTGCCCAGAGACTTTGCCCTTAAATTTAACATATGAGAATAACTCTCCTTTCAGCAGCTCAGGACACTAACGATCCCCCAGAGCCAGAAGGCCCATGGTTACCTAGAAGGATAGTAATAATGTGGAAGGGGAAGCGTTGGGGACTTGTGTCCACAGAATAGAACCGGTTCAAGATCTCCTAAGGCCAGGTCAATGTTGAAACACCTCACTTTACTCTGTCTTACAGATATTCCTGCCTCTCGGCAAACTGAACCTGATGCTTGGCCAAAGAAATGTATTTTAAAAATATATTAACACATTCCTTGACTAAAGGACCTCAAGATGTTTATTGTTTAAAATCTACTTCTGGAACTTTCCTGGTGCTCCAGTGGTTAGGACTCTGTGTTTCCAATGCTGGGGAGGGGCAGGGAACAGGTTCAATCCATGGTCAGGGAAGAAGGATTCCACATGCAAGGCCGTGGCCAAAAAAAAAAAGAAAGAAACAGAAAAAAATAGTGTTATAGTCTATTTCCAATAAAGTTCCAAATTTTTTAAACATTTTTAAAAATTGAGGTATAGTTAATTTACAATGTAGTGTTAGTTTCAGGTATACAGCAAATATATATACATGAGATACTGAGTATAGTTCCCTGTACTATACAATAGATCCTTATTTTTAAAATCTATTTTATGTATATAGTGCTGTGTGATTAGTTGCCTAGTTGTGTCTGACTCTTTGCAACCCCATGGACTCTAACCCTCCAGGGGGATTCTCCAGGCAAAAATACTGGAGTGGGTTGCCATGCCCTCCTCCAGAGGATCTTCCCAGGGATAGAACTCAGGTCTCCCACATTGCAGGTGGATTCTTTACCATCTGAGCCACCAGTGAAGCCCTTTATATATAGTAACATGTATCTATTAATCCAAAACTTCTAATTTATCCATCCCCACACTATCCCCTACCTGCTTTGGTAATCATAGCTTTGTTTTCTGTTTGTTTGTTTTTTTTTTTTTTTTCAGATTCTGCATGTAAGTAGCTATTTGTCTTTCTGTCTGACTTCACTTAGTATGATCATCTCTAGGTCCATCCATGTTGCTGCAAATGGCATTATTTCATACTTTTCATGTCTGAGTAATATTATACTATATGTGTATATACCACATCTTCTTTATTCCTTAATTTGTTGATGGACATTTAGGTTGCTTCCATGTTTTGGCTCTTGCAAATTCAATAACATTTTGAATTTTAAAGTCTACCAAGCAGGATGGTCTTCCAGGGCAATGGACCATTATGGAGATGTACTCGTGTCAGCAAAGATAAGCTGAGAATGACATTAGCACCTTGGCCATGACTGCTCTTTTTAAAACCATATATTGTCCTACCTCCCAAATTCTTAGACAGCTGTGCCTTTTTCCAGCACTGAGCTACAGGGCTGACCTCCTTCTAAAATTATGTGAAAAATCTTTAATGTCTGTGTGAGGTTTCAGAACTGATGAACTTGCTATTAGTCTCATCTGATTTAGGCTCCCATCTTTGCCTCTAAAACTAAAATGCTTCATGTCTGTATAAATCTTTCAATAATGTCTTCATCTTAAAACTCAATGTTCAAAAGACAAAGATCATGGCATCCAGTCCCACCACTTCATGACAAATAGAAGGGGGGAAACTGGAACCAGTGGCAGATTTTATTTTCTTGGGCTCCAAAATCACTGTGGACAGTGGCTGCAGCCACGAAATTAAAAGACACTTGCTTCTTGGAAGAATAGCTATGACAAACCTAGACGGCATATTAAAAAGCAGAGACATCACTTTACTGACAAATTTCTGTATATTCAAAGCTATGGTTTTCCCAGTAGTCATGTACAGATGTGAGAGCTGGACCATAAAGAAGGCTGAGCCCCAAAGGATTGATGCTTTTGAATTGTGGTGCTGGAGAAATTCTCAAGAGTCCCTTGGACTGCAAGGAGATCAAACCAATCAATCCTAAAGGAAATCAACCTTGAATAATCATTGGAAGGACTGATGCTGAAGCTGAAGCTCCAATACTTTGGCTACCTAATGCAAAGAGTCGAATCATTGGAAAAGACCCTGATGCTGGGAAAGATTGAAGGCAAAAGGAGAAGGAGTGGCAGAGGATGAGATGGTTAGGTACCATCAACGACTCAATGGACATGAATTTGAACAAACTCTGGGATATAGTGAAGTACAGGGAAGTCTGGCACGCTGCAGTCCATGGAGTCACAAAAAGTTGGACACGACTTAGCAACTGAACAATAACAATCTCTCTAAGTGTGTATGTCTGGAAGCATTTCTGTTTTGTTTGAGCAACTGATATATTCCTAGGATATTTGAAATGTTTAAACTTTCATCTGGCCTATATATTGGGCATTTCCCTTCTTATTTATACATTAGTTTTTTCTCTGTGATCAACTTTCATTGTTAAATTTTCTTTCATGTCACAGGTAACTTTCCCAGAATAGCAGATGAAAAGCTATGAAAGTACAATTGCACTTTCCAACATGATATTTTTGGAAAATAAATTTTTCCCTTTGTATTCAAATATCCTGTTTCTTAGAGTTATATGTGTGCATAAAGTTTGATTGAATAGATTTGTGCACAATAGAAAATTGTCTTGTTTTTATGCAGACTTGCTTTTGCTTGAAGAAGTAGCAAAAGTTGAATGGAAGACAGTGCTATAAGATGTACTTAGAAAGACTTCCTAGCCATTTCCTCCACCTTCAACACACTCACAGCCACAAGATATGTCTTTGTCCCTTAGTTAGTATGTAAATTTGAAACAAATTTGAAGAGAGCCCCACAAAGTCTATTTTGCTTTCATCTCAATCACTTATGAAGAGAGTCCTAGAGCTTTAAGAAATGCTAGAACATTTTCTTTTCATAAAAAGTAGAGGATCTGTCCTTTTGGCCTAAATGTACAACCACTAGAAAGCAGAATGGTGAAGTGATAAATGTGTTTATATTTGTTATCATAAACCAAGAATTGACTCTAAATCTTTATAGTTTCTGTAGTTCCTGTAATTCAGGAAAACTTCCTCAGCCTTAGCTTCATATCTGTAAAACAAGAATGTTAAAATCTGCCAGACCAAATTCAAAGAGTTGTTACATATTTCAAATGAGATGACGTAACTTGAAAGAACATTTAACAATAAAAGTGGCTGTTCCTGTTTTAGGCAAAAAAAAAAAAAATTAAATACATAATATCAGAAATCCTCAAAATAAACAATTAAGGAACATATTGCTATTCCTCTTTTTCAAATGAATAAATAAATTTGAGGCAAATTAAACTTACTTGCTCAAGACAACCATTTGTAAGTGGCAAATTTCTGCATGGCAAACAACACAAAAATCCAGAAGACTAAAGACAAATTAGGAAGAGGTCATAACACCTGACAACTTAGGATAAAGTTTATTATATTTTGCAAAACAGCGAGCAGATTAAAAAATCACCTAAAAGAAACATTTTCATAGAATATGAGTTGCTAGCATTTCACAGGAAAAAAAAAGTACTAAAGTTCTCTTAGATGCTAAACCTAACCAATAATTAAAGATGTGCAAATAAATATAACCAATAATTAGAGACCTACAGAAATTGTTTTGTGCATTTGTGTGTGTGTGTGTGTGTTTCATGTAGTCAAAAATAAAAAATGCAACACTGTTGTCACAGGTATGGGAGAAAGGTTCTCCATTCACTGTTATTGAGGATGTAAATACAAACAAATTCTGGATTGCCTGTATAATTCTGGATTAAAATGTATAACATCTTACCCCTGACCCAGAAATTCCACTTTTTGAATTTTATCCTGCAGGTATTTGTATCAATATATTATTCCCAAGTTGATTTTCAGTAGAAAACAATTCAAAACACTACAAATGACTCCCAGTATGGAATATGATCTGAGCATACAGTGGATATTATGCTACTAAAAGTAGTAAGATAACATTATATATGTGTTATGGAAAGATGACAGTTACTTTTTAAAGTGGAAAAAGTCTCATAACAATATGTTCATCATTTTGTTTTTTAAGAAGGTGTCTATATCTGGGTAAACGTATCTATTTGGCATATACATCAACAATTTCTAGAAGATGTTCATTAATTTAGTGACACTGGTTATTTTTTTGGAGGGAGGAGCAGAAAGAAGGGTGTGAATGACTTGTTCTCTGTTTACAACTCCTTCATATTTGAATTGTTTATACACCAAAGCTACCCTCTTCCGAACTTGTTTTCTTCCCATTACACCATATTACCCTTTGAAAATGCTTTGTAGAGCACAAAGAGTGAAATGACTATTATCTGTAATCTTTTTCTGTATCAGTCCGATGGGGTTTTACCACCACAGTATGGTTCTTTTGGTAACAGAGTTCTAGTAAATCATGTTTTTTTTTTTTTTAATTATTTTTTCTTAGAGTATGGACATGAGTCTGAGCAAGCTCTGGGTTTTGGTGATGGACAGGGAAGCCTGGAGAGCTGCAGTCCATGGGGTGGCAAAGAGTCGCACACAACTGAGTAACTGAACTGAACAGATACTTGCTTTACGATGTTGTATTAGTTTCTGCTATACAACAAACTGAATCAGCTATATGTATATACATATCCCCTCCCTCTTGACCTCCCTCCCATCCCCTGATCCCACCCTTCTATGTCATCACAGAGCACCAAGCTGAGCTCCCTGTGCTATGCAGCGGGTCCCCACTAGCTACCTATTTTACACTTGGTAGTGTATTTTTGTCAAACCTAATCTCTCAGTTTATCCAACCCTTCCCTTTCCCCCACTATATCCACATGTCCATTCTCTATTTCTATGTCTCTATTCCTGCCTTGGAACTAACTTCATCTGTACCAGTTTTCTAGATTTCACATATATGTGTTAATACACGATATTAGTTTTTCTCTTTCTGACATTTGATTCCCTTTTTTTGCTCTTTATGCCAGCCATTTGCCCGATTTCACTCAGATCCACTCCCTGTTCTCCCCTCTCTGCTCTCAATCCCAGAGATCAGACTCCACAAGTGACATTTCCCAGAAAGTCACCCCCCAGAGACTTGGGTTAGCTTTGGCCAGTAGGAGATACTGGCAGGGGGTTGGAAAGATGCAAGAGGAAGCAAGTCAGAATATTTCACCCCTTTTATCTGCTTTGAGTGGTATCTCAGGTGGGTGGTGACAATTTCCTCATTGGCAGACTCACCTGGAGCCCCAGCTCCCATTCTCTTGCCCCAGCAGTTACATTTCAGAGAGTCATTCTCTTTTTTTTTTTTTTTTTTTTGATTCTGCAGCCTGAACAGTGCTGGCATCTTCCTGTCTTTGCTAATCTTCTGGCCATCTCACCTTCTCTGTTTATATTTCCAGCACTCTTAATACTGTTCAACGATGCACAGACTACCCTCTTGAATTACACGGTATGGCTTATGTATCCCCACGGGACCCACACAAAATTGCATATTGTGGGAAACACAATTGACATTAAATTTATACCCTACGAAGTTTACTGGTTGATAAACTGAATGTAAGATAAATAAATGTAAGTGGAAAATCCTTGAGTCAGAGAAGAAGAATGAAACTAGCAATTCAAACTCTTGCTCGGCACCAAGAATTTTCCTGCCATGAAAAATCAATCCTCACACTCTTTTTATGCAAAAAGTATTATCATCCCTAAATCACAGTAAAGAAATAGAGATGCAGACAGATTAATTAATTGGCTTGTGAATGGCAGAACTGGGAGGATTCAGCTTCAGGTCTTTTTGACTCTAAAGCCCCAGATATTGCAAAGATGCTATAAAGTTGATTTCTGTCCTCCCACTTTAAGTGTTCTCTTTTGCTTCACTTTCTTATTCAGGCGTCTACTATTCCCTGGTTCCCTTTCAGCATAGTCTTATATTTCTAACATTTATCTTCTGCTTTGTCATAGAAAACCCACTTATCGGTCGTGCTACTTTTTTCCAAGGCCTTGCTTTCTGCTGATCTGATAACTAAATCTGAGCTGAGCTACTATTTGGTGATAATTCCTATTCTTTCAGAAGAAAAAAAAAAGTAGATTTGAAATTGTAAGTCAAGCCAGCAATCGTTTCTCTCAAACCATTTATTCGCTCATTCACTTTCCTTTCCAGAAAACGTGCTAGATACACAGCACTGAACAAGACAGATTGCAGGCTGGTTGGGAAGAGAGTCATCAAACAATTTTATTGAGTTGTATGTAGGAGAAATGTTCTGTGGAAGTCTATGAGAGGAAATTGTACTGGAGAGTCCAGAAATACTTCCCTAAGGAAATGAAATTTGTGTTGACCATAAAGAAAGGACTAGAGAAGTAAAGACAGAGTAAGTGGGAGAGAGAAAAACTGTATGACAGAGTGTATATCGGCCCTGGGGAAAGAAAGAGAATGGCCCATCAGAGAAAAAAATTTTTTTTAAAGACCAATAATAGGAATGTGTAGAGAAGAACAGGCAAAGGCAAGGAAGGTAGGAGGCAGCCCAATCCTGCATAAACTTAAGGGGCATGTGAAGGGTCATGGACCATGCCTTTTCTATCCTAAGAGGAATGGGAAACCACTGGAAAGTGTTCATCAGGGAGGAGGAACATGATCTTGTTTCTAAAATGAATACTCAGGCTATATTTCTCTAGAAGAGCTTGGAACAAATACTGGGGAATAAATGAATGAATGGCAAGAGTGGGTGAAGGAGTGTGAAGATTGAAATCATTTTCCAAGGGAGTTATATTTAGAATTTTTTTTTTTCACTTAGTCAACTTCATAGTTAATAATCCTATTATCCTTATGTCTGGGCTAGTGATCATAGTCTTACTAAGTTTAGGAAAAGAAATCTTCTACAATCAGTTTCTAATCAAGTATAGCTTAACTAGATTCATGTCTAAATAATTTCTTTTAAAAGAGAGGAGGAAAAAACTAAAAGAGGAGGAATTTTTTCCTGTACTGTATTTCTAAAGCTTGATCATTATCATTACATTTCCATAGACTTCTAAAATAGCTATTTCAACTATTTTGGTTACTGTACATACAACTGAAATTCTTTTAGAGTAGGCACCTGCAACTCTAGTAAAGAATTTATGTGTGTTTTCAAATATTTCTCTTTAATTGTATATTTCCACTGTTTCTATTGCCAAGTGAACATTAGAAAGGTAATTCTATCTCTACAAAGATCTGAAAATTTAATCTGTTTTGTTTTTCCTTTTCTCTCATTTTATCCCAACTCTTTTGTGCTGGAGGAAACTAATTCACTCATTTATTTTCTAAAATTACCCATTAATTACCTGAGTTCCTCTTTAGGTAGACTACCCTACCGGAAAACTAAAGTTACCCATTGAATGCAGGGAAATAGGAGATGTAGCTGGACAAAATCGGGACCTGTTAGAATTGGAATTTTCTGGGTATTGATCAGAGCTAAGTCCTGATAATGACTGACACAAAAGAGTCTCTCCCAGATTGCTAGGGTTTCTTCTGAAGGAAACCAGAGAGGAGACACACTTCTCGTTTTTTCCCTGGGTGGCACTTAACTGTGTAACAGTCACTCAGCTTTTCCACCCACCAGTCTTTTCATCAAGGTCTTCCAGGGGTTTATCTTCTCGTCTGTGAATCTAGTTAGCCCCAAGAGAAGGCTGAGCGCATGTACTATGTGGGAATCCAGAACTGCTATAAACAGACATCAGAGGCTGACTGCAGAATACAATTAAACATTTTCAATGACCCGTATATTTTATGTGGGATTTTCATTTTGATTTTACACTAATAGGAAGGAGTTATGAGGCTCCTCCCTGAAACTGGTGTCCCAGAGTTAAGGAAACACTTCCTAATGTATTCATTTTGTACCCTTTGCAATACCCTATGATTTAATTCTCTGAATAGGGAGTAGTCTTTGGCAGTCTCTTTAAATTCCCTTGATCTTGAGTTCTTTTTCTTCTCGAATGTACTATTGATCAATTGATGTACTTGTTCTTTTGTACTCTTTAAGACGAGTTATTATGAATCCGTTGTTAAACTCCTAAATGAGTCAAATCAATTTTCCAATTGCCTGAGAATAAACACCAAATTTCTGTCTTCCTGGAGCCATAAGCTAATAAACCTCTCCCCACTAATGAAATAAAGTCTCTTTTAAATATTATTGTTGGTAGGAAGGAAAAGTTCTCAATAATTTGTCAAATCAAATGAAATGTTCTGATTATCTCTTTGAACTTGCTTAAAATATGACTATCCAGATGTCTGTCAAATTTCACTGATAAAATTGTCTTCTCTGGAAACTGAGAAATAATAATAAGCCACAAACATCTTTATTTTTGTGGTATAAATTTATTTAATGAATATTTTTGGAGTATCTAGTATGTACATAGCACTGTGGGGAATACAAAGAAGGATAGTTTATGATTCTCCTATTTAATGTTCTTAAAATCTAGTTGAATAGAGTCCAGGAGATCATAGAGAGGGACTTGCAGGCAGTCAAGACATTAGAGGATATTGCAGAGAAGGAATCAGTTTGTATCAATGGGAAAGTACAGAGGAATAGAATTAGGTAAGAACTTGGTTTGAGTACAGGACAAATGAAAACCTCAGAAAAAACAGATAGATAGTCCAATCCATTGGGTCCAATTTTAAATCTGGTTCAGGTATTAGGATCAGACAGTACAGCATAAGGGGAAAAGCTAAGAACAAGGTGATAGCAGGTTGTAGGAAAAGTTATGGAAAGTGAAATGGGAACTCATAATACATAGGAAACGCCTTAGGAGTTAAATATCATTGTCAGATATGCTACAAGTTTCTCTATGCAATTAACTAGTAATGGTTGTACACTTCAGTTCAGTTCAGTCACTCAGTCATGTCTGACACTTTGCAACCCCATGAATAACAGGACACCAGGCCTCCCTGTCCATCACCAACTCCAGGCGTTTACTCAAAGTTATGTCCATTGAGTCGGTGATGCTATACAGCCATTTCATCCTCTGTCGTCCCCTTCTCCTCCTGCCCTCAATCTTTCTCAGCAATAGGGTCTTTTCAAATGAGTCAGCTCTTCGCATCAGGTGGCCAAAGTATTGGAGTTTCAGCTTCAACATCAGTCCTTCCGATGAATATTCAGGATTGATCTCCTTTAGGATGGATTGGTTGGATCTCCTTGCAGTCCAAAGGACTCTCAAGAGTCTTCTCCAACACCACAGTTCAAAAGCATCAATTCTTCGGCAATCAGCTTTCTTTATAGTCCAACTTTCACATCCATACATGACCATTGGAAAAACCATAGCCTTGACTAGACGGACCTTTGTTGGCAAAGTAATGTCTCTGCTTTTTAATATGCTGAGAAGGTTGGTTATAGCTTTCCTTCCAAGGAGTAAGCGTCTTTTAATTTCATGGCTGCAATCACCATCAGCAGTGATTTTGGAGCCCCCCAAAATAAAGTCTGACACTGTTTTCACTGTTTCCCCATCTATTTCCCAAGAAGTGATGGGACCAGATGCCATGATCTTAGTTTTCTGAATGTTGAGCTTTAATCCAACTTTTTCACTCTCCTCTTTCACTTTCATCAAGAAGCTCTTTAGTTCTTCTTCACTTTCTGCCATAAGGATGGTGTCATCTGTGTATCTGAGTTTATTGATATTTCTCCCAGCAATCTTGATTCCAGCTTGTGCTTCTTCCAGCCCAGCATTTCTCATGATGTACTCTGCATATAAGTTAAATAAGCAGGGTGACAATATACAGCCTTGACGTACTCCTTTTCCTATTTGGAACCAGTCTGTTGTTCCATGTCCAGTTCTAACTGTTGCTTCCTGACCTGTATACAGGTTTCTCAAGAGGCAGGTCAGGTGGTCTGGTATTCCCATCTCTTTCAGAATTTTCCACAGTTTATTGTGATCCACCCAGTCAAAAGCTTTGGCATAGTCAATAAAGGAGATACAGATATTTTTCTGGAACTCTCTTGCTTTTTCAATGATCCAGCAGATGTTGCCAATTTTATCTCTGGTTCCTCTGCCTTTTCTAAAACCAGCTTAAACATCTGGAAGTTCACGGTTCACGTATTGCTGAAGCCTGGCTTGGAGAATTTTGAGGGTTGCTTTACTAGCATGTGAGATGAGTGCAATTGTGCGGTAGTTTGAGCATTCTTTGGCATTGCCTTTCTTTGGGATCGGAATGAAAACTGACCTGTGTTAAATGCAATGTGCCTGGCAACTTTTGATCTTCATTTTAACTTTAAGCTATTATGTTATGAGCTAATCTCCCCATCCTGCTGTCTATTTCATGAATTTACTAATATTATACCCATTTTTGTTGATGAGACAGAAGAATTTACCCAAGCAGGTAAGCTGTGAAGCTGGGCCATAAGTCTGGCATTCTGATTGCAAAGCTTGTATTCCCAACCACTACAAAGTCTTGCCCAGACACCAAATAAGAGGCGTATGTGTGCTCATTCTCTTCAGTCCTGTCTGACTCTTTGAGACCCCATGAACTGTAGCCCACCAGGCTCCTCTGTCCATGGGATTCTCCATGCAAGAATACTAGAGTGAGTTGCCATGCCTTTCTCCATGGGATTTTCCTGGCTCACAGATGGAACCTGAGTCTACAGCATCTCCTCACTGCAGCTGGATTCATTACCTACTGAGCCACCTGGAAAGAGGTGTGGGGAGCAGGCAATTATAGAAACACAGATGGGAGAGGTGGAAGGACCACAGTGAGCTGAGAGGAGCAGCAGAGGCATCTTGGAGACTGTTCCATCTCCTTAGAGACATAGTTAGCATTTTCATAGGTGGAGAGGTGAGGCTGGTTGAGAGCAGACAAAGCAGAAGCAAGAACATGGAGTCCAGATTAGCAAATTCTATGCTGTGTTTGCAAGTTTTACTGGGGGCAGAACATTTGAAAAGGCAAATGGAAAGGTAAGGTTGCACAGGTAATTTGGAACTAGAAGATGGAGGACTTTGAAGGGGAAGAACTGAAAAATAAAATGGTATCGTGAAAACAATATGCATTAGAAAGGCAGGAGGAGCTCCAAGGAAGAGAATGTAAGGAGATAAAAGCAGAGGTCCAAGCAACCACTCTGGGTGATTCCAACAATTAGCCTAAGAGGAAAGAAAGTAAAGCTATTCTATAAACATGAGCACTTGAAGGTGAGAGCTTAATGAAGTGGTAGCCCCAGAAAGAAATATGCCTGCTGAATAAATGAATGGTAGTCACAGAATCTTTAGTTCCTCCCTAAAGTACATAGATAATAATAGTATGTGATCCACATTCTTGAGTTGCTTTAGAGATACTAAAATCCCTACCAAATGGAAGAAATTAACTACATGATAACCATGAGCACATAGCCTCCAGACCAGCTGGAGCCTGAGGATCGATAATGTTAACCCCTGTGACACCACCCTGTGACCTTATTATTAACCAATCAGAGAATTGTGTAGCAACTGATCATACACTCTGCAACTCCTCTTCCTTATCTCACCTTTAAAAATGTTTCACTGAAATGCATCAGGGAGTTTGGGTGTTTTAAGCATTAGTTGTCCTGAAATTCTTATCTGGCATTTACAATAAACACTCACTGTCCTTCACCACAACCCAATGTCAGTAGATTGGATTTACCACATGCAGGCAAGTGGACCCGAGTTTGGTTCAGTGACAGTGATGATTGTCCAGTATCATTGAGTTTCTGTGAACATTAAATGATGACCTTATATTCTAAAGCTTGTGGAATAGAGTGTAGCACATAGTAAGCTTGATATACACATTTGTTAAATAATTCAAGAAAAAAATCAATTAAATGTTCTTTGACAAATAATTTCTATATCTTATATTGCATATCAAATAATTGAAGCATCATTCAAATACCTACTTGGATGTGTGTGTGTGTGTGTTAGTCACTCAGTCATGTCTGACTTTTTGCAAGCCCACCACACTCCTCTGTCCTTGGAATTCTGCAGACAAGAATACTGGAGTCAGTAACGATTCCCTTCTCCAGTGGATCTTCCTGAATCACGGATCCAACCTGAGTTTCCTGTATTGCAGGCAGATTCTTTACTATCTGAGCCACCAGGGAAGCCCCATCTACCTGGATACTGACTCCTATTAGAAGACTTGAATCTCACTTAATAAACACTATGTGTATTGAGTATGTACCATAAACATGCTTTGGTTTTGAGGTGTGGGGGAGGAAGGAAAGCAATATTCATGGTTTGAAAACCTCGTAAGGAGACAGAAATACACAGAGAAAGTCAATGACAAAGCCTACTAATTAGGCCATGGAAAGTGCTATACAAAGAGCTTTATGAATGCATGCTATAGAGGTCCACATACATTTCTCGAGTTGGTCAAGAAATGCTTTGCAGAAGAAATGACATTTGCGGTGTGTGCTAAGGATATTTGGAGGCATTCTGTCAGAGGAAACCACATGAATATGTCTCCATGATGCTCACCATTCTGCTTTTTCACCCAGCGTAGTCTTGGAACAAACATTTTTGGAGTGAATGGACATACAAACAAAGTATCAAAAGGATGAATGAAGATGGTTGGAATATGTGATAAATTATGTGACCAAATCTCCCCCAAATTCCTACTTAAATAGTATCAGATACTCCACCATCACTATCCATCACCACCAACCATCACCACCATCCACCATCACCATCCATCACCGCCATCCACCATCACAATCCATCACCACCATCCACCATAACTACAATACCCCTCCTCTATCTTCTGTGTGGAGGGAAGTGGGGAGCTGTCCTTTGTCTCAGTTCTGGTAAACTTCTCCATGAGAATGTGTCATCTGTGAGGACAGGAGCCAAGTTTTATTAGATTTTTCCGTCCATGCAAAGTGAAATATCTGTCACATATTAGACACTCAATATTGAGTAAATCAATAAACAAAAAGGGCTCATCAGAAAGAGTTCTTGCTATCTAGAATTTCAAATAGGAGCTTACAAGGTAACATTGATGCCAGAGTGAGATCACATTAATTAGACAGCAGAATAAGAACAATCAGCTAATAAATGACAGGATGATGAGGTACTATTGACATCTGCATAAATGTGACTCTGTGTGTGTGTGTGTGTGTGTGTGTGTATGTACAATTGCATATATGTGTGTTTAGAAAGCAGCAGCAATTGTTAAAATGCTGCATTTAAACCAAGTGGAATGAGGGGAAGTTATGGTTGTGCTCCAGAACACTACAAAATGATATATTATGTAAAAAGAAAAGCAAGAGCCAGACAAAAACTAGACTTTGTGTCCCTAAGTAAAGTTCAACTTGAGGCATACAAAATAAAAAAAAAAAAAAAACATAAAAATTCAAATCACAGTTTTGATGTTGCATGGGAGTTTTTGTTAGCTTTTCAAAGTTGATAGAAGAATTTCTCATTATGTCTCCAGCTGTGGAGGTTTTCAGGGAAATAAACAATCATTGGCCTGCCCTTCAAACACCCAGTACAAGGAGGCCAGAGACAGAGTGGGTTTATCTTTTGCCACCTTAAATCATGTAAGGTGACACCTCAAGTGACTTGATGTATGAGACCAGAGGGAATGTAATAGTGTGAAGTCCCCAAAGACAGGAGAACAGCACGACACAGCTTTTCCAAGTCCACTAAATTAGCAGGGCTCACTTCTTAAAGGCATTCTGCACACGCAAGATATGTTCCCATGGGGAGAGACGTTTATTAGTATCAAGTCCATGGAGTAGTGTATGTTCATAATGTAGGCTGCATTCTTTATGAATTTATGTATGTGTCTTTCCTTCCTAAGTAGATTATAAATTACATGAGGTCATCTCACTCCCAATACTTATGCTATTTATCTATTATGTACATAGTAGTCACAGAATCCTTAAATAGCGTGAATATATATATTCATAAAATTCAAATTTTTAAATCATTTTCCCTTTGTCCTTAGGTTCCAAATGCCATGTTTTTACCTGTGTCTTAGTCTGCTCAGACTGCTATAATAAACTATCATAGTATGCTTGCATGCTAAGCTGCTTCAGATGTGCCTGACTTTTTGTGATGCCATGGGCCTGTAGCCAACCAGGCTCCTCTGCCCATGGGATTCTCCAGGCAAGAATACTGCAGTGGGTTGCCACCAGGGGATCTTCCCAACTGGGATGGAATCCCCATCTCATGTCTCCTGAAGTGGCAGGTCGGTTCTGTACCACTAACACTACCCAAACTCTCATAGACTGGTGGCTTAAACAATTGATCCTTATTTCTCATGGTTCTGCAAGCTAATTCCAAGATCAAGTTGCCAACAGATTCAGTCTGGTGAGAACCTGCTTCCTGTCTCATAGACAGCTGGCTTCTTGCTCTGTTCTCACATGGTCTTTCCCTGGTGTGTGGAGAGAGAGACTGTCTCTCTTTCTCTTCCTATAAGAGCACTAATCCCATCATGAGGGCCTCACCCTCATTCCTAATGTAAACACAATTACCTCCCAAGGGTCCCACTTCCAAACACCATTGCACCGGGGGCTGAGGCCTCAACATATTAATTTTAGGTGAACGCAACCATTGAGCCCATTACAACCTGCAAAGTCTCATTCTAGTCTGTCTCTCAGACCTGATCTTCTCCACACACAGCTCCTGCCACACTGGGCTTCTTTCTGTTCTTTAAATAAGTCAAGATTCTTCCTACCCCTAGACCTTTGCACTTGCTGGTATCAGATTTTCTCCCATGTCTTCACATGCCTTCTCTTTCAACTCTCTGTTTACGAACCACCTCCTCTGAGGTTTCCTGGATAACTTAGCAAAATTTATTTCTTTATTTCTCTGTCATCACTCTATTCTACATTATCTCATTTTCCCCCTTATCACTACTTATCTCTATCTGAAATTATCTCCATTATGTTACAGTTATTATCTGTGAATTGTACTGGAGTATAAGCTTCATGAGAAAGCTTATCTATATTGTATACAACTTTATCTCCAGAATTCAGAATCTAGCATATGATATATGATATATAGGGCTTCCCTGTTAGCTCAGCTGGTAAAGACTCTGCCTGCAATGCAGGAGATCCTAGTTTGAGCCCTGGGTTGGGAAGATCCCCTGGAGAAGGGGTAGTTACCCACTCCAGTAATCTGGGGCTTCCCTGATGGGTCAGACGGTAAAGAATCTGCCTGCAATGAGGGAGACCTGGGTTCAATCCCTGAGTGGGGAAGATCCCCTGGAGGAGGGCATGGCAACGCACTCCAGTATTCTTGCCTGAAGAATCCCCATGGACAGGGGAGTCTGGTGGGCTGCAGTCCATGGGTTCACAAAGAGTCAGACATGACTGAGCGACTAAGCACTACACCGCACAGCACACACATTATGGGCTTCCTTGGTGGTCAGATGGTAAAGAATCTGCCTGAAATGCAGGAGAGCCAGGTTCGATCTCTGACTGGGGAAGATCACCTGGAGAAGGGATAGGCTACCCACTCCAGTATTCTCAGGCTTTCCTTGTGGCTCAGCTGCTAAAGAATCCACTTGCAATGCAGAAGACCCTGGTTTGACCCCTGGGTTGGGAAGATCCCCTGGAGAAGGGAAAGGCAACCCATGCCAGTATTCTGGCCTGGAGAATTCCATGGACTGAATAGTTGATGGGGCTGCAAAGAATCAGACACCACCGAGTGACTTTCACACAGACGTATGAAACGATAGCAAGATTTTGATAGATTGTGAGGATGGAGTCTGACAGTGGCATAAGGAATGATAGGCAGATGGGAAAATGTTTTGGTTTCAATGATCTACAGACACGGACTGAGAGCTGAGATTTTCTTCCTAGACTGGAGGGAGGGAGAGGATTCTGTGACTCTAATTTCAGTGACCAGCTCTACAGTCCAAGCCTTGCTCTGTTTGCCTACTTGGCACATTGTATTTCAGCATCTAACCTAAGATATAGAAAATCTCGGAACCAACTTATCAATTATAAGGAGCTTTCTTTATGTCTTTTTTCATTGTGGTCCCATCAGAGGTCCCATCTCTGTCCCCTATGTGTCACCTACCAGTTCCCAATAAACAGACTTAGCTGATCTGCCACAACTTTGAAGTATTTCTACCTGCTTATGAATAATAAAATTCTGATTCAAGCATATGCCTCCTTATTCTGAGGTCCTCTCATCCTCCACGCTAGCTCTTAATGCACAGTGTTAATGTCAAATCTGTTTGCTTTAATTATGTTAAGAGGTTATGTTGGAAGGATACCCATTTGGTTCTTAACAGCATGAAATAGCACTGAGATTATTATTGTCAGTTTTCTGCACATAAACAAGAACTTGATTAACAGTAGCTAACTCTTAGAAAATAAATGTTCTCCTAAATGCAGACATTTTTAGTGGATAAGCACTAGGTGTCACTAGTATCCTCTTAACTACAATTATCTGTACTTGCAGAGAAAGCAACTTTGAGGGAGACTGACTGATATAGAAAAATAGAAACAATGGAAAAATCTTCCTTCAGCAAATGCTATTTATTGTTTAAAATCATACAAACATTTAAAAAATATTTTAATGGATCATAGTGAGCATATAGTTGAGTAACTTTGAGATACATGGGAAACCATCATGATATATACTGGAAACATACCTGAACTTTATGTGTAAAACGAATATTTGTTAACTGAATTCTGCTTTCCAACTAACTTAAATTTGGGGGCATGAAATCCCACCTCTTCTTCCCAATATTTGCAGCTTAGCATCATATTTAAATCAAAACATATTTTTGATGTAGTGGAAAGATTCTATATTTTTGAATAAGTGATGATTTCATAGAAGTATACATGTGAACAAAGTCATTAAGCTGATCACTTGGGATCTGACATTTAACGGTATAAAAATTATACTCCGGTAAAGCACTAGTAAAAATCATAATTATTCATCTTAATGTTGCTCCTAATAGCTTTTTGCTTTTGTAAGCAGATATTCTGTGATTAAGTAATTATTCTACATAACATTTGCAAGTACTTAGTCAAATGAATGCTGAATCTATCTGATCTTTGAGTGTCTTAAAATATTCCACAGTGCTAATTCCCATATCTTGATCCTGTTGCCACTCAATAACTGCTGAGTTTTTATTTTTTTTTATTTTTATTTTTTTTTCATCCAACAAGAAGCCATAACTTTATTAATGATAGAAACAGTACAAATTTCAAACCCAGCTGCAGTTACTCTTTTGAAGCACCAAAAAAAGGTCCTCTTTTCAGATCTGAGTTTTTATATTTATTTATATTTTATATTTATTTTTATATTTAAGGCACCACATTGGTGATTTTTCACGTTCATACGAAACCCTTATTTGGCTTGCAATAACTGACCCTTTGAGTACGAAGAGCCTTGATATAGATGAACAGGTATACTATTATATCAATGAACATTTGTTTTAAATTGTGTCCATTAAGTAGAAATATCGGCATACTCCAAAACCATTGCTTCAATTCAAGCACATATGTGATTTATAGCCCTTCTCATCCTTAGCCTCAGTTCTCCAGAATGTTTGTAGTATACCTATAAATTCCCACTCCTATAAAGCAGTCCAAGAAAGTATTTGAGGTCTTGATTCCCATCTGATACTTGATTCTCAACTATTTTGGAATGAGCACCTGCATGTACTGGATTTTGTGTGCTTCTCCTTCACTTTATTGTTAGAAATGAAAATGGCTATGTCTACGGGCTTCCCTCATAGCCCACTTGGTAAAGAATCTGCCTGCAATGTGGGAGACCCCAGTTCAATCCCTGGGTTGGGAAGATCTGCTGGAGAAGGGATAGGCTACCCACTCCAGTATTCTTGGGCTTCCCTTGTGGCTCAGCTGGTAAAGAATCCACCTGCAATGTGGGAGAGCTGGGTTTGATCCCCGGGTTGGGAAGATCCCCTGGAGAAGGGAAAGGTTACCCACTCCAGTGTTCTGGCCTGGAGAATTCCATGGACTGTATAGTCCATGGGGTCACAAAGATTCAGACACGACTGAGCGACTTTCACTTCACTTCACTTCATAATAAAGCAATTCTGATTAAAAAAATAGATTGAGTTCCTATTATGTGCCAGATACAAAAATGAAAGATGAGGGGTACAAATATAAGTTTGGCCATAGGTCCTAATCTTAAGTAGAATAGTTTATTTATTTATTTTGGCTGCTCTACAAAGCATGTGGGCTCTTACTTCCCTGACCAGGGATCGAACCTGCAACCCTTGCAGGGGAAGTGCATAGTGTTAACCACTGGACAGACAGGGAAGTCCCTGTAGGTCCTAATCTTAGAAACTTTACAATATTCTAGAGGTCATCTATTCATAAACTGGCCAGATGACTATATGAATACTTCCCATGCATTAATCTTGTCAATCCTGATAGAAGAGATAAAAGGTAATGTATTTGCTACCGTGGCCTATAAATAAACAACCTTCTTCATCTGTGAGGCAGAGGATGGAGGAAGCGCAGTTATTATAACAACATTATGGATTTCTCTTACTTTAGCATTTCTATTAGTGTGGACAGAGATCATGCAAGTATGGGGATAATAAGCCCAAACACAATTATGCATACACATGATGGAGACAGAAGTCAGGAGCCCCTGCCAGTGTGCTGAAAACACTTATCAAACAGGGCTACGCAAGACTGCTTCTCTTTTTGTTCCCCAACTGTCTAATTACTTTTGACTAATATTCTCAATCCTCTTCAATGCAGTGAGATACTATAGAACAGAAAAGTGCTGAAGAGTGTTTTTTTTCTTCCTCTGCATTTTTTCCCTTCTAAGAACTGCATTTCCTACAGCATTCCCATCAGCAGTCCATGGCAAAGACACAAGATAAAGTGGAAAATGTAGAAGAATAGCTTTCATGAGTGATGAAAAAAGATGTATTGTGGAGTAAAGGGTCATTACTGTCTGGGGCATCTGTGGAAGGAGGCCCCACTGGTGTGTTCTGGAAGGTTGCAGCCGTTACTCAGGGCACCCTGTCAGCTCCAGGCATCTTGCATATCTCTGATGCTGCTGCAGCGTCATGCATCCACTTTATTGTGTCTCAAGGGCAGACCCAGGCAGGAGAGAGACGTGTCTGGAGTTGGCAATATGAAAGATAAGTTTGCACTTGATGCCACAGACCAAGAAATGATAGTTTAAGATCAATCATCACAGACAATTGCAAAGAACTGGATGTTCATACCTAGAAGATATATTACCCATTAGGAAGCAAATCTATCACAAACAGTACCCCAACACTTACTGAAGGAAAACTGAATCAGCATAATATCTCAAAGAGCAAGTAAGTTCAAACAGATGTGTTTGTCAAGACAAAATTGAATTGACCTTCAAGTGCCTGGTACTTCTAGAATAGCAGCTTATAGAACAGCACCATTTAGGGCGTCATTGTCATAAGTGGGAGGGAGAATTTTTGCATTGTCACTGTGCACTAGTAGTTCTCAACCTTATTTCAGCGATGAATATGTAGTCTACCTTTTTGTTTTTTCCCCTTCTGTTTATAATACATGTATACTTGCATCATAAAATCTGAGATAGAAACTCAGACGTCATCTGTCTAGTGGTCCCACACCTTGCTCATAGCAGAATCACCACCAGGGAGGGTGTAGCTTTCAAAATACAGATTTTCTTGTCTCCTTCCTAAAGATTCTTAGTTTCCTTGGGCAGCCATAACAAAGTACCACAAATGGGGTGGTTTAAAATAGTAGGAATTCGTTATCTCACAGCTGTGGGGGCCAGAAATCTGAAATCGTGGTGTCAGCAGGGCCATGCTCCCTCTGAAACATGTAAGGGAAATACGTGCATGGCTCTTCCACCAGCTTCTGGTGGTTGTGTTGACTTTCTTTGGTTTGCAGGAGCATGATTCCAGTCTCTGTATCCATCATCACATGGCCTCTTCCCTCCATGAGCATCCTCTGGGGCACTTGTTCTCCTCTTATATTGATGAGTTATATTGGATTAGGTTCCACCGTACTCCAGGTTGACTTCATCTTGCCAAATTATATTTGCAATGACTCTGTTTCCAGCAAAGTTCACATTTGCAGATCCTGGGTTTAGGACCTTTACATATCTTTTGGGATGGACATAATTCAACTCATAACAAAAGTATTGATACCCAGCAGGGCCCTGCGGTGCTCCTGGGCACAAAGCCTTTCTGTGTCCTCCATTTCTTTGGTTACAAGTAACAGCCTTCATTCAGCCTCCGTGACCTTCCCTGAGTTTCAATGGGTAGATTCAAGGAACTGTTAACTAGGGAAAGGAGGGGATACTAGACCAGGGAGAAACAGTCAAGAGCAGCCTTGGGACAAGGTGCTATTTCCCCATCAAGGGATATACACAAAAATATCTTTGAGCTAGTCTGCAGATACTGAACCTCCCTTCAGGTGGAGAAGTTAACAATTAACAATGGCATGCTGCTGCCCAGAAGCATGCAGACCCCAGACCAGTTGGACCTGAATATTGATGACGTTGACTCCTGCTTACCTCACCACCAACCCATCAGAAAACTGTCAATGAACTGATCACTCTCTTTGAACCATTGTTATAAAACTTCTCACAATCTTCTCCAAGTTAGGACAAACAATTTTGAAGACCTTGGCCCACTGTGGCCCCCTTTGCCTGGCAAAATAATTAAGCTATTCTTTTCTACTTCAACCAATACTCTCTCTCCAAGATTTGATTCAGCACTGGTGCACACAGAAGCTGAGCATTCAGCATCAGTATTGGAGTGGGAATAATTTAAGTGATTTGTTGGTAGCCGAATCAGAACCATTGGTCAATCAATCAACTCTCTTCTTTCACAGAGGAGGAAATTGAGGATTAGACACATCTGTGTGCATGCGAGCTAAGTCACTTCTGTTGTGTCTGACTCTTTGTGACCGCATGGACTATAGCCTGCCAGGCTCCTCTGTTCATGGGATTTTCCAGGCAAGAATACTGGAGTGGGTTGTCATTTCCTACTCCAGGGGACTTTCCTGACCCAGGGATCAAACCTGCATCTCTTATGTCTCCTGCATTGGCAGGCAGGTTCTGTACCACCAGCATCACCTGGGATACCCATACATGTCTAATAACTTTTAAGTTACAGAATCAGAACAGGCAAAAAACACTTACATTTTAATGCAAAGTATCACCCTTTAGATTCCTACTTTAATTACTATGATAACAAAGATGCTTCCTTGAACTTGGATCAGGATCACTTGATACTTGTCAACTTTAATAAAAAGCTCTGTAGCTTTTTGGTTTTTACTTTTATTGTGAAGCCTATCACATAATACTTAATCCAAGAGTTTTACACTTAAAGAAATTCTTGCAAGCAATCTTATTCAGGTATACAAGCAAGTCTGATGTGACGGTCAAGTGGATTTGCAACTATAGGAAAATATACAAAGTCATAGGTATCTATATATTTTCTCTAAGACAGTGAAATATTTTTAAAAAATTTTATTAAAGTGTAGTTGACTTTCAATGTTGCATTAATTTCCAATCTATAGCAAAATGATTGTATAGTTTTTCATTTTCTTTTCCATTATGGTTTAACACAGAATATTGAATATAGTTCCCCATGCTATACAGTAGGACCTTGTTGTTTATATTCACTAGTTTGCATCTACTAATCCTAAACTCCCAATACTTCCCTCCCTCTACTCTCTTGGCAACCAAAAGTCTATTCTCTATGAAAACAGCGAAACATTTTTTGAGATTTGATGGATTTACATCAAGATGTGGATATTACTTGAGGCAATGTAAGTGGTGGGTTAAATGTCACTGATTTAAATAAAATAGTTCTCAGGCTTGTGGAGCATCTGTATGTAAAAACTGAATGATAAACACAGAATGGACTTCACACACTTCCAGATGTATCTGTCTCTCAAAGCTCTCCTCTCCAGTTATACTCGGAGTCGTGAAGGTGTGCCAGGTAACAACAAAATAAATTCAGAAGAGGGGTTTATAATTCAGAGGGCAAGGGTGTAAAAATGCTTCTTGTACAACTGGAATTATGCACAACCACTGGAGCAAAAAAGAATAAAAAAATTTGGGAGGATATCACAAAAAGAATCACTGGAAGGAAGAGTTAATAGGCAAATCATGACAATGCCCACAATATGCTGAGATTTCAGTAGCTTCTATAGGAAAAAAGGAAGGCAAGGTTGAGATCTGTGTTGGATGATGTATGATCAGTGACATTGATCCAGAACCCAATCTCATGTTCTGCCTATTCTCTGCCCCACTCAGCCAATAAACTAAGAAGGAAACAATTTGATTACTTTTCTCAGTATAGTGTTAAAGGTGTTCAGTAAAAACAGAATTTCCAGTGGCAGAGGTGTAAGCAGGGACATTGCACAATCTGAGGACACATATTTACAACCAGCCTGCAAAATCATCAGGATTGCAGGGCATCAAATTGCCTGTACATACTAATATACATTTAAAGAAGAGAAATGGTTCTTACAAAACAATGTGATTTCCATACAGGAAACTGGAAAGCTGTGATATGTAAATTGAAAGATACCACCTTTTCTGATGATGAAGTTATCTTAAGATCATTTAAAAATTACTTATTTATTTATTTGGCTGCACCAGGTCTTACTTGCAGCACATGGGATCTTTAGTGTTGGCATGTGAACTGTTAGTTGAGGCATGTGGGATCTAGCTCCTTGACCAAGGATTGAACCCGGGTCCCCTGCATTGGGAGTGCTGTCTTAGCTACTAGACCACCAGGGAAGTCCCCCAAGTTCTCTTTGAAATCAAGCAAATTAGACTGGGATATGATCAATTTCTTCATAGAATAGAGAGTTAAGCAAAATGTAAGAAAAAATATTCATCAAGTCACTTTCCAAATATCAGTGGTTAGTCATCAAATAATAATATGGATATAATCCTCAGGCAAAGGAACAAAATCAATATTTTGAAAGACATTTTCAACTTCAGACAGGATGGAGAATAAATGTGTAAAAAATCTAAAGATAATGAACAACACTCAAACCGGGAGGAAGTTTTATGTCGAGTATTCCAAGAATAAAGGAGACCCAGGTGAAACTGCTAAAAAGTGAAACCATGCAGGACCCCATAGGGCCTTCCCAGGTACAAAACCCTTCCCAAGCGCCCATTTCTTGTTTGTAGGAAGTTTTCAATCTTCTGAGGGCTTCCATGATGTCTCAGGAGTAAAGAACCCACCTGCCAATGCAGGAGACGCAGGTTCGATCCATGGGTCAGAAAGATCCCCTGGAGAAGAAATGGCAACGCACTCCAGTTCTCTCGCCTGGGAAAACCCAAGGACAGAGGAGCCTTGGCAGGGGCTACAGTCAATAGGGTCTCAAAGAGTCAGACACAACTCAGCAACTGAGCATGCACAATGCCTAATTCCGTCTCTTAGACCTTCCCTGAGTTCCAAAGGGCATATTCAAATTGTTACTAATTAGAGGAGTGAGGAAATGCAGAAATAGAGGAAAGGCAGCTGAGAAACAATAGTGCAACTAACAGCAACAACAACAAAAAGGAACAATAGTGCAGGATGGGGGCAGGGTCCTGGTTCCTCCTCAAGGGATACACATAGCAATCTGATACACATCTCTGAATTCTTCTACAGGAACCCAGGTGGAGGATGGTAACTTTAGGCTGAACACAAGCACTAGATCCAAGACTGGTTGGAACCAGAAGGCTGATGATTGAGACTCCTGGAACACCTTCCCACCAACCAAGCAGTGGAAAGTCACACACCCTGCAGCCCTACTTCCAAATTTTGCCTATAAGAACTCTTTCCCTAAAACCATCAAGGAGTTTGAGCTTGAGTATGAGCCACCCAGTTCTCCCTGCTTGTCACTTGCAATAAAACAATCGCTGTTCCAAACTCCAACATTTTTGTTTATTTGGACACTGTGTGTCAGACACACAAACTTGAATTCAATAACAAAAGTACTGCAAAGCAGTGAATGAGGTTTGCACGTCACAGAGACCAGCATGAGAATCTCCTGCCATGTCTGTGAAGATGAAAATTTCCAAACCCTACTCTAAACCTATTGAAACAGATTATTGCTGGTTTGCACATTTTACCCCCTGATAATTCTCATGTATCCTTACATTTGAGAGACAATGTCTTAGATTTTATAAAACACAATGAGAGTTTCATAGGTGACATCTTTAAAGAATATAAACATGCTCCATACAGTGGGAGTGAATGAGAAATTATGGTGTATAATCGAAAAGATTTATATGAACTTCTTTAAAGGAAGAGTAGAAATAAAGAGCAAAGAGCAAGTTCATGGACTGACACTTGATTTCAGGAAAGGAAAATGAAATCAGTGATTTAGAGGCAGTTGCTGAGAGTTAAAGAAAGAAGGTGATATAATCAAGCTTGTAAAGAATGATAGTGTCTTGGGATATGCCCTTTTAACTGGTTTCCATACAAGTTTGGAATATTCAAATAATGTAAATTTAGGGTGCAGTTTTGAATGATATTCAGGAAAAATATGATGAAATGACCAACATACGAAGAGACCAGTTTCTGTTCCTGCCATGTGGCCACTTTTGCTAGTGAAAAGAAATGTCTTCTGTCCTATGTCTGACCATTGCTGTTTACCTGCATTCAAATTTCTGTGAATGCTTTTGAGTGACTTTCATCTTGTAATTTTAGCATTCACTGCTTGTAATTTAAATTATCTCCTCCTACCCTATAATAATATAACGGAAATCCTCATTAAATAGGACTGCTAGAGCTAAGGTTAAAATTCAGACCTGCAATAATGCCTGGAAATCCATAACTTTGAAACAAGATTTAAATGCAATAAAAAATCACAAAGAACTCCAAAAATCCACTACCATGTGTTCTGTAAATTTAAGACACAATATGCTGTAAAATAATAATAGAGGCATTTTGGGCCAAAGAATATGAAAGGAAAAATACTCTATTATGGTTAAAATATATTCAAATAACTGCTCCAAAATGTTCTTCCTAGTTGATATTCATTCACATGAGGACACTTGTATTAATGCAAGTTTTAATTTACAGTAGATCTTCTGGAAGCTATCATTTGCATAAGATGCAAAGCTTCAGTGTTGCTGGGATATAAAGCACATGAAAGAAAATTTCAGACAATAGGGAAATTTAAGGAGGAGGTAAGGGTTTTGCACTGTAGCATGAGGCCAGCCTTGGTATTTGATTTAAAAACAAACTGCATTGCATATCAATTATTCAGTGTTGCTTCTTCTGTATCATTCTTAGGGTGGTTCTGGTAGACTGGATCTACTTTTTATAATTTACACAGAATATTATTATTTGAAACAAGAATTTTATACTGTCTCAGACCTGTCCATTTTTCTCCTATATGGATTTTTTTCATTAAATTATAAGATAATTTGATAGAAGTCTGCTTTTACTTGTTCTGAATTAGCACATTATGTTATTTTGTTTCTCATTCCAAACGTGTCTTCCATAACAAATGCTAGCTACGTTTCAAATGAAAAACTTATTTATTATTTAAATAAAATATTGCCTTCTTCTTCCTCTTCCAAAAACATAAATCAGGTATTTTATCAAAGAGAAGACATTGCCAATTTCAGATCTTTCTTGTCTTCCAAATTGTAACATACACATTTCTACTAATAGCTCATTCCATTCTATGCTAATAGAGCTAATAATTTAAAAGTATCTGAAATTATTATTAAGACTAAAATTGAAAGGCTTGTTTATCCATTTCCAGTCAATTTCAGCTTAATGGTGTTTGATTGATCTCCTGCATGTTGCAGCAGGCTATGTGTATTGTGTATGTGCTCAGTTGTGTCAGACTCCTTGTGACCCCATGGACTGTAGCCTGCCAGGCTCCTCTCTCTGTCTATGGAATTTTACCTTTAAACAAAAGAATCAGTTATCCTTTTCTAAAATCTGATTCAGTACTTATTGCTTCTAGGAAACTCCCAAGGACTGATTCTTGGTTTGTGTGTTTTGTTCTACTCAAGATCAACTCAGAACTTAGCCAATATGTGCTTTCCTAAGTCACACCTGTTGGGTTTCCCTGGTGGCTCAGATGGCAAAGAATCCTCCTGCAATGCAGGAGACCCAGGTTTGATCCCTGGGTCAAGAAGATCCCCTGGAGAAGGGACTGGCTACCCACTCCAGTATTCCTGCCTGGAGAATTCCATGGTCAGAGGAACCCAGTGGGCTACAGTCCACAAGGTCACAAAGAGTCGGACATGGCTGAGTGACTAATACTTTTCACTTTCAAGTTACACTTGCTAGCATCAACCAAAAGTATGTGTTCATCAATAGTCTTTAAGGCCACTTCCTCCCCCGCCAGACAAATGCAAATATACAGAGAATTCAAGCACCAATAACTCCAAGGGACAATAGCTAATATGAACATATGGCCATTTAACAGATTGAAAGTTCCTGTGCATAAAAATATCCCATCAGTTACTCGGTGAGTAGAATCTAAAGAAAAAACATTCTCTCATGACCTCCATCAAAGTTCAAGTCAATCCTGATCTGAATTGTCAGAATAGGTTTTGGTGGAGAATTGGGGGAGGAGAAAGACTGGTTACCAAGGGAAAAAGCCTCTGCCATCCACTCTGAGAGAGAAAGAGAGCTCAGGGTTTTGGTGAGCAAGCTCCCAGCTGTTAATGGACTCAGGTTGTGGCCAATAGGGCTCAATCTTCACCACTCCTGATGGTAGCACAGCTTCTCAGCTGTTTGTAAATTAAGGCAGGTTCTTGGAGCTGAAGACTGATTCTCTCAGAAGACTGACCAAGTGAGAGCAGGAGCAGGCAGACAGGCATCAGGGGAATGGCAGGCAGTCAGTATGGTCAGTACGCCCCTGTTCCTCACTGACCCCTGAGTGACTCACACATACAGATGGAGCTCAGTGGGGCTATTTGTTAGACTTCTCACTTGAGGTGTTTGGCTCTTTTTCTTGATTTGTCAGAGATGCATTCTCTTTAGCCAAGTGTTCACAGGTCAATAACTACATAGCCTTATCGATCAAGCTCTATTTTTCTATATGTGTGTGATGAAAAGTTGCCCCCTGTTTGAGTTTTCTATGGCATTCCCTGAACAAAATGTCAATCTTTCTGTGATCTATACATACAAAGAATTTGTAGTTTTCTCCTCTGTTAATCTTTTCATAAGATGCCAATCTTTTCTGTGATCCACATAGACAAAGTAACATTTGTTGAGTGATGAAAAACTAAGAAAGTACAATGATAATACAGTCATAAAATGGATGCATAACATTGGCTTTTCTAAGGACAATATGGTCCAGAAAAGCAAAAGTCCAATATTCTATATCTTGGCTTGAATTCATATCCATAATTATTGGACCCCAGGTCTATCACTTACCACTCCAATGACCACTGTGACACTTTGAAGCTGAGAAAATATCTGTCAGTGATCAGGGTAGAGTGTTAATTAACTCTAGGAAGACTACGGCATGATGGTAATTACTGGTCGAGATCACCCTACAAGCAGATAAGCTCGTGATGACCTACAGACCCCCCAAACCACTAGGATGATGCTAGAAAGACCTCTCTGTTACCTCAGAGCACCACTGAGAATGATGTCTTGGAAACCAGAAATCCATAGAAGGCAATGAAGATTTCTTAACTTTACACAGGGAGCAAAAAGAAAGGAGTTGAGGGTGAAGAGCAGGACTATCATTTCAGGGACCTGTGGTCTCTGCAAAAATAAGCCCAGATACCTGACTCAGAGGAGAGATGAGAACACCAGAAAAACTCAGCAATACAAGAATGAACACTAAGCTAGTGATCAAGAATACAAAATAGATTGATCATTATCTATCAGTTATTCCTGAAATATGACCTACCCAGATACTAGGCTTTTGAGTTAACACATATTTTTTAGGAATTACCAAAGAGGACAGAAACATAGCCAATTTCCACTCTCCTTCTCCAGCAACTAATTGTCCTATCACATCCGTCAACCTGCTCAGCGGTCAGCCTCCCTCTACCTCGACCCACTCTGAATGCTGTGGTCCTAGACTTTACTAGGAAACGAAAAATAACTTCAGAAGGAACACCTGATTTATCACTCCTTGGTGTGGGACACGTAGATAAATAGGGAGGTGTCCTGGCTAGTCTGACCTCAGGGAACTGGATCCTGGAAAGAAATGGCTAGGCAAGTCTTAACCAAGTCCTGTGCAGGGTCAAAGAGTGGGCCTCTAGCAGCCTGAGAACATCTGCCCCCACTGTAAAGTGGTTTGTGTTACATGTAGTCTCCATCAAGAATTGAATGGTAAAGGACCAGACAATAGCCACAAGGGAATAGCCTAGGATGAACTTCCCTATCCAAAAGCGTGAGTTAATGAGAGAAAAAAGTGAATGACTTGAGAGCAGAAAGGTGAAGTTTAAGGCTTCGTTGAAGCTACTCATGAAGTTGATTTCAGAGGACTCCATTTTCAAGGATGAAACTCAGAGAAGAAATAACGGGTATGAGAAAGATGGAAGAGGAATGAACCAGCTGCTCACACAGGCTCGCCTCTTGTTATCGATACCAAATAAACCCAGTGAGGGGATAAATGGTGCCACCATTTAACCATCAAAGGGAATTTTAACTTGAGCAGTGTTTAGTGTAAAATATGTAGCCAGTAACTGAAGTTAACGCTGACCTTGGCAGAATTGCTTAATGATTCTCTACCCTTGTTCCATGAGTTTCCTCCTTGAAGAAACCTCCTTTCTCCACCCAATAAACTGCATCGCTTTTTTCTAAACTCCATTTCAGAAACTTGCAAAAAGATATTTTTGAACCTCAAAGAGCTATTTTAATTAAACACAGCAAACATATTAATATTTCAAAAAGGAAGTAACAGTATGGAATAAATTTAAGTTCTTCCTCTAAATGATATATATGTACAATACGCACTCTCATTATAGAAAAAATCCTCAATTATACATACATTTCAAAAAATTATTTCTTATTACAAAAATGAGGAGACTTAGGCTAAAGGACAAGAATTATCTTAGAACTTTCTCTTTAAACAAAAAAATCTATTTGTTAGGGTATAGGGCTTCCCTGGTGGCTCAGTGAAAAGAAGTTACCTGCAATGCAGGATATGTGGGTTCAATCCCAGGGTCCAGAAGATTACCTGGAGAAGGAAATGGCAACCCATTCCAGGATTCTTGCCTGGGAAATCCCATGGACAAAAGAGCCTGGCGGCTACAGTTTATGGAGTCACAACAGAGTCGGACACGATTGTGTGACTAAACAATCACCAACAATTGGGGTATAGTTGTGTTAGTTTCTGCTGTACAATTATAACAAATCAGCCATATATACGTATATACACACACACACAGAATGAACAGTATGAAAGAGTCAATTAAGATACTCTCTGCTATTATTTATTGCATGGCCTTTATTAAAAACATGATACTCTTACAGACTAGATCTATGGAAATTATAACCTGAAGCCAAGTATTTCCTCTAAATGATCTGGTATAGGAGACAGAAATACCTTCCCATAAATTGTGTATCGACACTTTCTGCAAGTCCCGTTTGCAAACCACCCCTCAATAATCTTAAATGCTTTCAAGCACTCTCCAGTTCCCAAACTGCCGGTCTGCGGTTGTGAGCTTGCGCGCGCTGTTGCTTCAGTCGTGTCCGACTCTGTGTGACCCTATGAACTGCAGCCCGCCAGGCTCCTCTGTCCATGGGATTCTCCAGGCAAGAATACTGCAGTAGGTTGTCCTGCCCTCCTCCAGGGGATCTTCCTGGCCTGGAAATTGAATTCTTGTCTCTTATGTCTCCTGCCTTGGCAGAAGTGTTCTTTACCACTAGCGCCACTTGGAGTGTAATAGAATGTTGCAGTCTGCTGGAAGGAATCAGGTAGACAAACTTGTTGCCCGCAGGCCAGGTGCCAGGCTTCGTGAGAGACTGAACTCCAGGTAGAATTCACAATCTTTAGCTAAGCTGCTGTCTCCAGGTTTTCATGGTTTAGCCCAAGAATATTTGGGAGTTAGCCAGCCCCCTGAATTGATTGCTTGCCGTGTACATTATGCTCTTTGAGGGTCTTTGGAAAATAAAAGGATAGTTCCCACAGTTGTCATAAACATGGTAAAGCAGCTCCAGTTGAGAAAGAAAATTTCAATCTCTTCTCTTGGGTCATAAAATTTTTGAATTGAGGCTTTTAGTGTCATGGTTAGAGAAGATAGCATCTGTATTATAAATGCAGGTCAAGAGCTTAGGCAAAAAGGTTCTCTGAAGGTTTCCCAGGACAAAAATGATTTAGTCATATTTTACATTGATTTATATATTTATCCTTGGAAGAAGATCTATGACAAACCTAGACAGTGTAATAAAAGCAGAGACATCACTTTGCCAACAAAGGTCCATCTAGTCAAAGCTATGGTTTTTCCAGTAGTCATGTATGGATGTGAGAGTGGGACCATAAAGAAGGCTGAGTGCCAAAGAATTGATGCTTTTGAATTGTGGTGCTGGATGAGACTCTTGAGAGTTCCTTGGACTGCAAGGAGGTCATACCAGTCAATCCTAAAGGAAATCAACCCTGCATATTCATTGGAAGGACTGACGCTGAAGTTGAAGTTTCAATACTTTGGGTACCTGATGTGAAGAGCTAACTCATTGGAAAAGACCCTGATGCTGGGAAAGAATGAGGGCTGGAGGAGAAGGGGACAACAGAAGATGAGATGGTTGGATGGCATCACCAACTCATTGGGCATGAGTTTGAGCAAACTCCGGGAGATGGTGAGGGACAGGGAAGCCTGGCATGGTGCAGTGTATGCAGTCTCAAAGAGTCAGACATGACTGGACAACAACAAAATTTAATAACTTATTTTTAAGCTCATGTAAAAATAGCTATTTCATTGTGAACACATCTAAACGGCTGCAACAAATGGAAATCTCTTGGTCTCCTAAGATTCACAGGTTTCAATAGAATAAGAGGCTTCCAGCTAGGTTATCTGGATTATCCAGGAAAGATTAGGGGTTTTCAGCTAGTGCAGAGGAGCAGTACCACCGCCTCCTTTTGCAAACAGTGTTGAAAAGTTCACGGGAGAATCTACTTTAGAGTAACCTTGAAGAAGCAAGGCATAATCCATGATGCTGCTTGCTAAATCTGAGCAGAATCCTGAACGAGACCAACAACTGATGTGTTGACTTGATTGACCATTTCTTTAGGGTGGCATTTTGGCCAGGCATCTCTGTGTGCTTCTGATTTTAGAAGCTCAGTGGGCTTTGCCCCTTTTGAACCCATCAAAGTATGCCCTTTGGCTACACTGAATTGTACTCAACTACCTTGGTGGTTTTTTTCAGTTGAGCAAGATCTGATATCTCTGCTGAACTACTTATTTTCCTAGTACAGCATTCCTGAAGCCTGTGTTATTGAAAATCAGTGTCTTAGGTTTTAGAAAGCCTTCTGTGAGAAAAATTTCACTGAGTCAAATGCATGTGACAGAGTGTGCCCTAAATCAGTTGGAATAGATTTCTTTACTCCAGGATTTCTCAAAACCCCAAATAGGGGAGTGAGGGAAGTGAATTAGCTTTAAGACTTATTTGAATACTAACTCTACCTCTTACTAACTTTGACCTTGAGCAAGTTATTTAATCTTTCTGTGGTTCAATATATTCAGCCATTAGGATACAAATATTCATCCCACAGAATTGGTCAGAATTGGATTCAATAAGATAAAACACCAATAGCGGTAACATGTTCTATTTGTATTGTGATGTAGTTTATGTTACTATGTTTCTGCATCATCATGGCATTTAGGTTATGTCTTTGGCATGCCAACAGTATAGAGTCAATTTTAATGTACAAACAAAGCAGAAGTATTGCTGATAGTTTTTAATTCTACTTAATCATCCTTCTATTAGATGCTGCATTGAGAATCACACAGCAAATTTCTGGGAATTAGCTGCCCATTTCATGCCCTTTTTAAAGTGACCTTAGTGTTATCCTATACTGGTCATTGATTTTTCTATTGGAATCCTATCAACCTTTAAATGGTCCTGCACTAATGATACCAATGTATTTTAAAATATCGGAAAGTTAAAACAGTGCTCCCTATACACAGTGTATGCTCTTGCTGAGAAGGTAAATCTCATTAGAAACCCTGTCTTTTGTTCTCATATTACAGTGAGTTCAGTTGCCTGACTTGCATCTCAAGAGCCATCAGACTGTCTGAGGTATAAATTCCTAGCCACTTACCCTCTTATTGTCACATTGTCCATCTGCAACAAGACAGCAAATATTTCTGTAGGAATCACTAACTTGGAATTAGTTCAAGTGTTGGTTCTGACCTTCAAAGAACTTAAAGTACATCATACTTTCTTTTTTGCTCTTCAGAATCTTTCCAGCCTGTTTCAGAAGAGATTACATTTCAGGGATAGAGGCAACTTTTAAAATTCTTCACCTAATACTTTGTAAGCATGCCTTTTGGAAAGAAGAGAGAATCATGACTTAGATGATAAGAAACATGCTGACAAACAGTAAGTCCCCTACATATGAACCTTCCAGTTGCAAACTTTCAAAGACGTGAAGGTGAGTTTGCATGTCCAATCAAGTAAAGCATGAGTGAAATTACAGCTTGCCCTTCATCTCCTACTGTTGATGATCCTTCAGCTCTGCCATTTCCAACTTTGTCTCCCTCTTCCAGTCAGTAATTCCTTCCTATTCACTCGATGCCAGCTCCTGTATGCCAGCTCTTGTACTGTACTACTATACTTTTCAAGGTACTGTACTATGAGGTTTAAAATGTTTTCTTTATTTTTTTGTTTGTTTTCTATGTAATTTTTTGAAAAGTATTATAGACCTATTACAGTCCAGTATTATATATTGTGTTAGTTGGGTACCTAGGCTAACTGTATTGGATTTATGAACAGATAGAACTTGTTCATATGTAGGGGACTTGCTATACTACTGTTTACCTTATATTACCATGTCTCTTTAAGTAATAGGCATTACAGTTTCAAAGTTACCATAGATGGGTTCTGAAGGATAACAACATGTAAGTATGATTATATTTTTGCATGAGAGACTATTGGATATAAAGTATACTTAAAGAGCTAAATAAATATTGTTCGATGTTTCTTGTTAGGCATATATGATGTCAAGTTGGGGAATTCCAAACATTTGTAGGACAAACAGATTATGACAAAGGTATTCGGGGAGGCTATGGTCTCTGTGTGACAGGGTGATTGTCACTTCTAAGTACACAATTTATAGCAGTCAACTATCTAAAAGTAGTTATTGAGCACAGAGTCTGTGCCAAGTTCATGTGCCAAATCCAAGAAGTAATACAAGGACCTCTGTCCTCAAAAGTTTACTGTCTAATGTCTGGAGGCTCAACAATGAAAAGCAAGAAAAAGAAAAGACAGCAGATAAAGGCATGGAGTACACTGCAAATACTACAGGAATTCAGAGAAGAAGATGCTAGTGGGCTGTAGACAGCAGATGGCTTTCTTGGAAGAAAAAAACTTGGTTTGGAATTTTGAACCAGGGTAAGATTGCATTGCCCAAGAGAAGGAAAGAGATATGAGGAAGTGGAAAATAAGTGGCAAAGAGCAGAGTAGGTGAAGAACCCAGCAAGATGATTGTTGTGAATGAAGAATTCATAAAATAATGATCAATTTGGACAGGTAGATTATAGGACTTGAAGAAAACCTCTGAATCTATAATTGACCTTGAGGGATAGATTATGGGTGATGTTACAGATTCTTTAGCCAAGAAATGACAGTAGAAGAACAATGCCATAGGAAAATAAGCTGGATAGTTTTTTACAGGGTGGGTTAGAAAAATGAAGAGTAGGGAGGGAGGTAAGTGGGATGATCTAAGGTTGAAGTTACTGAGGACTTAGATGAAAGTTCTAGCAGGAGATTGGCTGGGGATGAATAGAAACACAGAAAGGGAGGTCTGTCAGTGCAGGAATAATAGTCTCAAATGCTTAGTCAGTGATATGGAGAAAGTATTACATCTGAGATTTATCCTATGAAATGCTATAAGAGTCTTAGGTTTTAGAATTACATTTGCACATTCCAGCTTGTTTCTTAGCAACAGTGTGATTGCAGGAAAATTATTACATTATTTGTATGCAGATTTTTCCCAAATCTAAAGTGAGATATACTTTGTTTATGTAAAGATCAAAGATAATATGTACATTATCTAACAAATGCCTAGCATTTGGTAGACACTCAAGAAATAGCAGATACTCATTCCACTTAGGCAGCTAGAAACTGGAAGTCAGGTTCATGTTCAATGTCTGTCTGTACTATGGTCTGAATGTTTGTGCCCCCCTGACCCACAACGTGTATGTTGAAATCCTAATCTCCAAAATGATGGCGCTTTGAGGTGAGGCCTTTGAGAGATGAGTAGGTAATGAGAACAAAGTCTTCATGAATGGAATTAGAGTCTTTGTAAGAAGCCTAAAAGTGACCTCCCTCATCCCTTTTGTCGTGTGAGGTTACAATGAGAAGATGGCCATCATCGAGGAAGCTGGCTCTGACCAGGCACTGAATCTGTCTGCATCATAACCTTGGCCTTTCCAGCACCCAGAACTGTGAGAAATAAATTTCTGTTGTCTATAAGCCACCTAGTTTATGATATTTTGTTATATGTATAGCTGCTTGCAGAGACTGAGACAGGCTGGAAATGTAGCTACACCCCATCCACATAGAGGTGGTATTTTGGACGATATGTGAAATGTTCTCATTGAAGAAATGAATAAATAAGTAGCAGAAAAGACCCATGAGTTAAGTTTAGGCCTAAGATGAGAAAAAGGAGGAGATGAATAAAGATCAGGAGTACATATGAGGTGTGCCTAGCATAGTATTGAGAACTTAGATCCCCTGAGAAGGAAATGGCAAACCACTCCAGTATTCTCGCCTGGGAAATCTCATGGACAGGGGAGCCTGGCAGGCTACAGTCTATGGGGTTGCAAAGAGTCTGACATCACTTAGTGACTAAACAGCTGAAGCACTCAATAGATACAAACTTTTATTATTGCTATGATCGTTATTATGATTAGAGGTGGTGAAAGATGGGAGACTAAACTCAAGAAAGAATAAATCACAGCATCAAGTAAAGTAGAAAAGTTAAAGTGAGGTGATCTCCAGTATTCAATGCTGCAAAAAGATGAGGACAAATACTGCAAAATCATTTCATTCAAGAGGACACAGTTGGCGACCAAAGTGCCTGACCTTTGTAATTCTCATCTCTAGTTGAGATTCTATAATTTCAGAGAAGTCTGTGTGATGCTTACATCGCTACCTGAACTGTGAATGCTACCTGAACATGTTATTTATTCATCATCACCAAGAATACCTCTTCAGCAGCTACTTCACTTGACACAGAAGGAAAAGAGTATCGAGGTCCTTAAAATACATGCACCCAGCAAGCTATTCATGTAAAGATAGGGAAAATAGGAAACCATGAATTAACAAAAATACAATTCCCTGTGATGATTTTTAACAAAGCCAGACACCAAATATTTGCTTCCCTTCTGCTGGAAAATGAATAGATAAACACTTTTTCAATGACCTGAAGGCTTGGTTAGAGAGAATAAATAAATTATTGACACATGAGGAGTAGACAATTCTCCATCCACTGTTGAGCTTTTCATTCTTTATGGAGCAGATGGTCTAAATAAAGCAGCCAAAAATAACAGGTGGGCTTTATTGCATTAAGCCACTGAAAACACTAAGCCTCTACAGTTTAAATCATGTTTAAAATAGTAAGCCTTAAAACCACCTTTGAAAATATATTTTATATTTATAAAACACCTTTGTCCTTCTTACATGATATCAAACCACAAGGACCAATATGAGTATGAACACGTATTTAGGAACAATAAGAGAGAGATAGATTGAAGGAAATAGCTGCTCTTTATGGAAATGGTTTAACACAGGGTTGTTAAACCATGCTGATAGACTCTAACTGATATGGATAACAGCACCTCTTCTGGGGCCAAACAGAGCTTGGGTCTATATCATTGCTGCCACATGTCCTGCACATCTCCATCCACCATATGGAAAACAACTATAAAGAACTCAGATACATTATTCCATCTATAATTTGTCAAATGCATAAACTGAATTTTATAAGTAAAATCGCAGTCCAATCCTACATTATTCTCTGTATTTGTCTTTTTAAAAATTAAGGTTTATTGGAGTATAGTTGTTTTACAATAAACTAGTTTCTACTATACAACCAGATGAATCAGCCATACATATACATATATCCCCTCCTTTTTGGACTTCCTTCCCATTCAGGTCATCACAGAGCATTGAGTAGAATTCCCTGTGCTATAAAGTAGGTTCTCATTAATTATCTATTTTAAACAAAGTATCAATAGTGTATATGTGTCAATCCCAGTCTGTCAATTCCTCCTACCCACTACTTCCCCATTGGCATCCATACATTTGTTCTGTACATTTGTGTCTTTATTTCTGTTTTGCAAATAAATCTTCTCTGTACTTGTCTCATAATGTGTGTTTTCACAAGTCAGGGAAGGAAAAAGAGCCAAAATACAGTGAGTGCCTGGGTCATCTATGGAGGAGATAGTGTAGCTCTTTTCAGAGATTGTTTTAATAGTTTATTTATCAGTTATATGCATTTGATGGCTAGAATTTTCTGATTAAAATAATGTCTCCTCACCTCCCTTTTCCAATTTCCCACTTCCCTACAAAAATCACCATTAGTATTTTCAAGATCAGCTTTCAGAGTCTATGCATGTACTTAGACAGTTGAATAAATCCTCAAATCACTAAACCTACAATGAATTTTAAGAATCTTTTACATACATAAAACATTTTCATCCTCTTGAATAATTGAAGACCACAGTCACCTTCCTGGGTACAAAATATGAATGATAAAAAATAAAATTATGTTTCCACTTAATGTCTGTAACTTGCTTTGAAAAATTACCCTGTCTTGTGGACTTCTTTCATTGTCATATAAGGAGATCTAATTCATACAATTCAATGCCTAAGTCTTTTCTTAGATATATCCTAATTTTTAAATTATTCCCCAAATGGATGGTATTTGTTACTTCTAATTGTCACTAAGAAAAAGCTGCAATGAATACTCTTACTTTTATATACTTATTTATACACTTGTATAAGTATTTCTATAATGTTTCTGTCTAGAGATAGACTTGATAGATCAAAGGTTTTGTGGATTTTTTCCTTCAATATCTTTTGGAATACTTATTTTCAAAACTTCCTCTTGATTTTATTATGCTTTCTATACCTTTTTTCTCTACAGCTAAAGTGCATATTTATTTAGGGGACTACCATATATTTTATTCTTTCATCTCAGAGCTGGCTGCACTTGGGAATGAATGAAGAGTTATGTACAGTTGTTGATAGTCTATGAGAGAGGAAAGGAGGTATGGTAAAAGAGAGCAAAGAATTTTAAACATAAACCAAGAACTCAGACAGCTTTAGCACTATCTCTAAGACACAGTAATAATTAGTAGTGGTGCTATATCTTATATTGAAAAATCACTTGATCAATATGCCTCTTGGGCTTTGATTGTCAAACAAAATGTATCTAAGTTCAATACACATACAGATGTTTGCCAACAATACTGGGGTAGGTTTGTGGTCTTGACATTTTGGTCAAAAGACAATTTCTTATTGAAAGCAAAAAGAAAGGCTGTGGCAACTTGTTGTCATGGTAGTTGGAATGATGTTTATGATCAAGAAGAAACTCAGAAATGAGACAAATAAAGAATTCAATTCTTGAAAATGATCTGAACAACTGAAAAAATAAAAGGAGAGCTTTCTTAAAGACAGGTGATAATTGTCTTCAAGTGTCAAGATGCCTCGCAAGAATCAAAAGATCTTCTGTGGAAAAAATGGAGTAGAAAGACACAGTGAGTTAGGTCTGGGCAGGGCCAAGCTCACACCAGGAGACAGAGGACACCTGGAACTCAAGGCTCTTAAACTGCTTACTGCATATTCTAACTCCTCTGGCTTATGCTGCTGCTGTTGCTGCTGCTAAGCCGCTTCAGTCATGTCCGACTCTGCACAACCCTACAGATGGCAGCCCACTAGGCTCCCCTGTCCCTGGGATTCTCCAGGCAAGAACACTGGAGTGGGTTGCCGTTTCCTTCTCCAATGCATGAAAGTGAAAAGTGAAAGTGAAGTCGCTCAGTAGTGTCTGACTCTTAGCGACCCCATGGACTGCAGCCTACCAGGCTCCTCCGTCCATGGGATTTTCCAGGCAAGAGTACTGGAGTGGGGTGCCATTGCCTTCTCTGTGGCTTATGATCAGTATCCGCAATTTTTAAAAAATTTTATATAGGTTTTGGAACCAGTGAAGCAAATGTGGGTGGGGTGGGCAGAATTGTCCTCAGACTGCAGGGAGTTGGAGCCAAGCAAAATCACGTCACTCAGCTACAGAGAGGGAAAGACAGAGCCAGAGGACACGTCTCTGACTCACTAAACTGCTTTTCCCTTGGCTGGAATCACACTGTCTAGACCCACAGAATGGTTATTCCTCTGAGTAATGTTAGCACCCAGGTTAGATGGAGGACATTGAGTATTGGTTTATGTCTTCCTTGTCAAGATTGAATTTTTGACAGCTTTATAGAGTCATATATAGACACACACTTGCACATACATATCCCAAGTTCAAGGTATAAAGAAAACCAACTGAAGAAAGGACTAAGAGTTCCCTTGATCTTCCCTCCCATCAAACCTGCATCCCACCAACTTTGCTTAATACAGTTAGGACCCTGTAATTAGCTCCTCTTGGCCAGTCAAGATGACTGTGTTCTCAAGAGTTACATGGTCCATGTGGGTAACGGTAATGGTGTTTCCATGTTTACACTTTCTCAAGATGTTAAAGAAAACAATAGAGGACAGGAAGGCAGAAATTAAGAACAGCATGTAACTTTGAAAAGGCAACTATAGTCCCTCCATATTGGTTTCTGCCATCCCCGTGTCCACAATTGTTTTCTCACCACTAGGAGGCCAGCTTTGGTTTGTAACAGATGTTTTGTGTGTGCATTGAGATGTGATTTTTTTTTTCCTGTACCTCTAGTATGAGTCCCCACAGTAAAATCATGTTTCCCACTGGCTGCTCAAAGGTTTTTCTCCTTTTTGTAGAACAACACTTCAATACCTTAAAAGTCTTGCTTATATCAATCACTCTTCTTGCTATGCCTTTTTTTTTCTTTTCTGGCTCCTTTATCCCTTTCTTGGTGGTTAAGTTCATGGACTTAGTTAAGTTCACGTTTGGTCAGTTAGCCTGGGTTCAAATCTTGGCTCTGTCTATTTAATAGCAGTATAAGCTTGGGCATTTACCTTTCTGAGCCTCACTTCCCTAATCAAGAAGGGTAATAAGTGGCTCTTTATATATGAGAATTGAATGTGATGATTCATAGCAAGTGACTGGCAAAATGCCCATCATCATTATGCATCTGAATATTAGTTATTATTGTTAATATTATGCACCTACTATTTTCCAAACACTGTGTATGCAAGGTACTGAAAATGCAAAGATAAATAAGACATGGACACTTGAGAAACTTATAATTTAGTTAGTATTTCCAGTTAGACTTTATTTCCAGCTAGATTTGAGAAATTTATAATTTAGTCAGTATTTCCAGGTAGACTTTATTCCTATTGCTGGTAAAACAAAAACAAAACAAACAAACAAACAAACAAAAAAGTCATGGCAAAGCTTTCACTTGCTTTTTTGCCTTTGTAGAGGAAAATAACCTAAAAGGTGTGATATTCATGTCTCAATCCTCTGCACAGAAAAAACTTATTCAAGGTGTGGCCAAAATCAGCCCAGTCTTCCAGAAACACGGTCAAGCTGCTGACTCTAACACTCCATATATTTCTCTTCTATGGTGAGCGAAGAAAAGGCTTTTTCCAACCATACCTGCAAAGTCTCACCCTGTGTCTCCATCCCAGGTATCAGGGCAAGGGATTCTATTCTCCAGTTTCCTGGGGTGAAGGTGATTGGAAGAACTGGAAAACTAATCCTGTGTTCTTAGCTCTTGCAATCAATACATCCTAAAAACTTGCTCATCCCTAGTAAAAGGAAGCACTCCAACTCAGTGGCTATCAGTGAAGTCTTCCTAGCAGTGACACAGTGTAAAATTACGGGCTTAAACCTCTTTGTAAACCTTTAGGTCAAAGATGGTTGAGCAAAGACCTTTCTAAAATTCCTCTCTCCTTTTTTAAATCCTTCTGTGAGCAATGAAAAAGAAATAGAAGAGAAGAGCTCTTCATCTCTAATGAAACAGACATTTTTACAAACTCACACTGTAAGTCCACCTACAAATACTGCAATAGCTATGCTCATATTATAAAAGCATTCAACCTGTTAGATCTCAAAGAAATCGAAAAAGCATAATAACTCCTGAAAAGATGTCATAGGATAGATACAAGGATTCAAAGAAGAAATTATAAGATAACAGATGGAGAAGAACTTGAGCCAGTACAACTCATAGAGGAAATATAACAGGAAACTAAACCATGATAAAGACGAAAGTCACATTAGTATAATAATAATAATAAAGAAATGGAGAAACAATTACTGTTTGTAAATTGATGGATATGGAAGAAAAGAAGTTCCAGTATATCCATAATGGCTGAAGAAGAGTATGGCAAAAATGAAACAGTTAAAATTATAAAACAGTATCACTGGTGAAAATACCACAAAACCGAGAAAAAAAATTGAAAAGGAACATTTTACTTTTGAAAAATTCAGACACTCATTGGACATGTTTTGTAAAAGTAGCTATACTTGAACAATTCAGAAAAAAATTTGAGCCTGTGATAAGAAAAGTGAATGGTATGCAAAGAGTGAAAACAGGGTTGACTGTGGATATCTCTAAGGCAATGTTCAATTCCCAAAGATACTGAATGATATTTATAGAGTTCCAGGAGAGTAACCCAATGCTGTTGTGCTGTGCTTAGTCACTCAGTCATGTCTGACCCTTTGCAACCTCATGGACTGTAGCCCACCAGGCTCCTCTGTCCATGGGATTCTCCAGGCAAGAATACTGGAGTGGGTTGCCATGCCCTCCTCCAGGGGATCTTCCCAACCCAGGGGTCAAACCCAGGTCTCCTGAAATGCAGGCAGATTCTTTACCAACTGAGCCACCAGGGAAGCCCAAGTGACCCAGTAACTTACACTATCCAAAGTGTCTTCAGATAAAGATATTTCCTTGAGGTTAGCAACTTTGTTAACAACTTATGGAACAGCGCATTCTTGAGCAGAATGAATGCCGGGCTGATAAAAGATGAAGCATAATGAAAACTTGGATATGGAGAAACGTGCATGCATTCTTAGTCCCTCAGTCATGTCCAACTGTTTTGTGACCCCAAGAACTGTAGGCAACCAGGCTCCTCTGTCCATAGAATTTTTCAGGGTAGAATACAAGAGTTGGTTGCCATTTTTTTCTGCAGGGGATCTTCCCAACCCAGGGATCTAAGCCGGGTCTCCTGCATTACAGGCAGATTCTTTACCATCTAAGCCACCAGGGAAGCCTGCTATATTCAGTATGTAAAGTGTACTTTTTAATAAACTCTTTATATTAATATGTGAATACATTTTAAGGATTGAGTATCTCCTGAAGAAACCATTATTTTCATTTTACTTCTGTTTCTTTTTTTTAATTCCATAATTTTCATTTTAAATACTGGGTATAACATAATACTTTTTACTCTATTACCTATTGATCTCTTTATAAGAATATGCATAAAATGCTGTTCAAAAAATAGTAATGAGAGTAAATTTAGAAGTGGTGGAAACTGATACAGTTTTAAATACTTTTTTTCTTTGCACTTTTCTGAATGGCTTGGCTTTTTTTTTAATGATCATTCTATTAATTTTATATAAAATGGCATTTACTTAGCTTCAATTCTAATAAGTTGTGAGAAGAAGTAAGAAAGGGACTGAAATAATGCAATAATCATTAATGCTTTTTCTAGAATACTGTAATTCAATCAGTGACTGCAAAAATCTATTTAAAGATTGGTCACAGAGCCATATTATTCTCTCTACTTTTGTATGTATTCAAAATTTTTCTCAATACAAAATTTTAAAAGACTCAGCCTACAAATTATTTAATAAAAGATCAAACTTTCAGCTTACATATGGCCCAAGAACTCTTTAATATTCTGCTGAAGTTTCACCATGAAAATAAAATGTTCTTTTCTCCTGTCTTGATTGACTATTTCTGATATTAATGAAAAAAAGTATTAGAGTCAATCAAGGATGAAATTTATTATTTGTATAGGTTTTCAACTATGGAGGTAAATTTGTGTATATATTCTTTAATCAGTAAAAACTGAATTACACAAATTTCCTTTTTGTTCTTACTTTTTAAAATTATTTTTCATTTCATTTAAAACCAGAATAGTTCACGACAAGTAACAAGGAATGTAAATTTTGATGGTTGAGTTTGAGCAAGCAGATGGATTTTGATGTGATTGATGTTGTTCAGTCACTAAGTCGTGTCTGACTCTTTGCAACCCTATAAACTGCAGCACACTAGGCTTCCCTGTGCTTCACTATCTCCCGGAGCTTTCTCAAAATTCATGCCCATTGAGTCAGGGATGTTATCTAACCATCTCATTCTATGTCGTCCCCTTCTCCTCCTGCCCTCAGTCTTTCACAGCATCAGGGTCTTTTCAAATGGCTCCACTTTTCCCATCAGGTGGCCAAAGTATTGGAGTTTCAGCTTCAGCATCAGTCCTTCCAATGAATATTAGGGGTTGATTTCTTTTAGGCTTGACTGGTTGGATCTTCTTGCAGTCTTAAGAGTTTGTTCCAGCACTACAATTCAAAAATATCAATCCTCTGGTGCTCAGCCTTCTTTATGGTCCAACTCTCACCTCTATATATGACTACCAGAAAAACCATAGCTTCGACTATATGGACTTTGTCAGCAAAGTTATATCTCAACTTTTTAATATGCTGTCTAGGTTTGTCCTAACTTTTCTTCCAAGGAGCAAGTATCTAAAGCTAAAACTATATTATAAAACTCAGATGATTCTATTTGTTTTAGTTGAATTACTAAATATTTGTTTGCTTCTCATGAATAAAGTATTACAATATTACACAATTTGAGCAATACACAACAAATTCCTGTGTGCCTAGAAAGAGACAAGGAGAGAGGATTCTTCAGTCACTAGTCATGTCCAGCACTCTGCGACACCATGGACTGTAGCATGCCAGGCTTCCCTGTCCTTCACCATCTCCCAGAGCTTGCTTAAACTCATGTCCATTAAGTCGGTGATGCCATCCAACCATCTCATTCTCTGTTGCTCCTTTCTCCTCCTGCCCTCCATTTCCCCCAGCATCAGGGTCTTTTCTAATGATTTAGCTCTTCCCATCAGGTGGCCAAAGTATTGGAGCTTCTTCAGCTTCAGCATCAGTCCTTCCAATGAATATTCAGGACTGATTTCCTTTAGGATGGACCGGTTGGATCTCCTTGCAGTCCAAGTGACTCTCAAGAGTCTTCTCCAACACCACAGTTCAAAAACATCAATTCTTCTGAGCTCAGGTTTCTTTATAGTCCAACACTCACATCCATACATGACTACTGTAAAAATCATAGCTTTGACTAGACGGATCTTTGTTGACAAAGCAATGTCATTGCTCTTTAATACACTCTCTAGGATTGTCATAGATTTCTTTCAAGAAGCAAGCATCCTTTAATTTCATGACTGCAGTCACCATCTGCAGTGATTTTGGAGCCCAAGAAAATAAAGTCTCTCATTGTTTCCATTGTTTCTCCATCTATTTGACATGAAGTGATGAGACCGGATGCCATGTTCTTTGTTTTTTGAATGATGAGTTTTAAGCCAACTTTTTCACTCTCCTCTTTCACCTTCATCAAGAGACTTTTTAGTCCCTCTTTGCTTTCTGCCATAAGTGTGGTGTCATCTGCATATCTGAGGTTATTGATATTTCTTCTGGCAATATTAATTCTTGCTTGTGCTTCATCCAGCCTGGCATTTCACCTAATGTACTCTGCATGTAAGTTTAATAAGCAGGTGGCAATATACAGCCTTGATATACTCCTTTCCCAATCTGGAACCAGATCGTTGTTCCATGTCCAGTTCTAACTGTTGCTTCTTGAAACCTGCATATAGGTTTCACAGGAGGCAGGTAAGGCAGTCTGGTTTTCCCAGTTCTTGAAGAATTTTCCACCATTTGTTGTGATCCACACAATCAAAGGCTTTGGCGAAGTCAATGAAACAGAAGTAGATGTTTTTCTGGAACTCTCTTGCTTTTTTGATGATCCAGTGGATGTTGGCAATTTGATCCCTGATTCCTCTGCCTTTTCTAAATTCAGCCTGAACATCTGGAAGTTCATGGTTCACGTACTGTTGAAGCCTGGCTTGGAGAATTTTGAGCATTACTTGCTAGCATGTGAGATGAGTCCAATTGTTTGTTAGTTTGAACATTCTTTGGCATTGCCTTTCTTTGGGATTGGAATGAAAACTGGCCTTTTCCAGTCCTGTGGCCAATACTGAGTTTTCCAAATTTGCTGGCATATTGAGTGCAGTACTTTCACAGCATCATCATTTAGGATTGAAACAGCTCAGCTGGAATTCCATCACCTCTACTAGCATTGTTCATAGTGATACTTCCTAGGATCATTTGATTTCACACTCCAGGATGTCTGGCTCTAGGTGAGTTATCATACCATTGTGGTTATCTGGGTTATTAAGATATTTTTTGTATAGTTCTTCTGTGTATTCTGTGTGTTCTTTTCACCTCTTTGTAGTATCTTCTGCTTCTGTTAGAGCCATACTGTTTCTGTCCTTTATTGTGCCCATCTTTGCATGAAATTTTCCCTTGGTATCTCTAATTTTCTTGTGGAGATCTGTAGTATTTCTCATTCTATTGTTTTCCTTTATTTTTTTGCAGTGATCATAGGCAGGCAATTGAATAAAAATTTTTAAAGAAAAGCAATTTTTCTTTCTCTCTCCTTTACAAAATCATTCATATCTCCTTTAGTTTCCTTCACTAACACATCCAGCGTCACAAATGAAAGCCAAGAGAGAAGAACTTAAGGGCGCCTTCCAAGGTCAGGTAATGATCACATTCACGAAATGCTGTGAATTTCTTGTCCTGCCTCTCATCACTTGAAATTGAGCAACAAAAGGCAGGAATCTTGGCAATGACCCTGATTGGGTCTCTGAGAAATGTAATTTCAGAGCAGAGAATGAAAAAAAAATATTTTGTCTGGCATTTTCTTCAAAAGGTATTATGAAGTGCTTACTGAGTCCCTGGCCCAATCTAGGATATGATATTCATCTATTTGCACACGTGCTCTGTCATGTCCAACTCTTGGTGTTCTTATGGACTGTAGCCCACCAGGCTTCTCTGTCCACGGAATTTCCCAGGCAAGAATACTGGAATGGCTTACCATTTCCTACTCCAGGGGATCTTCCTGACCCAGGGACTGAACCCACATCTCCTGTGTTTCCTGAATTGGCAGGCAGATTCTTCACCACAGTGCCACCTGGGAAGGCCATTTATCCATTTAAACTGATACAATTCTAATTTCTTTACAATTGTGGTTTTAAACTTGGCAACCATGGATCTATTGGTATGTGAATAAGTTTCAGAAAGTCTATGAAATATCTATATTACTATATACATGATTTATTAAAGAATGGATATAGAGATTAAAAATAAACCCTCTAGAAGCTCTTTATCTCAATGATTCTTACGAGACAAATAGTGAAAAATACCTACATTAATTAAAAAAAAAATAACACCACATAAAATTAAGGGCTGGAAGGAAACTTCTTAACCCATTGAAGCAGGAAATAAAGATTTGTACCTTAAGCTTTACAAACTTTACATATTAGATGCCTCCAACCAAGAACACTTAGAAACATGACCTGTTCTACAAAGTGATTCAAAAATCACAAAGCCACACCACTCAGTGGGTGGGTGGACATGTTTTCTGACTCTCAAGGTTCTATCTTTGGCAGAAGAGACTACAAGAGTAAATTCAGTTTGAATGCTAGGTTAATCTTTTTCCAATTCCCGCACAAACAAAAGGAAATTAACATCTATAGAATAGAATAGCACCATTGCAGTTTTTGGGAATTACAGTAAAGCATCATATGAGGCACAGTACTTTTCTTCTCCTAGAACAATGAACTCTCAGAAGCCAAGGTAAAATGATGTGTGTAGCATTATTACTTAAAACTCTGCATATTAACTTCTGGCTTTACAGATATAAAGAGAAGGTTAGAAAGCCCACTAGCTGGAGAATTTTTGTTTCCCAAGCAGGTATCACTTGGGCCATATCTGAGAGCAAACTGATATATTACTTCCTTTCAGAGAAGTAAATCTCCAAGTAATGGTCTTCTGTTGACTTTGCACTTTCTAATAAAGACTTCATGATTTGACACTTAGGTTCTTGATCTTTTCTTGTGATGTCAATATGTCAGAATTTCAAGCCTACTGTAAGGATGTTAAGCTTCTAGAGAAAATAAATTAGATCGCCTTTAGAGGAAAAAAAAAGTGACCATGGTAAGCCAAATTGGAAGTTATAGAATTCATCCTATTTGAAAACATGAAACTCTTTACTTGCATTTGTGTTTCTCAAGCACCAAAAGACATTCATTCTCAGATTTGATTGTTGCTCATTTATGATGGAGTATTACCTATAAGAAGTGGCACATCTCTTTTCCACTTTTTTCTTAAATGCACAAGATTTGGCAGGAATGGGGAAGTAAAGAACAAACGAGTTAGTTAAGCTCTCCCCTTTATCCTTAAGTTTACTTTTCTTTATGGCCAAACGCAAGTATGCTATCTTTTCTAGTCACTCCCTCATCCCCACTTTTAGACTCTTTATTTGTTCTAGCCTCCTAAAAAGTAATGGACATTATGCTACTGTTCTCATGCTCATCCAGAAACACAGGAAGGATTCTCCACTGAGAAAAAAATTGCAGACGAAAGCTATGAAGAGTAGTGAGTTAAAATGGTGGTTTCTCTGGACAAAGATGGACAACACTGGTTGCCCTATCTGGCATTGTCCTAAGCCATGGAATATGAGTCATTACATTTCACTATTGTTCTTCACCTTTTCCCAGATATTATTATAAGTTTGGAACCAACAGGGATGCAATAGTTCAGGCATCATTCAGTCTTAACACTGTCTATGATACACTTGCTCTGTTTTGCATGGCAATGGATGTGTTTGCTTGCTTTTAACACTATCAAATTTATGAGGATGTAGATGACTTGAAACACACTTGTCAATCCATAGAATTGCTATCACCAACTTGCCTATGAGGCTACAGCATTGAGACACAGGCTTCCTGTATATTTGGACTATATTTTTGATCTCTCCCTACTCTCAACTGATGAAGAGACACTTGAAATGCTTGCTATTAATAACACTGGTTAGCAACACATTGTTGGTTAATAACAGAGCCCCAAACCTTTATGTTATGGGTTCACCAGCAAACTGCAAAGTCACTGGCTAACTGTCATGCTTACAAGGAGAGCGACTCTTGCACATTCACAATACAGCAGACACTTAGAGTCACAGATGTATTGATAATACACTAGGTAACAATAATGCAAAAGAAAACAAATTTAAGGTTACTGCGGGAAAGGGAGGGATCAAAGAATAAATTGGGAGATTGGGATTAACATACACACTGCTTATACATAAAACAGCTAACAAAGACCAACTTTATAGCACAGGGAACTCAATACTCTGTAATGACCTATATGCGAAAAGAATATGAAAAAAAGCAGATATATGTATATATATGCTGATTCACTTTGCTGTACAGTAGAAACTAACACAACATTATAAATCAACTATACTCTAACAAAAATGTTTAAAATAGCAGAATCTCTTTTCTTCAACTCCTTTTCCCCCTCTTTCATTCCAAAGCCCAACAGGACTTCGTTTCAAAACTGTCATCTCAGTATCATTGCCATTTTGAATGTTCAGGAAATGTTTTTGTAAACTGCAGATGAGGTTTAGATGAGGTCACATGGGGTGACTGGGGTGTGTTTATGACATAATATCATCTAAGTTTGTAAAAGTGCTAAAGTGTTCATGCAAGCATCACGATCTAAAGTGTCGCTTTCACTTGCTAAAGTGTTCATGCAAGCATCATGATCTAAGTATTATCCATAAGCAGACTTAATCTCTGGGAGATTAACCACTGTGCCCAAGGTCACACCAGACTGTGTGCAGACCGATGATTTGGACGATGGTCTCAGAAGGCTGCGTTAGGGGTCCTTGTCACCACACCATGTGGCAACTGTGTGTGCCATCGTTTTGTTCCGAAGAGCAACTTTTTCAATCAGAGAAGTAGAGAATTTTATGAGGCCTAAGAAGATGACAACGTGATTTGAGTACTTCTGTGTGACAGTGGGACAGGAAAGCTTGCTCATCTTAAATCCTTATTCGACTAAATTGTAATAAATGCCTAACATTTTCACATTAGTAATACATTCTCTCGAGCAAAGACTTATTTTTCAGACATACTCCTGTTAAAATGCAAATATTCCAAAAAGGTAAAAATTCAAATGATGAAAAGTGTCCATTTGTTAAATTTATTTTCAGTGCTGGGTGAGAAGAGATTGAACACATTCAGGTGAGTATCAAGTTTTATATATATATTCTTTGCATGTTCTTTTCTATTATAAGTTATTACAAGATATTGAATATAGTTCCCTGCGCTATACAGTAGGTCCTTATGGTTTATATAGTTCCCTGTGCTATACAATAGGTCCTTATTGTTTATCTATTTTATATATATATTAGTGTGTATCTGTTAACCCCCAACTCCTAAATTATTCCTCCTCCCACTTTTCCCTTTGGAGTTGTTCAGTCACTCAGTCGTGTCCGACTCTTTGTGACCCCATGGACTGCAGCACGCCAGGCTTCCCTGTCCTTCACCAACTCCCACAGCTTGCTCAAACTCACATCCATTGAGTTGATGATGCCATCCAACCATCTCATCCTCTGTTATCCCCTTCTCCTCCTGCCTTCTATCTTTTCCAGCATCAGGGTCTTTTCTAATGAGTCAACTCTTCACAGCAGGTAGCCAAAGTACTGGAGCTTCAGCTTCAGCATCAGTCCTTCCAATGAATATTCAGGGTTGATTTCCTTTAGGATGGACTGGTTTGATCTCCTTGCTGTCCAAGGACTCCCTTTGGTTCCAATAACTTTATTTTCTATGTGAGTCTCTTTCTGTTTTGTAAATAAGTTCATTTGTATTACCTTTTAGTTCCTGTGTATAAGTGATATCACATGATATTTGCCTTTCTTTGTCTGACCTGCTTCATTTATACCTACTACCTCTCTCAATCATTCTTTCTGTATTTGTCTTAGAAATCCCACTGTTCTGGTGAGAGGGTAAGACAATGGGAACAGTTTAAGGAAACTAAAGGCTTTGGATTTGCTGGAAGAAACAAAACCACAGAAAGTCTGTTGGAATCTTGCTGAGATAGACTTACCACACCAGGAACTCAATCTTTTGAGTTACAAACATATTAATATACCTGATAAAAACAATGGCTTTTCTCCCCCAGAAAAATGCATTTAACTTGACACAAATTTTAAGGAGAATTTTGAAGGGATCTTGAGCTACTTGAACACCAAATATGAACTCCTAAGAGATCTACAGAATTTGCTTTAAACTCTTACACTAGATGCCACGATTCACAATTGTAGGCACACCTGTCCTGTTATTACGGTAGTTTTAGTTGTTCAACAATCAATTTCTAAATACAACAGCTGCAGGAACTGTGTAGATCAGTGAGGCAAGAATAAACTACTGCTTTACACAAGCACATATATTAATCTCAGGGAAAAGTCGATGATGCCAGGAGACAATTTTCCCTGGATTTCTCAGTTTTTCTGCATGGCCTGGACATTCTGACTAAAGGGAAGGTATGAAATACAGAATACTTTCCATTTAGTTAAGTATTATGCTCAGCAATAGCTATTACATTTTACACTTAACTGTAACTGGTCTAGTTCAAAATTGACAAGACTCAACATAATCCTCAGTGTTTATTTTTTCCTCTTAGGTGATTTCTATACAGCTTTAAAACTACTGTTCATATAAAAGAAAATATTTTCCAACTACTGGGTTTTCTGGCTCCTGTGGTGGTTGTACTCATGCACATTGTATGAGAAATTTAGCAATCAGACAAATATCTCTTTAGATGAAAATATAGGAGTGGTGATGATTGTTGCTGACATTTATCGGAATATGCACAATACTTCTTACCATTAGTTTGTGAAATAACTCTATTTTCTTGCTGAAAACTATGTCTCATGTTCACCAGCTTAGCAAATGGAGATCTAAATGTAATTCTTGGTGCAGATTTCTAATATGGTAAATAGCCCACGGGGTTATTTTACTTATATATTCCAAGTCCTTTTTTCAGAAAGTAATGTCTACATTGGGCTTCCCTGGTGGTTCAGATGGTAAAGAATCTACCTGCAATGCAGGAGACATAGGTTCAATCCCTGGTCAGGAAGATCCCCTGGAGAAGGGAATGGTAACCCACTCCAGTATTCTTGTCTGGAAAATCCCAAGGACAGAGAAGCCTGGAGGGCCACAGTCCATGGGGTTGTAAAGAGTCAGATACAACTGAGAGACTAACTTTTGCTTTTCATGGTCTACATTAATCAATGTATATATTCATTACTCTCTCTCTTGCTCTGGCCAGAGCTTTAAGAACAGTAGTATGGTGACCAGGAGAATGTACTTTACAAATCTCCATAGGAGAGCAATGTCCTGCTTTAACATCCAAAGGAATTACAGTAGATGCACCATGAACATTTAGATCTTATAATTCACCATATTCTTTAGTCTGTTTTTGGAAAGGTTTCCTGTTTCTGGTTTGACAACGCAGATGGCTTGTTAGTTTTCCTTCCTTTCTCAATTTTTTTTTTTTTTTTTTTTGGCCTTTTAAAATCAACTCTAGAAGCAGCCCAAAGTAAGGAAAAAAAAAAAAATAATGAAGAAAAACATGCAAAAATGCTTTACTGCTACACATGTCCATTCGTAGTGCTTTCAATTTGTCAGTTTGGTTGCTTGATTGAAAGTCCATTAAATGGAAATGTAATTTCCACCATACTGATTGAATGCAAACACCACTAGTCACTATTTCTTAATACACAATCACAAGGGGGCTTACTTTTAGAATTGCAGACGGAAATGTAATTAGGTGTTGAAAATAGTTTGTTTTTTCTAGTCAAATATGTCTTAATAGCTTTGATTTATATACTGTCTTGTAACTGTCAAAGCACTTTCATATATATCATTTGATGCAATCTTCATGTTCACCAACCCTGTAATTAAATTAGGTTGTAGTTGAGGGAGTGGTGAGTGGATTTTATTTGGTAAAAGTTCTACCAGATAAAGATTCTGCCAAGCGATCTTTTTTCTCTTTGGTTAAGCATTGGGCTGAAGGTGGAAAACTAACCTAGCCACAGGAAAAGAACAAACTTAACCTGCTCATTCTTGGTAAACATTTGCATTTTAAGTGTATTCAATTATCTCTGAAGTTCTGTCTTTGACCTATTCCGACTCCCCAAGAGCTAGGTGGGACAGGAAAACGTCATTTAGCATGCCAGGAGAAGCCTTAGGCAACTTGCTTAATATTTATTTAAAGGCTGAAAAATAATTACTTTGGCCTCAGTATAGGCAGTTCTTTTGGCTTGTATCCCTTGTGACCTATGAGCAAATTACTTTATTAGGAAATCATTAGAGCATAATTTGCTTCTATATGCTATTGACATCAATTTTCATTTCTTATAATGAAACTACAAGTTCTCATGATATATTATTATTGTAAATAGCATGCTGCCAGATATTGATTGGAAATTGTCATTAACCCTAACACCTATGCCTTTCTTAAAAAGTGTATGAGTTTACTGAGTTTCTGCCACATTTAGACCTCCTTCACCTTATACACAAAGTCCTTTCTAAAGACAGACTAAGGTGAGCCTCAAAAGACATTTCCATAAATATTTCCCTTTGTGTTGTCTTAATTCTTGAAAGACATGAAAGCCCAGCTGAATTTTCTTTACAATTGAATGAGTTTCTTACTGATTCAGGAAATATAATCTAAGCAAAGGCAAAATTAGAGTCTCAGAAAGCAGAAATAGTAGAGAAAGTATACAAGTATGTTAGTAGAAAAGCTGGAAATCAAGATTATCTTAAAATATTTATTTTTACTTATTTATTTAATTGGCTGCCCTGGATCTTATTTGTGGCAAGCAAACTCTAGTTTTCTGACTAGGGATCAAACCTCATTCCCCTGCACTGGGAGCATGCAGTTTTAGCCACTGGACCACCAGGGAAATACCCCCCCTGGAAATTAAGATTTTTAAGGGACAAGGATGCACAGAACCTCAGGCCTAAATTTTCTGTTAGAATATCAGTCTTGTCATCAAAGACATGCCCCAAAAGACAAATATGTCTTGTTTTTTCAACTCAACATATGCAAAAATTTTTACCTAGCTGTAGATTTCCAGATTATTTTATCTTGGTATGTATGTTATGAGTATCAGAATGCTGAGCCCAAGAACCAGTTCAAATGCTTTTGGAAGAGATTTACTTAGCCCTTCAGAAATGTGAGAAATACAAATCTGAAGAGGGAAAAAATATTTATTAATATTTCAACATACAAGTTCAGTACCAAAGCACATGAGTGTGATGAGTTTGGACTGACCATTAAGTCTTCTGGTTGTGCTTTTTTAAAATAATTAATTCATGTAAGGTTTAAAAATCATCCTACATATGCCCCCTTTTCTTCATCGGCCATGGTTGCATTCAGCTATCATCAGTTAAAAATGGATTCACTTGCCCTCTTAACAATAGAGCAGATTTGAAGGAGAAAACAGGAATTTAAAGTATCTATCATCTTAATTACTAAGGATTCAGTTGGTGTCTGCTTCAGAAAACCTTGAAATTCAGCAATGAGTTCCTGACAATATATCAAAACCACTTGTAGCTTCTTATGATGAGTTTTAATTTATATCTTGTCATTTCATTTCCTTAATGGTACAGGGATTCCTTCCATGAAAGGTTTTGTTTTTTTGAGATTTTTTTGTAACATGAACCTGATTTTTTTATGCCTTCCCCTGTGTAATTTCGTTATAGAAATCCCTATAGCCTAATATTTTATGGTTCTCAGACTCTAGATGAGAGAGGAAATGTAAGCATTCTAAATCTGACTTCCTGATTCTGAAGATGAGGAAAGACAAGGTCAGTGATGGGCATCCAGCCACTGTCGGCCTGAGTTATAACTAAAATTCAAGCTTCTTCACTTGAAGAATAGTAAAGAACCTGCCTGCCAATGCAGGAGATGCAAGAGATGCGGGTTTGATCCCTGGGTCAGGAAGATCTCCTGGAGAAGGCAATGGCAACCTGCTCCAGCACCGTTGCCTGGAAATCCCATGGACAGAGGAACCTAGCAGGCTATACAGTCCATGGGGTCACGAAGAGTCAGACATGACTGAGTGACTGAGCACACACATCCACTATACCATGCGGTCTCAGAAATGGATAACATGTAAAGGGACTTCCAGGAAAGGCAGACTGGATTCTCTTCCACTAGAATCCTGGTCCCCAGTACCTGGGAGTGCTCAGCTCACAAGAGATTAGCAGCCTCTCCATCATCCAGGAGCTGTCACTTCTCTTTCTAGGCTACACCTTAAAAATCAATTGAGGACTTCCCTAGTTGTCCAGTGGTTGAGAATCTGCCTTGCATGCATGGGACACTGATTCCATCCCTGATCCAAAAGATCCCTCATGCAGCGAAGCAACTAAGGCTGTGAGTCACAAATACTGAGGCTGCAGCGCATAGAGCATGTGCTCTGCAACACGCGAGGGCACCGCAATGAGAAGCCCACACACTTCAACTAGAGGGAAGCCCCCAATCTCCGTAACCAGAGAAAGCCTGTGTGCAACAGTGAAGGCCCGCCACAAACAAAAAATAAAATAAATAATAAATAAATAAGAAAATCTTAATTTTTTTTTTTATTGAAGGGTAATTGCTTTACAGAATTGTGTTGTTTTCTGTCAAAGCTCAACCTGAATCAGCCATAGGTAAAAAAGCACTTAAGGGGTTGTCTAAAAACAAAAGAGGATTCCCATTTCTGGCCACAATGGAATAACTGGTATTCAACTTATTCTACTGGTCGTGAATAAGTATAAAATGGGACCGAGTGTATGAGAGAACCATTTCTGTGTATTGGACAATCGGAATCAGAGGATTGTGATATTTCACAGTATGAAAACACAAGGAATGCAACCCATTTTGCCCTAGTTTTTGCCTGGCACTCCTTTCCCAGTCTCAGAACAGGGAAGTCGAGTCCAAGCAGAGAGATCTCTCTCTCTCTGAGTTGAAGAGAGGAGATCCAGAGGGCAGTTTGGGACCTGCTGAAGCAACCGGAGAAGGAGGGAATTGTGAAGATGGTGGTACAAAAGATGGTGTGGGGTTTCCCTGTCAAACGCCAGCTGACAGTTGCTCTCTGCCTGTGCAGAGGGAGCCTGGAAGGCTCAGTGGATGACATGTGCCACAGGGTGAGAGCTGTGCAGAAACATGAGAGGCCAGACACTGCTGGGAGATGTTAGTGGTCTGGCCCCCCTGGAGAAGTGGTGGACTGTGCTCTGGAAGCTGATTAGGTTGTTAGTGTATCCTACCGAACTTGTCAGGCTTGGTTTTGTCTTCAGTTAATCTAGGTCTACAGTGTTTTCTTTCCTCTGTACTAAATTATGGTCCTTACTCTCATCACAGGGCTTCCCAGCTAGCACTAGTGGTAAAGAATCTGCTTACCAATGCAGGAGACATAAGAGACATGGGTTCAATCCCTGGGTCAGGAAGAGTCCCTGGAGGAAGGCACGGCAACCCACTCCAGTATTCTTGCCTGGAGAATCCCATAGGCAGAGGAGCCTGGCGGGCTATGGTCCATAGCGTTGCAAAGTCAGACACAACTGAAGCGACTTAGCACACAAACACATTTTCATCCCATGGCCTTTCTGGAACTCAGTTGAATGCCCAGTATCCAAACAAAACCTCATTAAGTACATTATAGTCAAACTGCTGAAAACTAGAGCGGAACAGAAAATCTTAAATGTAGCCAGAGAGAAAACACACATTATGTCCAGATGAACAATACTACAAGTGATGGCTAACTTCCAATAGATGTTATGGCTGCCAGAAGCCTGTGAACACCACATGTAAAGTGCTAGAAAAAAATTCTGGGGTCAGAAATCTCACCTTCAATAATGAAGGTATCATCCAAAAATATTCAGTTAAATAATTTGTCAGAAAAACAACTGCCAGCAAAGCTGTACCACAGGAAATGCTGAAGGAAATTCTTCAAGCTGAAGGCAAATATTGTCAGATGGAAACTTATCACTGTTAGGAATTAGATTAAGTTATAATTAGGTAAGAAACTAAGAGAAATGGTCAATATGTGGCAAATAAAAAGGACTCTATTTCCTTAAAAGCTGAAAGACTATTTCAAGTAAGAATAATAGCATTTGTTATGTGTATATAGAAATAAAATATTGACAACAAAAGCACAAAGGATAAGGAATAGATGAAATTAAAGTGTTACGAGGTTCTTATGTTTTGCAGAAACTAGTTCAATATTAACTTTAAGTAGACAATGAAAATTTCGGGATGCACTTTATAATCCCTAGTAGCACTAATATATATATATATATATATATATATATATATATAAACCAAAACATGATGGAAGTAGCAAATATAATATAATATACACACACACACATATATATATAGAGAGAGAGAGAAAAGAAAGCAGGGATGAGAGTCAGGATCAATATGGCAGAGGAGTAGAAAGCAGAGTTCATAGATACATTGAAAATACTTCAAGTGGAACGATTCACACAGAATAGCTACTGAGTGGCGACAGAAGACCTCTTGAAAAACGTAAAATGGAGAAAAATCACAAAAATCATATGAACATTTCCTCCTTCACAGCTTTCTCCCCGGGGCACAGGCCCCATCCTAATTCCTTCTTTTTCCTTTTGTCCTACTCAGTCACAGGGAGGTCTGTACTATTTTACCCCATATTAATAAAAAATGAGGGAAAGATCTAAGTAGACATTTCTCTGAAGAAGACACACAGATAGCCAGAAAGCTGATGAAAAGATGTTCAACATCACTAACTATTAGAAAAATGTCCATCAAAACTATAATAACATATCACCTCACACAGGTCATAATGGCCATCATCAAAAAAATATCCACAAACAATAAATGCTGGAGAGAGTGTGGAGAAAAGAGAATCCTCTTACACTGTTGGTGGGAATATAAATTGGTGCAGCCACTACAGAGAACAGTATGGAGTTTCCTTAATGAACTACCATATGATCCGGCAATCCCACTCCTAAGCATATATCTGGAGAAAATCATAATTCAAAAGCATGCATGCACCCCGATGTTCACTGCACCACTATTTATATCATATTAACAAACTGAAGAATAAAATGTAAATAGTACAGATGAACTTATTGGCAAAGCAGAAACAGAGTCACAGATGTAGAAAACAAACTTATGGTTACCAGGGTGGGGGGAGGGGCAGACAAATTGGGAGACTGGGATTGATGTATATATACTACTATGTATAAAATAGGTAACAATTGATCATCACAGCACTGTTTACAATAGCCAGGACATGGAAGCAACCTAGATGTCCATCAGCAGACGAATGGATAAGGAAGCTGTGGTACATATACACAATGGAATATTACTCAGCCATTAAAAAAATACATTTGAATTGGTTCTACTGAGATGGATGAAACTGGAGCCCATTATACAGAGTGAAGTAAGCCAGAAAGAAAAACAATACAGTATACTAATGCATATATATGGAATTTGAAAGATGGTAACGATAACCCTGTATGCAAGACAGAATAAGAGACACAGATGCATAGAACAATTTTATGGACTCTGAGGGAGAAGGTGAGGGTGGGACGTTCTGGGAGAATAGCATTGAAACATGTATATTATCATATGTGAAACAGAACACCATTCCATGTTCAATGCATGAGACAAGGGCTCAGGGCCGGGGCAATGGGATGACCCAGAGGGATGGGATGGGGAGGGAGGTGGGTGGGAGGTCCACGAAGGGGAACACATGTAAACCCATGGCTGATTCATGTCAATGTATGGCAAAAACTATTACAATATTGTAAAGTAATTAGCCCCCAACTAAAATAAATAAATTTATAAAAATAAATAAATAAATAAAAAAATAAAGGCACACAAAAAAAATAAATAAAATAAAATAGGTAACAATTGAGAACCTACTATATAGCATGAGGAACTCTATTCAACGATCCTTGGTGATCTAAATGGGAAGGAAATCTATAAAAGAGCAGATATGTGTAAATAGATATAACCGATTCACTTTGCTGTCCAGCAGAAACTAACACAACATTGTAAAACAACTATATTCCAGTAAAAATTTAAAAAATAAAAATAAACAGTTCACAAAAAATATATATCTTAAACAAACAAACGAAAGGGGCAGGGGAACAAAGGAGCCAAAAAGAGATAGGACAAATAAGAAAGCAAACAAAACCGACAAAATTAATCCAAGCATAGCAAAATCACATTTACTGTAAGTGAAGTAAAAACTCCAATTTAAACAGCATTACCTAACTGTATGCTCACTACAAGAGATGTGCTTTAATGACACTGATAGGTTGAAAATAAAAGAATAGAAAAAGGTTTAGAATGTGAATGGTAAATATAAATGGTAAGCATAAGAAAGTCAGTGTTTAATCTCAGATAAAGTAGATTTCAAGAAAAAGAGTATTACTAGTGATAAAGAATGTCATTTTATATTGATAAAACAGTCAATTCATTAGAAAGACACCACAATCCAAATGTGTATTACCTAATAACAGCACTCTAAAATATGTAATACTGACAGAACTAAAAAGAGAAATAGAGACTTCCCTGGTGCATGCTCCCAATTCAAGGGGTCTGGATTCAATCCCTGGTGAGGGAACGAAGAGCCCATATACTGCAACAAAACACGTGTGCTGCAAAGACCCTGCACAGTCTAAATAAATAGGTGAAGTAAAATAAATGAAAGATTAAATAAAATAAAATGTCATCACTAGATAACTTTAAAAAAGAGACAAATACACAAATCCATAATTATAGTTAGAAATTTTATAATCTTTTTATAGTAATTAATAAAAAAAATCAGACCCCCCATAACATAAGGACATAACCCTAAGTTAAAACTAAAGAGTAGAAATAAAAAACAAAAAAATTAAGTTAAAATTTGATTATTGAGCATTATAATAGAATTTATAAACCTTTTGCCAGACTAATAAGGATAAAGGGCAAATACTTATTAACAATATGAACATCAATACAGATCCTATAGTTTGAAAATATTAAGAGATTTATGGTAGTAAATTCAGAATTTAGGTGAAATGGAAAAATTTATTTTAAAAAATACCTTCTCAGGCTTGCCTGGTGGCTCAGTGCTAAAGAATCTGCCCGCCAATGCAAGCGATATGGGTTTGATCCCTGGTCTGGGAAAATCCCACATGCCGTGGAACAATTATGCCCCTAGGCCACAACTACTGAGCCTGTCCCCTAGAGCCCAGAGCCACAACCGCTGAGCCCATCTGCTGCAACTACTGAAGCTCACATGCTCCAGAGCGTGGGCTCCCCAAGAGAAGCCACCACTGTAATGAGAAACCTGAGCACCACAACTGGAAAATAGCCCCCGTTCACCATGACTAGAGAAAAGCCATGCAGCAACAAAGACTTAGCATTGCCAAAAATAAATAAATAAATAAATAAAATAAAAACATAACTTCTTAAATCGAACATATAAACTGAAAACAGAATAGTTCTTTACATAGTAAAGAAATTTAATTTATAATAATAAAGAAAAAACTGGTCGAGAAGAAAACTTCATGCCTTGCTGGGTTCACTGGTGAATTTTTCAGGCATTTAAGACAGAAATAATGTTAATGTTACAAAAAATCTTTCAGAAATTGGAAGTAATGGGAGTTTTTCCCAGCTTATGTTATATGGTCATCATAATTATAGGCCAATATTATTCATAAGCACAGAAGCAAAAATTAACAAAATATTAACTTGAATACTAAAATAGCTAAAAATAGGATAATTCATTATGTCTAGTTGAAGCTTGTCACAGGAATGCAAAATTGATTTATTTATTTAAAAAAATTGTTCACTACATTTTCACTATCCCTATTAACAGGAAAAGGAGATTCTGTGATTTCCTCAATAGATAAAGGAAAAGGGTCTGACAAAATTTAAGATTTATTCCTGAAAAGACAGCAAGCTAAGTTTGGAGGTGAATCTGTCAACCTGACAAAGACCATCTACAAAATACATACAGCTAACATCAAACTAAATGGTGGAATATTTAACACTTCCTTCTTCCCATGAAGAACAAGAGAAGTAAGTTCATTCTCACCACTTTTACTCAACATTATATCATATGTTCTAGGCAGTGAAATGAGGAAATAAAATAAAATGATTATAAATAAAAAATAAATTCTGTTTAAAAAATATGAGGTGTTGTTTAGAATGCAAATCTTAAGGATCAGAAAAAGAGTTTACCCATGATCACAATCTAGGGAATGGGAGACTTAGTTTATTTTGACACTAAGCACATGCCTTATGGTATAGCTACATGCCCACCAGAGAATGTTGTCAATGACATACATTCATATCTTCACTTTACAAATATTTAATTGAGCACCTGGTACATGTTAAGCAAAGTGTTATGACAGTTAGGAGAAATACTTGTCATTATCCCCATTTTACAAAAAGAAATTACCTGAGACAGGGTATGACTTACTAAGGTCTATGGAGAGTAAACAGCATTGACTGGTTGCAACCCCAGACCTGGGGCTAAGTACTTTCCAGCCTACCATTACATCAAAACTATTCATTATATCATGCTTCTTCCCACAGTGGGTAGCATTAAGGGGAACAATAGGGAAAGTAACTTCTTTTATTCTCGTATAGAATCATATCCTGGGTGACACTTAACAGTTTTAACTTTCTCTTCACACACTTGTCTTCCCACTTTTCTTGAGTAGATTTGAAAGGCTGAGGTCAGGCCTTCAACATTTCTGAATTTCAGTGACTGGCACATGACCAGGCACATGGTTGTTGCATAACTCATGTTTCATGACTGAATGTATTTGGCGAATTTTCCCGGTTTAAAAACTACCAGAAAGTGTAGGTGAATAAATATTTCTAGAATATTTGAGTAAAGGGTTTTTGTCTATTCAGTATCTGAAGAAGACAGATACCTAGAATATAAATTAGTGATTCAGGCTATCATTTTAACAGAATAATAGAGTCTCCATGAAAAGAAATAGAGATTAGCTTTCAGGCTGTTTCAAGAGAGTGATCCCAGGAGGCTAGAGATAAATAAATGGGTGTCACCAGAGGCAGTTTGCCATGGGCATTTATAGGAAGCATTTCTGATGGAGTTACAAAAAATATAGCTCTCCTTTATTCCCAGAAGATAACACAAGGGAACAGGGTGATGGAGGTACCTGCAATCTGGCTTTATGCTTGTCTTTCTCTCCGGGTACTCATCAATTTTGCCTACTACAATTGCAATCTGGTATCTCTGACTGAAGACAAGGGGAAAAGGTGAAAAGGATGGAGGGATACCTTTCAATACTCTCATAAAATAAGAAAGCTCGGAAGAAGGTTCTGAGGAGAAAGTAGGAATGGGTGTCAAAGGTTGTAGCTATAAAACTGTGATATTGGAGAAAAAGAAAGTTCTTTCAGAGCATTTTCTTATGGATGGCAATACTTGGCATACTAAATAGAGACAGTGTCACAAACTGAAGCAAACCAGCAACAATAAGGTTATTGACTAGTTCCAGAAGAAACAAATGTAATCTAAGTACAGTGAGCTGGCAGGGTTAAAGACAAAAGATTATTCTCATGTTAGACCATACGCCTTTTGAGGTCAGAGACGGTAACATACAACTTTCTATCTCCATGAGCTTGTATGTTGCCTAACACATTTCTGACTATTGAATAAGAGGATAAACACACACATACACACACACACAATGGAACTGCGAGAGATTAGATATCTTTTAGGGGCTTCCCAGGTGGCGCTAGTGGTAAAGAACCTGCCTGCTGATGCCGGAGACATAAGAAATGCGGGTTCAATCCCTGGGTCAGGAAGATGCCCTGGAGGAGAAAACAGCAACTTACTCCAGTATTCTTGCATGGAGAATCCTACAGACAGAGGAGCCTGGTGGACAACAGTCCATAGGATCACAAAGAGTTGGACGCAACTGAAGTCACTTAGCATGCATGCACAGATATCTTTTAAGTACGTAATAACTGTGCTCCTCTCAGAGGCTGAAAAGAAAAAAAGCAGAGAATACTTCACAGGTTTTTTTTTTTTCCTCTCTGAAGAGATTATTCATGATGACACCCACCAGAAGCTAGACTTTTCCTGTGATAGTGGGAGCTTTCATGAGGTGAAAGAAATCGCCTCTCTTGTCAGAGAGAACCACTCAACAGTTGGAAATAAAATGGAAAATAGTGAACTCCAAGTAAGCAACACCTAGTGTGAATGACGACAGAGCCTCCAGAGTATGAAGATAGCAACATGATGAGCAGTACACAGACAGACGTGAAGAACTGACTCATTGGAAAAGACCCTGATGCTGGGAAAGAGTGAGGGCAGGAGGAGAAGGAGACGACAGAGGATGAGATGGTTGGATGGCATCACCAATTCGATGGTTATGAGTTTGAGCAACTGCGGGAGTTGGTGATGGACAGGGAAGCCTGGCATGCTGCAGTCCATAGGGTTGCAAAGAGTTGGACATGACTGAGCGACTGAACTGAACTGAACACAGACAGAGAGAGCAAGCAGGAAAGGATTTGTCTGAAGAGACTTGGAACCCAGAAACAGAGAACAAATATTAGAGGAAACAATGACCAGAGTGTGGAAAGGGCAAAAAAGAGAAAGCATACAAAAGCATACCAAAGGGAAAACATACAAGAGAAACTGAGTTCATAAGGGATTGAGTAAACAACAGAGAGAGTTTGCAATGTTTTTGCAACAAATAATAGAGTGAATGGAAGTAACAAAACTTAGAAAATCAGTCGTGAGATACTGAACTAGTCAGCCCCATTTAAGGAACTATTATTGACCCTTAGTGAGGACACTCAAATCTCACTGATGACCAACTATAACTGACAGAGAGTATGGGTTCAATAAATTTTTGGAAAATATGTAAATCTATAATTGGTAATAATGAGGTTTTTTTTCTGTTGTTAATTTCTATTTATAGATTTGTAAAATGAACTAAAGAGCCTCTTGATGTGGGTGAAAGAGGAGAGTGAAAAAGCTGACTTAAAATTCAACATTCAAAAAACTAAGATCATGGAATCCAGTCCCATCACTTCATGGCAAATAGATGGGGGAAAAATGGAACAGTGACAGATTTTATTTTCTTGGGCTCCAAAATCAGTGTGGACAGTGATTGCAGCCATGAAATTAAAAGTTGCTTGTTCTTGGGAAGGAACATTATGATAAACCTAGACAGTGTATTAAAAAACAGGGACATCACTTTGCCAAGAAAGTCCATGTAGTCAAAGCTATGGTTTTTCCAATAGTCACATACAGATGTGAGAGTTGGAACATAAAATAGACTGAGCACCGAAGAACTGATGTTTTGAATTGTGGTGCTGGAGAAGGCTCTTGAGAGTCCCTTGGACTACAAGGAGATCAAACCAGTCATTCCTTAAGGATATCAACCCTGAATATTTATTGGAAGGACTGATGCTGAAGCTGAAGCTCCAATACCTTGGCCACTTGATGTGAAGAGCCAACTCATTGGAAAAAACTCTGATGCTGGGAAGATTGAAGGCAAAAGGAAAAGGGGACAGAAGAGGATGAGATGGTTAGATAGCATCACTGACTTAATGGACGTGAATTTAAGCAAACTTTGGGAGATAGTGGAGGACAAGGAGCTTGGTGTGCTGCAGCCCATGGGGTCACAAACAGTTGGACATGACTTAGCAACTGAATAACAACAATAAAACAAATGCAGTTCAGTATTAACTGAAAAAGCAGTAGTATGTGTACCATATGACAAAAATTGCATAAAGATATATATGCAGAGGAACAGAGAACAGAATGATATTAAAATAAAAATGTAGCAATGACTGGATTATAGAATATCAGTAAAATATTGAATTATTTTAAATTAATTTTTTCTTTTTAACATTAAAATATATTAGAGTATCTTTAAGTTACTAAATCACAAAACTTGTAACAAGTAGCACCATCATGTGAAAAAGTGAAAGTATTAGTCACTCAGTCGTGTCTGACTTTTTGCGACCCCACAAACTGTAGCCCACCAGGCTCCTCTGTCTGTGGAATTCTCTAGGCAAGAATACTGGAATGGGTAGTCATTCCCACTACAGGGGATCTTCCTGACCCAGAGATTGAACCCAGATCTCCTGAATCGCAGGCAGATTCTTTACTGAATGAGCCACCAGGGAAACCCTTGTATCATTATAAGGTCGAAAAATCTTACATCAAACTATGGTAAGCCAGGGACTGTTTGTGTATGGTTATCTTCACCTACTGACTGATCTTCACCTACAGTATGAGTTATGTTCAGTTCAGTTCAGTCAGTCGCTCAGTTGTGTCCGACTCTTTGTGACCCCATGAACTGCAGCACGCCCCGCCTCCCTGTCCATTACCAACACCCTGAGTCCACCCAAAACCATGTCCATTGAGTACGTGATGCCATCCAGCCATCTCACCCTCTGTTGCCCCCTTCTTCTCCTGCCTTCAATCTTTCCCAGCAATAGGGTCTTTTCCAATGAGTCAGCTCTTTGCATCAGGTGGCCAAAGTGTTGGAGTTTCAGCTTCAACATCAGTCCTTCCAATGAACATCCAGAACTGATCTCCTTTAGGATGGACTGGTTGGATCTCCTTGCAGTCCAAGGGACTCTCAAGAGTCTTCTCCAACACCATAGGTCAAAAGCATCATTTCTTCAATGTTCAGCTTTCTTTATAGTCCAACTCTCACATCCATACATGACCACTGGAAAAACCATAGCCTTGACTAGACGGACCTTTGTTGGAAAAGTAATGTCTCTGCTTTTTAATATGCTGTCTAGGTTGGTCATAACTTTCCTTCCAAGGAGTAAATGTCTTTTAATTTCATGGCTGCAGTCACCATCTGCAGTGATTTTGGAGCCCAGAAAAATAAAGTCAGCCACTGTTTCCACTGTTTCCCCATCTATCTGCCATGAAGTGATGGGACAAGATGCCATGATCTTAGTTTTCTGAATGTTGAGATTTAAGCCAACTTTTTCACTCTCCTCTTTCATTTTCATCAAGAGGCTCTTTAGTTCTTCTTCACTTTCTGCCATAAGGGTGGTGTCATCTGCATATCTGAGGTTATTGATATTTCCCCCAGCAATCTTGATTCCAGCTTGTGCTTCTTCCAGCTCAGTATTTCTCATGATGTACTCTACATATAAGTTAGATAAGCAGGGTGACAATATACAGCCTTGACGTACTCCATTTCCTATTTGGAACCAGTCTGTTGTTCCATGTTCAGTTCTAACTGTTGCTTCCTGACCTGCATACAGGTTTCTCAAGAGGTAGGTCAGGTGGTCTGGTATTCCCATCTCTTTCAGAATTTTCCACAGTTTATTGTGATCCACACAGTCAAAGGCTTCGGCATAGTCAATAAAGCAGAAATAGATGTTTTTCTGGAACTCTCTTGCTTTTTCGATGATCCAGCGGATATTGGCAATTTGATCTCTGGTTCCTCTGCCTTTTCTAAAACCAGCTTGAACATCTGGAAGTTCATGGTTCACATATTGCTGAAGCCTGGCTTGGAGAATTTTAAGCATTAATTTACTAGCGTGTGGGATGAGTGCAATTGTGCGGTAGTTTGAGCATTCTTTGGTATTGCCTTTCTTTGGGATTGGAATGAAAACTAACCTTTTCCAGTCCCGGGGCCACTGCTGAGTTTTCCATATTTACTGGCATATTGAGTGCAGCACTTTCATAGCGTCATCTTTCAGGATTTGAAATAGCTCAACTGGAATGCCATCAACTCCACTAGCTTTGTTCGTAGTGATGCTTCCTAAGGCCCACTTGACTTCACATTCCAGGATGTCTGGCTCTAGGTGAGTGATCACACCATCATGATTATCTGGGTCGTGAAGAACTTTTTTGTACAATTCTGTTTATTCTTGTCACTTCTTCTTAATATCTTCTGCTTCTGTTAGGTCCCTACCATTTCTGTCCTTTATCGAGCCCATCTTTCATGAAATATTCCCTTGGTATCTCTAATTTTCTTGAAGAGATCTTTAGCCTTTCCCATTCTATTGTTTTCCTCTATTTCTTTGCATTGATTGCTGAGGAAGGCTTTCTTATCTCCCCTTGCTATTCTTTGGAACTCTGCATTCAAATGGGTATATCTTTCCTTTTCTCCTTTGCTTTTCACTCCTCTTCTTTTCACAGCTATTTGTAAGGCCTCCTCAGACAGCCATTTTGCTTTTTTGCATTTCTTTTTCTTGGGGATGGTCTTGATTTCTGTCTCCTGTACAATGTTATGAACTTCCATCCACAGTTCATCAGGCATTCTGTCTATCAGATCTAGTCCTTTAAATCTATTTCTCACTTCTACTGTATAGTCATAAGGGATTTGATTTAGGTCATACCTGAATGGTCTAGTGGTTTTCTCCACTTTCTTCAATTTCAGTCTGAATTTGGCAATAAGGAGTTCATGATCTGATCCACAGTCAGCTCCCAGTCTTGTTTTTGCTGACTATATAGAGCTTCTCCTATTGGAAATTTAATGAGGTATCTCAGAGTGAAATGAATTGGATGGATCCAGTGACTTTGCTGTTAATAGACAGAAATGGACAATAGTGATGTCTCCCTGAATTTGCCTGAATCTCCACTTGTCTACCAGATAGAAACAAGAAGTTACAGCCCTGAAGACTTGAGATAAGGTGGCCCTACAATGAGTCTTATTAATCAGGAAGTACTTTGTAGGAGAACAGTAATTGGTGGGTCTTGTTAAGGAGTGTAGAAGTAGTTTATCATGAAGATGTTATCCATTTTCAGGAAAGTAGGAATTAAGACTATCTCCATAAGCAACATGAAATGCAATTCTAATGGGCTGGTTAATAATTTTTCAAAGTAATAAATCCTTCAGAAAGATTTTAACAACTTCCTTGGAAAAATGTATATAGATAAAAATTAGCAAACAATTTCATGAAATTCTGCAAATCTTTTGAAATGCAACTATCAATGCATATAGTTTCCACAGAATTTAGATTAAGAAGCCTTGGCCTAGTGACTTTTATGTCTTAAGTAAAAAGCTAAGGGACTTGAGAGAGGGAAGAATTTATACTTCTGGCTATATTTTAAAGTTGTGACTTTCTAAACTATGAGAATTTAATGATGTCAAAATCACAGAATTAAACTTTTGAATTCAAGGAAATTTTTTTAAAATTTTTTATAATATTGAGATAAACTTTCTCTGAACATTTAACTGATAATTTTGAGGTTTATGCACAGAAAATAATGACTATATAATGCCTCCCTATAATCTAAGTGTCCATCAATGGATACAGATGAATGCATAAAGATGATGTGGTCTATATATGCAAAGGAATACTACTCAAACATAAGAAAAAAATGAAATTTTGCCGCTTGCAACAACATGGATGAACTCAGAGGGAATTACCCTAAGTGAAATAATTCAGAAAGAGATAGAAAAATACCATATGATCATTTATATGTGGAACCTAAAAATTACTACAAATTAGTGAATATAACAAAAGGAATCAGATTCACAGATATGAACTAGTGGTTACCAAATGGGAGAGGGAAGTGGGGAGGGGCAATATAAGGGGAGATAATTAAGAGGTAGAAACTATTATCTATAAAATAAGCTACAAGGATATACTGTACAATACAGGAAATACAGCCAATATTTTACAATAACTATAAATTGAGTATAATGGAGTATCTATATTGTATATCTATAACATAAAGATCTGGCTTCCCAGGTGGTGCTAGTGGTAAATAATCTGCCTGTCAATGCAAGAGATGTGCGTTTGATCCCAGACCAGGAAGATCCCCTAGAAGAGGAAATGACACCCCACTCTAGTCTTCTTGCCTGGGAAATCTCACGAGCAAAGAAACTTGGCAGGCTACAGTCCCTGGAGTTGCAAAGAGCGGACACCAATGAGTACAAAACGTATAGGTAAATTGAAAAAATAATAATATATATTGCCTTCCCAAAGCGAATAGTTGAGTCAAGACTTTAATATCACACCAGAAGACAGAATTGAGTTGTTTCAAAATAACTTGGAAAGACTAAAATGAAGATCATAGAGATGGTTCCTCTAGGAGTAAGAATCAGGAGTAACAAAACTGAGGAAGAGTGAAGCTACTGGCCCAAAGAGCAATGAGAGGGAAATGATCTCAAATAAAAATGAGTAATCTGACAGAGGAAGACAGAGAGAGAGGGAGCTAGAGAGAATGAGAGAAATTACAGCTGCCTTACATTCTTCAGAGAGTTAATTTTCTGTAAATATGATAACAAATGGAAAAAAAATAATTCTGTCAGAGAAATCAAAAACACCACAGGAAACCTAAATCAAAGCATGGAAAAGTAAAACATCCTCTCACTGTTGGCACATTTTATTCCCTTGAAACACAAGTTTCAACCCCATTGACATTGATGGGAGTTAGATGTGTCTGTAGAGAAGGGACTCACCCAATTATGACAGCTGCATAACTAAACACCATGAATCATACTGGGAATGTTCCTAAGAGCTGGACCCATGACCAAAAGCCACGCAGACTCCCATGGAGTGAATGAATCCTGACTTTGTAGAAGGCTGACTGTCAGGAAAAATGAGGGTCCCATTAAAAATGTTCCACATAGTCCAGGGAGCTATTTGGGAACAATGCGCATATCAGAAGCTCATTTCAATGCTGCCATTTCAGACTGTAAACCTCTGACATACAAAGAAACTCCAACTAGTTTGTTCCATGATTCTGAATATAATTTTGAACAACGTCAAAGTAGGAAGTGTTTCTTCAAACTGTGGACAGAGGTCATAGCCTGAAGGATAGGAAAAAAAGAAGGCAATTTTCTTAAGCCTTTGTACTTTGCAATATACCAACAAAATAGGCAAAAGTGAACTGTCCTCATCATGAACACTTTAAAGTCATTTCAAAAGTGATAAAAAAAATGTCTATCTGTTTGCTGAAATCTTGGCTGTGATTCTTCACTATCCTGATAGATTAAATATCATCTAGTTTGGTGTTTTGATTTTAGTAAGGTTGATTTCTTCCCCCGGATCCTCATGTTAAAATTAATAGAATCTATTCAAAGTGGTGAAGAGATAGAGCTGGCTTTGGGTTGGGGAAGCCATACATAGAATTTCCAATCCACCCATCCCCTTGCTGAAACAAACCTACCAGTCCCACTCTTGAGTGTTTTAAAATGTCAAAATTATACCCCAATTTATAAAATTTTATTTTTATTTTAATAAAAATTTTATTTTTATTTTATTGGTTGATATCGAATAAATACTTTGCTCCTTAAAACGTAAACATCACTTAAAGAGGAAGTACTTCATAATTTATTGATAATTTGCAACTTTCTGTGGTTAAGACATGTTAATCTTTCCTGAAAGTCTCTCTTCATAGATCTAACACTGTAAATACTATGGCAAGAGGAAGAACCAGAGCTGGAAACATTGCAGGTGACCAAAGAGAGTGCTGTGGGGATAGTCTAACATATCCATGGAGTAGGGAACACAAAAGGGTATCTTTCCATGAGTCAACTGGAAATCAGTGTGTTGCTATGATCTTGAACCTCTCCAGTTGTGCTTCCCACATGCATGTAGTTTTAGATCTTTTCTTCATGGTAGAGTTACTACATTGGACATCTGCATGTATTAATATTAGACACAGACGTTTAGCAAAGTACACTCTCATTTCAAAGTCTAGAAGAGCATAAAAAGCTCTTTTGAGATTTCTTTTGATACTCATTTACCTCATAAAAAGTAACTACCTTTAATGGATCAAGAGCAGTCAACATTTGATTACTAAACCAACTGATTATTCATGACATAGAAGAGAATAAAATTTTTATTGTAAAACAGGGCTTCACTGGTGGTTCAGTCAGTAAAGAATCGCCTGTAATGCAGGAGACCGAGTTTGATCCTTGGGTCGGGAAGATCCACTGGAGAAGGAAATGGCAACCCATTCCAGTATTCTTGCCTGGAGAATCCCATGGACAGTGGAGCCTGGTCGGCTACAGTTCATGAGATCGTGAGAGTCGTACACAACTTAGTGACTAAACCACCCAACCACTAGAGAACAAAATTTTACCATATATTTTTGAAAAATACATGATTTATGTTAGTAATTGGGCATGAGGGTAAAACATTTTCCAAATTCACTTCAAAAGATCTGTGAAAAAATTCTATTTACATTAACCAGAGCAACTGTCGACACTTTCATGCTGAATCTGCTACCATTTTAGGTAGGCTCTCCACCAGACCACCTGACCAGCCTCTTGAGAAACCTGTATGCAGGTCAGGAAACAACAGTTAGAACCGGACATGGAACAACACACTGGTTCCAAATAGGAAAAGGAGTACATCAAGGCTGTATATTGTCACCCTGCTTATTTAACTTATATGCAGAGTACATCATGAGAAACGCTAGGCTGGAAGAAACACAAGCTGGAATCAAGATTGCCAGGAGAAATATCAATAACTTCAGATATGCAGATGACACCACCCTTATGGCAGAAAGTGAAGAAGAACTACAGAGCTTCTTGATGAAAGTGAAAGAGGAGAGTGAAAAAGTTGGCTTAAAGCTCAACATTCAGAAAACTAAGATCATGGCAGTTGGTCCCATCACTTCATGGCAAATAGATGTGGAAACAGTGGCTGACTTTATTTTTCTGGGCTCCAAAATCACTGCAGATGGTGACTGCAGCCATGAAATTAAAAGACACTTACTCCTTGGAAGGAAAATTATGACCAACCTATGACCTTTGACCAACAGCATATTAAAAAGCATATGACCAACCTATGACCAACAGCATATTAAAAAGCAGAGACATTACTTTGTCAACAAAGGTCTGTCTAGTCAAGATTATGGTTTTTCCAATGGGTCATGTATGGATGTGAGAGTTGGACTGCAAAGAAAGCTGAGCGCAGAAAAATTGATGCTTTTGAACTTGGTGTTGGAGAAGACTCTTGAGAGTCCCTTAGACTGCAAGGAGATCCAACCAGTCCTTCCTAAAGGAGATCAGTCCTGGGTGTTCATTGGAAGGACTGATGTTGAAGCTGAAACTCCAATACTTTGGCCACCTGATGTGAAGAGCTGACTCATTTGAAAAGACCCTGATGACGGGAAAGATTGAGGGCAGGAGGAGAAGGGGATGATGGAGGATGAGATGGCTGGATGGCATCACCGACACAATGGACATGGGTTTGGGTAAACTACAGGAGTTGGTGATGGACAGGGAGGCCTGGCGTGCTACAGTTTATGGGGTCGCAAAGAGTCAGACACGTCTGAGCGATTGAGCTGAACTGAACTCCTCAATTTAAGGAAAACAGTTTCTTATAGAGACCCATACAGAATTTCAGTCTAAGATATTGTCCATTACTTGTTCTCCAGTCTATGTTCTACCCTCTTGGGGGTATTAACAGATTGTTGTTGTTGTTCAGTCCTGTCTGGCTCTTTGCAACCCCACGGACTCCAACATGGGTTACAGTTATAGAAAAAGCATGGGAATACAGTTAAAGAAATATTTCTGAGGCATGTGGGATTTTGGAAGAATAAAGGCCCTGAAGGCTACCTCCTCTATTAGTACATATACTTGAGAGGTCCTGCAGCCAAGCTCAGCAGAGAGCCATAAAAAGCAGAACAGAAACAGCTATAAGTGTTCGTCTTTAAGCCTGGGAGTTCCAGGACCCAGGGGACCCTGAAGAATTGTGTTTTAGATGTGGGATAGAAAAGCCTTTGTAGAGAAAGTGAGTAGAAATTGTCCTGAAGTATGCACATCATGCTCTTTGTGAAATCTGCCATTGATTCCTTAAAACACACACACACACACAATAAGACAACATAAAATCAACAACATGAATAGTCCTATAACCATTAAAGAAATTAAATTTTAAATGAAAAAAGCTTCTGCAAAAGGAATGTCTAGATTCTCATGACTTCACTTGATAATTCTAACAAACCCTAAAAAAGAATTAATACCCAGTTTTGCATTATCTTTTCCGGTAGCAGAAAAAGAACACTTCCCAACTCATGGCATGTGTGTGTTCTCAGTCATGTCTGACTCATTGCAACTCCTTGGACTGTAGTCTGCCAGGCTCCTCTGTACATGGAATTTTCCAGGCAAGAATACTGGAGTGGGTTGCCATTTCCTACTCCACTAACTCATTGTACTGTTATGTTGATATTAAAATCAAGCATAGGTTTTTTGAAAAGTAAATAAAAGAAAAAGTTACAAGTGAATATCTCTCATGAATTTAGATGCAAAAATTCCCAATTAAATATTAACAAATCAGATCCAGCAATATATAAAAGTTATACACAAGTGGGATTTATTCCAGGCATGCATGTCTGATCCAACGTTCAAAAATCAATTACTATAAACCATTATATCAATAAACTAAAGAAAAAATCATATAATAATATCAACTGATGCAGAAAATACAGTTGACAAAATCCAAAACTCATTTAGGAAAAAAAAAAAAAATTCCCAGGAAAATCAGGAACAGAAGGGAACTTTCTCAAATGGAAACAGTGCATGCAAAAAATCTTCAGTTAACATCATCCCTAATGGTGAAAGATTCAATGGTCTCCACCTAAGACTGGGAAGAAAGCAAGGATGTTTGGTCTCATTATTCTTATTCTATATAGTATTAAAAGTTCTAGCCAACACATTTAGGCAAAAAAAAGTCCATTCTAGAAAGGAAAAAAAATGATCATTGCTATTTGCATGTTACATGATTGCCTATGAAGAAAATCCCAAGGATTCTATAAGACATCTTTTAGGACTAATAAGTGAGCTGAACCAGAGTGAGGGATAGTAAACCTGTACACATGCACCCCAATGTTTATAGCTGCACTATTCACAGTAGCCAAGATATGGAAGTAACCTAAGTGTCTATCAACAGATGAATGGATCAATACAAAATAAAGAGTTAAAAAAAATGAGCTACAAGGATATATTGTACAACATAGGGAATATAGCCTATACTTTATAATAACTTTAAATGGAGTGTAATCTACAAAAGTATTGAATAACTATGTTGTACACCTGAAATTATAATATTGTAAATCAACTGTACTTCAATGAAATAAAGAATAAATTAATTAAAAAAAACAAAATAAAGCAAGGGTACTTTTTGAAAAAATTAATAGACTGGATAAAGAAGAGTGGAATATATATATGATATTCTTATATATTTATAAATACTGCTGCTGCTGCTCTAGTCTCTTCAGTCACGTCTGTCTCTTTGTAACCATATGGACTGCAGCCTGCCAGGCTCCTCTGCCCATGGGATTCTCTAGGCAAGAGTACTAGAGTGGGTTGCCATGCCCTCCTCCAGGGGATCTTTCTGACCCAGGGTCAAACTTGGGTCTCCTGCATAGAAGGCAGTTTGTTTACCATGTGAGCTACCAGGGAAGCCCATATAGATACTACTCATCCATAAAAAAGAATGAAATTTTGTCATTTCCAACAACATGGGTGGACCTGAAGGATATTATGCTTGGTGAAATAAATCAAAGACAAATATTGTATGCTTCCCTGGTAGCTCAGCTGGTAAAGAATCCGCTTGCAATGCAGGAAACCCAAGTTTGATTCCTGGGTCGGGAAGATCCCCTAGAGAAGGGTTAGGCTACCCATTCCAGTATTCTGGCCTGGAGAATTCCATGGACAGAGGAACCTGGCAGGCTACAGTCCATGGGGTTGCAAAGAGGCAGACATGACTGAGCAACTTTCACTTTCATATGAGGAACCTAAAAAAAAAAAACAAATTAGTGAAACAGACTCACAGATATAGAGAGAAAACTAGTGCTTACCACTGGAGAAAGGGAGAGAGGTTGGGACAACATATTTGTAGGGAATTAAGAGCTACAAACTACTATGTATAGAATAAGTAAATTATAAAGAGATATTTTATAGCACAGAGAATATAGCCAATATTTTATAATAACTATAAATAGAATATAACCTTTAAAAATTGTGACTCACTACATGGTATACCTGAAGTTTATATAATATTGTAAATCAATTATACCTCTATAATATATTTATATATTATGTGCAATGTTGTTGTTGTTGTTTAGTCATATCTGACTCTTTTGTGACCCCATGGACTGTAGTCTGCAGGCTCTCAGTCTTTACCATTGAGTTAAATTCCTTCATAAAGTAGAAGTTGACTGTCAACTACACCTTCTTTAATATTGCTGATTGTTTTTTTTTTCTTATTTATATACTGTGTGTGTGTGTGTGTGTGTGTGTGTGTGTGAGGCACTCAGTTGTGTCCAACTCTTTGTGATCCCTTGGACTATATCCCACTAGGCTCATCTGTCCACAGAATGTTCCAGGCAAGAATAATGGAGTGGGTTGTCATTTCCTTCTTCAGGGGAACTTCCTGACCCAGGAATTGAACCTGTATCTCCTGCATTGGCAGGCAGGTTCTTTATCCTTGAGTCACCAGGGAAGGCCATTATATGCAACATAAACTGTATTTATGTTTTTAAGAAAGCCTGGCATGCTGCAGTCCATGGGGTCACAAAGAGTTGGACATGACTGAGTGACTGAACAACAATATTTTTATGAATAAAAAAATGAATCAAAAATAAATGGAATGGGGAAAATGAACTCATTGAGGAAAGTGGGGACAGTTGCCTCATTCTTCCTTTCCTGTTCAATCCCTTACATTTCACTGGGGAAAAAACAGCATTTCCATAACCTAACAATGAGCATTTAGAAACTGAAATTAAAAAAAAAAGACAGTATGACACACAATTGCTCCAAAAATACATTATTTCAGTATAAATCTAACAAAGTGCATTATAGAAATTACAAAATAAAAATGAAAGAAATCACAGAAGACCTAAATAAATGAAGACACATACAATGCTCATGAATTGAAAGACACAACATTGTTAAGATGTCAGTTTTTCCCAAACTGATCCTTTGGTTGAATGAAATGCCTATGAAATCCTCAAATGATTTTTGTTTTGTGTTTTTTTTGGTAAACACTGAAAAACTTACCTTAAAATGTAAACATAAAGGCACAATAACAAGAACAGCTAAAATAATTTTGAAAAAGGAGTAAAAAGTGGGAAATATTACTCTACTTTATGAAAAGGTATGTTGTGTATCACACTCATAAAAATCTACCATAGGTACACTGATGAATGGATCAGGACAGAACTCAGAAATAGACCCTAACAGATATGGCCAAGTGGTTTTTGACAGATGCCAAAGCAATTCAGTGAAGAAGGTAACCTTTTCAACAAATGATACTGGAGCAGTCAGACATCCATAGGCAAAAAAAAATGAACCTTGACCTGAATTTCTCACCTTATACAGAAATTAACTCAAGCTGGATCACATACTTAAATGTAAAATATAAAACAACAAAACTTTAGGAAAGAAAAACCATAGGAGTGATTCTTTAGTAACTAGAGCTAGACAAAGAGTTCTTTGGCTTGACACCGGAAGTGTGATCCACAGAAGGAAAAGTTGATAAAGTGGACCTCATTAAAATGAAAAACATTTACTCAGGAAAAGAGGCCTCAGTTAAGTAGATAAAAAGACATCCTATAGACTGGGTAAAGATATTTGCAACCATGCATTTGACAAAAGAATTGTTTCTAGAATATTCAAAGAATTGTATCTAAAATATTCAAATACTCAACAATTAAAAAAAATACATTTAGAAACTGGCAAAGATGTACACAGATATTTCACTAAAGAGGCTATAGCATGTAAGTATATGAAAATATGTTCAACATCATTAGCCGTGAGAGAAATACAAAATGTAACCACATTAAGATATCATTACCTCTGTCAGAATAGCTAAAAAAGCACAAAACACTGATGAGGACACAGAGAATGGGCTTACTTACACGTTGACGCTGATAGTGGGAATGTAAAAGAAAGGACATAGTCACTCGGGGGAGGAAAAAAATTGGCAGTTTTTCAAAGCTAAACTTGTGCTTGAAGTGTTTACTGAAGTCTGGCAATCATAATATTGGGCATACATCCTAGAGAAATTGAAACTTACATTCACACAGAAACATATTCTTGAATGTTCATAGCAGCTTTATTTGTAACAGCCTCAAACTGGAAACAACCCAGATACCCTCCAAGGATGTATGGTTAAACACAAATGTGGTACATCTATCCACACCATAAAACACTGCTGGCATACGTCAGAGATATCATGGGTTTGGTTCCAGACCACCACAATAAAGCAAAATGTTGTAATAAAGGAAGTCACACTATTTGTTTTGGTTTCCTAGTGCATTTACAGTTACGTTAACACTATAGTCTATCTATGAGTCTTCCCAGTGGCACTATGGCAAAGAATCTGTCTGCCAGTGCAGGAGACATAAGAGACATGGGTTCAGTCCCTGGGTTGGGGAAGATCCCCTGCAGGAGGGCATGGCAACCCACTCCAGTGTTCTTGCCTGGAGAATTCCATGGACAGGGGAGCCTGGCAGGCTCCATAGGGTCGCATGTAATCGGACAGGACTGAAATGACTTAGCACACACACAAGGGGAGAGCTGACTGTGGTTGTTAAGGGTAGGATGAGGGATCTTTGTGATGCAGCTCTGTACTTTGCTGTGGTGGTGGGCACACAAAGATAGACACACTATAAAATTGCATACAACTACATACATACCCACACATGTAAGGGCATGGAAAACTGGTGAAATCTGAATGTTAATAGTAATTCTTAAATTTCACCTATGGAAGCAGGACCTGGGTTATTATCAACCTCCTTTAGGTATTTTTGAGAATTCCCAGAGGATGTCTCCTGTGCAACCATTAATGGTCCATTTATTTTCTCTCTTTCCAGCTCCTGTGATTGAAATTGGCTGCTTTTAAAAGCCGTGGTTGATCACACCTCATTATTGCTGATGTCTTCTTTTAGATTTCTGATATCTCTGACAAATATGCTGTTTTCAGTGCTACAAATTTCAAAAAGTGAAGTCGCTCAGTCATGTCCGACTCTTTGCGACCCCATGGACTGTATGTAAGCTACCACGCTCCTCCATCTATGGGATTTTCCAGGCAAGAGTACTGGAGTGGGTTGCCATCTCCTTCTCCAAAACTAAGTGCTAAAGAGACACTGCATACACTTTACGGCGCTGAAATTGTGACCTTTGATTCAGATTTATCACCTGGACAGCAGAGCAAACCTGCTGAGAGGAAGCTTCTAGATTGTTCCTTGAGCCTTTGCCTACAGTTTCTGTTTGTTTGGAACTTAGGGGATCGATATTAGCTCTAAGGGACCCGGCTGAGACCTCCAGCTTACTGAATTCTGCACAGCGACTAAAATCTGACATTCATCCCCTGCTGTCCTCCCCATTTTCATCCACCCTCTGTAGGTCCATGAAAACTCATTTCTTATTCTTTCACTAAAATAACATTTAGAAAGTCTTCTGCACTCATCACTTTTGATATCTTCATTCTTATAGGGATTGTGGAAGGGACTTGAAATTAACGTTTTAAAGATTTGTCTTCACTAAGGCTCTCTGAGGCATCATAATAGAAAGACTTCTATTGCTCTAGGAAGAGTTTTACAGGTGTCATAAAGACACCAAGAACAGTGTTGAGATAGTAGCATAGAAATGTATGAAATAATCTTTAATTTTTTTTAAAGTCAGTTGCCTTCCAAAGGAATATTTATCCTTTTTTACCTTGAGAGTCCATTTTATTGGAAGCAAAGTGGTATAAAAATTACTTAAAAGGACAAGTATGTAAATAATATCTAATAATAAAAATTAATAATAAAATTAAATTTTAGAGACGAACAGGATGCTTTCATAAGAACTTTATTGCAATACAATTCACATACTATATAATTCACCCATTTAAAGTATACAACTCCATGGTTTTTAGTATATTCAAAGTTGTTCAACTTTTACCACAATCAATTTTAGAACATATTCATCATTTCAGATAGAAATTTTGCACCCATCAGCAGTTAATCCCTATCTCTGTTCTCCTACCCTCCTCCCAAGATCCAAGCAACAACTAATCTCTTTCTCAATAGACTTGACTATTTTGAACTTTTATATAAATGGAATCATATACTGTGTAGTCAGTAGTGACTAGTTTCTTTCACTAAGCATAATATTTTAAACATTCATTCATGCTGTGGCATGTATTAGTGCTTGATCCTCTTCCTAAGGATAATATCTCATTTTATGAATATATCATATTTGTTTATTCATCAATTGAGAGGAAATTCAGTTGTTTTTTTGACTATTAAAAAATAATGCTGATATAAACATTCATGTACAAGTATTTGTGTGAATGTATATTGTTACTTCTTGTGATTATATGCTCAAGAGTTGAATTGCTGGGTTATGTGATAGCTCCATTTTTAACATTTTGAGAAATTGCAAAACTATTTCCAAACTGGCTGCGCCATTTTATATTCTCACTAGCAAAGTATGAGGGTTCCAGTTTCTCTATATCCTCATCAAAACTTGCTATTTTTTTTTTTATTATAGCTACCCATGGGGATACAGAATGGTATCTCTTGTGATTTTTATTTGCGCTTCCCTAAGGGCTAATGTTGTTGACCATTATTAGTAGTGTTTACTTACCATTTGTAAATATTCTTTGAGAAACGTCTATTCAGGTCTTTTGCCTATTTTTAATTGGGTTTTATATTTTTATTATTGAGCTCTAATAAGAGTTCTCTAAATATCCTGGCTACAAGTCCCTTATCAAAGATATGACAAGTTAGTTAGGCTTTCAAGCATGATGAAACATAAGCTACATCTTTCATAAATGTGGAAACTGAGGAGATATGGGGCAGAAACAGAACTAGGTCAAGATTTCCCTACTACCAGACGTGGAATGATATTGCTATTCTAAGAAGTAAAACCAAAAGAAGTGAAAAAGTATATCCACCAATGTTCTTTTTTCTTTCCTTTAGCTCAGCACTAACTTAAAATCTCTCATGACCTATGAAGTAACAGAAGCGAGTAACTCCACTGACTCCTGCATCAGGAATCACAAAAGAGCTCTTTTGTGAACTTCATTTAACCTTCTTGACCAAGGAGAAATTTTCCCACCTAAGTAATAGCAAACGAGCACTTTCCAAGGTTTTTTTAATTAAATTCTGTTCAGCATGAGATCCATCCTAATACATAAAAAAATCTCCAAAAGGAAAATATATAAAATGATATGTTACTAATGAAGATTGTATTCAGTGTATAAGACCACAGGAGTGTTAAAAGCACAGAAATGGTGTTAGTTTTATTTCTAGGTGCTAAGAAATACTATGTCATTAAAGCATATGTGACAGTCTAGTTTGAAAAATATAACAAATTAAAGTGGGACTTCTCAGGAGGGATTTATTTCTGAAAAGGTCAGCTATAAAAAGGGAGGAAAAAAAAGATTTCTTACTCCCAAGATTACCAAAACAACATCATTTACTTGTCTTGATGCCCATGTGTGAAATTTTATGGTTTTCACCACTATCTTTAACAACTGTAGTCAGAAAACAATAAGCTTATAAAAGACTCAGTAATGATACCAGTAATGACAACATAGAAAACTGATTTTTTTTTCTCTTTTCCATATACATATTTTACTTTGTTTTTTGGTCAGTCACTTTAGGATAGAAGGTAAAACGGCTTTTTAAAAAAAATGTACTTCATTGAATATATATTACAGAGGTGTTTAAAATATAATTTTTCCAGAAAATGAATGGCCCACTCCTCCCACGAAATTTGCAGGAATGTTTCTGATGAATGTTTCTCATTCCATATACCTAATTGCCCTCCTCATATATCTACTTTTAAGAATAAAATATAATGAAATCTATTATTTGTATTTAAAAAGGCCCTTTATTTTTGCAGACTACTATTGTAAATTATTTTGGCATCAAATGAGGAAATGGTCAGGAACACTTTCTTATTTTAATATAAGGGGTACAGATCTTCAGATGAAAATTTTCATAATGGATTTGTAGAAATGGTCTAGGAGTTTCTCTGAGCACAAAACAGATCTTGCCTCCAAGGCAGATGTCTTTTCTAACAAAAAAGCGTGTTTTCAGGTTACCACATTTGGGCTGCTGACCTTAGAAGTCTCAGCCATGTTCGACTTTTAGGTTCCAGTTTACAGGATCCTAAAATCTAAGAGCAGTTCCCACCCACAGGATGCAATGCTCCAGTCTCTCCTTATTTTACTCCTGCTCATCCTGGCCTCTTCCTTGGTTCTGTGGTTCCAGCTTGTGCTCAAGGATGAAAAAATTATTGCTGCTCTAAAAGATACCAAATAGCCATTTCTGCATTCCAGCTCACAAAGGCAGTATTTTTGGGAGAGGGAATTACTTTCAGAGCCATTTTCTTCACAGATTTTTATATGGTGAGAGAGACTGAAGTAATTAAGAGAAATGTATCCAGAAATAATATAGATGTCTTCTCCATGGTAAGGATGGGAGTTGAACTTCTGCAGAGAATATTTCTGAAGGTATGTGGGTTTTCTATGGTGGATCCAAGGACTAGGTGGAGAAACCAAAAGAAACAAAACTGTGTTCCTAGGGATGAGAGGGGCTCTGGAAGATGCCAGCAGGCTAGGATTCTAAGAGAGAGAGAGCCAGCAAGACATCTTTCCATCTTTGATAGAATGTGGCCAGGAGACAACTGGGCAGCTGAAATCTTTCTTTTGCTTTCTGGTTAATTTCCTAATAATTTCCCAAACAGAAAATCCTGGGTTCAATGGAGTTTAGGAGAATGAAAGGTGGGGATTTGCAAGATCAGAAAAATCAATGTAATACCAAAAGCAGTCAGGAGATAACAGGCAAACATGAAGGCAAATGCCTGGGTGGCAGTCTGGAGGGAGAGGTGACAAGTGACACCGTTTACACCAAACATTCCCTTTCTTAAAAATTCATGAAAAGAGCACAGAATTTCTTCATCCCTGCAGAATGAGAACTGAGAGTTATTTTTGTAGGGTATATTAAAAGAAAAAAAATAGTCCAGCAGACAGCAAAATCTGGGGAAATTTAGACTGTGCTTGTAAATTCTCGATTTCCAGTGGAAAACTCAAGTCTTCAATGTCACTCTAACAATGACATGTAAGCATGTGTCAAACTCATTTCCAAATGCAGTAGATAAAAAGGCAAAGTAAAATTTGAAGGTCCCTGTGTCTGAATTTTCTGGTCTCCATTTTAACAGAATTATCTTTCTTTTTCTCCTGGCCTGGTTATTTTAACCAAGGTATCAAAGAGCACCTCATAGGGAGATTAGCAATTTTCTCAAACAGGTGATTTCAAGGCGCAGAATTTTCTTTGGCTGAAGGAGCAGAGGCTTCAAGTTGAATAAACATTTTAGTCAGCAATTTTAGAATTATATTAGAAGATAATTTCTTGCTGACTAAACAAATCACCATGCACTATAAGTCAGATACCTTCTCTGGGATTAAAGTGGCTCTGACTGTTCTAAGTATAAAAAGACAATGTTGACCTTTCAACACCGACAAAAACAATAGATGAACAGCTCGGCTACAATATTTGCAATTTGCAGAACAAGGAGTTGGCGTGTCTCCACTAAATGATCATTTGCGCCATGCCATGAATCTCAACAAATGAAAAATGATAGGCGTTGGCTTGTTTCTGTGGCTATCAAAGTGAACAGGTTAGATGAATTATTGATAACCTTTGGATCAGTGAAGCACCATTGGAATGACAAATGATTGGCACAGTGATACTGTCATGTTCCTCACTCCCCCAAACATTACACAAATCTCTCCCACTTTGCCTTTCTTAGATCGCTTTCTATCTCAAAGGCCTTCTTCCCCCACAACTGTCAAACCCTGTAAAACCCATTAATTTTACCATTAATCTATCTCATGAAGCTTTCTCCGAATAGTCAAACCCACAATAATTCTCTACCTTTACAGCACTAAGTTTGAGAGCTTCTATTATTTTCACCACTAATAACATTACCTAAAATCTATAAGGTTTTCACCTAAGATCTGAAACATACTAATCAGCTACCCTCTCCCCATCTTCCCCCCAAAAGACCATTGGATTGAGGTCAAAAGCCTTCATGATGCTGCTGGTTCCCACTCTATCTCACTTGCCCTATCGGCTGAGAACAGGCTACTATAGGTGTGATTTCTGGCTGATTAAGAATTGTATCTCATATCTGCTTTTTTCCTCTCTTATTCCTGCCACAGTGCCAGGCACATACTAGATAGAGTATTTTAATTGTCCATTTACTAGACCTTCCATCTCCACTGTGCTACTGGATTGCGGAGTTTTGAGATAAATGTTGCCTGAGGTCCATGAGGTCCATTAACCAAAAAAGGTCCTTTCCTTAATCCGATGCCAACATGAGATGGATCCACTACCTAGTAATGTGAACATTGGCATTCACCTTTGGATTGTGCTGGGCTTCCCTGGTGGCTCAGACGATAAAGAATCCACCTGCAACGCAGGAGACAAAGTAGATGTGGATTCAATCCCTGGGGCGGGAAGATCCGCTGGAACAAGTGCATGGCAACCCACTCCAGTATTCTTGCCTGGAGAATCCCATGGACAGAGGAGACTGGTGGGCTACAGTCCGGGTGGTCGTAAAGAATCAGACTCGACTGAGCGACTAACACTTTCACTTTCACTTTGGATTGTGCTATGAAGTACTGAGCGCGATGTCAAACATAAACTATTTCAAGTATATATTCAAATTTCAGGTATATTTCGTTGTGGGGTCTCATTATTGAACCTTTGGGTATAAATTCATTAATTGATATAAAACGTACAGTTGACACTTGAACAACTTGGGAGGTTAATCTGAATGTAATGGCTAGTTGGTCCTCTATATTCTGGGTTCCTCTGCACCCATGGGTTCAACCAAGAATGTAGTGCCATACTATTTATTAATATTACTGAAAAATATATGTGTGTATGTGTATAAGGTGGACCCGTGCTGTTCAAATCCACATTGTTCAAGGGTCAATGTTTATTAAAACATCTAGGAAACCAGATCTATGACAATGTTAGATTTGCTCCATCCTGAGAAGGACCTCTTCAGAAGGGATTAGGGATTCCAGGAGTCCCAAGAGTGGGACTTTTCCTCTCAGTCACTGCTAAGAGTCATTGGAATGAACAGCTGTCAGAAATTCTATCATGACTCAGTTCTACCAATAACCTGAATGGTGAATCTCTTAAACTATAGATGTTCATGCTCAGTCACTTCAATTGTGTCCAACTCTTTGTGACCTCATGAACTGTAGCCAGCCAGGCTTCTCTGTCCATGGGATTCTCCAGCAAGAATATTGGAGTGTGTTGCTGTGCCCTTCTCCAGGTGATCTTCCCCACCCAGGGATAGAACCCATGTCTCCTGCGTTGCCGACAGACTCTTTACTGCCTATATACTGAGCAAAAAATAAAAACAAAAATAAAAACCAGGAGAGACAGGACTGCTTGTTTAATAGAGTAGAATCTCCCTCCTCCATCTCCAGTTTGAACTATATATTTTAAAGAAATATTTTAGAACAGATAATTCACAGACTTTAAGGCACTCTTGTACTTCTTTATGGACTGAGAACATTTTTGTTGCCACTTCTAAGGAACTAATTTTAGTTGTATGTATACATAGGCTTTAGGGAAGTAGAATGAAAGAAAATTATGTATGGGCATAGTTCATTTGCCAGAAAATCTAGGTCAGTCACACCAAAAAAACAAAAAAATCCTCATAAAATGTATTGGTGTAACTCCTGGATTTTTCAGATGATGAAATTTGTATAGACAAGGGCTTCATAAAAAATTATAAAAGTGTGTAATTTATCAGCTGCAGGACAATTATAAAGGCTGATAGTCATCAGGTATGATATCACATTGGAAAGCTCCTTCATATAATTGCTTTGTTTCAGCCTTATTGACACCCATTGATGAAAAACTTTCTTTCCCTGTAAATGGTCTTCTAAGTTTATATCCCTCTCTCCTCAGATAACATTGTTTGCCTCCATCAGTCATGTGTTCTCCATAATGTCATTCCTCCAAGTGTGCATTTACGGAAGCCCAGCTACAGGGTGTTGGTACCTTTGTATTTTGTGTAGGATTTTAAACCTACTCCTTGTTATAGCTTTTTGGCTTTGGTCTTTAGAGGCATATTTGTTCATACACAATTGAAGAAGGACACTGAGCCACTGCTTTTCTAGATAATACAGCCTATAACAGAATTTCTTAAATTCAGATTTTCAGTTATTTGCTACAGACACACCCAGAGTCACCCTATTGCATTCTTTACCAACCCCCTGCCATGCATTTGGCAAGCTAAAACCTGCTTAGCAAAAGACAAATTACATTTATACATTTACACTCTTGGTGTACCAGGGAGTTTCCAAGTATACAATTTATTTTTTAAGTACACCTTTTCAAAAAACTAAAATATGAAGAAACAGTCTTTGAAATGCAACATGACAGATGGACAGAAAACTTTACTATCATGATGGATGGGTCCCTCATTTATTCCTCGGTGAATGACTGCTGATCATAATCACTTTTATAGCTTGACTGCAAAAAAAAAGGATTATTTCTTTTGTCCTGGAACTTCAGGATGAGCATATTTGTTCAGAGGATGAAGAGGACCAAATTAGACTGAGCTACTGGGGCATAATAAATTCACAGCAATCACAAGCCAATGTTCTTGAATTCTTAAGACACTATCAACTTTAAATATTCTGATCCTCTCATAGTTAGCTCGATTATCCTTTTGTCCTTAGTGAATTAACTGCCTTTTCTTTTATATTGTCTCCTGAGGGGACCTCATTTTAAATCTTTTCAGTTTAATTCCATTAATTGGCATATTGTCTGGTCTCATGTCCTCCTCCTGGGTCTTGAACTTATGTTCCCCTCAGTTCTTAAACTCCTAAGCTATATTTTTCCAGCTTTGAATGAAAAGTCTCTCCATCTACAGACAAAGCATGTGCATGCTTATCTTTCACTTCCAGGCGAATGTTTAACAATGAACTCACAATCCTGGCAGTTTATCAGACCACTAAATAAATTCAAGTGCAGGGTTCCTTGATTTTAAAGCCATCATACTGAAATCCACAGATATTGGCTGACTAATTTGAGCATAACTTAAAAGCTAACAATTCTAAATTAAGTAAACTGGTCAACATATTAAGTAAACGTGTGTGTGTGTGTGTGTGTGTGTGTGTGTGTGTGTGTGTAGAGCCCGTGTGCCATAGCTAAAGAGTCCATGCACTGCAATGAAGATTCAACATGTGGCAACTAAGCCCAAACACAGCCAAATTATAAAAGAAAAAGAACCAGTGACCTTTCCTTAAAAATAAAATGGGAATGAAAATAAAAATTTATTCCAAACCATAGTGTTGTGATGAGGACTTAGGACTGTGGACGTGGTAAATACTCAATGCTAGCAATCGTTACCATCATCACTATTAAAATACCATTGTACCTGTGCTGCACTGTATTTAGTCACTCAGTTGTGTCCAACTCTTTGCAACCCCATGGACTGTAGCCCACCAGGCTCCTCTGTCCATGGGGATTCTCCAGGCAAGAATATTGGAGTGGGTTGCCATGCCCTCCTCCAGGGGATCTTCCCAACCCAGGGATAGAACACAGATCTCTTGCATTGCAGGTGGATTCTTTACCAGCTGAACTACCAGGGAAGCCTGTTATTTGAGATATTTAGAGGAAATTCTTCATAAAAAGTCACTAAAAATTAACAGAACTCCCCTTCTTTAATGATGTGACAAACCTGAGCCTGTCAAGTCCTTCCCAAAATATTCTCTAGGGGCAGTCTGGACCTGATGAGGGCCATAGGGCTAGATAAACAAGATTGTCAGATTTTTTTTTAATTTTATTTTTTATTAAAATATAGTTGATTTTCAATGTTGTGTTAGTAATACCTACCAGGGAAAAGAATCTGAAAAAGAGTAGATATAGATAAACAAGTTTTTTATGATGGCATGGGTTATTTTTCATACCTTCACCTAATCCTTACTTCTTTTAAGTGGGACCATCCCATTGTTTACTGGTCTCTGCCTTTAGTGGACCAGGATACAGCTTAGTGCTATATTTACATCCTTCTGGCAAAGCACATCTAAGTCCAGCTTTACTTGAGACCTCATATTCCAAATGGATAATGTTATCTTGGGATTTGTACAACTTAGTTGTCAATTATTTATGTTCTTTTTTCTTTTTTAGTGCTCAGTTGTGTCCAACTCCTTGCAACCCCATGGACTGCAGCCCATCAGGCTTCTCTGTCCTTGGACTTTTTCAGGCAAAATTACTGGTGCAGGTTGCCATTTCCTCCTCCAGCAGATCTTCCTGACCCAGGGATCAAGGCTACATCTTCTGTGTCTCCTACATTGGCAGTTGGATTCATGGCAGATCAGACGGCAAAGAATCTGTCTGCAATGCAAGAGACTTGAGTTCAATCCCTGGGTCTGGAAGACCCCCCAGAGAAGAGAATGGAAACTCACTCCAGTATTCTTGCCTGAAGAATCCCATGGACAGAGGAGCCTGGTGTATTACAGTCCATAGAGTAGCAAAGAGTCAGAAAGGACTGAGCAACTAACACTTTCACTTGTTCACCGCTGTGATACCTGGGAAGCCCAATTATCTATACTATCCTTGTTATCCTCCCCTCCTTTTAATTAAACTGCAATCTCTTCAATAGAGAGACCATATCATATTCTTTACAGGCTCAGTACAATGCCTCCTCCCACAGAAAGTGTAGTATAGCTATTTATTTTCAATAATGTTTTGGTTTAGTCGCTAAAACATGTCCAACTCTTTGTGACCCCAAGAACTATAGCCTGCCAGGCTCCTCTGTCCATGGGATTTTCCAGGTAAGAATAATAGAGTGGGTTACCATTTCCTTCTCCAGGTTATCTTCCCAATCCAAGGATTGAACCAAGTCATTATCAATAGTAAGTGTATGAAGAATCAGATTTTATTTTCAATTGACTTTTAGGAAGAAACTCAAACTAGAAGTAGATGGCAGGTTATTGCAAGGAGATGTAAGTAGGATTGTGGAGCTAATTAGAGGGAGGAAGCTTAGAGAAAGAAGAGAGATGAATTTATCTTTGGACCAGTCTTGATTATACATAGATGATAAAAAGAATAATTAGGTGATAAAAATAGATCATAACGCCCATCTTCACAAAATTCTACTTTATAATTGGATATTCCCATGGCACTCAATTATCAAATACTTGCAAAAAGGATTTGGGGCATAATCTAATATATATTTCAGAAAACAACCCAGAAGAAAGGTTGATGTCCAGCCCATTGATAACAGTCAGGTGCTTCTCTGAAAACATATTAAAACAGGACGCAAAACTGTATTTCATCACTTGGACTATAAAAGTGGTTTTAATAGACAGTATCCTTAATGAGTTTGTGTCCTAGAGATATCAAAATTCTCAAGAACTCAAAGCTCACCCAAATTCCTAGGGTATCTCTAGTGATGGCATAGGACAAAACTAGATTGATAATTCTACTCAAGAATTCAAATGTTCTCCAAATTTGAGAATTTAAAGGTGGACCTTAGTTCAGTCTATCATGGGTTCAATCTTTTATTTATTTATTTTTAAATACTAAAGTCTAAAGGCATCTGAGTTTTAAAAAAAAATATTTATCTACTTACTTGTTTATTTGGCTGCGCATGTCTTAGTTGCAGCATGTGGGATGTAGCTTCCTGACTTGGGATTGAACCTGGGCCCCCTGCATTGGGAGAGCAGAGTCTTAGCTACTGGACCACCAGGGAAGTCCCATGGGCTCATTCTTATTTCATCTTTACTTCTCTTCATTAATATATTCTCTTGATGTAAAAATGAAAGTGAAAGTCACTCAGTTGTGTCTGACTCTTTGTAATCCCATAGACTATACAGTCTATGGGATTCTCCAGGCCAGAATACTGAAGTGGGTAGCCTTTCCCTTCTCCAGGGGATCTTCCCAATCCAGGGATCAAACCCAGGTCTCCTGCACTGCAGGTGGATTCTTTACCAGCTGAGCCATGAGGGAAGCCTAAGAATACTGGAGTGGGTAGCTTATCCCTTCTCCAGGGGATCTTTCTGATCCAGGAATCGAACTGGGGTCTCCTTCATTGCAGGCAGATTCTTTACCAACTGAGCTCTCAGGGAAGCGCTGATGTAAAAATAATAACAGCCAAAAATGAATTCAAAGGTTTTGTATCATCTATTTAGAAGACAATGCATTTTTTGTAAGTATATCTACTTGAATGTAACTGCATTATGGCCCATGAAATCAAATTAGATAGAGTGCTCCTTACAACTTTGAACAAATGGTAAAACAACTATCCTATAAATATTATGACTCTAGGAAAAATAAATAGCAGTAAAGTATATCTCAGGCCAGTCATTTCACAGAGTCAAACAACACAGCTAATGAAGTTAGCAAGTACAAAACAACCCTCAGGTAGGCAAGTCACCTTGATTTTATTCTGCAGCTGTACTCATCAAACCCAGGGGGCCATCTTTTCGTTCCCCACAAAAGGGTTGTATATGGATAAAAAAGATGGACAAGGAAATCTACTATCATATATAAAAAGCAACTTTAAATGTAGGCATGAGAAATGTCAGATTGGGATTGTTACTTTTGCAAATGAAAGAAAATATACTTTAAAAATTACTTGTATATACTTGATGGATTATTACTCAGCCATAAAAAGGAACAAATTAGATCATTTGTAGAGCTGTGGATGGACCTAGAGATTGTCATACACAGGGAAGTAAGTCAGAAAGAGAAAAACAAATATTATCAAATATTAATGCATATATGTGGAATCTGGAAAAATGGTATCTATGAGTTTATTTGCAATGCAGAAACAGAGACACTAATGTAAAGAACAAATATATGGATACCAAGGGGAAAGGGGAGGTGGGAGGAATTTAGAGATATACACTATTGATAATATGTATAAAATAGATAACTAATGACAATATGCTGTATAGAACAAGGAACTCTATCTAACGCACTGTGGTGACTCGAATGGGAAGGAAGTCCAAAAGAAAGGGGTATATGTATATGCATGGCTGATTCATTTTGCTGTACAGTAGAAACTAACACAACATTGTTAAGCAACTCAAACATTAATTTTAAAAAATGACTGAAATGAAAATTGTTACCGTTAGGATTATTCTCATCTCTGTGAAACAGAAGCAGAAATAGTGTGTCTTAACTGCATAGGTGTTGATTTTTCTCACACAATGAGACCGTTAGAAGCAGAAAAGTCCATGGTGGCTCAACAAGCGGTGAGAACCCAGACCCTTCCTCTCTACCATTAATGAGCGGCTTTCTCTCTCCTACCTGTAAGCTGTCTGCTTCATCACCAGACACCTGTCCCCTTAGACATGAGAAGAGTAAAAATATCCATGCCGTTTGAGTGCATCTCCCTTAACAAGTTTTCTTATAAGTACCATTCAATGATGTCCACTTACACATTGCATAGCTTTCTACACTGGTAACTTGAGAAACTTAGTTTTTAAAAATATTTAGCATCAGTTAGGAAAGAGGAAGAAGAGAAAAAATCTTGGACAGTCTATCAGAAACTCTTGATTTGTCAACAATTTTTTTTTCAGTGAATACTTTTTAAATTATTGTACAAACCATACCATCTTGTGAATAATAGATTCGGAGCCCCAAATGGTAATAAACCTGGATGTCTCCAACTTACTGAGTTCCCAAGAGTTACCATTGCCTTTAGTGTATAAACTTAAATATTCACTTCTCATAAGAGATGACTTCAGAAACTCTACATTTTTTCCTGGGAATTTGTCTTCCATAACTAATTCTGAGAATCCAAAAGGATCACATCTTTTTTTTTTTTTTTTCCTTTGTTTCTGTTCTCTATTGCCTTAGTGCAGATGTTAGCTCATCTCTTATAAGTGGATGCCTTCTGTTCATGATCTCTTCCTCAAGTCTAGAAAACCCCTTTGCCCTTTCCTGACCTAGTTAAAAAGAGATTAAAAGAGTGATCATTGTAAAAACCTATGCAAGAATGCCATGATGCAATGACAATGATGAAGTGTCTTTCAAAGCTGATACCCTGAACTTTAGTCTTAACACCTACGTTTGGATCACCTCACCTATTTGGCGTTTTCCTAGCAATTTGGCCAGAAAAACAAATGAATATTTTTATCTTTCATATTTATGAATAGAACTAAAAAAAGATCCTTCATAGAATGAATTGAAAGCCAGCTCCAAGAACGAATTCCAGCTTCTACTCTGTATTCTAAGTGTATTGTGAATCTGGCCTCTTTTCAAAACATCACCTACTATCACCTTGGTCCTATCCTGGCTTATTGTGATATCTTCTTAAAAATTCTCTCTGCTTTTGTGCTTGCCTGCTCACCCACCTCCTTGGTGTATTTAACAGGTAAACTAGAAAAAAAATCGGCTGATACATTCATATTCTTCTGCACCAAACCCTCCAGGATGCCCCATCTCAGAGTAAAAGTTAAAAACCTTACAGTGGCCTGCACAGTCCATCACACTCTGCCTGCCTCTCCCACTACCTCTGTGAATCTGACTTCTGGCCCCCCTGTTACTCCCTCTTCTCCATCACACTAGCCTTCTTGCACTTCTAGAACTTTTAGTTTCCTCTGCCTGGACCTCTCTTCCTCCAACATGTTTACATAATTCTTTCCCTCCTGCTACTCAAACCTTGTCAATACCCTCATTTTCAAGGATGCTTTCCCTGATCACCTTAAATTTCTACTTCAACCCCTGTCCCCACCTCCACTGCTCCTTCCATTTATTTCACTTCTTATCCCCCTCCTTTGTGCCATGCTCCCCACTTAAGTATCTTCCAAAGTTCCACAGGATTTTCATCTTACGGTTTATTCCCTCTCCCCCTTGGGAAGTAAGCTGAATGCAGGAGATTTGTTTTTTATCTATTTCACTGCAATCTAAGTAGTACTGGGTGTGGAGTTAATTAGTACTTAATAAACACTTTGGATGACTAAAAGAATGTGGAGAAAAGGAAATGTCCTTGCATTGCTGGTAAGAATGTAAGCTGATGCAGCCACTATGGAAGACAGTATGGAGATTCCTTAAAAAACTAGGAAAAAAACCACCATATGACCCAGCAATCCCACTCCTAGGCGTAAACCCTGAGGAAACCAAAATTGAAAAAGACTCATGTATCCCATTGTTCACTGCAGCAATATTTACAATAGCTAGAGCATGGAAGCAACCTAGATGTCCATCGACAGATGAATGGATAAAGAAGTTGTGGGACATATACACAATGGAATATTACTCAGCCATAAAAAGGGACATATTTGTGTCAGTTCTAATGAGGTGGATGAACCTAGAGCCTATTATACAGAGTGAAGTAAGTCAGAAAGAGAAAGATAAATATCATATACTAACACATATATATGGAATCTAGAAAAAAGGTACTGAAGAATTTATTTACAGGGCAACAATGGAGAAACAGGCATAGAGAATAGACTTATGGACATGGAAAGAGGGGAGGAGAGGGTGAGATGCATGGAGATAGTAACACGGAAACTTACATTACCATATGGAAAATAGATAGTCAATGGGAATTTGCTGCATGTTTCAGGAAACTCAAATAGGGGCTCTGTATCAACCTAGAGGGCTGGGATGGGGAGGGAGACAGGAGGGAGGTTCAAAAGGGAGGGGATATATGTATACCTATGGCTGATTCATGTTGAGGTTTGACAGAAAACAACAAAATTCTGTAAAGCAATTATCCTTTAATTAAAAAATAAATAAATTTTTAAAAATGGATGATAGTAATTACCAGTACAGTGATTGTGCTATGTGGTCAGTTGCTCAGTCATGTCTGACTCTTTGCGACGCTATGGACTGTAGCCCACCAAGCTCCTCTGTCCATGGGATTCTCCAAACAAGAATACTGGAGTTGGTTGCCATGCCCTCCTCCAGGGGATTTTCCCAACGTTTCCTGAATTTCAGGCAGATTCTTTACCTGATTAGTCACCAGGGAAGCCCAGTACAATGATTAGGTCAAATGAAAAAACACAAAACAGGCAATCTGGGACCTTGGCTATCCTTGGTTGGTAAGCATTATTCAAGTCTAAATGATGTTGGGTTTTCCCAGGAGGCACACGGGCTTCCCTCATAGCTCAGTTGGTAAAGAATCTGCCTGCAATGCAGGAGACCTGTGTTCGATCCCTGGGTCGGGAAGATCCCCTGGAGAAGGAAATGGCAATCCACTCCAGTATTCTTGCCTGGAAAATCCCATGGACAGAGGAGCCTGGCAGGCTACAGTCCAAGGGGTCACAAGAGTCAGACACAACTTAGTAACTAAACCACCACATGTTATCAGTTATTGGATACCTAGAGGGCTGAATTCAGTTAGACAATGAATGAAACAAATGAAAATCTGTACTTCTAATGCTAGTTTAGAAAATTATCCTAAAATGTGAGACTTTTTCAGAGAACTCATAGAAAGTGAGTTCTTCTGAGGAGGTTTTGTGATTATAAAATCTCTATAAGCCATCATGTATTTGGTTAGAGAACTGATCTGAACTTGACTTTGAAGAAAAGGGCGTATTTTAGACTATCTAATAAATAAAATGTACCTGCATTTAAACGTTTTTCTCCACTAGAACGTTAAAAGGAAAGGTTTCAAAACATAAATCCAGTGCCCCAGTGAATTGGCTGCAGTTTTACGATCAACAATAAAAGCTGTCATCTGGTTTGTCAATTACACACCAACGAGAAGGTCTTCACAGAGGTCTCCACACAAAGGACTTTAATGACTCACAAAAAGCCTGCATTAGAATAAGTGTCAAGGCACAGCTAATTAATAAATGCCTGGTAAGGAAAGACTGACATTAATGTAAATTAATGACATTATGGAATATGGTGACAACCTGCAACTGGAGGATTTACATAATCAGTCATTATAGATCCTTTATCTTTCAGGTCAATAACGTGCAGTTTTAAAACAGGCTGATGCGTATTTACTCATTAAGCTGCATCGCCTTATAAGAGAGAGTGTGGGTCGCTGGTTGAATTAATTCATATTTAAATTGTAATAGCAGATAACTGCTTCACAGATTAGAAGTAAAAATACATAAATTCAAAGATGTAGATGAGGTATAGGTCATTGGGAAATGTTTTTGTGCTTCTTATTTGTGTTGTAGAGACAGCTCACGATCTACTAAAACATTATCATAATTGGAGGTTCAATTGAGAAAGAGTCTTAGATCTCTATTTGCCTTGAATTACCTGAAAAGACTGTATCTTTGGCAAGCCTAGAGGAGGCAGAGGGTAGGACGTGAGAAAGAAGACATAAATTTATTACTTTTTATTTGGTTGTAAAAGCACAGCTGAGTCCCAAAGCAAAATGCTAACAGTGATGAGAACAAATGATTTCAGGTCCTAGGTAATCCTCTATGACCCTTAGAAGTGAAAAATCTCTAAGTGATAATTACACTGGACACTTTGAAGTAAATAGTCTATTTTTTGCCCCTAAATTACCACAATCTATCACAAAAATAAATACAAAATGAGGCTTGCTAGTTTGATAAGGCCAATTATATTGACCTGTTTGTTTATATAAATCCAACACCCCCTAAACAATGTTCTGGCCAGAGAGACTCACCCATGTTTATTACAAGAGCACATTTCCTCTGTGCTACAGTATGCTTTCCTAAGTGTCTAGGGGATGGTCTGACGGCAAAGTCTTTACAGCCCAACCTGGAACAACAGGGTTAACAAGGCCTCTGATCATTGCCAAAGTCACCTACACATGAAAGCTTAAACACCTACTTATCTCACTGGCAGTGATAGAGGCCAAATTCCTGCTTTTCAAGATGCACATAAAATTGAGTAGATATTTCTCTTAAAAGCCAATCAAAATGTTTTCAGATTCCCGAATGGCTGTATCTCTTCAGATGAATGGCTTTTCCTGCGTTAGTGAAGTGGCATAGCCCAATATGGAGGAATTTATCATATCATGATGGGTACGCCTTTTAAATAGGCTGCAAGGCAATGCTGTCACAGCATTTGGCTGCACGAAGGCTTCATTTAGGGATCAGTGTTCATCCCTCATTAGCATAGACACTGACTTCCTCCCTCAAGTGACGTTAATATGCATTATAAATGTACATTTAACTTGCTAGCACTATGCCAAGATGTAATGCTATGGGAAAGAATTATACGGGAATTGCTTCGGACAGCCAGCCAATGTATACAGTCAGGATCCTTCAATGTCCCTGCCAGTCAAAATTTCAAAACTCAAAGGTGGGACATGAAATACACAAAAAATACTAATATGTGGAAGTCAGGAAAGGCTGATAGAAACAGATGATCTCAACTGACTGCAACTGGGAATGGTGACATAATAGATTTTCAGTTGTCTGTTGTTGTTGTTCAGTCACTCACACATGTCCGACTCTTTGCGACCCGTGGACTGCAGCACGCCAGGCTTCCCTGTCCTTCATCATCTCCCAGAGCTTGCTCAAACTCATGTCTATCAGGTCAGTGTTGCCATCCAACCATCTCATCCTCTGTCATCCCCTTCTCTTCTTGCCTTCAATCTTTCCCAGCATCAGGATTTTTTCTAATGAGTCAGCTCTTCGCATCAGGTGGCCAGAGTGTTGGAGCCTCAACATCAGTCCTTCCAATGAATATTCAGGACTGATTTCCTTTAGGATTGACTGGTTTGATCTCCTTGCGGCCCAAGGAACTTTCAAGGGTCTTCTTCAACACCACAGTTAAAAGCATTAATTCTTCGGTGCTCAGTCTTCTTTATGTTCCAACTCTCACATCCATACATGACTACTGGAAAAACCACAGCTTTGACTAGATGGACCTTTGTCAGCAAAGTAATGTCTCTGCTTTTTAATATGCTGCATAGGTTGGTCATAGCTTTCCTTCCAAGGAGCAGGTGTCTTTTAATTTCATGGCTACAGTCACCATCTGCAGTGATTTTGGAAACAAGAAAGTAAAGTCACTCTTTCCATTGTTTCTCCATCTATTTGCCATGAAGTGATGGGACCAGATGCCATGATCTTCATTTTCTGAAAGTTGAGTTTTAAGGCAGCTTTTTCACTCTCTTTCACTTTCATCAAGAGGCTCTTTAGTTCTTCTTCACTTTCTGCAATAAGGGTGGTGTCATCTGCATATCTGAGGTTGATATTTCTCCTGGCAATCTTAATCCCAGCTTATGCTTCATCCAGCCTGGCATTTTGCATGATGTACTGTGCACATAAGTTAAATAACCAGGGTGACGTTATACAGCCTTGACGTACTCCATTCCCAATCTGGAACCAGTCTGTTGTTCCATGTTCCGTTCTAACTGTTGCTTCTTGACCTGCATACAGGTTTCTCAGAAGGCAGGTAAGGTGATCTGGTATTCCTATCTCTTGAAGAATTTTCAACAGTTTGTTGTGATCCACACAGTCAAAGCCTTTAGCATAGTCAATAAAGCAGAAGTAGACGTTGTTCTGGAATTCTCTTGCTTTTTGTATGATACAGTGAAAGTGAAAGTCGCTCAGTCATGTCCAACTCTTTGAGACCCCATACAGTCGATGGAATTCTCCAGGCCAGAATACTGGAGTGGGTAGCCTTTCCCTTTTCCAGGGGATCTTCCAAACCTAGGGATAAAACTCAGGTCTCCCACATTGCAGGCTGATTATTTACCATCTGAGCCACAGGGGAAGCCTGGACGTTGGCAATTTGATCTCTGGTTCTTCTGCCTTTTCTAAATCCAGCTTGAACATCTGGAAGTTCTCAGTTCACCTACTGTTGAACCCTGGCTTGGAGAATCTTGAGCAATACTTAGCTAGTGTGCAAAATGAGTGCAATTGTGAGGTAGTTTCAACACTCTTTGGCATTGCCTTTATTTGGGATTGGAATGAAAACTGAACTTTTCCAGTCCTGTGGCCACTGCTGAATTTTCCAAATTTGCTGGCATATTGAGTGCTGCAATTAACAGCATCATCTTTTAGGATTTGAAATAGCTCAATTGGAGTTCCATCACCTCCACTAGCTTGTTTATAATGATGCTTCCTAAGGCCCACTTGACTTGGCACTCCAGGATGTCTGGCTCTAGGTGAGTGATCATACCACCATGGCTATCTGGGTCATTAAGATATCTTTTGTATAGTTCTTCTGTGTATTCTTGCCACCTCTTCTTAATATCTTCTGCTTCGGTTAGGTCCATACCGTTTTTGTCCTTTATTGTGCCCATGTTTGCATGAAATGTTCCCTTGGTATCTCTAATTTTCTTGAAGAGATCTTGTCTTTCCCATTCTATTGTTTTCCTCTGTTTCTTTGCATTGGTCATTTAGGAGGGCTTTCTTATCTCTCCTTGCTTTTCTTTGGAACTCTGCATTCAGATGGGTATATCTTTCCTTTTCGCCTTTGCTGTTCACTTCTCTTCTTTACTCAGCTATTTGTAAGGCCTCCTCAGACAACCGTTTTGTCCTTTTGCATTTCTTTTTCTTGGGATGGTTTTGATCATCACCTCCTGTACAATGTTACATATCTCTGTCCATAGTTCTTCAGGCACTCTGTCTATCAGACCTAATCCCTTGAATCTATTATCATTTCCACTGTATAATCATGAGTTTTGATTTAGGTCATGCCTGAATGCCCTACTGATTTTCCCTACTTTCTTCAATTTAAGTCTGAATTTTGCAATAAGGAGTTCATGATTTGAGCCACAATCAGCTCTCATTCTTGTTTTTCCTGACTGTACAGAGCTTATCCCTCTTTGCCTGCAAAGAATATAATCAATCTGATTTTTGTATTGACCATCTGGTGATGTCCATGAGTAAAGTTGTTTCTTGTGTTGTTGGAAGAGGGTGTTTGCTATGACCAGTGTGCTCTCTTGGCAAGACTCTGTTAGCCTTTGCCCTGATTCATTTTGCCTCCAAGGCCAAATTCACCTGTTATTCCAGGTATCTCTTGACTTCCTTCTTTTGTATTCCAGTCCCCTATAATTAAAAGGACATCTTTTTATTTGTTGTTAGTTCTAGAAGGTCATGTAGGTCTTCATAGTACTGTTCAAGTTCAGCTTCTTTGGCATTAGTGGTTAGGGCATAGACTTGAATTACTGTGATATTGAATGGTTTGCCTTGGAAACAAATAGAGATAATTCTGTCTTTTTTGAGATTGCACCCAATTACTGCATTTTGGACTCTTTCATTAACTACAAGGGCTACTCCATTTCTTCTAAGGGATTCTTGTGCACAGTAGTAGATATCATGGCCGTTTGAATTAAATTCACCTGTTCCAGTCCATTTTAGTTCACTGATTCCTAAAATGTTGATACGCACTCTTGCCATCTCCTGTTTGACCTCCAATTTACCTTGATTCATGGACCTAACATCCCAGGTTCCTATGCAATGTTGTTCTTTATAGCATCGAACTCTACTCTCACCACCAGACACATCCACACTTGGGTGTTGTTTCCACCTTGGCTCAGCCTCTGTAAGAATTCCTTCTGGGGCTATTTCTCCATTCTTCTCCAGTAGCACATCAATTGAGAACTTCATAGTTTGGCTCAGAAAAGAATTTGAGGGGGAGAAGACAAAAAGATACAAGATGCAAAATAATGAATAACTTCTACAAAAATATTGTGTGCAGGATTAGATAGTTTTAATTACTAAATTTTATCAATGGGCTTCCCTTGTGGCTCAGATGGTAAAGCATCTGCCTGCAATGTGGGAGACCCGGGTTCGATCCCTGGGTAGGGAAGATCCCCTGGAGAAGGAAATGGCAACCCACTCTAGTACTTTTGCCTGGAAAATTCCATCGACTGAGGAGCTTGGTAGGCTATAGTCTATCGAGTCGCAAAGAGTCAGACACAATTGAGCGACTTCACTTTCACTTTCACCCCAGATGAAGTTGTTGCAGTCTGTGTTAATTAATTAATTGTTGAAATCCATTTTTAATTGCAACGGAACACACATTTAGAATCCTATTTTCTTAAGAAACAAGTAGAGAATGGAGAAAGCAAAGTAGATTTTAGTTCCAATCCCCCAGAAACTTTTATAGATGCACTAAAGCAGGTCACTAAAAGTGCAGCTTCACTTGAAAATTAGCAGGGTAGAGATCTATGGTGATCATTCACAGTGGCCAGCCTCCCTGTTAGATAGTCCTCTTTATCATTAGAGTCTTAGGTTATTTCACTTTCACCACTTTCATCACTCTTCCATAGGAAGTATCTTGCCTGAAGCCTCTTTTTTTTTTTTCCTTCTTAAAGGAAATAGTTCTTAAACTATTCTCAAATATGTCTAAGGATTATTCAAAATCCTTAGAAGTTTCTATTTTCAGGTTATATGGTGGTAGGCCAATTCACACACTGAGAACAACCAGAAAAGCTATATGGAACACAAAAGTCATCTTCTGATAGTGCCAGAGCATGAGATACCTAAGGTAGAACTGCCATCAGTAGGGAGTTTTGCCCTGGAGGCACTGCCATTTCTGAGTGTGGACAGAAACTGAGCATTAAGATCTGTCTGGACAGAGATCTAACACTAAGGAGAGAGAAACCACGAGGTCTTTCTTTCTTCATTTTTTTTTTTTTTTTGGCTGTACCACTTGGCTTGTGGGATCTTAGTTCCCACATCAGAGATTGAACCTAGGCTCTCAACAGGGAGAGTACAGAGTCCTAACCAGTGGATCTCCAGGGAATTTCCAACTATGAGGACTTTCAAAGGGCTTATGGGCTGGAGTGTGTGATAAAACTAGAGAGTTGAATGGCCTCCAATTTTTGTCAGGTTTCCCCTTAAGATCACTGGTGAATTCTGAAGGTACAGAGTGGTAGAATAAAAAGAAAAGACACAAACTTCTGAGAAGTGGAATGAAATTTTCTTGCTTTTGTGATATTGAGGAAACAAAGATTAGAGTTTAGAATCTGTCAGAGGAAAGGATCTCAACAAATGCACTGGGCTCATCTGAAAGCCCTGGAGGGCTATGATCTATGAACAGATGTGAACAAGGAACAAAGGTATTATTACCAAAACTATGGACCAGTTTTAACTGTTTCCTGACTGGACTAGGTGATTTGCTCCATAATCCTACCTGTTGAGAAGAGGAAACTGTTATTCCTCTTTGGAAAAAAAGGAAAATTCACCTGTAGCCTCTGTAGTTATTTATACAAAATGTCTATCATTCCACATTAAAAAAAATGACTAAAAATGCCAAGAGACAGGACCATTTAATCAATACAAAGAAAAAAAAAAAACTCACAAATATCCAGATAGTAAAGTTAGTAGTCAAAGATTTTAAAATAACTATAATTAATATATTTCAGAAAATAGAGGAAAAGATGGAAAAGAGATGAAAAGATAATTTTATTAAAGAATTAAAATCTTAAAAGTATACAAGTAGAAATTCCAAGCCTGAAATAAGCAATACCTAAAATTTTATTAGATGAGCTAACAGCAGTAGACATAACAAAAAGCAAGATTCATGCACTGGAAGATGATGTCAAAGCATATTTGCTACTTAACATTGTGCTAGAGATCCTCATCAGTGCAATAAAACAAGACGTTGGGATAAAAGGCATAATGATTACAAAGGAGAACTTATATTGCTTATTAACTGCAATTGGCATAATTGCGTGCATAGAAAATGCAAAAAGAATCTACAGGCAACTATTAGAATAAGTCGATTTAGCAAGGCCACTATATACAAGGTGTTTTACAAAATTCAACTGTATTTTTATATACGAGCAACAAATTGATAGAAAATGAAATTTGAACATTTTTACAGAGCACCCCAAACATAAAATATTTAGGAATAAATCAAATACAAACACTGTAACTCAACAGAAATTACAGACAGATTTTAAAGACCCAAGTAAATGGAGAGATATATCATGTTCATGGATTAGATTCTTTATTGCAAAGATATATCCTAGATTGATTTACAGAGTCAATAAATTATGATAAGCGTGTCTTACAGCGTGTGTGTGTGTGTGTTTGCGTGTGCAAATTGACAAGCTGATTCTAAAATCTGTAAGGAGATATAAAGGCCTAAGAATGGTCCAGGAAATATTGAAAATGAACAAATTTAGAGGACTTATACTACTGAATTTCAGATTTTCTACATAATGGTAGCAATTAAAATAGTGTGGTATTGGTGCAAGTGTAGACAAATAGATTAATAGACTAGAAACAGAAGAGAGAGCCTCATGTATATAGTTACTTGATTGATCGTAATAGTTACATTGCACTGCAGTGGGGGAAAGACGGTCTTTTTCTAAATGGTGCCGAGTCAGTTCAATATCTATATTTTTAAAAAATTAATCTCTACCTCACAGCATACTCAAAAATCAATTTTTAATTGATTGAAGGTCTAGATGTACAAATAATAAGTCTTCTGAAGACACATAGGAAAATATCTGCTGACCTTTGAGTTGAGCTGATCTGGAGAGATTGATATCATTATCAGAATCTGGGTCGAGGAGAACTGGCTGCCTGGCTTGTCTGGGTACATGAGGTCTCAGGCAGTCTCACTGTGCCCTCTGGACTAAGTGTGTGTGTTCCCAAGAGGAAGGGAAGGGACCCAGGTCCCAGACGTAAGGAGGGTATGATGATACAAGGAATGATGAAATACACCATAACACTTGGAAACAGAATTCAGGCCCATATGGAGAGAATCAACATCTGAGATACAGACCTCCACACATCCTTCCACCTCAACTTTGCCAATTTCAGTCAATTTGGTAATATAATAATAATAATAATAAAAAATTTTCAAAATAGCTCACTATGTGCCTTTATCATTATGTGTTTTCACTTTTTATTTCACTTGATCTCACAAAACTCTGTCGTGGACGTATGGCAATTATACCCACTTTACAGATGAATATCTTGAGACACAAAAAGGTAAAGTAATTTGCCCAAGGTCTTAGAGGCAAATACTGGTGGAGCCAGGATTGAAACTCAGGCAGTTTAGTTCCCAAAAGAACAGTTTTCATTGCTTCAAAAAGAGCAATTCTGGAGGATGGACTCAGATTGCAATTTCTTCTCCTTTGAGGGAAAGTAACAACATTCTTGAGTTCAACACTGAGTATTAGAAAATCTATTTTGTGTTTCTTACATATCTGGATTTATGAACTAAAGCCTGTACTCTTCATTCTGTAAGGAAGAGTAGAAAAAATACTCTGAAAGAATATATACTATCTGCTAGACAGTTTTGCCAGTACTTTAAGCATTCCCACCTGATAAGAAGAGCCAACTCATTGGAAAAGGCCCTGATATTGGGAAAGTTTGAAGGCAAAAGGAGAAGAGGGAGGCAGAGGATGAGATGGTTAGATAGTATCACCGACTCACTGACATGAATGTGAGCTAACTCTAAGATAGTGAAGGACAGGAAAGACTGGCATGCTGCAGGCCCTGGAGTCACAAAGAGTCAGACACGACTTAGCAACTGAACAACAACAGACAATTTTGCACATGCAATCTTGAAAATGTGGCAATTTTATTTAAATTTTATGTATGAAGACAGAGACACATAGAGATTTATATAGAGAGTTTATATATATATGTATAAAATGGCAAAATTGAGATTAAATTTTGGGATTCCTCATCATCTCTGGTTCATTGCTATTTTCACAATGAACAGTCCCAGCTCATTCCAGAATGAGCTCAATGAAAATTAAATGTCATTAATTAGTAGATAACAAAAATTTCACCTTCAAGTATCTTTTGGTTTCTAGTTACAAACGATCATGAAAAAAATAATTTGTGAATATTGCCTAATTATTTTCTAAGTTAAAGGTACATGTGATTTAACCAAAGAAATCAGATATGATTTACTGTGGTTTCTAACCCAACTTCTAGATAGAATGGTGACTCCTAGAGATTTCCTTTCATCCAAGAGCCCAATATTTTTCAAGCTTCCTGAGACCACTATCATTTTAAACCATGCCTTTCTGGAGAAGAATATTTCCACAGCAAAACTGCCTTGTGTAATTAAGAAAAAGAAGAAGATAAATAAAGCAGGTGTTGTATGCCACCAGGAGGAAAAAGAAAGCTTCTATGGCCCTTCTGTATCAAGAAAGCTGAGCACGGAAGAGTTGATGCTTTTGAACTGTGGTGTTGGAGAAGAATCTTGAGAGTCCCTTGGACTGCAAGGAGATCAAACCAGTCAATCCTAAAGAAAATCAGTCCTGAATATCCATTGGAAGGACTGATGCTGAAGCTGAAACTCCAATACTTTGGCCACCTGATGAGAAGAACTGACTCATTTGAAAAGACCCTGATGATGGGAAAGATTGAAGGTGGGAGGAGAAGGGGATGGCAGAGGATGAGATGGTTGGATGGCATCACTGACTCAATGGACATGAGTTTGAGCAAGATCTGGGAGTTGGTGATGGACAGGGAGAGCTGGCATGCTGCAGTCCATGGGGTTGCAAAGAGTTAGAACTGAACGACTGAACTGAACTGAATTGATGGCCCTTCTGGGTTTCATTTCTGGGCAACACATTCTTTACTCCTCAATAGCAGATAAGGGATAATTTTCCCAACTAGATCAGTTTTCCTCATGTAGAAACTTTCATGAAGGTTTTGGGCTTCAAGTTAAATCCTGAGTCTTCGTGGATTGACAGGACTTTCTAAGATGAGGTATGCGGAAGGTTTTCAATGTGAGAAATGGTGCCATGTTACTGATGATCTAACATAATCTTTACAGATAATCTTTATCTCATTTAATCTCTACAATAAACCAACAGGAAGGCTTTCTTTCCAACTTAATGAGGATAAAACCAGGGCTCAGAAAGATTGGGTTACCACCCCACCATCACAAAGTTAGTAAATGGTAACACTGAGATTTGAACTTGAGTATTTGGTGATTTCAAAATTCATATTCTACGAATTTGGGGAAATTTCTCCTCAATTTTCAAAAAAGGATCAATGGGTATTGAGTGTCCTGATATACTGGAATTTTTTTGAAGACTTAGAGAAACATGAACCTCAATTAGCAATTTGAAACTAACTTGATGAATGATATACAATGATAGCACATGAATTGTACTTCACCTTTCTTCATTTCTTGAATAGTAGGACAGTTCCTTCAATTATCTTGGTCCTTTAAACATGCTTTGGATATCCAAAGGCACACTGCTTCTGCAACAAAGCATGCTCAAATTATCAGACTCCCAAACCACTTAGCAGGGCTCCATAGTAGAGAGTGTGTTTCACTCTAAAATGACTAAAAATCGTGTGTCTCTAGATAACTACTAAATCTTAATCAGTATTTTCCAGTTCAAATGAAACACTTCTTCTACTTGTTTTAAGGGCATTGGTTGCTATAAGTATTCACATTAATGCCAGTGTATCAACTACAAATTGTTGCCAAAACAAGTGACTACTAATTTAGTTGTTTAAAAAAAACACAAATTTATTATCTTACAGCCTTGAAACAGAACTGCTGGTTTCACTGGGCTGAAAACAAAATGTAGGCAGGGCTACATACCCTCAAGAGGCTCTAGGGTACTAAAAAAAATATTTAACTGAGTAAATTTTAAGAATTTTATTGGTTTTATTTAAGGATTCAATGAATCAGACAGCATTCAATCTAGCAGTTAGAAAGGAACTCTGAGGAGCTACACAAAATGAAAGATTTTTATAGGCAGAAGGGAGCAGGAACAAGAAAGTTATACTAGGCAAAAAAGTGGTTGATTGTAAGTTTACTTTTCTTTAGGGGTCTAATCAGGCAGGTTACCTAACTAGTGCTGATCTGATTGACTATTATAACTCCATTTCTGGGAGAGCTGAAACTGTAATTAAGTGCTGGTTGGGTAACATGAGGCTTAGCAGAAACTTACTCCATTTGGGACCGTTGTCTTAAGGGGAAAACCACTTTCTCATCTTTTTCAGCACACAGAACTGCGTTCCTTGACCCATGGCCCCTCTTTCCATCTTCAGAGTCAGCAATGTAGCATGTTCAAATCTTTCTCTTTTCATCAACCTATAGCGTCTATTCCTCTGACGTCCTCAGTTCAGCTCAGTTCAGTCGCTCAGTTGTGTCTGACTCTTTGCGACCCTACGGACTGCAGCACACTAGGCTTCCCTGTCCATCATCAACTCCCGGAGCTTTCTCAAATTCATGTCCATCGAGTCAGTGATGCTATCCAACCATCTCATCCTCTGTCATCCCCTTCTCCTATTTCTGACCTCTTATTTCCCTATTATAAGAAGCTCTGTGATGACATAGTGCTGCCAGGATAATTCAGGATGATTTACTCATCTCAGAATCCACAAGGCACCTTTGCCACATAAAGCATCATTCATAGGTTCCAGGATTAGAACATGTGCATCATGTTGTCAGGAGTAGGGGTCGTTACTCAACTCAGCACAGCCAGACAATATTTTCTATTTTATATTTAATGGAAAAGAGACTTTAAGCCATATTATTGATGTTAAACTATTTATAAGCATTTTGGGAGTGGCTTATTTTTCAATCAAGCTAATTGTAAATAGTCATTATTAAATAAGTATTTTCTTTGGAAAATCTAACAATAAACCAAATTAACAGTAATGGATTAAGCTCCACTTCCTTGAGAATTGCATGGTAATTGTTTTCCAAAGATGTATTGCTGCTTACCTCTTTGGTGAAATAAATTTGAGGAGTCTCACCCTCAAATGGTAAAGAATAATAAAAATAAAATCATTTAATATCAGCCACTTGTGATGTGGAGGGTTTTGGGTTACAGTTTTTAAAAAGCTTTTCACAAAACCAGGAAGTTGCAATAAAATTTGAATCAATGTCATTCAGATGTCTTTGCAAGGCAAACAAAGCTCTATCAATTGAACAACCAAACTCTTGTTCAAATTAATCAGTAGGAACTTGATAAATTCCACTGAGGTAGAAAATTAGCATTTTGCATGTTTCCCAGATTTTGATTTCATTTGGGCGTCTGGTCATGAATTATAACCACTCTTCTTGGACTCGAGCTATTTCACTTGAAATCCATTATTTCTAGCAGAATTTTGAGTCTTGTTAGGGAAATGCTGGCTATTTCCATTTTGAGCATCTGCACTGCAGCTCTATTATTAACATGGAGCTCATTTAAAAAGAAGAAGAATTAGATTTTTGTCTTTGGGGCAGGGGGGAGGGGTGGGTGGTAGTGACTGGAGCGTTAGTGAAACAAACATGTGCACAGGGCTGCTTCCAATTGACACAGCTGTCATGTAAATAGCGGTCCCTGCTGTATAGCTAAGGGATCCTGGGCTTAAAGACCTTGTAGCCATATGTAAACAATGCAGGGCTGATGACAGGTTTACAGCAGTGGAGACAACGTGTGCAGCTGTTTCATCCTCCTTCCTATAGTGAGATACAAATGTTCAGGAGGCAAATCACAGATGCTTAGAACTGCCTTCTAGAAGCTTACAGGGCTAGTCCTGCTTTTGTGATGTGCTTTGCATCACTGCCTTACAGGTCAGCTGGTACAGCCCAAGGTGTGAATATTTCCTTGCAGCTTCCCTGCTGGTTTTCTCCCTCCCTCTCTTTTCCTCTCCTCCAGCTTCAGCCCACAGTTGCCCTTAGGGACAGTTAGCAAAGTGTTTCAGTGCCTAGCCCCCGCCCCAGCATGCTGCATCCATTTAGAGGGCTCCTCATATCAAAAGATCTAAGAGAATAATGCCTAGATAAGACATTTACTCTGTTCCCTGATTATTGCATTTTCTTCACAGCAATATTCCCAGGATCCAGCCCAGACTCCTTATCAAGAATCAAATAGGAAATATAATATTATTTCAGCCAGTTTCACTTAGTAAAAGTGAAAGCTCCTGTGGATGTGGAAAAAATGATTATGCATATGTCAGTTTGGAAGGAAAAAGTTTGCTTTCTCTTTCAGCTTTTGAATTAAAACTGAGGTGACTATGCATATTCTTTTCAGGCACTAAACTCTTCATTTTGACTTTTGGATACTTATTTGTATTCTTCTGGTAAACACAGTATTTCACAATCTGAATTACTCAGAGCTCAAAATTATTTTATGTTTTCTCATCACATCATGTGTTTATGGACTCAAGACTGTTTTTTAGGCATTTTCCTCCTTATTTAGTACATTCAGATTTGGGGTTTCTACCATTAGACTAAATTAATTTATGTCCAAGCATAATCACTTATTAAATCTGTGATTCTGGACAAATTACTCAAATTATCTAAGCTTAAAATTCCTTACTGTCAAATAAGGATGATAATATTGTTTATCTCTTAGGGCTGTTTTGAGGTTTTACTAGACAATCTATACCAAGTCTTTGACTTCTGGTACATAAGAAGCACCCATTAAATATAAACTATGCTTAGGGAAAATCCCCTGGAGTAGGGAATGGCTACCCACTCCAGTATTCTCACCTGGAAAATTCCATGGAGAGAGGAGCCTGTCAGGAGGTCCATGGGGCTGCAAAGAGTCAAACATGACCGAGCAAATGAGCACACACACGATCCTCATAAGTTAAGAACATTGGTATAAATTAGGGCCTCTTACTAAAGGAAAAATAAAAGCTTACCATACCCACACAAGAACATCTTCCCAACTTCCAACCACATAACTTCCAAAGATTTACCGACAAATAGAGAGTCCCCACTACCCCCACACCAAAAACCACCGCCTGTTCTGGATCCAAGATACTATATAACATTCAAGGAACTTCCTCTTTCAACCCATAAATCTGGACTCTATTCTTTTTGAAAAATACTGGTGCAGGGATATAAATAAATGCAACCCAGAACTTGGCGAGTCCCTACTTTAATGAGAATGGAGTAGCAAGTTCTAATTGATGGGCCAAGCATTTTAGGTTGTTAGCAGTATGAGTGCACATGTTCAGCTACATATTGGGTTGAAAAAGCTTTTGCAGACAGGAATAGGAATTTAAACACTCAGAATGTTCTCTTTTTTTGGAAAAGTTAATTCTCGGTTCCATCAACTGAAACACAAGTCAACCTTTTAGGGTTTATTAATGCAAATGGTAGGGTGCTAAGTTGTTTTAGTCATATCCAACTCTTGGCAACCCCATGGACTCTAGCCCACCAGGCTCCTCTGTCCATGGGATTTTCCAGGCAAGAATACTGGAATGGGTTACCATTTCCTCCTCCAGGGGATCTTCCCAACCCAGGGATTGAACCTGAGTCCCTTAGGTCTCCTGCATTGGCAGGCAGGTTCTTTACCCCTATCAGATTAATGTAATGGTATTATGTTTTAAATTTGAAATTTCAATTGTTCGTATAGGAAACAATTGACTTTTGCATATTAATTTTGTGTTCTGCAACCTTTCTATAATCATTTATTAGTTACAACTTGGGTTGTGTATTTTTGGTTCATTCTTTGGGATATTCTACATATGTGAATGCATTTTTACTGTCAATATGCATTGTCTAGGCTCTGTGAAGAATTGTGTGCATTTCAGTTCAGTTCATTCACTCAGTCATGTCTGACTCCTTGTGACCCCATGGACTGCAGCATGCTAGGCCTCCCTGTCCATCACCAACTCCCAGAGCTTACTCAGGCTCATGTCCATCGAGTCAGGGATGCCATCCAACCATCTCATCCTCTGTCTTCCCCTCCTCCTCCCATCTTCAATCTTTCCCAGCATCAGAGTCTTTTCCAATGAGTCAGTTCTTCTCATCAGGTGGCCAAAGTATTGGAGTTTCAGCTTCAACATCAGTCCTTCCAGTGACTATTCAGGACTGATTGATTGACTGGTTGGATCTCCTTGCAGTCCAGGGACTCTGAAGAGTCTTCTCCAACACCACAGTTTAAAAGTATCAATTCTTCTGTGCTCAGCTTTCTTTGTAGTCCAACTGTCATATCCATATATGACTACTGGAAAAACCATAGCTTTGACTAGACGGACTTTTGTTGGCAAAGTAATGTCTCTGCTTTTAAATATGCTGTCTAGGTTGGTCAAAGCTTTTCTTCCAAGGAGCAAGTGTCTTTTAATTTCATTTGGTAAGCACTTGGTAACCCTAATATTTTCCATACTATATGCAATATATGATTAAATTAACATTAATAAGTAGATAATATTTTCTTTGGATGCTTTGAATCCAGGAGAAAGCAACAATTTCTTAAAAGTCATCTTTAACATCTTTCTGCTGATTGCTAATGGGCTTCCTTGATGGCTCAGTGATAAATAATGTTGGGAAGATCCCCTGGAGAAAGAAATAGCAACTCACTCAAGTAATACTGCCTGTGAAATCCCATGGACGGAGGAGTCCGGTGGGCTATAGTCCATGGAGTCACAAAGGAGTTGGACACGACTTCACAACTAAACAACAATTGCTAATATCCCATAATAATAATATGAAAGTCATCCATGAGCCTTGGTCAGGAGACTGAGTGGGACTTACAGTATTGCTTTGTTTTCATTGAATTTCTTTTTATGGTTACTATATATTTAAGGCAAGTGATATTAATTTTTCACTTATGGTACTCATTTTAATTTTACCTTTTAAATTAATGTCTTTAGGTATAAATAGTAAATTGATACAAAGAAAAAATATAAAGTAATTAATTGTGGAGATTTATGTGGTTTGGCAAATGTCCTGAAGGTGATATACTGGAACTAAGTGTTGGCATAAATAAGTCAGATTCATAAATCAATTTGCAGAGATAAGATAGTTATTAGTGGTTCTGAATAGTTATTAACTGTCATGACCCCAGGCAAAATTATTAAGTGGACAACAATTGTTGGTCAATAAGCTCTAATTACATTTAGGCTGTATAATCTTGGTGGCTAACATAAATGCTTGGCTTAGAGTAGAATTCAAAGAACATTTGTGGCACCAATGAGTGGATGAATGAATTCTGCATCCTCATCATCTACCTGGCATCACCTCCCCAAACCCTGAAATCTCTTCTCTACCTACCAAGTACCTACATCCCTGGTTCTGCCCCTTGGCTATCACAGTCCCCCTGAGAAACCTCACCTGCATCCTGGAGTTCAAAATTACCTCAAACTCCTCCTACAGTCAAGGCCCCCTACCAAATTTGGCTTGTTATTAAAAGAATGAGGTTTTGAAATCATGCATGCTAAACAATAGTAGGATGGATATCTCTAATTGTCTCAGGATAGATTGGATTTTAAAGGAAGTCGTTACGAATCCCAAATAATGTCTGCTTGATAAAGTGCCTTAGTGAAAATCATCTTAAGACAAGAAGCCTTTGAAGTGCATCTTTTACATGCCAACAGCCTGGGAGAAAAGAGCGACCACGTCATTCATTTATCCTACTTTCGAAATCACTGTCCGAGTGCACGAAAACTGGAAGGGTTGCACAAAATCTTCTTAACTCTACCTGACTGTGTTTCAGAAGCAACTTGGGAACTTTTGAACATTGCAAATCCTTGCAATATACTTTCCATATATTTGCCTTCCATTCTGCCTGACCCACTGAGTTTAAATGACCTACCTGAGGTCAGGTAGACAGCTGGAGAACACCTGGAACAAGCTTTCCCAACTACAGGCCTCTTCCTGTTATGAAGACTACAGAGATTGAAGCTTTTGCTAAATCACAGGATTCTTAGTTTTTAAGAAAGGAAAATATGCTTGCTAACAAAAGGTATTTTTAAAACAACTTGATATTTTGAGGTGTTTTCCTTGCATGATTGATAGGAAACATCCCATTCAGAATACATCTGTTTGTTTAATTGGTTCATCTGTGGAAGAAAAGTTTCATGGGCGTGGGAACTTGTTTTACCCATTTTTTATATAGCATCCAGCTGTCCATAATGTATCTAATTATTGGCTGAAATAATAAACTGTTACAAATAGTAATAAATTAACGTTTACTGAACTATAATTATGCACTTGTACCATTCTAAACCCAAATACATGAGTTATAAGAAACTCGAGGTAGATAATACCATTAAAATGAATTAGTGAGTGAAGAAATGAATGAACGAGGGGATAGTAAACAGATGAGTATAAGCAATTCAGCCACTATTAGGACTCATTTATTATTGGTTATTGGAGACTCCACCACACACAATAGAATTTTCTTGAAATAAATTGCTAGTCATTCACAAGGAAGTATCTGTTTATGATGGAAATACAAGCCCATCCAAGAGCTGGGAACATTTAATGTAGTCTACAAAGCAATAACTAATATAAGGTTGTTTTCCTACAAGGAGAAATAATTAATAATCCAAATTATATCATTATGAACTTTCAAAGGCATCGAATTTTGTCAATTTTGTGTGTCTGAGATAACTAATGAAGCTAAACTTTTTATCTTTTTCTCTGCAAGAAGCATTTGCCTTTAGATGAAAAGATACACTAACGACATCAAAATCAATTCATAACATTCAAAATATCCTACTCCAAGAATTGGAGTTTTTGAATATTTCTAATTGTAGTGTTGTTCTAATGAAAATGTTTTAAGTTATGTGTCTACCTGAAAGGAAATTCTCAAGACATATTATATTAAACTTCACAGTGTGTATAGTTCCAGTTTCACACTTGCTAGATTTATAGCGTCACATTCATTGTGAGAGAGTGGTTATTTACTGTGTTTTATCTTGTGCCTTTAATCTGAAGGTTTCCATATCCTTGCTGATACTGGTAATTTTCAGTATGTGCTAGAAATAATGACTGTCTACGACACATTGAATATTTTCATACTGTGCTCTCTCTCTAATGGGGTCACAAAGTATTTAAGCACAAAGAATCTGTAGTCACTCTGCTATCTACAAACAAAACAGAATGCATGGAATTTTAGTGCAAAATCCTAATAAATAAGTATTTCTTGCTCTAATGCCAGACATACCTTAGCAGAGACAATTTGGTGGAACTGAGTCTTTTTTAATGGAAATATTTTGCCTAGAACAAGGTTATATATATGTATATATATATATATACATATATATGTGTGTGTGTGTATATATATATATATATATACATAAAATCAAGGAAGAAATGTTTCAAATCGCTAATTTTTATGCATGCATTATCTTTTCTATAGCTCAATGGCAGTAGACCATGTATTTGCCAACCTCTGCAGAATGCCATCACACTGCTCCCCCATGCAATGAAGTATAGTAGAAACCTACCGATCCTGCTGTGTCTCTGCTAATGAGATCTACTTGGTGAAATGCTCATTCATTAAAAACCCAAGAACAGAAATAATGGGATACATGGGAATTGAAGCTCCAAAAAATCTCAACACTAACACAGTCCAAATCATAATCAAATCATAGTTAATAAACAGCCACATATACTCAGACCATTTAACCATCATGTAGCCAGAACTCTTGCAGTAAATAAATTCTGTCCACCTCACTTCTAGGACATAGAATTCAAGCAATGATTTAATTAGATAGTGACTGGGGAACTAGAAGGGACAGCCAGTAATGGATTCACACCAGAGGCAAGCATTTTACTGTCTCTTCAATACTGTTACTGTACACTAATTAATGCCAAACTCAAATCAAATAAATATCCATTTTATTTTGACTTTTTGACATATGCAAACATTTGCTTTCAGGAAGCAAAATGACTTTAAAAAAAAAAAAATCATGACCACTCAAAAAACACCCAAATTCCCATGTGCTTCCAGGGAGATTTGAACACTTCCCCTTTCCTGTAATTATACTGTATTAGAAATTATTTCTTAATACACTCATCAGGGAAATAGCTTGTGCCAAAAAGATAAAATGATGCTTACTTTGTTTAATTATTTAATAACTACCTAGAAAGAAAAGGGAAAATGAAGGAAGGAAAAATGAGTTTACTGAATGCTTCTTGGAGTTAGATATTTTCAAGTTTATTATTTAATTAAAACTAAGCCTGCTAGGCATTGTTATTATGATCACCCCACTTTAGAGTGAAAGGTGAAAACCTGAAGGTCTAAGTATGACCTGAAGGTTAATGAATATTCTGTCATGAGAGATAATTCATTTGTTTAAATACATGTTTACTGAGTTGCTGCTTTGTGTGAGGCATTATTCACAGTGCTACAGAAGCAGCGGTGACTCACAAAGTTCTGTCCTTGTAAGAATAAAATTCTGATGAAAAGACAGATAATTACAGATTGTGGTAAATGCTATAAGACAAATCAAGAAGATACTGTTGCAAGAGAGGGTAACTAAGTGCGAAAGTCTTCATTAGTTGGGAGGAGAGGCTAGTCTGTTTTAAGGAGGTAAAATTTGAACAAACTGAATGTGTAGAAGTCAATCATGTGGAAAGTTCTAGCATTAGTGCTCCAAGATGAATAATAAATGCAGAGCCCAAGAGGCAGGAAGTTGTTTGATGTATATGAGGAACAGAAAGGTTAACCTCACACAAGTTAATGAGTTTAGGACAGATTAGCCAAGTTGAGGGTATAGACTAGGGCCAGGTCTTACAGGACCTTGAAGACCATAATAGCATATTTGGCTTTTATTATAAACATACTGAGAAGCCACTGATGGGTTTTCATGTATTTTTAGGTGTTTTAAATATTGCCCAAGTTGATTTAGAAAACAGATTGCAGACCTTCTGTTTTTGGTAGTCGCTGACAATGAATTGCAAATAACCCACCTGCTGAGCACAAGACAGACAAGATATAAAACTCATCTGCCTGAATACATTAGGAAGAAAACAAAACATGAGAAATTATATGTCTTGAGTTCTTTGTAAGAAGGAAACCTAGGTAAGTGAACCAGACATTTGGGGCAGCTTTTCTGCAAGAAGTTTCCACTAATTCCAGAAGAAAGAATCAGCAGAGTGAGGAGTTGAACAGAAGTTTTTAAGTCTTCCAGGGTCAGAGGACAAATACAGGCACACCTCAGAGATATTGTGGGTTTGGTTCCAGATCACTGCAAAAAGTGAATATCACAATAAAGAACATCACATGAAATTTTTTGGTGCACATGCAATGTCATGTTTGTGTTTAACATAATATAGAAATTACATTTACACTATAGTTTATTCAGTGGACAATAGTATTATGTCTTGATTGAAAAATACTTTATTACTAAAAAATACTAAACATTATTTGAACCTTAAGAAGTCACAGTAGTAACATCAAAGATCCCTGATCACAGATCACCATAACAAATACAGTAATAATGAAAAGCTTGAGGTATTTTGAGAATTACCAAAATGTGACACAGACACAAAATGAGCAAATGCTGTTGGGAAAATGGCATGATAGACATTCTCAATGCAGGATTGCTACAAACCTTTGAGGGATTAAAAAAATATACAGTATCTGCAAGGCACAGTAAAGCAAAGTTCAGTAAAACAAGGTATACCTGTATTGAACTTCAATGTCTGCCAAGGATTGGGAGCTTGAACAAATGTGCATGAATTGGGATTCTGAAGACTACATCTTACTGGCAAATGTAATGAGAAGCAGACCAGTTGTTGAATTTATAAAGCCTCGCTTCAAATAGTCTCAGTCCTTGTTGGATTAAATTGATCTATGGCTAACTTGTGTTCCAGAATATCTGGCAGTAGCAAATAAAAACGTTCTCTAGACAAGGAGAATGCTACCCTAGGCCTGAAATTATTTTACAACTTTTCATATACATATCCATAACAAACACACAAAAGATTTTTAATCTGTGTGTTTTTAATTAAACACAATGTAATAAAAGCTATGAGAAATAACAGATAATAGTACAAGAAGCATCGGCAATCCAAACAATGGGGTTATCAAACAGACATTTAAAGAAAAAAAGGACACTATTGAGAACTTGGCTGAGAACTGAAAATCATATAAATAACCAAATGAAAATCCTAGAATTAAAAAATATAACTAAGGTCTCAATGCGTAGAGGCGAGAGTTGGCTTAACAGTAGAGTGGATACCAGTACTACTAGTATCTGGTGCTAGTGGTAAAGAACATGCCTGCCAGTGCAGGAGACTTACGAGACACAGGTTCAACCACTGAGTCAGGAAGACCCCCTGAAGAAGGAAATGGCACCCCCTCCAGTATCCTTGCCTGGAAAATCCCATGGATAGAGGAGCCTGGCAGGCTGCAGTCCATGGGGTCACAAAGAGTTGGACACGAGTAAAGTGACTTGGCATGCAGATACTAGTAAAGAGAGAATAGGTAAAGAGAAAATATGCTTAAAAGTAAATATCAAGAATAAAGGAGAAACAAAAGAATGGAAGATATATGAAAGAAAGCAGAAAGCATCTAGTTAAAGAATCTACAATAAAAGAATTCTAATTCCAGAAGGAAAGGTGATAGAAAAGGAGGCATAAGTATGCTTGAAGAAATGATTTTCTAAAACTGATAAAGGGCATCAAGTTAAAGATGCAGAAAACCTTAAAAACACCAAGTAAGATCAAAACAAAGAAAACCAAATATACAGGAACATGCAAAAACATACAAATAGAGATTACCCTGGAGGTCCAGTGACTAAGACTCCCAACGTAGGGGACCCAGATTTGATCCATGATCAGGAAACTAGATTGCACGTGCCACAAGGAAGTGTTCGCGTACCACAACTGAAGATCAGTGAACTGCAACTAAGGCCCAGTACAGCTAAATAAATAAATAAAAACATACAAATAAAACAAAATAATTCCCTAAAGGAATTCACTAAAGGAAACAACAGACATTGCCAACTGAAGGAGGTGGGGACTCCCAGAAAGGAGAGAAACTGTTACGGCCTGAATTTTGTCCCCCTGCTTCCAATTCATCTGTTAAAGCCCTAACTCCCAAGGTGACTGTGTCTAGAGGCAAACGTTTAAGGAGATGTGGTCAAAGAGCTCATCAGGGTGTATCTCTTATCTGATAGGATAGGTGTCCTTTTAAGAAAAGGAACACTCCAGAGATTCCCTGTCCATGTGCACACACAATAAAGGACATGTGTGGACACAGTGAGAAGGCAGCTGTCTGCAAGTCAGGAAGAGAGTTCTCACCAGAAACCAACCCTGATGGTACCCTGATCTTGAACTTTCAGCCTCTAGGACTGTGGAAAAATAAGTTTCTGTTGTTTAAACCAGCCAGTCTGTAGTATTTTGTTATAGCAGCCCAGGCTGACTAATGCTCCAACTTCTTTGTGGACATTCTGGTAATAGCTGTGTGTGTGTGTGTGTGTGTGTGTGTGTGTGTGTGTGTGTGTGTGTGTGTGTATGGTGGGTCTTGCCAGGTGGGGCAGTGGTAAAGAATCTGCATTCAATGCAGGAGGTGCAAGAGACACAGGTTGGATGTTGGATCCTTGGGTCAAGAAGATCCCCTGGAGTAGCAAATGGTTACCCTCTCCAGTATTCTTGCCTGGAAAATTCCATGGACAGAGGAGCCTGGTGGGCTACAGTCCATGGGGTTGCAAAGAGTCAGACATGACTGAGCGCACACACACATATATATGGTACAAAGAGGTTTACAATTAAAGGCTGAAAAGGGAGAACTGAGATTGGAGCTTCTGCCCACCACAGGAACAGTTTCTGTACCCTAAATGGTTTCTCATCCTTGTTTCCTGCCCCTACTCTCAACTTGTATCTGCAAGGTACTTGCTAGGGGACATGGGGGAGGTTCAAATGTACTGCCCTTCACCAACTTTCACCAGCCTCCTGAGATAGGAGGGTCTCTCTCAGTTCACCTTCTCTGCTTTCACTCTTAGGCAGGTTGCTGTCTTACACACAGCAGAAAATTTCATACACCTGAGAGGACTCCATGGCTCTCATACACCATGAGAAAGTGTGGGGAGGTGGGTGCTGACCTTCTCTGTGGCCAGGGCTCCTCACGTTTCTAATCTCCCATACCAGCTCACACTTTATTAACAATACTTCACCAATTTGGCGTGGATTTTCCTTATTTCTCGTTCCTCCATTCCCTCCAGGGATGAAAACTACCATGTCAGTCCTCGGTAAGCAATAGCTTATCCTTCATTTAGCTTTCATATTTCTTGGCTTTCCAACGGGTTAAAGAGCACATTACGTGTTTTGCTCTGTTTTGTTTTGTATTTAGCTATTTCACATCGCATTTAGTGTTAGCTTGAGTATGATAAGTTTATATATCATATATTTTAGAAGATAATAATTTTAGAGCTTATATTATTTTCCTTACAGAACAAATATCTCGCATTTCTTCCCTCTATCTGTAATAAAAGTGAAAGACTAAAAAAGTTATAACAGAAAACTTAGGTGATTTTCATACACATTATACACAGTTTTTTAATGTAAGCAATTTTTTGAGGAAAGGGAAATGAAAATGCATTGCAGTTGCAAAATTACTTTTCGTCAAAATGCTTAAATTTGCTTGGTAGAAATGAGCTTACTATGTGACATGCATTTTTCAGCTTTTAATAATTTTTAATCATTTGTATAGGGAATGCATCATTATAAAGGACATCAGGATACCCAAGGACATCAAAGATATCATTAAATGAAGGCATCAAGGAAAGGAGGGGAAAAATTACTCTTCCTCGTTAAATAAAAAAAAATTATGTCAATTCTGCGCTCAGGAAGACATGGTCCAAATATTCTAATGCTGTGGTATTGGGTTTGTTTGTTTATTTTGATGATATGGCCAGAAACCCAATGCTGAAACTTGGAATAAAATGTGTGAGCACGCTCAGTCATGTCTGACTCTTTGGGACCCCATGGACTGTAGCCCACCTGGCTCCTCTGTCCATGAGATTTTTCCAGGCAAGAATATTGGAGTGGATTGCCATTTCCTTCCCCAGAGGGTCTTCCTGACCTGTGTCTCCTGCATTAGCAGGCAAATTAATTGCCACTGAGCCACCTGAAACTTGGGGAAAATCTTAAACACGTAATCTAGAAAGGTGATCACAGCCAATGGTTACCATAGCACTGGACCGACAAGTACAGAGTCCATGATTTTTTTTGCTTTCATATAGAGTAGAGGGCAAATACAGGTGTTCAAGATCCTGTCTGTGTTGCTCAGTTGTGCACTTAATGCTTACAGTCCCTAGGATATAGTAGTATCTCAAGTGGTTGAAATATAATGATAACATAAATATATCAATTTCTCATTCTGAGATTATAATCAGCTTTTTCTTTATAAGAATATTTATCTATTGACTCCCAGTCTGAAACTCTATTCTATTATCATGAGGATCTGAAGAATTGAGAAGAATAAGTTGAGAAAACAAAAGGTGGAAAATGCTTGGAGTTATAGGGGACTTTAGTTCACAATTTAATGATGAGTATGTTTGTGTAGGTGTTAAGACCCATTGAGTTTATGTGATTTGCTCAAAGTAACAGAACTGGATAATGGCAGAGCTAAGGTGAGAGACTTACTTAGACATAGAGATCTGTGTTCTTTACCCCCAGTGCTAGATAAGAAGGTTGATTTTGGAATTAGACAGATATGAATTCAAATCTCAACTTTGCTATTTACTAGCTATATGACATTCAGGTAAGTTACTGATGGTGCCTGAACCTCAGTGTCCTTATTTGTCAAGTGAGGATAAAAATAGTATCTACTACTCCTTTGGATTATTGTGAGGATTAAATAAGAACATATGTAAAGCTCTCAGTATTGTGCTTTCACATGGTGTGTTAGTTGCTCAGTCATGTCTGACTCTGCTGCTGCTGTTGCTACTAAGTCGCTTCAGTCGTGTCCAACTCTGTGCGACCCCATAGACGGTAGCCCACCAGGCTCCTCCGTCCATGGGATTTTCCAGGCAAGAGTGCTGGAGTGGAGTGCCATTGCCTTCTCCGATGTCTGACTCTGCAACATCATGAACTGGAGCCCTCCAGGCTCCTCTGTTTACGGGATTCTCCAGACAAGAATACTGGAGTGGGTAGCCATTCCCTTCTCCAGGGGATCTCTCCGACCCAGGGGTCGCACCTGGGTCTCCTGTATTGCAGGCAGATTCTTTACCATCTGAGCCAGCACCTAATCAATTTCCATTTGTTGCCATTGATGTTATTGATATGTACACTCTTCACCTACACATGGACAATGAGTTTGCTTCTCTGTCTAAAGGAAAAAATATAGCTGATAAAATTCTCACAAGGCAATTAATCAGAAATCTTAGTGCAAATTATCACAGTGATATTGGCTCCCTATTTGGAGTAAGGAAAGTTTTGTGGAAGTTATCAAAAGAATACTTTCTTTCCTTAAGAGATTCAAAGGTCTAGTTTTTTCAGGCCTAAATATTGTAAGTAATGCTGCAAAACAGACAAATTTCCCATGTCCTATAAGAAAACAAACACCAGTTGTATATTTATCCCACACAGCTTAAGTGGATCTCTTTATTTTGTGTGAGGGATTTCTGAGACAAACAACAACAACAAAATCTTAGATGTTTTTTGCAACATATTTTGACAGTGCTAGGGTGTCAACTCACTAGCTCTTGAATAAAAATAAGAACCAGATTAAATTACAGACTAAAATATATTAGTATGTAATTTGTTACATACTAAAATACATTACATTTGTTTTTGTCAATAAACCATAGGCACATAAATCATCTTAATAGGCATGTAGAGAACCCCTGTATTTATAATAATCTCTTCTGTGTATTTAGGGGTTACTTTAAAAGAAAGTGAGGTTAGATTTGTTGTTGACAATGTAAGAGTGATTAAAAGAAAGGTGATAATTGGAGCCAAAAGAATGAATGAAATTATCCCAGGGAGCAAAGAGCCCAGGACAGATCCTTAAAGAAATCCTGACTGAGGAGATCAGCAGAAGCAAAGGGAACTATAGAGGAGAGAAAGAGCAAGAACAACTTTGAAGGAAGAGGAGGAAGAAAAGAGAACTTCATTTCAGAGGCAAGGAAGACTTTCTAGAAGGAAGTGGATAACCAGTCGTGTCAAATACTGCAGCACTAATAGCTATAGAGCTTTTAAGCACAAGATGCTTAAGAATAAAAAGGGAAGTTAGTAGGCCATTGGTGTTGAAACTGCATTTGCAGAGGAAAAAGATCATTTTTATTGGGGTTACATTGTATTGGTTTAGGCTGAACAAGACAAGGGGATTGGAAGCAGATGTCATGCAGGGAGAGGCCGGAAGCCTTGAAGCCATGTTTGATGGCTTCAAGTTATTCAATGGAAAGGTTGAGTTTTATGCAAAGTAAGAAGGGATCATCATCTATTTCAATAAATTGTTCATTGGTGATCTCATCGAGCGAGGAGTCAAAGAATTATATATAGGGGTGAAATAGAAAGTTTGTTAGAAAAATTTTCACTAAAGAATGATGGAATGGAAACTTGATGGAAGAGAAAGAGCAGGAGGAGACAGAGAGGGTGAGCAGGACTGATGATATGGAAAATCAGAGAGGTTTACAAATAGCAGAGATCAACCTTAGTTGTCACTGATTGTATCACTGAAGTAGGAGGCAAAGTCAGCTAAGCATGCCTGCTCTGCCTGCCATTATGAATTTGAAACAAATGGCAAACGTTTGAATTATCTGTTGTATAGAATGAGCTAGGGAGTTAAGTAAGGGTGAAAAGGCAGGACAATGGACACACTGAAGGCCTGGCCAAGACTGAGTCATGACTACAAATGGCAATGCATCGAATTAAGTGGTATGATTTTAACAAATGATCCAATAAGGTAGAGTCTATTATAGTGAGCATAAGACCTCACAATGGATCATTGAGTTGGACGTTAATCTTTGAAAGCACATGTGAAGTTCCTTTCATAACTTTAAAGGCTGCCTCCAGACAGCATTTAAACAGGGATAGCTTAGAGAGAGATAAAAACATTTTTAACATTTAATCAAAAAAACTACACTTTGTTTTCACAGAAGAGAAGAATATTGCTTCTTTATGAATTCAACCAACTTGTAGGTAGAAATTTCCACATATGATACACAAACAGAAAATTTTGTATCTTTACCAATTAAGTTGCTGATATTTACAAACTGAATGTGATTTAACTTCTCTTAACTGGGAAGCTGGTAATAATTATTACCAAAGTAATTACTCATCTCAACTGGCATTTGCCAAGTGCCCATTCTATGACTGGTCTTATAAAAGACTCTGAGGATCTTGGGATGAAAAAGATGGAACTCTGGCTTTCAAAGATCTCACAGTATAGATGAGAAGATAGATTAAAAAGAAATAATGTGTGGAGCACTATGATTACGGTGTGGCCTAGAAGCCACGGAAAACTCATGAGGACCTCTCAGCCATATTTGAACACAGCAATTTGAACACAGCACTTACGTGAATCCAGGGAGATTTGGGAGCCCAGGGAGGGAAGGGATGGTCCTAATGGACTGCTTTCTTTGTGACAGACACTGTGTTAACTAAGAGGATAAAGTGATGCTTCAGGCACGGGGGGCCTCAGCCCCCTGTGGCTTTCAGTCTGTTAAGGGGTCCAATGCATATGTGTTTGAGCAAACTCTGAGAGATTGTGAAGGACAGGAAAGCCTGGAGGGCTGCAGTCCATGGGTTTGCAAAGAGTCTGACATGACTGAGCGACTGAACAACAACCACAAGGGGTACAAACATGTAGATACATTTTAAATGCACTATGTTAGATACCATGATGGTGATGGGGCTGGAGGTGTGGGGATACGGAGAAGGTACTCCCAACCTGGAGCTAAATGGAATGAGGAGGGGCAGGTCACCTGTTGAAGCTTTCCTGCAGGAAGAGATACCTGAGCTGAAAGAGGTGTAGACCTGAGACTGGCAAAGTAGCTAGGAGAGTGGAGAGCAGACAGTACAGCTTAAAGTCATAAAAGAGAAAAGGAACATGGTTTGTGTGGAGATGCATTAACGTACAAGCCACTTAATGTTTCCAGAACCTAGATTGTCAAGCAGGAAGGGGTGGTTTTATCTCTCAGGATCTATCTCTGTTTCCCAGATAAGAGGGCTTCCCAGGTGGTGCTAGTGGTAAAGTACCCACCAGCAAGTTCTTTGCAGGAGATGGAATAGACCAGGGTTTGACCCCTGGGTCAGGAAGATTTCTTGGAGGAAGACATGCATTCCAGTATTCTTGCCTGGAGAATCCCATGGACAGAGGAGCCTGATGGGCTACCATCCATAGGGTCGCACAAACTTGGACATGATTGAAGTGACTTTGCACACATACATGCACGCACAGATAAGAATGGTGAAGCTCACAGAAGTAAGGAAAAATCATCCTATCACACTGGTAAAAAGCAGCAGGACCAAAATTCCACCGATGTCTGTCAGATTCACAGTATTTGCTTTTTCACATGTCTTCAGAAGTACTTTTTCCATATATGTATTCAAAATGGTTACATCATGACATAGGGGAAATATACACTCAATTTTTTAAAAAATCCATTTTGGCCTGGAAGAAAAAAATTCCCCCTCAGAATGACAAAGATATTCATGAAATACAACAAAAAAACCCTAACAGAATAGAGGGGGACAAAAATAGACAAAGTAAGTATATATGTATATATGAAATAAATGATGCAAATATATTAAAATAGCTTTAAATATTTGCCCATTTGTCAGAAATAACTATGTCAAAATTATAGCTGTTCGATAACATATTAGCATAGTAATAAGGTATGTGACAGTCTCCTCTAGATTGAAAATATCTGGACAAATAGAAAAAGCTTTTGGAAAACTTTTCAGTTGACATTCTTTTGCTTCTGTTGAGAAATTTCTCAGTTTATGATGAGACTGCTCTACCACTTTCAAGCATTAAAGTTGTGGATTTTTTTCACTTTGTTTCAGCAGGCTCCCAAAGTTACAGTCAAGGAACTTGTCATCAGCTGGTTTTCATTAGCAAGTTTGCCATGACATATTCAGTTCTGATGTTCAGAAACAGGGCTGAAAGACCAGGGCATGATTTTTTTTTTTTTCCATTAAAGTAGCTAACAAATTAGGCATGAAGGGAAATTATGGCAATGTGGTGAAAATAGGAACAAGGTAATTAAAGTGAAATAATCTAATAGGGTATACCTGAGGTGAGAGGAGAGTGAACTTTTGAAATGTAACCCATTAAACCACAGCAGAAGCAATGGAAGCAATAAAATCTTGCAAGTGTTGCATCACCCTGGAGATCTCCCAGTGCAGTCAGGCAGCGAACCCCTTGATGAAAAGTGATTTTCATAAGCCTCGTGATCTGGACACATAAACAGAAAAGCCATTATGATACTGACCCATCGCTCTGGATGAAAACATCCATGGTCAGAAATAGATCACATGAATAAAAGAATACATGAAAATGTCTACTCAGGTATTTTCCACTGAGCCAAGAAAATTGGAAGAGAAGCATCTAGATAATCTATGAGCAAAAGCAAGATGTCACAGAGCACTCTGTGACAACTTAGAGGAGAAGGATGGGGTGGGAAGTGGGAGGGAAGTTCAAGAGGGAGGGGACATATATACCTATGACTGATTCATGTCGATGTATGGCAGAAACCAACACAATATTGTAAAGCAATTACCTCCAATTAAAAATAAATAAATTTCAAAAGCAAGATGGTTAAGCTGATTTTTACTACAGTCTACTTAAGAGGCTTAGTTTATGAAGAATGAGATTTCAGGTCAGGAAGTTTCCTGGTTAGCACACATACTAAAGCCCTAAAGATACAAACTTTATTATTTAGTTTCCTATTTTGTCATTGTATGTTTGTTTTCTAAATGACATTGCAGCCATAAAAAAGGAGAAAGTCAAGAAAATTCAGGTCCCCAACCCTAGTCTTAGAGTCAGTTACTACTGTGTGCAAAATTGAATAGTCAATTCAAGGTTTTATTATAAAACCTTTTGGAAAATTTTTAGATTTCTGTCTAATACATGTTATATAGAATAAAAAATTCAGAAGAGATTAAACCTCTCTAATAACACAATTGGAAAGAGGACCAGTCTAAATGAATAGAACATCACTTTTACAGCTGGTCTTAAATTGAATTTAATTTCCTGACCCACAGTTATATATGCATGCAATTAATGGTTAATGAATGCCAGGAAATAGACACCCTTCCAGACTGGATTTAATATAAAGAAGAGGATCATTTATGAATGAGAAAATTATATAAAATTTGGTATGACCAAATGCTTTACTAGATTAGAATTGTATGATTGAAACTACAGATTAAATTTGCATGTACTTAATACATACCATAAAACTAAATGGTAGTAAGACCAAGTCTGAATTCACACACATTTTGAATTTGTGAGGTTGGAATTAATGAGGTCTCATTACACATTACCTCAACTTTCTAATGTTTCAAGGAGAGACCTAGCTACATGTAGAACTTCTATAAAAAAATTCAGAGGTGGGAATTAGGAAAGGAACAATACACAATCTTTATTATTTTATCTTTAAAAATTAATTTCTATTGGAGTATAAATGCTTTACAATGCTGTGTTAGTTTCTGTTGTACAACAAAGTGAGTCAGATATAGATATCTATAGAGATATAGATATCTATATCTGTGTATATATATATAATATATCCCCTCTTTTTGGATTTCCTTCCCATGTAGGTCACCACAGAGCTCTGAGTTCCCTGAGTTACAGAGCAGGTTCTCATTAAATATCTATTTTATACATAGTATCAACAGCATATTTGTGTCAATCTCAATTTTTCAGTTCCTCTCATCCCTCCTCTCCCCCGTTGGTGTCCATACATTTGTTTTCTATGTCTGTGTCTTTATTCCTGTTTTGCAAATAATACATGATCTTTAAATGATATCTAACTTCAAAAGTTTAGGGAAAGAAATTTCTCAAAGTTGTAGAGACTGAGCTAATCACTCTTTATGAGTATGCATTCAATCATATGTTAAGCAAATAAGAATGAATGAATAAATGGAAATGTAGTTTTAGTATTGTTATATATTTTACTCCCAAAGACTAAATAAACTGTTGGTTACAATAAATAAAACCACTTCAAATATATAACACAGTGGCTTTCAACACTAAAGATACATCACATGACAATTCTGAAGACTGACTATATTCTATAATCTGTTTGGGCTGTGAAGAGGTAATTAAAATCTCTGTGGGTATGCATATCATTTGAATTGTGTTCTCACCTGAATCTTAGACAATAGTCACTCCCTACTCTGGTTTTAGACGAAATGCTCTAAGTTTAAACAACTATAATATGCCATATAATTATGTAGTTTCTTTGCTTTCAAAATTAAATAACATGGCACCTTAGTTAGTTCTAAATGATGCCGTATAGTTACTCTCACTGCCCTGAGAAACACATCCTCAGTCCTTTCCAACCCAGTCCATTGTCCAATGAGTCCTACTGTGGAATCTTCATTTTACTTTTCTGCTATTTTCTGAATCACCTCTCCCTTCCCCACATTTTTACTGCTGCCCATCAGAACATAGTTGATCTGACCCCTGTCCTTGTTTTTTAAGATTTAGCAATTTGAAAACTTAACTCTCTCAAGTATGGGCATGAAAGAGTATTAATGATTAATTAAACTCCCCTCCCATACCAGCTTTTCATGATTAAAATCTGAATAATCAGATTCAAATAAGATTCAGTGAGCAAATAGTATATGGACAAGCATAAGATATTATGAGATAATATCTTTGTAACTTTATCGAGTCTAAATGGACTTGAATTAAGTAATTTGCTCAAAGACACATAATTCAGAGACTGGATACAAAACCATCATTTGTGACTACAATGTAATCTAATATTTTTATATAATTCAATCTAAAAGAATTAAGAATAAGTAGGACTTTAGTAAAATGGTAAGAAGGATATTTTTGCAAGATAAATGTTGTAGTAGTTTGAGAGCTCACTAGGATAAATAGATACTTATTTACTTCACTGATAACAGGTTATGCTTGTCCCTGGAGCTCTTGTTCTCTCTAGTATGGTAGCCAATAGACATATGTGGCTACTGAACATTTGAAACATGCCTAGTGCAAATTGAGATGAGCTGTAAGTATAAACTACACACTGGATTTCCAAGGCATGGTATTAAAAATACATCTACAAAGCTAAAGTAATCAGAATAGTATGGTCCTGGATCAAAAACAAACACATAGGACAATGGAAGAGAATAGAGGACCCAGAAATAAACTCACATTCTTATGGTCAATTAATCTATGACAAAGGAGGCAAGAATATACAATGGAGAAAAGACAGTCTCTTCAAAAAATGGTGCTAAGAAAACTGGACAGCTACTTATAAAAGAATAAAATTAGAACATTCTCTAACTATATATATATATATAAATACACTCAAAGTGGATTAAATACCTAAATGTGTAAGAGTGAATACTATAAAACTCTTAGAGGAAAACACACATGGAACACTCTATGACATAAGTTACAACACTATGCTTTGGATTCATCTCCTAAAGCAAAGGAAACAGAAGCGCATAAACAAATAATAAGCAAATGGCACCTAATTAAACTTAAAAACCTTCTGAACAGCAAAGGAAACCATCAAAAAGTAAAAAGACAATCTACGGAATGGGGAATAATATTTGCAAATGATATCACCAATAATGGGTTAATATCCAACTTATATAAACAACTCAGCATCAAAAAAACACAAACAATATGATTTAAAAATGGGCAGAAGGACCAAATAGACATTTTCCAAAGAGAAAATGCAGAGGGCCAACCAGCACATGAAAAGATGTTCAACATTGTTAATTATCAGGGAAATGCAAATCAAAACCACAATAAGATATTACTTCACACCTGTCAGAATAGTTATCATCAAAAAGAACACAAATAACAATTGTTGGTGAGGATGTGGAGAAAAGGGAACCTGGTACACTGTCGGTGGGAATGTAAATTGGTGCATAAGTTGGTGCACCACTGTGGAAAACAGTATGGAGGTTTCTTAAAAAAATAAACATACAGCTGCCATATGACTCAGCCATTCCACTCCTGGTATATATCGAAAAGAAATAAAAATCTAATTCAAAAAGATACTTTCACCCCAGTGTTCATTGCATCATTATTTACAATTGCTGAGCTATGGAAGCAACCAAAGGGTCCATCAACATATTAACGAATAAAGATGTGGTATACACACATACACACAAACACACACACACGCGCACGCACACACACACACACACAATGAAATACTACTCAGCCATAAAGAATAAAATTTTGTCATTTTCAGCAACATGCATGGATTTGGAGGGCATTATGCTAAGTGAATAAGTCAGAGAGAAAAAGACAAATGCTTTATGATATCACTTATATGTGGAATCTAAAAAATATAACAAACTAGTGAATATAACAAGAAAGAAGCAGACTCACTGATATAGAGAACAAACTACTGGTAACAAGTGGGGAGAGGGAAGTGGGGGCAATATAAGAGGGAGGAGGATTATTACAGGATCATATAAAATAATGGCTGTGAAACTTTTGAAAGTTGTAAAGCATTATAGAATTTAAAGGCTTCCCTGCTGGCTCAGTTGGTAAAGAATCCACCTGCAATGCAGGAGACCCAGGATCAATCCCTGAGTCAGGAAGATCCAGTGGAGAAGGGAATGGCAACCCACTCCAGTATCACTCCAGTATTCTTGCCTGGAACATTCCAAGGGCCAAGGAGCCTGGCGGACTAGAGTCCATAAGATTGCAAAGAGTCAGACACAACTGAGTGACTAGCAAGAATTTAAATAATCTTTCTTCAGTAGGAAATTTTTTAAAATATAATGAGAAATATCTTATTAACATCTTACATGCTATTTACATGTTGAAATGATGTTTTGGATATATGGAGTTAAATGCAATATAATATTAGAATTAACATCATCTATTTATTTTTACTTTTTTTAACATGGCCGCTAGGAAATTACTTATATGGCTCATAACATGTTGCCCCTGGCTAGCATTTGTCTGGACCATCACTGTTTAGAGTGTGATCTTCTGATCCATGGCATTGCCTCCCCAGGAACTTGTGAGAACCAGAGATTCTTGGACCTCACTTAAGAACTGGTGAATCAGAATGTCTTTTAACAAGCTCTTTGTATTCCTATTACAGCTTGAGAAGAACTTTCTTGACATCAGGACAACTTCAATACAGACACTGGTCTCTTCTTTCTCCATTTACAGTCCCTTTACACATATATCCAGAAGAGGGGATATTGGTATACATGTAGCTGATTCACTTTGTTGTACAGTAGAAACTAACACAACACTGTAAAGCAATTATACTTTGGGTTTCCCAGGTGGCTAAGTGGTTAAGAATCCACCTGCAATGCAGGAGATATGGGTCTGATCCCTGGGTTGGGAAGATGTCCTGAAGAAGGAGATGGAAATCCGTTCCAGTATTTTTGCCTGGGAAATCCCATGGACAGAGGAGCCTAGTGGGCTGCAGTCCCTGGGACCATAAAACATTGGACAGGACTGAGCACATACATGCAAAATACCTGAATAAGGAAAAAGAAATTACTATCGTTCTTGAAGGACCTACAATCTGCCTTCATGTGAAGGCTTATTCGATGCTTCCTAAATATTGACTTCAACAAATAATCAGAAATTTGTTTGCTATCACTATAACTAATTTTTTCCATACTGAGATGACAATGGCTACAAATACTCTGTATTCGCCCATGTGACAGTACATGTGACATTGCCCATGTGACAGTTAGTAAAAGAAGCAGAAGATATTAAGAAAAGGTGGCAACAATACACAGAAGAACTGTACAAAAAAGATCTTCATGACCCAGATAACCACAGTGGTGTGATCACTCACCTAGAGCCAAACATCCTGGAATAAGTCAAGTGGGCCTTAGGAAGGATCACTATGAACAAACCTAGTGGAGGTAATGGAATTTCAGTTAAGCTACTTCAAATCCTAAAAGATGATGCTGTGAAAGTGCTATACTCAATATGCCAGCAAATTTGGAAAAGTCAGCAGTGGCCACAGGACTAGAAAAGGTCAGTTTTCATTCCAATCCCAAAGAAAGGCAATGCCAAATTGCACTCATCTCACTAGCTAGCAAGTAATGCTCAAAATTCTCCAGCCAGGTTTCAACAGTATGTGAACCATGAACTTCCAGATGTTCAAGCTCGTTTTAGAAAAGACAAAGGAACCAGAGATTAAATTGCCAACATCTGCTGGATCATTGAAAAAGCAAGAGAGGTCCAGAAAAACATCTACTTTTGCTTTATTGACTACACCAAAGTTTTGACTGTGTAGATCACAACAAAATGTGGAGAATTCTTCAAGAGATGGGGATATCAGACCACCTGACCTGCCTCCTGAGAAATCTATATGCAGGTTAACAAGCAACAGTTAGAACTGGACATGGAACAACAGATTGGTTTCAAATAGGAAAAGGAGTACGTCAAGGCTGTATATAGGCACCATGCTTATTTAACTTATATGCAGAATAAATCATGCGAAATGCTGGTCTAGATGAAGCACAAGCTGGAATCAAGATTACCAGGAGAAATATCAATAACCTCAGATATACAGATGGCACCACCCTTATGGCAGAAAGCAAAGAAGAACTAAAGATCCTCATGATGAAAGTGAAAGAGGAGAGTGAAAAAGTTGGCTGAAAATTCAACATTCAGAAAACTAAGATCATGGCATCTGTTCCCATCACTTCATTAGCAAATAGATGGGGAAACAATGGAAACAGTGTGAGACTATTTTGAGGGGACTCCAAAATCATTGCAGATGGTGACTGCAATCATGAAATTAAAAGATGCTTGCTCCTTGGAAGAAAAGCTTTGACCAACCTAGACAGCATATTAAAAAAGCAGAGACATTACTTTGCCAACAAAGGTCCAACTAGTCAAAGCTATGGTTTTTCCAGTAGTCATGTATGGATGTGAGAGTTGGACTATAAAGAAAGCTGAGCACTGAAGAATTGATGCTTTTGTACTGTGATGTTGGAGAATACTCTTGAGAGTCCCTTGGACTGCAAGAAGGTCCAACCTGCCTATCCTAAAGAAAATCAGTCCTGAATATCCATTGGAAGGACTGATGCTGAAGCTGAAGCTCCAATACTTTGGCTACCTGATGCAAAGAACTGACTCACTGGAAAAGACCCTGATGTTGAGAAAGAAAGACTGAAGGCGGGAGGAGAAGGAGATGACAGAGGATGAGGTGGTGGGATGGCATCCCTGACTCGATGGACTTGAGTTTGAGTAAGGTCCGGGAGTTGGTGATGGACAGGGAAGCCTGGTGTGCTGCAGTCCATGGGATCGCAAAGAGTCGGACACAACTGTGCGACTGAACTGAACTGAACAGTTAGTACCACTGAGTTAAAACATTTATATGCCTCATACATTAAAGACAACTGGAGACAATGGCCAGGGAACAATAGGATGAATTTCATATATATATATATATATATATATAGTATCTCTTATCTTGAAATGAAAAGGAAAAACTAGTGTTAAAACAATGTGTGAGAAAGTCCATCAGTACTTTGAGGGTCTGTTGTCAGCCAGCTTTCCTTTGGAGACAGAGTAATGAAGGTTATTGTTCAAAGGTGCAGGGAATCAGGCTACTATTTTTGTCTGCTCTTCAGTTTGCATTTTGGGGATGAAGAGAAATCTAGCAATATTCTTTTCTGTTTCCTTTTTCCTTGTTCTAGTTACCAAGTCCTCAATCCAGTTTACCACTCTGCACCTCTTCCTAGAGGAATTTAGATGAAGGTTGTTGGTTTTGAAAGCCACGTATAACTTTAAAAAAAAGCTGGTCTAATTATAACCAAACAGTGAAAAATCATCCCACTTATGATCGCTCTTGATTATGTGGAGGCTGTCTTGTTCACTGCTGGAGGCTTCAGATCATCACAGAAAAATGCAAGGTCCCCACTGACGGCCAGGAGGGGAAAGGCTCACAGAAAACAAAACTATTTCAGCTGTACTATATTATTTTATTGTTAAAATTATCTCTTAAATTTTCCTAGAATGGTTAACTTGAAATTGGCATTATCCAATTAATTCTTTTAGTGACTTGATCTAATGGGCTTCTCTGGTGGCTCAGTGGTAAAGAATCCACCTACCAATGCAGGAGATGCGGGTTTGATCCCTGGGTCAGGAAGATCCCCTGGAGGAGGAAATGCAACCCACTCCACTTTTCTTGCCTGGGAAATCCCATAGAGGAGCCTGGCAGGCTACACTCCCAGGGGTCACAAAAGAGGCAGACACAAGTTAGCAATTAAACAAAAACAAAACAAATGAATTGATCGGATGTTCAGTAAATAAATAGTAATCAACTGATGATTAAGTAATCACCCAGAAGCTACCATAATATTATGGTCAGGCTTCAACTGCATAAAAATAATACCATTTTGTTCAAGCCACTACAAAAAAGGGTGATTTTCTTTGTTTTTTCTAACTTTTATTTTATATTGGAGCATAGTTTGTTAACAATGTTGTATTAGTTTCAGGTGTACAGTAAAGTGATTCTGTTATACATAAATATGTATCTACTCTATTTCAAATACTTACCATATTTAGGTTATAACAGAATATTGAGTAGAGTTCCTTGTGCTATACTTTGAATTGAAGTGGAATTCCATGGAAATTGAAGGTCAGGAGTCACAATAGTGCAGGTCTGACTTTGCTGAGAGCCATTTCTGCCCTTGCATCCCCAACGGGATCCTTTTAGCTCTCACTCTCTCTCAGCTGCCTTCCCTTGCTTACTTGGAGTTTCCTCCCTCTGCATTCCCCAGCCTCTCACTTCAGTATATTCTATTCTGGCACGGCTTCTCCAGTCGCAGGTCGATTTCATGATCTCTCAGATGCAGGCTTGACTGTCTTCTGGCAGTCATTTCTTTGCTTTCTGACTCAGATGTTAGAGGCTCGTGCCTGTGCTGTCACTAAGTTGCATCTGACTCTTTGCAACCCCATGGACTACAGCCCACCAGGCTCCTCTGTCCATGGCATTTTCCAGGCAAGAATACTTGAGTGGGTGCCATTTCCTCCTCCAGGGAATCATCCCGATTCAGGGATCAAACCCTCATCTCCTACATATCCTGCATTGGCAGACAGATTTTTTACCACTGAGCCACCAGGGAAGCCCTGGATTTTAGAGGAGTTCATATTAAAGTTATGTTTTCAATGCAGTTCACTTCTGTCACAAGGTGGCTGCATGCTAGGACTATTGATGAAGACATTCCCCGAATAAATGATATCATGACCAACATACCTAGTACCTATGAGAGAGTCAATTACTAGGCAGGTTGATAAGAAGTCTGGGGTCCCCGAGGAGGAGATAGGGGTCTGGAATTCTCAAGGAGGAGGAAAGGACAAACTTTTTTTTTTTTCTTAGTCACATAAAACGTTTTTTTTTTTTTTTCCTTTAAGCCCATAACTGATGATTACACAACTTAGTTTAAACTCTGTACTAGGGATTATATAACAACAATGTATCCTGCTTGAGGACAGTTTCTCCTTTCTGAAAATCTTCAGACTAAACCTGATATGCAAGGCGATCCAACCAGTCCATCTTAAAAGAAATCAGTCCTGAATATTCATTGGAAAGACTGATGCTTAAGCTGAAACTCCAATCCTTTGGCCACCTGATGCGAAGAACTGACTCATTGGAAAAGACCCTGATGCTGGGAAAGATTGAAGGCAGGAGGAGAAGAGGACGACAGAAGATGAGATGGTTGCATGGCATCACTGACTCAATGGAGGCCTGGCATGCTGCAGTCCATGGGGTCGCAAAGAGTCAAACACGACAGAGTGAGTGAACTGAACTGAACTGAATCCTGATATCTTAAAATGTAAATTATGGGAGTAGGTCTAGTAGGATCTTTCTATTGTTAAGTTCTAATCCTGTTATCCTAAAATGTAAATTGTGGGAGTGGGTCTGGTAAAATTTTCACACACCTGAGACATGGTTTTGATTTACCATAACAACCAATTTAAAAAGTATATAACTCCCTTGCTAACACTAGTGAGGGGGCCACTCTCCATTCCCCTTCTGATGTCTCTGTCAGAAGCTTTCTCGGTCCTTTTTCTTACTTTAATAAAACTCTGCTACAACCCTGGTCCCAGAACTAAATCTTCTTCTTTGGAGATAGCGAATCTGACATTGTTCACCGTAAGCTATCACCTACATCCTCTTATTAACATTTATTGAGAACATACTATGTGTAAGTACTGCTCTAGGAGGTGCAAATATAGATGCAAGACAGACATAGTCCCTAAAATTGTCAGAGGTGATGAGTGCTATGTGGAGAATTCTAGTACAGTGATGAGAAGAGTGACTGCCAGATCGGTTAGATGCAGTGAGCAGAGAAGGATGTTCACAGTGGGTTGCATTTAATTTGGCACCTGGTTGAAGAGGAGAAGCCAATCACAGGAAGATCAGGGTAAGATTATTTCTCATGTCTTAAGGCACAACTGCTGCAAAGGCCCTGTGGCAAGAAGCTTTTAAAAGGTCACAATAGCTGAAGATATATGTTCAAGAAATTAGGTCAGAGAGATAGCCAGGGACCAGATCTTATGGTTTTACAAGATAAAGTGTTTACATTTTACTCTACTTTAAATGGGAGCCACCAGAATAATATGATGAAATAATCTTAGCTCACAAACTTATATTTGGTAATTATGATTTATTTTTTATTTATTTTAACTCAGTTTGTTTGTACCAGGAAACTTCTCTGGCAGTCCGGTGGATAAGAGGTCTGTACTTCCAATGCAGAGGGAGAGGGTTCAATCCCTAATCTGGGAACTAAGCTCTCACATGCCATGGCCAAAAAAAAAAAAAAAAAAAAAACAGTTTATATTTACCAGAATAGCACGTGAAAGTGAGAGCTGTTTAATCTGATAAATCATTAAGAAAATATACATGAAACCACAGTGAGATTCCACTGCCTATCCACCAGAAGGGTGATATTTTCAAAAATATGAAAAACACCAAGTACTTGCAGTGTAAATTGGTATAACTTCTTTGAAAGATTGGTTGGAAATGTCTAATTATGTTGAATACAGAAACACATGCCACACATATGCATACATATATATGCAGAATTATACCCTGTGATGCAACAATTCCAGTCAGGTATATTCTCAATAAAAATGGTATCTCTGTGCACCAGAAGACATGCACTAGAAGGCTCCAACAGGTAGCCCCAGACTAGAAACTACCCAAACATTCCTCAAGAGTAGGACAGACACACATACAGTTGTATACTCTGCATGTGTGTGCTAAGTCACTTTGGTCCTGTCTGACTCTTTGTTACCCTGTGGACTGTTGCCTGCCAGGCTCCTCTGTCTGTGGGATTTTCCAAACAAGGATACTGGAGCGGGTTGCCATGCCCTCCTCCAGGGGATCTTCCCAACCCAGGGATCGAACTTGCATCTCTTATGTCTCCTGCATTGGCAGGCAGGTTCTTTACCACATGCCACCTGGAAGCTATACTCTGCCTAGCAGTCAGCAGACTAGACTACAGCCTACTGGGAAACAACGACCTACTGATCAAGGCTGGCACAATGCCTGCTTTATTACTGGCCTTTGAGCTGAGAATGGATTTCATATTTTTAAAGGGGTTGTAAAAGCAACAACAACAACAAAAAGAAACAAATAGCAAAGACATGGAAGGATGTGTACCAGAGACTATACATGGCCTACAAAGCCTCAAATATTGACTGTTTGGCCTTTTATAGAAAAAAGTTTGCCAACCTTGAATCCAGGAGAGAATGAGCAAACCACAAACAACACAATGGATGGATTTATAAGCCACAGGTTGAGCCAAAGGAGTCACATTGCCAGAGAAACACACCCAAAATCAAGCTGGGATCTGAGAAGGCAGGTTAGTGGTTGCGCTGGACCAGCGTGGTGACTGGAAGAGAGGGACAAAGTATATAATGCTATTTAAGAGCGGCATGTTTCACAGATATGTCCAATTTGTGGGAAACTTGACAAGCTGCATGCTTACGACGTGTGTAAGCACATATTTGAACAGCTGTAACTGGACCAGAGAGTCTATGACTGACTGAGCACAGCACAGCTGACAGATCATGGGGGCATGCAACTTAAATTATTAATCTCCTCTGTCCTCTCTCAGATCATGTAAAAATCTGGAGAGATTTCTGAGGCACCCAAAAATTGAGACAAGACTTTTCATCTTCAGGCTATTGTAATGACCAGGGATGCCCTCCTTTTGAAATCATGTGTTCCCTTCAGACACTGCTATTTGCTTACAAACTAGAAATTTTTTTAACCTGATACCGAGACGCTTGCAATGTAAGTCTTTGATTTCTTATTCTCAGTTGTGGTCTTTCTCTCTCAACTCGTACCTAAGCCATGAGGCAATCCTGTGGATTCTACCTTCATTGTGCATCCACAATCCAACCATTTTTCTCAGCTTTCGCTGCTGCGAGCACAGTTCAAGCTGGCAGCCTGTCTTCCCTGGTTTGTCAGTCTCATGGTTTTTTCCCTTTGAGTTCCCCACCCCTGCCAACCTGTCCCCAAACAGTCTATTCTTAACATGGAAACTAGTGTGATCCTTTGAAAACAAGGTTGTGTCACTGCTCAGGTCAAAGCTCTGATAACTCTCCTTTTCATTCAGAATGAAAGCCAACATCCTTACAACGGCTAACAGCCAGCATCTTTCTCAGCTCTCTCCCACAAACATACATTCACTCCCTCCCCACCCTCAACACATACTAGCCTCCTTCTCTTCCACAGAAATGTCAGGACCCTTCCTGCCTTGAGGCCTTTGAATGAGTTGTTCCTGCTACTTGGATCATTCTTTCTCCAAACAGCTCAGGAGCTAAGCCCTTGCCTCCTTCAAGTCTTTACTAAAATCTCTTCTTTTCAAAGACATGAAGGCCTCATGAAGCCTATTGTGATGGTTCTATTTAAAATTGTCAGGCCCCCTCCCCACATCTCGGAGTGATCACTCTGACCTTGCTTTTTAAAAATCACAATTATTGCATTTGAGCATCCTTTATATGGTATTTATTTATGGTGAACATTGTCTATTATCTCTCTTTTCCAGGTAATATATAAGTTCCTGAAGGGCAGCGATTTTTCATTTGTCTGGTGATGTATCCCAGGTGGCTATCCCAGTGCTTGGCACACAGAAAGCTTCAGTGGGAACTGTTGAATGAATTAGGAATGAATAAATGGAATCTGGCCCCACAGGCACACCATTCTTCCAGCATCTCTGAGTCTTGCCACTTCCCTGAAGTGCTGCTATAGACTGAGAGAAGTCATCACTCCTTCAGGGTCCTGTAGGGAGTCTCCACCCAGCATGGGGAATTATGTCTTCTTTCTCATGGGGCTTCTGCGCTTCTTCTGATATAACACTTAGATAAACAAAGCTCTCAGGGAGATAATTTTTAAAGAGCAGATGAAATGATGAAAGACAGACAGTAATTTATCCCAGCACCCATAAGCATCCCTGTCTTTCCCAAGAGACTCAGCTGGGAGAGTTCCAGGGCTATGGTGGGTCTGGAACATCTGAAAGCAAAATTTAGAAAGCTCAACTTTGGGTTGGGGCTTCCCAGGTGGCTCAGTGGTAAAGAATTCATCTGCCAATGCAGGAGACACAGGAGACTCAGGTTCAATCCCTAGGTCGGAAAGATCTCCTGGAGGAGGAAATGGTAGCCCACTGCAGTATTCTTGCCTGAGAAATCCCATGGACAGAGGAGCTTGGAGGGCTACAGTCCATGGGGTCGCAAAGAGTCGCACTCGACTTAGCAACTGAGCATGCACACACATAGCTTTGAGTCTCTCAATATGAATTTAGTTTTATGTGGCTTTATAGAAAAGACATTTGATATTACTTTTATTTATAAGACCCAAACTTGGTATTTTATTTTAGTTGGACTTTGAAAGTTGGTAGTTTATGTTTGATGATACTAAAAACAGTAAGTCCCCTACATATGAAAAAATTCAATTCTGAGAGCACGTTTGTAAGTCCAGTTAGTTTGTAAGTCCAACAAAGTTAGCCTAGGTACCCAGCTAATACAATTGGCTATAAACACTGCTTTCATGCCTGCTTCTGGACATCCTAGGCTTGAAATAACGCTTATTGTTTGGCTGTACTCTATACAGCACTGTACAGTAAAGTACACGAAAGCACAGCCATTTGTAGGGGATGCAGGCCTGTGACAATGTATTCTAGATACTTGAACTAGCACGTGATTGGACATGCAGAGGCACGTTCGTGTCTTTGCAAGTTCGCAACTTGAAGGTTCATATGTAGGGCATCTACTGTGTTTTTTTAGTCCATGTTTTGCTGTCACATAAAATATACTGATTTTTCTGAACTTGTCTTCCAAGGTCATGTTTAAACAATTATTTAACAGTGGGAACACAATGCCAGACATTATGGAGGAACAGATATGCACATAAAACTTAGGTTCAACATTTAAAATATTTGGTAGAGTTGACCCTTGAACAGTGTGTGGGGGTGGGTATTAGGGGTGCCACCACTGGAGAGTTAGGGGCATGAATTCTTGGCACGGTCCAAGATCTATGTATAATTTATAATTAGCCCTCTGAATGCATGGTTGGTTCCACACTGGGGATTCAACCAACCAGGGGTGGTATAGTAATCTAGTATTTTGCTATGGAAAAAATATCCACATATAATGAACCCATGCAATTCAAATCCACCTTGTTCAGGGGTCATCTGTACTTATTGAGGTAAAGAAAAAGACTAGGTTGTCACAGGGAGAGGATTTTAATTGTACTTTAAAATATATTTTGTTCTCTTACTGTAACTCCAAGCAGAGTCCTTATTTGTTAATGGGAAAGGTAAAAACATATTTTGATGTTAACTGACTTAAGTGAGAAGGTTTATCCTCCCATGCAGAGAAGAACAAATGGAAAGCAAGGCAAAAGCTCTAAAAATGCAAAGCAAGCCAATTAAAATGTCAAGGTCACTTAACAGAAATAATAATAATGGTTACTCAAAAATCACAATACACTTCATCAGGCTTGGTTTTCATTAAAAATGTTAATGATATGAGAGTTTCTGCTCACCAAATACATCTAGAAAGCATAACTCATGCAACATTAAATAAATGATTTTTTTTTAGTAATGTCTTTATGACGTTTTTTACATTGAAAGATGGCCACATAGAGTTTATAATGTGTAAGTGATTTGTATTTTGGGCTTCCCAGGTGGGGTTGCAAAGGATCAGACATGACTGAGCGACTGAGTTTACACACCCAGCACACACACAGGTGGCTCCAGTGGTAAAGAATCCTCTGCCAGTGCAGGAGAGGCAGGTTTGACCCCTGGGTCGGAAAGAGCCCCTGGAGAAGGAAATGGCACCCCACTCCAGTATTCTCGCCCAGAGAATTTCATGGATCAGAGGAACCTGACAGGTTACAGCCCATGGGGTCACAGAAAAGTTGGACACGACTTAGTGACTAAATAACAGTGACAAATTTGTATTTTAGTCCAAAAAGACCAGAAAATAAGCTCAGAATTCACTTAAAATCATCATCATCATCATTATTATTATATTGTACTTAAGTGCCCAGAAAACACTCCTACCTACTATAACTGAAAAATTAAGTGGGGAATTGGAGCCTTGATCTGTCACAAAGCAGATCGTGCTTCAAATAATTGGCTCAGCAATCAAGTTGGGTAAATTACTTAACTTATCCAACACTTCATTTCCTCACTTATAAAATGAAGATAATATTAGTGCCCAGTGCATAGTTTATTGTGAGGATTATATATATATGTACATATATATAACATAAAGTATTAAATATATAATGTATACCTAATTAAAGTATTAAATATATAATATATATATTTATATATAAAATATATAGTTGAGTATCTGGCACATAATACAAACACAGTAAGTGCTAGCTGTTGTTGTTACAGTTTTTTTTTTTTTCTAAATTTGCTTTATAAGTAGAGCCTTATAAACTTATAGCATTAATTTTTGCATTCAAATACAGAACTTTAAGTGAATTTCCATTACCTGTGTTCTTATTAAATGCAGCCTATCTGTCCACACTATTAACATTGCCTTAGATCTCAAAATTATCATCCCCCTTTGGGGCTTCCCTGATAGCTCAGTTGGTAAAGAATCCACCTGCAATGCAGGAGACCCCAGTTCGATTCCTGGGTTGGGAAGATCCCCTGGAGAAGGGATAGGCTACCCACTCTAGTATTATGGCCTGGAGAATTTCATGGACTGTATAGTCCTTGGGGTTGCAAAGAGTTGGACACGACTGAAAAACTTTCACTTTCACTTTTTCTTCTATCCCTCCTAGTCTCATACTATTCATAATTCTTACTGTCAGGTCATCTACACCTTTACTCAATTCATTTGTAAAAAAAGAAGAAAAAAAAAGCATGTTAGGCAAAACTTGTCATACTCACATCCCTAAATTTCAACCTTATGAACTGAATTAACAGGAGGCCAAAAATCAGCTCTCTTTGGTTAAAATCATCCCATCTGTTATAAATCTTTGAATGTTCTTTCATAGAGTTAATATTGTATTTATTATGTTATTCATTAACAGTAGTTTTTATACATTCCTTAATTTCTCTACTAGACTGTAGGTTCCTTGTTATTAAAAGCTATAACTTACCCATCTTTATTATTTATTCATTTTATTCACAGTATGTAGCAAAGTACCAATTGATGCACTTTCTCAGTAGCTGTTTTCTGAGTTAACAGGATGAAAAAATGATTAAAGGCAAAGATGGGCATATCTTTGACTTAAAAATATGTGTCAGTTGAGAAAAAGGTCACCTTCTTTAACGCAATGTGTACAGCTTTGGGAAGGGGACTAACCCACCTTTGAGATCAATAAAGTGGCAATGATCATAGAAAGGTCACCCTCACATCTATTTCATTTTCTAAGCACTCACGTGCTTCTCTTTTACAATCTTTCTTGCCTTCTTCCACCTTAGTTTCCCCTGCTGTGAAGCTTAATTAAACCATGTTTGCAAAGCCTGTTGAATTCTTCAGGATAAAGATGCTCTGAAATTGTGTTGTGTGCCCAGAGATGTGACATCTCTGCTCCCTCCTCAGTCAAGTCTATAAATCCCTTGGTCATGTGCTCCAAACTGGAGGCAGCAAAGTATTATATTGAATGTAATCTGAAGCGATATCAAAATACAACACATTTCCACTGAGTGTTCCTAAAAGGCTCTCAGAATGTGTTTTATTTAAAAACATGTATCCCAGATGGTTTTTCTTACTTAATATCTATGAGCAGATGTTGGGAATAGATTCCAATCCTGCCAATAGTTGACTTTGTTTCATTGAACTATGATGGATACACTGAACGACCTTGGATAATTACTTTACATCTTAAACCTTGGTTTCTTCATCTATGAAACATGGAGACAGAATAGGTGATCACTCACCTTTGAGATCTGCCAAAATATCAAGCAGAGAAGGCAATGCAATTCCTTAAGCAAGATTTATATACCCTATTATATGTGACAATTATAATTTGGGGCCTCAAAGATTAGGATGATTTAAATGTGTTCATGATTTAAACATAAGTGACTTAGAGAAAGTTTGCCAAATGTAAGTGATTATCTTAAATATCAACTCCCTGGAAAGTCCTTTCACTCACTCTTTTTTTTTTTCTTTTTTTTTTTTTTTTTTATGTTTTATTTTATTTATTTATTTATTTTTTTTATAAATTTATTTATTTTAGTTGGGGGCTAATTACTTTACAATATTGTAATAGATTTTGCCATACATTGACAAGAATCAGCCATGGGTTTACATGTGTTCCCCTTCCCGAACCCCCCACCCACCTCCCTCCCCCTCTCATCCTTCTGGATCATCCCATTGCCCCGGCCCTGAGCCCTTGTCACATGCATCGAACATGGAATGGTGCTCTGTTTCACATATGACAATACACATGTCTCAATGCCATTCTCCCAGAACGTCCCACCCTCACCTTCTCCCTCAGAGTCCATAAAATTGTTCCATGCATCTGTGTCTCTTATTCTGTCTCGCATATAGGGTTATCGTTACCATCTTTCAGATTCCATATATATGCATTAGTATACTGTATTGTTGTTTCACTCACTCTTTATGTTAGGTACATCCTGGCCATAGCCTCAAGTCCAGCATCATGGAGAGTCATCTCTGGGCCATCCTGTGTTGTTATTTTACTTTTATTCTCTACATGTTTTCTTCTTCCAACTAAATTTAAGGTCACTGAGGAAGGACCTTATGTCTTCTACTTCTCTGTATCTTGAAAGAACCTAGATATCCCAGCATTAGAGATTTTGAGCACTCAGTGATTAAATAGTTTTTATAAGCCTCTGATCACTGTATCAGCTGCATCACTATTTAAAGATAAGCCCAAGCAACATTAAATGCGTGTGTGTATCATAATAAGAATCAATGTAGGTCCAAAGCCTGACTCTGCCATTACTCAAGGTTTCTATCTCTCAAGTTCCAAATTTGCAAAATAGTGAATTGTTATCTATCTTTTAGAGGTGTTAGGATTAAATGAAATCCCATGTGAGCAAAGTTGATACATAACAGATATTTGATAAATGGTAACTATAGATATCATACTTTGCCTTTGTACATTTATACAGTTAATCATTGGTTTTTCACTTCTATGTGTAAACAGATCTCCTGGGGAGCCTCTTAAATATTTCGTTTCTTAGTACTCAGTCTTAGAGCTTTTGACTCTGCTTATCCTTGATCCTTACCTTGAGAAATGCTGTCTCACGGCTGAATTGTTCATAACTCACTCTTATTCTTAAAATGCTTTAGATACACATTCCTCAGAGTTCCACAGCTGTCAAGCATTTGACTCTTTACTGAGCATTAAAATAAGAAACTATTTTGATGCCAGCTATCTTGAAAGTTAGGTGGCTTGTTAAAAGAACCTGGAAGCTATTAGCTTGAAAAACAGGGATGAAAAATTACCTGGTGCAATTTTCCTGACCCAAGAAAATAATTGCTTTCTCACAGTCTGAAAATTACACAAACTTTTCTCCCCTCATATTACAACTGCCGTTTCCAATTTTTAAGTGTGGTTAAGGCCCCGGGTTACCCACATATTCTTTGAACTTCAACATTTTAGACAATTATTTTTAGGGCAAGCTTTACACTGGATTTCATTTTGCTCTTCTGACATTTGGCAATATCACTATAAAATTGATATTAAACTGGTGTCCGTAAATTGCTTCAAACGATACTGTTTGATACATTGTTTCTTAGCTCAACTAGCTTTAGAGTTTTGAGAGCAGACTATGAAAGATTAAGAGCACTAGGACAAAAAACATGTTAGAATTATAGATATAATCAATTTCTATCAGCACAGATTTTCAAACTATGAAACTATTTAAACTTCTAGTCTCTTCTTCAAAAAAATCTAAGCCATTGGGGACTTCTCTGGTGATCCAGTGGCTAAGACTCTCTGCTCCCAATCCTGCCAGTGAGGGGGCAGGTGGGGCAGGTCTGATCCCCGAGCAGGGCAAACTAGATCCCACATGCCCCAGATGAGTTCACATGCTGTGACTAAGGATCCCACATGCTGTAACTGAAGATCATGTATGCCACAACTAAGACCAAATAAAAATAAACATTAAAAAGATAGTGGGAGAAAAAAACTAAGCCATTGTGAAGAATGCTAATTGAGAACTAACAAATTGCCTTTATTCTTCCCAGAATCTAAGTTATTTCTTAATGTATTAATTAGGGTGAAAGTTTGATTTCTGTTAAGAGAGAGACCAAAATAATGGCGGTTTATAGAAGAGGAAGTTATTTTCTTCTTGCATAAAAGTCTGGCTCAGCCATCCAAGGCCAGTAGGAGGTACCACAATCAACAGAGACCCAGACCCCTTCCATCCTGTTGCTATGTCATTCTCAGTCCAGAGTTTGCATCTCACTGCTCAAAATGGGCATCCCAGCTACTGTCAATGTATCCACATTATGGCCCATGGGAAGGGGTCACTGGAGGGGTCAGGCATGCTTCTTCCTTTGAAGTGAACGACCCAGAAACCGCACTGGAAAATGCATATACATCCCAATGGGCAGCACTTAGCCACACGACCACATGTAGCTTCAAGGGAATATAAGAAGTGGACTCTTTTACTGGATTTTCATGACGCAGCTACCAATTCTTTTACTAAGAATGATAATTGGAAAACATCTAGCTTCCTCTGCTACATCTGATACTCGGTAAGTTCAAGTGGATTGATATGAAAGGTAAAAACAATATTAAGAAATGAAAAGTCCCAGAGACGAAATGTGCTGCTATTTTACCAATAATATCAGCCTGATGATCCTATGGTTTAGAAGTGATCAGATATTTTTCCAAGCATCTAACTTGCTAAACAGTAAAGGAATCAAGCATTTTCATTAGATACCATAATATCTGAAGTAGAGAAACTTGGATATTGTCTAAGAACTCCAGTAAAACATATCAACTATTCCATCTTACCCACTCCAGTACTCCTGCCTGGAAAATCCCATGGACAGGGGAGCCTGGTAGGCTGCAGACCATGGGGTCGCTAAGAGTCGGAAACGACTGAGCGACTTCACTTTCCGTTTTCACTTTCATACATTGGAGAAGGAAATGGAAACCCACTCCAGTGTTCTTGCCTGGAGAATCCCAGGGACGGGGGAGCCTGGTGGGCTGCCGTCTATGGGGTCGCACAGAGTCGGACAAGACTGAAGCGATTTAGCAGCAGCATTCCATCTTATCGAACAAGTGTAACCTCCTAGAGATGCTAAAATTTGAGTATATATACTTACTCTTTGATATAACCTGTGATCATTCCATAGAACTATAAAAACTAACATTTCATTCCCTTTTATAGCTGCTTAACATTTCACTGTGTGATTGCACCACTGTCATTCAACTACTGGTTTCCTACTGATGGTAAGTCAGATTGTTTGCAGACTTTGCTATTACCAATAGTGCTACAACAAATGGCCTTGTGTGGGTACTTTTCTAACAATACTGGCAGCATATCTTTGGGCTAAAATTTTGGAAATGGCCATGAATATGTTTAGATATTTAAAATGGTGTATGTTTTGGTATTTAAAAAGGTATTCAAAATCCAAAGATGAAACCAGACTCTAAGGATTTTGAATACCATGCCAACGTCTGAACTTGCCAGTGAAAATTTATCAGGAAGGGAATGCTATTTTTGGACATGTTTTAGAAAAATGACTTTGATAGTAGTAAAAGGATAAGGTAAAGAGGTTGGTTGGAGGGCAAAGGTCACTGCCTTCATAAAATTCACCATATTTTGGGTATCTGTAATCAGGAATCATGTGATACAAGTGAAACAGTTTCAAAAATATCTATATATCATTTTTTCACTTTAGGAAAAGTAGCACAATTCCTAAAAGACTTTTAGGCCAGAAGGAAGTTTTATCTCAGTCAATGAGTAAAGAAAGTCACATTATGTCTTGCCTACTCCCGAGTATAAAGACCCACCAGTTAATGTCTATTGGAGCAGAGGGATATAATGGGAAGCCATCTTTCATCCCAGCCATCTTAAAGCACACAAACTTTGATTCTGCTGGGGAAAATACTGATATCTGTGGCTAAGACCAACTATAGGTAAGAAATGCAAGGCAAAATATCTTCTACAATGTGTTCTTGTTTAGAACCAAATAGCTGTTTCTGTAAGAGCTGAGATTCAAGTAAGATTAGAGCAGCGGTTAGGTGAGCAATTAGAGAACAGCAATTAAAGGAATGAACTTTGAAAAATAAGAATTGTGCAGCAGATTCTGTGTCTGCCCTGCTCTCTGTCCTCTTAGTTCCTTTCCATGTACATTTATAGCCCCAGTGAACAGTTTGCATATATTCTGATAGCACCCATTGAAGACACCTGCCTTTTTTTTTACTTTTTTGCTTCTCTGCCTGAGGGCTTTCTTTGGTCCTAGGGTAGCTTTTTCAGTTGAAGTTCAAGGCAGGTATTCAACACCCAGAAAACATTCCTCAACCAAAGACATATACAATCAGTAGAAAAATATTCCCAGGTTTCCCATTTCTTTGTGGGGAAATTCTGAGCTGAATTCTATAAGGTTCTTCAGAGTGAGCCTCAGTCACCCACAGTCCATCCATCAACACACCTCTTATTGGCTTTCTCACTTCCATGTCCCATCTGCCACACTTCTCTCTTGTTCATCCTGGGACCACCTTTCAAATGTTTAAGCCTTTGTCTTAGTCTCCTTTGGAACACCCAGATGATGACGAGCAGAACTTTTTCATAATTCCTCCGAACTGTGTTACCTTCTGTTTCAGGGCTCCACTGGAAACTTCCTACTAGCCTATCTAGCTGTGATCTATCTAGCCCTGATATATCATAATTAACAGAATTTCCCCTTCAACACAGGAGCTCCATTTTTTTGTCTTGTTATTCAGAGTGCCTTGCCTATTCCCTGGCATAGAGCAGCTGAACATTAGATAATTGTGGGATGAATGAATAAATAAATGAAAGAAATTCTGAAAGGCAAGCAGGTTATATCTGGGAAATCCAGCAACAAACAAACCTAGGATATTTATGCAAGAGTAGGGGATCAGGAAACAATAAATAGAAATCTCAGGAAGCAAGTAATTACATCAATCAAAAAATGAATAAATACAAGAAGATGCAGAGATAGGATTTCAGGAATACTATCCTGTCTTCAAAGAAGATATTTAGGTCAAAAGAAAATGGTGAATTTCAGAGTGAGAAGGCAGTGATGAGGACTGTCCTAGTACTCATTTAATTCTCACGCTAGTCATATAATACAGGTATTGCTTCACTTAATGGATAGGAAAAAATAAACCATAGAAAGGTAAATAAAAGTGACCAAGTTGGGGCAGTAAACACTATTGGAAAATCAGAAGACGGGTCATCTGGTATTTCTACCTATAATTTCTAGAAGTGAAAACTCCTAGGAGGACTCAAGGTGATTCTTATTTTTGAGGAGTCAACCACCAGAATTACACCCCGTGCCTCCAGTTTCACTAGAGAAATCTAGTCCTCATATGAAGAAGCAGGTGACTAAACAAGCTACCCCTGCAGCATGGGAATAAGAGTTTCAGGGCCACCATTTTTGTTTTAGAATTCAAAGTCAGTTTCTTTGAAATGATGGAAGGAATGTTCCAACAGTGTCACAAATGACCAAATTCTGATCACTAACATTCAAAAAAAATAATTGAATGTTATGTATTATTCTTTCTTTTTCTTTTCTTCTCTTTGCTTTATATTACTCAACACAATCTCCTCAGTTATAATGGAAGCAAACTGTCTTTTCATATCAGTGTGCTCCTAGTCTATGATTCAAAATTACAGTGCTGTTTTAGAGGCATCATTTTGCTTCTGTGGTAACATTTTCTCTAAATCTTTGCCTTGTGGCCTCAATGAATGCATTTGGCAGGAGAAGCAGGCTGATAGGAAAAGGAGGGCTTCTGTGAACACAAGTACCTTGGGAAATCAGCAATGATGTGAAAAGAAATGTATAAAAGCTATCCTGCACAGTATATCTGTTTTTAATGGGACTTCATTAAAAGTATATATTTCTTAAAGTTTGCCTCAACATGGCAGTGGGCGTCTATAGATGAAGTTTGAGAGCGCTTAGTTTCCTTCACTTCTTTTTAATTCACTCACTACAAACTTTGATAGAACAAAAGGAGAATAATTTCGGGCTCATATTAACTTTGCAGTAGGATTTATATCATCTGCCACTCATTTTCTAGAAATCTTAAAAATCAGAGTCAAAAGGGAGCTCCTGATTTATGAAACTAGAGTTTGAATCATTAGAAAAGTGGCTCAGCAGTAGCTATCATCAAGGGCGTTGTACCCAAAGAAGTGTGCATTTTGGAAGGTTCTAGAACACAACCTTTACTAATGCTGTGGCTCAGGAGAGGGTTTTGAATCTGAGCAATGACTAACACTGAGTTGACCCTCTGTGAATATCTAATGAATGAATTAGTATCACATCAGTTGGGGGAAAAACCCAGAAACGGAAACAGAATTCTGAAGATGGGAGGCCAAAGCAAATAATAGAGGAATTTTTAAGATGGCAAACACTGGCTACAAGAGGACAGAAATTCTATATGGTAGTGGAAAAAATATTTCATAGATGAAATGAGTTCAGTGTAAGGATTTTAAATGCTAGAAATTTATAGACAATGGAGAACCAGTAAAGTTTTTCCAAGTAGTGACATCAAAGGAGTTCTTTAATATTACTTAGCTGGTTGGTTTTGAAGGGAGGACAACACAGGCATAGTAAAAAGTCAAGAGTCTAATTCTAGCAGGGGAATAAAGCAGTCAGGAACACTGGCATCAGGGTCAGAGAGATCTGAAATTGTATTCCCTATGTTTGGGAGTAATTTTATTTCTTCAGGTATCAGTGTTCTAATCTGCATAGGTTTAACTCCATCAGTATTCTGGAATCTACCTTTTTGTCATTCTTTGTTCTAGAAGCTGAGCAAACAGTTACACAATAGATCATCTTTCATGAAACACTCTGAAGGTGACATTCAAGGCAAGAACTAAAAAGGGCAGAGGGGTAACACATAGTTAGAAGACAGACACTTCCTGAAGAGGCAATAATTAGTATAAATGCCTGAGGCAAGAATGAGTTGGGTGCCCTCGGGGAACTGAAGGAAAAGGTCTGTACCTATGGGTGCATGGGGGAGTGAGATGAGTTGAGGACAGATGGAGAGGTGGGGGCCAAATTATGGAGAGACTCATAAGCTGGGCTAAGAAGACTGGAGATATTTTAAATCTGATGGGAAATGTCTAGAGAGTATTTTTGTAGATGACTATTGCTGAATAGAAAATGGATTGTGATGGGATGTGCCTTGGAGCTGGGAGACCAGTTACACAGCTATTGCAGAATCTGGGAAAGAGATGATGAAGGCTCGCAATAGGATTGATATTGAAAGAAAAAGGTACAATCTGTTTGTAGGACATACATTAAGCTCACCTTAAAAATGCATTCCAACATACATTAGGTACAGAAAAATACTGTTTGATTCCACTTATACAAGGTACCGGAGAAGGCAATGGCAACCCACTCCAGTACTCTTGCCTGGGAAATCCCATGGACAGAGCAGTCTACAGTCCATGAGGTTGCGAAGAGTCGGACACGACTGAGCGACTTCACTTTCACTTTTCACTTTCATGTATTGGAGAAGGAAATGGCAACCCACTCCAGTGTTCTTGCCTGGAGAATCCCAGGGACGGGGGAGCCTGGTGGGCTGCCGTCTATGGGGTCGCACAGAGTCGGACACGACTGACGTGACTTAGCAGCAGCAGCATACCAGGTACCTAGACTAGTCAAATTCATAGAGTCAGAATGTACACTGAGGGATGGGGAGGGGGGGTAAGGAGATAGTGTTTAATGTAGATAGAGTTTCAGTTTAGGAAGGTGAAAAATTCAGAAGGTGGATGATGTCTGAGAGTCACACAACAGTGCCACTGAACTCTACAGTTAAGAATAGTTAAAATAGCATGTTTTATTTTATGTGACCTTTACCACAGTAAAAAACATTTGAAAAAAGTCATCATTGACATATAACATGTGAATTTAGCTATATGATATAATGATTCACTATTTGTATATAGTGCTAAATGATCACAAGTCTGATTAATGTTCATCACCACCAATATTAACAATGTGTGTGTGTGTGTGTGTGTGTGTGTGTGAAGGGAGATGAGAATTCTTGTGATCTACTCTCTTAGCAACTCTCAAGTGTACATTTCTGTTAACTATTATCACCAAGCTGTACATTCCAAGTTTTCAGATTTGAGGCAGTAAAAAGTTCATTAAGCTTGTTCTTAGAAAATAAATAAAGGGAGAAGCATAGATTTGGGATGTTTTCAGGAGGTAGGATCAATAAGGCTTGGTTATAAATGAAATTGAAGAATAATGGAGGGCAAGAAATCATAGAAAACCCCTACATTTCTGGCTAAAGCAATGGGCTATAAGGTTATGTTTTTGTTAAGATGGGTGAAGGGGAGAAGCAGAATAGCAAATCAAGTGTATTTTCATGATTTTAGTTTAAAGTGTATGAAAGCGAAAGTGTCAGTCACTCAGTCATGCCCAACTCTTTGCGACCCCTTGGACTGTAGCCTGCCAGACTCCTCTGTCCATGGGATTTTCCTGGCAAGAACACTGGAGTGAGTAACCACTCCTTTCTCCAAGGGATCTTCCCGACCCAAGGATTGAACCCACATCTCCTGCATTGCAGGCAGATTCTTATCCATCTGAGCTATCAGGGAATCTTCAAATCCATAACTATGGTGACAAAAGTAACATGGAGTGGGGGACATAAATCTATAGAAAAAAAATTTCAATTAGATATCATATATCAGACTGACAAAATTTTTGTGTACAAACTGTGTCGGGAATAGGCAGCCTGGCTAACATTTCTTATCCTAGTGAGAGGATCCCACAGCTGTCTACACATCAGAATCCATGCCCTAGAGATAGTGACTTACTTAAAATAGGACTCGCTGTGGATTTTATATGTGTGCTTTCATCCTGCCTGCTAAATTGCTTCAGTCATGTCTGACTCTTTGTGACCCTATGGACTGCCAAGGCTCCGCTGTCCACGGGATTCTCCAGGCAAGAATACTGGAGTGGGTTTCCAGTTCCTTCTCCATGGGATCTCGCTGTCCCAGGGACTGAATCCATGCCTCATGTCTCTTGCACTGGCAGGAGGGTTCTTTACCACTGGTGCCACCTGGGAATCTCCATGGATTTTGGTCTCCTGCCTTGCAGGCAGATTGCTTACCATCTTAGCCATCAGGGAAACCCTAAGTATGCTCAAACCTGGTCATTTCAAAAATTTTACAAAATAGTAATTCCCAAGATTCATATATATTTTCATACATATCATATGTATATAAATCCATTTTATGAATATATGACTTTTATATGTATATACTATACATACTATATACTGAACAAATTTGCTGAACTGAACTGAATATATATATATGATCCATATGAATATATGGGGCCATAAAAAGGCTGCCCTAGAGGACATGCTGGAGAAGGCAATGGCACCCCACTCCAGTACTCTTGCCTGGAAAATCCCATGGACGGAGCTTGGTAGGCTGCAGTCCATGGGGTTGCACAGAGTCGGACATGACTGAAGCGTCTTAGCAGCAGCAGCATATGAATATATATGAAATGGGAATTTCTATTTTGTAAAAATACTTGAAATGACCAGGTTTGAGTACACTTAGGGCTTCCCTGTTGGTTCAGATGGTAAAGAACCTGCCTGCAATGCAGGAGACTTGGGCTCAATCCCTGGGACGAGAAGATCCCCTGGAGAAGGAAATGGCTACCCACTCCAGTATTCTTGCCTAGAGAATTCCATGGACAGAGTAAACTGGTGGGCTACAGTCCATGGGGTCATAAAGAATCAGACACAACTGAGCAACTAACACTTTCACTTTTATTTTTTTCAGTATATGCTCAATATTCCTCAACCCTGGTATTTAATGCTGTATAATAAGATTCATTTCAATTCAGTCGCTCAGTCGTGTCCAATTCTTTGCGACCCCATGGACTGCAGCACGCCAGGCTTCCCTGTCCATTGCCAACTCTTGGAGTTTACTCAAACTCACATCCATTGAGTCAGTGATGCCATCCAACCATCTCATCCTCTGTCGTCCCCTTCTCCTCCTGCCTTCAGTCATTCCCAGTATCAGGCTCTTCTCCAAGGAGTCAGTTCTTCACATCAGGTGGCCAAGGTATTGGAGCTTCAGCATCAGTCCTTCCAATGAATATTCAGGACTGATCTCCTTTAGGATGGACTGGTTGGATCTCCTTGCAGTCCTAGGGACTCTCAAGAGTCTTCTCCAACACCACAGTTGAAAGGCATCAATTCTTCAGCATTCAGCTTTCTTTATAGTCCAACTCTCACATCCATACATGACTACTGGAAAAATCAAAGATTTGACTAGATGGACCTTTGTTGGCAAAGTAATGTCTCTGCTTTTTAATATGCTATCTAGGTTGGTCATACTTTTCTTCCAAGGAGCAAGTGTCTTTTAATTTCATGGCTGCAGTCACCATCTGCAGTGATTTTGGAGCCCCAAAATATAAAGTCTCTCACTGTTTCCATTGTTTCCCCATCTATTTGCCATGAAGTGATGGGACCAGATGCCATCACTTAGTTTTCTGAATGTTGAGCTTTAAGCCAACTTTGTCACTCTCCTCTTTCACTTTCATCAAGAGGCTCTTTAGTTCTTCTTCACTTTCTGCCATAAGGGTGGTGTCATCTGCATATCTGAGGTTATTGATATTTCTCCTGGCAATCTTGATTCCAGTTTGTGCTTCATCCAGTTCAGCATTTTGCTTGATGTACTCTGCATATAAGTTAAATAAACAGGCTAACGATATATAGCCTTGACATACTCCTTTTCTGATTTGGAACCAGTCTGTTATTCCATGTCCAGGAGGACAAAAATGAACTCTGATCATTAAAGATCATAGTAGCTGCATCACCAACTGTAGTTGACATGATAAGAAAACAAGATAGTTTGTACATCCATGATAGCTCAGTTGGTAAAGAATTCACGTGCAACGTGGGAGACCTGGGTTTGATCCCTGGCTTGGGACGATCCCCTGGAGAAGGGAAAGGCTATGTGCTTCAGTATTCTGTCCTGGAGAATTCCATGGACTGTATAGTTCATGGGGTCACAAAGAGTCGGACACGACTGAGTTACTTTCACTTTCAGTTACCACATCACTGGACTCTGAGGTCAGAAACTGGACGCTAAGTAGAATCTGTTGCCCTTCCCCCAAGACGAGGGGCCACTTTTATGTGAACTACTTCTAACAGGGCAGACAGTGGTTTTACACATAAAGATGCTTCTGCTTCTCCTCCATCCTTCCTGAACATACAATAGCAGTAGGTACCCTATCGAGAGCACATGCCTCATGATGACGGCTCAATATGTTTTCCAAGAGCACTGTGTATATTCTTTTCCTGCTCTGCTAAACAAAGAAAGTTACTGTAACTGGGAGAAACAGGTACAGAGAAGAATTATGACCCACTGCACCCTCTTATGTTTTTAATCTACAAGTAGAGACGCTTTCAGCAGAGATGGTGCTGTCCAGGATAACTCTAGGACATTACACAATTGAGATGGAACACTTTGGCCTTCCCTGAAGATGGATGGCGGGCTCCTCTAAATGCTGCTCATGACTGGAGGCTTTAGTTCAGTATAAATAAGGAAGATGTCTCTAAAATATTGCATAAGGTGTTCCCTAAGAACAAAAGACGCAGACCCTGGGAAGCAGGAGCATTAAGTGGCTATACCTTCAACATGTACCCAATCATCTCGAAAAATGACGATGCCCAAAGGCTGAGAAAGTGAGATGCTATTGTCCTCATTGGTGTCTCAGCTGCCATCCACAGAGCGACCTCGATTCCAAGTTCCAGCTCTGTGCATCCCCTCAGTGCAGTTGCTGTTTCCTGGGCCCTCACAGACCGCAGAAGACAAGCCAGTTTTGAAAGTCTGAGATAGGCATACATGATATTCTGTTTCACTTTTGTTGGGCCTCATTCCTTCAGTTCCTGCTTTGCTTAAGTCAAAATGTTCAAGGTGATTATGAATTCATAGACTACTACAGAATCAGTGAAGAAGTGTTTTGGGCGTATCTAGTAAGTTAAACGGGCATTATGACTATACCGAATGTTAGAATGAAGAATGCCTTTTGCTGCACTACTTAACATAAAGGTAAATGAAAAGAATATATTAATAGTAAAAAAAGGATCAATGTTTTATATTGAATATGGGCTTCCCAGATGGCGCTAATGGTAAAGAACACACTTGCCAATGCAGGAAACATAAGAGACGTGGGTTTGATCCCTGGGTTGGGAAGATTCCCTGGAGGAGGGCACGGCAACCCACTCCAGTATTCTTGCCTGGAGAATCCCATGGACAGAGGAGCCTGGTGGGTTACAGCCCATAGGGTGGCAAAGAGTCTGACATGACTGAGCGACTAACACACACAGAAACAGGAAAATGTGCAGATCCAGGATTATTGTGTAAACAGAGATGAATGATGGTGCAAATTTACCACTTCAGAGGATCTTTCTCAATTTTAAAAAACCTTTTATTTTGTATTGGAGTAGAGTCGATTAACAATACAGTGATAGTTCCAGGTGAACAGTGAAGGTACTCAGCGAAGTATCCATTCTCCTACCAACTCTCCTCCCATCCAGGCTGCCACATAATATTGAGCAGAGTTTCATGTGCTATACAGTAGATACATGCTGGTCATCCATTTTAAATATAGCCATGTGTACATGTCCATCTCAAACTCCCTGACTATCCCTTCCCAATCTTATTCAACCTAAGACACATTTCTCCAGCATGTACTAGGCACTAAATAAAAAAGAAATAAGGTTCAAAGTCCTTGACCTTGCGGTAAAGGAGATCAAAAGATCTATTTCAGATGCTGGAGTTTTAATGCTAAATAAACCTCTCTTTACTTAATAATCCACTATCCCCCATACTTTCAGTCACAAGGAGTTGGTGTTGAAAGAACAAGGAATAATTACTGGAAAGAATTGAATGCTACTGAGGTCTTAGGGGTCTTCTTAGGTTCTGAATGCTTCCATAGTCACTAATTCTGTTTGTTGATATTGGTTTTGAGTCAGTTTTGAGGCACAATTGACATACAGTAAAACTAATTCCTTTTAGGTGTATAGTTCTTAAGATTTGACAATGTATGCAAATAACCACCACAACAACCAAGATATAAAATATTTCAATCATATCAAAGATTTCCCTATGAACTTCATAGCTGACTATCTCCTTCTATGCCCACCTCCTGGAAACCCCAGGCCTGTTTCTTTATACCTAAGTTTTCTCTTTTCCAGAAAGTCATACAATGGAATTATGTAGTATTTTGCCTTTTTCAGTCTGGCTTCTTTCACTTCGCATATGCTTTAGAGATTCAACGATGATGTTTGGTATATTGGTAGGATACCTTTTTCCTTTTTTTTCTTATAGCTTTTTACACTCCACACTATGAATGTAGCACAATTTGTTTCTGTATTCATCAGCTGATGGCATTTGAATTGTTTCCGGTTTTGGGGGGTATTTTGACTACAGCTGCTATGAATGTTTGCATAGGATTTTCTTGTGGACTTGTGCACAAGTTTCTCTTGGATAAAAACCTGGGAGGAAAATCACTGAGTCATAGAGTAAGAGTGTGTTTAACTTTTGAAGAAACTGCCAAACAGTTTTCCAATACGGGTGCAGCATTTATGAATTTCCACTAGCAATATACAAGCATTTCTGTTGCTGCACATCCTTGGCAGCATTTTGTATTGTCATTTTATTTAAATACAGGCATTCTAATATGTAAGTACCAGTATCTTTGGTTTTAATTTGGAGTTCTCTAATGTCTGGATGTTAAATACCTTTTCTTGTGCTTATTTGACATCCACATCTGTTTTATAATAAAATGTCTCTTTAACTCCTCTCCCACTTTTTATTTGTTATTATTATCGTTGCATTGTGAGAGTTGTTTCTATATTGTGAATACAGAATATGTGCAAATATTTTCTTTAACTATGTCACTTGTCTCTTTCTTTTTCTTAGTGACTGGTAAAGAGTTAAAACATTTCAATTTTAACAGTCTAATTAATTTATCAATGCTTTCTTTTATAGTTCCTGCTTTTTGTCTAAAAAAAAAACTATCAAAAAAAAAAAACACCCCTTTGCCTAAAGGATAATCAAAAAGTGTCTTATATGACTTCTGGTATAAGTTTTATAAGCTTAGACTTAGATCTATGATTAATTTTGAGTTAATTTTTATAAACTGTGTGAATTATGTCAGGAATTATTGTCAGGAATTATGTTTTTACATATAGATGCCCAGTCATTCCAGCAACATGTGTAGAAAATAAGATCATTTGTTCATTGAATTGCTTTGGTACCTTTGTTGAAAATCAGTTGATCATATATATTGATCTATTCTCTGTTCTGTTCCACTGATCTGTGTCCTTCCTTTGCTAATATCATGCTGTCTTGATTACTCTAGCTTTATGCTAATTATTAAAATCAAATTGTGTGAGTCCTATAAATTTGTTCTTTTGTTTTGGCTACTCAATGCTCTTTATTTTTCAAAATAAATTTTAGAGCTGGCTCATTGATTCCTAAAAAATCCTGCAGGTATTTTGTTTGATTCCATAGATCTGTTTGGGATAAAATTGACATCTAATGATATTCAGTCTTCCAATTAATGAATCTAATATATTTTACCATTTATTTAAATCTTGTTTGACTTCTCTCAAGATTTTATAGCTTTCATCATAAAACTATACAAAGCTTTAACATGCTTTATTAGATTTATCCTTAAGTATTTCCCTTTTGAAGAAGGAAATGGAAACCCACTCCAGTATTCTTGCCTGGAGAATCCCGTGGACAGAGGAGCCTAGCAGGCTACAGTCCATGGGGTCATAAGAGTTGGACATGACTTAGCAACTAAACCACCATCACAATTTCCCTTTTAGGGGTTCTACTTTAAATGAAACTTTTAAAAAATTACAATTTGCAATTATATATAGGTAGCATATAGAAATACAATAGACTATTGCTACGTATGTTGAGTTCGTATTCTGCAACTCTATTAAATTCACTTGATAGATCTAATAGTATTTTTACATAAACTTTTTGAAATTCACTACATATAGTCACATCATCTGTAAATCAATACAGTTTCATTTCTTCATTTCTAATCTGTTTACCTTTGACAAAATTTCAAGTATGGTACTGTCTAGACTTCTAGCAGAATGTGGAGTAGGAGTAGACATTCTTGCCTAAAAAACTGAAAAATTCAGTTTTCAACTATAAGGTATGATGCTAATGGTAAATGTTTTGATTGATACCGTAGATGAAGTATAAGAATTTCATTTGCACTTATAGTTTGCTGAGAGTTATTATCATGAATGGATGTTGATTTTGCCAAAGTGTATTTTGTATCTATTGTGATGACTCTGAGGTTTTTCTTATTTAGTCTGTTGATATGGTTGATTCCATTACCTATAATCCCACAGACAACTGCTATTCATATTTTCTCAAATTTCCTTCCAGTCTATAATCTGTAAATATAACTTCTTTGCTAAAAAATGGAAAACACTACTTCTATAATTTGTATATTTCTTAACATTTCATTAAGAGCTATTTCATGTCATTCATTTTGAGAACAGTTTTCCTTTGCTTTGCTAAATAGAAACCCATCTGATATATACACCATAAGAATACTCATAAAATAATAATGATAATTATAACAACTGAAACAATAGCCTTTTCTTTGTACAAATTTCTAAGTATTGTTACATATATTAATATTTTCCTCTCAGAACAGCTCCATGAAGTAGATATCATCATTACTATCATTACACCCATTTACAGATAAAGAACAGAGACATAGAAAGGTTAGACAATTTTCTCAGGGTCTCATAGCTAGTAAGCAAGGAACTCAATTTGTGGCTCTGTAGACTACAGTCTTGCCCACGTTACACTGTTTGTGCTGTCATTACACAGTATACAGTTTTTCTGTGTGTCTACAAATAATGCTCTGATAAACACAGTTGGAAATAAATCTTTAACTATCTCTTTCACAAAATCCTTAGAATAGATTCCTAAAGAGGGGTTAATTGGTCAAGGTTTTAAGTTACAAAGTGTGGTTCCTTCAAGAAAGCTTGAGGGATACTGCTCAGTTGCTTTTTTAGAACAGTCCTATGGAGACATGGAAATGCTGTAACATAAATGCAATTAGCTTTTAAATTTCACTAATTTTTGATAGGTTAAAAAATACTATTTATTTTTTCATGCTTACTGTGTTCCTGGGTTTATGTTTCCTGTTTACTGTTCATGATTTTTGCCAATATTTTGTGTATTCAGATTGGAATGAAATTTTGATGTATGAAAAATTAAATTTTATCCTAGAAATTTTGTTTTAAATTTTTTTTCTAGTTCACCTTTTTAAAATATTTTTGAACAGTTTTGAAGTCAAATCAATTTTTCATTTGCATTTTATTCTTCATATATATGGTCAGAAGTTCCTTGCTAAGTCAGTATTAGAGCAGATACATTATTAATACTTACATATTTTATTCAAGTATTTTGTAGCTTAGGGTTTTTTAAAATGCATATAATTTTAATCTTGTTGTATGCTGTGAGTTGAGAATATTGGTTGACTTTTTCCTAAATAAAAAAAACAATTATCCTAGTATCATAAATTCTATAATCATTTTTGCCTAATGAATCAATGACAACTTGAGTTTATGTTAAATTATTATATATGCTCTCTATTCTGCTCTATTAATCCATTGTTACTTTAACAAAGTAATACAGTATGGAGTAATCTGTGTTCAGATCTGGTATTGCCACTCTTGTAACTCCTGGCTGAGCTACTTAACATCTCCCTTGTTTTCCTCATTTGCAAATAGTTATTTTAAATATTAAATGAAAAAAAGAAAAGTATATAAAGCACTGAGTTTAATGCCTGACACATAATAAGCTCTTAGAAATATCTGTAGTTTCTATTGTTTCTTTCACTACGCCAGGTCCATAGTTTTAATTACAATAGCTGAGACAAAGACGCCTAATCCATTTCCACACTTTCCTCTCTGCAGTAGACCCAGCCACAAGTCATGTGGCCCATGAGACCAAGTCCTGGTAAATGACACATGAGAAGACTTTCTAAAATGTCTCTCACAGGAAAGGGAGGTTTCTTCCTTTACTACCGACTGGTCTTATTTCAGAATTAAATCTAGAAAAGATGGCTGGATATCCAGAGACCTCTTAGACCATGAGGTGAGGATGCATGTCAAGAACTATATCTTATGATAATGGACTTTCCCTGGACTGATTATTTCTATGTGAGAGACCGAACCTTTGCTTCTTTAACATAATATGCTAGAATTTCTATTACCCGCAGAGCATTTCATTTTCAATGACATGTTTGACTCTCCAATTCAAGATAAGATGCTTATTTGTACACTTAAGTGTTTTTAGCTTAGTTTTTCTGTATCAAGAGTAAAAAATAATCTCCCTAATTCTCCATCAATTCTAGCCTAGAAAACCAATTTTTGGTATCTTAAATTATTATCACTTAATACATGTTATTGGGCTTCCCTAATGGCTCAGCAGGTAAAGAATCTTCCTGCAGTGCAGGAGACACAGAAGATGCGGGTTTGATCCCTGGGTCAGGAAGATCCCCTGGAGGAGGGCATGGCAACCCACTCCAGTATTCTTGCCTGGAGAATCCCTATGGACAGAGGAGCCTGGCGGGGTACAGTCCATGGGGTTGCAGAGAATCCCAACTTTTAAAGGGAATATGAATAGAGTCTTAACCATGAGACAGAAAATCAATGGGTTTCTTTTTTCTGGCTACACCAGGTCTTAGTTGTAGCACGCAGGATCTAATGGGTTGCCCAAGAAGTCCATTTGGGTTTTTCCATCACATCTTATAGAAAAACCTGAATGAACTTTAGGGTTTGAACCCAGCCCGCTGGAATTGGGAACACAGAGTCGTAACCACTGGACCACTAGGGAAGTCCCAAAACTGTTATTTTGAAACTCCTCTAATATGCACTTTATGTGAACCGAATTGTAAAAGTAAACATATTTTTCATCATTGCCTTAAGGTAAAGCCATACAAAAGAGATTGCCAATGGAGAGAGAAAAAGCAGGTAATTCAGGTTCCCAAAAGAGTTTTAGAAAATGAATTGCCCTGTTTGGCACTTCGTATTGATCACTTAGCCACAATAATTAACATCCTCTTATTTATATTATATTGAAAACTGAAGTTCAGAATTAGACTATCAGTCATTGTTCTTAATATTAATGACCAATCATTATAAAATGCCTTCATGTTGCTTTCTAATAAAGTCAGAAATACCAATTTCACTAAGTTAACTTATTACCTCAGCTTCAAGACATGGATTATCTAAGGAATCAAAGTACTCATGCGCTGCCTCTAGATATAAAGTCCAAATAAGGCAAGGAACTGAGGCTTCCCAGGTGGTGCAGTGGTAAAAGTGATAAAGAATCCAGTTGCCAATGCAGGAGATATAAGAGATGCGTTTGGATCCCTGGGTCAGGAAGATCCCCCGGAGAAGGAAATGGCTGCCCACTCTAGGATTCTTCCCTGGAGAATTCCATGGACAGAGGGGCCTGGTGGGCTCCAGTTCATGGGGTTGCAAAGAGTCAGACACAACCGAGTAACTGAGCATGCAAAGTAAGAAACTAGTCAAATCATTCTCTTACCTCAAGATGGAGTGATGTATTTTGGCCTTGCTTTGGCTGTTACATTTGAACTCATTTCTCAAGGATGAACATTAAGAGAGGATGTGGAGATATCATTAGAGATAAATCACCTTTTAAAACATTCTTCAGAGGGTGTGTCCCTATGGGACACTGCTCTGATGTTTCTAATATCCAAGAAGAAAGATATTCTTGGTCAGAAAAATTTTCTACCATTTCTATCTCACCCTCTAGCCTTAGAGAATATCCTGTTAGATAACAATGGGTACAGTAAATTTATTTCATGTCAGATGGTATGTATACCATGTTGTTTTTACAGGTTCTAGAAACACAGTGGGAGAGTCCTCTTTTAATAATTTATATGAAGTTGATTCCATGGCAGAACTATTTGTGAGCCTATTTCAACTAGAAATATCTAGACCTATTAGAGATTTAAAAGTCTTCGCATTTATCTTCTTACTCCCTACAGAATTTAGAACAATTAAAACCTGAGATTCTATGGAACTTCCCTGGCAGTCCAGCAGCTAAGACTCTGTGCTCCCAATGCAGGGGGCCCAGGTTTGATCCCCGGTCAGGGAACTAGATCCTACATGCCATAGCTAAGAGTTTGCATGCTACAACTAAAGATTTCCCCATGCTGAAATGAAATGATCCCATGGGCCCCACACTCTGCAACTAAAAGTTCCTGCATGCCACAATAAAGCTTAAAGATCCCACATGTCACCACTGGTGAAGCCAAGTAAATAAATAAATTAAAAATTTTCAATAAACAAAAACATCCTTGAGATTCTAAAAATGTGTTATTCAGTGATATATTGTCAAAAACACTGTGAAAAATCTCAAAACAAACATAATTGCTCCAGGAGTCCGTTCACTTCCATATTGGGCACATATGATATGTCAGGTAGAGGGATAATCTATATTCTATTCTCGGTCAATCTAGTCTGGTAGACTGGCATGAGAATAATCATTACAATCCCTGGAACACACAGAAAGACAAGACTCACTTTGCTGAAAGTACTGGAGAAAGTATCAGAGAAAATGTTAGGCACTCAGTTGTATCCAATTCTTTGCAACCCCATGGACTGTAGCTCACCAGGCTCTTCTGTCTATGGGGTTTCCTAGGCAAGGATACTGGAGTAGGTTGCCATTTCCTTCTCCAAGGGGTTTTCCCAGACCAGGGATTGAAACTGCATCTCTTACACTGGCAGGTAGATTCTTTGGCACTAAGTCAGCTGGGAAGCCCCACGATTTACATTAGGAAATTTTAAAGTTAGACAGCTCTGGGTTTAAGTACCTGACTATGCTACTGGCATTCTTGAGCATGAGCACATGACTTTGTTTCTATAAAACTCAGTTTCTATGAAAAATATGAATACTAAAAACACCTACTTCAAGGCAGATGTGTGAGAATTACATTCAAAAATTCATAGAGACATTTAGTCCTACATTTGACACATCTCTCTACTTCAGAACTATCAGCCAAAAAAAATATCTTCTTAAGTAACTAAATATGGGCAGAACTATGGAAACTTGTCTTGCCTCTTGACAGGATTCAGATACCCAGGAGCTATTCCAAATCCCTGTGGAAGAACTCAAGTTCTCTGGAGGATTTGTTAGAATTCTAAGTTGAGGGTGAATCTAAAATTTTAGCTACAAGTCAGATGAGAATTGATGCTTTGGAAATGTGGTGCTGGAGAAGACTCTTCAGAGTCTTGGGCAGCAAGGAGATCAAACCAGTCAATTCTAAAGGAAATCAACCCTGAATACTCATCGGAAGGACTGATGCTGAAGCTGATGCTCCAATACTTTGGCACCTTATGCAAAGAGCTGTCTCATTGGAAAAGACCCTGATGCTGGGAAAGATTCAGGGCATGAAGAGAAACGGCAACAGAAGATGAGATGGTTGGATGGCATCATGATTCGATGCACATGAGGTTAGCAAACTCCAGGAGATAGTGAAGGACAGGGAAGCCTGGGGTGCCACAGTCAATGGAGTTGCAAAAAGTCAGACACAACGTAGCAACTAAACAACAGATGAGATTTATTGGGAAGCTTCCTTAATCGACAAGCATTCCTAAAGATCTGGCATTCAGAGAGCGATCTGGGAGTAGTGGCTAAAGGTCCATCTAGGCCACAGCCTTCTGGCACCAAAGTGGATGGAAAAAACCTGGCTGAGTAGATATCACTAGAGCATCAAGTCGCTGCCTTACGTGGGCAAGTGCATCCACTAGAAATTGAAGTGCTGTCTCCAAAACCCCTAACTGGCCCTCTCTTCCATCCAAAAATCAGGGAAGAGAGCCAAAGGTTCTGATTGCACAGCATCTGCTATGTGATTGATGGAGATGTCTGAGTATTCAACAGATGGACTCAGAATATCCTGGGGCTTAGCGATGTGCGCAAGTGACCATATACAAATTACAAAGTGTTAAATTATTTTTTTGAGAAAGATGGGACCTGGCATTCTTAGCAAAAAATAAACTTATTTATTTTCATCCATCACAGGGCCTCTCAGGAATCTCTTACAGCAGAAAAGTGTAGAGTCATGAAAAATACACATTTAGCATGTAAAAAAGTGAAATATATATATATATATATATCTCCACATAAACATATTCATACACATATACCAAATAATGCCCTTCCAACTTTACATATCAGTATCACCTTGTATTGACTCTTTGGACATTTTAAAAATAATAAATTTACATCTAAATATTAGTAGTATAATTAAGTCAATGATTTGCTTTATATGGGGCTTCCCTGGTGGCTCAAACTGTAAAGAATCTTCCTGCGGAGCAAGAGACCTGGGTTCGATCCCTGGGTCGGGAAGACCCCCTGAAGAAGGAAATGGCTACCCATTCCAGTGTTCTTGCCTGGAGAATTCCATGAACAGAGGATCTTGTAGGCTACAGTCCATGTGGTATATGTGCCTAATTGCTTTAATGATATCAGATGAATTATAGTAAGAATAAAAACATAGGAAAAAATATTAAATGGCACAATTGCCTGATTAGCTTAAGAATGGAGTCCAGGTATCTGTGGATTATAATATGTACTATCTTTCAATCTGCTTCATTCCTTTGAAGAATTTAGCAAGCATAGCTAGAAGGAAGCTTAGATCATCCAGTTCAATTGCTCATTTTAGGCTTGAGAAAACTGACACTCAGAAAGGCTGTTATTTGTTTAAGATAACCAAGTTAATTAACAACTCCCCTAGAAGTGAAAATGTCTCCTACAATATTCAGTTCCTCAGGAAACCTTTCTAACTCTGTAAACCTTTGAATGATTTGAATAAAGGGCCTGATGACTAAGCAAACTCAAAAAATCTCCAAATTTCTATTTTTATTTATTCTTTTAACTGGAGGACAATTGCTTTACAATGTTGTGTTGGTTTTTCGCCATACAACAGCTCAAATCAGTCATACCTACATGTATATGTATATCCCTTCCCTCTTGAGCCTCCCCACACCAGCAATCCCACCCGTCTAGGTCATCACGGGGCTTCCCTGATAGCTCAGTTGATAAAGAATCTGCTTGCAATGCAGGAAACCCCGGTTGGATACCTGGGTCGGGAAGATCCTCTGCAGAATGGATAGGCTACCCACTCCAATATTCTTGGGTTTTCCTTGTGGCTCAGCTGGTAAAAAACTCTGCCTGCAATGTGGGAGACCTGGGTTCAATCCCTGGGTTGGGAAGATCCCCTAGTCATCTACTCCAGTATTCTGGCCTGGCAAATTCCATAGACTGTATAGTCCATGGGGTTGCAAAGAGTCTTCTGAGTGACTTTCACTTTCTAGGTCATCACAGAGCACCAGGCTAGCCTCCCTGTGTTATATAGCAGCTTCCCACTAGATATTTTTAACTCATATATGTTAGACAGCAGAAAGACCATTTTTATCTTTTGCTTTAAATGTTGTACCAACATTGCCATTTGCTTTGGTACTAATTAAAGGCATAATTTTTGCATTTAACACACTACCAGAACTGCCTTTGTGGTGTCAGCTTTATGATATATCTCTTTGTGCTACATGCTAAGTTGCTTCAGTCCTGCCCAACTCTTTGCAACCCCTTGGAATGCAGCCCACCAGGCTCCTTTGTCTGTGGGATATCCAGGCAAGAATACTGGAGTGGCTTGCTAGGCCCTCCTCTGTGGGATCTTCCAGGGGATTGAACCACTGTATCTTTTGTCTCCTGCATTTACCACTAGCACCACCTGGGAAGCCATCTCTTTATGTACAGAAATTCTCTGGAGAATCTGTCTCCAAATTCTGTGTATTATAGAGTATTCATAAGAAACTTAATTTCTTTTACATGTTTTATTGTACTTTGTAAGTTTCTGGCTTTCAGTCACCCATAAGCAGTCTGTGTATCATCAGAGTTTCCAACTAGTAGGCTGAGCATCTTCTTTATAATAATAGTTGGTTATCTGTAAAATTATTTGTTTAATAAATATCTCACCACTAGACTTCAAGTTTGTTCAGGAGAACCAAATATTCCTTTACACCTTGCACAAAGCCCTGGGACATAATTGGATATCAATACACTTTTTTTGGATGAATGAATGGAATGCAGACTAATTTAATATTAGTATCAAGTAAAAAACAAAGAGGAGCTATACTACGCCACCAATCAGATGTCTAGAACGCTTTCCAATATCAAATGTGACGTGTATTGATATATCACATTTTTCTATTCAGTTCAGTTCAGTCCAGCTGCTCAGTTGTGTCTGACTCTTTGTGACCTCATGAACCTCAGCATGCCAGGCCTCCCTGTCCATCACCAACTCCCTGAGTCCACCCAAACCCATGTCCATCGAGTCGATGATGCCATCCAGCCATCTCATCCTCTGTCGTCCCCTTCTCCTCCTGCCCTCAATCTTTCCCAGCATCAGGGTCTTTTCCAATGAGTCAGCTCTTCACATGAGGTGGCCAAAGTTTTGGAGTTTCAGCTTCAACATCAGTCCTTCCAATGAACACCCAGAACTGATCTCCTGTAGGATGGACTGGTTGGATCTCCTTGCAGTCCAAGGGACTCTCAAGAGTCTTCTCCAACACCACAGTTCAAAAGCATCAATTCTTCGGTGCTCAGCTTTCTTTATAGTCCAACTCTTACATCCATACATGACCACTGGAAAAACCATAGCCTTGACTAGATGGACCTTTGTTGGCAAAGTAATGTCTCTGCTTTTTAATATGCTGTCTAGGTTGGTCATAATTTTCCTTTCAAGGAGTAAGCATCTTTTAATTTCATGGCTGCAGTCACCATCTGCAGTGATTTTGGAGCCCAGAAAAGTAAAGTCAGCCACTGTTTCCACAACTATATGCCATGAAGTCATGGGACCGGATGCCATGATCTTAGTTTTCTGAATGTTGAGCTTTAAGCCAACTTTTTCACTCTCCACTTTCACTTTCATCAAGAGGCTCTTTAGTTCTTCTTCACTTTCTGCCATAAGGGTGGTGTCATCTTCATATCTGAGGTTATTGATATTTCTCCCGGCAATCTTGATTCCAGCTTGTGCTTCTTCCAGCCCAGCGTTTCTCATGATGTACTCTGCATGTAAGTTAAATAAGCAGGGTGACAATATACAGCCTTGACGTACTCCTTTTCCTATTTGGAACCAGTGTGTTGTTCCATGTCCAGTTCTAACTGTTGCTTCCTGACCTGCATACAGGTTTCTCAAGAGGCAGATCAGGTGGTCTGGTATTCCCACGTGTTATTAAACCCACTTTGAAGAAAAAGGAATATTTGAGACTTGATTCAACATACTTTTTTAATAGTACTTGCGTGTATTTAAGACTGCCTTGGTCAAGGCAATACTTTTCTATCAGTTATATTAGATCAAATTTAAGAATAAAATTGAAGAGTAACCTAAAGTTTCCTTGCAAGTAAACATGCTCAGTTCTATGAGTGTATCCCTTTATTGCTATAACATCTGTGTTCTAAAGGACTGCCATGTAACTAGCTGCATAGACACTTGTAGAAGAAGATCAAGTCAGGGGATATCCAAGGTTGGAAAAATGGCATTTAAACACCCAGTCCTCTATCACCAAGCTGAAGAGATATGAATGAAACTAATTGATTACATTTCTTTTCATTTATGTCAGGCCCATTCACATGAGCTGCTTAAGTCAATGAAATGTGAAAAGTCACCACATGAGCCCCTTCTGATCAGAAACATGGCTCCCATGTGTCCTCTTTCTTCTATAAGATGATCAATGTTTCAGACAGAGTTTGTTCCATCAGTCAAGATTCCGGAGCAAAGAGGCCATGGAGCAAAGATCAATCAAAACATCACAAATACGTCTCTTGAGTGAGAAATATATTTTGTTGATTTAAGTCACTGAGATTTTAGGGTTGCTTATTTTTACAGTATATTTAACTTAAGCTGACAGAGACAAAAGCTAGCTGTGTGGATTACATTTGAGAAAGATTTTCACTGAAAAGCAGTGGAAGTGGTGATGGGGGAGACCAAGGTATCCTGAAGATGAAAAACAGAAATAAACCTGAATGGGAAAAATTCCAACAGAAGTTAAAATAAAAATTGGAATGAATCCAAATTTAGATAGAGAGAGAGATAAATAGAGACAAAGATAGAAAATTAAAACAAAAAATAAAAGGGCCTTTAAATTTATCTACTATATCATAAGACATAGCAATAACCATAAAATACTGGTTTTGCCTTTCTTCTGAGCAAAATTGTAAGTAGCTGGTCCAGAATGGCACTGATATTATTACTTGTTTACCCTCCAAAACTTTCCCACCCAAAGTCTTCTCTACGTAATGAGGTGGCAAAGCCATCTTTCCAGTTTTTAAGGCAAAAAGTCTTGGAATCACCTTTGAATCCCTTCATTTTCTTATGTCATACATATAATCTCAGGAAATTACATTGGGTATATTTTGAAATTTTATCCAGAGGTTATCCAGGTGTCTAAAAAAAGGTTACACTTAATAAACTTCCTACATTTTTCTCCCCACAAAATACAAAGTAGTTTCACAAGGATAAAACTCATATAAAACATAACCATTCATATGACTTTAAAACAGAGACTATTGAAACTTCAAAATCACTGTGACTAGAAAGAGAAAAAAAATAGCAAAAGCTAGAACTCTAATTCCTTACATTTCTGCCCACTACTGCCCAACCACAAAAATTTCCAATAAGCAAAAGTCCAGAAAACTGTCAAGAAAGCAAAAGAAGGGTGCTAGTAATGTATTAGAATTGGGATAGACATCAGAAAGATTAAATCAACACAAAATCTGAATTATAAAAAAGTAACCAGGTAGATCAGAGTGCTCACTAGAGGAAAGGAATTTCAAAGTACACATAATTTAAAGAATCAGAGCATCTCTCAAGTTCCAGGTGTGAAATTGAAAGAGATTCAAGGGTTGAATATAATTAAAACCACAGGCAAAATATAAAAAGATAGTCTTCCAAAAGCATAGCTTCTGAAGGAGAAAAAAGGAAAGAAAAGTCCCTTTTGGAAATTTGACGACGGTTGGTGGTAGGGGAGAATAGAGAAAAATGTAAAGTCATTCAAGGCAAAAAAGAACTATAAAATTAGAAGGTTCACATCACCCTCCCTGATCAAAAGAAAACAAACAAGCTGTAATCCATTTAAGTGACTAGATTTTACTAGACTAGCAGAAAAACCACTTAGTTAGGAATCATATAAAGCACTCTTATATCATGAAAATGTACAAAAGGAAAGTTAAATCCATAGAGAACTACTGCAAAAAATAAATAAATAAATAAGGAAGTAAAATTTTACACAAATATATAGAAGAAAACTCTCCTGGAAAATAATCATGAAATGAAAGAAAAGTATAAATCTACACTCCAAACAGAATTAAGTAAACTCAAAAAAGCATTTGAGAAAATGGGCATTCACCTTGAATCGGAAATTCAAAAAAAATCAAATACCCAAATGGATTAAAAACTGAGAGAATGAAAAAGGAGTTGATTAAACTCAGGAAGGAATGGAAGAAAATTATTTTTAAAACATCACCTGATAAGTGAATAATAAGATAGAAGACACTGAAGGAAGAAGAGAGTCAAAAGAAAAATTTTAAAAGAGCTTTGAAGAAGGGCCATTAAAGTCAAAAGAATTAGGCTAGCGTTAAATTTTTCAAAACCAACATACAAAGTAACCCAGCTCTGTTCACTGAGAGGATCTAAAAAATGAAATCCAGTAGCAAAGAGGACACCATTTTACCTTGTGCCATGACCATGGTTTTTAAACACCATTTCTAATCAGAGAAACCAGTGTTCATTGGTGAAGTGGTTGATTACAGGGTTGGTGTAGGAATGGGACTCCATGAGCATGAATTATCTTGTAGTACCAGAAATAAGGACATGATCGAAATAAAATGGTGGCTTATACAGGGAACAAGCTGCCAACCCGAAAAAAGCTCCTAAAGTTGAAAAAATTGAGCACAAAATAAATGATAGCATTGGACTTTAACTCACAGAATAAGATAAATTTACATTGGTAAAGAATCTGCCTGCAATGCAGGAGACCTGGGTTTGATACCTGAGTGGAGAAGGTCCTGCGGGAAGGGAATGGCTACCCACTCCACTATGCTTGCCTGGAAAATCCCACGGACAGAGGAGCTTGGGAGGCTACAGTCCATGTGGTCAAAAAGAGTTGGACACGGCTGAGCGACTAACACAAGCGCGCACGCGCACACACACACGCAATAAATAATAGAACCAACAACTACATAGGGGAAAGGAGACAACTCTTCCCTACCATAGTTTTAATTAAGTGTAGAAAAGAAATGGGAAATCACTACTAGCCAAGAAGCACACTTGTTGCAGACAAGATCTGCTGATGAATACTAAAATTAATGGACAGATATTTGAGGAGAAACAGTTTGTGGAGTACCAAATTATTAACTTTCCATGGAGAAAGATACCACCACAACCAAGTGATCAAAGCTAGTAATAAGATTTATTGATATCATGGACCCTTTGATATGATGCCCCGGGAAGTATCAAGATATGTCATTTCTTTGGTATTCTTGACAAAAAGGTATAAACTCATTCTGATCATGAGAAAACATTGAACTTAAATTGAAGGACACTGTACAAAGTAGCTGATTCGTGCTCTTTAAAAGATAAAATATTATGAAAGGTAACAAAGACTGAATACTGTCACAGATTGGAGAAGAAATAACCGATAAATGCAAGATGGGATTCTGAAAAGTATCCTGGAATAGGAAAAAGACAGTGGAAAAAATGGTGAAGTTTGATTCAAGCCTGGAATTTAGTTAATGACAGGGTGCGTACATATGTGTGTGCTCAGTCACGTCAGACGTGTCTGACTCATTGTGACCCCATGTTCTGTAGCCTGCCAGGCTTCTCAGTCCATGGGGTTCTCCAGGCAAGAATACTAGTGTGGGTTGCCATGTCCTCATCCAGGGGATCTTCCTGACCCAGGGATTGAACCCATGTTTCCTGTATTGCAAGTGAATTCTTTACCACTGAGCCACTGGGGAAGCCCAATAATAGAGTATTGATGTTAATTTCTTAGTTTTGATCATCATACTATGGTTATACATCCAGGGGTTATACATCCCTTCCCTTAAGGGAAGCTTGATGAGGAGTATATAGGAATTCTCAGTCTACTTTTGCAAATTTCTTTGTACAATCAACTCAAAATAAAAGTTGAAACAAACTTTATCCAGAATCTGAATGCTTCCTGCCATCTTTATTTCTTATCACCCTGGTCTGAACCATCTCTCCTGGATTACTGAAACAGTCTCCTAATGGTTCTCCTGCTTCTTTGTACCATGAAGACTCAATCTTTTGAAAACATAAGTCAGATCATGTCACTTCTCTGCTGAAAATCTTCTAATGATTCCTTATTCCCAACAGAGCAAATCAAGTCCTTTCAAAGGGCTACAAAACACAGATGATCTGGCTCTCCATTCCCTCTGTAACTTGATCCCCTGCTTTTCTTCCATCACACTCTCTTGCCAATCCAGCCTCCTTGCTTTCCTGGAACACTCTAGACACAAGCTCAGGCCTTGGAACCTTGCACGAACTGTCCTCTCTGAAGTCCCCTCATACCCCTGCCACCCACACAGGAACAGAGAGCTTCTTCTCGTCTAGCCTTACTTCAAATTTCTTCTTCTCCATGAAGCTACCACAACCACCCTAGTTGTGTTGCAACAAGCATGACATCCTTTCCCCCGCCCTCCTTTTTCTTTTCTTCCTTAAAGCATCTCATCTTCTAAATTACCAGATAGTTTATTTGTTAGCGATGATGACTTTTATCTTACTTTCTCCATCTACTACTCCTTCCTCTCAATTTAAAGTCCTTTGAGAGGAGGAACTTAAGCGTTTTTCAATGATGAATCCCTAGAACTTAGAATCTAGAACAGTAATAGTTACATAGACCAATCAGTTTATATGATTTCAAATGATTAATGATTCACTCATTCATTAATATTATAAGCAGAGATTGGAAGAATTACACTTTATAACTAACTCCACAAGATACATCTCTAAAAAGTGGATATTTAGATACTGAGAGTAGCACAAGTGTAGTTTCTTTATTTTTTTTTTAAGTGAACAAACATATCCAACCAGATAACTTATGAGTTCATGCAATAGCTATTGTGGGCTCCTGGAGAATATTTTTGATAACCTTTTTAATAAGCTGTGTTCTGTACCATGTTACTAAATTGAGTTGCTTAGAACTAAAGCTAAATAGCCATGATCAATGTCAAGACATAAATTCAATGCTTTGGTTGAATTTTTAAATTGAAAGTACAGGTTACATTGAGGTACATATTGCTAAATTTTATTGGATGGATTTTCTTTACATTGTATGGACATCAACAGCAATTCATTTAAAAAAAAATTTGGAAGACAATACAAACTTTGTTATTTTTCTCAACAGATCCATAAAAGCTGTTATTCTCTCCCTGATCACATGTGGATTTTTAATTGGTGCCATTACACTTCTCAAGGGGGTTAGAAACAGTGGGCCAGATATGCCTTTAATTGGCAGTAGCCAAACTTATGTTTTTACAGTATTAGTCAGAGTAGCTGATAAATATCCTAAATTAGTAGAGTAGTTTTTATGAGAACTTTGGCTTTTTTTCCTTTCCTTTGCTTTCATCTTTTCTGTTTGTTTTTTTGTCCCTTTTATTTTTTAAATGGGTAATGGGTGTTGGTAACTTTGTCAGTTGACAACCCATTTCTAGCAATGCAATCAAGCTTCTAAGCAGCCTGGTGTTTTGTTTTCTTTTCGTGGTTGGTTGCCCTCTTTAACCTTATCAGAGCAGCTAAATTTCTTCAAACTGTCAACCAGAGCCATGTCAGCGTCTTAAAGAAAGCCACCGCTGACACAGCTTAGCAAAGCTGAATTGATCTTTCACCCCTTGGGGCAGTCCACACAGCCAGCCCGTGCACCATCCCTGGAGCTTGATGTAAAGTTCTACCCTTTCTGCCTCCCTATGGGGAAGGCAAGCTGGGCTGCTCTGTAGCAGTATTTAAAAATATTTCTATTTCTATGTTTAACACCTCAGCTTTTCTCTGGTCCTTGTAGGTGCCGAGGGGAGTGAAGTTTGAGGGAAGAGATATCAAGAGACAGAAGTAAATTCAGTATTGTGTGTACTGTGAATCGGGTGATAAATTAGACCAAGTAATTTTCAATTTGAATGACATGAAGTGCTGCTACTGGAGCAGCCAGGACAGGTTTCTAATCAAACTCCCACTGCTTTTTCTCCACCCATCTCCATCTTTAAGTTTCTCTTACTTGAGTTTTTCTCTGGTTCATATTCTATCACATTTAGAGACCTATAAACATCAGTTTCTAGAAAGGATTCTTCCCAAAAATTGGAGTTGACTCAAACAGCTTCCTGGGCTTCCCTTGTGGCTCAGCTGGTAAAGAATCTGCCTGAAATGCGGAATACCTGGGTTTGATCCCTGGGCTGGAAAGATCCCCTGGAGAAGGGAAAGGCTACCCACTCCAGTATCCTGGCCTCGAGATTTCCATGGACTGTATAGTCCATGGGGTATCAAAGAGTTGGACAAGACTGAATGACTTTCACTATCACTATTGTAAAACTAGAAATTTTTCTTTGTTTCGAGGATGTCTGTATTTGGGGAGAATAGTTTAATTTCAGTAAGCAACCACACTTAAAAGTCAATTCATGGAGAAACACCAATACAATATATTAACATATATATACGAAATTTAGAAAGATGGTAATGATGACCCTATATGCCAGACAGCAAAAGAGACACAGATGTAAAGAACAGATATTGGACTCTGTGGGAGAAGGTGAGGGTGGGATGATTTAAGAGAATAGCATTGAAATATGTATATTACCAATGTAAAATAGATGACCAGTGCAAGTTTGATGCATGAAGCAGGGCACTCAAAGCTTGTGCTTGGGGACAACCCAGAGGGACGGGCTGGGGAGGAGGGGGGTTCAGGATGAGGGACACGTGTACACCTGTGGCTGATGCATGTCAAGGTATGGCAAAACCACCACAATATTATAAAGTAATTAGCCTCCAATTTAAATTAATTAATTAATTTTTTTAAAAGTCAATTCATGATAAGTCTTTTCCACCATGTAATATATCCCTTTACTTTTGTGTCTCTCATGGGGCCTTTTACAGAAGAAATGTGCTATAAAATTGTTACTTAAAAAATACTTGTTATTAGTTTGGTAACAGTTCTTCATAAAAACCTACTTTTGGACTTATTGCACTAAATTTAGAGAGTAAATTTGACTCTTGGGTTATCAAAAGTCCTTTTCGATAAAATCTAAACTTCTTTGAATTCCATTATCATTTGTTGAGCACCAGTAATGTTGAAATTATACAGATTAATCAAGTAGTTTGCCCTCTCAAATTGGTCACAGGGAAGTCAGAGGAGAACGGGAATAAAAACAACTAAAAAAAAAATAAAAAATGTCATGCCATGTGCTAACTGCTCTACGTATACAGTGAGGATGACGTATTTCCCATGGATGGGGTTCTATAAATCTCCATACCTCTGAGAAGGGAACAACTCCCAACCCTACTGCTCTGATGTAGCTATTATATGAGACTGCAAATTTGGTGAAATCAATGACACACAATTAAGATAATTTACCTAAGACCAAAGTTTATTGGTTGACTAACTTAGGTGTAGTATTGCCATACTGGGAGTATGAGATTCAAGAGCTGATAAGAAAGGCTGGCAGACTGCAGAAGTAATAAAGTGATCATTATCCTGATTTCAACTAAATCCTACCCTAACTCCTGCTTGCCAATCAGCATATCACCTATTTCCACTAAAAAAAAGCACCACGTCAATTTTCTAACTTTTGCCTTCTTTCAGTAAGATTAATATAGTTGTATTTCCTCTCTTTTCCCCTCTTCTCCTCTGTCTCTCTTTCTCTGTGTGCACACACACACACACACACATACATATCTTATATATAATATGTATTACATATATACATGCCTATGTGAGATTTTACTCTTTAATTATTGAATAACTTTATATATAGGGTATCCTACAATTACTGACAGTTTTTTGCTTTCATCTTCTCAATCTTATTTAATTTCATAGATCTATCACAATTAATGACCTTCAAAATTGTGATGCTCAACCAATGTGCAATATTTAATGATTAAAGATCAAGACATACAGGCATAACATGAAAGGACCTTCAACTGCCTTACTTGTTATAATCTTACCATGGAAGACTGCTGGGTTTCATAAATCATAGGAAGAAATCAAGACAATTCATTTTATAAAGGGCCTATGCATTTTAAAAAATCAAAGATATTGGGCACTCCAGGAGTCTATGAAAACGCCAACTGGTAGAATTTTAAGTACTGTCTTCACTGCCAATGATATATTCCTTTTGGAATCTTCATCTTCATTTCACAATCAAACCGTAATTTCTGTGCTCTTTCTGCAACTATTCATGATATGTATATGGCCATCATTTGGGCATTCAGCAATTCTTTTTACTCATTTTAGAATTTTTCAGAATGCTCCATGTGTTTTTTTCTCAGTAGAACTTATAAAACTATTTCAGCCAAATTTAAGCTTTGTTATCCGAAGTTTATATGAACTTTTCATGAACACCTGTTCAACTTTATTTAAACTGAGAACCGATAACTAATAAATCTTAGTTATACATTTCACAGTATTCAGACTTTACTTCCCTGAAGGCTTTGCAACAATCTCAAAATAACCATTTACTTTATGTGCCCGTGACAGGAAACAAAAAGGACACTAGGGTACTCATGTAAAGTTGTAGTGTAAGTAGTGACTTGACTCAGCATAGAGCAGTTGCCTCCCAAAGTAAGGACTTTGGCTCACTGGGTCTAAACAAGGGGTGATCAATAGGCTCAGGATGCTTGTGATTTATGCCTTGAGTTAGGAAGAGTTTATTTTTTATATACTTAGCAACTTCAGGGCCAATAGTATGGCTGAGTAAATGAAAAGGCCTGAGATCAGAGGCAGACAGACCTGTAAGGAACCTATGGCAGTTGTCAGCCTAAAAATGATGAGAGTCTTGGCAGCAAAAACGAGGGAGAGGTGGTTTTTGCCAGGTATTGAAAAGAATGACTATTCAGGACTTACTTGGCAAATGACTTGAAATGGCAGTGGAGATGAATAAATCAGGGTGATTCTGAGATTCTGCTTCAAGGCTTTGAACATGGCTAAGAATGACCTCTAGTTGGTGTAGGAAAATGCAGAGGCATTACTTTGCCACCAAAGGACCATCTAGTCAAAGCTATGGTTTTTCCAGGAGTCATGTATGGTTGTGAGAGCAGGACCATAAAGAAAGCTGAGCACCGAATAATTGATGGTTTTGAACTGTGGTGTTGGAGAAGACTCTTGAGAGTCCCTTGGACTATAAGGAGATCCAACCAGTCAATCCTGAAAGAAATCAACCCAGAATACTCATTGGAAGGACTGATGCTGAACCTCCAATAATTAGCCACCTGATGAGAAGAACTGACTCCTTGGAGAAGACCCTGATGCTGGGAAAAATTGAAGGCAGGGAGGAGGAGAAGGGGATGACAGAGGATGAGATGGTTGGATGGCATCACTGACTCGATGGACATGAGTTTGAGCAAGCTCCAGAGTTGGTGATGGACAGGGAAGCCTGGCGTGCTGCAGTCTATGGGGTCGCAAAGAGTTGTACATGACTGAGAGACTGAACTGAACTGAAGAGTGACCTCATTACCTCTTCCCCAATGTAGCTCCTCCTCCTGACTCCTGGCATCCTCATCATCTTGGTTACAGAGGATCCCTTTCATCTAAAGTGGTCTTTTTACAAAACCCTCCTGCTTGGTCATTCTGCCCTTAGCCCTCCCACACACCATCACATGTTGGTATAACACATAAATTGGAAATAGAATGCGTTTCCAGCAGTTCTGTCTATATCACTAATTGGAGTGGTAATTCACCATCATTTTCCGCCAATAAGCTTGAAATGTTTCAGATTAAACTGAAAGATAAACAGGAAGACAAGCTTATGTTAAATTGGTAGTTAATCATGATGTATCATACAGTTTTCAAAGTATTTTTGCAGCAACTTTCACATTTAATTTTTATAACAACTCTCTAAAATAGGAATACCACTCCAATGATGGATATGAGACTCAAAGATTTAACTTTCTGGCTGAAAATCACAGAGCTATTAAATTTTAGTAACACTCAGTGGAGTGTAATATATTAATATAAACTTGTAATCATTAAATAGTTCCCTCTTTTTATCTAAATTTAATTTCCCATATTAGAGACAATAGGCTTTGAGGGCTAAATATGCCAGGACCTACACAATTAATAACTAGAGATTATATAGAATTTTTTCCAAAAATTTTCCCATCATACTACTATGAATTTGACTTATAATTTTCAACCTTCATCTTTTATATGCCACAAAATTTCTGGGGTACAATCTAAAAGTAGTTTATTGCTATACTGCCCTGTTATCAAGAAGCAGGAGAAATCACTGTGTTTTCCATTCTGAGTTGATGTGACATTCACACTAGTGGCATGATGTCATAAACAGCCCAGTTTCCAACACTCATCTGAGCCTACAGATCTCAGACTAATTGTTCCTGGGAAATGGTCCAGCCCTAAAAGACAGCAGACCATATTCCCAGAGAAGAAGAGGTTGAGTGCATATCAGATCCTCTCTCTCAAGTCATATCCAACAGTGACAACCTGGCCCTTATTGCTTAGAACTTGAACTTGAACTTCTCTTGCTGCCTCCCTTCCCTGCAGACACATATCAGGGGCTTGGGTACCATTTCTGACCTTTCTCCTCAAAGAATAGCTGCATCACAGCATCACATTGGGTTTTCATTGGATGTGACATCAGAGGACCCACATTTAAATCCTAATCCTTCCTCATACAATCAGCACAAACTTTAGCTAAATATTCATTGAGGCTTACTCAATGTCACATCTTTTTGACCTTTTATACAGTTCATGAGGTTCTCACGGCAAGTATACTGGGGTGGTTTGCCATTCCTACTGTCAGTGGATCACATTTTGTCAGAACTCTCTGCTATGACCCGTTTGTCTTGGGTGCTCCTGCACAGCATGGCTCATAGCTTCACTGAGTTGCACAAGCTCCTTCACCATGACAAGGCAGTGATTCATGAAGGAGAAGAGGGCATCAGAGGATGAGATGGCTGGATAGCATCACTAATGCAATGGACATGAACTTGGGCAAACTTCTGGAGACGGTGAGGGGCAGGGAGGCCTGGCATGCTGCAGTCCATGGGGTCGCAAAGAGTCAGACACGACTGGGTGACTGAACAACACTGAATGTCACGTGGGCTTATCAGGTGGTTCAGTGGTAAAGAATCCACCTGCCAGTGCAGGAGATGCAGGTTCAATTCCTGGTAGGGAAGAACCCCTGGAGAAGAAAATGGCAACCCACTCTAGTATTCTTGCATGGACAATCCTATGGACAGAAGAGCCTGGGGAAGCTGCAGTCCATGGGGTTGCAGAGAGTCAGACATGACTTAGACAGTCAACAACACCTGAATGTCACTTGCTGTTCTTAGCACTTGATAGGCATTAACTCATTTATTTTTCACATCATCAATATAAGCTAATTATTTTTATTATTACCCTCATTTTACCTCTTCAGAGCCTGAGACACTAGTGAGTTAAGTTACTTGCTCAATCTGGTTAGTAGCAGCATTAGGACTATTGGCAATTCATTAATCCTATGTGAACTTGCTTCTTCATTAGTAAAATGAGGATAACAGCATACCCCTTATACAGCTCTCTCTGAATTTCACAAGAAAATGTGAAAATACTTATTAAGCAATGTAAAGCTCTATAAATCCCAATATTGTTATTATTGACTGATGTCTTGATACCACAGTTAGCCAGATCCTAAATAATCTGTCTAGCTCTGATCCATGGCTTTTTCAGACTTTCTAGTTACTTCCCTCTTGGGCAGCCCCTTTCATCTGTAGCCTGAAGGTATATATACATTGATACTACCAACAAGAGCCTTCCTCCTCTAAACTGAATAAACCATTTTCTCCCACTTATTTAGCCAGCCAATATAGGTTTGCTGAGCTTATGTATTCCTTACATGAGGACTCTCCAAATGGCTCCAAACTATAATTCCATGACATAGACAAACTTTAAAACTATTGCATATTACCTAATATTCCTCTAAGTATGACAATTCATATCAAAAATGTGTTCCACAGAGGACAGAACCATCCCACAGTCAACAAAAGCAGACACAAGAAACAGCAGTCAAAGGCAGGCAAGTTGTGGCTAGCAGTGTCAATTCATCTTATAATCTGTGTCTCTTCCGTAACTATAATACCATGGTGTTGTCAAACTGAAAGAAGCACTAGATCCATAAACTGATCCAGTGATGTGCTGTTTGTCTCAGTGTTTCTCTGCTACATTGAGATGTGTGTCCTTCTGATCCAGCCTTACTTTACATGTTCAGTAAACACTTTACTTGTTCGCAAACTGTGGTTTAAACTTTGGCTCTGTTCTATAAGATTGAGCTCCTGGGCCAATATAGTTTAAATGACAGCTTGGGGATGAAGGGATTCCCTCCTGTATTAAAGAGGAGCCCTGCCATCCTCCTTCTCATGCTGCTGGTAAGATTATATGGGAGTAGCTGGATCTGCCATATTAGTGACAGGAGAATGGATCTTCTGTCTCCACTGCACATCACAGAATCCTTTCATGGCGTAAAACTCAAGGGAGAAAGCCAGCAAGGCTTATAAGCCATCTTACAAGTTTCTTTCAAAGTTTGCCTGTCTTCATCCTTTCATTGTCCAATTAAGCACTATCATATACACAAAGGAGTAGACCAAAAGGATTGATTTATCCAAGAATTATAATTAAAACCAAAACCCAAGTCTTATTGCTTTGATTCACAATTCCTTACAGTGTACCAATACTTAATTAAATTTATTCAACAAATATCCACTGATCACTTTTTGTGCTAGCCTGAAGCATAAAATGAACTTTCACTTTATTTTTGAAACTATATTTAAGTGTGTAGTTGTTCCACACACATATATTACATGCATCATTGACAAGGTAAAATATAAGGTTATCATAAGTGCATATAGGATTAATTTACAAGTTTTAGGTGTATGTGATAAGTTCATATTTAGATGAGGGTGTGACTCCTGGGACACATCCAGGAGAGTGTGAATAATGTGAAAGGTTTGATCAATTGTCAAATTTATACTATTTTATATTAATATTTATACATAGATCAAATAGGTATAGGTAGAAAGGAAGGAAGAAGGGAAAGAAAGAAAGAAGGTAGGGAAGGAGAGAGGAAGAAAGGAATAGAGGTGAGATAAAGACGGAGCGAGAGAAGAGAGGAGGGAGGAACATCATAATAGAAAAGTCGAAGTGAAGAAATATATGACTGTGAGAAAGCTTAACCATTATCACTCTGAGATTTGTTCAATTATCATTACCTGATCACTCTCCACCCTCAACTGCACTAGAGTCAGATGTGTAGGAAGACATGCATTCATTTATATTTATACTAACATGTCATCACACTGAGTGAATCCATTCTCTTTTGACAAAATCTAGGAGCCTTTGCATTTTTATAAGATTTCACATTTTTATTAGGCTTGTAAATGTTTCTCTTTTTATCATGAAAGTGGCAGTCACTCCAGAGACAGGCCTGTCCTATTGCATTTCTAGACAAGCATGGACATGTCTTAATCCCCAGTGTATAAACGGTTTGGACCTCCTTTCTATAATTATATTTACAAGTGTGTGTGTCTTTGTGTGTTTATATGATTGACAACATATACCAACATGGCACATGGAAATTTACCACAAATATTCTATAAGTAAGTAAATCCAGAATTTAACTTCCATATTTGCAAAATCTATTATTATTTCAAGTCAATTAATAAGTTGATTATAATTTCATGGATTCAGTTCAGTTCAGTCACTCAGTTGTGTCCATCTCTTTGCGACCCCATGGACCACAGCACACCAGGCCTCCCTGTCCATCACCAACACCAGGAGTTTACCCAAACTCATGTCCATTGAGTCGGTGATGCCATCCAACCATCTCATCCTCTGTCATCCCCTTTTCTTCCTGCCCTCAATCTTTCCCAGCATCAGGGTCTTTTCCAATGAGTCAGCTCTTTGCATCAGGTGGCCAAAGTATTGGAGTTTCAGCTTCAACATCAGTCCTTCCAATGAACACTCACTGATCTCCATTAGGATGGACCGGTTGGATCTCCTTGCAGTTCAAGGGACTCTCAAGAGTCTTCTCCAACACCACAGTTCAAAAGCATCAATTCTTCAGCACTCAGCTTTCTTTATAGTCCAACTCTCACATCCATACATGACCACTGGAAAAACCATAGCCTTGACTAGACGGACCTTTGTTGGCAAAGTAATGTCTCTGCTTTTTAATATGCTGTCTAGGTTGGTCATAACTTTCCTTCCAAGGAGTAAGCGTCTTTTAATTTCATGGCTGCAGTCACCATCTGCAGTGATTTTGGAGCCAGAAAAATAAAGTCTGACACTGTTTCTACTGTTTCCCCATCTATTTGCCGTGAAGTGATGGGACTGGATGCCATGACCTTAGTTTTCTGAATGTTGAATTTTAAGCCAACTTTTTCACTCTCCTCTTTCACTTTCATCAAGAGGCTCTTTAATTCTTCTTCACTTTCTGCCATAAGAGTGGTGTCATCTGCATATCTGAGGTTATTGATATTTCTCCTAGTAATCTTGATTTCAGTTTGTACTTCATCCAGCCCAGCGTTTCTCACGATGTACTCTGCATGTAAGTTAAATAAGCAGGGTGACAATATACAGCCTTGACGTTCTCCTTTTCCTATTTGGAACCAGTGTGTTGTTCCATGTCCAGTTCTAACTGTTGCTTCCTGACCTGCACACAGGTTTCTCAAGAGGCAGGTCAGGTGGTCTGGTATTCCCATCTCTAAGAATTTTCCACAGTTTATTGTGATACATACAGTCAAAGGCTTTGGCATAGTTAATAAAGCAGAAATAGATGTTTTTCTGGAACTCTCTTGCTTTTTTGATGATCTTATAAGCTGTTTTGTTATTTTTACACTGATAATTATTTAAAAGTCTTTTTTCTTGGCATCGTTTAGCTGGTATTCTTTTCTAATGCATGTGAGCAAGTGTTAGCCTAAGTACACAATTAATTCTCCAAATCAGGACATCTTTTAGAGTTAAACAAAATACTAATAAATGATTACATTGAGACAACCAGCATAAAATATGTCTGTCAAAAGCAAATAGGACACGGTATGGACAGTCAAACTAGTGACCATAGTATTAGCAAGTTCATGTGCCAACTGAACTTTAATAAAATTGATAATGAAACAGGGGTGATGAACAGGTGGGAGACATTAATGGCAATACTTCATTTTAAAAAATTTCTTAATTGACTGCTGCCTTTTGGGCACTTTATGTAATAACCCATATTTCTTTTGAAAAAAATTCCTTTTTTTAACTTTTGCTTTGGCCACACTGCACAGCATGTGTGATCTTAGTTCCCTGACCAGGGATTGAACCAGTTCCCCCTGCATTGAAAGACAGAGACTTAACCACTGGACCACCAGGGAGGTCCTGGAAATGATCAATTTCTATTTCCATTTCAGAAATGAACACCTGAATCTCCTACTGCCAATCTCTCCTAGCGTTTGCTTCCATACCTACTCACACTTCCCATTATGTTAATACATGGAATAAATTGAGTGAATCTGATACAGCGTTCATAACTGACTTTCTAATCCTTGAATAATATGTGCAGCTCTGACTAGAAATTATCAAGTGGGTCAAGGGAAATAATCGCTAAGATAGATCTATCCATACTACTGAGTACAATCTAGTAAAGCTCTTGTAAATGCTCCCATGCCCAGCAACAGACAATCATTCTATGCTTCATTTAAATTTTAATCGTTTTAACTTTGCAGCATGTAATCCAGAATATGGAATATTTGGCAGACACATAAAGTTGTGGAGGTACGAAAACACCTTATTACTTTTTATAAACATTTAATAGAAAGAAGCCAGATTTTGCCTGCCAATTATAGGCTTTGTAAATTGTCATATTAACAATTAGTAAATTACTCCATGTACAGGTCTTAATGAGAATTTAGGGACTTTTGCATTGATCTAGTATGCAATTTTCATCAGTGAAATGTATGTTAAATTTATGTTTGAAAATAAGGATAAAATTAGTTTTAATATGTAATGCAAGCATTTCCCCCACTTGCTTTCATTAGAGGTATTTTGTTCTCATAAGATATAATTTATTGTTGCATGGTACAGTGAGCAAATATAGCTTCTGCTTTCAAGGGAAGTCATGAGGTTATAATATTTTTTCTCTAAATTATATCAATAGAGTTAACCTGCTTAAGAATTCAGTTTGACAATGGTCAAAATGGATCTAAGTTTTCCATGGATGAACATATCTTTTTACACAATTTCATTGTCTTTGTTAGCATTTGTTGAAGAAGGTCAGAATTACCAAATCAACTTCCATTATTATGGAAACATTAAGTATTAACACTCTTCAATTATCCATTTATTTAACAAGTATTTACTGACCACCTGCACTATTCTAGGTAGTAGGATTTCAATAATGAGCTAGAAGATAAAGATTTTTGCTTTTCCACAGCTTACATCTCATTAGGTGAGATAGCTAATATATAAATGCAAAAATTGCTACTTACCATAATTTCAGAGAATAATAAGTTCTATAAAGAAAAGTAATTAAAGTTAAGTCTTTAGAATTTGATCTGAGTGAGAGTGTTTTATTTGTTTGTCCTGTTTTTTCAGTCAAGATGTTTATTGAATGTGTCTCCAAGGAAGTGATAGTTGAATAGATTTCTGATAACGCATGGAAATGTTTAGAGAAATCTTGGAGAAGGATAAACCCAGGGGAAATTTTCTGAGAAGGAAATATTGAGTATTAAGAGTATTGTGAAGTAGCAAGAATGAAGTAAGAGTAGGTGACCATGGTAGAAAAAGAGTTCAAAGCGTTTGAAAAGGAAAAGTGTTTATTTAGATCATGGAAGTGATGGGCTGAATGAAACAAAATGATATCCCCACAAAATGTTTATGCCCTAATCCCCTGAGTCTCAGCATATGTTATCTTAAAGGGAAAAGGGTACTTTGTAGATATGATTAAATTATGGATCTTGAGCTAGAGAGATCATCCTATCTGGATTGGCCCAGTCTAATCACATGAGATCTTAAAATCAAAGAACTTTTCTCAACTATGGTCAGTGAAATGGGATATGATGCTATGGTATTGGCTTTGAAAATGAAATAGGGGGTCAAAAGTCAAAGAACATGCTGCTGCTAAGTCGCGTCAGTCGTGTCCGACTCTCTGCGACCCCATAGATGGCAGTCCACCGGGCTCCTCCATCCCTGGGATTCTCCAGGCAAGAATACTGGAGTGGGTTGCCATTTCCTTCCCAGAAAAGACAAGGAAATGGATTATTTCTGAGAGGCTCCAGGGAATAATCCAACCCTATCAGCACCTAGAAAAGACCCTGATACTGGAAAAGATTGAAGGCAGGAGGACAAGGGACTGACAGAGGACGAGATGGTTGGATGGCATCCCTGATTTGATGGACATGAGTTTGAGTAAGCTCCAGGAGCTGATGATGGACAGAGAAGCCTGGTGTGCTGCAGTCCATGGGGTCGCAAAATGTTGGACAGGACTGAGCGACTTATCACGCAGGCACTAAAACTGTGTAACTCTTATAGTAGCAATATAAAGTCAACAAAAGGATTTGAATAATGATATGGCACCCCTGACATTTTTATGTTATTGGAATTCCCAGGTAGTTCAGTGGTAAAGAATCCACCTGCTAAGCACGAGACTCAGGTTCAATCCCTGGCTTGGGAAGATCCCCTGGAGAAGGAAATGGCTACCCACTCCAGTATTCTGGCCTGGAAAATTCCATGGACAGAGGAGCCTGGTGGGCTGCAGCCCATGGGGTTGTAAAGAGTCAGACATTTCTGAGCAACTGAGCACACACATATGATATCTATGACCCATGTTTTAAGTGATCCTGCTGGCAACTATGTGGAGAATATATTGTAGGAGGGGCAAGATGGCAGCAGAAAGATCAGGTAGGATGCTAATGTTGAAAGCAGATATGGTTTCTTGGACTACAGTGGCCAGTCATCTAATGGTGATAAGAAGTGGAAATATTTGAAATAAAATTTGGGCATAAAACAAGTGTGAAGGTGGTTTTCAAAGCCACGGGACCAGATGAAAATAACCTGCTGCACTTTCCAATATGGTAGCCACTAGCTACATGTGACTATCTAACAAAATGAAGTAAAATTAAATAAAATTAACCCTTCAATTTCTTGGGCACACTAGGCACATTTTGAGTTTGCCACAGCTACCTGTGGCTAGAGGCTATCATATTGGACAGCACAGACAGAGAATGCTTCATCATCATAGAAAAGTCTGTTACAAGGACTGATGGTAGTGAGACAAGACAGAGAGAAAAACAAAAATAAAAGATCAAGAACAGATCTCTGGGTTATTCTAACTCTCAGAGTCAGGGATGGGAAAAAGAGCCAGCAAAAGAGACTGAGGACTGGCCAGCGTTCATCTTTTCCAAGACTTAAACACAGCAAAACACAAATGGGGATACTACACTTATGATAGAAACTGTAATTCTATATGTAATTAACATAAATGCTTCTGCATAGGTTTAGCCGTGGTATCAGCTCACAAGCAGAAGGTATTAACTTTCTTTGAGATTCCATTTGTTATTAAGTCCCTTCTAAAATCTTTGGTGATCCCAAGCCCTTCCCCCCACCCTTCCCTTCTGGTAACCACAAGTTTGTTCTCCAAGTCCCTGGGACTGCTTCTGTTTTGTAAATGAGTTCACTTGTATCATTTACTTTTAGATTCTGCATACACACTGCTATATTTAAAATGGATAACGGACAAGGACCTACTGTACAGCACAGGGAATTCTGCTCAGTGTTATGTGGCAGCCTGGATGGGAGGGGAGTTTGGGGAAGGATGGATACATGTATATTATGGCTGAGTCCCTTTGCTGTCCACCTGAAATGATGACAACATTGTTAATCTACTATACTCCAATATAAATAATCAACTCTGCTCCAATATCAATAAAAAGTTTTAATAAATAAATAAATTGGAACTTTGGCTCTGGGAGACAGAGTCAAGAAAGGAGAAAGGCAAAGAAGGAAGTAACAGCATGGCACAAGTGTAGTAAAGTATTTCTTTCTTCATAATTCTGTATTGGACCATCTTTGATCAAGAAAAGAAGAGATGAGAAGAGGGGCAGATGAAAAAGGAAAAGAAGGTTAACTTGAACATGAGAACCAACCCATTATTTTCTCTGACCATTCCTAAGCCCAAATAAAGAAGCTTAAAGTTTTCTCTTTTTACTTTTTTACTTTTTCTACTTGTTTGATAACTTATCATTCGTGTTGCTAATAAATGGTCACCAGCTGAGGATTTATCAAACATCTGCTGTTCCTCAGCTGCAGTAAAGTGTTCAATTTCTTAGAGGTAGCTGACCTCTGATACCATATTATTTGATGGTTTTGATGTGTTCTTGTAAAATTGAGAGAAAAGCAAGAAGCCTACAAGAAGTCAGACCTTAGGTGAGACACACATAGGACTTTGAAACCAGAGAAGAACTTTAAGGGGAGATTCTGAAAGGGGTGCAGGCAGTGCAGGTGAGAAAAGAGCTGCTGCCATTTTGATTATTATAATACAGTTTATTGCAGCTAGTTAGTCATCAGACTTGCTATCTAATAAGTTATCTTCTTAGTTATCTAACAAGCATTTCCCAATTTTATTCAGTTCTTTGAAATTTTTTTTCTGTTTGGAGATAATGAATACAAATAGACTCAAGTCGAACTTCTCTTCATTGCTTCTTTGCTGACACCAAATAAAGAAAATTGGGAAAAAAAAGGATTGAATAAAACTAACTAGGATATACAAAATTTGATCAAAGAAGAGAGCAAAGAGTGAACCAGATATGTGCTTTTGTTCATTCAACACAATATTTGTTGAGCTCTGATTCTTTGTCCATTCTGTCCTTGGTGCAAAGAATGTAAGACATGGAGTGTTTTCCCAAAGAACTTGCATTTTCTCTTACTTAGAAGATTTAATGGTACAAATACTGGGCTTTTATTTTGTCCAGATTTCTCTCAACTACATTCTTTATAAGATAAAACATTTTTGAATTAATTTATTTATTTTTAATTGGGATACAACTGCTTTACAATGCTGTGCTAGTTTCTGCTGAGCAACAGTGTGAGTTAGCCATATGTGCACATATATTCCCTCCCTCTTGAGCCTCCCTCCACCTATCCCGATCCCACCCCTCCAGTCATCATAGAGCACCCAGCTGAGCACCCTGTGTTATACAGCAGATTCCTTCTCGCTATCTGTTTCCCACATGCTAGTGTATATATGTCAATGCTACCCTCTCAGTTTGTCCCACCCTCTTCTTCCCTCTCTGTGTCAACCAGACAGTCTGGTCTCTGTGTCTGCATCTCTATTCCTGCCTGAAAATAGGTAAATCAGTACCATTTTCCCAGGTTCCATATATATGCATTAATATATGATACTTGTTTTTCTGTTTTAACACAAAAGATTGAACACTTCATTTGCCATGATCTCACTACTACATGATAATTTTTTCATGATTTTTACTTACATATCCTTCGATTATATCTTAGGGGTACAGATAAAGCCATGAACTTTTATTAATAACCAGCCTAACCATCATCTCTGATAGGACATATGGGAAGTTCTCTGACCAAAGTCAGAGCATAGGGTACACAACTGTGTCACTTAATTCATCATTGAATCAACTGCAGTATTATTCTCACTCAAAGTTTGTAATATAACACACTACCTTATCCATGGACAAGAATCAGAATTCTTGGAGTCAATCTTTACATGTCAGTAAACCAAGATATAACATAGGTAGATAGCCCAAATTTGTCCCCATTATAAAATGAGAATTCTAACACAAGGCAACTAGAGATGGAGAGAGTTTTCTCTCATTCCTGGTATAGATTGATCCTAGCAGGTTCCCATCCAGCTGTTTTTGTTAAATACTGTGGCTACTTATTTTGAAACATAAATTATCATGATGACAGAATTGAAAGGATATTGGGATGGTTTTGTATTTGGGATGCAATAGACATCATATGTCAAACATTATGAAATAAGTGAATTATTCTGCAATTTTGTGGCTCAAATTGATACCCATAATCATCCTGGGATCATGGCATGGGAAAGAGAGCTCTATCGCCAGTAACAGTAACCAAATTCTCAAATACTTATATTGGAGAAAACGTATTTTAGAAAAAAGGTCACTGACTTGAGATCAGAAAGATTAAGTTCTAGCCAGGTTAGTCAAAATTGCTCTATAACATTTAGGATGATTCTCTATCTTCAACTTGATCATTCTTTTCCCTATCGTTTTAATCTTAATTTTCTCACTATCACTAGAAGAGATAGCAATGGAAAGGTCATACAAATTATTATCTGGTTCACCCCTCAGTTAATTAAAACTTGTAAATGCTCAAGAGACATTGCTTGCATTTTGAAGTTTGTTTGTTTTACTGTAGGTGGAGTCTGTGTGGATTTGTTCTACTGGGGATAGGAAACTGTAAAATATATATAAGACAGCATCTATTGCTCAGAAATACATCTAGGAAGTCTTGGCAGTGTCTACTTCTCCAGATAATATCTGTCATCTTGCTCACCAGTCCAGGCAGGATATAGGACATGCTCCTTGGCTGCCAGGCTTCCATGGCCTTGCTTCTGTAGCACAGGGCTAGAAACCTCTAGCCAGGCTAGAGCCTCTTTCCTTGCCCAGACAGGCCATAGAGTGGTCTCTTTGGTCAATGTGGCCTGTTGGATGGAGACCCAAACTAGGCAGAATTGTCAACCCAGCTCCCAGAATAGAAAGGGTCATTGGCTTGGCTCAGAAGATGGGAAGAGCCACTGGCTGGGAGATCTATGCAGGCTTAGCTGCAAGCAGGAATGTGGTCTGCTCAGATTTTAACTCTAGTTGCTGAAAGCCCTGCCCTTCCTGCTTTCTTTAACTTTATCTCATCTCTGGTGATTGAGTCCAGTAGATTCCCCATCGATCCACATGAGGCAAGAGCTGAGTGGGCCTCTGGGAAACACTGAAGAAGTAGATGTCCACCTTGGGTTCTGTTTTCCCACTGGAGAAACCATGGGCCCTGGGGTCCCCCCATTATGCTGCGCTGTACTGGCCTGGGGGCAGGGCGATGGGTTCACCGGGAAACCTCACTTCTAACCCTTCTAATAAGGACCTTCTCAGTCTCCATGGTCCAAGGGTGTGCTTCAACCTCACCCTCGGTTCTAGGATCTTTACATTGGTGTTTTGTCTACCAAGTGTTGCTAATTGTTCTTCTTATGAGGAAGACTGAAGTTGAGAATTACCTCTTGATGAAAGTGAAAGAGGAGAGTGAAAAAGTTGGCTTAAAACTTAACATTCAAAAAATGAATATCATGGCATCCAGTCCCATCACTTCATGGCAAATATATGGGGAAACAGTGGAAACAGTGGCTGACTTCATTTTTTTGGGCTCCAAAATCACTGCATATGGTGACTGCAGCCATGAAATTAAAAGATGCTTACTCCTTGGAAGGAAAGTTATGACCAACCTAGATAGCATATTAAAAAGCAGAGACATTACTTTGCCCACAAAGGTCCATCTAGTCAAAGCTATGGTTTTTCCAGTATATAGATGTGATGTGAGAGTTGGACTATAAAGAAAGCTGAGTGCCGAAGAATTGATGCTTTTGAACTGTGGTGTTGGAGAAGACTCTTGAGAGTCCCTTGGACTACAGAGAGATCAAACCAGTCAATCCTAAAGGAAATCAGTCCTGAATATTCATTGGACGGATTGATGCTGAAGCTGAAACTCCAATACTTTGGCCATCTGATGCGAAGAAATGACTCCTTGGAGAAGACCCTGATGCTGGGAAAAATTGAAGGCAGAATGAGAAGGGGACGACAGAGAATGAGATGGCTGGATGGCATCACCAACTCTATGGACATGAGTTTGAGTAAGCTCTGGGGGTTGGTGATGGACTGGGAAGCCTGGCGTGCTGCAATCCATGGGGTCTCAAAGAGTTGGACACGACTGTGTGACTTAACTGAACTGAACTGATGTTGCCATCTGGATGATGTTACTCTGTTCTGAGTATTAAATTTAGTATTTCAGTAAAGCTTCTAGTGGAGTCCTAGCACATAATATCCATTATCATTCTTATATGTGAATTCTCCTTCAGGGCTCACTATGAAAACAAATGCTTCTGAAATAGTTTCTGCTCGACTTATGCTAAGAGATAATATCCTATTGGTATTTTAACATATTTTAGCATGATATCATTTTTGCACACTATTAATAATGAAGTTAAAATACTATAAATATGGGTGGTTTTTTAATCTATAATTAGTACAAAGTTTAGTAGTCTTAAAAATCTATGGCAAGATACATCTGTATTCTTTGGCAAGCAAGTAGCACAGAGCAAGGAGGGCTAGGTGCGTCACTGACTTTTGGGTATTCTAGAAGTCACTCTTTCCCAACTCTTGTTTTTTCCTCTATTTCACCACAACCCTCTCCCTCCTGCCAATCTCTCCAAAGAGATCAAATGAGTCAATCCTAAAGGAAATCAATCCTGAATATTCATTGGAAGGACTGATGCTGAAGCTGAAGCTCCAATACTTTACCACCTGATGCGAAGAGGCTACTCACTGGAAAAGTCTCTGATGATGAGAAAGACTGATGGCAGGAGGAGAAAGGGATGACAGAAGATGAGATGGTTGGATAACATCACCAACTCAAGGGAAATGAATTTGAACACACTCCAGGAGATGGTGAAGGTCAGAGAAGCCTGGCATGCTGCAGTACATGGGTCACAAAGAGTCGGGCATGACTGAGAGACTGAACAACAAAAATTTTACCACAACTCTCTCCCTCCTACCAGTCTCCTTACCTAACAAATACATGTGCAAATATTCACGCAGTGAACAAATGCCCACACACACAATGAATGGGGTATGAGTAGATGAAAGGCAATAGGACATTCAACTGAACTGAAGGAAATCTGTGTTTCAGTCAAGTTTGTTGAATGCAAACAACAGAAACCTACTAAATTTAACTTTAATAAAAAGTGACACAGAGAGCATCTTGTAAGGAAGCACTCAAAAAACAAACAGTGAAAAGCTTCCACTGACCAAAGAAAACAGATCCAGCAACACAATATATAGCATAGAGATGGACTGCATCCTAAAATATAAAATAAGTATTCATGACTTTCCAATGATTGAACAAATACTTAGGAGAAAATAAACAAGTCTCCCCTGCAAAAGAATTCCAAATAATATATGAAGATACTCTGCTCTCAAGGAGAGAGAGCATAACTCTCCACTCCTTAGATGTGAGCTGTGCAGAGTGATTTCCTACTAAAGAATACAGTATGAAAAGAGCAGAAAAAGAGTGACTTTACAGTAGAGACACCCAACAAGCACTACCGTGCCCAGGTGATCAAGCTCAACATCATCAATGATGAGTCATGTTGACAGATGTACATTTGACATGATGTGATGAGAATGGCTCTCTTTGGTCCTCTTCTAAAAAACACATGACTCTGGTGTAATCATGAAAAAATAGATAAATCAATGAGGACACATTCTACCAGCTATCTGACCAATACTCCTCAAAATCTTTAAGGTCATCCAGGTGGCTAAGTGGTAAAGAACCCACCTGCCAATGCAGGAGACATGGGTTCAATCCCTGGGTGGGAAAGATCCCCTGGAGAAGGAAATGGAAACCTACTCCAGTATTCTTGCCTGGAGAATCCCATGGACATAGAAGACTGGTGGGCTACAGTCCATGGGGCCACGAAGAGTCAGCCACAACTTACTGACTAAATAGCGATCAGCAGGGAGAAAAAGGAAAATCTGAGAAGCTGTCTCGGCAAAGAGGAGTCTAACAAGATTTGTGTGCTCAGTCATATCCAACTCTTTGCAGCCCATGAACTGTAGCCTGCCAGGCTCCTCTGCCCATGGAATTTTTCAGACAAGAATACTGGAGTGGGGTGCCATTTCATTCTCCAGGAGATCTTCCCCACCCAGGGATAGAAGCTGTGTTTCGTGCATTTCCTGCATTGGCAGGTGGAATCTTTACTACTAGTACCACCTGGGAAGTTTGATGACCAAATATAATATGGCATCCTATAAGGGATCCTGAAACAGAAAAAAAATATATTGGGTGAAAAACTAAGGAAATCTGAATAAAGGATGTACCACATCAGTATTGGTTGACACACTTTGACAAATGTACCACACCAATATAAGATGCTAATAATAGGAAAAAATTGAGTGCAGGATGTATAGGAACCCTCTATACTACCTTTACAAGTTTTCAGTATACCTAAAATTGTTCTAAAAATAACATGACCCTAGTGATAAAAAACCTGCCTGCCAATGTAGGAGATGTAAGAGACGCAGGTTCGATCCCTGGGTCAGGAAAATCTCCTGGAGGAGGGCATGGCAATTGACTCCAGTATTCTTGACTGGAGAATCCCATGGACAGAGGAGCCTTGTGGGCTACAGTTCATAGGATCACAAAGAGTCGAACATGATTGAAGCAACTTAGCTCACACAGAGGATTGAAGTCTGGCTGGTGACTGAAAGTGAAAGGGAATCTCTTAGAATCAGAGGTAGAACCCATGAAAACCAGAGCTGGAGTCCAGAGAGTCACAAGGCACAAGGTCACCTTTGTTTTCTTTTGGAGGCCACCAGCTTTCTCATCTCTGCTTCCTTCTGCATACTGCATTCTATTTTGCCATCTTCTTGATCTAACAATGAGCTAACTATGCACATGGTTCAAAATGAAAACCGTTCCTAACCTCCCTGTCACTGCATCCATTTCAGCAAGCATCTCAGTTGCCCTAATTCAAATTCCTTTTACCAGATTAGATAGCAAATCTGGTTAGCTGCCAACCCTCCAGTTTGCATGTCTTTGAAACAGGTACACAATCTTAGTTCAAACAGTTAAAGGCAAAAGGGAGTAGGAGGGCCATGTGGTAGCCTCTTCCGGGGTCTCAGAGAGAAAGTTCATTAAACAAAGCTAATTCTTTAAATAAAGGGGAGGATAATGGAATAAGTTTAGTACATGCAACAAAAGCAAAATGTAAAAATTTTTTTGTTGTGAATTAGAAAGCATAGTATACATAAATAGAAACAACAGAAATTGTTATCAGTGTGTATGGGCACACTAAATCTAGGTACCAAACACGAGACCTTGGTGTCATCAGATTGTAACTATGTACTCAACTCATGAGTCTGCAGTGCTCCACAGCTGTAGGCTGGGCTTGGCAGGGTTGGTTGTACACCTGTGGCCATTTGTGGCTTATTGTCACACTAATGATGTCTGGTGGTTGGCCACCTGGCAACTGGTACAGTAGGACACACATTTCTTCTCTAGCAAGCTAGTCTAGACTAGTCTAGACTTGTTCTCAGGGAAAAATCAGAGGAAGAAAGGACATGGAAATGGCAGTCACTTTAACAAGTTTCCACTTACATCACAACTGTTGAAATTGCAGAGGCCCCATCAAATCACAGGACTTCCCAGGTGGGGCTAGTGGTAAAGAATCCACCTCCCAAGGCAGGAGATGCAAGAAAGGTGGGTTCTATCCCTGGGTGGGGCAGATCCCCTGGAGTAGGAATTGGCAATCCACTCCAGTATTCTTGCCTGGAAAGTTCCATGGACAGAGAAGACTGGTGCGCTACAGGTCATGAGGTCGCAAAGGAGCAGACACAACTGAGTGAGTGAGCACACACAATCAAATCACATGGCCCAACCCAGAACCAAGGGTCTGGGAAATAGATTCCCTGAATGCTGAGGACTACCAAGGCACATTGCCAAGCACGTGGATATGAGGAGGGGGTGAGGGTATGAAGAACTGGGATCATTTACACAATCAATGTACTACATAAATGAAATATTAAGGTAAACAGATGGTGGGCTTCATCTGAGAAGCCCACCCAGAGGAAAGGATTTTGAATAAGTGTTTAGGCCAAATTATAGGAGAGCATATATAGATGTCTTCATCGTTTGGTCTGATTTAAAGGTATTTCTTCGTTTGCTATTATAAAGGGATCAAAAGGAGACAGGATGTACCCAGCTTCTATGTCCTGGAGTGAAATGATGATTCAGTTATTAACTCTGCCGCTCACTAGCCCACAAGAAGTAACGCCGCATCCTTCGATTTGGCCTTATCTATTGTGACAAGGCACCAGGGAGCCGATGGGCATGAAATTCATTTCATGTCTCATTCACAGAATGCCTGAGTTTTGAAAATACCTTTATGATGTTTCAGGTTTCAGTTACCTAGTGTGTGATCTCACCAACTCACAGTCTTCAAAAGGAAGAGCATTAACTCTCCTTGGAAGCTCGAAGTTCTTTTGTTACAGGAAACCCAGGAGGTATCATCGTGGGAGAAACACACAGGAGCATACAGGTCACTTTTGATAAAATGTCATGTATTCTAAGGGCTATAGGAATATGTATTTTATGCAAACTCAGAGTTGAATAGATGGCACAGGCTTAGATAAAATAGATTCAAACTGCCCTTATGTATAATACATTAACAAATAGATCATAGTCTGCCCAGATCTCCATTTTCTCAAAATACTCTGTACAAATAAGAAACTGGCATTGTGACCAAGGCAGCAAATAGATAAATAAAGGTGTAAGTAAGAACAGTGACATTTTTAGAATCTTCCAGGAAAAATACAATTATATGTTTCTTCCATTAAATGAGAAGAGAGAAGAATACACAGAAGAGATGGGCTAAAGTATAACTTCCTCCTGTTAATTCTGCTGCATATTTCCAAGGCTGTCATTTATCAGGTTTATTTCTTTCCATGCTTATTGCAATAATTAAACCTGAATTTTTCCATTTGTTTCACTTTCAACAATCCTTTGAGAATAGAGGTAATGTAGCGATTGCTTGGCATTCTCCTCATGCCCTGGCAGATATCACAGTTCGATTTGAGAGCTTTATTTAACAGAGGTTGGACCAGGTTTCTACATCCACCTTAACTTATTCTTCTGTTTTACTCCATCATGAGATCAGAAGTAATAATGTGAGGAAACCCATTTGCCCTCCATGACACAGTCACTTCCTCCCTCTCTGCACCCCTGGTTAATTTAGCCAACTTCTACTCATCCTTCAAATTCCAGCTCACTTACCACCTCTCCCATAAGTCTTCCCTGACTGATCCTTCTCATTTTGATACATCACTGCTGTGTTCTCATAAAATCCTGGGCATAACTCAATGAAAGGGCTCTTTGCACTGTGTCATCTTCTATGTTCAGTTCTCTCTCCCACTCAGTGGTCTGTGAAAGAGACATAAGTAACTAAGAAGAAAGAACAACAAATGTGGTTGTGATTTGTCTGTGGATGACACATAATTTTCATAGCCAAGCACTTAGAACATGGTGCCTACAATTTTGGAGGATATGTACCAGCCTGCAGAGTGCATGACTGAGTGAGTGAGTGACTTAGAAAGTGAAAGAACTTGGAAAAGAAAGGCTGATGTTTGCATGCTTCCTTTTACCCATGCACCTGACCCAGAAAATTACCAATGGTCAGTGACATTTTTCAGAGTTGATTTATAGCAAAAATAGTGCCACTGAAAAATATCAGCCTTATATAACATGTCTCTATATAGTGCTGAGGTGGGGAAGAAGAAAGGTGATGACAGTGAGGGTTTATTTTGGGCTTCACTGAAAGCACCGAGGATAGAAGTTTATTTATTCAGGCAGCTCACTGGCATTAAGAGAGCAGTGGGGCTTGGAATCATTGGGAGATCATAGCTTACCTGTATCAGGTTACTTGGAATTTCTGAGCTTCAGTTCCTCCCCTTATAAACTAAAGATAACAAAAACTACCTTCCTAAAAGACTCTGCAGGGGCTATTATGACAAGCCAGCCAGGTTGCTGCATGCCTCTTAACCCCAGGGACACCTGATGATATTGACAGAACCTCCACACCAACTGGAGGCCACAGAATAAAGTTGGTATATCTTTCAGAATCATTTTATTCAAGGAGATTGGGGACATATTAATTTCCTGTTGAAGTAAACATGTATATTGCATGTATACAATGCTAAATGCTCATGAATATTTATGAGAAACCACAAGACTTCAGAGAAATCTCATGCTTGGATCAGGAAGCAATAGACTCATTCCTGAATTACCCAAGGATTCATATTTACTTTTCTCTGCTGCTAAGTTAGGGACACTAAAAAATCTGTGATTGTGGTTAATGATTTCAAACACCATCTAAGTGTGTGAGATGATCACAGTTTTAAATTTTCAAATTATTTATTATTTACAACCTTTTCCTTAGAAATGACTCTTGTGACTGGGTACTGCTCATAGATCCAAACCCAGCAGTAGCCAAGTCTTCTTATTTTACTGCCTTGTAAGGAATCCTTGAAGTATATTTACATAATTATTTCCCAAAGCACCTAATTAATTTATTTTTGTCTTTCACAAATGCAAACTGCCTCTCTTGTTGGCAGATCCCTATATGTAAACAATAGGAATGAGAAGGAACGTTGGACTTTCTGCTCAGGCAGACTCTAACACATACAGTAGCAAGGGCAACTCAGCTGGCAGAAAAAATAAATTGCAACTCAGTCAGTGTAGAAGAATTTTCAAACACAGCATGCACAAGATGTTATTCTATGTTTGCTTTTAGAATTTGAGAAGAGAATCCATATGGGTGTTCGTTAAGAATACAAAATTGCTATCACTGCTTAATTTCTAGAGCCAGTGGACTCCTGTTATACGTGATCTCATTAATAGTGCCGCTTCAAAGATACAATATGCTTTCACCTACTCACACACACCTGGATGCCCCCCACACACACATGCACATGCACAGCTATTCAACTGATTGTATTAAAAGCCATCGAGCCAAAGTACAGAAAAGAAATTGAAGTATGGAAGTAATACAAATACAGAAGAGATGTCAAGTAGAAAAGATAAATTATGAAGCAAGAAAGTCAGCTTTGTTCAAGGTAGAACTAAAATTTGCCCATGAAAAATACCTGAGAAGAGGTGTTGCTATAAGCAGATTAAAGGTATATTTGCATGTCCCTGGATTCTCCCTGCACCTGCTTCTAATTTTGTTTATCATCGTCAAATTTCTGTTTTCATATTCCTTGTGAGAGTTTTTGGTTGTTTGGAGAGTGGGTGTGCTCTGTGCTTTATGGCTGTTTACAATTAACAGATAAATATACTAGGAAGACCTTAGGGTGTTCAGTTCAGTTCAGTTCAGTCACTCAGTCGTGTCCGACTATTTGCAACCCCATGGACTGCAGCACACCAGGCCTCCCTGTCCATCACCAACTCCCGGAATTTACCCAAACTCATGTTCATTTAGTCAGTGATATTTAGGGTGTTAGGATCTGGAAAAATTTTCAATATCATCACTGTCGTTTGCTCCAAGTTCTGAAACTGAAAAATAGATCCTAGAGCCAAAACTTTCATTTTTCCACCTTTATTTCAGAGATCTCACTATCCTTTGTCGTCTGCAAAAGTTTGATTTCTGATTTACCTGTAGGCTCTGGTTTGACTGCAGACTGATTACAAGAAAGCCTCGTCTTTCTGTTCAAGAACCAAAGGACAAAAGACATTTTTTTTTCCCCTCTAACAAATTATTTTACAGGCTCATCCTGATTCAGTGATAAAGAATACTCATGCTGGAGAAAGATGGGCCTGATGATAAATGCTGTGGTTGGGTATTATTTCTATTCAAGTGTGCAAAACCCTGGAGGATTGATTGACAGCTGAGAGATGGCATTCTGTAAAGAAGGCTTCTAGTACAAGTTCAGTCATCCATCTGATGAAATAGCTTGATCATACTGTTAATGAGGTACCTGCAATTCCAATAACAGAGACCATTTGGTCACTGAGAGATTCTTTTTTTTTTTAAGTTTTTAATTGGAGAATACCTGCTTTACAATGTTATGTTGGTTTCTGCCATACACCATGAACCAGCCATAAGTATACAAATGTCCCCCTCCTCTTGAACCTCCCTCCCACCCCTCACCCTATCGTGACACTCTAGGTTGTTACAGAGCACCAGGTTGAGCTCCCTGGGCTATACAGCAACTTCCCACTAGCTATCAATTTTATATATGGTAATGTATATGTTTCAATGCTACTTTCTCAATTCTTAACCCTTATTATGACTTCTGGGATTCCTTGGTGGCTCAGAAGGTAAAGAATCTGTCCACAATGTGGGAGACCTGCATTTGATCCTTGGGTCAGGAAGAGCCCCTGGAGAAGGGAATGGCAACCCTCTCCAGTATTCTCGCCTGGAGAATTCCTGGGACAGAGGAGCCTGGCAAGCTACAGTTGATGGGGTTGCAAAGAGTCGGACGTGACTGAGTGACTCACTCACACATTATGACTTCTGGATGAATAACCTAACGCCAGAGCTCAAAGATACTGAAATTATATCCAGTGCTTAGGTCCTTTTCATGACACCATTGATGTTCTGGAAGGAGAGAAAGAGAATATCACAGAGGAGCCAGGAACCACTTCACCTGAGCCACATGCTTCTAAAGTAGTCTCTTGGTTCATTAGAAGCATGACAAGCGCCTACACAGTGAAACTATTTCAGGAATTAATATTGGCCAGTATACTCATAAATATTGGATTCAAGGAACAAACAATGCTAAAATAATCTGCATGGATTTTAAATTGTCAATCCATTAACCACTCTCAAAGAGATGCACACTGAAAATTGAGCCAAACCTGCATTGAGCTTTAAACCAGAATCCTTGAGAGATTTAAACCTGAAATGAAAAATAGCATATTCAATCAAGATCTAGAGTTGTCTGAATTGATATTACATATACTCCTTAATAGATATGTGGGGTTTGCAGGGGGTAGATTTCCAATTCATCTGCTTTACATGACACTGAAAAGATGCATTCAAAATAATCAAGAGCTCTGGGCGTAATTCAAATATAAGTGTCATTGAAATGACAGTAATAATGAACTCAGCATGCCATCTCATCTAGCAGCGCTGTATTCACTTCTTTCCAAGCATGCCCAGGTCCATTTTAGGTTCTTTTAAGAAGACACAAATTCAGGTGCTTCCTCAGGTAAACAAGTGTTACCACAGTGTTTTCACTGCCACCAAATTGTTGTCATGATGGGGACTTGTGAGATTTTAAAGAGAAATATCCTTGTAGCAACAAAACGACCTATGGGTTGGGAGGGAAGGGGGTGGGGGAAGCCCTGCTGGACCAAGAGACTTTCTCCTTCCTTCTTCTGAGAAGTAGGAAGAAGATGGGCAGGTCTCAAGAGGAGACACTGGGATGCTTCCCACAAGCCTTTTATCTGTTCATCACTTCTTTCCCCTGGGCTCCTCCTGCCATTTAACTCTATCTTCTCATGTTCAGTTTTCCAACCTGTTGGCTCTTGTTACCCTCTCTTATTCTTCCCTCACAGTGTTTGTTTGTTTTTTTCTTTACTGTTAAAAAAACACAGAATTCCTCATGGCACTTTGTTCAAGAGGCCAACAGATTTTCTGCAGGGGGACCAGAGCAAGGAGGGTTCTGCGGGAGCTGGGAGAGACCAGGCTCAACTCTAAGTATAAGGACCAGTGGAGATTCACGGCTAAGTAGGAGGGGAGGCTGGTGGATGGACAATGATTAAGAAGAAACATCCAAGCTAGGAGGATTCTCGCTAAAACAATTCAACAGAAGTTTTGCTGAAGGTAGGCCAGAGGATAAAACATCAAGGGTGGGGAATTTTCAGACAACCAAGCCAGCAGGATTTTTGCTAAAAGTAGACTAAACAGCATCAAACACCAAGCCCAAGGTTGGGCCCGTGAAAGTTCAGAGGAATCTGATTAGAGTTAGGTCAAGGAGAAAGTCTTTGTCACTACCTAAAATAAAGCAAGTGTTCTATAAAACTCTGCTCTCCAGTCACCAGGGGAAAGGTGCTTTACATCAGCTTCTTTCCCCAACAAAGACTCTAGTGTCATCCTCCAAGTCTGAGAAATAAATATGCACAATTGTAGTCTATAGACTGGTTAGGATAAAACTATTTTCAATGTAAAATTTTCAATGTCCAGTCTTCTTGTTCTTTTGTTTCCTAACATGCTATTTCATCAGAAATCATGCCCGCTCCATCCAATGAATTATGCATTTCTTTTCATACTACCTTCAAAATATGTCCCAAATAATTTGCTCATCTCCCAGAGTCACTGGGTTATCTCACCATCTTCTCTTTCCTGGATTCCTGCAAATAACTTTTGACTGGTCTCCCCACTTCTTTTCTTGTACTTTTCTATCCCCTATAAACTTTTCGACACATAGATGGAAAAACCGGCATTATTAAAACAAAAATTGGATCAAAACAAAAGCACTCAGATCTACTGAACTCTCCATTGTAATTAGGATATGATCCGTCTCCTTGCTTTGATCTCCTTGCTATAAATCTGTGCATGACTTGGCCTCTTCCTTCCTCTTCAGCCTCATCATGTTTCTGATCTCTGCGGGCTTTGGCCTGCAGTGGCTTGTAGTGGGGCTTCAGTTCCCGGCCGGAGACTGTGGCCAGGTCACGGCCACGAGCCAAGTCCTAACCACTAGACAAGGCCCTAGCTCTTCAGCTTTGCAGAGAAGAATTCCCACAAAGACAGAGCAGTTAAACAATTGAAGTGTTTATTAAGAGGAAAAAAGAGTAAGGTACTTGTGGATAGACACACGGGCAGACTCAGACAGTCATGCCCTCATGGTGATTTAAATCATTTATGTGGGGCATTTCTTTCAGGCTTCCTTTGGCCAATCATTTTGATTTGCCTGGTTCTGAGTCCATATTTGGCAAATCAGGATCCTCCCGCATGTGCATCTGTCAGCCAAGATGGACTCTAGGGAGGAGGCCTAGGGTAGATCACCTTTTGACCTCGAAGGAGCTTTCTAGTGGGAAGGTATCTTCGACTTGGAGAGCAAGAGATATGTGGTCTTTTATCTCTTAGGTGGGGAGGGCCCAGCTTCCTCTCTTGATTGTCCTGCTGTTTTCATCTCGGATTATTGGTCCAGAGGGAATGAATTCTACCTGCTTACCCTAGGGACCCATCTATCTCCTACCTCATTTCAATATCCCTGAAGTTCCTTTGGGTCTAGCTCACCTCATGTCTCCCCTTCTTCTTTTTCCTTTGGGTTTCAGGGTAAATGCCCCTGTTTAGAACATATCTCTAAATTTAACCTCTGTTCACCTCTGTTCTTCTCTTAGCCCCTCATTTGTTCTCTTCCCAGTACTTATTACTCTTCAACACATTTTTTTTTTCTGTCCTTTACTTGTTTTTTGGTTGTCCCACCCAGGAACAATTGCTTCTATCCTAGCATCCATCTATCTTATTCATTATTGAATTCCTAGTACCTAGAAAAATGTCTGATACATGATAGTGACTAGTTTTTGAATGAATGAATGTCTCCAAGGCACTTCTCAGAAGTCCTCTAAACAAGAGTTTCTAGAAAGAGTACAGCAGTCTTGTTTAAAAGCCATACTGTGTTTGATTTGAGAGACAATTTATCTTCAATGAATATGAAATGTCCACTCGATTTCTCTAACCATATTCAGATTAATTTCATTAATAGGGTTAGTCATCAATGAGACATAAAGGGCATAAGTTACTAGAGGTGTGTGTCCAAAGAAATTAATTTTATAAAACTATTTAAACCAGTTGTCCACATTGTGGCCCAAGCTTGCCAACAAATATAAAGATGATAATTTAGATAAATAAAATGGAAGTCCCATGTTTTTTGTTACAATTGGAGTGACTCCAGGGCTTTCTGTCATTGTTTAGTCACTCAGTTGTGTCTGATGCTTTGTGACCCCACGGACCACAGCCCGCCAGGCTCCTCTGTCCGTGGGATTTCCCAGGCAAGAATACTGGAATGGGTTGCCATTTTCTTCTCCGGGGGATCTTCTTGACCCAGGTATCGAACCCTGGTTTCCTGCAGTGGCAGGCAGATTCTTTATCACTGGGCCACCTGTGTAACACAACTCCAGGGTAACCTGAGTTCAAAGGGTGACCCAAAAGTGAAATAGACTTCACTTCCACAAACTCAGATGTCATGAAGAGTGAGCCTTCCCTGAGGTCAGGTCTTTCCCTGCACAGTTTCTGCCAGAGGCAATGATCAGTAGTGAAGAGGAGCCAGTGCGGGGCTTGAAGTGCTTTGGAAGGCCACACAGCTGGCTGAGGCAACCCGGCATCCGATAGAAGAGCTGGCAGGTGCCCGAAACACACACAGTGGATTACCTTCCCTTTCCCAAAATAAATGCAATGCTGATCATCATTTCTCTTGGAATAACCATGAAACTGGACCCATGAACATGTCATCAAATATCTATCTCGAGAGAATCCAAATTACGTAACCTGCATCACCCTGGAAGTTTCAGTCACGTACACATTCACGGCAAACTCTTTGGAAGAACTTCAGTAGCTGCTTGTCCTAAAGAGCTAAGCACAAAGTTCCTGGGCAGCTTTTCATGACCACTCTTTTGAAGGTCACACAGAGTTTCTGTTATGAATGAAGAATTTCATGCAACTTTGTCTGGAAGGGCAGGGGTACAGACATGAGCCAACTGTACTCTCACTGTAAGATTTGATTTCCATGTACAAAGAGTCACCTTTTTAGAAAGAAAACCTTTTATGAATTATTAAAAAATTGCCACCAAACAGTTTAGGTGAATGTACAGTTAGTGCATATGGTCACATTTTTAACCACTTCAAAAAGGGGTAGAATATTAAAATATTTTCTGTGGAAATAGTTCTAATAAATGATGCATATACTTATTTTCCCAGGCATTCAGTTTTTGTTTATTTTTTTGGTTTTGTTTACAGATGGATACATCCCAGTTATGATAATTGTTTCACATATTTAATTTTTAAGGAATTTCTCCTCCTTATCTTTAGTCAAAGCCTTTTCCAAACAAAATACCACAAATTGAATATATTAATAATGGTGCAGATTTAGTCATAACAAGGTAAACTAAAAAGAAATTATAATCCAGTATAATTGAGTAAAAATTAGATACAAAGTTAGAGCTATACTCCTATAAAATGAAATCTCAAAGGGAGGTGGATAAATTGGGAGATTGGAGTAGGATGGAGACAAAGGCCTTGGAAACATCTGACGACAGGTTTCAGGGTCTTCATGAGTTCTTTTGTAATGCACAATCAGGATTTAATCTGACCCGTGCAGGTGTACTATTCAAGTATATTGTATTCAATAAGATAAAATATACAGTAAATTAGTGTGATCTCATTTTTGTTCAACCGATTCTCTCTAAAGTTCTTCAAAATCTGATGTAGAACCTATCTGGGCTGAGAGGCTCCTATCCAACAATTGTTGGCCTGATTCCGGAACCCAAAAAAGCAAACCAGGTTAATTATATCCCTCACCTGTACTGCACCAAAGAGATTCATTTTTGCATAGGTTTAACACATGATATCAAATAGGTACAAAGAGTGGAAGAAAAAGACCAGAAAGTTATATCAATACAGTATTTAAGCAATAGTTTCTCTGCCTCACAAACAATAAAGACAATCAAATGGTGGCATTTGGCCATACAAGGGGAATATGATATTCTGCTGTCTTACCTAAAGTTCTTTCCACTCAAAGAGAGTTTCATTATTAACATTTTCACAAAGCAGAATTAGGAGGCTTCTTTTGAAGCATTGTCTCCTTAAAAAAAAAAAAATTATTGACCAGCAAGATATAAAAAGGATGCAGTTCAATAATCACCCTACATTTTTTTAAAAAAGCACTTTTTCCTTATCAGGTAATGAAACAATAATAACAACAAAAACCAGAGAACTTGACACAAAGGGACCAATTCAGTGTTTCACAATAACTCAGATACATGTGCTCGTTATGGTTCTGCGTGATGTTCTTCTTTTCTATCACCATGGAAATTGACATCAAATTATTTTCAATATAGTTTTGAGAGGAGAACAAGCACTTCTAGCACATAATAGAGATATTCATACCATGTAATGAAACTGACCACTGTGCTAATGGAAATCTACTTGATGATGAATGGTATTTTTAAAAAATCTGTCTTTATCCCCTAAAAGCAAAATGCTTTGCCTTGCTTTGTAAGAAAACCTACTCAACAACTGCACAAGAAGTTATGAGTGGCAGAAAAGCTGGTTCAAGCCTAGTTCTCACATTCAAGGGAAAGGTAGTGAGATGAAAGGTTTCTTTTCATTTAAAAGCAAAGCAGAAAAAGGATATACTGGCTTCAAAACATCTGAATAGAGTAGATGAATTAATAAATGCTGTACATACTTGTAGTCAAAAGGGAGCTTGTGAAAAGAAAAGGCAAGATGCCACTGGTTGCTGAAAGCCTGAGGCATTTTGAATTAAAAAAAAAAAAGACATTAATATTCAGATATAGTCCTAACCAAGTGGACACTTCAATTAGCTGGTGCTTTCCTGGAAGGACCTCAGAGGGGCAGAATAGCTCTTTTGACTGTATTACTTTGTCTCCTTCTTTCAATCCAAGTGCCCGTGCCCTGAAGTTGTGTGTTTCCTTCCATCAGAAATATTTCATTTCTGTGTTATGTCCTTGGCCAGGATTACTGCACTGAAACTTCAAGTAGAGTTGATACTAAAAAAAAAAAAAAATCATTCCAGAAGTTCATATCTATGCTAAAACAGGAGATGATGAACCCAGAATATGGATATTAAGTCCAGGTGAGGTGAGGTGATGTAGAGCCACTGGACCACCTCCTTCTTCACCTGAAAATAGTTTTAAATGGCTTTGTGCTCTTTTGATCAGGTGAATTCTTCCATGCAAGCTCGTGAGACCATGGTGGTCCCAGCATCCCTTGAGAGGCAAGGGAGTCCCTGGGGAAAAGATCTGTTTGCATCTGTAATTTCATGCACATTATTTGCACTGTTTAATGGGTTATTCAATAGCAGAATGACATGAAAAGGTAATTCCAGCCAAGTCTAAATGGTCATTTTAACCAAATTTTAAGCAGAAATAAGCCTCAGAGGACCTGCATGGCTTAACTCCTTTCTGCCCCTTCTCCTCCTAGTGGTGTCCACAGGTGAGCTGGCAGAAATTACTACCCACTCCTCAGGTCTGGGCAAGGAAATAGTAACGAGTGAGGGCTTGAGGGCAGACTTGCAGCCCTCATTTTGATGAGGGTTTTTTTGTTTGTTTGTTTTTTGTTGTTTTTTTTTTAGGAAAGGAATGTGTTAGACTCCCCAATCAGTCTGGAATATATCAGTGTATTTCAGTAAGAGCATTTAAGTGAGGATTCATGTGAAAGTATTCTGTTCTGGAAGACTCCTGATCAGATTATGGACCTGATATGATCCCTATCATCTATCTTTACAATTAAGGGTTTTTTTTTTTTTTTTCACTAGGAGCACATAATTAGCATCTGTGGTTGTAGTTGTTGCTGTAGTTAGGTATGTCACATTGAGATCTGCATGTAATCCGTCACCAAAGACAAATTCACAAACCACCGCCAGTAGCACTATAACATTTACAAAGCTCCTGTGAGGTACGTCTCTCCAAAGAAACCTGTTCTCTAAAGTTACTACTAAAAAGCAGAGATAAAACCACCAATTACAGCCACCTCAGATGCAGTAGTAGATTTATGATAGACTCTCAATGCTGCCCATCATTTCTGCCCCAAAGTAGATTTTTTAAAAGCTTCAGAACAACTTTTCCCTTTTAGACAGCTGTGAGCCAGATGTGGGGGTGGGGAGATGGTGGTAGATGAGTAAGCTCTGCCAAGACATAGAGTTAGGGAAAGCAAAGCAAAAACCAACAAAACGGCAGAATCATATAAGCAGAGGGCTGAAGCTAACATAGACAATATAATTAACTATTGAGGTAAAAAAAAAAAATTGAGATCCAGTAGAAAATCCACTGGAACTGACCTGCATTTCTCTCATCTTAAAATTAGTTTCTGTTTCTTGTATTTAAAATATTGATTGTGAAAACTGACGAACATCTTTTACTATTGTGACTTTGTAACTGTTACTCACTTAATACCATTGTATCATGATTGGTCAACAGAAAAATAATAGAATCCTATATCACCAAAATGACCATTTAATAGAGAAACCTGTAATCACTTTATAAAATCCAGATGCATATCAGAATTATCTTTGAATTTTTTGAAAAATACAAATGCCCAGGTGTTACTTTTTTTCTCCAAAGTTCCAGATATGTTTCTAATGAGCAGTCATATATTAAAACAACTGGACTATATGGTTATTTTTACTTTTATCTAATTTGTTTCACTTTTTCTATTTCATATTCAGTGCTCCCATTTCATTTAGTTTACGTTTTCCAATTTCTCCATCTCTTCTTTTTTTTGATGTTCTTTCTCAAGCCTTTATCAAGTGTAGTAGGAAAGTTTTTGTATAGATATATAAAGAGCATGTATAATATATATATTTTTTAGGAAACTTACGAATTTTTTCCTAACTAAAAAAAATATGACATTTTGACTCCACTTGTTTGATTTAGTATGAACAGAATGCTAGGTTTCTATTTAAAAATATAGACATGCAGCAAGCAACAAAGGCTTACTGTACAGCACAGGGAATCATAATCAATAGTTTGTAATAACGTATAATGGAAAATAAGCTCAAACATAATCTATGTGTATATGTACAACTGAATCACCTTGCTCTGCACCTGAAACTGCAAGTTAAATATACTTCAATAAAATATATATATTAAGAAAAAAAATCACAATTAGATCTACCCTAGAAAACCCAATGATCCTTGTTTTTGTAATTGCTCACACACATCATATTAAAATGTAAAGGGAAAAGAAGTTTCGTTGCTGTCTACCTAGTGCTAAGTTTCCACTCTTTTCACATGGAAACCACTGCTCACTATTCTCCAAAAGGGGTCAGCTCTGGAGACCTGAGTTCAGGAAGCCTGTGAGCAGCAGACCAGGTTCAGACACAGGAGGAGCCCATGGTCTTTTCACTACTTTACCCTGAAATGCTTAGATACCTGGATACTGTTGCATTGCACTGTGTCATTGTTGTTGTTCAATTGCTAAGTCGTGTCTGATTCTTTGCAACCCCATGCACTGTGGCACCCCAAGCTCCTCTGTCCTCCACCATCTCCTGGAGTTTGCTCAAATTTATGTCCATTGAGTTGGTGATGCTATCCAACCGTCTCACCTTCTGCTGCCCCTTCTCCTTTCGCCTTCAATCTTTTCCCGCATCAGGGTCTTTTCCAATGAGTTGGTTCTTTGCATCATGTGGCCAAAGTATTAGAGCTTCAGTAACTGTCCTTCCAATGAATAGTCAGGGTTGATTTCCTTTGGGATTGACTGGTTTGATCTCCTGATGTCCAAGGGACTCTCTAGAGTCTTCTCCAGCACCCCCATTCAAAAGTATCATTTCCTTGGTGCTCAGCTTTCTTTATAGTCCAACTCTCACATCTATACATGACTACTGGAAAAACCACAGCTTTGACTATATGGACCTTTGTCAGCAAAGTGTCATTATTAATAATATATATAAATCCCACCTGGTTCTACAAAACTATGAAATAATAGTGTGATATTGAAAACACCATGAAATTGTTAAAAACAATTATTTTGTATTGTATTTTGCTCTAAATTTGTTTATGGCTTAAACATTTATTATTCCTTCACTGTTTAAGACTGCCTTGTACTATATCACGTTTTTAAGTGGAGAGAAACAGGAGTCTGAGACTTAAGATCCATAGCTAGGATACAGAAGGAGCTGAAATTTCATCTCGGTAAGTCTGGCATGTTTTGGACTACATGATAACTGTCTCAGTGTCTCCAGGGATTCAGAAATTCACTCATTCCACAAGTATTTCTGAGCACCCTGCTCAGGGTTGAGCAGCGCACTGATGTTGAGGTGGTAATCTTGATTCAAAGATCACCCTTGGAGATCCAATAGAATAGAACAAGAGGGCAAAAAGCCTGGGAAAAAACCTTGACGAGATCTCAGCAAAATAGAAAGAGCCAGTAAAGTTACTGAGAATAAGCACACTAAGTGGGTGTGGTATCAGAGAAGATGAAAGGAGAGTGTCCCAAGGGAGGTCGAGGGAGGAGAAGTGCTTTCCTGGTTAATTCCATTACCCAAACTTCATTATCTTTCTCTCATCCTTTTGTTCTGAGAGTTTTTATTTAATTCACACCAGAAGATAGGATTTCCTTTTACTTTACTTTGACCCGAATTCCGTATGTAGACCTTTCTTATGGCAGATACATTTCAAAGTCAAATGTACTTGAATCAGATGTATAAATTGAATAATATATCATAGGCGCAGGGATTGAAAGCTCACAGCTTTCTACTTTTGCAAAGGGTGGTAATAATCCACTATTACATTGGATCAAAGATCAGCTCTATTTTACATGATGTGACGCTTGAATATGAGTACAACTATTAATAATTCTCTGGGAATCTGCATGTAAATAAACTGGTGAAGTCAAACTAATATCCTGACTATAACCATGGAATTCTTTGGATTTCCTACCTTGTATCCATCCATCTTTGCTCAACACATCACTCCATGTTGTGTAGGAGACATATATAGAGCACAGTCTACACAAAGGTAATCTTTCTAGACAAAACTGTGGTAACTATTCTTTCCTCAAGAGAATGGAGAGAAAACTGTTACAATTTTGTGGGAAGTGTTTCATTTGGCATTTAAAGGCTCCTTTTGGTTTAAAAATACGGACGAGAGAAACAGAGATTGTAATGACATCAATAAAAGATTTTAAGTCAACACATTTCCTTGTATATATCTCTATCCCAAAGTTAAGAATCTATGTTTTTCTTCATGAAATGGACAACCTACAATCAGTGAGGATATAGCAGTCACAAACTTTGCTTTCCAACAGTTTATGAATTTTGGTTTGATGTAATCTACTCTTTTATTTTGGAGAAGGAAACGGCAAACCAGTCCAGTATTCTTGCCTGGGAAATCCCATAGACAAGGAGCCTGGCAGGGGATAAAGTCCATGGGATTGCAAAGAGTCAGACACAACTTGGCAACTAAACCACCACCACCAGCAGCATTCATTTGCTATTAAAACGTTAATGTAAGTTTCTATAAGGAAATTCAGATGTATCCTATCTAGTCTGCCTTTTGCTTTTATCAACATTTTCAGAGGTCAAGCTGGAAGAAGAGGTATATGGTGATGCCTGAAAATAAAGCTTTATCCCTCACTTTTGTTGTTCAGTTATTCAATTGCTAAGTTGTGTCTGACTCTTTGCATCCCCATGGTCTGTAGCCTGCCAGACTCCTCTGTCCATGGGACTTCCCAGGCAAGAATACTGGAGTGGATTGCTATTTCCTTCTCCAGGCGATCTTCCCTACCCAGGGATCAAACCCACATCTCCTTCACTGGCAGGTGGATTCTTTACCACTGAGCCCCCGGGGAAGTCCCTTACATCTTAATAAATTCCAAGGAAAGTAGAAAGAGAAATAGCTACCAGTGTGGGTGATAGAGAAATAAAAACCAATGTTTCTGCCAAAAAAAAAAAAAAAAAAAGGCTTACTGAAAAGCTTTCATAGTATTATTCCCCAGTTAAACTGACTTGTGCTATGTCCTTTTAGCCACTAAATTATTTTTTCTCTCTTTTTAAAGACAGTATGACATGGTAATTGTCATTTGTTCTTGTATATGTCACAGTCAGACTAGAAATCGTGAATTTTCCTGTGTCCCCCAGTGGCAGGGCAAGCACATCTATGCTCGCAAAATGTGCAGGCTACGCAGTTTTCTCTCCTCACTACACATTTTTGCAATTACTCAATTCTTACAGGAAGGCAAGAGAGCAGATAAACAAGTAGCTATGGGAGTCTCAAGAGGAGGAAAGAGATCAGGATCATCTTAATGTTCCCAAGTACAACATAAAAGAGAGTTTTCTGACTCTCAGACCGTCTCACCCACGTTATAAAGGCAATAAGGTAGACAAAGATATGTTCATTTCTGTCTCAGTAATAATATGTGTCAGGATTGTTTTGCATGAAGGTTAGCAGAGCCATCCATCATTTCGGTGGAACTGCATATTTTCTTGTTCAGCATTGATAGATTTTTATTTTAACCTTAGAAGTTCCTGTCAAGGGACTCTATTAGGGACACTGTCACTTTTTATTCTGCTCTGTTACTTCTCTTTTGTAAACTTTGATGTATGCAGACAACACATTCTGGCTAGGGAAATTTAATTAGGTAAGCCTACAAATTAATTGTTGCAATTAGACTGCTTCTAACTGCCTGGTGTTATGAATTTATTTAGGCAGTAATTATTATCAGATGTCTGGGATAAAAGCCTGCAGAGCTAAAGGTGCTACCTTTCAGATGTATACACAGCACTCCACGGCAATTAGGCACTGAAAAAATAAAAGCAGGTATTTTTTAGAAAATGGAGGAAAAAAATATGTCTCCATGGCCATATGCACATACAGATTTTGACAAGCAACTTGTTAATAAAACCTAAAGAGGACTGCTTTCTTTGTATATTGCAAAATTCGAACTGTTAGAGATTACATAAATCACCATAAAACAATTTGTTAGTATATAAACTAAAAAAAATATAAAGTCCATCCTGTGAAAGGTATATAAGTATTTGTTAATAGTCATGATTACAAGGTCATATTTGAAGACACTGATGATTTTTCAGTAAATTTTGTTTTTAAGCTTTAAGATCATTTACCACAACAAATTTAATGGAATGCATCTTTTAAAGTGTCTGTAAATTTTTAGGAAATAAACAATGGTGCTTCACGTTGTTTTCTCAGATCTTTTCTTTTGTAACAAAGAGCACTGTGGCTTTTAGTAGAAAGACACAGATCTAATACTATTAGTTGAAAGAAGGAAAGCAAAGAGAGACAAATACTGGTGGAGACAGACGCCTGTGAACAGAAGTTTGAAAGTCAAACAGTAAAGTGAGAATGAATCATTGGTAGAAATGTAAATTGGTGTAATTTTCCTGAAGAACAATTTTGAAATGGATTCTTAGTCACTTTAGACTATTCATTACTTTTGATCCAGTAATATTTTAAATGAGATTTAATCTAAAATAAATAATATCAAATTTAAAAATAACTGATACTCATCTCAGTGTCAATATTTAATAACCCCCAAATTGTAGCAACTCATATTTTTGCCATGATTATTACTATGTTTTCAAAAACTGGAATTAGTGGCTCTTCAATTCACTTATTACCACATTCATTTAATAAATATTTATTCATTACCTACTGAATACAAGATGTTTTTCTATGCATTGGGGACACAAAGAGAAAATTCCTACTCTCAGGGAGTTTATACTCCTCTGAGGGATGATATAAACTAAGTAGGGTAAAATATAAACAATATTATTTCAGAACAATATCTAAGTGGCAGGAAAATTAAGCCAAGTGAGGTACTGGATGGCCTAGTGTGGAGTTTAGAACGTTCTGCTTTGGACACAGTAGCCAGAAAGGCCTTTCTGAGATGGTAACATTTGATAAAGAGATCAGACTAGTGATTAGTGAATGCTATACTAAAAAAAAAAAATGACACACTGATATTTCATTATTTGTTTTACATAATACTAGTCTACTTATATTTTGCAAAATAAACAAATAAGTTTAGATTTGATACAAGAAAAATCCGTGACGTCAAATGTTTAATAATTTCAAAAATAAAAATGTACAACTATGTTATGACACCAACTAACCCACATGTTCATAAATTCAGAAGTCAAATAAGAACTGTCATTTTAGTATAAGTTATTAGCTGATAAAATTACTAGTAGAAAATTATTACTTAAAAACAAACTAAAAGACTTCCCTGGTGGTCCAGTGGTTAAGACTCCATGCTTCCACTGCAGGGGCATAGGTTCAATCCCTGGTCAGGGAACTAAGATCCTGCATGCCACACAGCATGGCCAAATAAATTTTAAAAATTTGAAAAAAGATTTAAAACAGACACTCCACAAAAATGAAGAAATTTTAATTAATCCTGAAAGTTTCAAAAGCAACACAATATAACACATTTACTAAAAAGCATAGCTCATTGATGCTATCATTTTTGTATCAAAGGTCATTATATGCAAATTTATAACTAAGTTTATTCTGACTAAAGAAGTCAGTGAGAAGCAATCTTGTGCCCACTCCAGATATTTTCTCTTGACTCTTTTAATAATCCCATCTCTTACTAGAAATCTTTGAAGAGACTTTTTAGAAAATTTTATATGCTTATCTTAATATTTTTAAAAAGACTGTAGTGTTTTTACTGATAGGAAGCTGTAGATTTTGTTTCAAAAAAAGACCTGTAGCTTGCCATTGAGTTTTTTCATGTGTAGATAATTGCCTGAATTGATATCAATACTCTTACATTTATATTCCACTCATTTGAAATATCTTTGAACTGAAGAGCGAGTTATTATTTCAATGGAATCTCTGCAACATCACAATCTATTGTTATTTGCAAGTGTGGGCCACTCTAGAGTGTACACAAGACTTTCTTTCCTTTTTATATAAATTTAATAATTGAATTTTAAACCTTGATTTCAAAACATCAATGACTAATTTCAGATTATTTGTATTATTACAATTACAGTGTAATACCAACAGAAATAACAGAACTTCACTTCTTAAGAATAGCAAATAAACTATAATCCTGGGGTACAGAAAATCAGTCATTACCAGCCTGTCTGATTATCATTAACATCTGCGATCAAAAGGAGTACTCCTTATACAGATGTAAGAGAAGAAGATTCTAGAAGAACAAAAGCAAATGATGAAGTTCTGATGTGAAAATGAGCAAGGACATAAGTATGCTCAAAGGGTCATTAAAAAGAAGGAGGCTCTCCCCCTGGAGCTGCAAGCCAGAGACAAGAGGCAGAGAGCCTGATGGGTTTAAGTAAATATTTTGGATCTTAGTCTATCACATTTGCACAGAGTTTATAATCTAACTAATCTAAACCAGATAATGATATGATGTAAAATTGAAATAAAGATAAAAATTATGATAAGGCATAGTGTAACTATGACTTTTTATAATGACAGATAGGAATTTTTTAAAGGAAAAAGTAAGCAAAATGCAAATAAGTTTTCTATAAGTGGGAGATTATGCATGCTCATAATTGTCTAGGCTTTTCTCACATTAAACCTTTTTCTGATCAGTGTGTATTGTTTTATAATGAAAAAAGCAAAATTAAAAAAAATCCATGACAATTTTACTCAAATTTTCAAATACATGGAAAATTTTTAAACAGATGAATACTCTTTGGCAGAGTTCTACCATTAGTCATTTGCCATGAAAGAGCTAAGCGAAAAAGAAAAAAGAGAGAGAGAGAAAGAGAGATGAGGCAACAGAAAGAATCCAAAGAAGCTTAGCTGGAACCTAACAGAAGCATTCCCCATGTGACTCTGAAGAGTTCCAGCTGCAGGAGATGCTAATGTGTGCTCCATGAAATAGAGTTCTTCTGGTCAGTGCTCTTTGGCAATCACTGAGTCATACTATAACCCCCTCGTCATAAATGTCTAAGATGTATTCACAGGTAAAAGTTGTTAAACTTTTTGACTAAAGAACATTGAGGAATTTCATTTAACTCAATTTTTCCTGAACTTTCTCTTTTAACCAGAGAAATCTCAGGTGCTTTTCTTTCATAACACTTTGGGGACTGCTTCCCAGGAACACAAATTTGGGGAATTCTGCCCTGGAGAAAGGCCACACCTTCATGAAATCATCTTTTTATTTAGCCATGGGCATAACTAAATGGAGATCAAGAGTTTGATTATAAACATTAGCTTGATCACTAATGGAGGTAAGTCTGTACTAAGACTAGATCTTTATTATTAGGCTCTTACAGGACCAAGAGGTCTCTAAATTCAAACTGGTAAAAATACTCGGGTAGGATTCCCCCTTCTCAGTACCAGGAACCCAATACAATATTGACAGCAAGAAAGAGGGGAGTGGATTCAATCAAGAAAATGAAAATTGTAAATGAATGAGTAATCGAATCAGTGTGAGCTTTAGTCATCCTTTAACAAATATGTATTTATTTACTTATTTAGCTGCATCACATCTTAGTTTTGGCTTCAGGATCTTTGTTGCAGCGCGGATCTAATCCCCTGATCAGGGATTGAATCCCGGCCCCCTGCATTGGGAGCTCAGAGTCTTAGCCACTGAACTACCAGGGAAATGGAAATGAAAGTGTTAGTCCCTCAGCCGTGTCTGACTCTTGTGACTCCATGGACTGTGGCCCACCAGGCTCCTCCGTCCATGGAATTCTCCAGGCAACAATACTGGAGTGAGTTGCCATTTCCTTCTCTAGGGGATCTTCCCGATCCAGGGATCAAACCTGGGTCTCCTGCATCACAGGCAGATTCTTTACTGTCTGAGCCACCAGGGAAGCCCAGGGAAGTCATCTTATCAACAATTGCTCTTCCTCTCCTCTCAACTTCTTTCCTCTCACCATCCATCCAATGTTCATTATGCTTCATGTTGTGGTGATATTTATGCTGTCCTTCATAATTTCAATGGATTACCACCAATCCTTCATTGTCTGCTGCTCTTTGCCATCTGTTTTCTCTACCTCAAGCTATGTTCCATCCTACTCACCTCCCTCTTCCAGACCTCACACACATCCTTCCATCGTAATATGCAGAGAGATATAGATCTTTCATTTCTTTCCGGGCAGGGCAGGCACTAACTTTTGTTCATCCTTTGTCAGCTCTACGTATGTCAAAACTTTCGGTCAAAGATCAAATCCACGGCAGAAATTGAGGTCGGAGTACAGTAAATAACACACAGCGCAGAGGTCAGTCCTGATTAGCACTTTAGAATGGTTACTGGCTGAGAAAATTTGCACTAAAACTCACTGGCCAAAAATGTTCAGAAGAATCTCACTCTTTGGCTTAGAGCATAAGCTAGCACTCAGAGTACAGGGGGACGGGGAATACATGTGTAGATACGCTGTCTATCTTTACTGCTTTTTATGTACATAGTGGAAAATCATTCAGAGAGGAAGAAATTTATACCAAATGAGCACAGCACAAAGATGGTATAAAATGGGGTCTGAAAGCCTTCAGAACGGCTTTCATGGCGGCATGTTTCCAAGTCTGTTCTACCTGCACCCTCAGAGATGGATACATACCGAAAATCTGCTCTTGATCTGAAGGAAAACACAATTCAGAAGAATGTTTGTTATATCATATTCTACCAGCATTACTTGGACACTGGGGCTGCTAAGAGTCAGACACGACTGAGTAACTGAACTCAACTGAACTGAACCCAAATATTAAAGGAAGGTAACCAGTTCAGAGGGGCTTACATGGTGGTTCACTGGGAAAGGATCTGCCTGTCAAGGCAGGAGATGCAGGTTTGATCCCTGGGTAGGGAGGATCCCTGGAAGAGGAAATGGCAACCCACTGTGATATCCTTGCCTGGAGAATCCCATGGACAGAGGAGTCCATTGTGCTACAGTCCATGGAGTCACAAAGAGTCAAACACGACTGAGACACTGAACAACCACCACCAATTCAGAGAGTACTATATGGTCAGATGGACCAGCTCTGCCATATACATATACTGGCTATGTGACCTTGAACCTGTCAGTGCTGTGGACCTCCAATGTTTTCATCTGCAAAATAAGGATACTTATAGTAACTGTCTCACCTTCCAGAACTGTTACTATGATCAAATGCATTTGTCACTCTTCCAAAAAGCATCTAACAGTAATACGTATCACATAACTGTAAATAAATGAAACAAGGAATTAAATGTTATCCAACATAGTTGCAGGTGACACCACAAAGGTCCATATGAATATCAAAAAATTTATTTTTGATCAGTCTGTACAATTCTAATTTTTCAGAATTTATTGACAGCATTGTGCTCTCTGTTTCTATTTATAGCACATGGCTATCAATATTTCATTGTGATCAATTCCTGGACGTGGAAGGTCTGCATCATAGAAGATGCACATGGTTAAGGCTCCTGGAGCACATCAACAATTTGCTCACTTGTGCTTGAAAATACACATTTTTCATGCTAGTAATGAAAACCTTTTTTTGGCCTTTTTGGCCAGTTTCTATGTAAGCCTTCTGCTCTTTTTGGCTTTCATTTGGATTATTAGTAAAACAATAATATTTTTCTCTCTATTGGTCACTTCATTTCTTTTCTAGGAATTTCTCATTTTGAGAGACGTTTGTCTTATTTCCATTGGTCCAGAAGAGATTCGTTACGAAAATGAATGCATTGCCCACTTGCAACTTCCCCCACTTTCTCTTTGCCTTTATTAATGGCCTTTTAACACCCAGAAACAGTGTGTGTGTGGGGGTGTGAATGTGCACATGCGTGTACGTGTGTGTGTCCATATTTGTGAGATGCACATCCAGGTAGTACTTATGGTACTTCCACCTAGCATTTTTTTCACTGTAGTTTCTCTTTGTGTGCTCATCATATCTTCCCATCCAGAACCACATAAATAAGCACCCGCATTCTTTTAGGAGATAATTTTGCAATTTCACTTTTTAATATTTAAATGTCAAATCCCTGTGGAACCTATGTTGACTATGTGAGTCAGGGATGGGACATTACTAACTTCCAAACAGTCTTGGCTTCATTTAATCCTTAACATTTTACAGAAGCCACCCAAAGTGTGCATTGCATCATGATTTATTTCTCTTATGATTTCATAGTACGACTAAGGGTGCTGAAAGGAGTGTAGTTTGCCAAGTGGGTGCAGGGAGCCCTCCAGGTGGTGTTCACATGATATTCACAGCAAGTTGACTGCTACACACTGAGTCTATCAACACAACACTTAGAAAAACAGCTGGCTTTTGTTTCGTGTTTGGGTTTTGGTGGGCTTTTTTTCAGTCTAAAAGGAAGTTTTTTCAGATGCATTTAATGAAGTGTTAGTCAAACAGTCATGTCAGACTCTTTGCAACCCCAAGGACTGTAGTCTGCCAGGCTCTTCTGTCCATGGAATTTTCAGTTTATGACTAGAAATAATAAAAATTATCATCACCTTCAAATCCAAATAGAGAAGAACTAGATGCTATTCCATAGCAGTCTGGAAGAAAAGGCTTGAAGTGCTTTCTAATATGTTATAGCTGCAATTACAAGATGACCTGTGCCTTTTCCATGAGCCTGCTCTAAGGATATGCTATTGACTATATGGCACACACATCCACGAATACCCTTTGTGTGTGTTTGTTGTTGTTGTTTGGTCGCTAAGTTGTACACGACTCTGTGAGCCCATGGACTGTCGCCCACCAGGCTCCTCTGTCCATGGGAGTCTCAAGGCAAGAATACTGAAGTGGGTTGCCATTTCCTTCTCCAAGGGTTCTTCCTGACCCACGGATTGAACCTGTGTCTCCTGCATTGGCAGGCAGATTCTTTACTGCTGAGCCCCCAGGGAAGCCCCTGTGCCATGTGTTTAGTTTACATGGTGCCAAAATATCCAGACAATTTTTAAAGTTCAAGTAACCTGATGCCTTAACAATGCAATTCCAGACGTCTGAATAATTTAAAATAGCTTGGGTCTCATTAACATTTCTCTGATACAGAATAGTTATGAAGGCTGGTTAACTTATGCTGGGCCAAGACACTAGCTAGGTGCTGGGTGATCCAGAAAGTTCTCTCCACAGATACTCTGAAGGCTAAGATAAAGACGATATCCTATGTAAATAAAGATATCTGAAGTCACACTGGTGTGGTCTGTTTGGGCTGCTCTAACAAAAGACTACAGCTTATAAAGACAGCTTATTAACAACAGAATTTTATTTCTCCCAGTTCAAAAGGCTGGAAGTCCGAAATAAAGGTGCCAGCATGGTCACGTGAGGACCCTCTTTCGTGTTGAAGTCTTCTGATTGCATCCTCAAATGGCAGAAGCTGGTCTCGGTCCTCTTCCACAATGCAATGATTCCATTCATGAGGATTCCAACCTCTTGACTTAAGCACCTATCAAAGGCCCCACCTACTAATACCATCACCTTTGGGAGGTTAGGATTTCAGCACATGAATTTGTAGGGGAGACAGAAACATTCAGGCTATAGCATACACTAAAGTATGCAATCAAAAAAAATCTTATCTAAGTTAATAGAATTTTAATTCTATTTTCTAAACTTGTTTCTTAGAGAAGATAGAAGTCATCTTTTTGAGTCGGTATCTTCAATCTATTTATATACTAGTATATGTGAAATAGATAACCAAGGAGAACCTGCTGTATAGCATAAGGAACTCCACTCAGGGCTCTGTGGTGACCTAAATGGGGAGGAAATCCAGAAACAGAGTTGATGTGTGTATATGTATAGCAGATTCACTTTGCTGTACAGCAGAAGCTAACACAACATTGTAAAGCAGCTATATTCCAATAAAAATTAAAAACCAAACCAAATTTTAAAAAGTAAGCAGAAATCTACCTGGTTACCTTTTTTGAAGACTATATTATGTGGTAACAACTTTAGTTCATGATAATGGTCATTTACTATTTCTCAAGCTGAGCTTCATACTCACATAAGTAAAATAACTTGAAAGATAGGATAAAGTGTAACCCGCCTCCCGCCACCCCCATTCTTCACTATTTGAATTACCACAGTCATTAGAATTTCTTCAAATGGCAGAATTTGTTCTGGAAAATGTTACTTCTCATTAAAATCCAAACATGCTATTTGATGAAAATAGTAATTTCACACACATCACTCTACTCTGATTGACCTGTCAACTCCCTAACGGAAAACAAGACCTGCTTGGAACTGGTGGTGTGTTGTTTTTCATAAGAAGGAATATCTGGAAAAGTCAGGAATTTTCAAGGGCAGTTCTTGAAACACGCCATGGAAGGAAGCTCTGGACAAGCAGAAGAACTGGTAACTGAGAAAAAAAAAGAAAAAGGCCGGAGCGATATTTTCTAATTAGGCTAGGCCATACACACATTCATGCTAAATCCACCAATGACTCCCAGAGTCACTTCCTTAGAGTTGGGGGCAGTGGCTTTCAAGTATTTTTAATACATACAGCCCCTTACAAGTTTGCAAACACAATGTGCCTCTGACACATTTTAAGTTGCTTTTAAAATTTTACAACATGAGCTTAAATAAGTTTATTTTCTGTTATTTGGAAGGAGAAAATTAGATTGAGCAAGGTAAAATATGAAAATGTATTCTAATGGAATACATATTTCATGTTTTGGTAAAAATAAGCTTGAGCACCTTATTATATAACATAATTTATTAAAATGGGTTTCAATGACTATATTAAACAACATCCATGGAATTTGAGAAAAATTAATGTAAATATTTTATCAGTGTGTTTTAATCTAATGTGGTCTTGCAAATGCAGTAACTCCAGAAAATATCCCAGTTATTTTTTTTTTTAATTAACATCATAATCTATACTGCTCTGGTTTTTCTGAATTCTGAACATTCTGCAGTAGGATAAACTTTTCTCTTAATAGATGTAAGTAAACGGAAAGGACAGAAGGCCAGGTAGGTTTAAGATACTTTAATTCATCAATACTGGAGATATCTTTGAGGCCGGCATTTCAAATTATTACTACTTGATGTCTAGAGAGCCTTAATAGCCCAGAGCCAATCACTTGACTCCTTGGAAAAGACCCCAATCTGGGAAAGATTGAAGGCAAACAGAGAAGAGGGTAGCAGAGGATGAGATGGTTGGATAGCACCACCAATTCAACGGACATGAACTTTGGCAAACTTCAGGAGATAGTGAGGGGCACGGAGGCCTGGTGTACTGCAGTCCAAGGGGTTACAAAGAGTCAGACACAACTTAGCGACTGAACAGCAACCACTCTAGTACAATTTGGAAAGAGTGTGATGTTTGCCTTTCTTTTCTGAAGTAGGGAAGGTGTAATATAAATATAGCTCTGTTCTCAGGAAGGGCCATCTTAGGGAAAAGTGGGCATGGAAATTGAGGATCTATAAATTACTACCCTTAAAACTCTCTATGTATAAGTGCTCTGCAAAATGTTTTCCTCACATGTCCAGGATTTATGTATCTCACTTTTAAGACTCTGGGGTGGGAGTGAATTTTGAAAAATCTATAAGCAAACGAAGAGCTCAGAAGAGCAGAGTAAGCTACAAGGCTAAACTTATAAGTGTAGTTAAAAGTCAATCCCTGAGGACTGACGGTGAAGGAGTTCCTCCAATGAAATTAAGATTTGGAAATACCATATTTTCAAGAAAAGAAGGATGGCAGTCTGGTGAGAAAGATGGACGGGGTATTTTTCCTCCTCGCCTAGCATCTGTTCACTCTTCAGTCGTTTTCCCCTGGAGGTCCACCCTCACCCCATGCAGTGCACTTTCACTGGAGTTAATACTCCCTCCGTTCAGGGAGAAACCAAGTGACCCAAGTCTTGCCAAGCACACATTTACATTTACATGCACAGATATATCACACAATAAGAGCCATTAAGTCACAGTGGCATTTTTACTGAATCTACAGGAAGAAATTCATGCTTTTCACCTCTATGAGCATGTGGATTCAGAACTACTGTCAAACCTCCTGAAACCATGAACCAGCCAGGTTTCTGCACACCTGGAACTAATACAATATTGTACATCAACTATACTCTTTTAAAAAAAATGTTGTGTTCTTCTAAAATTGTCTTTTTTTTACTGAATTGTGGACTTCATTTATATTAAAAAAGAGAGAAAAGAATCACTGATTTTCCCATTTCCAATAAGCAGTAAGGAAGTCTCAAAACTTCTAAGTGGGAAAAGAAGGAACTTTTGATATTAGGGAGAGACAGCCATAGAGTCTAAGGAAACACAAATGAGAAATCTACTATCATATTTTGCTTTCACAGATAATTAAAATGTACTTTACTAAGATCACTGTATCTTAGCTATTGACGTATTCTATCCACTGATGAGGGTCTCCAATCAAGGAACAGAAGTCTCTAGAAAACAGCCTCAGACAAAAAAAAAAAAAAACAAATGATTGAGATGGGAGAGGCCTGAAAGATCATTTGACCCAGTCCTCTAATTTTACAGTTCACAATACAGAAGCTAAAAAAGGTTAAGTAACTTACTCAAGGTCATACAACTAATTATTGGCAGAGTTAGGAGCCAATAGGTCTCTATTTTATTCTTCTTTATTCAGGCTTCTGACGAGATCTGTGATATAAACCGAATACTGAATTTCTTTGTACTTCAGCTGCCTTCATCGTTAGATGGAGGTAAGACCCTTTAGTTCTTCCAGATTTTATAAGCATTTTGTTAAGAGTTTGTGTGAGCCATGAGCAACATACTTGAGCTTCAATGAAAAGCAAATTATTCATTACCTACCATTTTGTCTGTTAGGATTCTCTGACGTTAAGCAACAGAAAACACACACAGCTTACCTGCTTTAAGCAAAAGGGGAGTTGACTGGAATGATGTAAGAGGCCTCAAAGATTTAAAGGGAGTATTGAGTAACTAGCTTAGCATAGATGAGAACGAGGCTGCAGAGAGGGTGTAAATGTGGAAACGGCACCCCAGTCTTACCTAGCCATTCCTAGAGGATTGATTCTCCTCCAGTTGTTCCTTCAGCAGGGTATCTCTACTGAGGATCCAAAATCATGGACAAGAGATTCAATCAGCTCAAACAAGATGACACATTTTTCCCTTTGCTCCAACAGAGCAGAGAGAGGGGTCTATTACAAGGACCTTTCAAAGCCCTCTCGGTATCCTTAGCAAGAGGAGAGGGCACCTGAATTACTGGCTTCCCAAGATGACACACAGGGAAGAAGAGTGAGTCTCCCAAAGGAAACAGAGATGCTATTAGGAAGAGAAAGTCATGAACTGGTTAACCAAAAATTAACTAATGCCTTCTATGACTGAACACCACCAACAACACTATGACCAACACATTTATGTTGACTGCTGAACTTTGCATTTGATGATATAGCCCTGGAAATAAAAACTGTATATTTAGACCACGTGTCCTTGATACGAAAGGGCAATGTGGTATTGCGCTGATGGCCAATGCACAGGACTTGTCAAATCAATCAAGATTGCTGTCTAAGAAAGCCAAAGTCGCTGAATAAACTTTTAAATGGTCAATCTTCTGATGATGCAAATACAACCTGCTTTCATGATTCTCTTAATACAGTTACCAATACTAGCTAGAATTTAAGTAGAAAAGGAAAATGTTTCATTTGAATTTAGATCCAGACAGTCAGCTCAGCACCTGTTGCTCAAGAAGTCAAAACAGTCCAAGCTCCTGTCAACATAAGAGGACAAACTATATACACATCTCAAAGTACTCCTAGATCTGGAAGATATAGACTAGACAATGGAGTCTTCATATCAGGTTTAGAGAGCTCATTTCTCTAGGACTACAACAGTCATCATTTTATCAGGGAGACTGAGGATCTCAGGCAAAATCTTGCCCATCCCTGGCTTAAATGTCTTGGCCTTCTGAGCAAAAAAAAATTTTCAATATTAATGACATTGCTAATATATTTTTCTTAAAAATATTTATGCATAAATTTGAAAATCCTAAACTAAGTAATAGTTAGTTTAGGGGAGAGGGTCAAAGGTATATTTATCTTTAAATGTCATGTAAGGTTTCCTCTACCATTTGTCCCCAACTCATTTCCAAATTCCACTATATTTGAGCCATGGTCCATTTCAAGGTCAGGGTGATCTTTTAAGATAAACAAGATCATGTTACTCCTCCCTACGACATTCTTCACTGGCTCCTTAGAACCTTCAGGTCAGCTTGTGCCTTGCCCCCCACCAGGGCATCTAAGGTCCCTCAGGTCAGCTCTCTGCAGGCCTCCCATCCCCCCATCCCTACTGGCCACCGCAATGCACACTCTACAATCAACCATGTGCACACCTGCTCCATGTCTCCAAAACTTGTCACTGAATCTCCTCTATTTACTGCTCCTTTCCTCCTCTCTGTCTCTACCCTAGTTAACTTCCCCATCCATATCCCTTCTTTGATTAGCTCTATTCATGTTGGAATTTTCAACTCAAGCGTCTTCCCTTCCGGAAACTTTTTCTGAGATAGGAGACCCTGTGTATGTGCTCATAATAATGCCCCCAGCGTGGCAACCATCATCACAGCTCTCATGAGACTGTACCATCTTATGTATTTAGAAATCTGGCTCCTCCATTCAGCTGTGAACTTCTGGAACAACGGGGAGTTTACAGACATTTAAAGATGTCTTATTCCTTTGTGTACTTCCAGTATCTGGCACATTATTGGATGCAAACTACGTGATATATACATGTCTATGGAAGACAACAAGAGCACTAAATTAGAATTATAGACGCATCATTATTATGCCCACCCTCATCTTCTGCCATGGCTGGAAGTAGGTATTATCATCCTTCCATTATCCCCATGCTGAGAAAAGGATAACTACCTCTTCTTTGCTTAAAGAGAAAATGACAAGGGGGTCTTCTGTCAGCACTGCATACAAAATCAGGCTTGAGTGCGGTTATCCAGTCATCCAGTGGCCTCCTACCTGGAATGGGTGATGACTTCAAGCTTTTCACTCGCTGTGAATGCATGCTTAGAAGGCTGATTTCACAAGCAGGCAGGGGAAGATTTGAAAAGCACTGGCTTGGATTCTTATAAAGTCTATTTGAGAGAGAAACTGGGGTTGCTAAACCAGAAAGCCTGGCCTGTTCTCCTTGCGACATGATGTGATGGTTTCTAAGTGAGAAGCAAGGCACAGAGGCAAGGACTGGCAGACACTTTCCAGTGGCAGAGAAGCTGAGGTCCATTGGGCACTAGAGGTCCAATCAGAATGCAGATTAAAGAATACCTGTCTTGTGATAGCTGCAAATGAATGAGGACAGGGAATTGATGGGCTGGAAAGGAAGGACGGAACCGTATTGCAATTGTCAAGGCTACTGATATTTAGATCTATGTAATCTTGGATTTACTGATTAGCATTGGTGAGGTTGAAGAAAGACGAAGGTTACCTGAATAATCTCGTTTCCGAGCCCTTGCTAGTCTGACCACCAGCATTTCTGCTAGGAGCTAGAGACACTGTGATACTATGGTTTACTTTTGACACAGGAGCCTTTCTCCATTCTAGTCATAAGCATCTCATCCAGAGTTTCACACGGCACAAAATATTTGTAAAAGCTGGCGTCTTTAGGATTTTTTTCCATCTAGAGCACATTTGAAAAGTTGGCATTTACAATTCCCTGAAGTATCCATCTCTAATGAAAACAATGTTGGAGCCTTAAGCACTTTGGCATTTTCTGGACACACTATAAATATACAGGATGTATTTCATCACAGACCGTGTGTGAGAGCACAGGGACAAAGAACGAGCACCAGGGAAAATGGTTTGAGGCAATTCTTTCAACATATTTTCCAAGGCCATTTCAAATGACACCCCCGTCCTTGAACTCCCTGGTGATCATTTTAATAGCAACAAGGACCATTTCCTAACAGGCCTGGACTGCAAGTTGCATTTGACTTTTTTATTACTAAGGAGACCGTGTTCTAGCCTCTTAAGATGTTTCAAGCTTTCTTAGCACCATATCCCTAAAACTTCACAAAACTGTTAAGAAGTTCTGCATAGGCTTTAGCTTTTCTTTAAAACAAAAATATTTATTTGGCTGCCCCAGGTCTTAATTGTAGCACACAAGATCTTAAATCTTCATTATGGGATGTGGGATTTTTTTTTTTTTTTTTTTAGTTGCCACATATGGGATCTAGTTCCCTGATCAGGGATCAGACCTGAATTGGCCCCCTGAATTGGGAGCCCAGAGTCTTAGCCATTGGACCACCAGGGAAGTCCCAAGGCTTTAGTTTTAAACCATTCATCAAACTTCTATTGTTTTATTTCTTCCATTTAACCACCTTTGACTGTTGACTTGGTAACAGAAATACTATGCTGAAACCATGGTCAGCTAGAGGTATCTGTCAGGATGAGGGAAACGCAGATAGTGGCCCAAATGAACACTGCTTCCTCACCAGTGGTCTTTATCTCACTGCAACTCACTGCATGATCTGCTCAGGTAATTTCTGGAATCAGAGAAAACAGGGAAAGACTCCTGGGGTGGCGGTGGGTGGTGACAGGAAATATGAAAATAATTTTAGTCTCCCCTCTGATCTCCCCACACACACACTTTTTTGAAACTTCAAAGCCAGCTGGGCAGGCTGGCGACAGTCCAGGCTGCATGGGTGCCCTTTAGGGAGAGCATTCTAAGAACACTACCCAGCGTTCTTTGGAATTTGCCAGTATCTCTCAGTTGAATACAATTAGCAGACAGATCACGGAGTTGCTGCTTGGAGGATATCCCTTCATATAACAGAGGAGGCTCAGCCTCTCCGGGATGTATTTATGGACAGAGCGACGCCTCCATATGCACCAGATCGAGGTATGGCAGCGCTGGCGCATGCTACAGAGAACCGAGCTGAAAGAAGAGAGTCACGTTGCGTGTCACCATGGAAGCGGCACCTTGACAGAGTAGTACCTGTAAAAGTGAAATGTTTAATGATGAATAATTTTGTTTGAAGCTCTTCTGACTCCACATTTCCACGGAAAATGAAACCACGGAAGGCATGAAAAATCTCTAAAGGGCCTTTATACGTAGATTAATGTGGTAATTCTCTCATTACTATGTTCTGAAGAAGAGCTCCTTATGCCAGGCTCTGTGCTTTGCCTTCAGTTATAACATGGCTTTGCATTAAGTGTTTTAATAAAATGTGAAATTAAATGATCATCCCTGGTGATATTCAGCTTTGAGTTGAGGTAAGGAAAAAATGTACTTCTGCGGTACCTAAAGCCGAAGAGATGGTTCTGTCCCCAGCGAAGAGATCACTGGTCAAATGACGTGATTTCCCATGGGTCTGCGTCTCTCCCTTAATGGGGAATTTGTTACTACTCTCTCCGGCACCTTTGAAAATTACAAATAAAGTAACCCATTGACAGTCATGGAATATGTATGCTGTCTGAAGCCAATCAATTTAATTTATTCTTTGTTGCACATTTAACCAGGTAGCACTAGGGAGAGCAATTATTAATAGTAACATATTATGGCATTTTTAACTCTCTGCACTTCTCTCTGGTGTAACAGCAACGGTGGAGAAATAACAATAGAAGCCTTCGAGCAGCATTCATCCGTTGACGGGTGGACATGTTAATAATAAGAGACATGGACAGTTAAGGGAGATGGGATGTGATCCTTTTGTAGGAAAAATGATGTAACAGCTTTGCATATGACTTATTCTGAAATAATGAAGTGATTCTTCAGGACCGTTGAGGCTTTTACTTTCAAAGCAAGTGGTTCAACCAAACAGCTAGAAGATTCCCCACTAATGATGTGAGAGAATTCTCACAGGAATTGCAAGAATTCTTAAAAGTTGATTGTTCTCATTAGGTATTAAAACTCCAATTCTTCCAGAGTAAGGCTGAGTTGACAAAAGGCAACCACATGTTGACTGCACTAATTCTTTAACAAAGTCACATCGCGTTTCTTCCTGAGGCATCCACAACAGAAGACTCAGCTCTGAGCTCAGCTACCTAAATGATGGTTGAGACCTCGGGCTCAGAACCCAGACCTCCTAGTTTTGAATCCTGGTTCTGCCACTTATTACCTTGGGCAAGTTTCTTAACCTTCCTCCAGCTTATTTTCTTCATCTGTACATTTATCATGTAAATTTCTTATTCCTGATAGGAAGATTAAATGAGACACTAATGACAAAGCACTTAGAATGGAGCTTAGAACATGGTAGATATTCATTAAATGTTCGTTGTTGTCAGATTGGAACTCTAAGTCCCCCATAAACTCATGAAGTCCAGTCCTCCCATCATTTCTCTCATGACACATCATAACCGTGATTGAACTGGACAATGGGGTTATGCTCATAACTAACACATATGTCTAATTAAGGAAGACCTGAAACCTGCCACATTGAACTCATCATTTTTGAAAATGTCTGGAGTCCAATCTATGTAATAAACACTAAATAGATTAAATTTCATCAGCCTTGTCTTTCTGAGCCTTGGGTACATTTTCCATTTTAGCAGAATCAGAAGTACTTGATCTCTGTAGAGTCTAAGCCAAGACTTAGTGACTACAGTGAAATCATTCCCTGTGGCAGATTCTATGTAAAGGTACTTGATTTCCATCCTGAGGTGAGAGTAAAGAAAACAACAATGAAAAATACAATTCATTCTCTGTGGTTGTAACAGAGTCACTTGTTATGTCCCTCTTTCCTTCTTCTAGATACAAAACTATACACATTTGCACAATGTTCTCAAGAGCTCTTTGTGAAGTAAATAAATAAATACACAATATAGTCCTGTACAAGAGGCAGCACTTATTAGCTATGTTATTTTCATTGTGAGTTTAAAACCAGGGTCAATCCTCTACCATGCATACACACACACACACACACACACACACACACACACACACACACACACACACACACACACACACACACACACACACACTGTCTTTGCATTACATGCCAAATACATATACCAACTGATCACCGGGCAAAGGAATCGGAATCTGTTGATCATAAAACCAGATGAGAATGTAGAAGAAATCATCTAAAACAAGAGATACATTTTACGTATTTAAAAATAAACATTTGGCATCTAGGACTGCTACGTTATTGACTCAAGATCAGAAAATAAATTAGAGCTAGAGCTAGAACTAAAATTCACTCTCTGTCCAAACTTCAATCACATCTTCCTGCCTCTGTTGGCAACATTACTCTGAACTCGCTTCAATTATTCAGATAAATGCTGAGTAAAACCCTGTGAGAATCTGAGAACACACCCGATCTTTATTTCTTGACCCAACTTGCCAGACTAAGGTCAGATTGTTAATCTTGCATTATTTCTTGATTCAAAAATTGACACATAATTTAGTCCTTTCCGGAAGGATTAATAGGTTCCTCTTGCGTTAAAAGATATTTACACTAGAGTGTTAAAAATACTGAATAGCATTACAGAAAATAAATCAACAAAAGTTTACATTACTTTTCAAATATCAATCATATGCTGACAAGTCAGTCCCTTTCAAATGACAAATTGCTAAGAACTGTCTAGCTGGTAGTAATTGCCAATGTTTTAAATGCAAGTCTTCTGTGAAACTATTCCTTCCCCTGTAAGAACAGTTTATTTTCTGCAAGAGGAAATTATTTTTCTGCTTCTAATTTTATGTGTGTTTTATGCAAATTTCATAGACTATAATCACAACATTCCTGATACTCCCTTTCATGGCAAAGTTGCTTTCTCACCCCCCAATAATATTTGGACATGTTTTATTTGTTTTTAAAAAGGCAGTAAAAAGAAATCCATGTCTTCATAGGTAATCAAAATCTAGTTATTCATAAACTAACTGGTTGGTTCTTAATCATGGTAACTTTGCCCATTGGAAAAGGTAGTGTTTTGGCTCAAAACCCACTGCTGCCACCTAGTGTTACTGGACAAGCACTGCCTCAGCTTTATTTCTCTTCTGTGTCAGAGACACAGTCCTCCATAGAGAGAAAAGAGAGAGAGGTCTATTACTTTAGCGATGATCTTAGTAATTAATTATTTAGGAAACTTTTGTCTCTCTCTATTGACTCTTTTATATTTGAATAGTCTGGGTTCCAGACATGCTTCTTTAATATGCTTGGCATTTGAATTCTTTGAAGGCTTTAAATCGATGAATACTAACAATGCAGTAGCTGAAGGCAATCATCCATATTGATGAAGTTCACTATAAATAGATATACGCTGCAATAACCCATGTGTAAAAGCACTGTCTCCTTTTATTCTATTCCTATTGATTCCAAACCCTCTAAGGGCTTGGTTGTCAATAGCTGAGCCAGAGGCATCAGAAGAAGCCCACAGACCACTAAGTCATTTCGCATTACAGGACAAAGACAAGCTCAGGGAAGAAAGCCACTCCTGTGTTCCAGCTGAACTGATCAAACAAAGTACAAGGATTTTCTTGCATGAGAAATTATTTTGTTGAATAGGAACTGCCTTTCAAGGGCTCTAAAGGAATGTGATTTAAATAAATTTAAAGATTCATATCCATTTTATAGGGGTGATTATACATCAGGCAGTAGTAGCTCTTCAGGGAAGGGCTGTTAGAAGCGTGAAAGGCTGCGATTCCACAGTCATGAGCAGGCTTGGGGGGTGGCCAGTGTGTGGAATGGATTTCAAGACTGGGAGGATGTTATGATTCCCTCTTCCTCTGCCATGTACAGCAGATACATGTCCGGGGGTTTGGAGAGTCTCTCAGGCAGGGAACCTGGAGCAGAGGAGCACTCTAAGGAACAGAGGGGCCATAAAATCTGTCGTAACAAGGGCACAGAACCGAGGGTCTTTGGGTCCTTAGACGTGGATTTTTCCATTAACTTGAGTCATAATCTAACTCGGGTCTTTCCTACTCTTACTAATTTCCACGTGTTTGCAGACCAGACTTCGAGCTTTTTACAGCACTTTCACCTTCATTCCACTGGACTGAATTCTGAGACATAATTACACACATACTTCATGTGCTGGGAAATGTGTCTAGATTTGTGCTCAGGAAGTACAGGAAATAAATTCTGATGAATATATAGCAGAAGTGTTTCCCTTTCTGATGCAACTAAATAGATCTCTGGGGCATTCTCTTCTGCAAATACATATAGAATAAGCTCCTCCTCAGTACTGCTGGGCTTCCCTGGTGGCTCAGATGGTAAAGAATCTACCTGCAATGGAGGAGACCCAGATGCTATCCCTGGGTCGGAAAGGTCTCCTGGAGAAGGAAATGGCACCCCACTCCAGTATTCTTGCCTGGAGAATCCCATGGACAGACAAGCCTGGCAGGCTACAGTCCATGGGGTTGCAAAGAGTTGAACACAACTGAGCAACTAACACTTTAACTTCAGTTTCAGTCCTGCTAGCTTTGAGATATGTACAAATGAATGGATCCCCAAATCTCAGTGGCTTTACCAACAATAACAGCTTATTTCTCAGACATACTGTAGTTAAATATGAGAGCTCTGTAAGCAGTCTTCCATGATGAGATATGGGAACACAGCCCTCCTCAACCTTGTGGCACTTCTATCCATGAGAACTTTGAAGCCTTCACTCCAGCCAGAGCATGAAGGATCTACAATCGTGGAGCATTGCACGAGATGTTTATAGACCAGACCAGGTTTTTTAGAGCACTTTCACCTTCATTCCACTGGACAGAATTCAGACACATGATTACACACATACTTCATGTGCTGGGAAATGGTGTCTAGATTTGTGCTCAGGAAGTACAGGAAATAAATTCTGATGAATATATAGCAATACAATAAATACAATACATACTCATCTCCCAGTACCATATGATTGTCAAACAGTGGTAAGCAAACGACAGCCCATGAGTCAAATCTAGCAGACCACTTGTTTTCATATATCCCAAGAACTAAGAATGTTTATTATGTTATTTAATAGTTAGAAGACTATAAGAGAGAAAGAATACACAACAGGCATCATTTATGACTTGCAAAGCTTAAAATATTTATTATATGGGCCTTTTACAAAAAATAATGGCCAACTCCTGGCCTACCTGTTTCATTTAGTGTTCTGGAAAGAAATAGATGTCACCCTCAAAAGATCATTAATGAAGGGACTTGTATTAGTTTTCTATTGCTGGCTTTATTTCTGTTGGTGGCTGAAAACAACACACATGTATTATCTCATAATTTCTGTGCATCAGGGCTGTGGTATAGCTTTCTTGGGTCCTTTGTTTAAGGTCTCACTGTTTTACACTCCAGGTATTAGCTGGGGCTGTGGTCTCATCAAAGGCTTGAACAGGGAAAGATTCCTTTCCAAGTACTCTTGGGCTGATGGCAGAATTTATCTCCTTGTGTTTGTAGGCCTGAGATCCCATTTTCATGCTGACTAGAGACTACCCTAAGGCTCTAGAGACCTCCATAGATCTCTGCCATGTAACCCTCTTCATGCAGTAAACAACTGGACTACTGTCTTTTTCAAGGCCAGTAAAGCCTTTATGATATAACCTAATTAAGGGAGTGACATCTCATCACTTTGCAATGCTGTGTTGGTTAGAAACAAATCACAGATTCTACCTGTGCTCAAGAAGAGGGGATTACCAGTTACGAGAATAGGATGAGACTCTAGCTATAGGAGACCACCACAATGGTGTCCATGGCCTTGAGTGTAAAATGCAACCACTACCAACCTTTGACCTAGCAGGACAACTGGGGGAATAAGGACCAGAGCATATCTTTCTTTCAGTTCTCTGTCTGTTGCCTGACTCCCCTCTCCCCCTTCCCCAGAAATCCAACAGAAAGGCAGAGGACAATCAAGACTGATTGATGCAACCATGCAAAGTCAGCCTCCTAAATTACAGAGGAAGGTAGAGATGGATGGAGAGTGGATCTTGGAAGGGAAAATAAAAGCCATTCCAAATTTTGGGCTTTTGATTTTCTCACATTTCAAGGAAAACAGATCAAATGGTAAGTCTATTATCTGACTAATAGTTATCCACATCAGAACCAAGAATGACCACCATCCAGAGGACCGTTAAGGCTACACAAAATCATCTGAAAAGCCAACACGGCTTGACTTGCCTCAGAGGTAAGTTGAGCTCAGAAAACATTGATGCTTACCCTGCTTCTGGAAATGAAAATGCAGCAGCATGTTTTACTCTGACCAAGTGATACTGTTGGAGAATGCTCTTTATGGAAAGATGAATACAACTCCACCCAACGATGGGAGCAGGTGACACCTGCCAGTAATTCTCACTTGAATTCCCACTTGAATATCCAGCTTAGTGTCTGTGCTGAGATGAATGATAACTTTCTCCCACTGAGTCATGCCTGCTGTAGAAACAGAGGCATGGCCTACATGGGGAAAGCTGGTATTTACAACACTAGCTTTTCAGTCATCAAATTTCTCAGTAGTAGAGCATTTCACTACTAGGTCAGTTTCCCCAGCCAGCTGCTCAACTATATCAAATGCATCAAGGAGAGGGTGCCCTTAAAAAGTGGGAGTATTTTGAATCTGGAACTGCTGATGGATAATTAAGACCAAGACAAAAGAATTAGGGTTCATCATCCTTTGGCATATTTCTAGGTATTTTCTGTTTTGTTGTTAGCATATAAAAGAATAAGTGGTGATTATCCAAAAGTGAGTTTGGAATCCTTAAACAATACTTATTGGGTGTAAGGTGGGCTCAAGGATATATTGTACAACACAGGGAAAAGAGCCAATATTTTGTAATAACTATCAATGGAAATTAATCTTTCAAAATGGTACAAAAACTTTAAAAAATTGAAAATTAAAAGAAATTAAATTTAAAAATTATAAACATGGCCTCAAATTACAAATGAAGAGCTACAAGAATGCAAAATAATAGCAATATAGTCATAGAATTTGAGTATATCTTGCATGTAAAAATGCCAACAGAATCAGAGATGCAGAAAGTGAGAACAGATCTCATAAACAAGGCTTTGAGCCATGAATTCTGCTAATAAAATTTGAGTAAATTCTTTCGTTAATATAAGAGGTTTTCCTTCATATCACTTCCTCCCACACACTGTACCCAATAAGGCATTGCTGCCTAATTGAAAAGTTTCCTAATGAGAGTTTAGGTAAAACTCATTAGCTAGATATGATAACATGGCAGACTTCCTAGCAGTAACTTTATTGGTTACCTATAAATAGAAAATTAATTAATGATGAAGAAAATAAATCTGTAGCCATACCAGAGGTATGAACGGTAGTATTGTTTTAAACTTCTATCAACTATCAGTTCATTGCAACAAATTACAATGGCCATGGAAGCATCATCTGAATATCCAGTTTACCAGTGATTGTAACACTGAATCAGACACCATATGAGCTTGTGATGGGAGATTTTAAACTCTTCCTATAAAATATGTAGCCTAGAAAACCTTAGCGGCAAAGTGTTGCTCACTTAAAAATGGGAATCTTTAGTTGTTTGGTGCGTGCTAAGTCACTTCAGTCTTGTCCGACTCTTTGCGACTCCATGAATTGCAGCCTGCCAGGCTCCTCTGTCCATGGGATCCTCCAGGCAAGCATACTGGAGTAGGTTGCCATTTCCTTCTTCAGGGTAGTTGTTGGGCATAAGAGGATGATTTTTAACCACTTTTTGATTTTTTGAATTTTTATATCAAGTATTTTTTATAATACACAAATAAAGTTCATTAAAAAAATCAAACCCACATAAAGTAGATAAAATGTAGTCAGAAACTTACTTTATATGAACAAAGTAGAGTGGAGAATTTTGTTTTCTGAAGTGGAGGTGGATGGTGGATATTGGAAAAGAACATTTGTTTTATTTCTCTTATTCAAGCAAGTTACAAAATATCTTACCCTCAAATTCAATTTAACGTTAAAGAGTCGATATATGGTTACATATTACAGTATTGAGTAGAATTCAGTAGTTATCTATTTAATTAGGCCATCAGTCAGAAAATTTCAGAAAATATCCCAGAGAGTGTGCATTTTCCAAAGTAGAATTGGTAGTCCCATCGATTCCTTTACAGTAGTCATTTCCCACTTTATACTGCACAAGATAGAACCGGAATAAGAGTAATAGATTGAAAATATCCAACGCTTTCCCGCCATCTTTCTCTGTATATGTAAAACATACAATACGTAGTCCAAATTTATCATGTGTGGAAGTTAGCCCCTTCAAAACTCGGTTCTCTTTATATCCCAGGCTTCATTCACACACTCCCTAGATATTCTTCATGTCAACACATAGAACCATGTGTTCTGGCTTTGTTTTCCATTTTTCCCTATTCTCACACTTTTGACATGAATTCCCTCAATTTGAAATCCCCCTCCTTTGTTATCCATCATGTAAACTCTTCCCCATCTGGGAATGGAAGCACACTCTCATCCTTAAAGTCACCTGGTCACATTCATGCAAAGATTAGTCATTCTTTCTGAGAACGTGCAGCACTCTGTAAAGATCACAGCATTATTTAAACTGCATTGCAATTATTTGCTTTCATGCCCATCTTCACTGCTGAACTGTAGGTAGCTTCTTCTCATTGTACCACCTCACCACTAGCATGGTGGCACAGAGTAGACTTTAACAGGTCTTGGTTTAATAAATGAATGATTAAATGAACAGGTGAATATTAAAATTGCCTTATTGAGAATCAATCATCAGTTTTATATAGCACAGGGAAGAATAATGGCTTCAAAAGTTTACATACTAGTCACCTATAATCTAGGGTAATATTGACAGCAAATAACAAGGACTACTGCATCCTTGCTCCTAGCACACATGCCAATTTCTAATCTCCTGCATTTCCGTTAAGGAAGATGTAGCTTTAGTGTTTTTAGGTTCCTCTGCAAAATCTAAAACGTATCAACAGGAACGACACAGCCAGAAGAGATTGGCAAGGAAAGAATCTGAAGTTCGTTAAGTTTATTCAAGGAGAGAATACAATAGAAAAAAACCAGACACACTGGAAATCTCTGAAAACGACAGAGAGAATTGAATCTTTACCTCCTTTGCCCTGCTGAGCCAACATAAAGCGTGAGGTAGTGTTTTCTTGGTGCCAGTAGAGGGCAGCACACACTTCATTAACTAGGAAAGCAGGCTGTGCTGAATTCCTACTTAAGAAGCCAGAACTCCAACAAGCGCTCTAGCAATGGAAGAACCCAGGATTCTTCCACCTCAAGCAGAAGTCTGCCCCCTCAAAACGTGATGCTTTAAGTATTTTTGTGTTAACGTCATTTCATCCAATTCTACTGCAGATTTTAAGCTGTGATTGTGTTTATGCTTTAAGGGTTAATGTGGCAAAGCAGAAAGAAGGTAGGCTTTGAAGTTAGGCAGACTAGGTTTGAACACCTGGATCCACCACTAGCTAGCTGTGTGATTTGGTCAAGTTACTGAGTCGTTTCAATCCTCTTTTTACTCACCGTTAAGTTACAGATAATAAAATCTCAGTCATGGAGTCATATCAAATGAATATAAGGGTATCAGCTTGATGTTCCACAGCTGTCTTCCCTCCTTCTCTGCTTCTTCCCATTTAAGAAAAGCAAACACATTCAAATGTCTTTCGTATACAAGGCAGGACACCTTGACAGAACCAAAACGTGCCCAGAACCAGCCTTGGATAAATTTGCCACCTGAGCCAAATTTCTCTTCCAGGAACTCTGGCAGAGAGTATTAGAACACAATGAATAATAGTAATAATGTGAAGTTTTTTGACAGTAATAAACACATTACACATTATAGAAATATGGAAGACAACGCCATTTAGTAATGTGCAATATAGTACTGCAGTAGGAATTCAAGAGAATTTAGCCTTATGTGGTTAGGATGTATTGGTGACCCACAACAAAGTTTGTCCAAGTAGATAACAGTCTAGAGAAACACAAACTCACCAGTGTGTGAGGTCACCTAGAACAACAGACTTCAAGAATCTCTGCCTGTCTTGTACCATACAATTATTCTCCTTTTATAACCAAAAAAAAAAACTTTTGGACAGCACAACATAAAACAGTAACAAAAAAGCGAGCAACAGGGATGAAAAAGCCTGTTTCCAACAAGGATGCCAACCAACTGGGAACCGATAACAAAACCTGGGGACCAACCCGGGAATAAATAGCTGAGAATTCAACACAAAGACAGCATACTTCAGAGCTAAAGCTGACTTACCATATAAGCATGGACTTGACAAGCTGGGTACAGCGGGGCACTAGGGGCCTCTCTGTCTTCTCAGGAAACTCGTGGTCCAAGGCTGGTGTCTGCAGAGTTGGGCAGTGCCCACTGTGTCTGATGGGACGTCCATGAGAGCTGTGGAAATCAGTGAGTTCACCCACATGAGACCAAGAAGAGGCTGTTTATTCAGAGCTTTCTATAGCAAGGGGGTCAGCCACCATAACTTGTGTTTGGCAGAAACTTAAAGGCAGATAGAGACATGGGCAAGCCTTCTCGTGGAAGCAAGGTGACATCAGGTGTGCCCTGATTGGAGGCTGTTGGCATGGAGACCCTGCAGGTGGGCTAGCTACAGGTGGAGCATCCTTTGTGAGCATCCTTTGTGATTGGTCGGGGGTTCATTTTGGGGTTCTCCAGTTGATCCAATGTTGGAAAAGAGGGCAAAATTAGGGAAACTGTCAGTTATTAATATTAATCACATCTTAGCCATTTCAGACCAATTTTCACATGGCTATGTTTAGTCTCCTGGATTGGTTCTTACAGACAGCACTTTGACTTCTTGGACTGGTTATAGTGGAGAGCAGCCTGGCTTCCTGGACTGGTCCCTGGAGGTTGTTGGTCAGGGTTTATTTCTATATATGGCTTGGCCATATATAGATGCCATCTATAGATGGCATCACTGACTCAATGGACATGAGTTTGAGTAAACTCCGGGAGTTGGTGATGGACAAGGAGGCCTGGCATGCTGCAGTCCATGAGGTCGCAAAGAGTCAGACACAACTGAGTGACTGAACTGAACTGATGGCTTGGCCACTGTCCCTTTGACACTAGTTTCTCACTAACAGAGAAATAAATATGCCAGGAAGATGTCTTGCTCAGTCTCTAGATCTCTTAGTCTCTGACTTTTGAGATCTTTACTCTCTGTCTCCATCATCTTGGGTGAGTTGCTTATTTTCTGTAAGCCTCAGATTTCTTTTCTGAAAAATGACAGGTTTCATCTAGAAAACAGTTCCCAGTTTCATGTTGCTAGTATATAAATAGAGGGGAGAAATGGTTCTGGGAGAGGGGCATTTAGGTAGCGATTTGAAATTGCACAGAACCCACGGGGGATATCACCTGTGTAGCAAACTCAAGTGAGTGATGTAAGGACAAAGTTCAGGGAAAGGTTACCTGGCAGGTATTAAATATATCGCTTTCAGGGGGGAAATGGCTGAAAACCACTGGCCCAGTTAATCTATCAGGTTCATTCCACTCTGTAAGAAGAACCAATTCCCAGCTACAAACCCCCCTACTTTCAGCCTATGCATGACCATCACTAGCATTAAAAAGAGTGGGAGCAAAAGGAACACTGTCCTAATGATCTCTGCAGGGTCAACTGGCTGGTACATGTTGATCAAGGCCAAGATCAAGTAGAGACATTGATTTGGTCATTAAATTCCTCTTGGTTTTCCAGTCTCACTAATTTTATTCCTCTCTTCATTTCAGGGGGTTTAATTGTCCTTGTGGAAGAGCCACTGCCTTAGCTAAAAATTAAATTACTATTAATGCTTATTTCCGAACAAAATGTGATGTAAACTGCCATGGGCTGCTCTCTTCAGATTACTGAAACGGCAGACCACTTTCAGTCATTCTGAGTCTTTTTGCCAGAAATTGTGATGAATTTTCTTAAAAAATAAAAAACTTGCTTACTTAGTTATATATGCACAATATTAACCATTTTTCTATTTAGTATATATTTATTGCTCTTAGTACTTAACTAGGGCTTCCCTGGTGGCTCAGATGGTAAAGAATCTGCCTGCAAAGCAGGAGACCCATGATCAATCCCTGAATCAGGAAGATCCCCTGGAGTAGGGCATGACAAAGTACTTGTGTGTGCTTGGGCTAAGTTGCTTCAGTCTCCTGCATTCTCCTATGGGTTCTTTACCACAGTGCCACCTGAGAAGCCCAGCAAAGGACTTACCTAAGTCCAAATAAGCTATCAACAAATAAAAACAGGTAAGTCCTACTGCTTACTGGAGCTTACGTTCTAATGCTATAAATTGGGCTTAAATATCAAATTCCTATTCCTTAAGTGACAAGTACTAGGAAGTATCATAAAGAGATACAGCAGGAGGAGTGTGTAACTTACATGATGTTGTAGTAGAAGACCTCTAGGTAAAATTGATAAACACAGATCCAAAGAAAGTGGAGAAAGGGCAATATGGATATGAGGAAGAAGTTTTCTGGGCAAAGGAAAAATGTACCAAGGCCCTGAGACCACAGCATCCTTGGGATGTTGCAGACACAGAAAGGAGGCCACTAGGTTAGAGCTGAGGGGTGAGGGAAGGAGGGTATCAGGTGATCATGGCTTGAAACATGTAGAAGAGAAAGACCATAGAAAGTCTTGGGGCCAGAGTAAGAATCTGGGGATTTACTCTGAGTTAAACAAGGAGGCACTAAAGATTTTGAAAATAAAGACTGATATGATCTCACTTACAATGATACTTTAAAAGATCATTCTGGATGTTGTGTAAGGGAAAGACCAAGGAAGGACACAGGATTCACAGATGGTGCCAGTGGCAAAGACTCTTCCTGCTAATGCAGGAGATGCAAGAGACAGTGCTCGATCCCTGGGTCAGGAAGATTCCCTGCAGGAGGAAATGACAACAGTATTCTCGCCAGGAAAATTCCACAACAGAGGAGCCTGCCAGGCTACAATCCATGGGGTTGCAAAAAATCAGACACGACTGAACACATGCCCCAACTCGACGGAGGACAAAGATGGAAGCAGAGAGACAAACTAGGAGGCCACTGCAATGGTGTAAATGTGGGAATAACTTGTCTAAAAATGCCTCCATGGGTTTTGAGGCCTGAACAATGGAGAATGGAGTTGCCAGTGACTAAGATGGGACGACTTTATGCAGGGCATACTTGACACTGATATAGGCAGAGCTCAATATTGAACACCCAAGAAGCCCATCAGACATGCAATTGAAATCTCATGTAGGCAAGTGCTCAAGTGTATCTGAAGTTCAAGAATAAGGTCAGAGCCAGAGGTATGAATTTGGAAGTCACTGGTTTACCTGTGGAACTATTGCAGTCAGAATGGATGAAATCATCAAAGAAGTGAGTGCAGGCAGAGAAGATTGGAGGCTCGGGCCCTCGGCCCTCACGTGTTCCAACTTTTGGAATCTGGTAAGTACAGTGGAACCAATAAATAATCTGGGCTAGGAAAGGAGAGACTCAAGAGAGAAGGGAAGCCCAAAGTTCAAGTGAAGACAATGTTTCAAAAATGAAGAGTGCACCTTTGCTGAAGGATATAAATAGAGTAAGATGAAACCTAAAGTGCCTTCAAATGGTAACATAGAAATCATACATGATGTTGACTGGAGAGGACTTAGTGGATTTCTGGAGATGAAAAATTGATTTGAATGAAATCAGGAGAGAAGTGTAGGAAGGAGAAGCCTTGAGTATAGACAATTCTTTGAATGACTTCTGCTGAAAAGGTGAATTTAAAAATAGAGCATTAGATCATGGAATCTAGTCCCATCACTTCACAGCAAATAGAAGGGGAAAAAGTGGAAGCAGTGACAGATTTTCTTTTCTTGGGCTTCAAAATCATTGTGGACAGTGACTGCAGCCATAAAATTAAAAAAAATTTTTGCTCCTTGGAGGGAAACTTATGACAAACCTAGACAGTGTATTAAAAAGCAGAGACATCACTTTGCCAACAAAGATCTATAGAGTCAAAGGTATGGTTTTTCCAGTAGTCATGTACCAATGTGAGAGTTGGACCATAAAGAAGGCAGAGAGACAAATAATTGATGCTTTCAAATAGTGGTGCTGGAGAAGACTCTTGAGAGTCCCCTGGACTGCAAGGAGATCAAACCAGTCAATCCTAAAGGAATTTAATCCTGAATATTCACTGGAAGGACTGATGCTGAAGCCCCAGTACTTTGGCCACCTGATGGGAAGAGCTGACTCATTGAAAAAGAACCTGATGCTGGGAAAGACTGAAGGCAAAAGGTGAAGGGAGCAGCCAAGGATGAGATGGTTAGATAGAATCACTGACTCAATAGTGATTGAGTAGGGAAATAGTGGAGGACAGAGGAGTCTGGTGTGCTACAGCCCATGTGGTCCCAAAGAGTAGGACACAACTTAGTGACTGAAAAACATCAACAATTCTGATCAAAATTTGAATGGCATTTAAAGGGGAAATGGGATTGGGTAAGACCAATCAAAATGATCATAAAACCTATCTAATAAACCTATGAAAATAGTCAAAACTTTCTTAAGAAACAAAGAATTTTGAGTTATAATTATCAGGTATTATAATCTCTAGTAATTAGGACACAAAAGTGGCAGAATTAAAACATGAGTTTATTTCATTTCTCTCCTACTTTTTTTTCTAAAATGAATATTTTTTAAAAAGTCCATAAAAAACATAGAGCATTACCTCTTGAGGGACATGAAAAAAGTAGGGTTTTTTTTAAATGAGATATTTGAGCATGTTTATGTGGTGAAGGGAATTATCCAGTGGAAAGAGAATACCTTATGACACAGGAGAGAGAGAGAGGATGATGGCCGGAGTGTTGTCCTTTAAGAGCCAAGAGGAATTGGTACCCAGTGTCCCAGTGAAGGGACTGAAGAGTGCATCAAAGTTTATTTCAACAAGAAGAAAGGGGGAGCCATGCACAAAAATGTAAGTATAAAATCCTAGAGGCATGAATCCGGACAGATACATTGAGAATAGGTTGTTAATAAAGTGGTCTTTCTTTCAGCTTTATTTATTGAGTTTTATTTAGTTTTTTGTTTTTAAGCAGAAAAAGATTGACATAGGTGAATCTCATTTTCAATTGACTGGGTGGCTGCGTGGAAGGGGAATGGAAGGAAGAAGAGGCTATTAGGTGTTAGATTTAACAATTAGTGTTAGATTAAATAATTAGATTTAATAATTAAGGACCTACACTAGAACATGGGCAGCTCTGGCGAAATGAATGGTTGGCTTAAAGAAACATTTTGAAAAGGCAATTGACAAGTCTTGCTCACTGATTTATTACGAAGGACAAGAGCATAGATTTCTTTATATTTTCTGTCTTACCAGATTGAAAAGTGATATAACTAACTGAAACAAGAATTATAAGATAAATGGTAAATTTCTTTTCTTTTTTTTGGAAAGATAAAAAGTTTGACTTTTAGCACTATGTTTGATCTGTAGGCGTCTGCAGTGCAAATACAGGCAAATGTCCAAAAACCAATATTTGAAAGCTATCATTGTGTCAGTGCCAGTTAAAGATTGGAAGATGATGATCTCATTGCGTGTTGATGTCTGCAGTGAGAAAAGAAAATTGAAGACTGACTCTAAGAGAAAATGCTAGTAATTAAAAGCTAAGTCAATGTGAGCCTGTGAAAGAAGGACATGATCAACTTAACCGAAGTTTGCAGGAAAACTGAAGCCACATTCAGGTTGCAGCCATGAGTCAGCCAATGGAGACTTTAGTGAACATACCTTCAGTTAACACAGCCACACAAAAGAGAATGGACCTTTCACAACAAAGGTGATAATTATACATGTGTTTAAAAAAAGAATCACACCCCTAAACCTCCCTCCCACCAAGAAGGAGGAGGACATGTGTATACCTATGGTGATTCATGTTAACGTAAGGCAGAAACCAACACAATATTGTAAGCAATTATCCTCCAATTAAGAAAAATTTAAAATCACAAATATTACATACACGCAGGTATGAGTATCATGATTAGGAAGTATCACTCTGATGTTGAAAATAAAGTGGATGGTATTAGAGACTTTATGGTCTAATTCCAATAGCCATCCAGCCCAGATCTCTGTTATATACCACAATAGATGTTCCACTCCTATAGGAAGATAGGAGAGGAGGTGGTAGATTAAAGGCCAATGAGATACAATTAAGTTAGGAGGTCCTGGTCACTTTAAGGATGATTATTCTAAAATGTAAAAAGCACCACACCACCCCTATCCAAGTCTCTTCTTGAAAGCCTAACAAACAAACCCAAACATTCAACTTTACCAAAATACCTGGGAACTAGGCATGTATGAGAAGGAAATACGTGTAGAAGAGACATCATCATTCTTTAGTGTTTTGCTTTTTTTTTTTTTTTCCTAAATTGCTCTCTGATGAGGCCATATGAAAACTCATAGGAAGAAGTTGTTTTGGATATAATTATTCAAACTCTGGCTCAGATGGCAAAGAATCTGCCTGCAATGCAGGAAACCTAGGCTCAACCCCTGGGTTAGAAAGATCCTATGGAGAAGGGAATGGCTACCCACTCCAGTATTCTTGCCTGGAGAATTCCATGGATAGCGGAGCCTGGTAGGCTTCGGTCCATGGGATTGCAAAGAGTCAGACACAACTGAAGTGACTGAGTACACGCGCACACTCACACACACACACATTCAAACTCACTACATTACTTTATTCTCCAAGCTACACATTTAAAAAAAAAAAAACAGAACAATTTTTGTATGGTACTTTTTCATACAAGTGATTTTTTTAAGCAGTATTTTATTCAAATTCCCAATAATCCTATGAACTTTGTAATATTATCATAATTATTAAAAATGTGAAAAACAAGCCTCGGGATAGGATAATGAATTTAACTTCAGGTTGTTTGTATAGGAAAAGGCAGAACCAGGATTTAATTGAATCCAGGTAATTTGACCCCTATGCTCTTTCTACTCTATTAACTAGCTTGTTCAACAGATGGTGTCTGGATCCAGAGAGATTTCCTTTAATTTCACAAGAAACAAATTGCTTTGTTAACTGGGCTAGCTCCCCTATAAGTTCACAAATCAAAGTTTGTAAAGACTATATAGCCTTTGATATGGGTCAGTGTTCAAAATTTAAGTTAAACAAGAAGTTGTTACTATTTCATTAGGTATATAATGAACATATAACAAAAATATTGAGAAATGAAAGAAAGCATTTTAAGCAGTTTTGACAGTTTCCTCTGAAACTCCATTCAAATGACTGTGTACTGCAAAGAATTAAGGTAATCAGCTTTAGAAAAGGTGTTTGTACACTGATGAGACATATGAAAGGAATGTATAAATGATTTTAAAGGTTTTCTGACCTTTTATGAAGATGGCCAGGCAATGTGGGTGGTGATGACTTGCTTAAATCCTGGAGAAAAACTTTAAGTACTTAGTTGAGAGTCAAAGAGAAACACTGCCTAATAGAAGAATATTTCAAGATGTCTGCAGGTTATACATACGAAATCAAGTGGTTGTACTCTTTCTCATCAAATATTTAAGAGATTTTTCAGGAACATTTTGATGAGATATTAAGTTTTTAATTTTTACACAGACCTAGAGAATAATACTTGGGAAAAGTTGGATACTGTTAACATTTCAAACTGGAGCACTGGAAATTGAGGTTGAAGGACACATGGTCTTTGAAGATACAGTATGACTTAAGAGAAAGGTTAGGAGGATAAAATGAAAAGAAGTGATGTACTCAGCCCATATAACAAAGGCAAAGGATTTGTGTCAAACAGTTCATTGTTGGGGAAAGTTCCTTCCTGGTGGCTTTTCTTCTAAATGGCAGGAACTGGACTGTGACTTTATTTCCATTCATAAGAACCACATTCAGCTGCCAATGCAGATATCCTGTCCTTAAGGCTTGAGGCATACTCATGCAAATTTATAGACTAATCCCTGATTTCTGTAAAGCTACTTACCTTTACAGCAGGGTTTACAGTTTGGGCTGCGCTCTTTAAAAATATCTGGAAAGTTATCTATTTATATCACATGCACATTTTTGTTGGGGAACTTTCACCATACATGGAAAGGAATATCGTTAGAGTCTCAGGTTAACTTCCATATACAAAAAAGTAATTAAGATACTTAGTGATGGTGATGTTCTTTTTCTTACTGGATGACATCTAATTGCTATTCCTACAGGATGGAACAAGGTGACTCTGAACTTGAGCCAGGATAAAGCCACTCTGAAAGTCCAAACTTCACTCTTTCATTGTAATCACTGACTAAAATGGTGGCCAAGGGCAAACCAGAGATGGAGAATTTTGTCACCCACAGAATTGAGACCACATTACTTGAATAAATGACATGTTAAGCCATGCTTGGCCATTTTACTTCCTGCTGAGAGTTGTGACAAATCATAGACTTCAAATTTCCATCATGGAGGAAAAATGAGTTCTTTAGGAAAGAACAGTATTTGTCTTCCTCAAGTATAACTCATCATTAAGAACAAGTGTCTGGAAAAGGAAACAGTTCTTCAGTTGACATTGTAACTGTGCCCCTTTTATTAACATTACAAGGGGATTTTGTAGGAAAATTGACATGCATTTATTACTTCTCTTGATCCCTTGCCAATCTGTCATTAGTGAAGTAGAAACTTGTATAAAAGTTTTTTAAATGCATAATGCACACAGGAGAGCATGCTTCTTGAAAAATAATCAGTGTCTTAAAATTTTTTAATATATTTTAAGCTATGCTATACAAGAGTATATATATATATATATACAAGTGTATATATACACACACACTCACACACATATACTTCTGGAGAAAGAAAGGGCAACCCACTCCAGTATTCTTGCCTGGAGAATCCCATGGACAGAGGAGCCTGGTGGGCTAAGTCCATGGGGTTGCAAAAGAGTTGGACATGACTTAGCAAGTAAACATAAACAATGTATATATACATATATATATATATATATATATATATATATATATATATAGTGAGGTCCATTGCAGACATGAATAAAAGAAGATGCAAACATTCAACTTACTTAATGCTTTGTATTCTACATAGATGTTGATTATCAAGACTATTAAATAATAATTGTTCTTATAATTTTCTAAAAGGATGTATTTTCCCAACAAAAACAAAATATAAGTAGAAACCAACTAAAGTACAGCCAGTATATTCAAACTCTTAAATGGAATGCTTATATGCTATAGGAAAAACATCAGCTTAGATTCTTTCTAGATTCTAGCCAAAATTCACCTTGCTGCTCTCAAGTGAAGGACTTGCTATTTAATGTTGACTTTCCTTAATGGCACTAATTTACTTCATTAACAATAAGATCAGGTAAAAATTGATGTCCAGAACACTTAGATGAGTCTGTAGATGAGGTTTTTTAATTTTTTTCCTGGAACAATCAATTTCATTTTACATATATTACCTCATCGATCTCTGACATTGTTCAAGGATGGTGTTATCTACATTTTGCAGATAAGCCTAGCCCCACCCCCCAAAACACCTTTAGTCCATTTTAAGATTCAACTAACCATTGATGTACCTACCTGTCATTGGTTAATCGCTTGAACAGTATTTGAATTTGCACCTCTGAAATTCTTAAAGAGACTATTCTGTATGACTCTGTCTGAGATAGCATGGCCTGTTCATCAGTTTCTTTTTGTTGTTTGAATTTTGCTGTCCTCATGGTGTATAAACAGCCTCACTTATGTCTTAAACCTGGAAATAAGCCCACCAGGCTGATCTTCTGGCTAGGTACAGAGAACCTCATCCCTGACTAGGAAGTGTGGTTGATGCATAAAACATCTAGATTTTTCAATTTTTTGGAAAAGCTAAATTTCAGATAGATTTCTCAGCGAAGGTAACGGCTTGCCTTGACAACTTGATGAGCAGAGTATCATCATTTCACACAAAATATATAGCAGGCATTAATTTTCAGTGTCAGATCAATTCATTGACCACAACTATCAAGAGCACAAAGAGAATGGACAATTAATTCCTTTTTGACATGAAATTACTATATAATAGAACTGCAACTTTCACTCTTTCTCCAACCAGTTGTCTGATACTCTGCTTTCAGAGGTCATGGAAAGCACAGTGCAGAAAACCTTTGACAAAAACTCCTGTCATGTTCCTACACTTGTGGGCTGATTGCTTCATATCAAATCATTCTTTTCTTTTTAAATGCTCCCCTCATCTTTCTGATGTGGAAATATCAGAAAGGCGTGAATTTAATTTTAACATTTCTCATCCTTCTCTTGTAATGGAACTGATCAATTTTTCCTTTACAGGAGTGTGTCTGCGTTATTTGTACGCAGTACATAAACTTATATATAGAGTTCTTTTAATTTGTTTTGTGCTGATTCTGGTTAAAGGTAGATATAGGCAGTCTCCTGAGGCTTGGCTGCTGCTGCTGCTGCTGCTGCTGCTAAGTCACTTCCGTCGTGTCCGACTCCGTGTGACCCCACAGATGGCAGCCCACCAGGCTCATCCGTCCCTGGGATTCTCCAGGCGAGAATACCGGAGTGTGTTGCCATTTCCTTCTCCAATGCATGCATGCATGCTAAGTCGCCTCAATCGTGTCCAACTCTGTGCGACCCTATGGACAGCAGCCCACCAGGCTCCTCCATCCCTGGGATTCTCCAGGCAAGATACTGCAGTGGGCTGCCATTTCCTTCTCCACTGAGGCCTGGAGTTTGATACTGAAGTTTACCTTTAGTGTAAGTCTGACACCTGATAATGTATAATATTTCAACTTTAAGATATCATGCCATTTTTTTCAGAGTCGGATGAGACTATTAAATAGTCTTTAGCACACCACACAACCCTATATATCTAGCTTAATGCCTGCCATGTAGTGGGCATTCAATGAGGACTTGTTAAGTTAATGAATGAGTTCCTTTTAAAGACATTGTGGTAATGTCTAATTTACATGAATTGATTCCAGCAAGTTGAGAGCCCATTGTATTTGTCAATGTTAGTCATGTTCTTGTCCGGTTAACAAAGGTGGTTTTTATGTATTCCTGGGAATGCTGACAACGCAAAGCAATACAGTGATTTTCTATTCTGTGGAAACTAAGTGGCTTTAAGGATGGAGACAAGGGCAGAAGTGAGACGGGCATGGGGATTGAGGATGTGGACTCCAGAGCTAAAACACCTGGATTTGAGACCTGACTTTGTGCTCTGAGACTTTGGATAAATTATTTAAACTCTGTTTAATGGCAGTATTGATAATATCAACTTTACAGGCCTAAAAGTAAGACCACTAGATGAGTTAAAGTAACTAAAACAGTTCCTGACACAAAGCAAGCTTGTGAACCACGAAGAGTAGCTCTATCACTGGTCTCCAAAAGCAAAAATGTCACTTCCTCACTTTTCCATTTTTCTGTAATCGTTCCTCTTTCCTCTCTCAGCTCATTGAACATGAATGCAAGTATCAAAATAAATCAAAATATTTTGAAGTATAGTTGTTTCCTTATATTACATTCAAAAGTCATTGGCAGTCAATTTCTCACTACTACAGATTCTTCTAGAAGCTTCCTTAGGATGCTTTGCATTGAGCACTCAGCACTGGTCTCTTCATGACCGTGCAGAAAGCCCAGATGCAGGAGTGCTCAGATGCCTAAGAGGTTCTCCAAAGTCTCTCCAATCACACACATCCTGAGAATAGTGCGATTCCCTGAATTCACCTGATGTGACAGACACTATGCTGAGTGTTTTGTGTGTTGACGCCACCACATACCCTGACCAAGATGGAGGAGTATTGCTGTACAGGATCTGGTAAGATCTTACAGTTCTTGAACACCTGAACACTCTGCCTTTAGCAAAGTGTCTCAGAACATTCAGGGGCTATAGGGAAGGAAACTAGCCTCAAACAGCTCACATTAGCCTGGTGACAATTAATTCCAGGCTGTGCCCAGTTTCCTATTGGTTTCAAGACTTCTGAGGTAGACTTCTCAATAGATGCTTCAACCCTTAGTGCCTGGGGACTTCTATACTTCAAATCTCAACTTCCGCAGACTTAGATCCAGCCACCCCTTTTGAACTGGCCTTCAGCTTCAACTCTTTGATATGTCTATCAACCTTGGCCTGAGTCCATCAGCCACTGAGCTTCTAGATCCCAATCTAGAAACAGATGATGCTGCTCAGGGTGCACAAATTACTGATTCACAAAGAGAACATTCAGGTTAGAGTTGAAATTCAGAATATTTAACCCAAACTGGTAATATTTTGAATAGCAGTGAGCAGGTCTCTAAAAAAATCCTTATTTATTGTCCCTCTGTCATAATCCAAAATATTTAGCATTTAAGGTTTAAATCCTTTTTTTAAACCAAATAAAATATTTTAATTTGTTCATACTATGATAATAAAAGGGCTTCCCTGGTGGCTCAGGCTGTAAAGAATCTGCCTGCAATACAGGAGACCCAGGTTCTATCCCTGGGTTGGAAAGATTCCCTGGAGAAGGGAATGGCTACCCATTCCAGTATACTTGCCAGAAGAATCCAAGGACAGAGGAGCCTGGTGAGCTCCATGGGATCGCAAGAGTGGGACATGACTGTGCAACTAACACTTTCACTTTTTCAAGATAATAAAAACCCTTTACATTATATTGCTCTCATACCTTAACATTAATTCTTTAGTTAGATTTGATCATTACAAGTTTCCTTTTCTTAAAATTATTTATTTTTAATTGGAGGATAATTGCTTTACAATTTTGTGTTGGTTTCTGCCATATATCAACATGAATCAGCTATAGGTTTATGCAGGTCCCCTCCCTCTTGAAACTTCCTCCCACGTCCCACTGATCCCACCCCTCTAGGTTGTCACAGAGCATCTGATTTGAGCTTCTTGTATCATACAGCAAATTTCCTCTGGCTATCTAATTTTACACATGGTAATGCATATGTTTCAGGGCTATTCTCCCAATTCTTCCCACCCTCTCCCTCCCCCTCTGTGCCCAGAAGTCCCTTCTCCATGTCTGTATCTTCATCGCTCCCCTGCAGATAGGTTCATCAGTACCACTTTTCTAGATTCCATATATATGCATTAATATTTAAGTCTTAAAAGTACCCTGTTTTTTTCTATCTAAAAGGCCTTTAGAGTTTCTGGAAGATGCACCTCCCTCAGACTATTTGTACAGCCTGCAGTAACATTTGTGTAGTTCACCAACCACATAAAGATTAGGCTCTAGGATTATATTTAATCTTATGATCTTATCTATTAAGATAAGATCTAAGATCTAAGATCTCATCTATTAAGATAATCTTCAAATTAAGTCTACAGGCCACACTCATCATAACAAGCTCAAGATGAAGAAACTGAGGTTCAGAGAAGGCTGCATAGCTTTGGGGTACCTAAGAAGTAGATGTGACCGATCCTCAGGCCATTTCCGTCATCTTTCCCTACTGCTTGTTCAAATTTGGTTGACTTAAGTTAACTGATTTTATTTTAAAAGTTTTAATTCACCCAAATAACCTTTTATACTTACTTTTTCTCTCTCCACCTAGTTGTTTTGATTCTGTATGGACATTGATCCTATTCACCAGTTAATTTCAAAGTCTTTTAAATATCAGAAGTTGAGCTGAGATTTCATGACTCTCCAGTCTCTGAACAGGTCATTAGTCCAAAGCACTTTCTACGCCAACCCATCAGCCCCTCGTGACTCCACATGCCAGTTAAACAGATGCCCACCCTCAATAATATCTACTTAAAACCCAAAGAGTCAATCTTAAAAGTAGCTCTGCAGATTCAACTATTGAAAGACTAATGGGCCCATATAAAATAATCTTCTTCCAACTTCTGGGTTTAGGAAAGCCCTAAAAACAAATTAACTTTAATATTTTTCCAAGGTTTGTTAACCTTGCTCACTCAACAGCTGCTCTGCTTTCATAATGAAAGAGATATGAAGCCATAATGGCTCTAAGGTTGCCAAAATTGGAGGGTGAACAAGCTTTCTGCACTCCTCAGAACATTCCCTCTCCAGGAAGTATGATTGTCAGATTCCAAAAGTCTGAGGACGTTTATATCTCAGCAGTGATGAATGCCAGAGATAGATAGCAAATAGGGCCGCAGTGAAATTTAATGTTCACTTTAGATGCTCCCGTTCTTATTAGAAAAGGTCACCCATTGTCCCGCTCAGATGATTAATGCAGACTCTTGCATCTTTATGGGATATTTCTGCAATATGTGCTGTCTAAGTGACTGTTTGTTCCTCATTTCAGACTCTACCAGTGCTTAATACTCAACATGAATTTAGATTGGTGGAAAATGCCACTTTACAGACTCAGGTTTCTGTAGATTGCTCTGTTTTTTAAAAAAAAAGCTTAAATCATGGGGTCCAAAGAAAGCTTAAAGCCCATTTTCATCAAATTTTCCATAGCAGTTTTCTTTAAATGGATGCTTGTAGCATAATTACTGTAATAAACAAGTCCCTTTTCAGTGGAATTTGAAAAATGGAAACCAGAACTATTTTCTTTCAGAAGCTAATTAGTTAAATCAGAACCATGGTAGTGGCAGTATCTGTCCTTATCCCTATGTCAGAAAAAGCAAAATTTCTTAAAACAAATCCTGCTTACCTTACCTGCTAGTGAGTTTGAACACAAACGCACAATCTGCTTGTGTTATTTTTTGAGGTAGCAAGCTTGTCATTCTCTGGGGTCAAAAAGAAAACAATTTTAATTCCTTTCTCTCTACCTATCCAAAGAATCCTTAGAGGGCAAAATTTCAGCATCAAACACCCAAATTTAAACAACTGTGTTTCAATTTCTCTTGTTGTTTTTTTTTTTTTTGCTATCCTTGCTCTGTTTTTGATCTTATTTCTCCAAAGTGAGAAATCCCAGAAGAACTAATTGATTAAAGTCCATTTTTATATAATTTCCACTCATGTTAACATTCACCTGGGCTTCCCAAGTGGCTCAGATGGTAAAGAATCTGCCTGTAATGCAAGAGAACCAGGTTTGATCCCTGAGTCAGGAAGATTCCCTGGAGAAAGGAACTCAACCCACTCCAGTACTCTTGCCTGGAGAATTCCTGGTAGGCTACAGTCCATGGGATCACAAATAGTCAGACACAACTAAGTGACTAACACTTTCACTTCAGCATTCACCCGGCTGCGCTAATTCATTACCAAGTTTATACTGTTGCCCTGAAATATTTTTATGAAACCCTGGATATTAGATGGAGAAAGAACATTTTCCAAATGTAATTGACCTAGAAGAATTTGCCCCATCACTCAAACGACTTTTTCTCTGTGGCTTTTTTGTTCCTCAACCTCCCAATGGGTGTGTTGTTGAACTGCTACATGGCTGCTTGATGTGAGTTAACATTTCATAACGCTACCAAGTTCAATATTTGTAGGCCAAACTGTTTTGGCTTCTGTCACTAATGTTGGTCACAAAGAACTGATCAAATTGTCAACAGTCAATGTGAAAGAATCAATTATATAGATCTAGCACAGTGCAGGTAGAACTGTAGGTTTAGTAAAATAAGATTTTCTTTTCTTTTCATAAACCAGTCCCATCTGCCAGAGGGTTCAATCAGTTCACTTTAAATGTCATGGCCAAAATTTGGAAATGGTCATGTGACTGAACCAAAATGTGGTGAGAAGATAAAAATAATAGGTACTACTGGGTACTTAATATAATATTTCCTTTAGATTACAGTACACAAATATGGGAGGTCTAGACCAAGATGGTGCAGCAGGAAAATCCTGAGATTGTCACCTCCTAAACCAAAACTACCATTGCATATAGGACAGCTATCTCCAAGAATGACCTGAGGACCAGCAGAACAGATGTGTTGTTAATATATTAGGGTAGCAAGAAAAGGCCATACCAAGACAGTAGGAGGAGCCGAGATGTAGTCTTAGAACCCATACCTCCAGTGTGGTGACTCCTAAATGGGAGGGATAAAATAACCACTGGGTCCCCCTGAGCAGTGAGGAGATCAAGCCCCACTTTGGGTTCTCTAGACCAGGGGACCAGCACTGGGAAGCTGACTCCCCATAACATCTGGCTTTGCAAACTGGTGGGGCTTTTGTCCCAGAGAACCAGAAGGCTGAGACCAAGATGCTCACTCTCATCGATTTGTTCTGAGTCCCAGCACAGAGGCAGCAGCTTGAAAAGCAACTGGGTCATATGAGAAGGAATTTCATGGGCTAGGTTTAAAGCATATGCTGGAGGCAGAGGAATCTAGTGGAACTTTCTCTGGGGATAAAAGTGCTGGTGGCATCATTTTTTAATGACAACAGCTGACTGAGTGCTGGAGGATGCTGTGTCTATCACTGTCCATCAAACCAGCTAACACCAGGCAGCTCGCCCTGGCATTCCCCTGAGAATCAGCCCTGCTCAAATAGAAAGATATTCAACATTACTAATCAGGAAAATGCAAATCAAAAGCACAATAAGTTACTACTTCTCATCCATTAAAATGGTTAATATAAAAAAAACAGAAAGGAAGTGTTGGGAAGAATGCAGTGAAATTGGAAACCTCATATTCTGCTGGTAGAAATATAAAATTGTTCAGTCACTTTGGGAAAGTATATGCTGGTTCCCCAAAATGTTATACATGGAGTTATATGACCCAGCTATTCCACTCCCAGGAAAATTATATCCAAGATAAATGAAAATGTATGTCCATACAAAAACTTATACACAAGTATGCATAGTAGATATTACTCAGAATAGCCATAAAATGGGGGAAAAACAAATCAAGTGACTAATCAATATACAAAATGTGTTATATTCATACAATCAACTATTATCCAGCTATACAAAAGAATAAAATACTGATACATGCTACACCTTGGATGACCTTTGAAAATATGCTATGTGAAAAAAGGCAGACATAAAAGGCCACATAACTGTATGATTCTATTTATGTGAAATGTCCAGAATGAGCAAATCCATAGACACAGAAAAAATAGATTACATTTTCCGGAAGCTAGAGGGAGTAGGCAATGGTGTTTGACTACTAATAGATACAGAGTTGTCTGATGCTGGGAAGGATTGGGGGCAGGAGGAAAAGGAGACGACAGAGGATGAGATGGCTGGATGGCATAACCGACTCAATGGACATGAGTTTGGGTAAACTCCAGGAATTGGTGGACAGGGAGGCCTGGCATGCTGCAAAGAGTCGGACACAACTGAGCGACTGAGCTGAAAGCTATTCTCAAATTAAATAGTGGTAATGCTTGAATAACTTTGTAAATATAATAAAAATCTCTTTAAACTTGTATAATATATAAGAGTGAACTGTATGTTATATGAATTATCCCTCAATTTTCATAAATTTACAGGACTTAATGAAACGCAGATCAGATATATGTGGTTCAGTTCAAAGGACATCCACATGCTGGGTTTACTATCATCTGATCCTGTCTCTCACACTCTTCCCAAGAAAATGGAAAGTAACTTGCTGATAACCATGTATCTGTGGGCAGATGAGAACCTGGATGCAAAACTGGGAAAGTACTTTTACCCCATTAATGATGGACAGGCTAGAATCTTCACCTAGGATTTGTATTCATTTATAACACTATGGTTCCAGAGTCCCTCCCAGAGCACCAGACCCAGCAAGTGTTGTTCATCCATCCATTTTCATCTGGCCTTGCTGGTAGCTTGGTGAAGGGATGGATGGACTGGACCAAGTCAACAGAATAATATTGCATTCATGAATAGACTTGCAAAGGGTTGATACTTCTATCTACTTCCTGTGTTCTTAGGTTGCTTTTGCCCAAGTGGACCCCACTTTAGTTTCACTGAATAGATGAGGGTTGTTCTTGTTGTTTAGTCGCTAAGTCATTTCCGACTCTTCTGCAACCCCATGGACTGTAGTCTGCCAAACTCCTCAGTCCATAGGATTTCCCAGGCAAGAATACTAGAGTGGGTTACCATTTCCTTCTCTAAGGGATCCTTCCAACCCAAGGATTGAATCCACATCTTTTGCACTGGCAGGCAGATTCTTTACCCCTGAGCCGCTGTACAGAGCTGTGATTAGTCACTCAGTTGCATTCGGCTCTTTGCAACCCCATGGACTACAAATCATCAGGCTCCTCTCTCCATGGGGATTCTCCAGGCAAGAATACTGGAGTGAGTTGCCATGCCCTTCTCCAGGGAATCTTCCCAACCCAGGGACTGAATCTAAGTCTCCTGCATTGCAGGTGATTCTTTACCATCTGAGCCACCAGGGAAGCCACTAGGGAAGCCCTATATGAGAGTAAAGCACAGGAATTTACATTTTTAATAAATACTCCTGGCAATTCTTCCAACTTAGGTTTAACAACCACTGAGACTATTTTTCTGCTATCTTTATATTTTGAAAAATGTCACATTTATAGAAAATTGAAAATATATAGTATAATGAATGTCCATTAAAATGTTAATAAATGTTGTAGATTAGGTTCACTAACTGTTAGCTCTGTCATATTTTCTTCCTATCTATTCTCTCTTTTAACCAATTACTTTGAGAGTTAGGTGCAGTCATAATGACACTTCAAATATTTCAGTTTGTTTCACCTAAAAACAAATACATTCTATTTATAACCATAAGTCAGTTGTCATATTCAAGATAGTTAATGTTGATGCCCATATATTATCAAATATGAAATCCATATTCTTATTCCCCCAGTTGTCCCAATAGCATCCTTTATAGCTTTCGGGATTTTTTGAATCCAGGATCCAGTCAAGGATTGCAATGCCAAACAATTGTCACATCCCTTTAGTCTCCTTAACCTAGATGGAATAACTCTCCCATCTTTTTGTTTTGCATGTCACTGACATCTTGCCAGAGTATATAATAATTGTTTTGGGCTTCCCTAGTGACTCAGTGGTAAAGAACCCCCCTGCCAATGCAGAAGACATAGGTTCGATCCCTGATCTGGGAATACCCCACATGCTTAGGAGCAACTAACTCCGTGTGTCACAACTATTGAGCCCTTGCGTCCTACAGCCCTTGCTCTGCAACAAGAGAAGCCACTGCAATGAGAAGACTGTGTACTGCAACTACAGAGTATCCCGCCCTCACCACAACTAGAAAACAGCCTGTGCAGCAATCAAAACTCAGTGCAGCCAAAAATAAATTTTAAAAAAATAAATATTGTTTTTGAAGAATGTCATCCAATTTGCATTTGCTTTGTTGTTCCCTAAATATTGCACGTATATTAAAGAATTTTGTCAAGATAATGTATTCATTCATTATCAATAATGCTAGGTTTTACCACTTAGTGGCACATCCTCCGTATTTCTCCGCTGTAAAGATATTTTTTATCTCTGTAATTAATTATTAATCTGAGGGTAATACTTTGAAACCAATCACTTATTCTTATGCATAAGAATTTTGAATGAGCCGATCTACTACAACTAACTCAACAATCACAGATCTCTGTTTTTTCTCTGGTTATGAGAGAAACCATTAAACTTCAAGTTTTATTGTAATATTTCCCTCTTAATATTTTCATTTGTACCTTATAGTGCAAAAATCTAATAAAGCCATCTTTATTTAATACTGATTTTTCTATGTAACCAGAATTTAAAATATAACACTCTTATCTCCTAAATAATTTCGTTTCCAAAAATTAGTGTTTGGCAGGAAATGTTTTCTAGTCCACAGTCCTCTAAATCATCTAAATTTATTAAGTGTGACAAATAATGGACTGCTAACATGTTTATCTTTGTATTCTTTGTATTTATAAGCCACTTATAAATAGAAGGTTATTTTGTTCTGCTTTATAAATCCTACAGATGTTAAACAATTTTATAAGATGACTGATTCATTTTTTTAGTAAATGAAAAGATAATGCATTTGAAGCTATCTTTTAAGCATTGCTGAAATCCAGTTGTGACTGCGGAATGCACTAACATGTAGATTTTAAATACACTGAAGACCATAATGTGATAAAGGCAATATCTAGCATTGACTTTGAGTGAAACTTGTCTCATCTATTTTTCATATATGTAGATATTTGACTATTTAATCTTACATGCTTAGATAAGATTATCTATTTGTCTGTAATGTGTAAGTTTTGTCATAATAAACTACAAAATATCTCACCTGTTTTATTCAACCCTACCTCACCGTGTCTCATACAATGCCAGGCACCCCAAGAAACCTCAACAGTGAATAGAATCCTATTACTTAAAGAATATTGAGATTTATTTTCCTACAAAGAGTGTTAACTTTGGAAAGCACCAGATAGTACCTATAGATCCTTACCATTTGGTTGGGTTTCTCTCACCACCATGCCATATTGATCTACTTAGCAAATGACTGGCTGGCAATTGGGACACAGATTAGCTCAGTCATTATCAGCCTTTGGCAAGCAGGAGGCCAGGGCCCCTGAAACTGGCTTTGTCAAGAGTCCTCAGAGCGTGCTGATGTAAGGAGTCATTACTCAGTGGTGATTAGCATCATCCATTGGTCCCACTTCCATACGGTAAAGTACCACCACTGTGCCAAAGTCTCTTAGCATTTTGCTGCCCCATTTAAGTCATAGTTGCTAATGAAGTTCAACATAAAAATATTTATTAATCAATACCTATAAGCAATGCACAGTGTTAAGCTCTGTTGGGAGTAATAAATGCAATCCCTTCCTTTAAGCAAATTGCAAGCCAGTAAGAAAATAATTTTTTTTATTTTGCAGGGAAGTCTTTTTAAAACTTTTTATTGGATGAGTTTTTTTAAGTAGCACTATTACATCTCAGATTGTGTCAAATGCCCCCCTCCCTCAAAAAAAGAAAAAAAGAAAACATAAAAAGCTATGGAAATTTGAAAAAGAGAAACAGAAAATTATCCACTAAATTGAGAGCTAGGAAACACCCCACCAGGTGTTGTGAGACTATGGGATTTTCTGAGAATGCCAGATTATGGGAAGACTTCTGGTATAAACTGTCCTGAGAAAATCACAGCTTTAAAGTTTTGGAAAACCCATCCCAGTAGGAAGTTAGCCCTCACGATTTTAGGCAGATTGTTTTACTAACTTTATATATCAAAATGACAAGGTCTGGACACATTCACTCATTTCCCCATTCAATACTTTTCATTTAATAGCTGCTAGAAACTGGAGTCTGGACTTGGACCCACTGGTGTAATAGTCAACGAAACACTCTGGTTGGACAGTGCAGACATAGTGATGCAGTAATTTCATTGCATCATCTATGTCACCTATGTGTACAGGTGAGATGTGAAGTCACATGATGAACGTCTCCCCCATTCTGGAGGATTCAGAGTCCCAGAAAAAGACAGTACTGGACTTAAAGCTAAAGAAACAATATTTCAGCTCAGAAAACAACATGAGCCAAAGCCCTAACTATCCCAAGCTCTGTACCCCTGTGTTACAAGACCCTCCAATTACAGATATCTGACTTGAAGGAAATCTAGGATATCTTCCCACCCTCTAGTAAGCACGATAATATAAATGATATTCATTTCCCATTATGATATCATTGATCCATAAGAACACAACATCCTGCTCTATTTAGAAGGCATTTATTTACCACAGTCTAGAGATATTAAATACTTGTGCAAATTAAATCAGCCTTTGGTTAAGCCATGTACACCAGTGATGGCCAGCTGGTCAAATGATTAAGGATTTCATTTTAAATCAAGAGGGAACAAAATTGTTTGTGAGCATTAGAATTTGCATGGCATTTGTTTAGGATATAAATTATAGTCCACTGGTAGGAGAAAAAGTTCAGAGAGGCCTGAGCACTTAATAAAAACTACGGCGATGACCCAATTTTCAGTCTGATTGAAGAACTGCAAAGACAGTCTCAGCTCTGCTCACGATGCAGCTGAAGCTCAATTTGGATGATCAGTGAAGTGAGGGAGGTTGAACCTTCTCAGTGTAGCAGTTAAGTGATCTCGGCAGAGAGAAGAACCAAAGAGATTTGTTCTAGTTAAGGGAATGAATACTTGGAACTGCTTCTGTAGCACTCTGGGGAATATTTTTCTTATTTGCTAATGTGAACTAAGAAATAAATTCATCGCATTTGCCAAAGTCTCTACACAATGAAAGATTGAAAAGAGGCTCAACAGATTCCTTAAGGGCATCTGTGCTGCCTGGTGTCTGTGAGCTGCTGTGTATCCATTTGGACGGCTCCCTTGCCCAATCTCATGCATGAAATGGGGCACATGAGGGCATGTTTTGCTGTCTCTCTGGGACCCTGTTCTATCATCAGCTCTTTCCTCTCACATATCTTCCATCTTTTCCACTCTACTGACTTCTCAGCATTTATACATTCTCATGTCTCTCACATTTTTAAAATATGAAGGTTATTTTTTAGCCACACTTCTCCTGGCTTCTCTCTTGTCGCTCTTCTTCTATTCATAGCCATAATTCTTGACAAACACACTGCAGCCACCATCTGAACTTCCTTGCCAGACACTGGGTCTCCAGTCTGACTTCTGCCACCATATTCTGCTCTATCTGCTCAAACAAAGATCTGAGGGGTGTGAGCACTTAATAAATACTGCAGTGATGATCCAATTTTCAGTCTGATTGAAGAACTACAAAGACAGTCTAAAAGTGAAAAAGCCTGTCACACAACCCTGTCTGATTCTTTGTGATCCCTTGAACTGTAGCCTGTCCAGCTTCTTTATCCATGGAATTCTCCAGGCAAGAATACTGGAGTGGGTTGCCATCTCCTTCTCCAGGGAATCTTCCCAACTCAGGGATAGAACCCAGATCTCCTGCATTGCAGGCAGATTCTTTACCAACTGAGCTACTAGGGAAGCCCTGCAAAGACAGTCTAGGCTCTGCTCAAGATGCAGCTGAAGCTCAATTTGGATCATCAGTGAAGTGAGGGAGGTTGAACGTTCTCAATGCAGCAGTTAAGCGATTTTGGCAGAGAGAAGAACCAAAGAGATTTGTTTCTTTGGTTTGTTTCCATGCCTGCTCAGAAACTGATGGACTCTTCATGCCTTGTGATCGACCTCCTGGCAATATCTGACTGCAGACCACTCTGCTCTTTGTAATATCCTTCTTCGGCTTCTGAGATGTTGTCCCTGACTCATGATCTTTCTGAGATCTCCAACTATTCCTTCTCTCTTTTGCGGGCTCCGTTTTCCCTGTCTAATATCCCTTAAATATTGCTGCCATTAACCTTCTTTTATCATTTTTTTTTGCAGCTTCAAATATCTTCTTTCACTTGGTGAATCCCATATCTATGTTATCAGGAGAAGATCTTCTCTTGAGGGCCATGCTTGTAATGTCATCCTGCCTAATGACAACAGCTCCGTCTGGATGTCACATAAGCACTTCATGCTCAATATGGTCAACACCAAAACTATCATCTTTCATTCCCAATTCTCTCCACTACTTACAATTGATCAGGCTCACCTTAGAGGAATTTTTTTTTTTTTTTGGTCTATCACTGAACTTTATGCATGCATTTTTAAAGCTTATCTAATCTACTTACTAAATTATAAGTTCTGTGGGGAGAAAAGGTCTCCACCTTCCTCATTTTCGTATCCTCAGCACCTAGCAATGCCATAATTATTAGGAAGCTATAAATGAATGAGCAGAATGAGGTGAGGTATACCTCATAGCTGTATTTTTTTGCACCTAAAGGAAGTATATCAGATAAGAGTCCCAACACATGGTTGGAGGTGTTCCCTGGCAGAACCACTCAGTGAACAGTCTCTTTCATTTCTGCTGGCAGCTCTCAAAACGCTGCCAAGTGCCACAGTGTTCTCTCTCCCAGGAAGATATGAGAATGCAGTCCCAGGAGAACATATAAGGAAAGAAAAGGGCCCCTAAGAGTATCACCATGAGGAATGAGTACGTTTTCAAAGGAAACAGAGTGTCATGCCCCAGGGAGAAGGACCAGTAGTTCTTTTTTGATATTTAACATTCAGCAGACTGAAAGTGTTCATTCTGTAGTGATGGATAATGGCCTTGAAATATGTGAGACGATTTTAGCATGAAGCCTTACCAATCACAAAAAGTTCAAAAGAAATAAATTTAGTTGGAAAGATAAAACTGCTATAGGGTAACAGCAGAACATCCACCCTTCAAAAGTACATATTTATCATTGTCCAAGAAGCCTTTGGAGTCTTAAGACCACCTTAAAATAAACAATCATGCAGAAGATTCTAGGAAGGGCAAGTAGGGCACCTGGACTGGTTCTACAGTAGGCAAGGGAGTCCTGCCTGAGAAAGTAAAGCCTGAGCTAGTTTTCAAAAGTTAACTTTTAAATTGGAGATCGTAAGCAGAAAGAAGAGCTGGCAGTAAGGCACAGCAGGGTAATATGACATCTCATTTGAGGAACCATGACAAATTTGGTGGGACTTAAATGAAACATGGGTGCATGGGAGGTGGGAGATAGGAAATGTCACAATGAACAAAGTAGGAGGCACCTGGTATGTTGTGTTTTGCAGTCTGACAGCCATGGTAGACAGGTAGCCATAGAGGGACTTTGAGTAGGCAAGTGGCATGATCAGATTTCTATTTTAGAAAGATAATTCTGGAGCTAACATATGTGATAAATTTGGGAGCAACATGCCTTGAAGCAGGAAGATAAGAAGACCCTTGCAATAACCAGGCAGAAATCAAATTAGAGGAAGAAGGGAGAGGAATTGATTCAATAGTAGTCCAAGAAGCTGAATCACTGAAACCTGATGCATTGTGGAGCAAACAAGAAGCGGGTAACATGTTATTTATATACATATATATATGAAAGTGTTAGTTACTCAGTCGTGACCCACTCTTTGTGACCCCATGGATTGTAGTCCACCAAGCTCCTCTGTCCATGGAATTCTTCAGGCAAGAATACTGGAGTGGGTTGCCATTCCCTTCTCCAGGGGATCTTCCCAACTCAGGGATTGAACCTTGGTCTCCTGCATCGCAGGTGGATTCTCTACTGTCTGAGCCACCAGGGAAGCCCTTAACAGAGCCTGGGAAATGGTTATGATATACCTATATATGATATGTATATACATATAATAACTATTTACATATATGGTTTATCATAACCATGTATATGATTTATATAATATAATCATAATCATTTTATATATGGCTTATCATAATCACATACATGTGATATATATCATATTTATAATAACCATTTATATATACATAACCATTTCCCAGGCCCTGATAAGGGTTTCCCTGGTGGCTCAGATGGTAAAGAATCTGCTTGCAATGCAGGAGACCAGGGTTCAATTCCTACATTGGAAAGATCCCCTGGAGAAGGGAAAGGCTACCCATCCAGTATTCTTGCCTGAAGAATTCCATGGACAGAGGAGCCTGGCGGGCTACAGTCCATGGGGTTACAAAGAGTCAGACATGACTGAGTAACTAACACACACACACACACACACACACACACACACACACACAGGCTCTGATAATACAGTAACAAACAAAACACAGCCCTAAGCCTCAGGGAACTCAGAGTCTAGTGGGATTATAGACAAGTAAAAAGGGCCAAGACATATACTCAGTGCTATATTTAAAAATGGATAACCAACAAGGACCTACTGGATAGCACTGGGAACACTGCTTAATGTTATGTGGCAGCCTGGAGGGAAGGGGAGTTTGGGGAAGAATGGATAGATGTATGTGGATGGCTGAGTCTCTTCACTGTTCACCTGAAACTATCACAACAGTTTTAATTGGCTATACCCCAATACAAAAAAAAATTTTTTTTAAAGAAATTATCAAGAAAGTATGCAATAGGGACTTAGATGTATGTGGATGGCTGAGTCCCTTCACTGTTCACCTGAAACTGTCATAACATTGTTAATCGGCTATACCCCAATACAAAATAAAAAGTTGTGTTTTTTTTAAAGAAATTATCAAGAAAGTATGCAATAGGGACTTCTAGCCAAGACTTGAGATTTGATATAAGATTTCTGAAAGAAGCATTAGTAGCACTTTTGCTGAGTTTCTATTGATTAAAAGTACTAGCTGAGTTTAAAAGTACTAGCTGAGTGAAATTGTCTAGGGAAATATTCCCAGCAGATGGACTAGCATCTGAAAAAGAAAAGAGATAAAAAGGCAAAAAAAAAAAAAAAAATTTTTTTTTAAACTGCAAGAAAGACTGGGTAACATCACACACAAGGAGCAGGAGAAGAGGAGGATAAGAAGGCTTATGTTAATGATGAGTCCAAATTTGTGCATACTGAGATGGAGATGTCTGTGCGATGTCTAGAAAAATCAAGAGTCTCAAGGAAATTTCTGATGTGTTTGAGGTGTGTTTGAAGGACCAGGTCTCTCTTAGAGGAAAAAAAAAAAAAAAAAAAAAAAACTCATCCTAAAGGGGGAGTTTTGCTCCAGGGTAGCACAGGCAGGTCTCCAAGAGGAAAGAGTGATTTTCATTTCAGCTTGTTTCCTGTTTTTAGTTCTAGTTCTCAGGGACTAAATTCTGGAAAGATAAAATAGAACTAATGAGAGATAAAAATCTAAAAAGATTCATTTAAATAAGATATTGCATTTAAATAAGACGTTGCATTTAAATAAGATACTGCATCAGAATGGCCTCACTCCCCATCTGTATCAGGTCCTGGCAAGAATCTCTGTCTGGGGCAGATGTTGGAAATCAGTGAGGCACAGAAGGGACACGGGACTCAAGCATCAGGCTGGACCAGCCCACAACGATGACCATGAAAACAAAGGTCAGAAAACCACAGGAAGGAAGGAAAATGCAGAGAGTCACATACAAGTTAAGAGCTAGATCATCATCACTCTTAAGATACAAAAAGGCCACAAAGGAGAAAGGGAAACTGTGATGGGGCTAAAATCCCTAAAATTAAAGACGAGAGAGCCAGGGATGTGCCCTTATATTACTTTACCTGTGGTACATGGACCCAGGGTCTCATGATCATGTGATCCCTGGGAGAGAGGGCTTCTCTGGTGGCTCAGAGAGTATAAAATCTGCCTGCAGTGCAGGAGACCTGGGTTTGATGCTTAGGTCGGGAAGATCCCCTGGAGAAGGGAATGGCAACCCACTCAGTATTCTTGCCTGGAGAATTCCATAGACAGAGGATCCTGGTGGGCTACTGAGTGGGAATGAGTGACTAACACACACACATACCCTGAGAGAGATGGGGTAGATGAGAGAAGAAAACAGCAACTTGCCTCCTAATAAAGGTATCTTGAAGATATTAGTTCCACTTAGTTTCAAATATTCAAATCATGTTTTAAACTGTTTTACCCTATAAACAGATGACTTAACTTAAGGATTTTACTCCTTTCACAAATCTGAGCTTTCAGCTGGAAAGGAATACGTGAACAATTTTTCATCTTCTGACCACAGCATTTAGGTCGGTTATCAGCAACAACAAGATAGCTTGTAAAAAAAAAAAAAAAAAAAAAAAATTAAACCACTAAAAATATGTAAGCTGTCTTGAAATAGAAAACCTGGTGGCAGAGAACCTTCAGTTTCTTTGGCACAATGAAGTTAGATGTAGCATCTGTAGAGTCTGTTCATACACCCTTTTCAAAGATGGCTTATGAAGCCAACACTCACACAAGAGCCTTAGGGGAAGCCAGATTTCACACCCCCACCCTTAAAAGTTCTAACATAAGGAAGGAAATCTGAAGTCATATCATCTTTAAGAGACTGTGGAGAGAGATGAGACGCCGGTCATGGAATGCCCACTGCCTGCCAAGGGGCTCTTCCTGGTGTCCTGTGTTCATGAAAGAAAATGCCCACAGCCATGAAGGTCTTCAGCCCTTTCAGCAAAGCATTTAAAGGCAACAATAGAGAGGAAAGACAATCCTCTGGTTTTGTAAATACACAAAGAACTTGCACCCTCAGAGACTCGTCCAGCTTCATAAACACCTTTTAAATGGAGATCATATTGTCTCCAGGGAAAGGACAATGAAAGAAGAGGTCATGATAGCATCTTGTGCCATATGTCTGGCACAAGAGATCATAGAACTCTGAATGAAAAGCAACATGAATCAGTGAAGAGAGCCCTCCCTTAGGTTTATGGCCAACCTGCTCTTTGTTTTCACCCAGTGAGGGCACTCATGTTCTTAATAAAATGCTTTGAAATCTTGACGTGAGAAACACAAAACATTCTCATCACTAAAATCCATAAAGTTCTCAATGCTGTTCCAGTGTGTGTGTATGCTCAGTCGTGTCTGACTCTTTTGCAACCCCATGAACTGTAGCCCACCAGGCTCCTCAGTCCACAGGATTTTCTGGCAAGAATATTTGAGTGGGTTGCCATTTCCTAGTTGTCATTGTTTACTCGCTAATTCATGTCCAACTCTGTGACCCCATAGACTGCAGCAGGCCAGGCTTCCCTGTCCTTTGCTATCTCCCAGAGTTTACTCAAATTCATGCCATTTCCTACTCCAAGGGATCTTCCCAATCCAGGGATGTAACCTGAGTCTCCTGAGTCTCCTGCATTGGTAGGTGGGGTTTTTTTGTTTATCACTGAGCCATCTGGCAAGCACCAGAGATCTCAGCTAAACCACAGAAGGGAAACACCAATAGGCTTCCCACCTTACTTAAGAACAAACACATACAAATATTTGGACTCAGAGAAAAATGGCCTCTTATTTTTCTGGTCCTAACAGATCTCACCTGCTGTTACCTAAATCCAATGTCTCTCTCTCTCTCTGAGTAAGTGCCTGAGCCTCAGACAAGGTCAAGCACATTCCATCTCAGTAGGAGTGACTTCTTTTTAACAGCAACCCTTTAGAAATGACTGATGTGGATACCCAGAGGTTCTTAATGGACCAGTTGCCATCACCACAATGGATGCTGTTTCAGGAGCTGTCTTTCATGATTGCTGTGCAAATCGTTTCCATAAATGTGTGGGATTATTGATCTGAATAAACCATCCCTTGCTGTAAAAAAGGTAAGATCTTTGTTAGTCATCGACTATTTCAGTACCAATAAGGTCACACTTTGGAGAATTTGTTCCTTTACAGACTCATTGCTTCTCATTTGATTTGGTTTGAGCCCAGAGGGTGTAACACCTCTAAGTGTCTGCTTAACAATACGTATAGAAAAGGTCTTTACTCTTATTTCTTCTACTCCTGTTCATAGCATCTAGTATATAGCAGACATGTAAAGTGAAGGACTTTATTGTATTCCCAAATCCAACAATTCACCATATATTCTGTATTAGGACAATGAACACTGAGTAGCATACTAGAAATAGAAATTAAGAAGAATAAATAGAAAAGCTATGTATCAAAGACTCATTTCAAGCTGGTTGAAGTCATGTTGTACAATTTCCACTGGACTGTAATGATTATAGGAAAATATGAAAAGGACCACTCTGTCATATTATCTTTGGTTTTTATTCCTAACAGTGTCTTCACATATAATGGAGAGTTAATCAATAATTTCTGGATGGATTGATTTTTTTTGCCACAGTCAGTCAAAATATAAATTCCAAATTCAAGGAAATTCTTTTCCAAGAAGAAAACTTGTGGGGGGGGGGGAAACCTCTTAATGTACCTCTGCCTGATCAAGGGAAATCAGAGATTTCCTGCATACAATAAAAGGTTTTCCCATTTTGTACATCCCCTATCCTGGATTTTGGGCTTCCTAGGTGTTTCAGTTGTAAATAATCTGCCTGCCATTGCAGGAAACACAGGAGACATGGGTTAGATCCCTCGGTCAGGAAGGTAACCTGGAGAAATAAATGGCAACCCACTCCAGTATTCTTGCCTGGGAAATCCCATGGATAGAGGAGCCTGGTGGACTACAGTCCATGGGATCACAAAAGATTTGGACACAACTTAGCAACTGAATAACAGCAACAACTATCCTAGTGGCTACACACAGAATTGGCAGAAAAAAAGAAGTCTACCCACTCCTTGAATTATTTTAGTTTCTTTTTTATGGCTGTTTTCCTTTTATTTTTTTCTACCTTGGTTGTCTGTCAGCAAAATATCCATTTAATTGGGTTCTTAGACTTGGGTTTTAAAAAATAAAACTGTTTACAGACTCCTGGTTGACACTTCATGAGGTGGTTCTAGATGGCTGAGCAGGAAAAGACTGGGGTTTGAAAATGGGCAGTAACAGCAATAGGCTGTTCAGCAATTCTGCATGGTTATCATAATGTTCATTACATACTTGCTATTTTTAGCATATGCTCAATAATTAAAATATAATTTCATACAAACAAACTCTGAGAGGCACCAAAAGAATCCAGTATGTTTTACTGTTACTAGGTACATATTTCTCATATGTGAATGTTGTCACTTCTTAAATACAAACCAGAAGCTAATATAAAGTATGTGGTGAATTTTCTGGTTACATAAGAGGTACATGACAAACAAAATTTAATAATTCTCTGACTGTAACGCAAAAGAGTCAACAGTGACTAATTATTTCCTACAGTGAAAGGGGAGGTTTCCCAGGTGGCTCAGTGGTAAAGAATCCACCTGCCAAGCAGGAGGCACGAGTTCGATCCCTGAGTCAGGAAGACCCTCTAGAGAAGGAAATGGCAACCCATTCCTGTATTCTTGCCTGGGGAATCCCATGGACAGAGGAACCTGCTGGGCTACAGTCCATAGGGTCACAAAAGAGTCAGACAGGACTTAGTGACTAAACAACAACAACATAGTGAAAAGGGGTTGAGACCATGCTGCTTATGAATTTTAGCTGCACATCAGTTAGTTAAGTAAAGAGGAAAATACCCATATGACTGTTTTCTCTCTATAGGAGGTTTTAATAAATTCCCATAACAAGTGTCACAAATGACAATAAAACTGAATTGATTTATTGGCTTTTAAGCGTAATATTCCTTTATCTGATGTAATAAATTTCATTTCTGTTTACATTTTTGGTCTAGGAACAATCGTTATCCTTTACATCAATGTTAAGTCGATAAATCTGAGTACTAAGCTATCAGCAGTAAAATGTTTATTTAGGTAACAGACAAGAAAATCAATAATCAATTTTGATTAGTTATTTCTGGGAATCCCCTAACATCCAAAACTTAAAATAATCATACATAGATGTAAACACCCAGCTTGTAAAAGCAATTTCTTATATTGTTTTAAAGTCATGTGCAATTTCCAGTTTCTTGATACATCAGGGAGAACATGTGCAAATGTATCCAGTTTGGCATTTGCAGGAGAAAATCCCTTAGATGCAGAATTTCATTGGCTGCTCAGATAGGAAAGTCATTTTGGTTTCACTTAAAAATTAACACATCCTCTCAGTGACATTTAAGACTAGTAATTGGCTGTGAAGTGCTCAGTGATGCTTTCAGAGGAACAGTGGTATGTATATAATGAATATAAATGTGGTCTAGATGTATATCATTATACATACATAATGATACATATAATGGTACATATAGAAACTTTTAGTTTCCTACTCTACTACATCATGATGTTGCTGGAATGTATTGTATGTCATAATATTGGCATTATATTGTATGAAATACTATTATAAAAAAGTGGCTTTTTTCTCTCAAGGACTTTCTGAGATGGTAAAATCTGAATCAAGTAACTTCCAAATCCTAATAAAACTGGTAGTTGAAAAGCAAAATGAAGGATTGAAGCCTCAAAGAAGCCTCTTACACTGATTTCTCTATCTTTTCATTCTTGCATATATTCTACCACATTTTTATAGGAGCTGTGTGATACATCTAGACACATTTTAAATATAAATTTTTGTATGGAAAGAATGAAGAGACAGGAAAGAGAAAGGATGGGGGCACAGGATGCTTAAATACCTAAAATATACACATCTCTATGTAAAATATTTTCCATTTATACTAATAAATTAAACACAGATTGTGGAACAGTTAAGGGAAAACATCAGATATAAGGAAATGAAAGAATCAATCAATGGTTGGAGAAGGTGTTGTATTATCTTCTTTCCCTTATTTTCAAGTTTTACCCCTATCATTTATCTCCTAAACATTTAGAAAAGATGCAGAAAATAAAACCAGCAACTATAATCCATCATCAAGCATTTTGACTTCTACCCTAGGAACATGCTCCAGTTAAAGAATGATCACTTCTCTTTTATTTTGTTATTGGAATATAATTGCTTTACAATGTGGTGTTAGTTTCTGCCATACAACATCGTGAATCAGCCATTTGTATACATACGTCCTCTCTCTCTTGAGCCTCTCTTCCACTCCCTTCATCTCACCTCTCTGGTTTATCATAGAGCAGCAAACTGAGCTCCCTGTGCTTTACAGCAGCTTCCTACTAGCTATCTATTTTATAAGAGTGATCACTTTTAGTTTTAATATATTTGTATAAAAAATATTCACGGAGCACCCATGATGTGTCAGTTTCTTAAAGTCTCCACTTTGATATTATCCTCTCTGTGCTCTTTCTTGCCCAAACATATAATGCTGCAACCTGGAATTCCTCAGTAGGAAACACAAGTAATATTGGGGAATATAAAAAAATTGTTCCATTAATTAGAGAGAGTTATTTGCTGGAGTTGTAAGAACTTTTTATTGGATTAAAAAGAAAAGATGATGTAGCACTAGGTGATTCCCATATTTGTAATTCTCTCTGAATACACAAAACAATATACTGAATCCCCTTCATACATAATCTTTAGATTCAAGAAAAATTATATGTACAAATATATACATGAAAAGCTACTTTGAAGGGTTTTTGTTCAAAATAATGCTTTGTGTCGAGAACACAGAGATAAACACACAATCTGATTATCCTTAATGCTTATTTTTCAATAAAGACGGTTTAAAAAACTTGTAGTTCAATGAGGGCTAAACGCAAGGTCTGTACTCATTTTAAAATGTATTTAGTGGAGCTATATTCCTAGTCCTCCAAGCTTTGTCCTATAAATAGTCATTCTGATTGTTGTATAATGGTGGTTCCATTTTTCAGTGAGGAAGAAGGAGAGTTAATGAGAAACTTTTAGTATTTTTCTGACCAACGTATAATACTAGAAGGAGTACTCTGGTGAACATAAAAAATGACTGGTTCTACTCAATTTACAGTGTTAGCTCCTAGCCCTTAAAATTAAAAATGAAATAAAACAAAATGCTACTTAATTCTCTAGTATTTTACCTAGGACAAAGCTATATAGAAGACTTCAAAGAACTTCTGTCTTTCTAAGACTGTCTAGTTCTGAAAGCTTGGCACATGAAAGCCATCTAGGTTAATCACTTGTTTCAATTGTGCTTCAAATGTTAAAAATATACATAAAAATGAAAAAACATTATCATAATATATTCCGCCAAAGAAGGCAATCGCCCATTCAGAAAGCAAAGATGAAAATATTAACCATTGATATATGGATTATTATAATTTGGGAAATATTATGGCAATATGCACAAAGTGCTAAAATATTCATAATTGCTTTTAACTTGGATATGTATTTCTTTTTTTTAAAACTTTTATTGACATATAGTTGACTTAAAATATTGTCCTAATCTCTGCTGTACAACAGGAAATGGCACCCCACTCCAGTACTCTTGCCTGGAAAATCCCATGGACGGAGGAGTCTGGTAGGCTACAGTCCATGGGGTCGCAAAGAGTCGGACACAACTGAGCGACGTCACTTTCACTTTCACTTTCTTTTCTATAAAACAATTTGGAAGTCTCCAAAAGTCTCTACCTTTAATATTAAAATATACTAATATTCATCAGAAAAAATTAAAATTAAGGGCATGGTTAAGTAAACCATGGCACATGCATAGAGAAAATATTACCAAGTCATTATAATTACCCATCTGAGGTTTTAAGTTTTCTTTAGTTTTGTTGATATATAGCACTCATATAAAAATTCATAGTTGGATGAATTTTCACAAAATAAACACACATATGTGAACCCATGCCTCAATCAAGAAACAAAATATTAGCTTCATTCCAATGTGTATAAAGCTTAAAAACCTAGATTCTATAAGTGTAGACCTCAGACCAGCAGCATCAATCTCACATGGGGAATCTCACAATTGCAAATTGTTCTCTAACTTGCAAATTCTAAGATCCAGCCCTAGACCTACCCAGTTAGAAGGCCCAGAGACAAAGAGACCCAGGAATTTGTGTTTTATCAAAGCCTGTAGGTGATTCAAAGGCACACAAAAATTTAAGAACCACTAGTTCAGGGAAATGAATTTTGTTATAAAATGACAAAAGCACTGATGCATATTATTTTAATGATGTAAAAATTAAGCATAGGAAAAAAGAATGAAAGTAAATATGACAAATGATGATAGTAGTTATTACTAAAGAGTAAAACTAGACGTGACTAGGTGATTTTTATTTTCTTATTTATATGTTTTTGTATTATCCAGATTTACCAAAAAGATTATAATACTTTGGGGATATTATCGAACCGATCTATTTTGGCCTTTGTTATCTTCAGCTAAACCCAAAGAGCTTCTTACAATACTGTACAGTTGGCTTGTTTGAATTCACTCTCATTACAATTTCCACTCTGCATACCAGTATCTACATGTGGGTTAGAGAAGGGAGAAAATCCTACCCAATTATTCTTTAAATGTTCAGCAAAATAAAAGTATACAGTTACCAACTGAACACATTGATAGTTGCACAAATGCAAATAAATATTGCCTTGCATGAACATAGGAGGCAATCTTGAAATTGGAAGGCAAGCTAAATCCTCAAAGACTTCAAATTTACTAAATCTTTTTATTTTAAGGAACATGACCTTTCTGAAAGAAGCTTTTCAATTCCATCTCTCGCCCAAAAGGCTAAAGAAGTAGTTCTTTATCATAGCAAAGTGGATCTTTGATGAGGCTGGATTAAAAGAATGATTCAAGAGCTAAAAAAACACGGAACCTGATTCTGATGATAATAAAGTAGTTATAGTAGCTGCCATCAGTGCCCAGCCAGAAACTTCAGTCCTATTTCTTCAGAAAGCAGGACTTCCACAAACCAGTATTGAGAAATCTGTGTTTGCAGGCTTCTTGGGAAGGCTGCTCTGTTCTAGGGTTCACAGATCAGAAGTGTCAAGGACTTAACATGCAGAGGAGCAGCCCTCAACCAGTCTCTGGCAATGTGGGTGTACAAATACCTCAACTCCCTTGACCCACCTAGCAGGATATTTGTGATGCATACATCTCAACCAGTCCCGGAGAGTCCCTGCAGGATTAAGTTTATTTCACAAGACGGTAACAGGGCAATTCCTTTCCCTGTATTACTTTCCTATTTCTTTGCTGGTGTTTCTTGTACTTCCCAAATAATTGACTTTCACTTGAATTCTTGTCTCTGTATTACTTGGGCAAGGCACACAAGGAAAGTGTTGATCTGCTGAATAATGTAGAAGATAGGATAGGCATTACCTCCAATAAATTTATTAAAATGCATTTTATAAGCCTTAGGGATTACGCTTATTGCTATGATTATAATTATGAACATAAATTAACCTTGCTAATTAGACATTGTTCTTGAGGATTTGAGCAGTCCTCAGTTTTCCTATGAAGGTTTGAACCATTTTTCATATAATGAAAAAGGCACATACAGATGATCAGTTCAGTTCAGTTCAGTCGCTCAGACGTGTCCGACTCTCTGTGACCCCATGAACCGCAGCACGCCAGGCCTCCCTGTCCATCACCAACTCCTGGAGTCTACCCAAACCCGTGTTCATCGAGTTGGTGATGCCATCCAACCATCTCATCCTCCGTCTTCCTCTTCTCCTCCCGCCCCCAATCCTACCCAGCATTAGGGTCTTTTCTAATGAGTCAACGCTTCGCATGAGGTGCCCAAAGTACTGGAGTTTCAGCTTCAACATCAGACCTTCCAATGAACACCCGGGATTGATCTCTTTTAGGATGGATTGATTGGATCTCCTTGCAGTCCAAGGGACTCTCAAGAGTCTTCTCCAACACCACACTTCAAAAGCATCAATTCTTCGGCGCTCAGCTTTCTTCACCGTCCAACTCTCACATCCATACATGACCACTGGAAAAACCATAGCCTTGACTAGACGGACTTTTGTTGGCAAAGTAATGTCTCTGCTTTTAAATATGCTATCTAGGTTGGCCATAACCTTCCTTCCAAGGAGTAAGCGTCTTTTAATTTCATGGCTGCAGTCACCATCAGCAGTGATTCTGGAGCCCAAAAAAATAAAGTCTGACACTGTTTCCACGGTTTCCCCATCTATTTCCCATGGAGTGATGGGACCAGATGCCATGATCTTGGTTTTATGAACGTTGAGCTTTAAGCCAACTTTTTCACTCTCCTCCTTCACCTTCATCAAGAGGCTTTTTAGTTCTTCTTCACTCTCTGCCATAAGAGTGGTGTCATCCGCATATCTGAGGTTATTGATATTTCTTCCGGCAATCTTGATTCCAGCTTATGTTTCTTCCAGCCCAGCGTTTCTCATGATGTACTCTGCATATAAGTTAAATAAGCAGGGTGACAATATACAGCCTTGACGGACTCCTTTTCCTATTTGGAACCAGTCTGTTGTTCCATGTCCAGTTCTAACTGTTGCTTCCTGACCTGCATACAGGTTTTTCAAGAGACAGGTCAGATGGTCTGGTATTCCCATCTCTTTCAGAATTTTCCACAGTTTATTGTGATCCACACAGTCAAAGGCTTTGGCATAGTCAACAAAACAGAAATAGATGTTTTTCTGGAACTCTCTTGCTTTTTCGATGATCCAGCGGATATTGGCAATTTGATCTCTGGTTCCTCTGCCTTTTCTAAAACCAGCTTGAACATCTGGAAGTTCCCGGTTCACGTATTGCTGAGGCCTGCCTTTGAGAATTTTGAGCATTACTTTACTAGCATGTGAGATGAGTGCAATTGTGCGGTAGTTTGAGCATTCTTTGGCATTGCCTTTCTTTGGGATTGGAACGAAAACTGACCTTTTCCAGTCCTGTGGCCACTGCTGAGTTTTCCAAATTTGCTGGCATATCGAGTGTAGCACTTTCACAGCATCACCTTTGAGGATTTGAAATAGCTCAACTGGAATTCCATCACCTCCACTAGCTTTGTTCGTAGTGATGCTTTCTAAGGCCCACTTCACTTCACATTCCAGAATGTCTGGCTCTAGGTGAGTGATCACACCATCATGATTATCTGGGTCATGAAGATCTTTTTTGTACAGTTCTTCTGTGTATTCTTGCCACCTCTTCTTAATATCTTCTGCTTCTGTTAGGTCCATACCATTTCTGTCCTTTATCGAGCCCATCTTTGCATGAAATGTTCCTTTGGTATTTCTAATTTTCTTGAAGAGGTCTCTAGTCTTTCCCAATCTGTTGTTTTCCTCTATTTCTTTGCACTGATCGCTGAGGAAGGCTTTCTTATCTCTCCTTGCTATTCTTTGGAACTCTGCATTCAGATGGGAATATCTTTCCTTTTCTCCTTTGCTTTTCGCTTCTCTTCTCTTCCCAGCTATCTGGGAAACACCTGGCGTAACAGGCAAGTTTGGCCTTGGAGTACAGAATGAAGCAGGGCAAAGGCTAATAGAGTTTTGCCATGAGAACGCACTGGTAATAGCAAACACCCTATTCCAACAACACAAGAGAAGACTCTACACGTGGACATCACCAGATGGTCAACACCGAAATCAGATTGATTATATTCTTTGCAGCCAAAGATGGAGAAGCTCTATACAGTCAGCAAAAACAAGACCAGGAGCAGACTGTGGCTCAGATCATGAACTGCTTATTGCCAAATTCAGACTTAAATTGAAGAAAGTAGGGAAAACCACTAGACCATTCAGGTATGACCTAGATCAAATCCCTTATGAGTATAAAGTGGAAGTGAGAAATAGATTTAAGGGACTAGATCTGATAGACAGAGTGCCTGATGAACTATGGACAGAGGTTCGTGACATTGTACAGGAGACAGGGATCAAGAAAATCCCCACGGAAAAGAAATACAGATGATAGTTGATATTATTTAACAATAGGTATGATATGATTTTTTTTTTTTTTTTGGTAAAGAATCTGCCTGCAATGGGAGAGACCAAGTTTCAGTCCCTGGGTTGGGAAGATTCCCTGGAGAAGAGAATGGCTACCCACTCCAGCATTCTTGCATGGAGAATCTTGTGGACACAGGAGTCTGGTCTCTGGACTATGGTCCATGGGATCACAAAGAGTCTGACACGACTGAGCAACTAACACTAATACTATGATATGATTGTTATTGTAAGAACTTTAATAAAAATAAACATTGTCATAGAGCTAGACCAAATCTCCTTTGCCATCTATTAACCATTTGGTGGCAGGATTTTTTTTAAATATTTTTTTATCTATTTGACTGCACTGGGTCTTAGTTGCAACACACAAGATCCTCGATCTTCGTTTTTGCATGCAAGGTCTTTAGTTGTGGCATGTGGAATCTTTAGTTGTGGCAAGTGAACTCTTAGTCATGGCATGTGAGATCATGTGAGATCTGACCAGGGATCAAACCCAAATCCATTGCATTGGAAGTAGAGAGTCTTGGCCGCTGGACCACCAGGGAAGTCCCCTGGTGTCAGGGTACTCAGAGAAGAGTCTGAAACAACAGATGGATATTATAAAGGATCAGGCAAGTGGATATTAACAACAAGTTTTGAAGAACTTCTCAATTTTAATAATCAGTAAGGCCCTCCTGGTGCAAATGAAAGTATTAATCACTCAGTCATGTTTGATTTTGCAGCCCCATGGACTGTAGCCTGCCAGACTCTTCTGTCCATGGAATTCTTCAGGCAAGAATACTGGAATGGGCTGCCCTTCCCTTCTCCAGGGAATCTTCCTGACCTAGGGATCAAACCCAGGTTTCCCACATTGCAGGGAGATTCTTTACTATCTGAGCCACCAGGGAAGTCCTCTACTGGCGGATACCAAATGAACATTAACATATCCAAAGAAAAGAATCTTGAATACCAAATATATGAATGTCTTCATATTATAATAAAAACAATTTAGCATTATTTCCAATGGCATCAACATAGTTAACATGCAAAATAACTGCCAAGAGGCACTCTGTTCTTGGGAATCAAGTTTCCAAAGAAAACAAATGTGAAGAATGTGGATAATTTTAAAATAAAACACAGAAAAGCTTTCAATCTAGCAAAATGACTATCAACAAAGGATAAACCTTCCTGGTGATGTGAGTGGAACTCCTCAACATAAATGAATATAACATGCCTATTGAAATACAATAGCGTCCTGATTGGAACGCTTCCTTATTTACACTATGCTATAAACACACAAGGATTTCACCCTGTGTTGAGTGTTGAATAAAAAGGTGAACGACAATACACAGCTGCTAAAAAAAGGTTTGTAATCTCCAAGTATTAATACTACAGGGGAATTCAGAGGCCAATAGTCAAAATACAAGGTTAGTGGCCATGGTTATTAAAATGATTCCCTACAATGTTGGGCGATTAACTAAAATGTCAAGTATGAGAGGGCATGAAAATGTATTGTTCCTGCTGTAGTTGTACAGAAAAGAAGAAAAAAAAAAAAAAAAGAAGGGCAAAGGAAACTACCAAGCAGAATATTCCTTGAAAGATTCAGGATTTAAAGTTTTTAGCAATATTTTATAAGCCTCTGAGCAGATTCCGATCTAGAGAGAAAAATAAATCAAATCGAAATGAACTCTTCCTGAGCTTATGCAAACAGGTAATGAACAAAATGATTTCTGTGTTAGATTTCAACACAGAGTATTTAAAAAGAATCATTCTGCATCTGAAAAAGGTAACATTTCTGAATAGGACCTATTTTTTTCCAGTCACCCACCATGCACAGTGAGAGTTTATAAATTTCCAAATACATCAAATACATCATCAAATACAAATACATCAAAGTATGTTTGATATTAGTTTCTCATTTTGATACTAATTTCTCATTTAAATGCTTTCTTCTCTGCAATCACCCTTTGTGTTTTTTCAGTGTTCTAACATTATTGAGGCTTTCAATGGCTAAATTAAAGATTTCTCTTGGTAAATGTCACATTGCACTTGAAAATATGTGGGTTATTTTCAAATATCTTTTGATATTGATTTCTAACATAATTCCACAGTGATAAGAGAAGAGACTTCGTATGATTTAAATACCTGTATGCAATGAAATTTTTGCAACTTGTTTTATGTCCCTGGACATGTTGCAGTGTCTCCTAGTTTACAGTTTATGTGAACTTGAGTATAATTTGTACCCTGCTGTTCTGCGAAAATAGTACAAATCTTATGTTGAATTGGTTCACAGTGCTTTTCTGGTCTACTTTATCCTTCTGCTTTTCCATACATTCATTCTATTAATTTTTGAGAGTTGATATTGAAAATTCAACTAACAGTCTTAACTTATCTACTTAAAAAATAACTGTAATATATAGTGAAGTGATATGCAAATTTTCTCTGTATTTTCAAAGTCTCCTGTAAATGTGTTGTCATACTTTGATAGCTTAAAAAAAAGAGTAGCACTATCTAGTCACTACAACAGAGAATTATTAGCAACTTTTCCTTTATGCTTCAATTGCAAACCATACCTTTAAATAAATTTTCCCCATTCAAACTCAGATGCACAGTATTGGATGAATTGTATCTTTGTGCCATGACATTGACATCATTGATCCGTACTTGCCTCACTTTTATTGGTTAGTTATTCAATTAGTGCTTTCTGAATAATGTAACAAACAACTGCTAATTCACCACCCCAAAACAAAAGCTACAATGCAGAGCATAACTGACATCTAATGACATGATTCCCCCAACAGTACATCCCTGCTGGCTCTGCAATGCAAGATCAGTCATCATCCAAAATTCTAATCATTTCCTAACTTTCCTTTGAAAATAATTCTTTGTATTTCTATGTATCATTTGTTAGTTTGTTCTAGTTCTTTTTAAAGTTACAAAAAGGATAGCATGCTACCTGTAATCTTTTGGAACTCATTTTCTTCCTATAATATTATATTGCTATGATTTTTGATGGTGTCACTTATTTCTATAGTCCATTTACTTTATGGATAATATTTTATTGTGTGAATATGCACTTTATTAATCCATTTTCCAATAAATGAGCTTTTGAGCTGCTTCCCGTTTTTACTATTGCAAATAGTATTACAGGTTTTTTGGATAGGTTTCCTTTGTAAATGCATAAGATTTTCTCTTTAATGGAGGTTTCCTCTAAAGTGGAATTTGCTGAGTCACAGTAAATTGAATGCTCAACTTCAGGATATAACACCCAATTACATTCCTGCCAGCAATGTATAAGAAATTCCATGTATCTACATCCTCCTTGAAAAGTATTTCTATGTGGGAATACTGATTGACCCTGGTTTCCTAGTGTGAAATACAAAATATATGAGATTAAAACAGACTTACTAGTGAAATAGGAACATTTGCATTTATTATAAATAACTAATATTAATATATTTATAGACCAAAAAATCATAATATAAATATAATTAAAATGTTTCAATTTGGGATTGTTGTCTATTCCTCTTTCATTTAACCAAATAACTTATGAATATATATTGTATAAACTAAATTACAATACAAATAAATATCATTTTTAAAGCACAAAATTTATAAAATGCTCAATTCCTAGTATCAAAAAAGAATAGATTTTCCCTGTCCTATTCTTCTCTAATATTTCACTCACCCATAGAAATGATATCTTTCTCAAGCTTCTTCTCTGTTTTCTCTCCTTCCCCATCCCAGGAGGGTCACTGATTTCCACGGATCTAATACTAATCTTCTTTCACTCTCACACTAAATTCTCTTCCTGAGAAATCCCACCGAGTTTCACTGGCTTAAAATACCATTTACATAGTTGTGAATTACTTTTTTTCCTCCAGTCTCTCTTCTGAGCTCCAGATCCCAGTTTCCATTGACCCACTGGACATCCTGCAGCCTCAGTTGACGAATAAAATCAGTAGACATGATTAGTAACCACGTAGAGAGACCCTCATATCTTTCTAACAGAGAATGTATAATTTTTCATTGTCCATGAAGATTTACAAAATAGTACATTTGTCCATAAAGAAAATCCTAACAGTTCCTCGAAAGTTGATATTTTATAAGTCTCTGTGTCTAATCATAATCCAATAAAATTAGAAATAAATAATAAAACCTCATCTAGAAAAATCCAGAAGTATAGCTCATTAATTACATATTTATTTAATAAGTGTAATAACAGGAGATATGTGGCATTTCAATTAAGTACAAAAAATTATTTAATAATGACACAATTGTCCAGCCACCTAGAAGGAAGTAAAACTGGAAATCATATGAATGCAATTTCCAGATAAATTTTTAATGTAAAAATAAAATAATAAATTCCTGCAAGAGAATATAAAATACATTCTTATTCCACTGAAAAACCTTGAAAAACATAAAAGATAACATATATACAGAGGAAAAATATCAAAAGCAAAGTTAATCAGTAAATGATATGCTTTGATTTTAATTAGGTAAAGCAGGTAGCCACAGGACTAATAAATAGATTTTCAAGAGTGTTATTTCTTATATTGACAAGAAAGCAAACCAGTGGAATATTAAAAACAATTGACAGACAATTTTGATGACTAAATATATGTAAAAAGAAGCTCATAATCACTTATGGAGAAAGCAAACTAAAGGAATTAAATATCTTTTTAAACCCATCCCTGTCGGCTCAGATGGTAAAGAATCTGCTTGTTATGCAGGAGACCTACATTCGACCCCTGGATCTGAGAGATCCCCTGGAGAAAGGAATGGCTGGCTACGCACTCCAGTATTCTGCCTGGAGGATGCCATGGACAGAGGATCTTGGCAGGCTAAAGTGCATGAGGTTGCAAAGAGCTGGACAAGACTGAGTGACTAACAGTTACACTTTTTTTCACTTTACACCCATCAGAGTGGCAAAACATGAAAGACTAAGAACATACATTATGAGAGAGTGAGAAAATAGTATCATGGTACTATGAGGTACTGGCACTTTTTGTAAATCAGTCTAGCAACATTTCATAAAATTAACAATAGGTAGGTCTTTTGAGCCAACAATTTGTTCCTAGAAAGAAAATCCTAAGAGAGATAGAAGTATTTAAGGAGGATGATTGAATAATATTGCTATATCCATAGGGAATAATATGCAGCTACTAAAAAGAATGAATTAGGGTTAGAGTAATCATGAGATTACTGAGCTGGAGGAAGCACAAGCTGGAATCAAGATTTCCAGGAGAAATATCAATAACCTCAGATATGCAGATGACACCACCCTCATGGCAGAAAGCAAAGAGGAACTAAAGAGCCTCTTGATGAAAGTGAAAGAGAAGAGTGAAAAAGTACATTCAGAAAACTAAGATCATGGCATCTGGTCCCATCACTTCATGGCAAATAGATGGGGAAACGGTGGAAACAGTGAGAGCTTTATGTTTTGGGGCTCCAAAATCACTGCAGATGGTGCTTGCAGCCATGAAATTAAAAGACACTTACTCCTTGGAAGGAAGGTTGTGACCAACCTAGACAGCATATTAAAAAGCAGAGACATTACTTTGCCAACAAAGGTCTGTCTAGTCAAGGCTATGGTTTTTCCAGTAGTCATGTATGGTTGTGAGAGTTGGACTATAAAGAAAGCTGAGTGCCAAAGAATGGATGCTTTTGAACTGTGGAGTTGGAGGAGACTCTTGAGAGTCCCCTGGACTGCAAGGAGATCCAACCAGTCCATCCTAAAGGAGATCAGTCCTGGGTGTTCATTGGAAGGACTGATGTTGAAGCTGAAACTCCAATACTTTGGCCACCTGATGAGAAGAACTGACTCATTTGATAAGATCCTGATGCTGGGAAGGATTGAGGGCAGAAGGGGAAGGGGATGACAGAGGATGAGATGGTTGGATGGCATCACCAACTCAATGGACATGAGTTTGGGTGGGCTCTGGGAGTTGGTGTTGGGCAGGGAGGCCTGGTGTGCTGCAGCTCATGGGGTCGCAAAGAGTCGGACATGACTGAGCGACTGAACTGAACTGAACTGAGGAATTTTCAAGAGGTATTTTCAATCAAAAAAAAGCAAGATATAGAGAGTATCATTTTTTAAAAGGCCGACAATAACAATAGAAACCCTGTATGTGGAGAAAAATATGCGAGGATGAATTCTAGATACTAATACGTGTTACTGGGTGGAGGAAGGGGCTGATGGATTAAATATGTTGAAACTTTTTTCATAGCCCATGAGAAAAACCAAAGCTATGGGTCTGTGATCTGATTCAATCACATCCTTAAAGGACTTCCCCAGTGGCTCAGTGGTAAAGAATCTGCCATACAGGAGACACAGGAGGCGTGGGTTGAATTCCTGCGTCAGAAAGGTCCTGGAGGAGGAAATGGCAACCCACTCCAGTATTCTTGCCTGGGGAATCCCATGGACAGGGGAGCCTGGCGGGCTACAGTCCGAAGGGTCTCAAAGAGTAGGACATGACTGAGCGATTCAGCATAAATGATCAAAATGTGCGTACTACTCCTGAATACATTTAAAACACACGGCTCAAGACCAGTCACATAACTTCATTTATAAAACAAGTATGAGTGTTTCATTTTCATAAGAAGAGATTTCTTAAAAGACATAAGGATTTACTTTCAAAAGTCCTAGCACATCCTCTATTGGTCCGGAAAATTAAGTGGGTAGGGAGGGTTTTTGTCCTAGCAACTTAAAGTCCTGCAATCCTTTATTGTTTATTCTTTTTACTCTTTGACTTCTTGTCCTTTACTCTCCCTAAGGATGAAATTAATGGTCAGCTGCACCTGTCCATCTGACCCAGTTGGTTAATTTAGAATTAAAATTCACTTATTCAGCACCACCTCAACCCCTGTGGCACTACAATGATAGCAATAATTCCAATTAAAAATGTACCTTTTCCTGCATGTACTATCTAACTCTTATATACCCGTTTAAAAAAGAAAATTAATGCTTCTTCTTGTTGTCTCTGGGTTTTTAGTATTTCTGTCAATAACAGCTTTGCTTTTAATCATTTGTACCTATTAAAAAGCAGAAATAGGCAGAAAGAAGAGGGGGAAAAAAAACATCATTTGTGTCTCTGTAGAGAAATTGCTTGGAAAGCTGTCAAAGTTTAGATGATTTAAATCAAGGAAGGTAGCTTTATAGGAAATGAATGTGTGACAACAGATTAGGTAGGCAAATTCACTGCAGATAATTTATTTTTTTAACATTAGGGTGCCCAGTGCATTGCAGTTATGTATTTGTATGTGGGAGTGCAAATCCTTATGCATTTATGAGGATTCAAAATTGTATATGCTTCAAATATAACAATCTCCAGAATGAAATCAACTGGTATTTTTCAGTAGCTTATAGCAGTTCTAGGCCCCCCTGAGTGAACACACCACTCAATAAAATATATCTTGAGTTGGGTTTCCCAGGTGGCACTAGTGAAGAATCAGTCTGCCAATGCAAGAGACATAAGAGACTCGCGTTTGATTTCTGGATGGGGAAGATCCCCTTGAGGAGGGCATGACAACTGCTCCAGTATTCTTACCTGGTGAATCCCATCGACAGAGGAGCCTGGAGGGCTACAGTCCATAGGGTCGCAGAGTCGAACATGACTGAAGCAACCCAGCATGAACATCTTGATTTATAAGTATGGCCAAATAATAAATTTTATTCCAAGCATTCTTACAAAGAAAATAGGCTCTTCATGTTTCAGACCTATCTATACCTAAAAGTTAAATTATCCTGAATAGGCAGAGATTCTTAGTTACTTCTTTAAAAGCAATTATTTTCATCCACACCAAACCCAACCAACTAACGAATTAGTTAGAATTTCTCCTTTTATATTTGGTAATAAATCTTTCTCTGTTTTTACATTGTTAATGTTTTGTGTTATTTCACTTCCTTTCTACCTGTAAGAAACTTTGGTTAGAATTTATTTTCTTATCCTAATAATTTTTGTCTTCTATTATGACATGCCCAGGTGGTGCTAGTGGTAAAGAACCCACCTGCCAAGGCAGGAGACATAAAAGATGCAGGTTCGATTTCTGGGTTGGGAAGATCCCCTGAAGGAGGCCATGGCAACCCACTCCAGGATTCTTGTCTAGAGAATCGCACGGACAGAGGAGGCTGGTGGGCTGCAGTCCATGGGTTAGCAAAGAGTCAGACATGCTTGAAGCAACTTAGCACTGTGAAATTCTAAGCTATTTATTCTTAGAATATTTAATGTCTAATCTTAAATCTGAAGTCTTATATTTTGTTAATGATATACTCTTCTTTCATTTTTTTTATATTTTGTCTTTTGTTATGTGAACTGTGATTTTTCTTTGTTGTTAGAGATTTTCATTATTGTCTAAGGATTTTGAAATATTCATACTCTTGGTTTTGTAAACCTTCATATATGCATACTTTTGAAGAACCTATATTATCAGAACTCAAAGTCAAGTATGAAAGTCTTTTTTGATACTTCCAGTATAAATCTAGGTATTTAGGACATACTTATGATACCTGATAATAGCCTCATATTCCTTTTATTATCATGATCTGGAATTTTCAGTATTTACCAGAACTGCTTTTGGTATTCAACCTAATTTTATTTTTCACTAATTTAAATGTCATTCAAAATCATTTATTTTATGACTCTGAATCTTTACTTTGGATTCTTGTGTCCTTTAGCTATGGCAGGTCTTCATTTTCCTGGAAATTTCCTGAAAGAATGCCTTGCCTTTGCCTCCATAGCTAAAGTTTCTGGGTACCAAATTTTTGTGGCATAACTTTTCCCCTCCCAGACCTGTAGCCATAGAGTTCTGTTTTCCTTGCTATCTCCAACTGCAGGGAGATGGAAAACCAATCTGATTTTTGTTCCTTTGAGTGAATTTTACCCGTATGTTTTAACTATAAGATTTTTTTCCCCCATAATTGAATAAAAAGGATCACAGTATTTTGAGGCAAGAGTCTTTGTTTTCTATTTCTCTATTTTTGGGTGCACTGGGTCTTCACTGTTGTGTCTGGGCTTTCTCTAGCTATGGGAAGTGGGAGTTACTCTTCATTGTGGTGCTCAGGCTTCTCACTGTGGGGGCTTCTCTTGTTATACAGCACGCACTCTAGAGTGCTGGCTTCAGTAGTTGTGGCTCACAGTCTCTAGAGCACGAAGTCTTTTTTTTTTTTCCATCATTCTTCTCAGCTAAAATTCGAACATTTTTGAATGTGTGTGTTTAGGTTTATTTAATTCAGAAATAGTTTTCTTTTATTGTATGTGTTTTTCTTTCTTTCTATTTGTTCTGGTTGCAGGAGTTTCAAACATTCTTGCGCTCAGTCACTCAGTCGTATCCGACTCTTTGCAGCCCCAGGGACTACGTAGCCCTTCCGGGTCCTCTGTCCTTGAAATTTTCCAGGCAAGCATATTAGAGTGGGGTGCCATTTCCTACCCCAGGGGATCTCCCGAGCCAGGGATCAAACCCAAGTCTTCTGCATTGGTAAAGATGGATTCTTTACCCTAGTGCCATGTAGGAGCCCCAAACATTCTTAAAGAATACAAACTAAATACAGATAGAGAAGTAAAGATCCTCAGTTTAATTACAGGTGTCAGATGGATAGGGAAGCCTGGCGTGCTGCAGTCCATGCGGTCGCAAAGAGTCGGACACGACTGAGTGACTGAACTAAACAGTCAGTTTAGAATAAGTTAATATCCAAATTTCATTGTCAGTCTTAAGATGTTCATCCCCAGAACTGGTAGCCTATCTACCATAGTATCAATATTTTGAATGTCTAGATTCTTTCTGGCTGGCCTCTAATTTTGAGCCTAAGTTCATCACTGTCAACTAGCCCATGTGGATGCTCTCTCCCTTAGAGTCAGAGAATGCACTTCTTATCTGGTGGCTCAGCTTTGATCATATCAACAAACAACCATACTTGCTTTGTTCTGGACCTTACCCTTACCTTCCAAATATCATCGTTATTTTTCCTTACCCTTCAATCTTGTCTTATTATACAATTAGCCTCCAGCAAATTCACTTGTGGGAGAAGGAAATGGCAACCCACTCTAGTACTCTTGCCTGGAAAATTCCATGGATGGAGGAGCCTGGTAGACTACAATCCATGGGGTCGCAAGGAGTCAGACACGACTAAGCGACTTCACTTTCTTACTTTCTATAGTTCTTTTTGGAGAAGGACATGGCAACCCACTCCAGTGTTCTTGCCTGGAGAATCCCATGGACAGAGGGGCCTAGTGGGCTACGGTCTATGGGGTTGCAAAGAGTCAGACATGACTAAACCACTAACACACACACACAAATTCACTTGTATAGAATCACACACAGAATGTCTATGTACTTCAGTGTGTGTGTGTGTGTGTTAGTCGCTCAGTCGTGTCCGACCCTTTGCGACCCCATGGACTATAGTCCACCAGGCTTCTCTGTCCATGGGATTCTCCAGGCAAGAATACTGGAATGGGTTGCCATTTCCTTCTCCAGGGATATAATTTGGTAGAAGATCACTTAATATAGAGATAAATTATGGAAGAAATATGAGTAAACATAGGAGTTACACAGTATAAAGCTCCCATAGATCTCATTTCACTACTGTGATTGAACACAAGGTTTCAAGCTGCAAGTATGATGTTTATACTTTTATAGGTAATATGTCAAAAAAGATAAATATCAAATCTTTTCAACTTTGTTCACCTCTCTTGCCATTATGAGGTGATTAAAAGCTGATGCTGTGTCGAAAATCACACCTTTTGCTTCAGACAACAAAAGAATACCACAAACTTTGTAACCGGATGAAATACAGCTTACTCAGCACCTTCCTTCAATCTTCAGGCTGCACCATCCAAGCTCCAGAGCTGTGATGCGTCATTAAGTAGTTCAGTTCAGTTCAGTCACTCAGTCGTGTCCAACTCTTTGTGACCCCATGGACTGCAGCACGCCAGCCTTCCCTGTCCATCATCAACTCCCAGAGCTTGCTCAAACTTATGTCCATCGAGTCGGTGGTGCCATCCAACCATCTCATCCTCTGTCGTCCTCTTCTCCTCCTGCCTTCAATCTTTCCCATCATCAGGGTCTTTTCTAAGGAGTCCATTCTTCACATCAGGTGGCCAAAGTATTGGAGCTTAAACTTCAGCATCAGTCGTTTCTGCATCATTAAGCAGTACCATGAACTTATTCCTATGGCTCCCTATTGTAAACATGCTAAGCCTGAAAGCAACAATCATCCTATTTTAGGGACTCTTCATTTTCCCAAATATTCACTTTCACCTCCAAATAGCTAATTTTGTAAACTCCTTGAGGATAATAAGCACTTTTATCTTTTCCCTTTACCCACAACATCCACCGGGCTTCCCAAATGGCGCTAGTGGTAAAGAATCTGCCTGCCAATGCAGAAAACATAAAAGATGTGGGTTGGATCCCTGGGTAGGGAAGATCCCCTGGAGGAGGGCACGGCAACCCACTCCAATATTCTTGCCTGGAGAATCCCATGGACAGAGGAGCCTGGTGGGCTACAGTCCATAGGGCTGCAAAGAGTCAGACATGACTGAAGCGACTTAGCACACACCCACACACAACACTCACATCAGGGGCTTCATCATAGCATTTTTGCTCAGTAGAAAGTAAATGATGAATGAATGAAAGAATGAATTAACAAAACAGTTGTTTATTCATATTCCCACCCATGTATTATTTCTGTATCAAAGTTAATTCCACTGTTGAAGTGAGTATAATTTGAAAACTAAATAGTGTGAAGTTCTTCTTATTTAAACATGTCCATGGGAAGTATGTTCTCTTTCTCTTTGTAACTTTTCTTGGTTCTCCGGAGAAATTTCACTTAAGAAACACATTTCCCTCAGGTGCATGAGAAGATTTAATAGACTTGGCATCACTTCTCTGAGCCGAGTACAGTAAGGCCCTGACTATTCTGGTTGCTGTCATTGCCTTCAAGACAATCGCTCTTCTATTTTAACCCCAGTCCTTTCAGGCACTTTGGAATTTGAGATAACTACAGTTACTTGATGTATTGAAAACTGCCCAAATTCTACTTTCTCTTTTGTTCTTCCTCCTTGGTTCACTGAGAACATTGTAGCCAGCCTGTCTCCCTGTTTCCCCCATGAGATTTGAGATGCTTATCAAAGAAAAACAACAGTGAAGAGGATAATTAATGATCCTTTGATGCTCGCCAGCTCTTAAGAGGTACTTACCTGTGGGCTTTCAAGTGTTTCATAATTCCTTGACAGTCCCAAGTGCTTGTCCTTCTAGCCAAGTTCCATATTTCCTTCAGAGTATGGTAGACAGTGTAAATATTTTCTGGGTCCCTGTTGCACTATAGCTCAATGTATTGAAGTAAATCTTTTCCATGAGGATGATCACAGTACACGTGCAGTATGCTTGAGAAGTATGTAGTTATGATGGTATGCCAAGTGCTTTCTCTGAAAGTTTTGAGATAATCACAGAGGTCCTGTGGGGTTTGTCTTTCTTTCTTCTACTTCAACACATGAAAGGATTTAGAACTACTTCCTTAGCCAGAATTCATTTTATGTCTAAAAAAACTGAACTTTTTCACCCCATCTTACTATAAGCTGGGACTTTGAGGAGGAGATAAGTTAGTGTTTTACAAAACTTGGCAATTACTTTTTGAAAGATCAATGATACATAGATACATAAAGATTTAAATAGGGCTTGAGCTAAACATGAACTAGTATAAAATATGTAAGCTGGGGTCATCTCGGTCTTACAGAAGTTTTTCTTAGGTCCTTGTTGTTGTTGCTGTTCAGTTGCTAAGTCATGTCTGACTCTTTTGTGACCCTATGGACTGTACCCACCAGGCTCCTTTGTCCATGGGATTTCCCAGGCAAGAATACTGGAGTGGGTAGTCATTTCCTTCTACAGGGGAAATCCAGGGATCAAACTCGCATCTCCTGCATTGGCAGGCAGATATTTTACCACTGAGCCAACAGGAAAACCCTTGTAGGTCTTATATTTAGCTGTAATTCTGACTTATGAGTAAGGCTTAATACCAACAGAATAGAAAGTTTGGGAATGAGAAGGAAGAATGAAAGAAGAGCATCTTCTATTGCCAAGAGATTATTATTTATTTGGGCAACTTAAAAGACCATTCAAAAAGTCACTATGACATTTTTTTTGTCTCATTTTACTTGAAAAGTGATAAATTTATTCCATAATTTTCTCAATGTTTATATGTAAGGAAAGATGTTGCCAAGGACCTTTTCTTTTCTTTTTTAAAATATCTGTTCATGCATATGTCTGTGCTGGGTTTTAGTTGTGACAAGTGGGCTTCTCTAGTTGTGTCACGTGGCTCCAGGGTGCACAGGCTCAGAGGTTGTGGCACGTGGGCTTAGTTGCCCCAGGCATGTGGGATCCTAGTTTCCAGACCAGGGATCGAACACATGTCCCCTGCACTGGAAGGGGGATTCTTACCCATGGGCTACCAGGGAATTCCCTTTTTATCTTACAATACTATTTTTATAAGCAAAAAAGTTTTATCAGAAATTCTATTTTGAGAAGTTTCTGAAATCAGGAATAAACTTTCCACCACAAAGTGAACTAAGCATCCCACATCATAAAAATCACAGAAAAGGATGAGTAGACAAGATGTTAAAGAGTTTGTTTTGAGATAAATCCCTCCAGGAAGATGTTTTCCAGTTTCCAAAACCCTTTCGGGATTTGGGGGTTTCCAAAACCCAAGACCCTCATTTATTCACAGCTCTGATATTTCATTATGCAATTGGGTGTTGCACAACTTTGAGAAATTTTCATCGCTTAGACTACCAGGCTGTGTTAACATGGTGGCCTCCAATCCATATTTGTCATTTTAGACAAATAGTTGTCCAAATAAGAACCATGGGAAATGGTTCTTATTTTAGGAGAATTGAATCTTTCCAAAAAAATAAATCTTACTCAGAACTCCACTGTATAAAGTAGATAAAAGCACGATCACTCTGGTGGAAGTGTAGATGGGGAATCCCACAGACCCACCTCACCTAGCTCCCTGGAAGGGCTTTTACATCTCTACGAAAAGCAATTCAAACATGGCGCTTTAAAGCAAAAAGGTGGTGTAAGGAAAAGACATATTTTTCAAGATTAGTTGAAGCCTTGGAAAGTGGTTTGATAGAAAAGCATGAATATGGACTTCAATAAATCACTTGAGATTTGGGTCTTGAGCAAGTCATAGCTGTTCTAGGACATTGGATTAGATAAATGGGAGGGGGTATGAGCCTTTTTTTTTTTTTTTTGAGCCATAGTCTCTTTGGGAACCTGAAAAAAAAAATATTGTAAGTGGTCTCCCTTTACCTTGTCAGAACCACATAGACACACACCTACGCTTTCAGATTCCAAGGATCTTTGGCCTTGATCTCCTGGGGCTCCATGGGCATTTGTTCTACATAAGCATAAGGTCATTCAGATCTCAAGAGTTATTTTACATTTTTTAAGCACCTTTAAGGGATTTTCAAGTCTAATGAGGAAAGTTACCTCTGCTTTCTGTTTGCTTCCTGTTGGGGGTCAGCTGGTTCCCCTGCTCCATAGATGCAGAATAAGACTACATGCCCTGCTCTAAACAGAATTTTTGCAACATTTGCTGTCTTCAAAAAAATACAAAAAGAATGGTTAGTTCTAATGAGTATAGCTCCATGATGCAGTCCTTTCCTCTCCTGCAAATATGCTTTACAAAGCAAGTCCTTCTGAAGCAAGGAACCATGATCATCTTAAGCATGAAACAGCCTTACTCATCAGAGAAGACATACCTGCAGGGCTGCAGCTGCTGGAAATCCAACTGTGTCTAGTTAACTAGACAGGGAGGCTGAGGATGGCCAGCAGCCCTTTCAAATCAGAAAATCTCAGAATCTGCATGTATTAGACATGTACTATTTCTTGTTGAAAAAACTATGACCAGGATATACTAATATTCACCCTCCCTCTCTTCTTCTCATTAGAAAAGACCCTGATGCTGGAAAAGATTGAAGGCAGGAGGAAAAGGGGATAACAGAAGATGAGATGGTTGGATGGCATCGCCCACTCGGTGGACTGAGTTTTAGCAAACTCCAGGAGTTAGTGATGCAGGGAAGCCTGGTGTGCTGCAGTCCATGGAGTCTCAAAGAGTTAAATATGACTGAGCGACTGAACTGAACCGAACCCTCCCATTCTGTTCCCACTCAGTTCCACACTATATTACTGCTTACAACTCAATTATTGATAGTGATAGAAAACCAGTTGCCGCTGAATCCGGAAGTACCCAAATTTCTAAATGACTGACACAGAAGGTTCTTTTTCTGAACTCTCCAACTCATCGATGCTTTTTCCTCTTCTAAGACACTGATGAAATTCTAGACTTCCGTGGTGGTCCAGTAGTTAGGAATCCATCTGCCAATGTAGGGGTTGGGTTCAATCCCTGGTCCAGGAAGTTTCAACATGGCTCGGAGCAACTAAGCCCATGCACCACAACTACTGAGCCCAAGTGCTGCAAATACGAAAGCCCATGTGCCCTAGAGCCCATGTTCTGAAACAAGAGAAACCACTGCAGGGAGTAACCCATGCACCACAACTAGAGGTAGCCTCTGCTCACTGAACTAGAGAAAAGCTGGTGCATAGCAACAAAGACCCAGCACAGCCAACAATAAATAAATAAAAATTTTCTTTTAATTTAAAAAAATGCCTTGAAAAAAAGACATTGATGAAATTCTAACCTGCATGTAAATTCTGTGTACGCACTTGGAAAATGTACATTTCTGAGAGAGAGCAGGAACTGGATTCCAAATGAAAAAATAGTGTCTTCTCTTCTATCAACTTCTATTTATCAATTGAGTGAGGCTGCCCAGAGCAGAGAGCTAGAAGAATTAGAACTATTCCAAGGATGGAGTTTTGTAATCAATTAATACCTGTCCAAGCACAGAAGGTATTTTAAGGATCCTAAACTCTCTCTTCAGCAGTTTTGTCAACACCCCTGGCAGGGCTCCTGCTCACCAAGAGAAAGCAGTACTAGTTGAGCAAACTGATAGATAAACTGACAGATAATGTAAAGATGGCAAAGCAACATGCATAAAATCCCTGCAAAATGTCTATTTTTCTGCCCATTTTGGTTTAAGAAAATGCACAGCATTTTCATCTATTATTTTTAAATCATAAAATATATGTTATATATATTTTTCAATGTACCTAGAAAATTTCTGGATATGCACCATGAAACACTGAATGATGACTTCCTGGGAATGAGAATGCAACAGGTTGGAGGAAGTCCTTCACTTATGAGCATAATTTCTGTAGGAGGATCCTCACCATCAAGCGAGTTGGTAAAGTGTGAGTTTTGAAAGAGTTAATGCTGATATCAAGTGCAATCCCTAGACCTGAACCTCTTTACAGGAAGATTCTTTTGCCACTTTAGGGCCCTGGTCATTTTCTGAAACAAAATGGTGCTCAAAGTTTGTTTGATGAATTAATGAATCAACCAACCAATTAACCAATCAAGCAAAGTGCCTTAGACATGGCTCCTAAATTATAACTCTAGACTGGTTCTACTCAAATCTCTTTCTTGCTTCATGATAACCAGGTAGACCAGAATTCATGTTTTGTATATACCATGCATTAGCTGTAGGATTTGGGGTGAATTCTTACATTTTTTGCAGTTAAAGTTTCTCCTTTGTGGGATTTTCCTGGCAGCCTAGCAGTTAAGACTCCACACTCCCACTTCAAGGGGCATGGGTTCAATCCCTGGTCAGGGAGCTAACATCTTAGTTCCCTTAGTGTGGTGTAACCAAAAGAGTTTTTAACAAATTCATAAAGGTTTCTCCTTTGTAAATTGGGAATGATCCTCAAGACTAAATAGGATGATAGTCACAGAGCACCTACTTAGCTCAGAGCCATGTGAATGGTAGGTACCACTAGTGTTAATTTCTTAAAGATGCCACTAACTTTCAAGGCTTACTTGTGGCTCTTTTTTCCCTCCCTATTTAAATGATGTGATAGGAACTTAACAACAACAACAAAAGTCCTGCAAAAGTATTATTCAGCTCCTGCTGGGTGATAGAATGTCCCAGACTTGGAGTGTACTCCCTTTGAGTGCTTACAGAATTGTATGACAATAATTTAAAGGACAACACAGCTGAACTGATTAATCATTTAGTGCCCTATGCTGAATCTTATGTTTCCTTAGTTTTCCTATCCTGCTTAACTATTTCTCAATGCCCTTCATGTGATGCTTAATAAAATGTCATATGTGACCTTCAATAGGCAATTACATTCAGTTATCCCATTTTGAAAGGGACAAAAAGGAACAAAGAGAGACTTTTAGAGTGAATGCCATCCCCACAAATCAGTGTTTAATCTCTTATAATCCCTTTTTCCTTGGATACAATATGAATCCTATGTGAATTTAGTCAATTTCCATAAAAGCATTTCTTTTGAACTCTTTGAAAATCGTGCATACCATATTTTCTAGAATTATAGTCACTTTCTACTTTTACATGCTATCTATTTTTTCTAAGTTTCTTAAAAAGTTAAAAAAAAGAGAAAAATGGCAAATCATTTTGTCTAATCATAACTCTGTTGGTCTAAATATTCAATGTTTTAAGTTGCTTTTAAAACCTAATAGTCTAAAGTCTAGACAGACATTTCAGTGATTATGTAAACTATTCAGTCAATTCAATTGAATAAATTAGATATGACTAACTCATTTTGGTATCCCCCTAACTCAGCTTACTGCCTTGTCCAAACATAGTAGGCAGTGATAAATATTTATTGATTTAAGTTGTTTGTTCTTTGAAGTTAAATGTACTTAGGTTGAAACTACAGCAAGTAATTTTGATAATACATGTGAAATGCCTAATAATTTCTATTAAGTCCTTTTCTAATTCTCGTGCACCTTCCTCTGATAAGTGAGTTTCATTTCTTCTCTTATGTTATTGAGCTTGGGTTTAGATGCAGATTGGCAAATTACTTTTCCAATATCTATTATCTATTTTGTTTTTAATAACTGCTTATTGGGTTTTAAGTCATCTCCCCATCATCTTTGCTCTAAGCATCCCTCTGTTGTGAATCGTTACACAAATAGGAAAAAAGTAAAGAAGAAACACCATGGATGCCAGTGAGAACAAGCTTCCTGCCAGCAGGTGAGATTCATTAATAAGTGAGAAGGAAAATCATTCATGTTTCACTCCAATGAGACAATAACTCTGTAAGAGTTAGATTTGATCAAATAATGATTAGATGAACTGGAGGAGGATTCAGATTAACTGTGAAATTATTACTTCTGGGAATTTGGTTTTGTACTTTTTAATTTTTAAATATGAGAGCATGATTCTAAGAGATCAATAAATCTGAGGAAAGAATAAGATTAAGATATCACCCAGTGTGTTTTTATATACAACCATAATTATACTATTATGAAGTTTATTAAAATAGCCACGTGTTGGGTTATCCCTCTTGATCTTTTATGTTTTGAATTCCGTTAAGCCATCATAACCAAACCACCAGGGAGCATACACTTCTATCATGTAATCTGCATTTTGTCACTGTGTATGCATGCATGCCTGCTAAGTCACTTCAGTTGTGTCTGACTCTTTGTGACCCTATGGACTGTAGCCCCTCAGGCTCCTTTGTCCACGGGGTTCTCCAGGCAAGAGTACTAGAGTGGGTTGCCATGCTCTCCTCCAGGGGATCTTCTAGACTCAGGGATCAAACCCTGGTCCCTTTTGTCTCCTGCATTGGTAGGTGGGTTCTTTACCACTAGCACCACCTGGGAAGCCCTTGTCATTGCAACCAAAACAAAATGTAAAATGTAGCTTTTTTTGTACAGTAATTTTTTCTAAATATGATACCGTCATCCCAAAACTGAGGTTAGAGTTGTTGGCTTTACAAAATTCAGTTCCAAAGGTAGGAAGTTGTATAGCTGATATATAATCAGATGAATTTTCTTGCCCTCTCTTTCTGAAGAACTAGAAACAAAGAAAACCACATGGATAGCCCTAGGCATCTCTGATAACTTGACTATCACATATAAACAACCAATGTGTCATGAGACACAGAATCTTATAGCTCTACACTTAGATCCAAGTAACTGGGGTGCTGTCCAGGGCCCCACACTTAACCACCCTTCAGGTGCCTGGGATCACCCAGAGTCAACAGTGCCATGTGGGTGGGATAACTCAAGCCTGGACAAGAACCCACATGGTCCTCAGTCCTGGTTTCCAGGGTGCTTTCTGGGCCCTCTTCATCATTCTACTACCAAACATGGGGTTGACCAGATAGCATGAAGAACGCTGAGCTTCACTTCTACTGGGTTGTCCTGTTTTAGGCTTGGATTCCAGGGACCACTTAGCAAGCAGATCACTCTAGTTCCCTGGCACTATCATACATCTTTCATAGAATCAGCTGAGATTGGGCCCCCAGAACACTGATTTGTGGGAACCTCATGTCAGATGTAAGCCAAGACTTGAACCCTAGATAGAGGCTCATTTGTGACTCTAGCCATCCATATTCTGGCCTTGAAAATGCCTCTGGACTTCACTATCTGAGAATTTAATGTGGTGTTGGGCATCCTTTACCCCATGTTCTCCTAGCTGCTGGCACCCAGGGTAGCCCCTCCATCTTTACAGCTTCCACAGGCTGTCCTGGGGGTGGCTGCCCTCTTCCCAGGGCTGTTGAGGTCACTGCTCCACAACACCAACAGGCCTTGCCAATCCATTTCCTCCCTCACCTCCTATCCATGTACCTGCTGTATTTCTCTCTAGATTGCCCTAAGTTGTACCAGAGAAAGAAGGGACATTGTGTGTACCAATGAGACTGCTCTTCCCACTCTGCCCACAGTCCCTGGACCATAGTCCCTACAGGTGGTGATATATGGACAACAGTGATTACAACCTAAAGAGTGATTGGAAGATGTGTTGTTCTGTTTATACTATAAAATTCTGACAGGTAACTATTATATGATTAGAAAACAAACTATTGTTCACATTTGTCTGCATGTGCCAGGGAAGCCTTGCTTTGTGATCACCTTCAGAGAAGCCCAGCAACAGTCCTTTCTGGACAGAGTCACTGGAAGCCAGTATTCACAGGTGGTACAATGGATGATGTGGCATCATGAGGAATGATGTGGTTGATATTAAATAGATGGCATGAGGGAACTATAAAAGCAAGAAAATCTATATTGCTTCAAATACAAATATGAAGGAACTATGGCACTGTGAGAAATAACAGCATTGCCACCTTTTTTGTCATGGTGGGAGATACGGAATTAGCCAGGAGAGAATGTATTTGACAACAGAGAGTATGAATAGGTGGTACCTAGACATTTGACATGCGCTGGAATGGATAACAAACAAATCCATAAGTACTGCTTTTCTACCCTTATTTTATATCTTCATCAATAAATCCCTATGCCTCATGAATGCCTGTAACATATGTATTTTATAATGGCTTTTTAAATGAAGCTCTTTATACAGACCTAGCAAAAAATATTTTATCCAAGGCTTCACAAGCCCTAGCAGTTGCCCAGAAGTTCTAAACTTGGAAAAGGTTTTGATCTATATCCTTATGCAATGTAAAAGCAGCTAGACAGTGTTTGTCAAGTCTTGTCAATATCAAGTACACCAGGAAGAATTTACCATAATCTCGTAAGTCAAACAGTTATGTTTTGGGTCAGTGTCTTAATCAACTTGGACTCCTATGACAAATATCATATACCAGGTGACTTAAACAATAGACATTGATTTCTCACAGTTGCAGGGGGTTAGGAAGTCTAAGATCAAGGTGCCAGCATGGCTGGGTTCTGGTGAGAACTCTCTTCCTGCCTTGCAGATGGCTTTTTGTCTTGTATCCTCACCCGGCAAGAGTGGAGGGAGGGGGAGGGAGGGAAAGAGACAGAGAAGTAGGGCATGCAATCTCTCTGTTCTTTATTTATAACGGCCTTCATCCCACCATACAAGAGAAGTGTTAGTTGCTCAGTCATGTCCCGCTCTTTGCAATCCCATGGACTGTAGCCCACAAGACCCCTCTATCCCTGTAATTCTACAAGCAAGAAAGAATACTGGAGTAGGTAGCCATTCCCTTCTCTAGGGGATCACCATAGGTATACGTATGGCCCCTCCCTCATGAATCTCCCTCCTACCTCCCACCCTATCCCACCCCTCTAGGCTATCACAAAACACCAGATCTGTCCTCCCTGCATCATATAGTACATTTCCACCGGCTATCTAATTTTACATACGGCAGTGTATATGTTTCAATGCTACTCTCTCAATTCATCCCACTCTATCCTTCCCTCATCATGTCCACAAGTTTCACTACCCTCTTAAGTTTAGTTTGTAGGAGTCTGCAATTAAACTAGCAAAAGACAGATTAGGCACTCAATCTTTATTAATTTTATGTGCACAGGAGTTCACAGAAAAGAAGTAAAACTCAAAAGAGACAGACTTGGGGACAAACACACTGTTTTAATGAAGGAAAAAGGGTTTGGACTTCAGGGATGATAAGCTGTGGGGAAGTGACTTGGAAATATCTGTGGGAATTAATGTAAAATAAGGGCTATTTTAATAAACTCTGTTTATACAAATTCATCTTGGTGTCAACCCCCCAACTTCTAGGATGAGTTATTTTTCTGCCCCTGGTATGGAATGGAGGGGATAACCTCCTCAAAGGGAATTTTATACCCTTCGTCTAAGCCAGCAGTTCCCAACCTTTTTGGCACCAGGGACCAGTTTCATGGAACACAATTTTTCTATGCATCAGGGCCGGAGAGATGGTTTGGGGATAATTCAAGTGCATTATATTTATTGTGCACTTTATTTCTATTATTATTACATCAGCTCCACCTCAGATCACCAGGTATTAGATCCCAGAGGTTGGAGACTCCTGTTTTAAGTAGATAAGGAGAGTGTGGAAAACTCTTTCTGCATCTGCTGAGTCTCAATGGCTTTCAGCACAAAATAATCCATATACCCGAGGGTCATAGTTAGGGTGGCATGTTTTGATCTCCCTCACTGATGAGAGTGGTCCTCAAATCTCATTATGCATCAAAACCGCCTGTGGAGATTTACTATCTTTTTAAATTATTTGGTCTCCTTTGGTCTGAGGGGGACCCAGATGAAGGTCTATTCAGGGAGCTCTGTTGGTGACCCTTACATGCAGCAGTCACAGCCTGTGTGGTTCTCACCTGGGCTGCACAAGAAGATTGTCCAAGATCTTTTTAAAATACATCAATGCCAAAGCCCTACCCAAGACTAATTAAATCAAAATTTGAAGTGATGGGCCCCTAAATTGGTCAGTTGGAATTTAATAAAATCCAAGACTACTCATCTGTAATGAGTGTTGAGACCACCACTCAAAATAGAATATTTTCACCCTGTGCCCTCTTATCTCTACATGTTGAAAAAGCATCATCCCTTTTCTCCAAATGGACTGATTTCTTCAAAACTGTACAGACAAAAACGTAATCGTAAATCTAATTTAAATGCCAACATCTGTTACCTTTGACCTAGAAAATGTTGTAGTACTTATAATGTTCAACCACGAACGTCACTGGCATTTAAGCTGGTTCATTATTTGAGTGGACCTGTCCACGGTCTCCTGAAAAGCAGAGTTGTTCTAACTTCATATATTTGCATTTATCCATAAATGGACTGTAAAAGGATCTGGGAGGGGGGGTCCTATCAGAATTGCACCTCAAGGAGCTTTAGGATTATGCTGTGCACATTTCTGCCATCCCTATTCCATCTGCCTTTACAGAACAAGACTGCAATGCACCATCACCCCCCATAAGGTGGGAGGCAAACCTGATAAGAAAAGAGAGGAGCTGGCAGGTTTGGGAAGGACACTACCAAATCTCAGGCTTGTGTTTATCCAATCGTTAAATGCCGCAGCTCTTGAATAACTGTTGTTTAAATGCATTTCTCAGCGGCAGAACAAAAGGGGTGGAATGAAAGCCATGCCATCGTTAGAGCGCTCATTAGAGTCAGTGAGGAGAAAGCGAGCTTTGAGCTCAACATTCTCAGGGAGACAACATAGAAACCATCTTTCGGTTCACAATCAGATCAGTAGGCAGAGCGGTGGTTAGGCAAAGCCATTTGCTTTGTCTGCAGAAAGATTACAGAAAGGAGGACAATCAATAGCTCCATGGCAGAAAATCTCCCTGGTTTGTGCAACCCTTTTGCTGAATCTTTTGTTGCTAATTCGGTTTTGGTAATAAGAATCTCCTCCAGTGCCTTTCAGGGCATGCATTCTAGGAGCGGTTAGTCAAGCAGAAAGGCCACAGATCAAGCCTATTGTCTGCTGCCAAAGGGTCCATTGAACCCTAATGGACATAGGAATCTAGCTAAACAAAGAATCCTTAGTTCTTTGCTCAAATGAATCCAACATCAGAGGCCAAGGGAGTCGTTTTGATTATCTGAAAAGGTAGTGATTAGAAGGTACATATATTATGAACCCCAAAAAGGGAGGTGAAGGAAGGAAAGAAGGGAGTAAAAGAAGGTAAAAACAAGAAGAAGGATGAAAATTCTCTAGCTGTAATGTTTTCTCAAGGGTTTGTTGGCAAAAATTTGAAAGCAAGCTTAGTATCCCTACATAGAGTGGTCTATGTGTTCTTTATCTACTTGAACACAGAAATGTGCTATTCACTGTCTCTAAGAGAGACTGGTTGTGGGTTGTGTTAGTGTTTTAACTAGTCTTCCCAATTTGTGACAAATGAAAAAGAGGCAGGGCATGGTCAGCTTGTACAAGTCATTATCATTTAATTCTGGTAACTTCTAGAAATCAAGTCATCTTTTCTCTAAAATCTTAAGCATTCATTCTCTTAGTCTGAATTGGTAATTTCTGCTTTGACTCTGTTTATTTTCTCCTCTAACTCTAAAGACACTCTTTACTTGATGGGTAAAGTGACATTGTGTTGTCAGTCAGTGATACTGTGCTTTCACTCTTAGGGTTAGAAAATAACAAAGGAGAAAGCCTTTAACCACTGAAATTAAGAAACATAAATGTTGAGAAGATCTGCTGGAGAAGGAAATGGCAACCCACTCCACCAGCAGTCTTGCCTGGAGAATCCCATGGACAGAGGAACCTGGCAGGCTACAGTACATGGGGTTGCAAAGAGTCGGACTCGACTGAGTGACTGAGCGCATACACACACACAAGAGTGAGTTATCTTAACTTGAAGGACAGGAAATTGACCATCACCAAGAGGGTTCAATTCATGCTCATCAGGGTTCAATCCCTGGTTTGGGAAGATCCCCTGGAGAAGGGAATGGCAATACACTCCAGAATTCTTGTCTGGGAAACCCCATGGACAGAGGAGCCTGGCGGGCTACAGTCCAAAGGGTCAAAAAGAGTTGGATATGACTGAGCAACTAATACACACTGAAATAAAAATAAAAAAAATAAAATAACCAGAAATGACTACCTATGCTATTGACTGACCATTTACCAGATGACAAGAAAGAGTTAAACTCACTTAATATCCACAAATATCCTGAGGGATAGATAGCGTGTCACTTCGTCTTGTCTAACTCTGCGATTCTATGGATTGTAGCCCACAGGAATACTGGAATGGGTTGCCAAGACTTTCTCAGGGGATCTTCTTGACCCAGGGATCAAATCCACATCTCTTACATCTCTTGCATGGGCAGGCAGGTTCTTTACCACAAGTACTACCTGGGAAGTGACAAAAGTGAGGTTAATGGTACTTAAACCACTTGCTAGAAGTTAGGTAGCCACTAAGCAAACTATGACTAGGACCAGGGCTGGCTGGCTGAGACCTATCCTCCTTACAGCCTTCTCAACTTTCCCTTTGATGCCCTTCCCAGATTTGTCCTTTCCTTTTCTTCACCCTACTGAGATCATCTCCCAAGCCTGTCCTTTCTGAAACTAAAAAAAGATCTGTCTAATTACTCTCAGATTATGATATGGAGAACTTTAGTTTGAACAAAACACTTTATTCAATTGGAATGTCTGATTCCTTCTCACCAGATTCATTTAAAATAACTTCCCATAAAGACCTATAGAAAGAAAAATGCAGGGGGCGAAGTGGGGGCGGGGGGGACAAAAAAACATGCTGACTGCAAACTCAGCGATCTGCTTCACTGCTCTCCTCCTCCATGATGCTACAAGGGCCACTACAAAGTCGGTTCTGCTTCAAAATTTGTCCATATCAGTGCAGCCCTGGGAGAAGTAGGGCACTCAGAGAGTGAGTTTTCTGGAGCTTCCTTCAGGAGAAGCAGACACTCAACCAACTCAGACATGTGGTCAGACATAAGCAAGCAAGGGTTTCACATTGTTTTTCCTATGGCAGGGTTTTCTACTTGGTTCTCCTTTGATTTTTCGTCACTACTAGGGTTTCCCTCATGGTTCAGATAGTAAAGAATCCGCCTGCAAGGCAGGAGACCTGGGTTTGATCCCTGGGTCAGGAAGATCCCCTGGAGGAGGACATGGCAACCCACTCCAGTATTCTTGCCTGGAGAATTCCATGGACACAGGAGCCTGGCAAGCTACAGCCCATGGGGTCACAAAGAGTCAGACATGACTGAGCGACTAAGCACATCACAGCACAGGTATTCCAGCATTAGCAAATAAAAATATAGGATGTACAGTTGAATTTGAATTTCAGTTAAACTATGAATAATTTTCTAGTCAATGTAAATTTATAATTCAGGTAAATAGTAGGTAATGTTTTTTGTTTTCCTAAAGAAGGAGGCAACCCACTCCAGTATTTTTGCCTGGACAATTCCATGAGCTGGGGAGCTTGGAGGGCTGCAGTCCACAGGGTCACAAAGAGTCAGAGGCAACAGAGCACACACACCCATGCAAAGGAGTTTCCCTGGTAGTCTAATGGTTAAAACTTTGTGGTTAACCCACATAGGGTGCATGGGTTCTCTCCCTAGTCAGGGAACTAAGGTCCTACAGACCACACAGGGTGCAGCCAAAAAGAATTTGTTTTTAATAATAGGTAACATTTAGTATAAGATCATGGCATCTGGTCCTATCACTTCATGGGAAATGGATGGGGAAACAGTGGAAACAGTGTCAGACTTTATTTTTGGGGGCTCCAAAATCACTGCTGATGGTGATTGCAGCCATGAAATTAAAAGACACTTACTCCTTGGAAGGAAGGTTATGGCCAACCTAGATAGCATATTTAAAAGCAGAGACATTACTTTGCCAACAAAAGTCCATCTAGTCAAGGCTATGGTTTTTCCAGTGGTCATGTATGGATGTGAGAGTTGGATGGTGAAGAAAGCTGAGCGCCGAAGAATTGATGCTTTTGAACTGTAATGTTGGAGAAGACTCTTGAGAGTCCCTTGGACTGCAAGGAGATCCAATCAATCCATCCTAAAGGAGATCAATCCTGGGTGTTCATTGGAAGGACTGATGTTGAAGCTGAAACTCCAATACTTTGGCCACCTCATGCGAAGAGTTGACTCACTGGAAAAGACCCTAATGCTGGGAAGGATTGAGGGCAGGAGGAGAAGGGGACGACGGAGGATGAGATGGTTGGATGGCATCACTGACTCGATGGACATGGGTTTGGGTAGACTCCGGGAGTTGGTGATGGACAGAGAGGCCTGGCGTGCTGCAATTCATGGGGTCGCAAAGAGTCAGACACGACTGAGCGACTGAACTGAATGTTTAGTATAGATGTTGTTAATATAAGTGGGACCCATGCAATATTGGGAATATCCTTATACCAAATGTTTTTTATATTAAAAATTATATACTGTTTATTGGAAATTTAAATTTAACTGGATATCCTAATTTTATCTGGCAGTCATAGAATTCACTATGATGAATCTACCCATGACAATGGAACCTGGAATGGGATATTTGTAGAAAGAGACTTTGCCTTTGAATTAAAAAAAAGAGACAGTGTCAAACACTGCATGATATCACTATCAGTATAAGTGTATGATATCATCTACATGTGGAGTCCAAGAAAAAATAAACTATTGACTATAACAAAAGAGGAACAGACTCACAGATACAGAGAATAAATTAGTGGTTGCCTTTGGGGACAGGAAAGAGGAAGGACTAAGATAGGGGGAAGAGTTTAAGAGGTACAAACTACTACATATAAATAAGCTTCAAGGATATATTATACAGCACAGGAAATAGAGCATATATTTTATAAAAGCTATAAATGGAGTATAAACTTTAAAAATTATAAATCACTATGTTGTATACCTGAAACTTGCATAATATTGTATATCAACTCTACCTTCACTTAAAAAAAAAGAAAAAAATCTCCACCACCATCCTAAGGAAAAACACTGACAGTACTCTACTACAGAAGAGATTTGCCTACTCTAACAGAGAACAATGGGCTTCCCTGGTGGCTCAGTGGTAAAGAATCTGCCTGCCAATGCAGGAGACACGGGGTTTTGATCCCTAGGTGGGGAAGGTCCCCTAGAGAAGGAAATGGCAACCCACTCCAGTATTCTTGCCTGGGAAATCCCATGGATAGAGGAGCCTAGTGTCCATGGGGTCGCAGAAGAGTCAGACACGACTTACAGACTAAGCAACAACAACAACAGAGAACAAAGGCATTTCTAGTCACAGTGTATTATGGCATACCGTTTCACCACACACTGTAAACAACTATTTAATAAAAACAGTGACAGCACTGACACAGAAAAAATTAAGACACACAATAAAGAAGATGCATATTTAGTTACAATCTAGTCTGAGTACCCTCATGAGAAAACTAAAGGACGTGCCAATTGGTGCAGCATTTCCTTTGTAATTTTCATGCGATTTCATTGCCATTTGATTGCTATTTTATTGTCTTTTTGGTATCAGTCTTGGTAGAATATTTTCTGGATACATGTTAATTCAATTATACATTCATTCTCTTAACAAATATTTATTGCGTACTAACTATGTGTAATGTAACACATTTAACTTGTGCTATCCTTCTTTGTGCATGTTCACTTGTGTTTGACTCTTTAGGGCCACCTGAATGGTAGCCCATCAGGCTCCCCTGTCCATGGGATTTCCCAGGCAAGAATACTGGAGTGGGTTGCAATTTCCTACTTCAGAGATCTTCCTGACCCAGAGACTGAACCTGCATCTCCTGCATCGGCAGGCAGATTCTTTACCACTCTGTCACTGGGACTCAAAAATGAGTATGAGCCAATCATCATCTTTAAAAAATGCTACTGTTCTATTAAAACAGTGTAAGTGCCTAAGAAAGCAGGAAGGATAGTGTCAGTGATGTCTGAAGTTAAAGGCTGAGTGTGGTGGGCACCAGTAGACCTCCTATTGGACAGTGTTGAAAAAAGAGAAACATCCTAGTCAGAAACCAGTCCTTATAATTGTCATGTTAGTATTTATTCAGTTTTGCTGCCTTATATTTGATGTGAATGGCAAATTGGTTTATGGACATTTCGAAAAAAATAATTTATTTTTAGAAGTAAAGCATGGCCACGGCCTTCAGTGACCATTTGATAGTCCTTCATTGTTTTGCTTGAGTGGTTTTATTTTTAATGTCATGAGTAGTTAGCCTTGAGTGCATATTTTAAGTTTTTCCTCACGTTTCAGCATTTTGCCAGGACCAACAAATACCAGTTTTACATTTAGGAGTGAATTCTATCCTGCTTTCTCTCTGCCTCAATTAGGGAAACATTTCTTTTCTCAGGGCCTGTTTGCTGTTGCTGTTGTACTATCAATAGAATGTAAAAAAATATATATATTATGAATTCTATCTTCCTACCAGGTATAGTAATGAAGGCAGTGCCTATGAGAAGCCTTCAGCCTCCTTGGGGATTCTAAAACACTGAGCTGTTCTGTATCCCTCAGCCCAGCTGCCACACATTCCTCCAGTTGGTGGTAGTTATGAGGAGCTGTTGACCCGACCTTTCAACTCAAACGAAAGAGCCCTTTCCCGACATGCAAAGTGGCTGTTGTTTGCACTTCAGCTGCAGGTCTTGGGGCTTTGGATCCTGTTGCTTATCAGGTTCACACTGTGTGAACCAGGGCTGCAGAGAGAAATTGCCACTGGTCTCATTACCGTGTGTCTGGGCTCAGGCTCTAGCTGAAGTATTTGGCTTGTTGACTTCCACACTGAGTTCATTTCCTTCTGCTCTCTCCAATTATTGCTACTTCTTTGTGTTTAGATAGCTCCAAGGAACCCAAAAACTATGCCAGTGTCATCAATTCCCTCAATGTCCTTCTCTAAGAAGATGATTATTCCATGAATATCAAGAATAGTCAAACAATGTTCAAAAATCTTTGTATTCATCCTTCATTGTGGCCAATCCCATCAATGTTGAATACAAAATGAATCCCTGGACACTGAGTGTAGAGCTAACAGGCAGACTGTCACAGAAGAGAACTCAGCAAGGTCAACAATTATTTATTTCAAATTATCATTTCCCTACCAAGGGCAAGTCATCTTAGGGGTCAGCTGACATTTACCTGGTAGTTCAGGGGAATAATTTCAGTTATTCTACTTTCCTTCATGTGACATTTTTCCTTATTATCCATCAGTAGTGAGTCATAGTCATATTAGATGCTGAACTCAGTTTCAGCAATTTTTTTTTTCTTTTCTGCTTCAGTGTTATCAGCGTTAAATTCTAAGTATTGTGCATGAAGGGGTTGTCAGTATTTGCTTTCCAATTAACTGATAAAGCCCCTTGGAATTTCACTACAACATGTGAGAGACCTTGAAGGGAAAACCATCCCTGGATGAGGAACTTCATAAGATTGTTCAGTGACAGTTGGGATTACTTTGTGTTCCTGAATGATTCTAACCAAGAAATATTTGTCGTGTTTAATTGACAGTTTAGTGTTATAATTATGTATTAAGTATATTTACTCCAGCCAAGCATCAAGGTAAGTAAAAACGTAGCTTTTTCCCTCATAAGAATTAGGGGAAAACATGCTAAATATTTCCTTATCTACTGACAGCTAGGTTGTCTGTAACCGTTTATCTCTGGTGGCCTTTTGGGAATGTCATCTCCAGTTTTGTGAACATGATCAGTGTCACAGCAGTGTGGATAGCCACTTGGGATCCATCAAAGCAGGGGTGGCTCCGGGCCCTTTCTCTGCTTAAGAAATAGAGCCTGATCTTGATCCTAACAACATCTGTTTAGGATTACCTACTACTTTTCAGTGCTCCTCTTTTGGCCTTCGATCTTTTGCATAATCCTTTCCAATTCTTATCTCCTAAGGGTGCCACTCTGGCTTAAAATGAGATAGAGTGTCTGCCTGACTAGAGACACTTGCCTGAGAAATGTGAATTCTTCCCTGTAAAAGTTTGGGTTCTTTTTTTTGCCCCCTAGCATTTACACTGAATGTTAGAGAAAAGGACAGGAAAGAAGGGAAAGTGATGACATGTGATTTTTCCCCCCATGGTCTTCCTATCATCTCTTCTATTTCTAAAATTGCCTCTTTTCTCTTGGGAAAGGGGGAAATGTCTTCTTTGCATAACTGAGTGTGGCTGTGTAGAGGTCAGGCTTAGTGAGAAGGGATAGGTTTGGTAAAGTGGGTGAATATCCCCACAGTACAGCAATTTTTTAAAGTTGCTTTTTCTGTATCAAGATTTTTATTTATATTTTTGTGAGTGTGTGAATGGGGTTGAGATTCTTACTCATGGACTCCTACTTCAAACACCTTTCAACTCTTAGAATAGTAATATATTCTCATGTTTTCCTGTTGCTATTGATACAATGGACATAGCAAATACAATGAGCACATCTAGTGATGCATAAGAACTGTGGAAAGGGAAAAAATCATGATGGTGCAATTTCTTCATCACCAAAGGAAAAACCACAACCTTAGAAAAGGTGATGAGATGTTTAGTGCCTGGAAACAATACCTACAGGCAAGTTCAAATGTTCAAAGAAGCCAATAAACAGAGACGGGCAAGACTTGGAATGCACGTCTGCATGCTCAGTTGCTAACTCTTGTCCAACTCTTTGCGACCCCGTGGATTATAGCCTGCCAGGCTCCTCTGTCCACGGAATTTTCCAGGCAAGAATACTGGAGTGGGTTGCCATTTCCTCCTCCTCCCAACCCAGTAACTGAACCCACATCTCCTACAGCTCCTGCATTGCGCAGGTGAATTTTTTTTTTTTTTTTTTTTTTTTACCACTGAGCCACCTGGGAAGCCCCAACAGATTTGGAGAAGACCCTCCAAATGTCTCCCTTCCCTGTTCTTGCACTGTCTTCCTCTCCACACACAAATACACTCACACCAATCACTAATATTTACAATTATCCTAGGATTTCTTCTGTTAAAGCAAATTGAAGGACTATTTGGATACTGGTTGCATGAACCACCATCTATCAACTCAAATTAGTTTACACCTGGTTAGAAGATGTAACTTCTAACCAGTTCTTACCTGGTTAGAAGAACTCTTGAGTAAATTCAGCAGAGATAACTTGGTATCCTAAATTGACCTAATTAACTATGTACTTGGGACAAAGGGTTATGGGGGATCTAGCTGTACTTCAGTCCTCTCCGACTCTGTGTGACCCTAAGGACTGCAGCCTGCCAAGCTCCTCTGTCCATGGGATTCTTCAGGCAAGAATATTGGAGTGGGTTCCTATGCCCTCCTCCAGGGGATCTTCCTGACCCAGGGATCGAACCCACATCTCATGTCTCCTGCATTGGCAGGCGGGTTCTTTACCACTAGCACCACCTGGGAAGCCAAGTACCTTAAGAAACTGGGCAGCAATTCAGATGCTACTGTGGGGGTGTCTGGAGCCACAGGTAAATCCTGAGGCCAGAGTGAGGGATGAAGGGGAACAGAGGCAGCATTAGAAAGAGAAGATCAAGAAAGATCATTGAGTTATAAAGAATGCTGGAGGAAGAGTCCTTTAATTGATAGGTAACCATGGCCATGAGTGTCTCTTGAGTATTTCTCAAACAGGCCAGTGACTATATGGGCAGCTATTTCCCTCACGTTTATGACGCCTCATAACTGAGTCAGTTGAGATCTATATATTTCTTTTTGTAAAAATACACTGTTAAGAAAACATCTCTGTACATCATCTAGTGATCGGTTAGAACTGGGAATTAATCAGTAGGAAACAATCACTTCAGAAAGTCTTTGCTGCAACTAAATAAATGTAAGATAAGTTAGTATGAATGGGTAACGAGAAATGATTTCCATATTTTACTGACAAGTCATGTTAGGAATCATTATCCTAATGGCTTATGAACTTCCTGTATTATCAAATGACATTCTGGAGTAATATTATGATCAGAAGAAGAAGAGTTTTTCATCGGCGTGTGACATAAGCAAGAAGTTTCTGTGACATATATATGTTTTCACTCCCTTAGCAAATCATTGCTTTCAGAACACTCTAAGAGAAAAGTGGAAGTTGCTCAATCGTGTCTGATTCTTTGTGACCCCGTGGACTGTAGCCTACCAGGCTCCTCTGTCCATGGAACTCTCCAGGCAAGAATACTAGAGTGGGTTGCCATTCCCTTCTCCAGAGGAATCGTCCCAACCCAGGGATGGAATATGGGTCTCCTGCATTGCAGGTAGATTCTTTACCATGTGAACCACCAGGGAAGCCCTTGTAACAGAAAAAAGAGAAATTTAAGCTTGTTGATGGACTCAACATATTCAGAAGGCCCTGGAAAGCTATGGTCATCACCATAAATTCTATTCTCATCCCAGTAAGTTTCTCCAACGTGAGAAGTTTGTCTCCATGACTTAAACAACTGTCTGCAGCTGATACTGAATGATGGCAGAGCAGGAGCCTTCTTTGCTCACGCAGGATGGCCCTTGTGTTAACAGCTGGGCTTAATTCCTGCATTGAGGATCAGAAGGTAATTGAACAGTCTACAGCCTATCCAGCCAATTGCCTAGGTAAAAGTGTCTCAGGGACAAAAAGCAGAGCTGAGGAGGATGGGACTAAATGGTGGCCCTGTGCCCCATGCCATTATGTGGAAGACTTCTGACCACAGTAAATCCCCTACATACGAATAAATTTCATTCTGAGAGCACATTCGTAAGTCCAATTTGTTTTTAAGTCCAACAGAGAAAGCCTAGGTACGTAACTAACACAATTGTCTATATAGCACTATACTGTAATAGGTTTATAATACTTTTCACACAAATAGTACATAAACAATAAACTTCCCTGATAGCTCAGTTGGTAAAGAATCCTCCTGCAATGCAGGAGACCCCGGTTTGATTCCTGGATTGGGACGATCCACTGGAGAAGGGATAGGCTACCCACTCCAGTATTCTTGGGCTTCCCTGGTGGCTCAGCTGGTAAAGAATCCGCCTGCAATGAGGGAGACCTGGGTTCAATCCCTGGGTTAGGAAGATCCCCTGGAGAAGGGAAAGGCTACCCACTCCAGTATTCTGGCCTGGAGAATTCCATGGACTGTGTAGTCCATGCGGTTGCAAAGAGTTGGACACGACTGACAGACTTTCACTTTTTCAAACACAAAAAATCAAGAAGACATTTTTAATCTTATAGTATAGTACACTGAAAAGTACAGTCATACAATACAACAACTGGCATACGGGCGCTGGCATCAAGTGAACAGACAAGAGTTACTGACTGGAGGAGGGAGAGGAGGTAGGAAGTGATAGAGCTGAAGGATCATCAGCAACAGGAGATAAAGGGCAAGCTACAGTTCCACTCACACCTACGCTGATAGAATGCACGTTCGCATCTTTGAAAGTTCGCAAATTGAAGGTTCCTATGTACAGGACTTACTGCGTGTCTCTGAACGGGGCCTGGAGTTTGTGAGTATGACCTTGGGTTCCTCCAAATTCTGAGTGAGGGGAACGGGGGCAGAATGCTCTCACTCAGGGCCACAAGGAAGCTCAGGTTGGATGTGCGTCCAAATAACTAGTCTTCAGGGTTAGCTTGGGTGGAAGAGACCCATGTTCCCTGATGAGACAGAGACACAAGCTCACATGATTTTTAGGAAGGAGATGCCAATCTTTCCGGTTCCAAGGAGCTATGCACGAACGTGTCCCGGAGTTGGGGAGGAGATGGCCTTGGCAACAGAGGACACTAGGGGGCCACAAGGCCTCTCCAGCATCTGCAACATGGTGACAGGGTGCAGACTCACACCTCCAACAGTCTAGCATGTGGCCACAGTCTGCACATGGCAGCATATGGACTCGAGGAGGATATGCACAAGAGGTGACCCCCAAACTAATCTGGGAACCTAAAGGGATTCAGTGAAAGTGCATAAAGAATCACTGAGTCTTAAAAATTATGGTTTATGAATTTTCAAATTCAGTAAGGAAATCAGAAAAACTAGTCATTAACACAAAGGAATAGAATCATTCAATTGATAAGCTGAAGTTAGTAAATATATGCTCACCCATAGACACTATATATTTTTATATATCAAAGGAATATTTACAAAAATGATCAGATAGATACTGGTCTACAAATGAAATTTTAACCAGTTTTTCATAATCAACAATTTTCTTTCCTGGGACATATGATCTGATCAAAAAAAAAGTTTGAAATTGGGTAAATTTTTAAATTTACCCAAAGCAGAGTAACTCCCGAAAATTAGTGAACGGTCTTGCAGTTTACACTTAGAATACAGAAGACTCTACAGATGAGCAAAGGGCTTTATGTGGGCATTATTAAATGGGGCCTTTCTTTTGACCCTGCCTGGGAAAGTAATATCAGTGGGTAAACATCATGCGGAGGCCCCCAGGAGGCTCAGAATGTAGAGCTGCCTTCAAGTGAAGCAGCTTCTAAGCCGGCCACCAGAGGAAATAAGAAGAGACTAACACAAGTCGTTTGATCCTGGGGAACCGTATCTCTGATAGCATTGGAAATTTATTTACATATGTTTCTTTGTTTCCTTTGTCACTTTTAATGTGCTCTGCCATGGAATTTAGTATTAGGTGGCTCTAGTGGTAAAGAACCCACCTGCCAATGCAGAAGACATGAGAGATGTGGGTTCAACCCCTGGGTCAGGAAGATCCCCTGGAGGAGGGCATAGCAACCCACTCCAGTATTCTTGCCTGAAGAATACCATGGACAGAGGAGCCTGGCAGGCTACAGTCCATAGGGTCACAAAGAGTTGGGCATGACTTAGCGACTGAACACACACACACACATATATATATATATATACACATATGTACATATACATATATATAAGGGTAATATAAATATATATTTATGTATAAATATATAAAAACATTTATTTTATATATAATGTATATAAATGCATGAAAGTTGCTAAGTCATGTCCGACTCTGTGATCCCATGGACTATACAGTCCGTGGAATTTTCCAGGCCAGAATACTGGAGTAGGTAGCCATTCCCTTCTCCAGGGGATCGATACAAAAATATTTTATACATAAAAATATATCATTATATAAAATATATATAAATATATATTATGTGTATGTATGAGAAATGGAGTATTTTTTATGAGAAATGGAGTATTTCCTGCCATATCAATAAACAATGATGTCACAGTCATCAGCAATTGCAGCCTCCAGGGCAACCAGGAAGGAGAACAATACCTGAGATCTAGCACGAGGTTACAGCCATTTCCTGTGGTGAGCACAGAGGGGAAATACAGGGATCTGCCCCCAGATAGCTGAGATGCATAAGAAAGTAATGATTGAGTGAGCCCAGACTTTTGCATCTTCTCAAACATAGAAAAGTGCTAATTTCCTTACCTTGAGCTATCAGGTTTTCTTTAATTCACAGATAATTTTTGATGTTCAGACTACCTGCCCTTTGTTGCAAACTTCTATATAATCTGGGTCCTCCCCGCCCTCCCACCCCTGCCTCCTCTAAGCAGTTCTCTCAGGGTCACTCGAGAGGCTGCCTCCCAGGCTTCCAAGTCCTAAAAATTCCCACCGAATAAAACATAATTCTCAACTTTTATGTTGTGAATAAAGTTTATTAATTTATTTGTGTTTCTGGCTCCCTGCTTGCCTTGGAAGAAACACCAGAGGCTATGGGCCACTGTGGAGGTTATTCTCTATCATCTCTGCCAACTCCCCAGATGTTGCCTTTTATCACTCAGTTTACCTAGGAAAGCCCTGTCCCTCCCCTTCTGTGTCACCTGAATGGCTGAGACTGAAAGCTGACAAGAGCCACAGCAGCTAGAAGTAGAAGGAGTTTCCTTCTAAGGCAAGGGTCCCGCGCCTCTGAGCTGCGGACGGGTACCTCCTGCCAGATCAGTGGTGGCATTAGATTGAAGTGCACAGTAAATGCCATGCACTCAAATCATCCCCAAATCACTACCCTCCCCATCCTCGTCCATGGAAAAATTGTCTTCCAGGAAACTGGACGCTGGTCCCCAAAAGTTGGGACATCTGCTCTAAGGCATGTTAAAAACAAGTCTGGATTAATAGGCAAAACTATTCCAAGAGCAATTGATTTTTTGCTTTTATGAAGACTTAAGGAATAAGGCACATTCACCTGAGAAATGAAGGATAATGAAAAAACTGACACTGTTTAGAAAATTCCTGAATGTTCAGGTCTCACTGCAACTCAAAGAATTAGAGTCCATGATGCACTGCCATGAAGGTCTCAGTTTGCATATACCAGGAAAGAAAAATATTTCCCTGATATTCTGTTTACGTCTTCTTAGTTAAAAAAAATCTTAATTTGCACCATTGTGGTGTAGATGTGTGGTATTCTAGGCATTGCTGTGTTAAGCTTTGATAGAGTCAAAACTGCCAGAAAAACATAAGTGACCTTCTAATGTAAAAAATTTCAAGGATTGTATTAGTTACAGTATTAGTTAAAGTTGTACTGATTGCGCTGCTGCTGTTGTTGTTGTGGTTCAGTTGCTAACTCATGTCTGACCCTTTGTGACCCCAGGAACTGTATCCCACCAGGCTCCTCTGTCCATGGAATTTTCCAGGCAATATTACTGGAGTGGGTTGCCATTTCCTCCCCGAGAGTATCTTCCTGACCCAGGGATCCAACTTGCGTCTCCTGTGTCTCCTGCTCTGGCAGGTGGATTCTTTACCACTGAGCCACTCGGGAAGCCCTGAGCTGCTGTAACAACCTCTAAAATGTGTAATAAACAGAAACCATTTCTTGCTTACGCCATGTCCAAACTGGGCATTCCTAATTAGCGGACAGCTCTCTTCCAAGTGATGATCCACAGGAATCACCATGCAACCCGTGGCTTCCAAGGTTGCTTGGGTGATGACTTCCAGCCACTCAGAAGAAGCAATAGCAGTAATAATAATAAAATGAATGAAATCAAGCCATTTGCAGCAACATGGATGGATCTAGAGATTATAATACTAAGGGAGGTCAGACAAGGGAAGACAAATATCGTGATACTGCTTATATGTGGAATCTAAAAATAATCTTGAAATGAATTTATATACAAAACAGAAATAGACTCACACATAGAAAACAAGCTTATGGTTACCAAAGGGGAAAGGGGGTCATTATTAGGAGTTTGGGCAAATTAGGAGTTTGAGATTAACATGTAGACACTACTATATATAAAATAGATAGCCAACAAGGACCTACTGTATAACACAGGGAACTATACTCAATATTATGTAATAACTTAAATGGAAAAGAATCTGAAAAAGAGGTATCTTGAGGTAGATAACAGTGGGCTTGGCTGCGAACTAGTATATGTTACTCATGCTTCTTTTCGTTTAGGGGAACTCAGTCACATGTCCACACATGGAAGACTGAGAACTAAAGCTAAGCTATGAGCTCAGGACAAAGAAGAAATGGATTTGGTAAATATCCAGGAGGTTCTTCCACTCTGGTCTTCTAAATTCGTTTTGGTTACCAATTTTTTTTTTTAGAATGAGGAATACTCTTAAAAATCTACGCAATCCACCGCTAACTTGCAACATTAGTTGGTGGTGAATGTTAGAATCTGCCTGCAATGCAGGAGACCCCAGTTCAATTCCTGGGTCAGGAAGATCTGCTGGAGAAGGGATAGGCTACCCACTCCCATATTCTTGGGCTTTCCTTGTGCCTCAACTGGTCAAGAATCTGCCTGAAACGCGTGAGACCTGGGTTCAATTTCTGGGTTGGGAAGATCCCCTGGAGAAGGGAAAGGCTACCCACTCCAGTATTCTGGCCTGGAGAATTCCCTGGACTGTACAGTCCATGGGGTCGCAAAGAGTCAGACACAATTGAGTGACTTTAACTAATTTGCAATGTATTCTACAGGCAACTCCATCACACTTAAATGAGTACTAAAGTTATGCTATTTTAAATGACCTATTCTGAATCTTTTTCATGTCTCTTTCCTAACCTCCTCATGTGGCTTTGTCTTTTCCCTTTCTGTCTAAAGATTTGGTTTCCTTCTTTGACTTCTGCACACAGTCCATCTCCAAAAGAGCACTAACTGTAAAGTTTGTTCAGCTAAACTAGCCAGGAAACAGAATAAACTCACTGCAATTCCTTCCTTAGCTAGGGTTTTGTTTCCCAGTGTTTCATATCCTCCACCTAGCAAACCAAAATTGCCTCTTCCCTCCCAGGAACTCCAGAGAAGGTGATGGGTCAGATATCTGTCCCTTTATCCTCACACAAACCAGATGCTGACACCAAACCTCATTTAAACAGAGCACAAACAGGGAAGGTGCAGTAAGTGTCAGTCTAGCTGCTACTAGGCACCACTTGATGTTTGTGGAGACTGACATGGAGAAATGCTTCTGAGAAATCCCCCCCTTTGGCGCTGCAGCAGAAATTTCACATCCACCCTAAAATCACTAGCTGAGCGATTTGCCCTCTGCCAAAAAGTTTCCATCAGTAGAGAGGACATCTGGGGTTTGGGTCTGAAAACACCACCTTAGACTGTGTTTGCTAAGACCTGCAGAAAGAGACAGAGAAGGCAATGGCACCCCACTCCAGTACTCTTGCCTGGAAAATCCCAAGGACAGAGGAGCCTGGTAGGCTGCAGTCCATGGGGTCGCGAAGAGTCGGACATGACTGAGCGGCTTCACTTTCACTTTTCACTTTCATGCATTGGAGAAGGAAATGGCAACCCACTCCAGTGTTCTTGCCTGGAGAATCCCAGGGACGGCGGAGCCTGGTGGGCTGCCGTCTATGGGGTCTCACAGAGTCGGACATGACTGAAGTGACTTAGCAGCAGCAGCAGCAGAAAAAGAAGTTCTCCAGTCTTCCTGGCAGGTCCTGTGAGGACCTTAATGAGGCACCTTGTTTGAAAAAGAAAAAAGCAAACCCAGAAAGCAAAAGCTCAGATGCCAAACTGATGGCTGTATATTAGAAATGCTGAAATGGCATGGGTGCAGAATTGATGTTTCTAGGGCACATTCTGGTATGCATCAGACACTACAAGGATAACTTCGGCACCATGTGTAGCCTTGACTGTCTCTGTCACCATCTGCCAGGTGAAGCCAGGGGCCAACTGGAGCTGATCAAGCTTTTCCTGCCCCGGCTGGGCAGGTTTCAAGACATCAGCGCTAAACCCTGATGTGCAACAACACTCCTAAATCCTAAAGACCTTGCACACTTCGCTATGTCTTTGTGTTTTACTGAGTGTCTGCTTCCTCTGATTGCTTGCGTTCATCCTGTATTCTAAGTCTCTCCTTAGGACTTGGAGCAATTCCCCCAGTCTTAACCTGTTGGTCTGGCCCACATCTTCATCTCTTCCTGTGTCCCAAGGCTAAACCATCATTATACCATACCAATGTTCCATTCCAATCTTCTGTTCTTTTTTTTTAATATGTATTTATTTATAAAAATAAATTTGGCCCTGGGACACAGGAAGAAATGAAGATGTGGGCCAGATTTATTTGGCTTCCCTGATAGCTTAGTTGGTCAAGAATCCACCTGCCATGCAGGAGATCCTGGTTTGATTCCTGGGTTGGGAAGATCCACTGGAGAAGGGATAGGCTACCCACTCCAGTACTCTTGGGCTTCCCTTGTGGCTCGGCTGGTAAAGAATCCACCCACAAGGCAGGAGACCTGGATTTGATCCCTGGGTTGGGAAGGTCCCATGGATAAGGGAAAGGCTACCCACTTCAGTATTCTGGCCTGGAGAATTCCATGGACTGTAGGCCATGGGGTCACAAAGAGTCGGACACGACTGAGTGACTTTCACTTTCACTTTCATTTTTTCATTTGGCTGTGTCGATTCTTAGTTGCCACACAAGAGATTGTCCTTGCATCGTGCAGAATCTTTTGCTGTGGCCCTGAGGGCTCCAGAGCACCCAGGCTCAGGAGTTGCAGTACTCAGGCTTAGTTGCCTCAGAAATGTCGGATCTTAATTTCCAGACCAGGGATAGAACCTAACCCTAACCTCCATTGCAACTTGCATTCTTAACTACCAGACTACCAGGAAAGTCCCTGTTCTTGTTTCTTACATAAAACCTAAACAACAACTATTCTACTACCCAAATCAAATTATCACAACCAACTTCTGTTACTCTGTATTTCACAGTTTAAATATTTCTTTATGTCTCTTCTCTCTTCATGAACCTCAAATATATCTACCTCCTATACTTTGCCCTAAGACTTAAAACTTGTGAGGTTGCTAAATGATCTCACAAATAAATTTAAAAAAAAAAGCGTTCAGTTGGGTTATAGATAAATGTGCTTTATTCACTAAGCATGAGACTGCATAAAATCTAGATGTGCTGAATATGGTACTTTAACAAAGCAGGTGGTGGGGACATCTGCCATCTGGTAGACTTTTAGGGGAGATGCTTGGGAAAAGAGATTTCTAGAATCCCTTAAACAACATAGTAAAACGACTCCTCTGTTTACATCTACAGCCATCATTGTTTCATGACTTTTCCCAGAAACCATAAAGAATTTTGTGGAACACTAACTATTGTTATATTTATAGTTTGTTTGAAATAAACTGACATTGTGGTATTTAACAGCATTTTTTATTCAATGCATTTATATACGTACAAAAGACTAAAGAGACAATGTTTAATCTACCTTCAGAATGATTAAAAAAATGCATGTGCTCTGATGAAATTATTTGCAGAGTAGCAAAGGAGACACAGACATAGGGAACAGACTTACGGACATGGTCGGGGGTGGGGTGCAGAATGAGGAAGGAGAGTGTGGGATGTATGGAAAGAGTAATGTGGAAATATACATTACCATATGTAAAATAGGAAAATTTGCTGTATGACTCAGGGAGCTCGAACCAAGGCTCTGAAACCACCTAGAGCAGTAGGATAGGGAGTAAGGAGGGAGGGAGGTTCAAGAGGGAAGGGGCATATGTATATGTATGGCTGGTTCACGTTGATGTTTGGCAGAAACCAACACAATACTGTAAAGCAATTATCCTTCAATTAAAAATAAATTAATTTTAAAAATTAAAAAGAAATACATGTGCATGTCTGTGTATCATGTTCTCAACTCATTTGTCTTATTCTATGGACATAGGTCCATAATAATAGTAAATATTTAGGTCCATAATAATATGGACCTAATAATAGGTCCATAATAATAGTAAATATTTAAATAATAGCATTATTTACTATTTAAAAATATTTAAATAGTAAATAGTTAAATAGTTTATAGCAATAGTAAATAGTTAAATAGTAAATAAATAGTAATAGTGAAATAGTTAAATAATAGTAGGTGAATTATGATTAAGTAATGGAAGAAAAAATCTGAGTGTAGAGATGAAAATAGCAAAAACTGTATCTAGGTAAATGAATAATTTGAAAATGAAAGAGTTGAATGCTCTTCAGGAATTGATAGAAGAGTCAGCAGAAGTCAACAGAAAAACTCAAGACAAGAGTGAGCAAAAAGAATAGTCTTAACTCCAAAAAGACTTGATAAAATGCTACAACAGTTACCTTCATTGATCACACAGATATAGGCCAATTTGCAGTAAACTCCAATAATCAAAATGCCCCACAAAGGCATATGAGGAAAGTTGATACGTATAATAATGACTATAAGTCACTGAAAGATCGTGAATCCCTCTGATGCTCTAAAAATATGATTGTGCTCAATATAATTTTTGGGATAAATGCGTTTATTTCTGAATAAAGAGGATTAAAATATTTCTGTTCACAAGGAGCTATTCTAGTAGAAAACATAATATTTTTGAGCTAGAAATTCTCCTGTTGCATACCAAAGTTGAATTGTTAATTCAGTAGAAAACGCTAAACCAGAGAGGCGAGGATGGTCAGGGACATGGGGAATTTGAGACCAAGGCTGCATTGAGGGGGTGGAGACGGAGAGGTGACAGGGATGGAGACTAGCGGAGGCAGGCCTAGCATGAGATCTGGAATAACAAACATGAATTGTCAAATTTCAAATAGCGTAAGTCTGTATGGCTGAACCCATGTGGTCTGTGTGGTCAAAAGTCCGTGGACAAACCATCAAAGTGTGGGAATTAGAAGGAAGCATGATCAGTAGTCTGAGGTAATATCCTGATATATTTCTTATGATGTACAAGGGGTCTTAGTTTGTCATCAAAACCAGCAGCCTGCCTCTGCTCAACCCCTCACCCCCTTTTATCAATGGGGAAAACTCAAGTTAAGTGAAATAAATTGTCCAAGGCCATACAGTTAGAAGTAGCAGAACTGGGAATTATATTCCAAGTTTTACATATTCTGGGCAATCTACTCTTAAATCTAAAAACCAGCCTCCAGGAACACGTGCCTGAGTGCTCAAAGCATCCAGTGATTCACTCAGTTCTTTTCTTTGGACATACAAGTAATATGACTACCTGAGAAGGCAACTCAAATCAGTGTCTGTTTTTGGTTTTTTAATTCACTCTATACCACAAGATATTTCAGATTAGATGGCTTTTCATCCTTAGACCACTCTTTCTTCTGAAAGGAAAAGAGGAAGGTCCTTCTCGTGGAACTGTGTGTGTGTTTCTGTGCACACATGCATGCATGTAGTTGCTCAGTGGTGTCTGATTCTTTGCAACCTTGTGGACTGTAGCCCACAAGGCTCCTCTGTTCATGGGATTATCCCTGCAAGAATACTGGAGTGGGTTGCCACCTCCGACTCCAGGGGATCGTCCCGATCCAGGGAATGAACTCACATCTCCTGCACTGCAGATGGATTCTTTACCACTGAGCCAGCTGGGAAGACTTCATGAGGCTGTAAATTACCCCAACCTACTAACTGCTACACTCCTACTATTCAAAGTAGGCAGTGGTCTGTTAGCCCTAAATCATTTGAAAAACAAACAGCCATAGCTCAGTTTGTCATCCTAAATTCAAATAAAGCTCTACTTGGATGATCTGTGAGCTGAAAAAAACCAACAAACAACTCTTATTTACCACCTGATAATGGAGTATAAGATAAGATACCATCTTGACCCCAAGGCTCTTAGACTTCACATATTATTTCTTTCAGAGAAATCTAAGTAATGGAATTATTCAAAATCACTTTTGTAAGATAATCAAACTTTTTTTATAAAAAAGAATCACTATATAACAATAGGAAAATGATTCACTGTTCTATCAGGCATGTGGTGATGGTTCTAGTCTTCCTGGCTCTAATTTTTTTTTTTCCATTTTCAAATAAACTTTGAATTTTTTTCAAAGCCAGCATAGCTGATTTGCTTGACATATTTGTATGAACTAAAAGTTTTATAAGATAAGCACATTTATTATGCATTTATTTAACTATACCTGTATTATATAACATACACAATGTGCTAAAACAAACTTTTTTTTAACCCTTAGCTTTTTGTAAATTTTGAACAAACAATTCTATGGCTCAAAGTGGTAAGTGCAAAATATAATTGTGCTTGACACTCCTTGAATGTGACTTTGCACACCTAGCCTCAAGGTCAGGGTCTTCTCCTGGGTAGCAAACTCTGGGCTGCTCAGTTATGTTCCCCTCCTTAGCTCACCACCACCAGCTGGGGTTTCTCCTTGTGTTCGGTGACATTATTATCTTGTCCTCAGGTTCATAATCATAAACAAGGTGATTGAAAACAACAGACTCTTCATTTGCATTCTCTGTTCTAAGTGACAAATAAGAATTCCCTGTGCCCTTTTCCCCCTCTGTCCTTCAACAATTACTATTTATTAAAAAGTGACATGAATATGATTCCTCAACTTCCTCTAACCAAAAGCCACTGGGGAGATTTACTTTTTAAAGTGCATGTTTAACTTTCTGAATAAGTAACACATTCACAAGAATAAATCCACAAGTGCAAAATGCCCTAAAGTGAAGAGTCCTTCTCCCATTCCAGCTGAAGATACAGCTATACATTCACATTCTCCTCACCCCCTTTACACCAGTTTTATCACACAAATCACACTGCTTTACGACTTGCCTTTCTTTTTTTTGCTAATATGTTTTGAAGAACTTTCATTAGTGTATAGAGAGTATCTTCACTGCTTTTTTTTTTTCTGAAAAAATACATATTGGCAGGTTGTTTCTCAAATATAGATTCTCAAATAAAGGTGTTTTGAACGAGTGCATTGAAATAAAACATTATTCCATGTCTGTTCACAACAGAATAGTGGCAAAATAAGTCTTAGTCACCCAGTTCTAAAAAAACACATACTTCTCAATGCTTATGAAAATTATACATACATATATACTTGAGATCACTGAACTGATGCTTTTGTAGCTCATCTCTGTATGCAAAATATCACTGATTGATTCTTCACTAATCCATCCATGATGTGGAGCTCCAACTCTATCACTAAGACAGCAAGAATAATTGTATAGTTCTGCCATTTGACAGCTTCAAAAATGTAGACCTGGGACTTCCCTGGTGGTCCAGTGGTTAAAACTTTGCACTTCCAATGCAGGGGGTATGGGTTCGATCTCTGGTTGGGGAACTAAGATCCCACATGTCACAGGGCATGACCAAAGTGTTTTTTTTTTTTTTAAAAAGTGTGGACAGAGAAGCATAATTGCCCTATAAAGTCATTCACTCATAAACACCTTAAGAACTGACACTTGTTAGTAACTTTATAGTATACCAAACACTGTATCAACCTCTTTACAAGGATTATTTCACTTAAAACCTCAAAATATTACGAATTATTGTTCTGTTATTACAGCTGAGAATAAAGGAGGCAGAAGAACATAAGTAATTGATCACAGTCTACAGTTTCAAGTGATTTAACCTGTATTCCAAAGAGGATGTCTGAACGGAACCCTAGGCTTAGCCCCTGTGTTGTACTGTCATAATCCCCTCCTTCAATGTACTAACCAACTACCTTCACAAACTCTCAACCTGGAGCCTCACCTAGTAAAATTCTGAGTCAGGTGGGTTAAAGCTCACCTTCTGCTCCAAAGTTTCCTGGTTATGTCACCTTGTGTGAGGCTCTGAATCCTTTTCCAAGCCACTGAAGATAATGAAATTTAGAACTGTTGCTTCAAACATTGCAACCACTTGAGATGTCCCCCCCCTTGGTGTGATGCAATATTGCATTGTTGTAAGGATCAAATAAGACAGTACACATAAAATTAGATAAATCATTGGTAGGAAAAAATACCCAATAACTGAGAGTTTAAATAATATCAGCAGTGACATCAATGAGAGTTGACTTCCTAAAGAAACTATAGCTGGATCACAATTTAAGGATATAAACAAGATTGAATGTCCCTGGAATCCTTAATGTGATTCCAGAAATTTCTGAGACATTGAGGAAACTCAGAAACGTCAGAACCTAGGATAATCTCCTAAGAACTACTTCTGCTTTCATGATATCAAATATTTAAACACCTATCTATTGACTTATGGTAATAATGAGATGCTCTGAAAAAAATAAATTTTTTTTAAACATGATAAAATGGCTAAAATATCTCTACCCCAAATTTGACTTAATCTTTCTTATTTCTGGGGAAGCAGCAGAAACTGGACTTTTCCAGATCCTGAAAGTTTAATTTCACTCCTTATCTCTTATCCAGGAGAGGTACCAGCGCCTAGGGAGAAAATCCTTTTAACACAGAGCTTGAGGCTTTCAAAAAAGATTTGAGTCATTTTTTTTTTTTTTAACAGCTTTGTTTAGATAAACACCCATACATTTCACATATGTAAAGTGTAAAATTCTGAGACTTCCTTTGTGGTCCAGTGGTTAAGACTAGGTCTTTCTATGCAGGGGGTGCAGGTTTGATCCCCAATTAGGGAGCTAAGAAAGATCCCACATTGCTTCTGGGCAAAAAAGCCAAAACATAAAACAGAAACAATATTGTAACAGATTCAATGAAGACCCTAAAATTGGTTCACATCAAAAAGTCTTTAAAAAATATAAAGTATATAATTCAATGATTTTCGTGATTTCACATAGTTGTGCAACCAGCACTGGGTCAATTTTAGAATATTTTCATCATCCTCAAAAGAAACTGGGGATCCATTAGCAGTCATTCCCCCATCTCCACCCTCCTCCCCAGCCTCTGGCAATCACTAATCTGTTTCTGTCCCTTATAGATTTGCCTACTTTGGAAATTTCCTATAAATGGAATAATATAATTTGTGATCCTTTGTGAATAACTTCTCTCACACAGCATAATGTTTTAAAGTTTTATTCATATTGTGGCACATATCGCCCCTTCATTTTTTATTACCAAATAACATTCCATTGTATGGATACCTCATTTTTTGTTTATATATTCACAGTTGATCGACACTTAGGTTGCTTCTGCTTTTTTGTTATTATGAATAATGCTGCTATGAACATTTGTGTGGATATATATTATATCTTCATTTCTCTTGGATATATATCTAGGAGTGAAATTATTTTGACATGTGGTAAATCCATGTTAAACCTTTTGAGAAATCACCAAACTATTTTTCAAGGTACTGCACCATTTTACATTTCTACAGCCTGAGCCACTTTTAAAGCCTAGTATTCCACCTTCATTTTTTTTTTAAATTAGTGGCTTTGCTTTGACCTGTCATTTTATATCTGTTAGAGTGACTGGCCAAAGAGCCAGGTAAAGTGATAAGGTTACCAAAGGAAAACAAGACCACACATTAAATCACCAAAATGCTTCCTTTTTTAAAACAGCTTCAGTCCCTTTCTTTGTTGTTGACAATCCAGTGACACTTGTCATCTAAGCCTTTAGTTATAATACATTTTTCTTTCTCTAAATCTTTTAACAGTGTTCTTGGACTGAGAAAACAATTCATGCTACCTGTACATTAGTGGTTGTTATTTAGTTGCTAAGTTGTGTCTGATTCTTTTATGACCCCATGGGCTATACTCTCCAGGCTTCTCCGTCCATGGAATTTCCCAGATAAGAATACTGGAGTGGGCTGCCACTTCCTTCTTCAGGTGATCTTCCCAACCCAGGGACTGAACCTATGTCTCCTGCACTGACAGATGGGTTCTTTACCATTGAGCCTCAGGAAGTCCGTCCATTAGTTACCCCAGTGCTAGTGGTTTTTAGCCTTTGTATCAGTTTATTTTACTGTTTTCCTGCTGCTTTTACAAATGTAACCTTTAGATCCACAGTTGTAGTTTGACAAGGAAATGAATAGATGGTGTTGGCAAAATGAAACAAAATAATAAATTTTTGGTAAGATGTTTCACTATGCTATTATTAATCCAAGAAAGAAAAAGTAAACAGTCATAAGTATCGTTTGTACATGCACTCTTTATAATTTGCAAAATCCATAAAATTGGATCTCCTAACAGAAAGATAGGTATTGTATTAATGTAGCAACAAAGTTACATTATTTTATTTTTAGCTAATTTGTTTATTGAAATATAGCTGATTTACAATGTTGTGTTTTTATTTTTTTTGCCACACCATGTATCCTGTGGGATCTTAGTTCCCTGACCAGGGATCAAACATGTGCCCCCTGCATTGGAAGCATGAGTCTTAACCTCTGGACCTCTAGGGAAGTCCCTATATTATTTTATTTTTAATGTTGGTTACAACTTAAACATATAGTTGAGTATCATTTCCTTCCTCCAAATCATATTAGAAAGCTATGTACTTGTAATACTTTCTTATTTCTGAAATTTCTCCTTTGGCAGTATCTTCAGAACCCATGGGGCATTCAAAGCAATTCCACAAATCTTAATTGGGTGTCAACCATCTGTAAGGCACTGTGCTAAACCCTCTTTTGAAAGGAATTTTAGAAGCTATTTTTCTTTTGAATGTGCTCACTGGAAGCAAGTATTACTCCATGGATGGTGGATTTTATTTGGAGATACGGTCAAAAGTTATTCAGAGTCAATTCTGATGGATGAGGTGGGTAAGATCCATCAAGCACGGTGACATCCTTAATGGTCAAAATTATGTGGGACTATAAATTTGTGAGGCTGGCTTCTCATGTGGTTCATTAACCAGATTTGAAGACAATTGCACAAGAGGAGTTCTAGCAATATTCAGAGTTATAAATACAATGGTGACTGCCTTAATGGATGGCAATCTTTGGATGTATTAGTCCTGGCATGTTTTGAAAACTCACTTATTGCTTATGATCACACACCATATAGTGCCAAAAAAAGTTGCTGAACCCAGTAAAACTTAGCCTTATCCACAGCCACGATAATGTCATTTTCTAGACAACTGCTAGCACATGTGACTTTCCACTTTTCATAGCCAGAAAGGAGATGGGGCTTCAACGATGCTTGCTCTAACAAAAGAATTGACCGAAAGGAAAGTGGTCCAACTGACAGATGCCTCTTCAGTGCTTGGCATATAGAAACCTTCTCCAGGTGGTACTACTTGTAGAAGTAGTCACAGAAAGAGAACTTGGCTCCTATTATTTGTTACAAGAGTGAAATTACTTTCATAGACTTTTAGATGAATCAATCAAGGTTGAAGGCCATGTATTCACTACTTGTTGCATTCTATCTTCCCCAGCTTCTTTGTACTCTCTTAGTCTGAAAGCTTCTCTTTCACAGCCTAGTCCAGGAATTGTAGATCAGGTTATTAATACCTCAGGATGGCAGGCACAAGTTACAACAAACCAGGTGGCTTAAAACAACAGGAATGTTTTTGTCTCACAGTTCTGGATGTCTGAAGTCTGAAATCAAGGTGTCAGCTGGATTTGTTCCTTCTAGAGGCTGAGCAAGCATCTGTTCTGTGCCTCTTTCCCAGGTTCTTGTGATTGCTGGGAATCCCTGACGTTCTTGGGTTTGTAATACCTCTCTCCAATCTCTGCCTCCATCATTGCAAGATTTTTTTCCCTTTGTGCCTAGATGCAATTTTCTGTCTTATTAGGACACCAGTCATTGGAGTAGGGCCAGCGCAGTGGGACTGGGGACCTGATATAAATATCGACTGATTCTTCCCTGTGACTCCATGAAGGCAGAGAATTTGACTATTCATTTCTTCATCAACTTCAACTTCTAACAGAGGGACTTTTACACAATAGGTGTTTAAAATGATTTATTGAGTAATGAATGACAACTAGCAGGCAGATCTGAAAATGCTTTAAGTTATTTCATGGGAAAAGTTGTTGTTCCATGTGACCTTTTCATCTCTGAGTATTAGGGATGAAGGTGATAGAGAGGGGTCACAATTGCTCACAGAATTGACATCAACTCTATGGAATGGGGAACTATACAAGGATGCTTCACTTATTTCCCAGACTCTGATGCTATTAAAGGTCTTTAGATGCTTTGTTTCATCCTTCTGTGATAGCTGAGCTGGGGTGATGACATTTCATCTTGAATGTCTAGAGGCTTGTTAGCAGAGACCCTGTCACCGCCAGGGATCACAGCATTTCTGTGCTCAGTCCTTAGGGCACTGATCTCGGCTGTACAGCTGGACTCAGCAGCAGACGCCACATGCTCTAACACGACAAGCAGCTGGATTTCCAGCCAACAGGCAGCTATTTTCCTGAAATGAATGGCAGTTTGCAAAGCAGAGCAGGGGGTGGCTTTTTCTTTCTTATGTCGCTCAAATCAGCTCAACTTCCACAATCACAGACATCCAAAGAGAACAGAAGAGGAAAAGGTAGTTTATTTTGGCAGCATAGGGGTAATGTGTGTTTCAGGCAGGTGGAAAGGAGCAGCCCAATCTGCCTAATCTATTTCTGCAAAAATTGACCCAAGGTGGAACTGGGTATAAAGCAAACACAGAGATGGAGATGGGAAAGGCAAAATACATAAGCGTACAAGTAAACTTTGGCATTCATAGTAATTTTATACATGCTCTCTGTGAGCAAAGTGATAAACATAGTGTGGCTTTCACTTTCTTAACCATCTGTCTTTGCTACAGGACAATCTCTCTGTCCCTGAAAGTTGTAAATTAGGAAGTGAGCAACAGGATACTACAGGCTTTAAACCAATGTTTGCTCTGAGACTTTAAACTATCAAGGAAGTGGTGACTTCGTTTCCAAGAGAAGTAGATGGCTGCCTGACTCTCAATTTGAGCAGTGCTGTTGGCAGTTATAGGCACATCTCCTCCTTTATTTCCAAAGAAAGTAAAATGTCAGCTAGTCACAAAGGATGTTTTTGCATTTTTTGTTAGTCAGTGGATGGTGGCACTTCAAGCCACCAGGGAAGGGAAATGTATAGCCTACTTTAACTTTCCGTCTGAGTGAATCTTTTGAAATATTGTTTTCCAAAAAGTATTTCAACTTTCATGTTTCTCACATTAAGTGAGAATTGAATGAGCAAACACGTTGAGAAAATTGTTTCTCAAGTTAAATATTTTTTGTGTTAGAATTTCTTTCTTCAAAGCCATTCAAATTGGATGAACTGGGTCAAAAAGACAGTCAAATAGCACATGAAATGCTTGCATTATAGTCATGGATATACAGGAATTATCTGTAGTCCCTAATCTTCTGAGGTCTTTGATATTTGGAATGTCAAACAATATATAGGAGCAAAATAATTGTAATTCTAACCAAGATGGGATAGTCTCAGTGGACAATAGAATATTGGATTTAGGTAATTTTGTTTAATTTTTGAAGGGTGGAGAAAGGGAGCAAATAGCAGAGATCTGTCTTTAATGAAAATCCTGACCTAGTAGCGTAGGTCTAGCTGGGGATACAACATTTCAGTGGTTTGAGAAAACAATCTCAAGCCATAGTTGCATTCGGGCTTTTACACACTTTTAAACATAGAGTCTATTTTAAGGTAAATTTAGCAAAATAATAGAAGGTCTCTCACTGGTAAAAGAGTTCATTGGAACTGTTCCAAGTGGAACTGCACAGAAAGGACCACATATCATTTCAGAATGTACACAGAATTAAATATATTCATGCATGTGTGTGTTGTAGAATAGTAAAAAAAGAATCATGCACTACATCATTAAAAACCATAGTCTGGATCTTTGAAAAGACAATACAATTGTTTAAAAGTAGATAAACCTTGATAACTCTGATAAAAAGAGATATGATAAAATATGCCAATGGTCTTACAAATAATAGTTTTTAACTGTACTAAAGAGGATTAAAATTATTAAAGTATGTAAAATATATTTTTATCAATAAACTTTAAAACCTGGAAAAAGTCACTGTTTTCTTCTAAGAAAATATATGTTACCAAAATTGACTCAAGAAAATTTCATAAACCTTTAAGAAATCTTATAAGAATCAGAGACAAGGGCTGACAAGACATACTGCTAAGAAAGACTGAGTCCAAATGACTGGGTTGAGAACTTCAAAATCTTTAAAGAAAAGATAGCTTTCAATATCTTGAAAAAGAGGGAAAGTTTTAGCTCATTTTAAGACCTAGGATTATCTCTATTCTGAAACAAGAAAGAAGTACAAAAAGAGTATATAAACATAGATGACAAATATACACACACATTATTTCCAAGTTGAACACAGGAATATATTTAAAGAATGATACAGGAATGAAAATTTTTTCAACATTAAGAATATGAGGAATATATATATATATATGATACATTATATATAATATATAAAATAAAAAAGACATGCAGAAATGAATTTTATAAAATTCATCACTCATTCTAAATATAATCTCTTAGAAAATTAGCAATAGAAGAAAACTTCCTTAACCTGAAAAAGAGTAGTCACCAAAAAGTTATAAAACCACGAATTTTAATAATACAGTATTAGAAACATTATCTCAATTGTCAGGCATCAGATACTTTGGCTGCTATCATCACTGATATTCAATATGTTAGCAAAGATCCTTACCAAAGCAGTAATCCGAAAAACATAAATATAATATGGAAAACTATGAAAGGATGAGATAAAAATGAAGCTAATTTAGATTCTAAGAATATCTACTTAAATATCAATACACATGGCCATAGAAAGGATCAACACAGAAAATCAAACTTTCCTGTAATGCAGTAATAACCAACAAGGCAATGCAATCAGAAGTGAAAAAACAGCAGGGGGGAGAGGATTCCATTCAGAGCACAGTAAAAACCATAAAACATCGAGGAAAAGATTTAAGAACATGGCAACACTTGATGATTATTTTAAAAGCTTACTACAGAATAATGTAATAAAGATAACAAGGTATGTGTAGTCCATATTACTAGTGTTCCACAGTGGTAGTACAAATTTACATTTCCCCCAGCATCGTGACATAGCATGACAAGGCCAGTTTCTCCCCAGTATCAGTGTTGCCTTAGGATTTTAATTCCTTGATGATGAATGAGGTTGAAACTTTGTTTTCATAACGTTGGTATTTTGGTATATAGAGATGACCTCTACACAGTATGAGACAGAATTTGATATTTTCTAACATATTATCATGTTGGTCCAGAACTATTCATTTAAAAAAAAATCTTTGCCCAACTATATCACAGTTGCCTGCCTGTACCACATATGAGTCTATTTCTGAACTTTATTATATTCTACTGATCTATTTATCTCTGAACCAACTTTATCCTGTTTTAATTGTAATAACTTTCACTCTTGAAATTTAATAGTGTCAGTCTTTCAACTTTATAACTTATAGTTAGCCCTCTGTATCCACGGCTCCTCCGTTATCCGGGCTTCCTGCTTGCTTCTGTCTGATCCCTGGTTCTGCATCCCTGGACTCAATCAGTAGTGAACCATCTGTCAATCATGTAATATTGTAGTATTTACTATTGAAAGTGGACCCATGCAGTTCAAACTCAGATTGTTCAAGGGTCAACTATATTTGTTCCATCTTTTAAAGGTTCTAAACTTTATTCATGTCTATCATCCAAATTTGATTTTCATAATAACTGTCCCCTTCTTTTTAAGAGGAATAAATTGGCTCAGTCAATCCCAAAGAAAATTAACCCTGCATATTCATTAGAAGGACAGATGCTGAAGCTGAAGCTCTAACACTTTCCCTGCCTGATGAGAAGATCTGACTCACTGGAAAAGACCCCAGTGCTGGGAAAGATTGAAGGCAGGAGGAGAAGGGGATGACAGAGGATGAGAGGGTTAGATAGCATCACCAACTCAATGGACATGAATTTTAACAATCTCTGGGAGAGAGTGGAGGACAGAGGAGCCTGGCGGGCTATAATCCATGGGGTCACAAAGAGTAGGACATGACTTAGCAACTGAACAACAACAAAATTGGTTTAACGAAGTAAAACTTTTCCCAACAGTTTCACAGCTTGGATTCAGGTCTGGCTGTGTCTCAGCAGGTTCCTGTTCTGTCTGTACCATGAATCTTTAGGATTCAAAACCCCTCAGAGAATAATGCTACAGAACTGAATGACAATCAACTGCTTTTATGTCTCTTTGGTCATGGTGTTTGATTTGCTTTCTCCTATTCTACTTTTCTTCTCACTCTATTTAATTTTGGGAATATAATAGAATAAGTCATATATCCCTGTTTAAAATGGTCTAAACATTGCATGGTTTCAGATAAAATGGGTAATCACAGGTTCAGAGACAAAGAAATTGAATGGTGCAGGTAAACCATGGAACTGTTTACCTGTTTATTATATGAGTTATTTACTGAGCATTTACAATGTATGTCCACAGAACTATGAGGCTATACTATGACTAAAACATGATCTAGGCTATTAAGAAGCTTATTTAGAAGCTTATAGATTACATTGTTAAAGTATCAAGAAGTCAGGGTTTTAATACATCTATAGTAACTCTTTCAGTGTCCAGAACATGGTAGGTATTAGTTAATACTTATTAATGAATTAATATAGTCGTTCTAAAGGCACCTGAGTCTCTTTCTGGTGGTTCATCAGGTAAAACTATTTCTGTAATACTAAAACATTTTGCCTATGTTATGTTCATTCTCTTACAAGTATTCAGCAGTTTTCCAGAAACGATATGTGATGTCATTGCTCTGATGGCTAATGAAATGTGTATTTGTGGATTCTAAAAACTCTCAGTTTTAATTTCTGACACTGTAAATGTTGATGTATTACTATATAACTGACAAAACAATATCTTTTTAGAGTTCTGATAATTTTTAAGAATGCAAAGTCTACTGAGACTAAAAAGTATAGGGGTTGCTGAATTAAGAAATATCTTTCAAATTCAAGAGATGTGCTTGTTATGCTGGGGGTGGGAGAAAGGGGTGACAGAGAAATCAAAGATTTGCTTTCTTTTTTATAACTTTTAAATGAAATATCACATTATATTATTTTCAGGTATATAACATAATAATTTATGTATATATTGATACCTACAAGTCATCTAATTAGGATCCATTACCACACTGTTACATTTTCTTATGATGAGAAATGTTAAAATCTATTCTCTTAGCAATTTTCAAACATATACACAATTAGAAAGTGAGTATGATTACAAAGCATTCACTGACTGCTGCTGCTGCTGCTAAGTCGCTTCAGTCGTGTCCGACTCTGTGCGACCCCACAGACGGCAGCCCACCAGGCTCCACCGTGCCTGGGATTCTCCAGGCAAGAACACTGGAGTGGGTTGCCATTTCCTTCTCTAATGCATGAAAGCGAAAAGTGAAAGTGAAGTTGTTCAGTCGTGTCCAGCTCTTCACGAGCCCATGGACTGCAGCCCACCAGGCTCCTCTGTCCGTGGGATTTTCCAGGCAAGCGTACTGGAGTGGGTTGCCATTGCCTTCTCCAACTCACTGACTAATTGTCTCTTAAACTCTGTTCTCAAATGGTGAGACAACTAAGCCTCACTTGCCATTCCCCAGCTCTATTTTATTATTATTTGAAGAATCTGTATAGGTGGTTCTATGCTATTAACACTATGTGATAAACTGCGATATCAATGAACATGAGTTGTTCCTGCACTTGGTCCTCTACCCTAGTGTTTGTTTCAGGTTAATAAAGCTGTATCTAAGCAGAGTGGAGAAATGCTTGGGTACCAAATAGTTCTCACATAACAATATTCCGATAAGCTAAAATTAAATGAATCTCAGTCATCTAGCATTTCTCAGGGCCTATTTGAAGGCTTTCAACATGATCAGAAATACACTGAGGAAAGCCAAACTAAGGGAACCTTTCAACCGAATCCATTTAAAAAAGCAATGGGAGGTACTTGTCAAACGCATATGTACTGGACCTGGATGAAACCACTTTGTCATGTTTCCATCTACCCATTTTTTTCCTTAGTTATTTGTAGGTGAAAAACATTGAATTTGCCTTTATCATACTGTATGTGACTCTTTCCTATACAATGGTGGGGAAGACAGACTATGTAATAAGAGGTTCATCCTCTAGTAGGAACTGATTTATTCAACCTTGTCTTTCCCAAACGTGCATTTTACGAAATCTTTTTTCGGTTCAAGTGGAAGATAGACAAGCACGTGGTGATCTCCAGATTTTCAATTGATTTTATATATCTTCAAAATGAGTTTTGTCTCATTCAAGAAATTTTACAATTTAAAAAGAATCTTTTGCTCAGTTCTCAAAATTTTATTCAGTTTTGGAAAGACTGGAAATTTGAAACATTTCATGCTATGAATTATATCATAATTCATATCACGTAGGGTATGATGGGTTTTTTAACGTGATTAAAAAAAAAAATTAACCAGATAAATCAATGGATATTTTTGTAGTCATTCAGAAAACTTAAGTTTGTCAATTTAAAGAGATTGATGATAAAATCTGTTCTGAAATTCTATACGAATAGAGAGGAAAATATATTAGTAACACCTCAAGGGGAAATACATAAATAGGTTACACATTTTAAAAACATCCTTTCAGTCAAAATTGAGCTAACCTTTGCTCAGGAGATAAGCAAGTAAAAAAACTATGCAAACAAAAACAAGTTGAAGGTCAACTTATGAATTGTGGAGGCTAGTTTTGCCCCAAGAGTTATCTACTGTAAATTCAGGGCTTGTTAAGCACAGGTCTAATATAAATGCCAGGATTTCACATTAAGGGATCCTTTGGGCCTCACTCTGGGGTGAACTTGAATTTTCCAAGTATTACTACAAAAAATGTTTGCAAAACTCTGTTCATCGGAAAATTGAACCCTTGAGAATCTCCATGAAGAAAATAAATGTTCAGATGAATTTAGGAACCACTGAATACTGGGAAATATGCCTTATGGAGTTTTGAACGCATGTTCATTCATCAGTTCAATTCAGTCACTCAGTCGTGTCCAACTTTTTGCAACTCCATGAATAGCAGCATGCTGGGCCTCCCTGTCCATCACCAACTCCCGGAGTCTACCCAAACCCATGTCCATCAAGTCGGTGATGCCATCCAGCCATCCCATCCTCTGTCTTCCCCTTCTCCTCCCGCACCCAATCCTACCCAGCATTAGGGTCTTTTCCAATGAGTCAACTCTTTGCATGAGGTGGCCAAAGTATTGGAGTTTCAGCTTCAACATCAGTCCTTCCAATGAACACACAGGACTGATCTCCTTTAGGATGGACTGGTTGGATGTCCTTGCAGTCCAAGGGACTCTCAAGAGTCTTCTCCAACACCGCAGTTCAAAAGCATCGATTCTTCGGCGCTCAGCTTTCTTCACAGTCCAACTCTCACATACATACATGACAACTGGAAAAACCATAGCCTTGACTAGTCGGACCTTTGTTGGCAAAGTAATGTCTCTGCTTTTAAATATGCTATCTAGGTTGGTCATAACCTTCCTTCCAAGGAGTAAGTGCTTTTTAATTTCATGGCTGCAATCACCATCTACAGTGATTTTGGAGCCCCCAAAAATAAAGCCTGATACTGTTTCCACTGTTTCCCCATCTATTTCCCATGAAGTGATGGGACCAGATGCCATGATCTTAGTTTTCTGAACGTTGAGCTTTAAGCCAACTTTTTCACTCTCCTCTCTCACTTTCATCAAGAGGCTTTTTAGTTCCTCTTCACTTTCTGCCATAAGGGTGGTGTCATCTGTGTATCTGAGGTTATTGATATTTCTCCCAGCAATCTTGATCCCAGCTTGTGTTTCATCCAGTCCTGCGTTTCTCATGATGTACTCTGCATATAAGTTAAATAAGCAGGGTGACAATATACAGCCTTGACGTTCTCCCTTTCCTATTTGGAACCAGTCTGTTGTTCCATGTCCAGTTCTAACTGTTGCTTCCTGACCTGCATACAGGATTCTCAAGAGACAGGTCAGATGGTCTGGTATTCCCAACCCTTTAAGAATTTTCCACAGTTTATTGTGATCGACACAGTCAAATGCTTTGGCATAGTCAATAAAGCAGAAATATATGTTTTTTTGGAACTCTCTTGCTTTTTTGATGATCCAGCGGATGTTGGCAATTTGATCTCGGGTTCCTCTGCCTTTTCTAAAACCAGCTTGAATGTCTGGAATTTCATGGTTCATGTATTGCTGAAGCCTGGCTTGGAGGATTTTGAGCATTACTTTACTAGTGTGTGAGATGAGTGCAATTGTGCAGTAGTTTGAGCATTCTTTGGCAATTCCTTTCTTTGGGATTGGAATGAAAACTGACCTTTTCCAGTCCTGTGATCACTGCTGAGTTTTCCAGATTTGCTGGCATATTGAGTGCAGCCCTTTCACAGCATCATCTTTCAGAATTTGAAATAGCTCAACTGGAATTCCATCACCTCCACTAGCTTTGTTCATAGTGATGCTTTCTAAGGCCCACTTGACTTCACATTCCAGGATGTCTGGCTCTAGGTGAGTGATCACACCATAGTGATTATCTGGGTCATGAAGATCTTTTTTGTACAGTTCCTCTGTGTATTCTTGCCACCTCTTCTTAATATCTTCTGCTTCTGTTAGGCCCATACCATTTCCTTCCTTTATCGAGCCCATCTTTGCATGAAATGTTCCCTTGGTATCTCTAATTTTCTTGAAGAGATCTCTAGTCTTTCCCATTCTGTTGTTTTCCTCTATTTCTTTGCACTGATCGCTGAGGAAGGCTTTCTTATCTCTCCTTGCTATTCTTTGGAGCTCTGCATTCAGATGGGAATATCTTTCCTTTTCTCCTTTGCTTTTCACTTCTCTTCTTTTCCCAGCTATTTGTAAGGCCTCTTCAGACAGCCATTTTGCTTTTTTGCATTTCTTTTCCACGGAGATGGTCTTGATCCCTGTCTTCTGTACAATGTCACGAACTTCCGTCCATAGTTCATCAGGCACTCTGTCTATCAGATCTAGTCCCTTAAATCTAATTCTCATTTCCACTGTATAATCATAAGGGATTTGATTTGAAAACCTTTCCAAAGGATGTATTCTGTTGACTTTACGTAACCCAGCATGTCCCCAAGGTTATAACAGAGCCCTCTTTAATGTAACTTAAAAACACACTTTCAGAAATATTAACCCAGGGTAAGAGTCTGCCTCTTGTGTCCACTCTCAACTAGGGAGGATGCAGGTGTTTCCCTCCAGGTAATATTCTGAACTGAGCCACTCTGGGAGCACCATTCATGCCTCATTCTATTGGGTTGGCCAATAAGTTCACTCCAGTTTTTCCATAAGACGTGATAGAAAAACCCAAACAAAATTGTTGGGCGACCCAATGTTTCTCCTGCCTCTGCTTGCCTTACTGAGACCCCACCACCACCACCACCACCGTCCCTATGGTCATTTCTGCCTTGATTTCTGGTACTATTGTTTACATTTCATACTAAAGTAATCCATGTAATGACTCACTACTTGGATGAAATCGATAAGAAATCGTATCATTTTTAACTTGAAAAGAACCTAACTCCTAAACTGGAAAAGTTAGACCCAGTGCCTTTGTCCCTCGCCCAAAGTTGTATGATCAATGAAACATGTTATGGGGAAGTAGAATTGACTAAAAAGCTGTAGCCAGCAATGTGATATATTTGGATTAGATTATGCTACCCTTAAAATAGAAAGTCAATTCCAACCCTGAGTGGTTTTAATTCCAAAATGGGCCAGGAAAGAAAAATAAAATATGTCAACTGCGGTAGAAAACAAAGATGATATGTAATAGAAAGTCCACCACCAAAGTTGCCCTGCTGTGCATCATTTTGTTGATGGTAGTAGCAAAGCATATCAGTGACGTCTTCGGGCCAACATGATATCAACTCAGAGTTTATACTGCCATTAGTCAGATGCCAAGTGAATTGCTTGCCATGGGCCTTCTGGCAATGCCTTGAATTTTCTTACATGACTGTTAGAGAAAGAATTGCTTGTGAATTCATTAATTCATTTCCCTATGACCTCAGGGAGAAGAGTTTTCACAGCTGCTGATTGTTATACTAGACATTCAGTTTTGATGGGTGTTTCCCACTTTGGATTTTATCAGTTGGTTTATGTGAAGCTTATCATCACTTCCTTGTCTTTATGTTTCTTTTTTGTTAAGGACTCAGTTTAAAACACACTCCCATTTATTTCTGTGTCATAAAAATCAAAGTTTAACTAAACTGAAATGAAGAGAGGCCTGTTCCTCACTGTGTTGCTTCTTTGACGTTCCCATCCCTTTTCCATTTGCACCATTATGACTGATGATAAAATTCCATAAACACTTCTCTCATTGGGCTCCCTTTGGCTACTTACCGTTTGTTCATTCCAGATGATGGCTATTATCAGGATCATTATTATCATCTTCAACAAATAAGCATCAGGCACCCACTGGGGCCTGCCGCTAGAGTTAGATTGCTTCATAAAATCATGGAGATCACGTGCTATAATAGATGAAGCCCACAAATGGGATTTTGAAAAACACAAGCTTTGTTTATGGTCCTGCTCATGATATGTTGCCTGGAATTGCTCCAAACATGTAATTTCTTGAGGCTCTAGTCTCCACTTCTCTAAGATGTAAATAATGTTCATGCCGGCCTCTCGTCTCTCCCTATGATTTTATGGGAAATCATACAATGAAGTAGAAAGCGTTTTAGAAACAGTCACTGTATCAGCAGAAGATATTGGAGGATTCTCTCTTTTGCTCTAATCCTCAACTACTGTTCACATTTTAACAGACTTTCTTTGATTGCCATTCCAGGCCTTGGGAGCCCTGGTTTTCCATGCCAATATTACAAATAGAAAAGTGGAAAGTCCAGCCTAACAGCTGGTGCCTGGGGCTTGCATTTTGAAACATGACTCTTGTGAAAGCCTTGTTTTCCTCCTGATATAACTGGCTGGTTGGCTAAATTAACTAAATGAACTGCTTGTTTTGACAACAATAAAGCCTTAAATAGCTGAAGACAATAAAACCATATAGATGGGCTCATTTTTCTTTTTTCAGCATCATTATGGTTGTTTAAATGTGTGTCTTATGAGGGGGTCTAAGTAAGTTTAGTCAATTCAACTTTTAAAAAAACATCAAACCAGTTAAGGTGTCAAAGTGTTGATTAAATCACTTGCATTATAACTCAATATTTACTTCTAGCCCTACAAGCAGTCCCTGTCTGCCTGTCCCCTTCATGTTTGGGGGATTAGCTATATCCTTCATTTCCTTCGCTTCCTCTTTTGTCCCTTCGTTTCAAGGACAATATTGACCCCTCACCCCCAGGCACTCCTCTCTGCATCTCATGACCACGTTAAACAAGGGCTGGAGTAGCTGCCCCATCCCGTGGGCAGAAGTAGACTGGAGGAGAGAAGGCACACCTCATACTCACCCCTGCTCTCCCTCCCCAAACTTCTAAGGGTAACTTTGGTCACCTGTAATCCTCAAGACCCCCGCCACACTGTCTAGTCCTTTGCTATGATCCTGTTTTACTCTATCTCAGGGCCCCCGTCCTGCCTTGATCTCACAAAATATTTAGGAGACACCTGTTCAGGTTGTCCTCGGACATCTGCCTTTATTTTAGCCCACTGCACAGAAAGCCTTACTGTGAACCCTGCTGCAAGGCTCCATCTTGCCTCCTGAGTTGAGATGTAAAAGGAGACATTTTTCATCCTTTATTTCACTTAAACTCCTGAGATTTGGACACTCAAACCACTCTTTCCTGGAAACTCTCCCCACTGGCTCTTGGCACAACTCTTCCTCATCTCCTGACCACATCTTTCCCACCTCCTCCCTTCTCTTGCCCTCTCTCCCCTCCTCTGTTTCCCCCTCCATAAGGCCTCTCCTCCTAGTTTCTCACCCTGCAAGATCTCCATGTTTCATATGCTTCTTGCTCTAAGACTGCAGTCAGTCAGTGCCCAGTCTCAATTTAAAAAGATCAACCTTTCACATGGCTGGGAGGAAGAGAAGCAAGTTGTCTTCCCTACCACATCAAGGATGGCCGGTGTCTCAGTTATATAAATAAAAGCCAAGCAGCAATGTTTATCCCAGGCAGTGTGCATAACAGCATCTATTTGGAGAGTTTACCTGTGTTTGTGAAGTCTAAGAAACTCCTGCCCACTTCGGTATGTGGAAGTCGAAGGAGGGGTTTGTCCATTTGCACAAGTAGCACAGTTTTCTAGTGGGGGGAAGCCTCAGGACTTTCTCATATTTCCTGCAATACTAAAAACTGAGAGTGTGCTGGGGTGGCCTAGGTCAAGGACCAGGGTTAAAAAGGTGCATTCTCCTGGAAGTGTATTGCCATTGGGGTGTGTCTCGGTCAGTGCCAGCTGCTATAATAGGCTGAGTAGCTTAAGCAACAAACTTTTATATCTCACCATTCTGGAGGCTGGAAGTCAAAGATCAGGGTGCCTACAGACCCCGTGTCTGCTGTACTGCTTCCTAGTTGGCAAGATGGTCTTCTGTATCCTCAGATGGCAGAGAGCAGAAAGAGTGCCACGTCTCTCTCTCTTTTTTTTAAGAGAATTAGTCTCCTCATAAGAGCACTACCCTCGTGGCCTAGCCTAACTTTAATTACCTCCCAACAGCCTTATCTCCAAGTATCATTGATCAAGGGTTAGGATTTCTACATGTAAATCTGAGGAAAACACAAACATTCACTCCACCACAGAGTGGAAGATTAAATAACCACTGGACTGACCTCTGTCCTGAAGATAATCTGGATGATGATCTGGTTCCCAGAACTTATACCAGCCCAGCATTTCTATGCAGGGAGGAAGTGGGGTCAGACTGTATCCCCAGGGAGATGACTACAGGAGCTGATGGAACATGCCACAACCTCAAGGACTCCAATTTCCATATCATGAGCTACTCTTGACCGAGCATCTGCTGGATGCTCCAGTCATCCTCCCTGGAGGACTCTATAGCACTGGGGCAGGGCGTCAGTCCAGTACCTCGGATGGCATCTAGAGGAGAGGACTTGGGAGCAGGTGACTTGGTCACAACACTTCAGATCTACACCTGGACACTCAAGGCTTTTTCATTCTAGGCCACGTATCCTCACCATAAACAGAAGGTCTCCACTGAAGAAAGACCTTCTTCAATGTAGACAATGGCCTACTCATCAGAGAGAGCTGTTCTCTATAGGAAGGGAGGGGAGGATATGTTAAAGAGCTACATGTTTCTAAGGGAAACTAGGGCCTTTCTTTTTTTCATGTTTTTTGACTAATCACAACATGAGAAAGTGATCGTTGTCTAAGGCCTCAAACTTACTTTTAGACCTACGTTTCGATCAATGAGTCATTAGCTCTCTGCTGATGGCCTGGGAGTAGTTGTTGTTTAGTCGCTTCAGTCGTGTCCAACTCTTGTGACCCATGGTCTATAGCCCACCAGGCTCCTTTGTCCTTGGGATTTTCCAGGCAGGATACTGGAGTGGGTTGCCATTTCCTTCTCTAGTGGAGCTTCCTGACCCAGGGATCAGATCAACCCACATCTCCTGCATGGGCAGACAGATTCTTTACCACTAAGCCACCTGGGAAGCCCTGGTCCACAAGAAAGCCTAAGCAATACATCTCCATGTTGGTCTTACTTTCAGGCTTTCCAGGCTTCAGCTAAGGGCATCCATCTCAGTTATAGTTTATCTCAATGAGCCATGTGTAGTTAACAAGTGACTTCCCCCCCTTGTTCCCCCATACTTAAACCTAGGCATTAGCAATTAAGAGCAAAGCGATTCTTGGGCATATTAAGGGAGAGAACGGGGACCCTTTTAAAGAGATAAACTTCATTTCCTGCTACCTGGGCAAGGTATGAGTTCTAGTATTAATCCTCTGAATCAATAATTGCAACATACACTGTAAAAATCAAGTTATATTTGGGTCTATGATACTACATGCTGAGTGTGCCTGGATGCCTGATAGCTAGATCTGAGACTCAAAAACACCAATGGAATTCATCTTTACTCTCCCCCCAGTTTTCCCTCAATTTCCTTTTTCTGAGGACGACGCCACTTAGACACTCGAGTCCCAGTGTGGAGATATCATTGACTCCTCTATCCTTGCCTTCACTTTATTTTGGCTATCAATCTTTTTCTCTCTTAAAATTCGGGAGCCCCACCTCCTATCATTCCATCTATTTTCTCTCTCTCTAGAGTTGTACTTTTCCCCATCGGATCTCTTCTCTGTAGACATGTCTCCATACCATCCCTTCTCTAGCCTGCTGCCATCTTACTCTCTTGTGTAGAAGCTTTGGATGGTTCCTCGTTGTCTTCTGGATTGCATGCTCGGTCACTCAGTTGTGTCCACCTCTCTGTGACCCCATGGACTGCAGCACACCAGGTTCTTCTGCTCACGGAATTTTCCAGGCAAGAAGACTGGAGTGGGTTGCCATTTCCTACTCCAGTCCTCTGGATTAAGTCTAGATAATTGAGCATGATGAACAATATCCACTCCATCCTGGTCTTTCCCAAATTCTCTTGGTCTCATTTATCTCCATTCTCCTCCCCCTAAAAATACTGAGAAATTTGTAATTTCCTCAAACAAGACATGGGTCTCAAACCTCTGAGCCACTGTTTACGTGGTTCCCCAGGCCTGGAATGGTCTTGTCTCATTCCTCCAATCACTAATCTCTCTTCATTCCTGGAAAATCAGTCTGCTCCCTTCTTTTGCTCTTGAGATATGTGAGGTTGCCTCTCAGATCTTCTCCACAGTTCCCAGAGCACTTAACTCACCACAAAAGAACAGTTTTAATGTCTCTCACTGTCAGTCTCCTACAGGCAGGATCTCATTTTGTTTATCTCTGTGTCTCTAGCACCAAATAAGCATTCTATAGCTGTCGCTCAATTCCTATTTGCTGAAGGAATGAATAAATGCATGAATGAATGTAGAAAGGGGAAGCCTGGGGGAAGTCCATGCATTCTCAGTCTGGTCCTTACTTGTTACTAACAAACCTCGGAAGGCCCATTCACTTAAAGGATGAGAGGAGATCTGAGTCTGCACAGGTTTCTGCTTAGAAGAGCAGAGGAAAGGACTAAGTTGGAAACAGTCAATGAGAACCAGCACTCTGCTGTTCAATCCAAGTGTAATATCCAGACTACATTAATGTGATTTACCTAGGAGAGCCAGAGGAAATTAGATGAGGAGGTAATTTGTTAGTGACCGAGTACTAATTCCCACTCATTAGCTAAAAATTGCAAAATTCATTAAAGCAACTTGGTTGAAAACACAGTCACTAAAAGCAGAAGCTATTGATAGATTAAATAAAGATGTAAGAAACCTTGAGTTTTTGTTATATCCATGTTCCCTATGGCTCAGCTACATTGAAAGTCTTAAATTTAACACATTAAAGAAAAATTCACTAATAATAATTCTACACGAGAATTAACAAGATGACCACAAATTTATATTTACACCTTAACAGTGACAGCAAAATATTTCACTGTACATCTGTTCTGTTTCATTTTCAATTTTTAGAGAATATGTAACAACACAGCACCTATGTTACTTCTTTTCAATTTAGTCTCATAGTTTCAGCCAAATATGTAGTATATGAATCATAAAAAGATACTACTAAGGTTTTAATATCTTGTAAAACTATTATCATTCAATGTCACTTCCTTTTCACCTGCTCCTTTTTATTCCTCCTTGCATTCTCTCAGCTCTTCTAAATTGCATTAATACACTTTTTTTTATCAATTACCTTTTGTTCTATGAAATACCCTTTATTTTTTATCAAAAATTGAAGTTCCATGCCAAGTTAAGGGAAATTGCAAAGGTTAGAAACACATTTTTCTTACATGAATTCAGAGAATCTTGAAATTCAAGGTCACTTCTTGAGATAATCTGAATATTTCTAAAATTTTAAGCTACAAAAAATTTAAGAGAATTGAATTATAAATCAGTACATGGTGTCTAATCTTAAAGTCCATATGCGATTCATTCTGGACTCTGTGCAGGTCTCTTTGGACTTTACAAAGAGAATTTTTACCATGAGATCAGTCATGTCTTTACATTCATATACCACAGGGACATCTAAACTTCAAAAACTGACCCACACGATGGAACTGGAATAAATGTTTTTCCAGTTTGCAGTTGTAATGGAAGTGAAAAGCAGGTCATTCTGTTGAAGTCAGTTTTTAAATGTATAAGGAACTCTGTCTCAAAAATTCAGCTATTAGTAACATAAGTCCCCAAAGGGGGTCTCTCCATAGATTTCATCACAAGGCTACTGGAGGAAAGGAACTCGCCCTTCAGTGGCGCCAACTATACCTTAAGGAAATGAAAGGGGACTTTACTAACAAGAGAGGTGACATGACACCAAAAGCATTCATTCGTTCGTTTGTTCTACAAACGTGAAATCGATATTTCTTATATGGGATAGGCCATTTTTTGGAAACAAAAATCTACCAAGACATGGTTCTTGACCTAAAGAACACACAATTCCATCAGGAAGCATGAGGGGAATTCAATGAGTATAAGGGTAGGGATGGACATGGGTTTGGGTGGACTCCAGGAGTTGGTGATGGACAGGGAGGCCTGGTGTGCTGCGGTTCATGGGGTTGCAAAGAGTCGGACATGACTGAGCAACTGAACTGAACTGAAGAGTAGGGTCAAATCATTAGAATAGAGTGAAAAAAAAAATAGCAAAAATTGCTGTATTGGGCATATTAAAATTTCCAAAAGACAATTGAGTCCTTTCTATGCCATGTTCTATTCTAAATGGTTTGTATGCTTTGACTCAATTAGTCCTCTCCCTAAAGGTAGTCAGTTACCACTATAATATATAGATGAGAAAACTGGACCTCAGTAAGGTTAAGGAATTTGAGCAAGGTCACAAAATTAATGAATGGGAGAGTTAGTGTTTGAATCATAACAGTCTGCCTTAACATTGTGCTAATAATGGCTTACAACAGTGCTTGTCAGTGTGTATAACTGACAAATGATTCATATTGAGGATACATAAAGAATTCCTGAGCTTCCTGGGTGGCACTTGTGGTCAAGAGTCTGCCTGCCAGTGCAGTAGACTTAGGTTCAATCCCTGGGTTGGGACGATCACCCACTCCAGTATTCTTACCTTTAGAATTCCTTGGACAGAGGAGCCTGGCAAGGTATAGTCCATAGGGCTGCAAAGAGTTGGACACAACTGAAGCTATTTAGCGCACACACACAAGGAATTCCTACAATCTGCAAGAGGCAGACATCCCAAATGGAGAAACAGGAAAACTTTAAGACCAGAAATTTATCAGTTTAACCTAGGTCAGCAAAAGAGCATTCTACTAGATACTCAGTCTGGCAGTGTTAATTGAAATCAAGACCACATATATCCTCCAGCAAGATCATCCTATTTCTATGTACACATCTCTGAGAAACTTTCAAGTAGCTACACAAAGTTATATATTTAAGGTTGTTCACCACAGCTTTGTTGGGAAAGGCAAAAGGCTAAATCAACCTAAGTGGACATTGAAGGGAAAACATAAAAAGAAGCTATATGCCTATAAAGATTTATAGAACTCAAAAAGAAATGAACTAGGTCCACTTATATATGTATAATAAATCTGAAACATGAATTTAAAAGATAATCAAAACAGAAAATATAAGATGCACAAAGTTACTATATGTAAGATGCCTAGATACCCATATGTAAATAAAGGCATATGCAAGTGAAAGTGTGTTAGTTAAAAGAACATGTTAAATGCACAAAATGCTCAAATATCTATGAAAATCCTGAGTGATAAGCTCTCCTTAAGTACAATAAATTAATGATAGTAATGATAGTGACAGCTAATACTTATCAGTACTTTCCAGATATTACTTCCAAGAATTTTTAAAGTATTAGCTCTCAAAAGTGAGTTATGTACCACTGTTACTGTAATTTTACAAATAAGAAACCTGAGTCATAGAGAGGTAAGCATGTTTCTCCTGATCACAGGCATTTTAGATGTTGAAATGAAATTTGAATCCAGCAATCTGACTCTATAGTCAATGCTCTTGCTATATTTTTAATAGTTCTATTGCATCTCCAGACCATATGTGAGAAGTTTGAGAAAATGCTCAAAAATGAAGATAAGATTTATCAGCATCTACACAACATTTTGGAGTGGGGAAGACATGTCTGAGACTCAAGAATAAATTGTACATCCATAGGCATTTGAAAGATCATCAAGACAAAGATGGTGAACATTGACTATTCTGCTTCCATTGACTCCTCCCTACTATAAGCTGAATTCAATTGTGAAATGAGGGATTTGAGTAAAACAGAAAGGGGAGAGAAAGATAGGTCATATTTTTGAGTTTCCACCACGTGCCAATTACTGAAGTACTTTTATATATATTATCACACTGCATCTTCTGAGGCAGGTATTACCAGTCTCATTTCATAAGTACGAATGTCCAGACACAGGAAGGATAGGTGTCTTCCTACTTCCACACACTGAGGAGCTGTAGCAGGAACTCATCTAACTCCAAGGCCAGTAGTCTTCCGCATGGCATCATCTCTTTAAAAAGTTAAGTGGTCCTCCCACCTCATGATCTATTCATTCATTGTTTCTCCAGCTAGCAATGTACCAATTACTCCCATCCATTCACCTTATAGAATTAGTATCATTACCAGAGACAGCAGAATTCATGACTGTGTTCTGAACCATAAAATTGATACTTAAAATTTTCCAACACAGACACTGAGTGTCTTGGTCCTCAGACAATTTGGGGTGCCTATTTGAGGCTGGAAGAGTTTCCAGTGACATATGGAATTTCTCATTCTTTTGACAAGATTTTAAATTTCCTTTTAAATGACTGGATTTCCATTTATTCTTGTTTCTGCTTTTCCACAGGTCTAAAATTGAGCAGGTTTTTAAACAGTGACACGTAATCCAAGGCTTCACCTTCCATTTCTGTGTTCCTTCCTTTCAACCAAAAGCTGTCTTTTGAATCTGAACAAATGTGGACTTTATTTCTCTAATCTGTCTCAGCATCCAAAGCAAGTATCATTTATGATACCAGAGGGGAACAGGTGAGGAAAGGAGATGGTTGTGGCTACTTCTCCATGCTTATCAAAGCCCACTAGAGTTTCTTCCAGCTTTGAAAATGCAGCATAACCAAAAAGCAAAGGGGCTGTGAAGTCAGGAAAACCTGAGTGTGAATCCCAAATCCTCCATTTACAATCAATGTGACTTTGGCCAGATTATTCTCCAAGCTGGATTTTTACGACTTTAAAATGGACATTATACTTACCTTTGTGGGTAACTTACAGGATTCTAGAAAAGATATGCTTACAGTCAACTGGGATATACATCCTCAATGAATGGTCCTCATTGTCATAGTGTTATCATCCAGAGTTTTTAAACATAAGTTGTTATTTCCTTCTCCAGGCGGTCTTCCACACCCAGGGATCGAACCTGTGTCTCTCGCATTGGCAGGCAGATTCTTTACAACTGAACCACTTGGAAAGCCCTTAAAGGTACCTTAGGGTCATTCTGGTGACACCTGGACATTTAACAAGACAGTAAACTTAAGCCAGAGGGCCAAGTATCTTGTCTGAGGTCGCACAACCAGCTTGCAACTCAGCTGGGACTGGGGCATAATCTCTGGACTGTGTTCTATGCTGAGTTCTTTTTGACATTTCTCAGACTTTTGCAGTGTTCCTAGGCTTTCAACACCATGTTTTCCTCTGGTTTCTAACTTTTTTCACACAAGCATTTTTATTCCACCAGTGTTGGATTTTTTTTTTTTTTTTCTGGTAGCATCCACCACATGAGACCCATTTGGAATCTGAAATACATTTGGAAAACCTCAGAGTTTACTCTTTCTTGCTCTGTTTCTGTCATATATGAACATGCACATGGTATTTGGAGGTTTTAAAAAAAAGTTCTTAGGGGTTATGTTTAGCTTCTTCACCACCTTGACATCTTCATACTTTTGTGTAGTTAATTTATCATAAGCATGGTAAAGTTGAAGGAAATTTCTTCTGAGCATACAAGCAGCTGAAAAATCGTTGCAAGGAGTCACAGCAGTAATAAGACTATTGCTGAGTCTGAGTTTATTAGAAAGCAAAATAAACAGCAAGCTGCATGCCGACTTCATCTTCATTAAACAGTCATACTGGAAATGCTTACCTTGTCTACAGCCAAGATGTTATCCTTTGCAGAAGGAGGGGGAAAAAAAAGAAAAACCCAATCACTAAGCCAATATACTGGTAAGTGTTCCAAGGTTTGGGGAAAACAGTGTTATATAAAATCTTCAAATAAGTTAGCCTAAGCAGTTTGGGCTACAAATTTCCACCATCTTGGGGCAGGGCACGGTGAGGGAGGCATCTGGAGAGGAGAGTGAATTGACTGGCATGCTAGCATGCAGAGAAATGTAAATAAAAATAGAAGGGGCCTTTATGCCATTGCCATCATAGTCTGTGAGTTACTCAGCCTAATATGTTAAGAGGATTAGCACTAAAGCTGTGTGAACTTTGAAATAGCCCAATGAAGCTTATGCGCTTGCCAACTTAAATCGGTCCCAGCAAGACCTCTCTGGTCATCGGGAATTTGGCAGCCTGAGCATTTTGCTGCATCCTTCAAAGTGAGACGCAGCCCCCTGGGTGTTAGAGCAGTAGTCTCTCTTTGTGTTTAAGGTAGAGGAGAAGGCAAGGGGACTTGGGTTACCAAGGAGGTCATGATGGAAGCCAAAGTCTAAAATATTTCTTGTGGATGCTTCCCCAAATTGAATTTGTTTTAACCAAATAACTTAAAAACAAAAACACCCTCCAGGGGTTGCATCTTACTTATGGCTTAAAGTGTCAAAAGAAAAGCCTTTTATCTACCCATTAAAACTAGAGGCAGTTTCAGTGGGCAAAGAATGGATCTCCCCTATAGAAATAAAGGGGCCATGCTGTGTGGTTCACATGGAAAACAAGTCTGGAAAAGGATAGGGAAGTGTGTCGAAGTGTTACACACTCAGTCATGTCCAACTGTTTGCGACCCCATGAACTGTAGCTCACCAGGCTCCTCTGTCCATGGAATTCTCCAGGTGAGAATATTGAAGTGGGTTGCCATTTCCTTCTCCAGGGGATCTTCACAACCCAGGGATTGAACCCAGGTCTCCCACATTGCAGGTGAATTCTTCACCATCTGAGCCATCTGGGAAGCCTACAATAAAATGGCTCTTCTCCTAAGAAGCCCCTGAAACAACCATTTTTATACTCCAACCTAGTAAAAATGGAGTATTATCATTGACTACAGAGGCAGGCTGAAAAATCTTCCCATTACAAGCTGATCATCACACAGTCTGAACATGCTGAATGTCCAGGAAATAGGGGTATATGCATCTGTCTGGGCATTTCAGTGTACCCCAAGTGTGTCTGAGAATTCAAAGGCATTGTTGCAGGATCAACCTAAAACATACACTCCCAGCAAACACAGACTTAAAAAAAATTCTTTAGGGCATGTAGCCTCCAGATACAGATTTTGTGGGGCCTTTTGCCTGGGATGCCAACGGTTTTTGGAAGGAATTTACATGAAATGCATCGTTCAGGAAGCAGCTGGGAAGCCTGTTCCTATGACTCTCCTGGGTGTCCTTTGAAGCTCTTGCTTTGGCTTCAAGGATATCAAATGACGGGAACACTTCTTTGTCTCCAAGAAGGGGAAAAACCTGGGAGGGAGGCTTAAACACGTGAGCCAGTGCTATGTCATCATCATAAAAGACAGAAGCTGAGAAGAACAGTCGGTACAGCCAAAGACATTTTAGAGAATCAATAAAAGTTGCCAATAAAAAAGAAGGTTCCTGGATTCAGATGTTGTTTTCTACAAGGTGAGGGTGATCTAGATCATTTTAAGACAGAAAGCAAGAGGCGGGGGAGAAAGGCAAGTGCTACTTGATAGCTTTGCAGTGTTATCTGGAAACAAGACTGTGTTTAGATTTCATTCTGGCCCTTTGCCACGGCCAACGGGTTTGTGTAATAACTCTGTCATGTTCTCTTTCTCCCATCCTGTGTCCACTGCTATGAAGTGAATTCAAGAGGAAACCAAGAACTGGTCTGACAAAATAGAAAATCAGTTGTAGAAGCAATGAATTTTTTTAGCGGAAAATATATTGTATTTTTAACAAACCGTGACTCCTCCACTGAAGGAGATGTAATGCAAGATCAGTTGCATGGGATGAAATGCTTTTGTTCACCACAGATGTATTTTCACTTATAATTACGTCATGCAAAGAGCATTGCTGGGGCCCCATTCCAGACAGGCTGGAACACCCAGCAAGCAATATGTGTGACTGCTGTCCATGCAGTTGTTAACTCTCCTCTGGGGACTTTCTTGCAAGACTTTTTTTTTTTAATGTAAACCAAAATTAACAAAGAGATCACATGTACTCAGTATTGTTCAGGGGTTGTTGGAAGTCTGTGCAAACACTTCAAAATATAATTCTAAAAAAAAAAAAGTTATCTGGAAAATAAACACACTGCCAATTTTTGTAGCTGTTAAAATTCAACTGTCCAGATTTCCCTAGATTTGAATGAGGAGTCTACTTCTCAAGAAAGTAGGCTGACTGATCAGGCAATTCTGAGGTTCTGGCATTAGGGTGAGATATCAAATCTGTCTCTTGATTTCAGCCTCCACTCTGTTCTGGGGCTCATGACCTGACTCAAAGTGCTTAAAAGGTCCGAGACAGCCATTCTTCCCTTTAACCCAAGCTTGTAGCTTTGGCCCAGATCCAACAAGCTTCCCCGAGTTCAGCAGGAAAGTGAGGATTCCATAAGACCTTTAACTCTGAGAGACTGACCACATAAAAAAACAGTGGCTAGGCCATATATCAAAATAGAACTCTGACCCACGACCGGCAGCAGACTGCCCAGGAAACTAACCCTTTATAATCATCAGCCCTGGAAATCAGGGCTACTATAAATCAGCCTTGCAGGAAGTTAGACTGCTACCTCTAGTAACAACTGCTGCTGCTGCTACTTCTAAGTCGCTTCAGTCGTGTCCGACTCTGTGAGACCCCATAGACGGCAGCCCACCAGGCTCCGCCGTCCCTGGGATTCTCCAGGCAAGAACACTGGAGTGGGTTGCCATTTCCTTCTCTGCTAGTAACAACTAAGGAGGCCAAAAAATAACTTTTGTAATAATCATCCCCAAATGTCCAAACCTTGATTAATGCTGATAGCTTCCCCAATTTTTGACCCTGCTTCCTACTTAGGACCAAAGAGAAAACCAAATATGCACCCCTAACCAATCACGTAGGATACCCCATTTCTAGTTTACCTGTCAACAAAAGATTTTCTTTGTGATTCTCAGATTTTAGAGACTAGTCATATTGTTGTGATTTATGCACTTGGAAAGCAGAGGAAAAAATCATACATTTAGGACTCAAATAGTCAATCAGCATCCAACCAGAAACAGAAAAACACACTCCATATTTCAAACAGAGCAATGTTGAGAAATGACCCTGGTTATAGAGGAGCTGGAATTTCTGAGGCTGATGGGAAGGGTGTTGGAAGAGGGAAAAAGAGAATCTTGCTCATCTAGGATCAGGAAACCACTACTGCTCCTGGGCAGACTCTTGTGAGCCCACACAGACTGCTACTTTGATGGAACCACATTAGTCCTAAGTGGAAAAACTGGAGCTGCACTCCTTTTAGACAGCTGGCAAAGATGGCTTGGTAAACAGTTGCAGTCTTTCAATCCCGGTATGAAGCAAAAGCAAGTATGGAGCTGAGAGAAGAGATACTACCAAGGCACAGGTAAGAAATATGTTTTGGCCTAAACTGTATCGTTAGCCCAAACCAACAGTAAGATAAGTCAAGTCCACAATGTTAGATCGCCATGACCTTGAATGCCCCTATGAGGGAATGAGTGGCAGAGCTAGGCCCCTACCTCCCTGTGTCTGATGTTCTAGGCTTGGGGATGGGCTGAGTGTGGGGTGAGGAATGGCAGGGCATGGAGAGACAGTGACGTTTGCACAAATTCTGAGGCAATTAGAGGGGGGATTTATGAAGGGGAGCTATATTCCTCCTGTACATAGGAAGTTCTGACACTCCACTCCGTTTTTGCCTCACCCTAGCTCTTGAAAGACAGTTTCTACAGCTCTCTACAATAGCTATTCACAACACAGACCCTGGAAGGCGCATTCCTCCAGAGAGAACCAGGGCCAGAATTTGTAGAAGTATATTCTGGGACCACCAGCGGAAGTTGATGAGGATGCATAACAAAGAGACCTCTTCTCCCTTTTCCAGCCCATTTATTTATTTCACTCAACCGCTACTTATTGAGGGCTGACCATGTGTGCTGCCATCATTCCAAACACAGGGGATACAGCAGAGAAAAAATTCCTGCCCTCAGTTTACATCTGTCAGGGAGAAGATAGACAGTCAGGTGATTAAAAGGTGGTAGGTATCTTCATGAAAAAATAAATAAATAAATCAGAGCAGGAAAGGGGGCAAGGTAGTACAAAGGCAGACTTTGCCATTTTAATTAGGTGGATGGGATGGGCTTCGTCAAAGAGGTAACATTTGAGCAAAGTTGTCAAGACAGTGAGGAATCACATGAACACCAGGGGAAGATCAGCAGACAACACTGCAAATTTAGAGGCCTTGAGGCAAAACAAGAAAACATGATTGTGTTTAGCAAAGCGTTCAGATGGCTAGAAGAGAGAAGTGGCAGTGAGGTCAGACAGAACCAAAGTCACATCACAGAGGACCCTGAAAAGTGAATGTGTTAGTTGCTCAGTCATGTCTGACTCTCTGTGACCCCACAGACTGTAGCCCACCAGGCTTCTCTGTCCATGGAATTCTCCAGGCAAGAATCCTGGAGTGGGTAGCCATTCCCTTCTCCAGGGGAATCTTCCCAACCCGACCCAGGGACTGAAACCAGGTCTCCTGCGTTGCAGGCAGATTCTTTACCCTCTGAGCTGCCAGGGAAGCCCCCGGCAGCCATTGTAAAGATCTCTTCCTTAGAAAGAGATGACAAGGCACTGGAGGGTTTGGAGCAAAAGAGCGATGTGGTGTGATTTTGAGAGCTTCGTGGGATCTCTACGGAAGCCATGTAAACAGGCAAAGGCAGCGGTGAGGGTGGAGACAGGGAGCCCAGTTTGGGCACTTGAAACCCATGCAAGACACCTGGCAGTGGTGGTCGTGGAGATGCTGACAAGTCAGTAGTTTGTTCACATACATAGGAATTAATCAAGCCAGACAGAACTATATCTGCAAAACTTCACTGGAAGATCCATTCTAAATATATACTCTTGCTGTCAGCAGAATCACCTTTAGACCTGTGTATTATAGCAAAATTCACTATATATTTTCAGCCTCTATGCCCAAACTACATTTTGGCAGAAAATATGTTGCTCTTGGATCATAATTAATAGGACAGATAACTAATGCATTTTGCATCGAGCACCTCTCCTTTTATTTGCTTATGGTGCTTTTCCCAAATGAGGACACTTTTAACAGAAAACGACTATGATTATTTCCATTCAGCTGTATGTTTAGCTCCTACAGATGAAAATAATACATAATGACAAAAATCTACAATAAAATCAGTAATGCTTGAAAATGCCATATTTTTTAAGTACAACAGCCTCTCCACTTGACTGAAAAGTAATTGCAGGTGCACAAAACCAAATACTTACAATTCACTGACCACAGGTAAGGTGCATAAGGTTTTACAGACCCCTTGTCTTTGTCATGGAAGTAACCTCTGAAGAAAAGTGACATCCAAGTCAGTGTTGTGATACACTAAATTCATTCAGGAGCCACTTAGAAAAATGGCGGTCGATTGTCAGAGGGGACAGATAGGAAAAACAAGAATTCAGAATAGAAATAAATAATGCATGGATTAGCCAAAGCTAAGCACCATGGATTACACGGGTGGAGGCTGTGAACTTCAGTCTCCCTTGAAATTCAAGGAATGAGCTATCTCATCCGCAAGATGGTGGATGAAGGTGATCACTCCCTTCATGAAATTGTGGGTTCTACGTCATAATGACTATAAAAGGAAGCTTACCTTAAATGTCACCAATTTCTGATCACAGAGCCAACCAAAACTTTTGGTCAATTAGCAACCTCCAGGAGCTAATAACATAATTTAAAACTTAATTCCCTTGGTAAGCAAAACTACAATTGTTTTGTTAGACAGTACATTCTTTGGGAAGAACTAAATCATACCTCTTAGGATATTTTTCATGTTAGATTTAGAACTAACCTATATATGAGATATTTTAGGTATTGATAATGTATAAGAGGATTTGACATATTAGGCTGCCCTAATGCAAAGAGCCGACTCATAGGAAAAGACCCTGATGCTGGGAAAGACTGAAGGCAGGAGGAGAAGGGGGAGGCAGAGGATGAGATGGTTGGATGGCATCACCGACTCAATGGACATGAGTTTGAGCAAACTCTGGGAGACAGTGAAAGACAGGGAAGCCTGGCGTTTTGCAGTTCACAGGGTTGCAAAGAGTCAGACATAACAAATGAACAACAACAATGCAAAATAAGTCATGATTTTGATTAAAGGATTAATTTGGACATGATATTAACCAAAAATCTTATAAATTTGCATATAACATAGGGGCATTTAAGGCACTGGTCCTCAAACCTTCCCACCTTTCAGAATCCCCTGGAGAGCTTACCAGACTAGTTTCTTATTCAGTAGATCTGGAGTGGAATCTGGGAATTTGCATTTCTAACAAATTCTCAGGTGATGCAGACACTGCTGGCCCAGGGACCACACTTTGAGAAACACTGCTCTTAAGATTCACTTTATTCATAAGGTAAATTTATTATTAGACATAAATATTATTTGAGTTTGGGAAACTTTGTTAATCTAATTAAAAAGAAAGTCAATAACATTAAACTTATAAACACAGTTTAAATTATTAAAAGGTTAATGATCTAAGTCTGCAAATGGTACCAAACATTAATAATAGGTCTCAAAAAAGTACCCTTTATTGAATAAGATTTAAAAGCTGAAGTAAGCCAGAAAGAAAAACAACAATACAGTATACTAATGCATATATATGGAATTTGAAAGATGGTAACGATAACCCTATATGCGAGACAGAATAAGAGACACAGATGCATAGAACAGTCTTATGGACTCTGAGGGAGAAGGTGAGGGTGGGAAATTCTGGGAGAATAGCATTGAAACATGTATATTACCATATGTGAAACAGAACACCATTCCCTGTTCGATGCATGAGACAAATGCTCAGGACTGGGGCAATGGGATGACCCAGAGGGATGGGATGGGGAGGGAGGTGGGAGGGGGGGTCCAGGAAGGGGAACACATGCAAACCCATGGCTGATTCATGTCAATGTATGGCAAAAACTACTACAATATTGTAAAGTAATTAGCCTCCAACTAAAATAAATAAAAAAATAAAAAATAAAAAAAATAAAATAAAAAGAAAAGGAAAATTTGAAAAAAAAAAAGCTTAAGGAAAAACTCAGGTTTTACTTGAGCAACTTTATTCAACTAAATATTAATATTTAAAACAAACGTCACCCTTGAATCATCTTTTTTGTGCACAAGGCTCACTCTTGAGAGCATAAAACAAAGTCCGTCACTGACAGTCATCACTTCATTTCCCAAAGCTTCCAAGCCCATGGATGGGGAAACTTTGGCACAGAGGACAGACTAAACGTTCACCCTTTTCCTAAACCATTCCATGCCTCTTCAAGAGGCATGCCTCCTTCAGAGGTCTTACTCCTCTGCTCAGAGTCGGGGCTTGCCTTGAAGCCAGTGGACTAAACAAAGAGTCCACATCTTGATCGACTTTGCCTGCCACAGGAAGAATTTCCTGCAAACACTCTTGGAGCTTCTCTCTCGACTCCCCTGCTACCTCTCATCATCTTCATATGCTGTCAGAGGACACCACAGAAAGAAGAATGGCGTGTCAAGATCAATCTTCCTCCAGAGACACTCCTTGAAGTCATGTTGAATAGCCGAGCTTTTGGAAGCCTTTTCTTCTGAGACCAATTATCTCCTTGCTACAATGGATTCAGCCTTCACCAGCTTAGCTTCTGGCCCCAGCTGTTTTCTGCAAGGCTAGATGTATTTTGACTTACAGATGTGATCGTTTAAATTAACTAAGTATTCCATGTTTTTAAAAAGGGACATTTATTAGCCTTCAGAGAGGACTGCCCTTGGTTCACTTTCCAGGCTAAAATTGCTGTCCCTCATCTCTTTTAACTTAAAAGTATTAATACATCATAAATAAAAACACAATAGAAGCACCTAAAGCTACCATCTAGTGCAAGGGAAGAGATAAAGTTAGTGGAGGTCCTAGATTCCCATAGAAGTCCATACCCCATTTGAAGCCCAAGGCTATCGAATGCTGACTGTGTCATTGGTTAAGGCCAGATCCATGCTAAGGTACCCTTAGAGTTTAGGTATGTTTTATTTGGGCCACAAAGCAATCCCTTATTACCTTTGAATCTTAATTTTTATATCTAATCTTAAGTAAAAATTATAGAGAGCTGTTGGTTAAAAAAAAATGGTCAATTTCCTTTAGACTTCAAGACAGTGAAATACATACAACCAGTTTTAGCAAATACTCTATGTTAAAAGTCACATTGTGTTATTACAGGAGACATGGGCTAGGAAAATATTGTGTAGTGAGATACTTAAAATTCAGGCCTGACCTTGCCTAAGCTTGTTTTCTCCTTAAAAACAAACACAAGAAAGAAAACATTACCTACCTAGTGTCTGTTAGGTAGATGCCCAAAAAATCTTACCTATAATGTTTTATAACCTAAATGCCTATCAGTCAGAAAATTGTTTAATCACTTTGGTGAAATTATATGCGGTCATTAAAAACAATTTTGTAAAATGATGTAACATTTAAAATATAAAATGATTAAACTATAAGTGATATAACTAAGCCATTTGTAAAACAGTATCTAGTGAATCTAGTATCTACCAAATTATTAATAAACTATTGTGGAACTATGGCCTTTTCAAAATTATCCTTTCTACTTTATGTTTTGGAGGCATTTTCATTTCATCAATAGAGACCAAATGAACAAACTGAATAAGCAGAAATGTTTAAACTGTGAGTGAAATTGCATTAGCATATTGAACTCGATTATAAACTACCAATTCTTTGACAACTGTTATGACACATAAAGGTTGTATCTTGCACCCCCACATACATCATAATCATAATTCAGTCAGTTCAGTCGCTCAGTCGTGCCCGACTCTTTGCGACCTCATGAATTGCAGCACGCCAGGCCTCTCTGTCCATCACCAACTCCTGGAGTCTACCCAAACCCATGTCCCTCGAGTCGGTGATGCCATCCAACCATCTCATCCTCTGTCGTCCCCTTCTCTTCCTGCCCCTAATCCTACCCAGCATCAGGGTCTTTTCCAATGAGTCAACTCTTTGCATCAGGTGGCCAAAGTATTGGAGTTTCAGCTTCAACATCAGTCCTTCCAATGAACACCTAGGATTGATCTCTTTTAGGATGGATTGATTGGATTTCCTTGCAGTCCAAGGGACTCTCAAGAGTCTTCTCCAACACCACAGTTCAAAAGCATCAATTCTGCGGCGCTCAGCTTTCTTCACCGTCCAACTCTCACATCCATACATGACCACTGGAAAAACCATAGCCTTGACTAGACGGACTTTTGTTGGCAAAGTAATGTCTATGCTTTTAAACATGCTATCTAGGTTGGTCATAACCTTCCTTCCAAGGCGTAAGCGTCTTTTAATTTCATGGCTGCAATCATCATCTACAGTGATTTTGGAGCCTAAAAAAATAAAGTCTGACACTGTTTCCACTGTTTCCCCATCTATTTCCCATGAAGTGATGGGACCAGATGCCATGATCTTAGTTTTCTGAACGTTGAGCTTTAAGCCAACTTTTTCACTCTCCTCCTTCACCTTCATCAAGAGGCTCTTTAGTTCCTCTTCACTTTCTGCCATAAGGGTGGTGTCATCCGCATATCTGAGGTTATTGATATTTCTCCCAGCAATCTTGATTCCATTTTGTGTTTCTTCCAGCCCAGCGTTTCTCATGATGTACTCTGCATATAAGTTAAATAAGCAGGGTGACAATATACAGCCTTGATGTACTCCTTTTCCTATTTGGAACCAGTCTGTTGTTCCATGTCCAGTTCTAACTGTTGCTTCCTGACCTGCATACAGGTTTCTCAAGAGACAGGTCAGATGGTCTGGTATTCCCATCTCTTTCAGAATTTTCCACAGTTTATTGTGATCCACACAGTCAAAGGTTTTGGCATAGTCAATAAAGCAGAAATAGATGTTTTTCTGGAACTCTCTTGCTTTTTCAATGATCCAGCAGACATTGGCAATTTGATCTCTGGTTCCTCTGCCTTTTCTAAAACCAGCTTGAAAACTATCTAAATTATTGCTTACCTTGAAGATATTTTCAATCAACCTTTGTAGCAGATGGAGTGGCTATTATCTCATTTGACAGGTGAGAAAGTTGGCAACAGGCACACTCAGCTTCTTAATTATGAGGGTAGTATGGACACCAGTAACCTCATGGATTGTGCTCTTTGGCCACTCTGTTGATCTTGCTCAATATATACTTACGGCTGATTCGTGCTGCTGTAGAGCAGAAACCAACACAACACTGTAAAGCAATTATCCCCCAATTAAAAAGAAAAATAAACTTTAAAAAAGATTAGGGAACTTCTCATTGAACTAGGTGAGTGCCCAGGGGCCAGTTACACAGCCTCTCTGATGTGTATCTCCATCTACAAATGGGGACAGAGACATCTTCCCTCAACATCTCCCACAGTTATAGGAGACCCAAACAACATAGTGCAGGTGGAAACTTTTCAATAGGTAAATTTAAGGTATTTTCTTGTATTCTTTTTAAACAATATTAAAATCTCCAACACTAATTTGAGATAACCCCGTGCTTCACGCTGTAAGGAAGGTAAGTGTCTCCTAGCAGGTGCCCCCTAAATATTGATTCCTCTTTCTTTACTGTCCTCAAATAAGAGAATGTTACTAAAGCTGTAGTTCTATAGAATTTTGGAGTTTTCAGGGGTCATTTATTCCACCTCATCACAACATCTCTGATAATGGTATGCAGCCTCTGCCTGAGCACTTCAATTGAAAGAGAAATGCTACTTGTCTTCTTTTGGCTGATATAGACAATGGCATTCCATTTACATGTGTATTTCAGTGATCTCCAGCAGAACGGAAGTAGTAGCTATTTATTTTTTTTAATCTTAGGAGAATCATGATCAAATACTGTTTAGGAATTTATTTCATTGTTTTTTTTTTTCCTTTTCAACTTTCTTCTGCTGTGCTTGGATCTGAATGTCTAATGAGAAAGGCTCAATTTTCCTGGGTTTTCCTTGAGCACAGTTGCACAGCAGGCAAGAATTTTCATTTTTAAAATTTCATGACGTCAACATAATCCTACATCATAAAATAGGCTGAAAAAAATTGGCTTAGGGGTTAGTTGTGCATTATGGGTAGCAATTTGCAAATATTTTGCCTTGAACCTCAGAACTGGATCTGTAATGAACAGACCCCCTTGAAGCAGTGATGGGAGTGAGTCATTCTTTGAACACTCCAACTGGATACCATGGGGTAAGAAAATTTTAAGCCTTTCAAGAACTACCACACCTTGTTCAGTGGGAAAACTTCTCTTTCTGATATCTATTGAGAAACAGAACTGTGTTGAAATTTAAATACAAAAAATGTACAATTTTTCCCATCTTTACTCAGCTCAGGCATACCTAGCACCGTGACCGCTTTTTAGTCAGTGATCAAGAGTAGGATAGCAAAGACAACAAGTTCTGTGGCTCTAATCATCAACTGGCCCTAGTGTCTTATCTCGGAGGACAATAGTGGTGAGACAGCCCCAAAAATTCATCTTGCCCTCTGCCATGGCCCAAGTGTACACCAATGTCAAGTCCTCATTAATAATTATTAGGAAGTTTTCTTGTAAAGAAAAACTGCATAGCTTAGAGAATGACTTAATTGGGCTCCAACTGTTCTTTTGCAATTGTGATGGTGTTGAACTCCATCAGCTCTTCTTATTTACTCAAGCTTTAGGTCACTCATGGTAGAAGGTACCCAGCCTAAAGAATATTTTGTTCTCTTAGCTGACCCCCAGAGTAAAGGAGGATTCTGTTGCTTGGAAAGTCAGCAGTCTCTCCCAGAGTGAGAGGACTTATGCGGCTGCTAAAAAAAAATCTCATCTTCATTAGAGATCATTGGGTATCATTAGCTATGCCTGTGTGCTAAGTTGCTACAGTTATGTCCGACTCTTTGCCACTCTATGGACTGTAGCTCTCTCCAGGATATCCTCCAGACAAGAATACTGGGGTGGGTTGCCATGCCCTTTCTTCCAGGGGATCTTCCCAACCCAGGGATCGAACCCACATCTCCTGCATTGGCAGGAGGGTCTTTACCACTAGCACCACCTGGGAAGCCCCCAGCAACCCCCCAAATCCCCAAGCCCTGCTTCCTCCAAACTCTTTCCTAAGACTGGCAAAGAGGCGTTTACCCACATAGTTACACACCGAGTTTCATGGTGAGTTCTGGCTGACACAGCTATTTCCTTTTCTCAGCAGCCAGTTGAAGCCCGCCACAGTGCAAAACTAAAGGTTGCTATTGTGCTCGGAATACCGATGAGGCACCTGCATGCCATTTGTGGCTCTTGATTGCCCTGGCTGCCTCCTACTTGTTCCTGTCCTCCACAAAGGGACATGGAAGGAGGGAGGCACGGATGTGGCCAGTGAGACATATTAACACTGTTTCTATTTATTCATCATGCACTTTTACATAGATATGATTTTATAAATACTAATGCCAAGGCTGTGAGCAGAGGGCTGGGCATCTTTCAGTGATGACAAAAAGGCTGACTCAAGGGTCAGGAGAACTGTCCTGTGAGCAGTGGGGAGGTCCCGGAAAGGTTAAAGAGCTAACGGAGTTCAGCAAAGTTCCCATGCCGTATCCGTGCTCAGTTTCTTCATTTTCCTGGGCAGTTAATCAACGTAAAAGTGGATGGCTCAAAACTGTGACCCTGCCAGAGCCAGGGTGGTAAGTGAAGAAGGTGACCAGGGCAGGAGCCAAAGTTCGACAGACGCAGAGAGAGGGGGTGTTGACACAAGATGGGGAAGAGGAGTGAAGAAGCGACACTAAATGCTCAGGTCAGCAAACTCCCGCTTGCAAAAACACCTTAGAACCTCAGTACTGAATCTGTAGTGAAGAAATGCCTGCTAAGTAATGACAGGAGTGAGTCCTTTCTCAAACATCCTGTCTGGATACCATGGGGTAAGAAAACAGTTAAGCCTTATAAGAACCAAGTTTAAGCTGGTGCAATTTATACCAGAAAGGGTCAATAGTTCTAAATAAAGAACTTCTAAACGCCAAGAAGAAAAAACACCATCAGTAGAAAAAAAAAAAAAAAAAAGGAAAAGGGCCTAAACAAAATGTGACACTAGTTATAGAAAAACATGCTCAAAATCATTCATATTCAGAAAATTAATAGAAGTACCATTTCTTACATATGTTGTCTAATATTCAAAAGCATAGCAACATACACTGTGTCAATAAAACAGGTACTTTCATACCTTGCTAACAGGAATTCAAATTGGCACAATTCTTATAAAGAGGAATGTGGTAATATCATATATTCATACAGACACACACACACATCATCATCATCATCTGACCGAGTATCCCATTCCACTTTCAAAATTCTGTTCCAATGATGCACTGACAAAGAAATGGTGTCTGAAGAAATCTAGTTGTTGTGCTATCATTCACAATAGTAAAAGACTAAACACAACCTAATAACCATCAACAAAGACAGGTTGAATAAACTAAGGTTCATTCATGTTATGGAGTAAGTTTACCTTTAAAATGTAAACAATAAAATCTACAGCATTGATATGAAATTATCTCCAGCATATATTTATTTTTTAATTGAAGGATAATTGCTTTACAGAATTTTGTTGTTTTCTGTCAAACCGCAACATGAATCAGCCATAGGTATACATATATCCCCTCCCTTTTGAACCTTCCTCCATTTCCCTCCCCATCCCAACCCTCTAGGTTGATACAGAGCCCCTGTTTGAATTTCCTGAGTCATACAGCAAATTCCCATTGGCTGTCTATTTTACACATGGTAATATAAGTTTCCATGTTACTCTCTCCACACATCTCACCCTCTCCTCCCCTCTCTCCATGTCCATAAGTCTATATGTCTGTTTCTCCATCGCTGCCCTGTAAATAACTTCTTTAGTACCATTTTTCTAGATTTGTATATATGCATTAGAATATAATATTTATCTTTCTCTTTCTGACTTACTTCACTCTGTATAATAGGTTCTAGGTTCAACCACCTCATTAGAACTGACTCAAATGCATACCTTTTTATGGCTGAGTAATATTCCATTGTGTATATGTACCACTACTTCTTTATTCATTCATCTGTTGATGGACATCTAGGTTGCTTTCATGTTCTAGTGCTGCAATGAACAATGGGATACATGCGTCTTTTTCAATTTTGGTTTCCTCAGGGTATATGCCTAGGAGTGGGATTGCTGGGTCATATGGTGGTTTTATTACTAGTTTTTTAGGGAATCTCCATACCATCTTCCATAGTGGCTGTGTCAATTTACATTCCCACCAACAGTGCAAGAGTGTTCCCTTTTCTTCACACCCTCTCCAGCATTTATTGTTTGTAGACTTTTTGATGATGGCCATTCTGACCAATGTGAGGTGATACCTCATTGTAGCTTTGATTTGCATTTCTCTAATAATGAGTGATGTTGAGCATCTTTTCCTATGTTTGTTAGCCATCTGTATGTCTTCTTTGGAGAAATGTCTGTTTAGGTCTTTTTCCCACTTTTTGATTGGGTTGTTTTTCTGGTATTGAGTTGTATGAGCTGTTTGTATATTTTGGAAATTAATCCTTTGTCAGTTGTTTCATTTGATATTATTTTCTCCCATTCTGAGGGTTGTCTTTTCACCTTGCTTATAGTTTCCTTTGCTGTGCAAAAGTTTTGAAGTTTAATCAGGTCCCATTTGTTTATTTTGCTTTTATTTCCATTACTCTAGGATGTGGATCATAGAGGATCTTGCTTTATGTCATTGAGTGTTTTGCCTATGTTTTCCTCTAAGAGTTTTATAGTTTCTGTTCTCACATTTAGGTTTTTAATCCATTTTGAGTTTATCTTTGTGTATAGTGTTAGGAAGTGTTCTAATTTCATTCTTTTACATGTAGCTGTCCAGTTTTCTCAGTACCATTTACTGAAGAGGCTGTCTCTGCCCCATTGTATATTCTTGCCTCCTTTGTCAAAAATAAGGTACCCATAAGTGCATGGGTTTATTTCTGGGCTTTCTATCTTGTTCCTTGGTCTATATTTCTGTTTTTGTGCCAGTAACATACTGTCTTGATGACTGTAGCTGTGTAGTATAATCTGAAGTCAGGAAGATTGATTCCTCCAGCTCCATTCTTCTTTCTCAAGACTGCTTTGGCTATTCGGGGTCTTTACTGTTTCCATATGAATTGTGAAGTTTTTTGTTCTAGTTCTGTGAAAAATGCCATTGGTAATTTGATAGGGATCGCATTGGTAATTTGATAGGAATCATGATCCAGAATGGATAATCTGGAAGAAATGGACAGATTGTTTAAAAAGTTCAATCTTCCAAGACTGAACCAGGAAGAAACAGAAATTATGAACAACCCAATTACAAACACTGAAATTGAAGTTATGATAAAAAATCTCCAAGAAACTAAAGCCCACGACCAGATGGCTTCACAGGAGAATTCTGTGAAACATTTAGAGAAGAGCTAATGCCTATCCTTCTAAAACTCTTTCAAAAAATTGGAGAGGAAGGAACACTTCCAAACTCATTCTATGAAGCCACCATCACCCTGATACCAAAACCAGACAAAGACAATACACAAAAAAGAAAACAACAGGCCAATATCATTGATGAACACAGATGCAAAAATCCTCAACAAAATTTTAGCAAACAGAATTCAGCAACACGTCAAACAGCTCATACACCATGATCAAGTTGGGTTTATTCCAGGGATGTGAGGATTCTTCAATATATGCAAATCATTCACTGTGATACACCATATTAACAAGTTGAAAAATAAAAACCATATGATAATCTCCATAGATGCAGAAAAAGCCATTGACAAAATTCAGCACTGATTTACGATTACAAGTCTTCAAACAACGGGCACAGAAGAAACCCGCCTCAGCACAGTAAAGGCCACGCATGGAAAGCCTGCAGCAAACGTCGTTCTCAGTGATGAAAACCGGAAAGCATGTTCCCCCAAGATCAGGAGCAAGACAAGGGTGTCCACTTTCACCACTGTTATTCAACATGGTTCTGGAAGTCTGAGCTACAGCAAGCAGAGAAGGAAAAGATGTAAAAGGAATCCAGATCAGAAAAGAAGCGCAAAGCTCTCACTGTTTGCAGATGACATGATACTGTACATAAAAAACTCTAAAGAGAGTATCAGAAAATTACTAGAGCTAATCAGTGAATTTAGCAAAGCTGCAGGATACAAAAATCACTTGCATTTCTATATACTAACATTGAAAAATCAGAAAGAGAAATTAAGGAATCAATCCCATTCACCATTGCAACAAAAAGAATTAAGTATCTAGGAACAAACTTATTACCTAAGGAGACAAAAGAACTGTACACAGAGAATTATAAGACACTAATGAAAGAAATCAAAGACAACATAAACAGATGGAGAGATAGTCCATGTTCCTGGGTAGGAAGAATCAATATTGTGAAAATAACTGTACTACCAAACACAATCCAGCATGTATTTATAAGAGACAATGTCAAATGCAGAATACAGAGTATAACATCAATTTCTGTTTTATAAAGTGGGAATATGTAAATATACAAAGATATGTTTACATTCTCAAAGAGAAATAATGGACGGGTAAATCAAAAATCCAATAAAGATGGTCACCTGGACATGAACAGCATGACAGAGTTGAAAATAAGGATTTTAAAGGTACCTTGTTCTGTAGATTTGACTTTTAGGCTATTTAAATGTTTCTGTTTAACATAAAAAAAATTAAAATACTGAAAAAAGTGAGTCTGTTTATCAAACTATTGGCATACCACACTCAAAACCCAAGTAGTTTCCAGCGAAGTTTTCAACAGGATTTTGGCATCTATTTTTAGTCACATACATAAAATAACCAACAATCTAGATCTTACCCAGGACTGAGGGGTTTCTTGGCACGTAAGAATTTCAGTGCTAAACGCGGGAAAATCCTAGGCAAACCAAGACAACTGTAGCACCTTATTTTAAGATAAATAATAAAGGTAAAGAAATCTTAAGTTGAGCAATTTTATCATTATTTTGAAGTTATTTTAAATATATGTCAAAGAGTCATTATATTAATAGTATCATGAATCAAGATTCCAGCATAAAAGTACTAGTAACAAACAAAATTGAAGTAAAAACAAGAAACAAGTAAATGTGAATTGGAAGGAACTGGGGAGAATACTGAGGCAGCAGTGTTACCTTTTTAAAAATCTCTTCAAATACCCCAGAAAAAAGGACAGAGCAGCTGGGAATGCAGAACCAAAAATACAGAGAAACATTTACAACAAAATTATGTGACAAGTAGCCCCCAGATAGAAAGGTATGTGGATAACAATGCTATGAGCATCTCTGTAGGAGAAGAAAGTAGTGCGCTGCCTGCTAGACCTGAAAATAAAGGAAGCCTAAGTCTCCTCCATCTGTGGGATTTCCCAGGCAAGAATACTGGAGTGGATTGCCATTTCCTTCTCCAGGGGGTCTTCCTGACCCAGGGATGGAATCTGGGTCTCCTGTATTGAAGGCAGATTCTTTGGCTTTCCTGATGGCTCAGTGGGTAAAAAATTGATAGGTATTTACTGCAAAGTTTGACACACCAAAATAAAATTGAGATTTTGAATGCTCACAGACAATTAGGAGGTGTGCATCTGAAGAGGCTGGAGGTCTGAGGATCCAAGCTCACTTAACACAGAAAGCCCCCTTTCAGGAAAAGCCTCATCCTGAGGACAGTTGGTAACAAGTTCCAAACTTTGCAAGTCAAAATCCATGGAAGTAAAGGATAAAGGAAGATATGGATAAAGTAGGAGAGGGGAAAGAGACAGAAAACAATAGACCATATTTAAGTTTGATTTGTAAACATCTAACAAAGATAAAAAAATTAAAAAGGCAGTTTAGATTTGTGATGCTAAAAAAGCTAACCTGACCCACCCTGGCCTCCTCAAATTCAGTATATCTAGTATCTCACAGAAATGAGCAATAAACAGAACTGTATCAAATGCCACATACACACACATCAGGAGGAACACAAAAATGTCACTCCAGATTGAAAGAAGGTAAAGTCACCAAACAGATGAAAGCTACAGCTACTTCAAACAAACTAACAGAAATTTTCATATACTTTAAAATTTACATAATATCCCAAGTTAAGACGGAAAAAGTCAGATATGGGAGGAGAACTAAGGAAAGAATTAGAAATAAAAGAAAAAATCATTTCAGATATGAAGCCTGAATTACAATCCATCCAAGAGGAAACAGTAATTCTTTGTGAGAGGTAGGAGGTAAAAGCAAAGAAAATTTATAATCAAAAGAAAGCAAAGGGATAAATGTATTTGGAGGGAGGGGCAAATAGTAGATACACAAGAAGAGCCAACATGTATATAAAGTGGCTGCTACAAAGGAAATCCAATGGGACAAAGCAAATACTAAAGCTCAGAAAATTTACTACCCCACCCCCAATTATTTTTGTGAATGGGAACAATGATTATCTGGGGACAACAATCCAGAATGACACACTCTGAAATGTTAACTGGACTTTAAAGCAAAGTCTTTGGGCCCACAGGCAACAAACCAAGGGACTTACTAAAGGGAAAATCAGATAGGCAAAAAGTGCATTTTTAGTGTTAATTTTTATGCTAGTAAATAATGGAATAACAAATACACACGACTATGTATAAAACAATCAACAAGGACTTTATAGCACTTTATAGCACGTCAGTTCAGCTCAGTTCAGTCGCTCAGTCGTGTCCGATTCTTTGCGACCCCATGAATCGCATCACGCCAAGCCTCCCTGTCCATCACCAACTCCCAGAGTTTACCCAAACTCATGTCCATCAAGTCGGTGATGCCATCCAGCCATCTCATCCTCTGTCGTCCCATTCTCCTCCTGCCCCCAATCCTACCCAGCATTAGGGTATTTTCAAATGAGTCAACTCTTTGCATGAGGTAGCCAAAGTATTGGAGTTTCAGCTTCAACATCAGTCCTTCCAATGAACACCCAGGACTGATCTCCTTTAGGATGGACTGGTTGGATCTTCTTGCAGTCCAAGGGACTCTCAAGAGTCTTCTCCAATACCACAGTTCAAAGCATCAATTCTTCGGTGCTCAGCTTTCTTCACCGTCCAACTCTCACATCCATACATGACCACTGGAAAAACCATAGCCTTGACTAGACGGACTTTGTTGGCAAAGTCTCTGTGCTTTAATATGCTATCTAGGTTGGTCATAACTTTCCTTCCAAGGAGTAAGCGTCTTTTAATTTCATGGCTACAATCATCATCTGCAGTGATTTTGGAGCCTAAAAAAATAAAGTCTAACACTGTTTCCACTGTTTCCCCATCTATTTCCCATGAAGTGATGGGACCAGATGCCATGATCTTAGTTTTCTGAATGTTGAGCTTTAAGCCAACTTTTTCACTCTCCTCTTTCACTTTCATCAAGAGGCTTTTTAGTTCCTCTTCACTTTCTGCCATAAGGGTGGTGTCATCTGCATATCTGAGGTTATTGATATTTCTCCTGGTAATCTTGATTCCAGCTTGTGCTTCTTCCAGCCCAGCGTTTCTCATGATGTACTCTGCAGAAGTGAAGTCGCTCAGTCTTGTCCGACTCTTTGCGACCCCATGGACTGTAGCCTACCATGATCCTCCATTCATGGGATTTTCCAGGCAAGAGTACTGGAGTGGGTTGCTATTTCCTTCACCAGAGGATCTTCCCAACCCAGGGATCGAACCTGGGTCTCCCACACTGTACTCTGCATATAAGTTAAATAAGCAAGGTGACAATATACAGCCTTGACATACTCCTTTTCCTATTTGGAACCAATCTGTTGTTCCATGTCCAGTTCTAACTGTTGCTTCCTGACCTGCATACAGGTTTCTCAAGAGGCAGGTCAGGTGGTCTGGTATTCCCACCTCTTTCAGAATTTTCCACAGTTTATTGTGATCCACACAGTCAAAGGCTTTGGTATAGTCAATGAAGCAGAAATAGATGTTTTTCTGGTACTCTCTTGCTTTTTCAAACTATACTTAATACTTTGTAATAACCAATAAGAGAAAAGAATCTAAAAAACAATATATATATATAGATCAACAGATAGATATATGTATAAATCACTTTGCTGTACACCTGAAACTAACACAGCAGTATAAATCCCACTTTTATCAAACTATACTTTGATTAAAAATTACATTTAAATTTTTTTAATTTAAAAAACAATGGAGTAATAGTTTAAGAATGTAGAAGAAAGACAAGTGATTTCAAGATTTAATAGACAGCTGACCTGAATCTCAAGTGTAAAGGCCACAGACACCCTTCTCTAAGAAATCAGACGAGCCTAGAAAATAACCTTTAGATGACCAGCAGGACTGGAAAGACACTGACATAAGGACGAGTTTACCACCTTGGAGGCTGCAGTTGGCTTCATCATGGTCTTTATATGGGTACTTTCAGTCCCTGAGGGCCCCACTTCTAAAATAATAAATTCTTAAGCCTCTGTCTCGTTCCTTTTGTTTTCTGGGCCTACTCTTATTATCTCTGGGTAAACTCAGCATCTTGCTTTATATATCTGGAACCAATCCCTAATTTTAAAAAGATTTTTTTTTTAAAAAGTTAGAAGTATCAGTATAAACACCTTATTTTTTCCTTCAAAAAAAAAAGTCTCCCTGCTTCGCATATTGGAAAAGCCAAGAACCAATAACATCTCAGCAGCAATGGACACAAACATCACCCTGGCCTCAATGGCCCATTTGCCATGACAGGGCTCCTTTCTTACTCCAAATCTTGGAAACCTATAAAATAAGCCAGAGATACCTTGTCAGGCCAGAAAGTTCAGAGGCTACCAAAGACTAGAAAGATTACAGGGGACAATGTGAAGGAGCTCTCACTGACCAAAAGCCAGAACAGTTTGAGCAAGGAAAACAATGAATGTATTGAAGCCCATCAAATACACTTCTAAAACCCATGCCTTCAGAGTAATATTACAGATCCATGAAATTATGTTGTTAAAATTTCTAAAGAGCATTGGTCATCTTGGGAAGTTGCTGGAGCCCCAACTCACGCTGCAAGCTGATAAAAAAAAAAAATCAAAGATTTGTCTTTCTGCGCTAACTGTATTTCAAATAGTTGTTGAGAGACTGTTCTTTAAAATGCACAAGGAATTATAGACCTAGGAAACCACTGCTTCAAAACCCATAATGAAATAAATAATGGATACAGACAATGATTGTCATAAATATTAAAGCCATCAGGTAAAATGTTAATGGGTAATTTGAGAGTAGGTGAATGAGCCACAGCAACCTGAACCAATGAAGTCATCTTGGCATCATCGAAAGAACCACCAACCAGACTCAGGTGCCTGTGTTCGAACAGAGCAGGAAGGACACAGCACCACTGGTGGAGCATTCTTATCCAGACAAAAACCTAGTGTGAATAAGCATTCTCTAGACTGTACTACTACCTTACAGGAAATGTGGAAGATAAACAATCTAAAGGACACCGAAAGAAAACATTCTTGAATCTCAAATAGGGTCTTTCTACTTGAAAAAAAAAATGAACCAGTTTTCTCGAACAAATCAAAGGAATGAAAAGGAAACTAGGGTAATAATAGTGGGACATAAAAGACAAAGTGTGAAATCTAAAAAACAAATTAACAAACAAAACAGAAGCAAGAGTTAGAGATACAGAGAACAAACAGGTGGTTGCTGGACAGGAGTGGGTAGGAAAAGGAGAGAAATAGATGAGGGAGATTGCAAGGCATCAACTTCCAGTTGTAAAACTGAAGTGAGTCACAGGTATAAAATGTACAGTGTGGGAAACAATCAATAATAATGTAACCTCTTTGTATCATGACAGTAACAACTATACTTATCATGCATTTTGAAATGTAAACACTGAATCACTATATTGTGTAACAGAAAATGTTATATGGTTCTGTTGTAGATAAATTATAACTCAAAAACAAACTCATAGAAAAAGAGATCAGATTTAGGGTTACCAGAGGCAGGAGGTGGAGGGAGGGGGATGGAGGAAGGACATCAAAAGGTACAAACTTCCAGCCATAAGATAGCTAAGTACTAGGGGTGTAATGTACAAAATGATAAATATAATCCATGCTACTCATGTACAGTCAAAGCTATGGTTTCTTCAGTAGTCATGTATGGATGTGAGAAGTGGACCATAAAGAAGGCTGAGCACCAAAGAATTGACGCTTTTGAACTGTGGTGCTGGAGAAGACTCTTGAGAGTCCCTTGGACTGCAAGATCAAACCAGTCAATCCTAAAGGAAAATAATACTGAATATTCATTGAAAGGACTGATGCTGAAGCTCCAACACTTTGGCCATCTGATGCGAAGAGCTGACTCATTGGAAAAGACCCTGATGCTGGGAAAGATTGAAGGCAGGAGGAGAAGGGGATGACAGAGGACGAGATGGTTGAATGGCATCACTGACTCAATGGACATGAGTTTGAACAAGTTCTGGGAGATGGTGAAGGACAGGGAAGCCTGGTGTGCTGCAGTCCATGGAGCCATAAAGAGTCGGACACGACTGAACAACTGTACAACAACTGAACAACTGTATGCTATATATGAAAGTTGTTAAAACAATAATTCCTAGGAGTTCTCACCACAAGGAAATTTTTTTCTATTTCTTTGATTTTGTGTCTATGAGATAATGGATGTTCACTAAACTTGTGATAATCATTTCATAGTCAGATCATTATGCTATACACCTTAAACTTATACAGTGATATATATGTCAACTCTATCTCAATATACAGCAGCTGACTTCATTTTTTGGGGCTCCAAAATCAGTGCAGATGTTGACTGTAGCCATGAAATTAAAAGACGCTTACTCCTTGGAAGGAAAGTTATGACCAACCTAGAGAGCATATTAAAAAAGCAGAGACATTACATTGTCAACAAAGGTCCATCTAGTCAAGGCTATGGTTTTTCCAATAGTCATGTATGGATATGAGAGTTGGACTATAAAGAAAGCTGAATGCTGAAGAATTGATGCTTTTGAACTGTGGTGTTGGAGAAGACTCTTGAGAGTCCCTTGGACTGCAAGAAGATCCAACCAGTCCATCCTAAAGGAGATCAATCCTGGGTGTTCATTGGAAGGACTGATGTTGAAGCTGAAATTCCAAGACTTTGATCACCTGATGCGAAGAGCTGACTCATCTGAAAAGACCTTGATGCTGGGAAAGATTGAGGGCAGGAAGGGGGAGAAGGGGACGACCGAGGATGAGATGGTTGGACGGCATCATCGACTCAATGGACACAAGTTTGGGTAAATTCCGGCAGTTGGTGATGAAATGAACAGGGAGGCCTGGTGTGCTGCGGTTCATGGGGTCACAAAGAGTCAGACATGACTGAGCAACTGAACTGAACTGATCTCAATAAAACTAGGAAAAAACATAACTGTAAGATTTGGATCTTGCTTCAAATATACTAAGACTATAAAGACATACTTGAGAAAATTGGGGAGTTTGTCTATCTCTACCAATGGGCCAAGGGTTTCACATTTTTTTTGGCTTTCCCCCTTAGGAAATACAAGAGACTGGTTTCCGACATGTGATATGGACTAGAATTTTATTTGTCGCAGAATACTGAAAATCTTCATCCTTGTGGATTTTAATCAGCTATAGTTATCCAACATCTTTGAATATTTTCCTTATATTTTATTAACTTTCCACATTTAAAAACCCTCTTGAGGCAGAAAAGACTCATCTCTCTAGATTCCTAAGCAGTGCAGATTCTAACAAGGAGTCATACACATGCCTTAAACTTGGAAATGACAGCCCGGCAGAAGTGGCTGTGAGAAGAGGACCAACTATTCTAGCACACATGGTTGCAGAGCCTAGGAGCAAGGATAGTGGTGGAGCTTCCCACATCCCATGTACAAGATTATAGGTGATAAATGGCAGTGATGCCCTATGGTGGGCTAGGCATTCTACTTGGGTAGTTTCAGATTCTAGCTCTCTGGACCCCCTTGAAATTCTTTTCTGCTGCAAGTGAATAGTGTGATTCTAGTGTGTGCAATGAAGACCCCTGAGTCTCATCCATCCAGAGCCTCTTTGCTATGTCCCTGGGCCAGAGGATGACTGCAGCCATGGGACTTAGCAGACACTAGTTTTCTGAGCAAAGAATTTTTTTTAACAAATCAGAAGAGCTAAAAGTGGGTGTTCAAGTATGGGCTAGGCCTTCAAAGGACTCAGATTAATGCAATTACCTCATTTCTAGTCCCCCATCTTATGCAGGCCTCAAGGTTCATTCTCCTATAGTTATCTGGGCATTAAAATCTCAATCTCCAGCCCCTCAATAGGATTTACGATGTTCTACTTGATTCTCTACTCTAGGGGTCAACAAACAACGGCCTGCTGTTTCTTCAAATAAAGTTTTCTGGCTACACAGTCAGACTCATTCATTTATGAATTGTCTCTGACCACTTTTGAGATAGAATGATAGAATTGAGTAGCTACAACAGAGACCAGAATGGACCAGAAGGCCTGAAATACTTACTCTCTGGCCCTTCATAGAATATGTTTGCCAATCTCTCCTCTACTAGATTAGGATGGCATTATCTTTGAATTTCATCTTTATTTCTGACACCAGGTGATTTTTCTTCTTGTTTCAAGATTGAGAGAGGGATTTTAATTTTACTGTTCTTTCTTTGATGGGAGACAGTTCTCACCAGTTTAGTGTACCACACTGTTGAGAGCTCCTTGTATAATATGCACAAACCCAAACTGCAGGAGGAGGAAAGAAATTTCATGATGTCATAGAAAAGGGGGAGGAATCCAGGAATAATAAGAACAGTGAGTCAACTTAAAATGTACTAACATGTAATGTACATACTGGCACCTTGTTTTAATAGCACAGCTCCAATACTTTAGCTACCTGATGTGAAAAGCCAGCTCATTAGAAAAGACCCTGATGCTGGGAAAGAATGAAGGCAGGAGGAGAAGGGGATGGTAGAGGACGAGGTGGTTGGATGGCATCACCAACTCAATGGACATGAGTTTGAGCAAATTCTTAAAGATTGTGAAGGACAGGGAAGCTTGACGTGCTGCAGTCCATGGGGTCACAAAGAGTCATACAGGACTGAGAGACTGAACAACAACAATAATCACTTTACTTCTTTCCTATAAAGATCTTAAAGCTACTTAAAAAAACTCTGAAAGTATGTTCCAACTTTCTTTCCATTCAAAGTTATCAATTAAGAGGCACAGATAGCTGTCCAAGCCTATTCTGGATGAATATTCATCTATTTGTCAATTCTCTGGTCAACAGAGAGACAGCACAGCATAAAGTTTAGGCAGAACAAGAAGAGGTGACTCGGGAATTCAAGCCTATGTAACTCTTCTACTTAATCCCTGTGAACTGCGAGGAGTTAGGTGAATTCTCCAGTCTCTGTTCTCTACCTATAAAAAGGGATTCACAGTAACAGTGTCCTTGTGAATTTGTTGTAAAAAATGAAATTGACTCAAGTAAAACATTTAGCTTAGTGTCTGTTCCATAGTGATAGTTTGATAAATACTAGCTGCTGTTATTACTATCATCAATATTATTTGATAACTGAAGTTTATGCAAAACAAAAATGTATAATGGACATGAATTTTACCCTGCAATACTGGATGTAAAAAAAAAAAAAGTTACTTTCCTCTGTTTCCTTAAATCAAATTTAATACGTTCAGAATGAACGTTTCATCCCACTATGATGGCAATAATCCTTTGTTATTATTGAGCCCCACCACCAATCTGAGACTTCATCACATTTCTTGTGGTGCATATGGAATTGAGAACATCTTCAGAAAGCCTAACTTTTCTTAATCTGCCCTCCTTAACTCACCAGTTCTTGAAAAACAGCTGCTCCATAACTTCTGTGCAAATTTCCCTCAACCTCCCAGCATGCAGTGTTAGTGACCAGTTCCTACCTTCACCACAGTCCTTATTACAGTGTCTACCACTGCTTCTTAGGACACTTCATGTGGAAGCTGAGTGATGGGGTGCTGTTCTCAGCTACTCCTGGAACCAACAAACCCCTTCACTCTTCTCAGTATATGAGGGAATACCCTAAATCTTTTGGGAATTTTCCATCAGCTTCCATTGTCCTTCTGCTAAAACAATCTCATAATCCCACCCAGTGGCCCTTTATCTGTTTAATAAATTTATTTTAATTGAAGGATAATTATAATATTGTGATGGTTTTTGCCATACTTCAACATGAATCGGCCATAGGCATACATGTGTCCCTTCCCTCCTAAACCCCCCTCCCACACTTCACTCCCCACCCCATCCCTCCAGGTTGTCATGGAGCACCGACTTTGGGTTCCCCGTGTCATACATCAAACTCCTACTGCCTATCTATTTTACATATGGTTACGTATAAGTTTCAGAGCTATTCTCGCAAATCATCTCACCCTCTCCTTCCATCGAGGAGGAGAGAGTGTTCTTTATGTCTGTGTCTCCTTCGCTGCCCTGAATGTAAGATTGTCAGTACCACCTTTCTAGATTCCATATATATGCTTTAATATACTGTATTTGTCTTTCTCTTTCTGACTTACTTTAGACACCCTGGTCCTTCTTATCCCCAAGAGTTGTGTGGAGCCTGGGATACTGGAAGGAGGTATTTTTCCCCTTCTAATTAACCAGTTACACTAGAGATTAAGTAATAAGCAAGTGATGAGACTATGGTAAGGGAGGAAAACAGAGCTGGGCAGAGGGGGGATGAGATAGGGGTGGGGGTGGTTAAGAGGGCAAATAGCCACCAGGGTACCTCTGGTAGAAAGAACACACAGCTTTCTTGAGTCCATCCCACACAAACACTTTATAACCTATTTTCCTTTTTTTTCCACCTTGGTAAAATATTAAAAGAAAAACTAGGCACAAAATTCTTAAGTAGAAATAATGAACTGACCTACTCTTACTTCATCTTGCTTCTCCTGCTTTAATCATACAAATAGGAAAGAGATATTCAACATCACTCCCAATATATGCCACTGCAGCTCTGCCAAGAAGAAGGTTCCATTACATCAGCAAGGAAACCCAATGGAGGAACTAACTTTCTCAAAGTGAAATTGTTAGTCATTCAGTCATGTCTGATTCTTTGTGACCCCATGGACTGTAGCCCACCTGGGATTCTCCAGGCAAGAATACTGGAGTGGGTTCCCATTTCCTCCTCCAGGGAATATTCCTGACCCAGCAGTCAAACCTGGGTCTCCTGCATTGCAGGCAGATTCTTTATCCTCTGAGTCACCAGGGAAGCTCACCAACTCTCCCAGGGAATGGGAACTCAGAAAAAAATATCCAGAGCTCAGCATATGAGGCTACTTTTGGAAGATTCAACTGTTCAGTTCAGTTCAGTCACTCAGTCGTGTCTGACTCTTTGCAACCCCATGGACTGCAGCACACGAGGCCTCCCCGTCCATCACTAACTCCTGGAGTTTATTTAGACACACGTCCATTGAGTCGGTGATGCCATCCAACCATCTCATCCTCTGTCATTCCCTTCTCCTGCCTTCAACCTTTCCCAGCATCACAGTCTTTTCAAATAAGTCAGTTCTTTGCATCAGGTGGCCAAAGTATTGGAGTTTCAGCTTCAGCATCAGTTCTTCCAATGAATATTCAGGGCTGATTTCCTTTAGGATGGACTGGTTGGATCTCCTCGCAGTCCAAGGACTCTCAAGAGTCTTCTCCAACACCATAGGTCAAAAGCATCAATTCTTCAGCATTCAGCTTTCTTTATAGTCCAACTTTCACATCCACACACGATTACTGGAAAAACCATAGCTTTGACTAGATGGACCTTTGTTGGCAAAGTAATGTCTCTGCTTTTTAATATGCTGTCTAGGTTGGTCATAGCTTTTCTTCCAAGGAGCATCTTTTAATTTCATGACTTCAGTCACCATCTGCAGTGATTCTAGAGCCTAAAAAAATAAAGTCTGCCACTGTTTCCACTGTTGCCCCATGTATTTGCCATGAAGTGATGGGACCAGATGCCATGATCTTAGTTTTCTGAATGTTGAGTATTAAGCCAACTGTTTCACTCTTCTCTTCCACTTTCATCAAGAGTCTCTTTAGTTTCTTTGCTTCAACTGTAGTAGCTGACAAACTTCATGAGTGTAGCAACATTTGGGACAGGCAGCTGAGACAAGAAGAGAAAGAGCATAGCTGATCCCATGTCCCCCGACCAAGCCTGTTCATGGTCATATATGGAGACTCCTGGGTATATTACAGTGGGGAGTAGGACAAGTCCCAGTTAAATGTGAGCTGTATGTCACTGCATAACAAAAGTACCCACCTCATAGGCATTTCATGATTTAACATGAACTCACTTTGTGAGCTTCAAAGCACCAGTAAGATTTAAGGTATTTCTAGTATCAATAGGTTACAGCCAATATTATCACCCCAAGTGTCCCAGACTTTGAGGAAAAATGCTAAGGATTTCTTTCAGAAACATGGTCTTTGTAATATAAGCTCCTAAATGCACTGAGGTTCCAAGATGCTTTGAAAAATACAAGTTTTGTTCCAACTTTATCTGCAAGGCTAGTATTACACCATTGTAGGAAAAAGTCCTCTTTTCTTGAAAGCCGCTAATGATGACAGGGATGAAGAAAAGCACATGCCAGATTACACTCATTATTCTTCTCACTTCCAAACTTGCTTCTCTCCAGTGTACCCTCTATCAGTACATCCCAAACTAGTGACTGGGGCATCATCTCTGACTTCTCTCTCCCTTATCCTTGACATCCAATTAACCATTCAGACGTCTTCATTGTTCCTTGAATCCATGCACTCTCCCAGCCCTAATAATATTGCCTTAATTTAGGCCACTCTGCTTTCTTCCTTAGAATACTTCAACAGCTAAGAAGTCTTCAATTCTAAATATCATTACACAGCACATGTGGCTTTACCTAATTGGCCCCTGCTTATTGCCTTCAGTTTATTTATGTCAGCACCCTCACATTATATTCTGCACACCCTTTGAATCTCTTGCAGAACAATGAAAGTGCCATGCTTTCTCACCTTCAAGTCATCTCCTGCACACTTTTTTTTTTTGGTTTCTGACCACCCTTTCTTCAACTTCCTAACACCTTCTAAGTTTTAACTTCTAGCACTTACTTTAGATGTCATCTCTTCAGAGCATCATTTCCTGACTCTCCTAGCTCTTAATTTTACTATGCCTACTCGAGCTTTTACTTTCACCACCAGCCACATCAACAACTGAGCATCATTTCTACCTTGGCTCAGCCTCTTCATTATTTTTGGAGCTCATTCTTCACCCTTCCCCAGTAGCATATTGAACACCTACCGACCTGGAGGCTCATCTTCTGGTGTCATACCTTTCTACCTTTTCATACTGTTCATGGGGTTCTTGAGGCAAGAATACTGGGGTGATTTGCCATTCCTTTCTCCAGTGGACCACGCTTTGTCAGGACTCTCCATCACTACCCATCGATCTCAGGTGGCCCTGCTAGGCATGGGTCCTAGCTTCACTGAGCTGCACAAGGCTGTGACCATCAACTCAATGGACATGAGTTTGAGCAAACCCTGGAAGATGGTGAAGGACAGGGAAGCCTGGAGTGCTATAGTCCATGGGGTCATAAAGAGTCTGACACAACTTGGTGACTGAACAGCAACCAACCCAGCTTATCACTGAAAACGCAGTTGTCCTTGGCTGTTTACAGACCAAACTAGACCATCAGGTCTCCAAGCATGAACTATACACCCCTAGGGATACCTGAGACTCAGTGTCCACAACATCAAAACTATTTTCAAATAGCAGAAATACTTAGACTTTCTTTGCCTTTCTGTGTTGACATGTGCACCAATGTTGCAAACACAATGGTAGATTAAATATGATGGGATCTTAGCTCAAATCAAAACAGTGGCTCCCAACTTGACTAGAAGCCATAAATTTTCCACTGCCACATACTCACTGTAAAAACAGTGGCTACTGCACTTACAAATCCTCTGTTGGAAGAGTAACAATTATTTCAAATAAATTTCTGCTGTTATGTGCACATCTTTTCCACAGTCTCTGTAGTGAAAGGAGAAGCAAGCACAAAGCACTTCTGCTGTACACCAACAGATGATAGTTGTCTCAAGGAAAAGCACTTGTACATAGTTTACCAGTGGAACTTTTTTTTTTAATAGAATTTCACTTTCCCATGAAAGAATGATTGAAAAACTAACTATTCAGACTTGGGTATTTGGTAGACATTTTATGAAAAATGAACAAAGTCAGTCTCTCAGTTCAAGGAAGAAAACTGACATTTATTATTAAGAAGATTCAAGCTTTCAAGTGAAAATTAGAATTTGAAAAACATGCCACTATCGCCTTGAGAGTTTCCCAATACTTCAAGATTTTTCTGATAAGATCAGTGACACTGACAAATATAACTTTTTGATAAGATATGATGAAACATTAGATTAGCATTTAGAAAACCTGCATAACTAAATAGGCCAATACTTTCCAAATGACCACTGACAAAATATCCATTCAAAGTATAACATAGAGCAATGGACTTCAACCTAACAAAGTATGAAAAGCTAACTTACGTGGTTTCAAAATCCACTTTGCAACTAACATTTAGGGATCTATCATTTGCAGCATCGGAGAAGGCAATGGCACCCCACTCCAGTACTCTTGCCTGGAAAATCCCATGGACGGAGGAGCCTGGTAGGCTACAGTCCATGGGGTCGCTAAGAGTCAGACATGACTGAGCGACTTCACTTTCACTTTTCCCTTTCATGCACTGGAGAAGGAAATGGCAATCCACTCCAGTATTCTTGCCTAGAGAATCTCAGGGACGGCGGAGCCTGGTGGACGGCCGTCTATGGGGTTGCACAGAGTCGGACACGACTGAAGCGACTTAGCAGCAGCAGCAGCATTTGCTGCATTTTGGTATAGCATCAAAGAAGAATATCTACAATTATCTGAAAAGCAATTAAAATCCTCATCCTTTCCCAGCTACTTATCTTCTTACACTCAAGCCAAAATAACATCTCACAACAAATTGAATACAAAAACAGGTAGGGAAATTCAGCCGCCTTCTATTAAGCTAGGCATTAACAATGCATTTGAAAAAATGGTGAACAATGTCATTCTTCTCACACAATTTACCTTTATGTCAAAAACTATTTTTTCATTAAGACATTAAGACATTATTTTTTCATTATTTATATTAACATAGTGTGAGTTAGTGTTATCTTCAAATGAGTATTTAAACATGCCTCAGTTTTCCTTTCCAATATGGGAGATATCAATACATATAGTCAACATCAGTTCAGTTCAGTCACTCAGTCGTGTCTGACTCTTTGTGACCCCATGAACCGCAGCACGCCAGGCCTCCCTGCCCATCACTAATTCCCTAAGTTCACCCAAACCCATGTCCATCAAGTCAGTGATGCCATCCAGCCATCTAATCCTCTGTCGTCCCCTTCTCCTCCTGCCCTCAATCTTTCCCAGCATCAGGGTCTTTTCAAATGAGTTAGCTCTTTCCATCAGGTGACCAAAGTATTGGAGTTTCAGCTTCAACATCAGTCCTTCCAATGAACACCCAGGACTGATCTCCTTTAGGATGGACTGGTTGGGATCTCCTTGCAGTCCAAGGGACTCTCAAGAGTCTTCTCCAACACCACAGTCCAAAAGCATCAATTCTTCAGCATTCAGCTTTCTGTATAGTACAACTCTCACATCCATACATGACCACTGGAAAAACCATAGCCTTGACTAGACAGACCTTTGTTGGCATTGTAATGTCTCTGATTTTTAATATGCTGTCTAGTTTGGTCATAACTTTCCTTCCAAAGAGTAAGTGTCTTTTAATTTCATGGCTATAATCACCATCTACAGTGATTTTGGAGCCCAGAAAAATAAAGTCAGCCACTGTTTCCCCATCTATCTGCCATGAAGTGATGGGACCGGATGCCATGATCTTAGTTTTCTGAATGTTGAGCTTTAAGCCAACTTTTTTACTCTCCACTTTCACTTTCATCAAGAGGCTTTTTAGCTCTTCTTCACTTTCTGCCATAAGGGTGGTGTCATCTGCATATCTGAGGTTATTGATATTTCTCCTGGTAATCTTGATTCCAGCTTGTGCTTCCTCCAGCCCAGCGTTTCTCATGATATACTCTGCATATAAGTTAAATAACAGGGTGACAATATACAGCCTTGACGTACTCCTTTTCCTATTTGGAACCAGTCTGTTGTTCCATGTCCAGTTCTAACTGTTGCTTCCTGACCTGCATACAGGTTTCTCAAGAGACAGGTCAGATGGTCTGGTATTCCCGTCTCTTTCAGAATTTTCCACAGTTTATTGTGATCCACACAGTCAAAGGCTTTGGCATAGTCAATGAAGCAGAAATAGATGTTTTTCAGGTACTCTCTTGCTTTTTCGATGATCCAGCAGATGTTGGCAATTTCATCTCTGGTTCCTCTGCCTTTTCTAAAACCAGCTTGAACATCTGGAAGTTCTTGGTTCATGTATTGCTGAAAATAAGTTATTTGAGGTCCTCAGTAAATTTTCAGAGGCCAGATCCTGAGCGACTTTGAGATCTCTCCCTCTAGGCCACAATCTCTGTGTCACAGAGCCTCATTATGTTGACTCTCATATCCCAGCTCCTAGCCCCAGTACCAAGCCCAAAGAAAGCATTAAATAAATATATTTCGAAGAGATGAAATACAGATGGCTCCCTGCTCAGTTGGAAGGAAATGTGAAATTCAGAAGGTTTGTCACTTCATCACAGGACTCTCCAAGGAAACAGACACACCTGAATCCACAATGGTCAGTCCTCTTCTACCCTGCTGAATTCAGACCTGCCCAGGGATTTACCTCCAGTTCTGAGATGACGAACTCAAGAGTGGCAGGAGATGCTGGAGAGGTTTTACAAGAGCCACAAAGAAGATTCCGAGTTAGTATCAAACCAAAGTGAAAGTTAGATTATTCTGTTTATAAGATGGACTGTAGAGAAGAAACCTAATAATGCTTGTCACATGATGAGTTCTACAAAGCACGCTGGCCAACCTCTCTTTGTTTTCCTGGAAGCAGGAACAAGAGGAGGCAGTTTAACCTGAAGCCTAGGGAAACTGGAAGCAAAGAGAACTTGGTGGTGTTGAGGGTTAGTTATTAAGCATTAGAATGGGCTTGTTAGGGATGCCACGCAGGTTTGGGTTAACTGAAGAACTCTTCTTCTGAAGGGACAGGAGCAGAATACTATGCTGATCGACTCAATTGATTGTGTTAATTCCAACAAACAGGTAGAGCTACAATACTTAGAAAAATACAGTTTCAATTAAAATTCCAAGAAATATATAAACCGTCATAAAAGTATTTCCATTTATATCTCTTAATAATGTTATGGTTTACTCTGAACAGATAAAAGTATAAAGGGCCTAAAAATGAAATTCACAGTATTAATCAAGTTTCTGCCTGCTGTGGGTTGGACTGTGTCCCCTACCCTCAACCAACCCCATATTCACACAGTGAAGTCCTAACTCCAGGATCTCAGGATGTGACCTTATTTGGAAATATGGTCACTGTGGATGTGAGGATGGGCTCACATTGGAGTAGGGGCCCACCTTACTCCAGTGTGACTGAAATCCTTAGAAAAAGGGGACATTTGGTGACAGAGAAGTACAGAAAGAAGACAGTGTGAACATACAGGGAGCATACTACGTGAAGGTAAAGGCAGAGACTGGGGATGCTGCTTCTGCAAGCCAATGACTTTCAAGCACGGACAGTAAACCACCAGAAGGAAGGGGTGAGGCACATAAGAGATTCATCCCGTGGCCCTCTGAAGGAACCAACCCTGCTGATGCCAGATTTCCAGCAGCTGGCCTCCAAAATGGACACCCAAACTGACAATAAAGGACTATGTTTAAGCCCCTAAGTTTGGGATACATTGTAATGGCAGCCCCAGCAAATATGCTGCCTCTGGCTGCGAAGAGATTCTTAGCTTAATGGGTGACAGGAGTCAACAAGTAAGTACATCCAGGTTATAAATGATGTCCGGGGTAAGACAGAGAGAGCCATTCTCAGGTGGGCACCAGTCTATAGTTTTCTTGATACAAAGAGTCTGGGGACAGGAATATGATACACAAGGGGCTCACCAACCCCTACCCCTCTCATCCTCTAAAGTCACCATGCTCAATCAGAGCCACACTTCTCACCCCTAAGAATCGTGCTCCTTAAAATGCAGCTGACCTGTGTTCAAAGGTTCTCCTACCCAGTGAGGAGCTCCAGCAGCACAGATTATGGCAGTGTGTTAATATACAGTTACACAAAAGTACAGTCAGCTTTAAGCTCATGGTCTATGCAACTTAGGCTTCCCTGGTGGCTCAGACAGTGGCAAGTCTGCCTGCAATGCATCAGACCCAAGTTCAATCTTTGGGTTGGGAAGATCCCCTGGAGAAGAGAATGGCAACAACTCTAATATTCTTGCCCTGAGAATCCCATGGACAGAGGAGCCTAAAGGGCTACAGTCCATGAGGCCACAAAGAGTCGGACACAACTGAACAACTAACACACACATGCAACTTAATGTTTAAAAAATAATGGTGATGACTGGGAATGGCAGTGAGAATTATGGGGACTCACACTGTATATCTACACTTGTGTATGCATCCATTTTTCACTGTTTGTCAAGCCCCCTAAAGCACAGTACAGCCAACGTTAGTACTTGAATGAGTCAAAAATGATGTCAAAGCACATAGGGGGAAAAATGAGAACACTGGTCTTAATTAACAGTCAAGTTGGCTGATTGAAAATTCAATTCAGTGATACAAGTTTTCATTCAGTCTCTAGAATGTGCACCTGATATTTTTTTACCTTTTATATTTCCCTTAGTGATGTATATTCAAGCCTCCAGCGCCCGACCAAATCTCCCCATCTTTTACTTCTTATTCCCACTCCATAAAAAAGAAAGTAAATATCTCACTACCTTCCGTGTGAGGAAGCTGCCTACATGCTAATTAGCTGCAACCATGATCATGTTTAACTTGATTCCTTTTATCCTTCCAGTATTTAAATTTTGTTTCTATTTTCAAACTCAGCATCTTGGAATTGTTTCTGTCAAGTTGTGCCTGAGCAGAAAGCAGATCCTTGGGAGATCGGAGAAGAGCAAGGAATTGAGAAGGGTGTTGGCTCATGGTTGTGCAAAGACTGAGCGGATGATCTCATTATCCCAGTTTCTGGTCCACTGGTCTGTGCAATGAGTGAGCTCCAGGTTACTCTCCGGTCTGAGGCATTGGCTGGGCTTCACGCTCCACCCCTTCAGCTGTTGAGCTCACCTCTACATCTGAGACATTCCTTAATCTACTGAGAAAGATGTGCAGGTTGGGAGTATTTTTTAAGTATAGCAAGCCACATTGTATTTATCTGTTCTCTAATAACTAATTCATTAGTCAAGTCCAAGGAAAAGTTTTCCGATCCCAAAGGGTCAAATTTCTCTACATCAATCTGTACTGTAATTATGGATTGTTTATCCAGATCTCATCTCCCTGGCAGCTTGTAGCTACGACGGCCATAGCTAGCAAATGAGATCACCCACAAGGTGATTTGTCATTATCACAGGTTAGTTCTCTATGTGTTTTAACACAGACTCTCCACAATAACCATCTTTGTTATAATGCTGGGTCATGGAAGACTTAGGAATTTGTACTTTTGGGTGGGAAGTCATCTGGTTGTTTACAGTTTCCCCCCCAAAAACACAGCCCACAAACACACAAGTATTAAAGGGACAAATGATAATGAAAAAACTAAATCAGAAAGGTCAACTCTTATTTGGTTAAAGACAGAAAAGGGTAATAACTGCCCAAAAGTAAAAGGCTTCCCTCGTGGCTCAGACGGTAAAGAATCTGCCTTCAATGCAGGAGACCCGGGTTCCATCCCTGGGTCAGGAAGATCCCCTGGAGAAGAGAATGGCCACCCACTCCAGTATTCTTGCCTAGAGAATTCCATGAACAGAGGAGCCTGGCAGGCTACAGTCCATGGGTTAGCAAAGAGTCGGACACTACTAAGCAACTAACATACACGCAAAAGTAAAAGCATTCCTATATTGATGTTACAGATGCAGCTTCATTGGTTACAATGAGCTTCTGACTATCAGTCTGTCCCCATGAAGGGGAGGAGGGGAAAAACCCATCACTGGGGCAGAGACAACTGCCTTAGTCCTGAAGAACCCTGCAAGGAATGTTTTGTATATAGTTTCCCTCCAGTTTCCTGCTAAGAAAATGTAACTGTACTGCCCTCTAATGGCTATCACCTTGCAGGTTTAAGGTTACCAGAATTGAGCTGCAGAACCACCTTCCTGCAAAGGATGTCACCGAAGAAACATTGCAGAAGATAGATTCTAAACCAAACCCACGTCATCTTTTCCAAAGGAATCACCATTTTGAACCAGCACTAGAATCATCATTGTCCTGCATTAGTGTTTGACTTGAGAAATTATGGAGTTCTCAGAAGCCAACACTATACACCCTTTCGTTGATAGATAGTGAAGTACTAAAGGATCCTACTTTAGACTGTAGTACAATATATTCTCATTGAAAACAAAGATATTTATCAGGAAGGAAGCAATACCTGAAGTTTGTGGCAGTGCCCTTTAAGTGCACTGATTATCACAGTCATGTAAAAGTGAAAGTGTTAGTCGTGCAGTTATGTCCAACTCTTTATGACCCCATGGACTGTAGCCTGCCAGGCTCCTCGGTCCAGGTCCATGGAATTCTCCAGGCAAGTATACTGGAGTTGGTAGCCATTCCCTTCTCCAGGGCATCTTCCCCACCCAGGAATTAAACTCGAGTCTCCTGCATTGCAGGAGGATTCTTTACCATCTGATGAAGTGAAAGTCGCTCAGTTGTGTTCAACTCTTTGCGATCCCATGGACCATACAGTCCATGGAATTCTCCAGGCCAGAATACTGGAGTGGGTAGCCTTCTCTTCTCCAGGGGATCTTCCCAACTCAGGGGTCGAACCCAAGTCTCCTGCAATGCATGCAGATTCTTTACCAGCTGAGCCACCAGAGAAGCCCAGGAATACTGGTGTGGGTAGCCTTTCTCTTCTCCAGTGGATCTTCCCAACCCAGGAATCGAACTGCATTGCAGGCGGCCCAGGAGTCTCCTGCATTGCAGGCAGAGTCTTTACCAACTGAGCTATCAGGGAAGCCCCTTATCATCTGATGTCAGACTGTAAATAAATATATCTGTGTCTTTAAAAAAGTATATAAACATATTATAATAAACATATTAACAAATGGGGAAAAAAGTGTAAATTCATTAACCCAAGTTTCTCAATCTGTTTTGATAATTCCCTTTATGTCAGATTACTCATTGCCACTTACATATTGTCAAAAGTTCAAATCAGAACCCTCATCCAAGTTTCAGTGCCTGAGCTTCCAGATTTCTTATTTTCAGGTATGTGCTTCAGCCATAAAGGAACCATACAGATATGTTTGGCACAGTCTTCAGCCGGGGCCCGACCTTCCATCACCCCTTAAGTTCGACCAAGAAAATAATCTGCTCATAATTACACACGAGGGAGAAGAGGAAGGCTTCTTCCGCACAGCCTGGGGAAGACCTGCATCTAAACTAGCTGATCAAGTCACATAAATATTAATAACACTGTTTAGAGTGGCATGGCCACGCCTCAGTCAGAGCAGCTTCTATAGCCCAGCTGCTAGTTGCTGTGCCTGAGATCCATTTATAAATAATTGAAGTATTTAGTGTGAAATTACTACTCTGTATCTGAAAGAGATCATTGTGCCAGTGCCCATCAGATGGGGAATCCCAAATTAGTGTTAGGTTGAAGAAGATGGGGCAGGCCCTATTGTGAGTGTGTGTGTGTGTGTGTGTGTGTGCGTGCGCGCGTGCGCATGCATGCACACCCTATTGCGGGGGTGTATGAGTGTATGTGTCTACATGTGCACACATGCCTATAATCAGCACATCAGCAATCTCCCGTAACAGAAAAGGAGAGAAGAATGTGGCTTAAATTGTTCCTTCATCTCCTCCAAGTGAATGTCTAGGTCAAAGCATCAGCTTTGACCTGAAGCTCATGAATTTTCTTCTGCTGGAAAAACTGGATTGTAGTAAAATAAAAAGAAAGTTGAGAAAGGGAAAACCAAAATGTCAGGGTGTGATAGCATTGCTACCAAGGCATCACCAAAGTCTGATTCAAATAGCTAAAAAAAAATTCAACTCACACACGTAAACAGAATTCTCAATAACATTATTCTTATAGATAAAAAGGAGAGAAAACTGTGCAGATAGCAGGAAAGGGGGAAGAAAGCGTTAGAATTCTAGCATTCTAGAAATAATGGTTTCAAGGTGTTAGGGAGAGCAGGGGGAATCAGCATGGAAAACTTTTTTACATAGCTTTTTTTTTTGCTTTAATACTTTTAGTTTAGGATGCAAGAGGCAGCAGTCTGTATATGGTTGACAAGTGCCAAATCCAGATGGAGTGAGTTTTCATTTTATAAACTGCAAACTATCCTCACTCTTATCTCTTTCAAACAGATTACATTAATTTTGCAGAGAAATTTGAGTCAATTTATTAACAAATAACTCCTTACACAGGTTTTTTGAAGATGTGGATGAACCTAGTTTGAAGAGTTTGGTACAAGAGATTTTTTTTAAATTAAGTATTACGTTTCACTAAATGTAAAAATTCTAAAATTTCCTGATAGCTCATTCTTCAAAGTAAGGAAATACTGCTTCCAAAGCACACATGTTTTGCCAGCAGTTATTTACTGAGAATCTTCCCTGTTTAGAGTATGGTGCTAGATAGGCAAGGAGGAGGTTCAAAAATTTATGAAGCAGAGTCTTTGCCCCCAAAGACTCTATGTAGCTTATAGAGATGTTCCAGCAGAATAAATCCATGTTCCTACATTGATTTTTTGGATCATATCTATTTCAAAAGATTTCTAGACAACTCTCCCCTACAGAGTCCACTGAATTCTTATTGAATCATAAATATAAGAGATGCAATAGAAACTTTTGCTCTGTGATATTCCTATACAAGAGAGAGAAACCACCAATGACAAAGGCTGAACTCACAACTCCAGCTGGTTTATACTAAAGATTGTTGTTGAGTAGCTAAGTCGTGTCCGTGCTGTTGTGACCCCATGGACTGTAGCCCGCCAGGCTCCTCTGTCCAGGGGATTTCCCAGGCAAGAATACTGTAGTGGGTTGCAATTTCCTTCTCCAGGGCATCTTCCCTACCCAGGGATCAAACCTACACCTCATGCATTGGCAGGCAGATTCTTTACCACTGTGCCACCAGGGAAGCCCATACTAAAGATCACATGTGATCAACTTGGAAGGACTCAAGAAATTCTAAGAAGGAGGAGACAGACTTCAGTTGTTCCATTTAACCTCAAGAGCCCAGGTTGTCAAAGGAGAGACTTCTCACTGGACTAGGACCCAAGATCAGGGTAAATGAGAAGGATGGCCATGACATGTTGCTGGTTTATACAAAAGGCTGTATTACCTGAAGCCACTAAAATAAGCTGGTGTTGAGACAGCTGCTATAATTGAAGCAGATCTCATTTGTATCCTCAGCTCATATACTCATCTTTGACTACAATCACTGAGCTAAACATTTGTGCTACCCAGGCTCTCAGTCAGCGTGTGCCTAGCTGATACGTTTCTAGGTTTCTGCACATCCTTGTGTCCAGTGGAAAACCATGGGGGTGGCACACCGACTCTTTTAAATTCAGCTTCCCTTAGGAATACGAGCTGCATCTTTGGTGTCATAATGTGGGAGGTGAGGGTGTCAGATCCTCACAGGCAGCTGTTCTGTACTTAGATCAGTGTTATATCTGTCAAGGTTGTTGGCACTGGGGAGAGAGAGAGAGATCTGGAAAATGATAGGCAGCAAAAGCCAGGCAAGAGAGAAGCTATTTTCTATCCACTGTTTCATTTATTTCTTCCATTCATCCTGGATGTTGCCCTGGGATCCTCTATTAAGGTGTTTCCTAGCCATTGGCTTTTTTATTTCACCCCTTATTTCCGGAACCTTGCTCTGAGATTCTCCATGAATCTTGGCATCTTTTAATGCCATAGAGATCACAACATAGCACATCAAGATGATTTCAGTGGAACTGCTGCCACAGGGGTGGACAGAGCCAAGTGCTTTAGTATGTGGAACCCAGCTACCCCATCACCCCAACCCTTCCTTCTCTTTTTGTTGTTGCTGTTGTTCAGTTGCCCAGTCATGTCTGACTCTTTGCGATCCCATGGACTGCAGCACACCAGGCCTCTCTTCTTATACATTTACTCAAATGATAACCTTAAAGAAAATGGAACCAGATTTGAGAATGGAAAACCTGGAGAGATCTAATGTCACCTCTGTTCTTGGGCTCTTATAGGTTAGACAAGAGAATGCCCTGTCACACAAAGGTATGAAAATGATTAAACTACAAAATGCCACCCCACTGATTTCATCAATAGGACCAGTCATCTTCTTTTTTTCTTTATATGACACTGGCTGAGGAGAGAAGAATTCCAAGGTAAAGGATTATCATTCTGGTCTTGGGGAGGTGAGCAATTGAAATGTCATTGAAGCATTTCCATGTGAGTCCTACAAATATCCATGTCCCTTTGAACATGGCCACAGCTTGTGAGGAACTGATGGTGAATGCCTGTCTGGACAACAACTCCAGAAAGGATAATGAGCCATGTGCCATCAAATCTGGGGCCAGTGTTTTTTCTCAAATTTCCTTCCTACTCATCTGACATTCATGTTTTTCATCTATCTGACTTTCCACTACCCTGTGATATCTCTGAGAACAGGAAGTACACCTTATCTATCTTTACAGATCTAGCACTCTGTGTCATACCTGGAACACAGTAGCTTTTAAGTGTTCACTGAATTGAATTAATTCCAAATTTCCTGTATTAGATCCTTGCTCCAAGTCATAGGCTTATGCTAGTCAACATAACGGAGAAGGCAATGGCAGCCCACTCCAGTACTCTTGCCTGGGAAATCCCATGAACGGAGCAGCCTGGTGGGATGCAGTCCATGGGGTTGCTAAGAGTCAGACCCGACTGAGCGACTTCACTTTCACTTTTCCCTTTCATGCATTGGAGAAGGAAATGGCAACCCACTCCAGTGTTCTTGCCTGGAGAATCCCAGGGACACAGGAGCCTGGTGGGCTGCCGTCTATGGGGTCGCACAGAGTTGGACACGACTGAAGTGACTTAGCAGCAGCAGACAACATAAATCTAAGATTTGCTCCTTTACTGAAAAACAGTGAAATATTCCAAGTACTGTTGGTCTAAGAGAAATTTTCATGTATAAATATAGACATATGAAAAAATAAAGCAAAAGGAGTAGTTTTAGTTCTGTTAGAAAGCAGCTTTAAACCCTCAAATAAAAGATTAAGCCTACATAATAAATAATCAGACTTTAATTTTTATGTTGCCTGATATTTATACCATTGAATTAGCAACTTTAAAGATAACATGCTAAGAGTCTTGAAGATATTTTTGTAGTGTTTTTTTCTAAGTTAAAAAGGAAGATCTACATTTGGGGAAAATATCATTCTGGAAAAAAAGGACATTTTGAATTATCCATTTGGTCTCATGATGTGTAGCTGCCATAAACCTTAGCTCTGAAATTCATTAAGAGCATTACATTACATACCAAGAGGGAGTGACAGTCCCTTTGAAAAAAATGAGATTATCTTAATGTATATAAACTTAGCATCAAAAACATCCTAATAAAATATAAAGTCTTGAAAAATAGGCTAGATATACATGTTTGTTATGAATATACTGTGATAGGCAATAAGGATCTCTCTAAAACCCTTCAATAATAAAATGTATAGAACAAAAAAAATCCTTTGAAATTAAGTAAGCTATTGCCTTTGAAAATAATTTATGAACATCAAAGCATGAGTAATCTATATATATTATCAGCATATCATTAGTGGTTAAAATTTATGAGCAATATTTGTATTTTTTTAAGTTGGTTGTTAGCTATGCAAAAAACCAACTGGGCAAACATAAATTAATTTTCTGAACCTCAATTTCCTCATCTGTAATAAAAATGATATCAATCTGTAAGAATTTGTATGTTACAAACAAGATTATCAACATATCAGAAAATATTAAAGTCTTTATTATATATAAGTTCTGCTTATTCACCCATCATTGAAATAGTTATTTGTACAATTTCAAAACCTTTAAGAGCAAGAGAAAAATTCTATACCTGTTAAAGAAAACACAGAGAATCTTTCATAATATACAGCATCAATGAAAAATTAGTTTACAAGAAATCAATGTTCTTCCTTTATATCTTTTCCATACTGACATTAATTTAAATGCCACAACAATGTGGCAGAAGAGTGAACTTCCAGAAAACAGAGTTCTAAAAAAACCAAGAGGGTAGGAAACAGAACTAAATAACCAGGCTAACACAAAGGGAAGAAGGAGGTGATAACATTTTTCTTTCTGTATACCAAATAGCTACAGTGAAATGTCGAGACAAATTGAAGCTTTGCTAATTTGAATAGACTGTCCATGAACCAAAGCCTCTTTTTTGTCCATTTGTACATCAAAAAACAATCAATTTAGTTTAAATCTTCTCCTTAAAATACACTGATATATTGAAATAAAGCAATAAATATGTCAGTTCAATAATCCTAATAATGGGAGAAACAAAGAAGTAATGACAGTGTTTCTGGCTTCAGCGAGACTGTAGACTTTCTAAGGGGTAGCCTGGAACTGAGAGAGCAACAAATGGGAAAATTAGAGTCTCAGCCCACCAAACCTACAATAAAAGAATCATGTTGGCTTAGTCCATACTTTTATTCAGTTTTTATATGCACCAAACAAAAGATAAAGAGGACAGTGAGGTTGGTCTTGACTGTTTGTCATGACTGATATTTACCTAATTTGTACTCTTTGAAAGTGAAAGTCGCTGAGTCGTATCTGACTCTGCCAGACCCCACAGACTATACAGTCCATGGAATTCTCCACGTCAGAATACTGGAGTGGGTAGCATTTCCCTTCTCCATGGCATCATCCCAACCCAGGGATCGAGCCCAGGTCTCCCGCATTGTAGGCGGATTCTTTCCCAACTGAGCTATCAGGGAAACACCCAAAAAGGAATATAAAATCTAATTCAACAAGCATTTATTTAATACCTGCTATATGCAGGGCACTGTGCTAGGTTTAACAAATTTATTTTCCTTATCTTTCCTTATATGTTTATACCTTCTAACCTTTTAAAATGCCTGTAGTTCAGACTAACTTAAAATCTAATCTGTCTTCACTTGCAACGTGGGGCTTAGAAACTCAGTTGATTAAGTCCAAATTGAGAAGCAATAGAATTTTAAAACAGCTTCTAACGTGCAAAAGAAACAGGTTTTGCAGCCCAGACCATTTAAGAGCAATTTTTTTTAGTTACATAAAGAGACATTTTCAGGCCTATAATTGCTCCAAATTTATCTGCTAAAGAGTCATTATGATCCATTTTTTAACCCCTCTCTGACATCAAGAACTAATGCTGTAATTGAACTGTGTCATCATTGATCTCAATTCTAAATCATTAGAAGAGCTGGTTTCTGTTTCACTGCAATTGCACCATTTTCCTTTTAATCACTCCAGTGCCTGCAGATATGCAGTATAACCAAGAAAGAGCTGTTTAAAGCCCAGCTAGATGTTGTGTATGGATGTGAGAGTTGGACCATAAAGATGGCTCAGTGCCAAATAATTTATGTTTTCAAACAGTGGTGCTGGAGAAGACCCTTGAGAGTCCCATGGACAGCAAAGAGATCAAATCAGTCAATCTTAAAGGAAATCAATCCTGTTAGAAGGACTGATGCTGAAGCTGAAGCTCCAATACTTTGGCCACCTAATGTAAAGAGTTGACTCATTGGAAAAGACCCTGATGCCGGGAAAGATTGAAGGCAAAACAAGGGGGAGGCGTAGGATGAGATGGTTGGATAGCATTATTGACTCAATGGACATGAATTTGAGCAAACTCTGGGAAATAGTGGAGAACAGAGGAGCTTCATGTGCTGCAGTCCTTGGGATCACAAAGAGTCAGACATGAATTATTGATTGAACAACAAGATGTTGTGAGGGGCTTCCCAGGTGATCCCTGGATCAGGAAAGTCAGGAAGATCCCCTGCAGAAGGAAATGACAACCCACTCCAGTATTCTTGCCTGGGAAATCCCGTGGACAGAGAAGACTGGAGGGCTACAGTCGATGGGGGTCACAAAGAGTCAGACATGACTTAGCAACTAAGTACGCACGTAAATGTTGTGAATGAATACCTTATCTGGAAGACTATTATGTGCCATTTTCACACATTTAAAGTAAGGATACAAATGCAGATATCTCTATTTTTAAAGCTCATTATCCCATATTTTTCCATTTTGCCTGAAAGGTCTTTTATAGTAGCTTAATTTAGTTTGCTTACTTGTATTTATAACAGAGATAAGAGAATCAAAGAATTTTAGATCTTCAAATTAGCTGATGCTAAATACACCTAACTTTTATTCTTAAGGGACATGAAATCCACAAGAAAAAAATACATAAAGAAAATGTATAGAGCAATTGTGTTTGAGCCTTGAAATTACAGCTATGCATTGAAACAGCTCAAATACACTAACAATGGTTAGAATTTTGTGCTAAATCTTCACTTCATCCTGATCTCAATATGATGGGGGTGGAAAAAGGAGTATCTAATTCAGTGAATATTAAAATGATCAAATTGTTGGATTTTACTGCTCAATTTAGGAAGGTTTATATTACTTTTGTGTGGCAGAAGTATATGTCCTGTTGTCCTAACATCTATATAACTTTGTCCTTAAATCTGAAAAATAAGATTTTTTAACTCAGAAGCTGGTAAAGTACCAATCTCGTACCTCCTCCTATCATAAAAATAATTTCATGGAAAAGTTAAATTTGGTTCCCAACCAGGGATTTGGCAATGCACAGAGCAGAGGGGACTGTCAGGAACACTGACTTCTGACCTCATCTTCACAGTTACTGACCTGTGCTTCACACTTCCTCTTTCTAAACTTCAATGTCTTTATTGTAAAAGAGGGGGTTGAAATAAAATGTAGTCTGAGTCCCTTCTGACTCTAAGACTAAGAAATAAAAAGCTACACAGCATCATCAATAGTCAGCTAGGAATGAATGTAGTATCAATGATAAAGCTCAACAGTAGTTCAGAGTAATAAAGACAGATTTTATTCAATAGTGACTATTGCATTAGAGAAGAGAATGTTGTGTAATCTGAGCTCAATCCCACTGAAACACAAAAGGCAGGAAACTTTTTCAATGCTGGAGTGTACTAAAGGAAAGACATCAAAAGGCATTAAGGGGTTAAAGGGTAGGTCCATGGAGTAGGCTAATGGATACTTATACCGAAGAGAAACAAACATCTCATCTCTATGCCAGGGGGTAAAATGGTGCAAGATGGAGCAAGGAGCCCACCAAGGTCTGGTTCTTGTCTTACTTTGAAGCCTAGAAACTGAGAGTGAGAGTTCTTTCTCTGGATGTTTTCATTACAAAGACTTCTCCCAGATCTTTGAGGAGTAAATTTTAGGTGATAGACGAGTTTCATCTCAAAGGTCAGAGAAAGGATTTCTAACTGCAAGCTTTTTAGCAACACATTTTAACACATTATTGATCAGAGAATTTTTGCAGAAATTACCTTCTATGACTGGCAATTTGTTATGTAAGTGAATACTGAAACATCTCTGGGCAATAGCATTTGGGAAAGAAAAGACATATTAATATATCTCTGGTCAGTAATGAGTTAAGTGGGGCCTGGAGTTATCCTAGTGACATGGTCTGAAGTAGCTAGAAGCCATGCTAGAGTTCAGACAAAGTGAAAGCCTTGTTAGGAGCAATGGACCAGTTCAGGACACTAATAACCATATGGTGTCTTGAAGGAGACTAAAGCTCAGATGAGAATATACTGTAGCACTGAACCATTTTTTGTTGGTTGTGCTTGGTCTTTGTTGCTACACACAGGCTTTTTCTTGTTGCAGTGAGCGGGGGCTACTCTTTTTTGTATGCACAAGCTTCTCATTGCAGTGGCTTCTTTTGTTGTAGAGCACAGGCTCTAGGCACACAGTCTTCAGTAGATGAAGCATGTGGGCTCAGCAGTTAGGGCACACAGGCTTAGTTGCTGCATAGCATATGGAATCTTCCTGGACCAGGGATCGAACCACTGTCACCTTCACTGGCAGGCAGATTCCTATCCACTCTACAAGTCCTGAATCAATTTTTAGAAGGTACAAAAAGTCTATTTATGTAACATTTTTTCAGTTCTACCATACACATGGGCTCAGAAAAAAAAAAATGGTTGGTCCCAAATATCTTAGCCAGTGGCTCCATCTAATCTTATCATAGCACTGTCTTGAGTCATTTAAATAAGCATTTAAGAGAAATGTAGCTATACATAACAGCTGAATGTTGAACCCGTTTTAATACTCTTTACCCCCAGAAAAATGGGTCAAATATGACCATCAGAAAGGCCATAGTGGAGAATGACAAGCCCTTTGATTTTTATCAAAAACCACAGTTCTTCATATTTTCATATCACATTTTCTAAAATAAGAGATTTCAAACTGAAAGATCTTGAGAAGGCATTTCTCTGAAGTCCTATTTAGCTTTCATAAAAAATTTAAATGTGAGTTTTTGTAAATGCAAATGAAAATATTAAAGGTGCTCGATACATTCACAGAATAGATTGATATTTTTTTCATGTGATAATGTTAATATGCTGTGCCCTCTCTAGTGGTACCATAATTAAACCTGTTGGCATTTCCATTTTAAACCTAGTCATAAAAAATCCCTCTGAGCAATAATGTGCCATTCTGAGACTTGAACCAGCAGTTTTCCACTGTTTAGGAACAATATTTGAGAAAGTTTTAGCAGGGGGTCAAGTTCTCATAAAGTAAAATATTTAGCAGAATTTTTTTCTTTACTTCACCCCAGATGCTTGTTTGCCCTTTGTAAACTATTTCCAGTCTAATGTGTGATAGTTATAAACAGGACAGGCACATTGCATGAGAAAAGCATTGAGGCTCCAGTTGAGAAAATGTAGTTTATTATATATTGCATCAAGTTTTGTTAGACCCAGAGTTTAAATAATTTGAGAGGATAATGTTTAAGAAAAAGATAAAATAGAAAATAAAAGCTTAACTGTAAATCAACTATACATCAATAAAATGAATTTTTTAAAAGTGAGAAATGGAAAGAATGAGAAAACTTATCAAAAACTAAAAGAATGGCTGACAAATACCACAATATCATAAAATCCAGAAAGATCACAAGATACACCTAAATTATCAGTTTCACCCATACAATTTTTGCTACATATTTTGACTGCATACTCTGATCGTCTCCTCATATGACAAAGATTTTATAATATCAAGTATTATGACGAGAATTTAGTCTTTCCCTCAGATAAGCAAATTTTCTATAAATATGCATGTGTATGTGGCATGCATGGATGCTCAGTCATGTCTGACTCTTTGTGACCCACCAGGCTCTTCTGTTCATGGAATTTCCCAGGCAAGAATACTGGAGTGGGTTGCCATTTCCTTCTCCAGGGGATCTTCCCAACCCAGGGATCAGACCTACATCTCCTGCAGCTCCTGCATTGGCAGACGAATTCTTTACCACTGAGCCACCTGGGAAGTCCCTTCTATAAAAGGCCAGATAGTAGGTATTTTAGACTTCATACCACACACTCTCCATCACAGGATTCAACTCGGTCATAGCATAACACCAGTGACAGATGATACATACATGAATGGGCATGACTGTTTGAATGCAACAGCTTTGGACTCTGAATTGTTAATTTTATGTAACTTTTGCAGGTCATGAAATATTTTCCCCAGTTATCTACAAATATAAAAATCATTATTAGGTCATGGGCCATAGAAAACAGCCCATAGTTTGCCACCTCTGTTCTACTCCAGTTGATAATAATTTATTATTGATAATTTTTGAAAGCTATTTTCAGCTTCTCAAATTATTATTAATAATATGTATATTTTATGGTGGACTTCCCTGGTGGCTCAGATAGTAAAGCATCTACTGCAATGCAGGAGAGCCATGTTCAATCCCTGGGTTGGAAAGATTCCCCTAGAGAAGAGAAATGGCTACACACTCCAGTATTCTTGCCTGGAGTACGTTATGGACAGAGAAGCCTAGCAGGCTACAGTCCATGGGGTCACAAAGAGTCAGACACAACTGGGCAACTAACACATACTCACCCCCTCATTATGATAGTTGTCAACTTCGAAAAAATTCCTTTTACATGTGAGCATTTTGAGTTTTTTCTGCTGTGACTAGTTTTAATTTTAACTTAACCACTTTGTCATTGATAACTTCAGTGCAAAGACATCATATCAGCTTTGTTATTACTAGTATTTTAAATTAAATCAAGAAATTTCTAATATTTTCCCAAAGGGTTCAGATGTCATTCATTCATACGACTTAATGCAAGAACCTATTCACCACTTCTATCAGAAATTTATCACTTCCTCTTAACTATTCTTTACTATGCTCTGAAAAACTTTTGGTTGTAATTATATGCTCAATGTTAGCATAATTTCTATTGACTTTATCACTCACTTTTCATCACTTTGGTTCACATTCATGCATTTTTTAATCTGAAATTACTCTCAGTTCTTTAATAAGTAACTTGAAGATGACAAAAGGGATTCATCAAATACATCTAACACAGGTCTAATTTCTCATGTTTTACTAAAACATCCCAAAATATCTTTTCAAATTGCTTAGTACCTTTTTGTGTTAGGACACTTGGTCAGTTGGCACACTGGGCAGTAGGAGTATTCCAGGAAGCCACTGCAAAGCCAGGACAGTTAGCACTCACGCAACTGTACTACACAGAAATGAAAACCACGCTAACATGTCCCACTAGACTCAACACAATCTATTCTTAACTCAGTTATACCTTGCTGCTAAGTTGCTTCAGTCGTGTTCGACTCTGCGACCCCATAGATGGCAGCCCACCAGGCTCCGCCGTCCCTCCGATTCTCCAGGCAAGAACACTGGAGTGGGTTGCCATTTCCTTCTCCAATGCATGAAAGCGAAAAGTGAAAGTGAAGTTGCTCAGTCATGTCTGACTCTCAGCGACCCCCTGGACTGCAGCCCACCAGGCCCCTCCGTCCATGGGATTTTCCAGGCAAGAGTACTGGAGTAGGGTGCCATTGCCTTCCTAGGTATCAAAATGTCTGCAGCCACCGGATACCACTCAATGTGAGGTGTAAGAGCTAATCGAAAGGAAAGAGATTGGAAAAGACAAAAAATTATACCAACTCAGTAACCATGCTAAGACCCAGTAGGGCCCCTATGCTGGTCTTGGAAGGTGTTTGCACACCTGAAGCCTATCTTCATTAGTCTTTGGGTCAATCCCCCTCTTACCTTCCCCCGGAAGATGTGTCATGCAGCTAGGCAGTCCCCTGAAACACTATCAACCACATTCTCTTGACCATTCTATTCCACAGATAGCCAAAGTTGAACGTTAAACAAACAATATTCAGGAGGGAGCTAATGAGAGCACATGTATTCCACTTACAAATTACATAAAAAGTATTTTAAAAAAAACACAAAGTACAGTAAACACTCAATGGTTTAGAAAAAGAACAAATTAGAAAAGTCATCCATTGAGGTTTGAATGTGATGTGTATGCTTAGGACATTTCATTTGACAAAGCTTAGTAGAAAATTTTATATTACAGTCACATATCATAATTACTGATTCTAATTATGTGATTGCACATATATATATATTTACTCCAGGTACTACAACAAATATACTGTAATTAAAGAGCATAACAAATAAAAGACTAAATTTTCAAAGGAAAACAAGAAATTTCACAAAGCCTTTTGCATAGTTAAAAAATTTGAAAAGGTCAATTACAAGCTTACAAAAGCAGTCTATTCTGATTTGAAAGATAATTGCAATCAGCTCACTCCCTTTCTCTACTGTACTAGACATAGACACTCTTTTCAAGAGCTTCAGGGGAAGCTCAGGTACATCTTATATAGCTTGGAAAGCAACCACATTCCTAGAGATCTGCACACAATTCCCCTTGTGTAAACAGCCATTTGAGGGTTAATTAATCTGCAGCTCAGACCTTTGCCCTTTTTTCTTGCATTTCTTTTAGCCTTAGGGTCCTTGTAATACTTTGTGGCCTTAAACCCACAAGCTTTTGAGAGTCTATTGCTTTCCTAACATAAACCTAATAGCTTTTTTTTCAGTATTGTGGTAATTCATGTAAAGGATAATTAGCTCCAAGAAATTACTATTTTTTAAGATACTATAGGAAAATTATAGGTACACCCAAGTGTATTTTCCATACTATTAAATACTATATTTAATTTTAAAATAACATTAAGAAGTCTGCCTGCATTGAAAAAAACAAATACAAGACATTAGACAAAAATACCAAAAACAGTTTAGAATAAAGTATTACTCATACTATAGAGAAAATACTTCATTATTTTGTCAGTCTCTGGTTTCTCTAAATTACAAGCTAACCTATGGCATTTAAAATATCACTTTTTAAGCACTATACACAGTATAATAATTAAACTATCTCCACCTTCCTTAAGCCTTTATCAAACATCCTTATCAGGGTATATTTCTACTCTATAGCAGTTAATATCAATAGTAAGATTGTGACTTCACGGAGATCAAAATAATATTTTCATGATTATATACTCCAGATTTGTTAATTTCTAAGAGCTAATTTCTATGAGTAATTCTCTTACTAAGTAACAGATGATTTACAAACATAATAGAGCTTTGAGGAGTATGTGTGGAGAAAATGCTTAATTAAGCCATGGTGTGAATTCTGACATCTTTCTTCATGGTTCATAGAATACTCTTTTGCTGACACGTATCTTCAACAATGTGGTCAACTGAAAAATTTTATTATCCCAATATTAAAAACAGCATTACAGAGTCACAATATGATAAGAAACAAAAATTATTTTATTTTTAAAATAAATGTTATCTTACTCACTAAGCCAAAATGATCTAGTAGCACCAAAAAAAATTGCACTAAAATATATCGGAGAAGGCAATGGCACCCTACTCCAGTACTCTTGCCTGGAAAATCCCATGGACGGAGGAGCCTGGTAGGCTGCAGTCCATGGGGTCACGAAGAGTCGGACACGACTGAGCGACTTCACTTTCGCTTTTCACTTTCATGCATTGGAGAAAGAAATGGCAACCCACTCCAGTGTTCTTGCCTGGAGAATCCCAGGGATGGGGGAGCCTGGTGGGCTGCCGTCTATGGGGTCACACAGAGTCGGACATGACTGAAGTGACTTAACAGCATACCACTCACAAAATATGCTGGATTTGTGATGGATAAAAACAACTTTGAATCCAAGAAGCTCCATTTTAGTTGAGAGTAGGCTTGGGACACAGACATGTTGCTTCAGGGGCTCTGAAGCAATTCACCTATTGCTTCATGATACTATCAACACCAGCACTTTGTGTATTATAATTTTCCTCCCAGAGGATGTACTAAAACTATGGACTTACTAGGTAGGACCCCAAAGAGTATCAAAGAGAACTTAGGCTAAATAATTTATTTTCTTCTTCATTTTCCCACATTTATATAAGCCATGCAATTCTACCCATGAAAGCATTAATGGAAATCACTAACATGACATCAGAATTCAAGTTTCTAATTCACAAGTGGTTAAATCTAAAATGTTATTAATTAGGAGGACTAAACCACTAACATATAGTGTTAGTCACTCAGTTTTGTCTGACTCTCTGCGACCCGTGGACTGGAGCCCACCAGGTTCCTCTATGCGTGCATGGAATTCTCCAAGCAAGAATACAAGAGTGGGTAGCCATTCCCTTCTACAGGGGAACATATATCGACTGTGATTCAACTCTTTAGCAATTTAGGTATTTCTTTATATTCTAATAGTCCATGTCAGGTTTTCAGGCACAGTATGCATATGTGGTCCATTCCCAACTTCTACACTGCTTATAACAATTGCAATGCAGACTGGTAAGTGTTTTCAGTAAGTTTTATTAGCCAAGAAACTGTGTTATAACCAAATTTAAACAGGGTGTGCTGTAAATCAGATATTCTCACAACATATTCTCACCAACTTCTCACTAAGGGACCTTTATATGTTTGAAAGAGAAGCAGTATTCAGACAAAATTTTGTGATTCATAAATTCAGTTTGGTCTCAGAATCAGAGCTATTCAGATGGGAGCCAACTATTCTGCCAATATAGTATTTGCTATTCAGATATTTTTCCAGTATTTTTTCCAGTATTTTTCCAGCAGTCATGTATGGATGAGTGTTGGACAATAAAGAAAGCTGAGTGCTGAAGAACTGATGCTTTTGAAGTGTGGTGTTGGGACTCTTGCGAGTCCCTTGGACAGCAAGGAGATCAAACCAGTCAATCCTAAAGGAAATCAGTCCTGAATATTCATTGCAAAGACTGATGCTGAAGCTCCAATACTTTGGCCACCTGATGCGAAGAATTGACTCATTGGAAAAAACCCTGATGCTGGGAAAGATTGAAGGCAGGAGAAGAAGGGGATGAGATGGATGGATGGCATCACTGACTCAATGGACATAAGTCTGAGCAAGCCCTGGGAGTGGGTGATGAACAGGGAAGCCTGGCGTGCTGCAGTCTCAAAGAGTTGGACACGACTGAGTGACTGAACTGATTCAAATGCAGCTGAAAAACAAGTCTCTCCCCATTTCAACATAGTATAATCCCTTAGCCCCTCCAAGAAAGGAATACAGAACCTGTTCTTATTTGAAAGTTTTATTTTTTAAATTTATTTAATTGGAGGATAATTGCTTTACAATATTGTGTTGGTTTCTGCCACACATCAAAATGAATTAGCCATAGATATACATATGTCCCCTCTGTCCTGAACCTCCTTCCCACCTCCCACCCCATCCACCCTCTAGGTTGTTACAGAGTACCAGAGTCATACAGAAAATTCCCACTGGCTGTTTTATGTATGGTAACATAAATGTTTCCCTGCTACATTCAATTCATCACACCCTCTCCTTCTTCCACTGTGTCCACAAGTCTTGTTCTGTCCACTTCTCCACTGCTGCCCTGGAAATAGGTTCATTGGTACTCTCTTTCTGGATTCCATATATATGTGTTAATATACAATATTTGTTTTTCTAACTTACTTCACTCTGTATAATAGGCTCTAGGTTCATCAACCTCATTAGGACTGACTCAAATGTCTACGTTTTTATGGCTGAGTACGTATGTATTATGTACCACAACTTCTTTATTTATTTATCTGCCAGTGGGTATCTAGGTTGCTTCCATGTCCTAGCTATTGTAAAGTGTGAAGTCACTGAGTCATGTCCGACTATGCGACCCCATGAACTGTAGTCTACCAGGCTCCTCCATCCATGGGGTTTTCCAGGCAAGAGTATTGGAGTAGGTTGCCATTTTCTTTTCCAGGGGATCTTCCCAACACAGGGATCAAACCCAGGTTTCCTGCATTGCAGGTGGATTCTTTACCAGCTGAGCCACCAGGGAAGCCTAGCTATTGTAAACAGTGCTGCAATTAATATTGGGGTACATGGGTCTCTTTCAGTTATGGTTTTCTCCAGGTATTTGCCCAATAGTAGGATTGATGGGTCAAAGGTAGTTCTATTCCTAGTTTTTTAAGGAATCTCCATGCTATTGGAAGTTGTATTTTTTTAAATCATGTAGTAATAAAGAAAAGAGACTTATATAAAGCTATATAGTTCAATCTTCTGTTCAGCTTCCAAAACTCCATATGCATACCCATTCTAGCCCAACCAAATGATTAGAATTCACTTTCAGGGTTCCAAAGACACTATGAATCAGGTGGAAACAGCCCAAATGACAGACGAAAGAATATACTTGTGACTATCTTATACAGCTGAGTTTGAACTAGTGATGAAAAAAAGGAATTGGTAGGCTACATTTTATGAATTTGAAGAAATAAGAAGGTTTTAAGTCCATGGCCTAGAGTCTATGCTGGAAACGTATGACAAGCACAATGAAGTGGAGAAGGCTCTGAAAGAAATCACCCCAGCTTAGTATTTAGTAAAAAGGAAAAAGTCATTCCATGTTTCTCATCTCAGACGAACAGTAGGGTTTTATGAAAAGTTCCTCAAATAAGTAATGCTAATTTTAAAATATTCTCAGAAAAGTACCTTGCTGCTTTCAAGAGACACATTTTATCTCATTCTATCACCAAATGATGGAACACAAGGTAGTTGTGACTACAAGTCTTCCGGGGCCTATGGGTTTTACTGACTCTGACTGAAGTTTCCACCCACCTAGGTAACTCCTGGCAAGTTCTAATAAAATATCAATTTACAAATTGACAATACTCTTCCTTTCCTATATTTCATTCAAGCAATAAAAAGTTTTTCAGAAGTCTTGGGAAAAACTAGAAATTAGTAGCACTAATTCAATTTTACTATTACTAAAATTACATTAATTACGTCAATCACATTTGGTTCCAGTGTAACAGAAGTCAATATTGTAATATATTATGTGAATTAAATACAGATTCTGGGCATTTGGGTAATTCTTATATGCAGCACCATACTGCCCTATGTTTGCCTTTGAAAAAGATTTTTGTTTGTGGATCTATGCTTATAAGGTCCATAAAAATAGATGCATAATCAAGCTGAACTTTTCAAAAATAGTTTCTGACCTTCCATCATGACCCTCTGCCTCTCCAAGATGAGACAGTTCTGATATACCTAGCTAGACAACCATTGCCTCATCTCTTGCAGTGAACCACAATTCTTACCCATCCACCCAACCATCTTAATCTGTTCAGGGTATAAAAAGTTCACGTGTGGGCTTAGTATTTTCATTCTGTTCTATCCAGTACTGGTATGTTCAGTCAATCCATGTATCTTAGATAACTGAAGCAAACATGGTACCATTTTTCTCCTTTTAGCACCTGGTTCCCAAGGTCGCTTACTGGACCTGGGAAAATGGGAGGCTGCTGCGAATGTAAATGTTCTGTCAATAACAAGAGCAATTTACAAAGCATGACTATGAAGCAGTTATCAAATGAAGAATCAGGCGTGGATCCTGAAATCTGTATTTAACATGCACCCCAGGTGATTCTGATGCTGGTCACTGGCAGCCAGATGTTCAAAAACACTGCTATCAAGCAGTCAGTGTCAGGTTTCTATGCAGTCCTTCTACATTGCTTTGACACCATCAGCTTGGTATCATCTATTTTTCTCTTCTACAAGATTTAGCAATTTGTCCTTTGGGAGGTTCTCACCAAGCCGTGGCCTAGAATTTGAAGTTAGTTTTTGTTACTGCAGAAGAACATAAAAGAAAAGCTCCCTGTGATGCAAATGTGTGATACCAAGGTGCTCTGCTGGGTGATTTACAGATGTTTCCTAACCTAATCATAAGGCTCCGTGCTTTCTTTGACATGGATCCTCAAAGGAATGATTTTGTGCCAGACAATGCACTGCTTGATGAGGATACAATAGTAAACAGAACATAACAAAACTCCTGTCATCATGGAGCTTATCATCTATTAGTGGGGGAAATAAAATAGACATACATAGTACACTAGATGGAAAGAAGTCCCAAGTACAAGATAACTCAGAACAAGGGAAAAGACAAAGAGATATGATAGAGTGATCAGGGCAGACCTCTCTGAAAAGATCCCCTAGGAAGGGAAGGGAGTGAGAGATGTGGTTGGATTTGGTTTATTGATTTAGTTTGAATATAGAGCTAACAGGATATGGTGATAGCTAGAGAGAAGAACAGAAAGAAAGCGAAAAACTAAGGATGACTCCAAAACTTTTGAGCATAATTATGAAATTCCCACTTACCGAGCTGGGCCTTACTGTGAGAGACATTGCATTCTGTGTTGAAAGACAGTGAAAGTGTTAGTTGGTCAGTCACATTTGACTCTTTGGGACCCCATGGATTGCAGCCCACCAGGTTTCTCTGCCCATGGGATTTCCGAGGCAAAGATAATGGAGTGGGGTGCCATTTCCTCCTCCAGGGGATCTTCCCAAACTAGAGATCGAACCCAGGTCTCCTGCACTGCAGGCAGATTCTTTACCATCTGAGCCACCAGGAGAGCCAAGAATTAGTAAAGCTGGGCTCCCCTGGACTGTGGCTTTGCCTCAGGTAACACAGCCTGTTTGTGGTGGAAGTGGGCCTGGACCAAGTCAGGCAGACTCTGGAGGGTATACAACCTTAAAGTCAGCTCTGAGACCCCTTGTTCCCTTCCTGACCCAGGCTGGCCTTGAACACAGCCCTAGAATCTCAAGCAGCTCAGAATAAACATGGATGGAAGAGCAGGGCTCAGTTGCAGCACAGGGTTTTGAGAGCACGGCCATGCCCGTCTATCAATACCCCTTCACACAGTACCCCACAGAACAAAGGGCCCTGCCTGTTCCCTTGGTGTGACATTTCAGAGATGCCTGCTGCTCACGTCTGTCTATATATAGGCAGGTCAAGCCCCAGACAGGTGCAGGATGCAGAACAAATCTCAGTGCCTCTCCTGTCTCCCACCCCCCTCCAGCATATGGTCTGTGGGAGGAATGAGGTTAAAAAGAACATCAAGGACAACCTTGGAGGAGAAATGAAATCATCACCAAAAGGAAACACGCAGTGGAATAAAGGGGGAGTTGTCAATTATAAAGGAGGTGTTGGAGGGCTGATTATATGGACAAGGAATGACCATCTGTCCATTGTTTTTCAAAAGCATCTATATAGGTGATTAAGTTTCAGGCTAAGTAGAGGAAGAGGAGGAAAGGAAAAAAGCATCTACTGATCATCTGCCAAGAGCCAGACACTAGACTAGGTGCTTTGTACACATTTTCACGACACCATGTGGCATTGTCCTTACTGCGCCAGTTGTATAAAGATGAGGTCACTCGAGCTGAGACTTGAGCTATCTCTATTGCACAAGGTTAATCTGTAAGCTCTGTGCAGGGAGAAACCATCCCCTGCCAGGTTCACACCACACTGCCTAGCACAGGGCCTGGCACTCCGAGGGGCGGGGACAGTGGGGGTCCTTGACTCTTCCGTGAGTCAATGCTGTCTTCTTTCCAACTCTCATTTCAGACCTGCCATCACTTTCCATTTCACCATGAAGAGAGGCAGGTCTTTGATTCCCAGGGCCACCTTTGCTTTGCCAGTGGCTGAGGCTGAGGGCAGCAGGAACACCCTTCAGCAGTGATGGTGACCATCAAAAAGGGAGTCAAGGGGGCAAGAACTAGGAGAGGCGGGTGGGCATTCCTGGACCACTGCAGCTTGTCTGCTCTCAATCTGCACAGGCAAAGGGAGACTTTCTTTTTAAGCAGACAGTTGTATCTGCCCGCCGAGGAGAAGACGTCCTGAAAAATCCATCATCTCCCAGGGGTTCTGCTTTGGAGTCTAGCTCTGGACTGACACCTCCACCACCCAGGCTCTTTTGGCAGCTTATCCAGCAATTTCCTGTTCTCTGCCACCTGCCTCTCTGAGTCACTGGTTTTTATGTCTCTGAAGTAACCCAGGCCCCCAACAGCCTTAATTCACTTGTTCATTCCATTACCAATGGTAATTCATTCTTTTATCATTTATTCTGAGCAGAGGTAGCAGTTAAGAATGCGAAATGGTGGCATACACACATGATACAAGCTAAGGAATTGTATAACAATCCATCCTTGAATTTGCAAATGGAAACAGATTTTTTCACTTTTATTCTATAATCACATTCCTACTCAGATGATTAATTTGGGATGGAATTATTTTATAGCCCAGAAAAAAAAAAATGTCAGAGGACCAGTGTCAGACTACACTAATGGGAAATTGTCCCAAGGGGCTCAGTGGTAAAGAATCTGCTTATAATGTAGGAGATGCAGGTTTTATCCTCAGATTGGGAAGATCCCCTGGGACAAGAAGGAAATGGCAACCCAGTCCTATACTCTTACCTGGGAAATTCCACAGATAGAGAAGTTTGACGGGCTACAGTCTATGGGGTCACAAAAGTGTCAGACACAACTTGGAGACTAAACAAAAAATAAACCAGGCAAAATCCAGCAGTAGTTGTAACCAGTTGACATCTGGGTAGAACTAATTCCTAAAATGTTCAACTTTAGAGCTACAATTCAAAACACCAAAACGTAGCTTTCTCTAAATATTCAAAAGTAAACAGAGCAATGAACTGCCCATTAGACAATGGAATCTCCCTTTCACTCAAGTAACATGATCTGAGAAAAAGTTCTCCTTTCTTCATCTACAATGTGATGCTTGCTTCCCAGTCTTAAGTGTTTCACTTTAATCTTACTTGTTATTTGATGACAGATTTAAAGTTGCCTCAGATTCCATTTCCTTCTGTGCTATACAATAGGGAGAAAAAAAAAGCAAGCAACATACTGTGTTTCTTTTTATGCCCCTTACAACTATTCTTTTCAGAATACATTTTATTATTGACCAGAACGGGGATTTTCGTAATTATAGAAAGTCATGGGAGATATGTCATGTACTGAAGTACTCTCTGAGAGCCCATTCTACCCTCCAGCCTGGGTGTGCCTTCATTACAAGTCCCTTTTAGAACTTCACAGGTACCAGCACAAATACCAGAAAGTGCTACCCAGCTAGAAGACTTGACCATCTAATTTCTCACTGTGGCAACACACCTCACTTGTCACACCACAAAAAAAAATGTAACATTGATGCCCCCAATAAACATTAACAACAACTGTTTCCAGAGAGAAAGAGGAAAAAAAAATAACATAACATGTTCAAAAGCACCTGCATGAAACAGATGCTTTCTAGGAGAAAATGTGAAAATTAGATATGGAGAAGTCTTAAGATAAGTTTTCACAACAATTAAATGTGAGAAGGTAAAGCAACGGTGTCAGTTCACATTGAATAGGAGTACAACAGGGCTTATTTATGAGAAAATCATCACTTCCCTAGTAGGATTCCAGTCTGACGCCACCCAATTCCTGGGGGCCACCCTTTGGAGCTCTGTGAACTCTGTCCATGGAGGCATGGTTCTAGAGATGTTACTTTCTGTCAGAATGCAAAGACAGATGGCATGCGAGAAACACCCCTAATGGCTTTTACTCAACAGACAAAGACTGTTCCCCACTAAATCAGCCAGGGAGAAGGCAATGGCACCCCACTCCAGTACTCTTGCCTGGAAAATCCCATGGACGGAGGAGCCTGGTAGGCTGCAGTCTGTGGGGTCACTAGGAGTTGGACACGACTGAGCGACTTCACTTTCACTTTTCACTTTCATGAATTGGAGAAGGCAATGGCAACCCACTCCAGTGTTCTTGCCTGGAGAATCCCAGGGATGGGGGATCCTGGTGGGCTGCCGTCTCTGGGGTCGCACAGAGTCGGACACGACTGAAGCAACTTAGCAGCAGCAGCAAATCAGCCACGGGCATCACATTTACTTCTTGGAGAATTAAGAATAACAGACAACGCATTGTGTTTATACCCAACTGAGGAGGAGAGAGTTCAACACCGCGTGTCTGTTGCAATAGGAAGTGCTGTGGGTCTTGTGTTAGGACCCAAGATCTTCTCTCATTTTCCAGCCTTCTTATCTGCCTCAGAGGAAACACAGCCATAAAGAGTTTCTGAGTGGCGGCAGTGGTGATAACAATGCACACACACACACACACATACTCACAGGATGCGCACGTACACACACACACTTGATGGGGGGTACATGTTATTGTATCTCACACCAAAAACAAGCTTGAATATTCTCAGTTCTGCCTTTTCAAGAATATTACCCAAGAAAATTTAATTAAGAGATAAAAAAAGAAATAGACAAAATAAATATCCTTGTCACTTGGAGTGAGAACAAAGATCAAGGTCTCTGAATTCATCCAAGTCCAGACTTCTATTAATATAACAGTTAATGCAGTTAATGCAATCAATTTATCTAATCAAATGTATTAAACTAACCTTTCTAACCTGTTTTAGTACTACCTAACTACCAAGAATTAGGTTCTATTATCAAGATTTATGAAACACAGGCAAATAACTTCTCAGGATTCAAATATACTACAATAGAATGATTGGTTGAAACTCGGGAGAAACACATATCCATACAAATGAGATAGAGATAGTATCTGATGAACAGAATTAAAAGGGAAGAATATTTTTTTGTCATCTTTTTTCTTCCCTCCTTTCTGTTCTCTCTCTCTCAAACCAGAATATAGCTTGACACAACTTTTAATTATTCTTTCCCATACCCTTTTTTTTTTTTTCCAATCCTGGTACAGATTATGAGGACTAAATATTTTCTTTTGGAAATTTAATCTTAATGTTTATTCCAAATCAGAAATACCCTGAGCAATGATGTTTAAGCAAGTATCCCATAAAAATTGAGAAGCTTGAAAAAAAAAATGAGAAAAATACTTTCACCTTTAAATGCCTGGCTTATCTGATACACATTCTGTGACTGTATTTGTTTCTAAGCCTCTGGATTAAAAAAGGTATATGAAATTCCAGTGGATTGATGTTAGTGGCAATTTGTTTTCCCTAAGGATAAAATGACAATATTTCAATTTAAAGAAAAAAAACAACATCTAAAAAGGGGTTAGCACTATCTACTTATTCAAGGATGTTCCTAAAATTTTACAGTTCTTAAAATTACTTATCAAGCTATACACAGATTAGATGCTGCTACAGAATGAATGAGTTGTTATTCAAACTGGGCAACACAGAAGACTCTGAAGATTTAATGAACATCTTCTCATAGTATTTGGCTACAAGAAACTGAATGTGGCCTCATAAAAATTACTAAGTGGGGGAACATGATCCAGGAACTATCACTTAGGTTTTGGTCATTTTTACCATCCAGCATAATGCTGCCTCATTTGACATAGAGGAAATATTAACTGATAAGAGGAATGCATTTTTAAGGTTCTTGAAAAATTCCAAGAAAAAGTGATCCAGTTTTCTAATGCCTTATGTAAAAGTTGCATATAAAATTGCTAAAGAATGAAAAAGAAAGATCACAGCTCTTTTTCAGTCTCCACAAAGAAGATCAAACTTTCTATTCAGGAGTAAGACAATTTTCTTAACAATCACAGATATTGTAGCTAGAAAGAGTTTCAGAGATGACATCTCCTCATTTTGCAGATGAGAAAATTGGGCGTCAGACAATTTAAGTGACTCAGGGCCATCTTCATTCTTAGCTTTTAATGAGATACCAGACATTCTAATTTTTTAAGATTTGTATTGTAGATTTACTTCATTAAGATGTAAACCACAAAGGTAAGAAAGAATATGCACTCTTGAATAGAACCTAGAACTGACTGTGAACAGTCAGCCAAGTGCCGGCTCCTATGGTTACCTATGAGATAAATTCAACACTTAGGTCACCACCGGCCCTTTCCTCTGCTTTGAAAATCAAGTACTATGCCCTTTCTCTCCTTTTATTTTCTCCATATTACTAGTTGTACTTGCCAGCAGAAGCAGGCAAAGAAAGTGAATAGTATATTTTCCTTGTGGTTTTCTGAAGACAAATAATCTGGGAATTAATTTAGGAATACTGCTTGCTCAAATAAAATATTTCTGTTCAAAAAGTGCTAATTGCTACCTTTAAGAGGACTTATGTTTGGTGGTGACTTTTGTGAGTTTTCTGGTATTTTTCTCATCAGTTTCAAATGTTGGCCTACTGCCTGGGATAGCTTGGCATAGAAAAGTGTCCAAAAGAGCCACTCCTCAATTGTAAGAGTCCTTGAGGTACTCCTGAGTGTTGGAATTCTCTGGGGTGTGGACTTTCCTTCCTGTAAAGCTCTGTTTAGTCTACATACCTAGGAAGACTTTTAAAGAGTGAGAAAGGAAACATTTGGAGAAACAAACCTCTGGATCCTGCACCACACTGTTCTCTCCGGGCCTGGAAGTCATGGGTGTGATGTCAAGACCACGGTGACCACTGCTTTGCTGCGAGTTCCAATCTACTCTCTATGAAGGCCCTTGTTGTTGTTTAGTTGCTAAGTTATGTCCGACTCTTTGCAACCCCATGGACTGTAGTCTGCCAGGCTCCTCTGTCCATGGAATTTCCCAGGCAAGAATATTGGGAGTGGATTGCCATTTTCTTCTCCAGGGAATCTTCCCAACTCAGAGATCAAACCTGTGTCTCCTGCATTGCAGGTAGATTCTTCACCATCTTAGTGAGTCACCAGAGAAGCTATCATTGGTTAGCTATGCTTAAAGCAAAATAGAGAGAGTTGGCCCAGGCCTGACAGCCATGAAGCAAACCATCACATATGAAGCAAAACTTCTAGATAAGAAAGAGGGGACAGAGCAGTTTTATACTATTCAGATTCCTTTTTCTTTATTAAGAAAAGTGCCTCCAAACTTAAAGCATAACGAACCAGAACAAATCCTGATATATTTCTAGTGTGAAAGAAAATCTAATTACTCGAAACAGAATGAATTATATTTCCAAGTATTGAACTACCTCGTAAGTTTGATCAAGAACTATTTGTGATCATCTTTGCACAATTGGGGGAAAAGAAGAAATCTGAATAGACTGAAGATGCAAAACATCTTGAACCAAGTTTTAAAAACATACTTTTTAGAAATTATTGACTGTTTCACTTGACTCAGACTCCTGATAAATTCTATAAAGGATCCAAGAACAAGTGGTTTAGAAGACCTGAACAAGCAAGTCACCACAGGTTACTAGGAACAAATTCCAAAGGATTTCTGTTCATTTGGAATAATACATCAGGAAAAGAAGTACAGAATAAAATAAGATTTTTTCAATATACCTGATAGTTTCTTCTGATATTCTCATGAACACCATGGATAAATATGCACTGGATAATAATAAACAATTCATTTAACCATACTAATTAAACAAGCTTATTCAAAAGCAATTGGTAGGACTTCCCTGGTCGTCCAGTGGTTAAGAATCCACCTGCCAAAGCAGGAGAGGAAGTGGGTTTGATCCCTGATCTGGGAAGATCCCACATGCTGCAGAGCAACTAAGCCCAAATAAGTACCACAACTATTAAGCCCACATGCCCTAGAGCCTGTGCTCCACAACAAGAGAAGCCACTGCAATGAGACACTCACACACTACAACTAGAGAGGAGCCTGCAGGCAGCATTGAAGACTCCGTGCATAAATAAACAGAAATTTTTAAAAATCAATTGGTAATTCAGAAAGAAAAAAAAGTAATCGAAACTTCATGCTGGAGACCACCTGCTCTTAACCAAAGTCATTCCTTCCTGTATCTGCTGTTCCTTTGGCCTGAAATGTTCTCTCAGCTCTTTGAATAGCTGAATTCTTCTGAAACTTAAGGCATTAGTTTAAAGACCACCTATTCAGCAGCTATCTCTAAAGTAGATGGCCACCTATTCAACCTTAACTTTCTCTAACTTACCCATGTTTACCTTCTACCACATTCTGTTTATACTCCATCTCTTTCACTAAAACATCAGCTTCACAAAAGCTAAGGCTTTAATTATTCATAAGGCTGAACACAGTGTCTGGCATGGTCTAGGTTTCCGTGAGCATTTAAGTGAATTAACGAAATAAAACCCTATGTTATGACATTGTATCTTCTTTTTGGTCTTTAAGAATATATTTTCTATCATTGTGTATCTCTTACATGGAGATAGGCAAGGCATGGCTGGGGGTTCTTGGTTTTGGTTTTTTTTTTCTCATTACAATATCCTGGATAAATACACTGCACAATGAAATAAGAATTAAAAAGAAACTTAAGGGAATGAAAGTCCAAACTCACACAACGAAATGACGTAATTAGGATACATGCAAAGTTCTACACTTAGAATCAAAGGAATTGTTGGTACTATCACAGGATATGGAGACTTGGTTTGTCATTGGGATTTGTTCAAAGTAATTGGGTTTTAGTTTATCCTAGTCTTGTTATGAGCCAACAGTATGATGCTAAAAAGCATTAAAAAGTGCTGGAGTCTTGAAAGCAAATATGGCACCTCCAGACCAAATTATGTATAATACTTGTTCAATTCTACCATTAACATTTAAAAACATTGGAAAAACTAAAAAGGTGGTTAAAAGGAAGATAATGATCATGCAAGGCATGGAAAACTACTCATAAGAATCAAATGTTCACCAATAACTTCAGTGAGAAGGAAGGATTTTCTAACAGTCTTCAGTCACCGCAAGATAAGTTGGATTCTTCCATGAAATAGCAAATTCCTCATCAGTGTAGATTTCCACTAAACAGTTAACAGTCAGGATAGAGTGGAGGGCATTCTCCGACAACACAAGGTTATTTAATGATTAATGATTGATTTACATATTGAAAACTGAGCTTTTATACTCCCCAATTTCACTACTGTTGAGTATTTGTATAAAATACTTGCATTTTGCTGTTTTACAATAAACTATTTATGGAGAAATTGATTGAAAGTCATGTAAATTTTGTCAATCCGCATATGAAAAGAGAATTGTTATAATAAGTATTCTATTATATATTGGTGGACCATAGGGGCATAAAAAAATGATCAACCGCCTGCCCAGACACCCAGGTATGGAATATTCAGTATTCCATATACATTGCACAGGAGTATGTAGGAGTTAACTCAGGAGGTTCTCTCTAAATTTCTCAAGAAGTCAGAAGGTCTGAAATGGAATAGCAAGAAAGCAGATTTTAAAGACGTTTATAATTTTTTAAAGCAGGAACATAACTATCAGTTTGGAGAAAAACTGAACAGAAGGAGGACAGTCAGCCTAAAGAACAGGGCAGAAAGACCAGGAGCCTGAAGTTGACCTTGTATACCAAGTCCCGTAAAAGACAGACACTTTTTGGTTCCTACAGTGATGTCATCTATAATGAGGACAATTCAAGAGGTTCAAACCAGCTATGCCTCAAGGCTGCCCTCTTCACCAAGTGACTGTAGGTAAATTCACTTATCAGGGATTCTAATACATTGTACTCATCTCCCCATTCTAAGCACTCCTTATGGCTTATTACTTTAGTACCCCCTGGAGGAGGAAATGGCAACTCATTCCAGTCTTCTTGCCTGAAAAATCCTGTGGACAGAGGATCCTGGTGGGCTGTACAGTCATGGGGTCGCAAAGAGTTAGACACAACTGAACTACTGAGCATACCCTTTAGTGTTACATGATTGATTAGCATGAGTCAGCCCTTCCAATTCTATAAAACATGGAACAACATAATAGGGAGGTAAGTGTGTAGGCCATGGTTATACCACAGCATAATGGTACTTTGGGCAGCTCCTTGGTAGAGAGCCATGGAGACCTCATCTGACCACACTGATATTACCTTTCAAACCTACATCATTTCATATTGACTACATATTTTAACATGAGCTGTTCATTCTGGCAGAATTAATATAAAGAGATGTTTGATTCTTGGTATGAACAGCAACCACTGAACCTAAAGGTCAACAAAAAGCCTACAGATTAGAAAGTAACTTAGAGTGCTAGGGAGCACATGAGATGATTTGGAAAGGAAAGTTTCAGAGAGCAAAGAAAAGGAAAAAATTAGCTCTTGGTTATTTTAAACCTTGGAAGCAAGCAACAAAGCATGATTCTCACAGGGAAAGGACTGACACTGGACAAAAAGGTTAGCATGAAGCTTGGCATCTGAAGGAAATATATGCAATGATCTGCGGACTTGAAATAATTGCACTCTGAGATGTCAGTGGAGAGACCTCAGATGGGAACCCTAAATGACACAGAGAGACCCTGGAGAAAAGGCTGCTGAATCACGTCCACAAATTTAACAAGAAAGAGGACAAGGCAGTATTCACCCTCAGAATTCACCCTCAGCACATTCTTGGAAACACAAAAACTCCTGCCTGCATGTTTTTCTTCTAGAAGAGTGGAAGGAGAAACTATTCTGAGTGTGACTCGGGTTAGAACTGTGAAATGCATCACCTGCACAATGGAGCATTAAGCACCCAACTGCTGACTCATTCTCTCCTCCATCATGAGGGGCACCATCTCATTCCACCCAGAATTTATGTGACGCAGGAATGACAGTCCCCAAGAAGAGGAAGTGAGCCTGTCTCTTTGTGTTTCTTTATGCTTCATCTGCTTTGGGGAATGATATGGTGACATCACAGCACAGCGTTTATAAATGACACATGAAATGTTCTTGACCACTATACAGAGAGATCATCATCACAGACTGCTCAGTAATCTTTGTCATGGTGCATTCAGCTCACAGAGCTGTGAAAAACCCACATCCACGACTGCACCCCCACACACACACATACATAATTTGTTTATATTCTAAAAGAATTTATTATCTATGGTGGCCCCTCTCATTCATTAGACAGTCACTCCAAGATGTTGGACTATGACCTTGGAGAGCAAATCACATCCATATACACAATGAGCAGTCCTATAGACTTCATAAAGAAAGAAGCATTTTTCTTCCACCACCACTCCCCCTGCCCCCCGCCCCGTTCAATAAGAGCTTTTGAAATTTAGATGGTGGAAGCATGAGGCAAAGATGAAAGAGTAAAATAATGCCACTTGACTTTCTGGTTGGTGTACCTGATGGATACACTGAAGTTCTTATTTGCCCAGTGACTCCAGGCCAAGCATCCAGCTCTTTCCCCAGCCCTAGTTAAATCTGTAGCTGACCTGCAAGGAAAGGATGGTGCTTGCCATGCAGAGAAAAGGAAAGGAGGCATAGCAGATTTGTGATCAATATCAGTTATTCCAGCAAATCTGTGCTATAAGCAGAAATTAAGAACTGGTACAACCAGTTCCTTCTCCCAGGCACTAGATTTAATTTTAGCCTTCAGATGATATAGCAGCTGACCAATAAGAAACAAAGATATTATTCCTGCCCATGTATGTATCTTCCAGGGACAAGTATTTAGATTTTTTACAGTACTGACAAATCAGCATATATTATTTTATATTAGCAAGTCATTTAAGCATCTGGAAATATCTAGAAGCATGATACTGAATCATAAATAAAACCTACAGATTTTTATTATGGGATCTGAGCTATTAACAACACTATAAAAACAGAAAAAAAAAACAGCCAATTCAGATTAAGATATATGAGCCTTTATTTTTTACCATTAACTTGCTTTTGAAGATGGTCATTTGTAAAACATCTGGACCTAATTATTTAAGTAAACAAGGGTAGTCGTCGGCTTCAGAAGAAAACAAAATATTTACTTTATGGCTACTCCTTCAGTTATGGTCTCCCCTTTCTAGCAGTCTTGGATATTGACCAGCTATAGCAAACAGTTGAAGCAGAGATTCAACCAAGTGGTAAGAATCTATTTTCAGTGCCACAAAGGAACCACAGCCAGCATTAACACATGCAAGTAATGCAACCTACTGTGTGAAAAAGTCTAACTCCTAGATGGAAGTAATGAGAAAGCTAAGCTAGGAAGCCAATTTACAGAAACCATATTCACCTGTCTGAAAAGGCACCCACTGAGAAATCATCAGAACATCTCAACAGCCTGCCAAAAAATTTTGGGCAACCTTCATCTGGAAAGGATGCTAACAGCAGCACTGCTCCGAAATTGTTTCAAAGACAAAGAGCAACCGTCACATTGCTCCAGGACTCCATCTAGGCTGCTTATCTTGAGATTCATGGACTTCTTACCCAGGTTTAAAATTCTGCTCAGTGACTGAGTGTCTTGGCTTGATATAGTTTTGGATTTTCATTAAGCCACAGAAATAACTAAACTCATGTGCTAGATTTTGCCATTGCCACTTACAAAGGTCATCTAGCTCATGTCAGATGTTTAAAGTATGAAGATCATGGATGGACTTAAGAGAATTCAGTTTTGAGGCTTAAAAAAATGAGGGTTGGGGGGAGGAGCTCTTGGATACCTGAGAAAACAGGTGCTTATTTTTTCTGAAATGAATCATTTTGACAAACAAGAGGTTTGTGGCAGTTGGGTAAGCCTAACACTCATGGTTGGAGTTAAAATACATTCTTCCAAATTTTAATTCAATTCATAGTAGGCTAAATTTGTAGTAGGAGTCTAAAATTCTTATTTTTAGATAGTCTTATAATTGGGTGATGTTTTTATATGGTATGGGTACTGAGGAGATGAAGAATTCTTCCTTAGCATAAAGACTCATTTTACTCTGAATGCAAAAACGCTCTTTTATTCATTTTCCTTAGGTAAATTTGCAATGGTGTTTTAACATCGGAAACTGCCATCCATGAATTTGAATGTCTGCATCATTAAATGGACAACAAGCTAGTGCTGGTTGATGAAAATATGAGCTGCAAGATAATAGCACCATATGGAATGATGATCACATCATGAACCAGGAAACCCAAAACTGAGTGAGTCAGGCAGCTTAGAAATACAAAACAAAGTTAGAGTACTCTTGAAATTACTACTCTCACCAATGGTAAAGAACATTACCTTCCAAATTACCACCTCAGATGCGCAAGTCATGTCCCCAAGTCATTCCTAAGGATGTAGGCATGAATTAAATGAATTAAATATATATATTATATTTTAATCCTTCCTTTTCAATAAAACTTGAGGCTACACTTTTGACTGACTCTGTTACTTTCCCACTGACAGGGAAGGCATGTGCTTCATCATTCAATAGTGCCTGACTCTGTGACCCCATGAACAGTAGCCCACCAGGCTCCTCTGGCCATGGAATTCTCTAGGCAAGAATACTGGAATGGGTTGCCATTTCCTTCTCCAAGGGAAAGCGTAATGATGTGCAATGTTATTTTTAAGTTTGAAGCTCTAAACATATAGTCATAGTCAAGGCTGAGATTTATATAACCAGAGTGTTATTTTACTAACAGAAATCAGTTTCACTGAGCCATGAGTCTTGGAATGATGATATTGCAGGCCACAAATCACATTTTCTCTGAGTTGGTTTATTTTTACTCAAGAGACTTTGGTACTTTACCATTTGAGGAACAACTGCTCAATGGTTACGGCTTGAATTACAACAACAAAAAAGTAGTTGAATATACTTTAATAACACACACGCAGTAACATCAAGCGACATATTAAAAGAGTAATAATGATCTAGATTGCTCCCAATGTCTAAACAGCCCAGCGAATGATGGGTGTTAAGAGCTTAAGATGTGTTCATCATTTTCAGTCATTAGAATACCTTAAATAAAACACTCAAGAGTACATAGATAACCTGCCATAGTTAAAAGCAATAAGCTACATGCACACTGGATTTCTTCATGAAGTATGTAATTTAATTCTCATGAAAAGCTTGTGAGTTATGTGAGATGCGAATAATAAAACCTAAGAAAGGTTAAAGGATTTACCCTGGATCACATAGCTAATAGAATATCAAAGCAAGCCTAGAAGGATAGTAACACTTGTATTGTGCTTACTATGTATCAAGCATTGCTCTGAACTTGCCTCACTTAATTCTCAGGAGGGAAGACTGAGGTCCAAGGTCACAAGATCTGGGTTGGCAGAGTCTCCAGAATCTGTGCTCTCAACCACCCCTTTGTGCTTCCTTCTACTGTCTCTAGGAACTTCTGGAAGAATCAAAGAAATACTGAGGCCCAGTGTTTGGAGATTCTAGCTGAGTGTTATGTAATACAGTTAGCCAAATACAAATACAGTAGTAACAATAGTTAAAAAGATTCAATTCCCAAATAAAATCTTAAGATGCTAAAATTCTTATTTCTATGTCATTCTCTTGAATTGAATTCGTCTTCAAAAAATAGCTTCCTTGCTTCAAACCACCTAAAAATGTTTCAGAAATGACAATATCTTTATCTCCAAGAAATTCCAAAAGAAAATATTGTCAGGAACTGTGCCATTCCACTACCACATGGGAGAGAGTTTTGTCAAAATCAAGAGACAGAGAATGGTCATAAAATTGTTTTGATATAAAATATCCTACATTGGCTTCCAATGATTTTGCTATGAAAAGAGGTGAGACAAGGAGTATACGTGTTCAAACAGAAAGGACTAGGTGATTAGCTATTTTTAAAAGCAGTTTCATCAATTAAAAAAAACATTTCATACACTGCTTTTCTCCCCATATTCACATCCTGAATTTTTTGTCAAATATATCAGATGAGCTCTTCATGTACTTGAGCACATTCTTTACTGATATCCTTAAAAAGGATTTATCATTGGTTCTGCACAGAAATAGGAATAAAGTACTTAGGTACTGTAAGAATAAAATTTATAGTTGTGTGTGATTTTTAAATATTTATTGAGACTGACAGGTAAACCAAGCATATTAGACATGATCCTTGTCTAGTGAGCTGGAATTTCAAATTCAACATGGCAATAGGTCACATGGGACAGTTTACAAAAATATGTTTAGAGGAAAGTGGAATTTCAAAAGGCAATAACCAATTAACTTTCCATTATGCAGAAAATGTCCATAATATGATTTATGAAAAAATGGTCTTCATAGCATTGTCATTGAAAAATAAAATGGATTTCTAAAACAATCTCAGACAATCATTGAGATATGTGATAGGAAGTTCTCATTTACTGAAAATTTAGAAAATACTGAACTGCTTCAGTATGGATGTTGTAGGGGGATAAAAAAAGAGCAGAAGAATAGCACACATAATGGCGTCATTTACTAGTTGCCATTCTGAGCCTTACTGATCAAGAATCACAAAGCATGCTCTCAAAATAGATGTCGTCTCAAAAAAACAGGAAAAAAGTTAGACAAAGCAGCACAGAGGTCTAGACAATAAAATCTGAGAACAAAGTTTAAGCCTATCCTGCAAGCACGTGACTGTTCCCAAGGGGAAATGCTTTTCAATTCAACTGCTTCCTCAACTACAAAATTTGTATTAGACTGTGAACATTCTAGGGCTTCCCTTGTGGCTCAGCTGGTAAAGAATCTGCCTGCAAAGAATCTTCCTCCTTTTCTATGGGAGACCTGGGCTCGATCCCTGGGTTGGGAAGATCCCCTGGAGAAGGAAAAGGCTTCCACTCCAGTATTCTGGCCTGGAGAATTTGGGGACCATACAGTCATTGGGGTCACAAAGTCGGACATGACTGAGCGACTTTCACTTTCATGAACATTCTAATTCCTAGTAGGACTCTAACAGAAGAGCATCTCTACATATTAAATTATGATTATTCTAATGAAGTGCTCTAGAGAGTGTAAGCCACACTTGGAAGAATACCTTTTTTTTTATAAGAATAGTTATCCCCATAATGTTATTGTTCTTGGGCAAATGTGTTCCCCCAAAATAAAGATTGAATTCTAATTCCAATATCTCAGAACGTGACCTTATTTGGAAATAGCATCATTGTTGATGTAAACAGTTAAGATGTGGTCATACTGGAGCAGATTGGTGCCCTCACAGGCTGGCTGTGTGAAGATGGAGGGACACAGGGAAAAGGCTGTGTGATGACAAGGACAGAGACTGGAGTCAGGCCGCTGCTAAACAAACAGCAAAGATTGCCAGCCAACCACCAGGAGCTTCCAAGAGGAATGGAAGGGCTCCACTACAGATTTCAGAGGGAGGGGTCCTGCCGACACTTTGATTTTGGACTCCTAGCCCCCAAAACTGTGAGACAACTGATTTCTGTTATTTTAACCCACCCAGTTCATGGTACTTTGTTACAGAAGCCCTAGGAAACTAATCAAGACACATTATACCTTGTATTTCTCTCCCTTGTTATCCTCCTCCTGGGTTTTTGTTTTGTTTTTAAACAGAGGGCAGGGTGGAAGGTATCTGATACGCCTGAGTTTGAATCCTGATCCTATTATTTATTTGCTCTCTTCAAGCAATTCGCTTAACTTCTCCAAGTTGCAGGTTACTCACATGGCAAGTGAGAAGACTTCTCCATAAAGTTCCTAGAAGATTAAATGAAATGATCATCTAAAGTGCCTGGCATATCCTAGGCGTTGTGTACACGTTAGGTCTAGTCTCTCCTTCCTCCATCACACTGTTGCAACAAAGATTAAGTGAGGCATATGTAAGTGCATTAACCCTAGGCACTCCCATACAATGTATTATTCTAAAGTCATCCACAACCTGGGCATGCCATGAAAGTCTCCAAAGAGTCCCATCACAGGGACAGTTGTTGAGATCCTTGGAGCCGAGGAAGAGAACTTGGGATGGGGTGGAGCTGAGTTCTGTAGGATCAGAAAAGAAGTGAATGTGTTAGTCCTCAGTTGTGTCCAGCTCTTCGTGATCTCCTGAACTGTACCCTCCAGGCTCCTCTGTCCATGGGATTTTCCAGGCAAGAATACTGGAGTGAGTAGCCATTCCTTTCTCCAGGGGATCTTCCCAACCCAGGGATCGAACCCAGGTCTCCCACATTGCAGGCAGATTCTTTACCATCTACAGAAGACTCAGTGAAATATAATCCCCTTCAGAGCCCTAAAAATTCCCATCAAGCATCAGAGAGGGCAGCCTCACATGCCTTCCACAGCTTTGTTCCTTGAGAATATGCCCTGAATAAAGGAAGCGTGAAACTTGAAAGGGCAAAATCACACCCTGTTGGAAAGAAAGCTACTGAAAGAGAAAGGACAAAAACACCCATTGGCTATATTTGCTGCTCCAACAAAGACGAGGCAGAACTAGCAGTTGGTATAAAATGTCCCCAACTGGGATCAGTAGTAACCATTGCTGGGCAAGGTCAATAACAGAGTTCAGAGGAAAAGCAGGATCCAGCCATGGAGAGGTCAATCCACAGACCTAAAATCAGCACCAGGAACTGTTACATCCACACCATGGATATTACTGGCCAGCAAACAGGAATAAGCTAGTGATACAAGTAGTCACTATGGAAGACAGTATGGAGCTTTCTCAAAAAATTAGAACTGCCATATGATACAGCAATTTCATTCTGAATATTTATCTGAGGAAAACAAAGACACTAATTCAAAAAGATATGTGCCCCTCCCATGTGCACTGCAGCATTGCTTATGGAAGCAACCAAAGTATTCATGGATCCATGGATAAAGAATATGTGAAATAAGTATACAATGGAATATTACTCAGACATTAAAAAGAAGGAAATCCTGCGACAAATGGATGGACCTCTAGGGCATCATGCTAAGTTAAATAATTCAGATAGAGAAAGATACATACCGTATGATTTCAGTTATACATGGACTTATTAAAAAAAAGACCCAAACTCTTAAATACAGAGAACAGATGTGTCATTGCCAGAGGTGGGGGTGGGTCAAATGGGTAAAGATAGTCAAAAGGTACAAACTTTCTGTTTAAAAATAAACAAACACTGGGGATGTAATATATAATATGGTGACTACAACAATGCTGTACTGAAAGTTGCTAAGAGAATAAATCTTAAAATTGCTCAACACAAGAAAAAGATTTAACTATGTGTGGTGATTTATTATGGTGATCATATTGTAATATATGCATGGATTGAATCATTATGTTATTCATCTGAAACTAGTTTCATGTGTATTGTATTTCAATTTTAAAAGTATTGATACATATAAGTTGGATGATTCTCAAAGACATCGTGCTGATTGAAAAATGCCTGCCTCAAGCTGTCACATACTGTAGGATTTGCAATTGTATAAGAGCCTTGAAAAGATACAGCAATAGTGACTGATGATAGATGAGTGATTTCCAAGAGTTAAAAGTGGAGGAATATGTGACCAGGAAGGGGCAGCACAAGGGAGTTTTCAGAATGGGGCACTTACTCTCTATCCTGTGATGGGGGTTATGTGAATATATCCCTGTGAGAAAATTCTAGAACTGTACATCAAGAAAAGGATTAGTATACTATATGCTAATTTGTAACATAAATTTAGCTAAAAAACTCCAGATAAAGATGTGGTACTTACATACAACAGAAAACTACTCAGCCATAAAAAAAATAAAATTGGGCCATTTGCAGAGACATGGATGAGCCTACAGACTATCTTCACTTCAGAGTGAAGTCAGTCAGAAAGAGAAAGACAAATATCATATACTAATGCATTTAGGTGAAATCTATAAAAATGGTGTAGATTATCTTCTTTGTAAAGCAGAAATAGAGACACATAGAGAACAAATGTATGGACATCAAGGGGTAAGGGGCAGGTGGACTGGGATGAATTGGGCTTGACATATATGCATATTGATACTCTGTATAAAATAGATCACTAATAAGAATCTACTGTATAGCTCAGGGGACCCTACTCCATGCTCTATGGTGACCTAAATGAGAAGGAATTCCAAAAAAAGAGGGGATATATGTAAATATATATCTGATTCACTTTGTTGTACAGCAGAAACTAATAAAGTTTTGTAAAATGACTATATTCCAATTTAAAAACAAGACAAAACTACACACATATATCACCAGGACGCAGATGATGGGATCCCAGGGGCTCCAGGAGGTCTAAAGCCTAGTTGATTCTGCTCCACTACTCAAGGAACCTCAGCTCACCTTGAGTAAAGCATGAGCAATCTGCAAGATGGGGAGGGAAAAAATAAAATATTATTTCCATGTAATAAAAAGGCAAGACTACCCTTTGGGAAATGAGGGGAAAAAAAGCCAGAATGTGAGCAAATCCTTCTGAAATCAAAGGAGGCAGTCATCAGGAACCCAATCATTTGTTTCCCTATTTGAGAGCTTTAGAGAAGAAGGACCACTTTCTCCCCACACAAGAGTTACTCTGTGCCACGTGGCTCCCCTTCCTAAGTCCTCTCAGTCAACTTATGTCAGCCAAAGATGAGAGCAAAGGCAGCAAATGCATCATTAAAACTTGTGTACCCAAAGCAGGTCTCTAGGATACACCAAGAGAATTTTTTTCTCAGTCGTTATTCTGAATAGAAAGATCACCCCAATCGTAGGCAAATAATTGTAAGAACTTTTAAGAATAATTAAGAAGAATTGGCAAAAATACACAGAGAAACAACACAAAAAAGATCTGAATGACCTGGATAACCATGATGATGTGATCACTAACCTAAAGCCAGGCATCCAAGAGTGTGAAGTCAAGTGGGCCTTAGGAAGCATCACTACAAACAAAGCTATTGGAGATGATGGAATTCCAGCTGAACTACATCAAATCCTAAAAGATGATGTTGTTAAAATGCTGCACTCAATATGCCAGCAAATTTGGAAAACTCAGCTGGGCCACAGAACTGGAAAAGGTCAGTTTTCATTCCAATCCCAAAGAAGATCACCACCAAAGAATGCTCAAACTACCAGACAATTGCACTCATTTCACATGCTAGCAAAGTAATGCTCAAACTCCTCCAAGCTAGGTTTCAATAGTACATGAACTGAGAACTTCCAGATATACAAGCTGGATTTAGAAAAGGCAGAAGAACCAGAGATCAAATTGCCAACATCCATTGGATCATAGAGAAAGCAGAATTTCAGAAAAACATCGCTTTTTTGACTACACTAAAGCCTTTGACTGTGTGGATCACAACAAACTGTGGAAAAGTTTTCAAGAGTTGGGAATACTAGACCACCTTACTTACTTCCTGAGAAACCTGCATGCAAGTCAAGAAGCAACAGTTAGAAACGGACATGGATCAGACTGGCTCCAAATTGGGAAAGGAGTGCATCAAGGCCGTATATGGTCACCCTGCTTATTTAACTTACATGCAGAGTACATCATGAGAAATGTTGGGATGGATGAAGCACAAGCTGGAATCAAGATTGCCGGAAGAAATATCAATAACCTCAGATATGCAGATGACATCACCCTTATGGCAGAAAGTGAAGAGGAACTAAAGAGCCTCTTGATGAAAGTGAAAGAGGAGAGTGAAAAATCTGGCTTAAAACTCAACATTCAAAAAATGAAGATCATGGCATCTGGTCCCATCACTCCATGGCAAATAGATGGGGAAACAGTGGAAACAGTGACAGACTTTATTTTCTTGGGCTCCAAAATCACTGCAGATAGCAACTGCAGCCATGAAATTAAAAGGTGCTTGCTCCTTGGAAGAAAAGGTATGACACACTTAGACAGCATATTAAAAAGCAGAGACATAACTTTGCCAACAAAGGTCTGTCTAGTCAAAGCTATGGTTTTTCCAATAGTCATGTATGGATGTGAGAGTTGGACCATAAAGGCTGAGTGCCAAAGAATTGATGCTTTTGAACTGTGGTGTTGGAGAAGACTCTCAAGAGTCCCTTGGACTTCAAGGAGATCCAACCCGTCTATCCTAAAGAGGAAATCAGTCCTAAATATTCATTGGAAGGACTGATGCTGAAACTCCAATACTTTGGCCACCTGATGAGAACGGACTCATTTGAAAAGACCCAGATGCTGGGAAAGATTGAAGGCAAGACGAGAAGGGGACGACAGAGGATGAGATGGTTGGATGGCATCACCGTCCCAGTAGACATGAGTATGAACAAGCTCTGGGAGTTGGTAGACAGGGAAGCCTGACATGCTGCAGTCCGTGGGGTTGCAAAGAGACAGACACGACTGAGCGACTGAACTGATTCGTAAGAACACAAGTGGCCTTCTGCCTGCTAGTTTCTAGGTTAATGACCATCTTTGGTAAGCATGGTTTCCAGGGCTTTGAAGTGGCTCAGAGGTTCATGTAAGAGGTGACCCCTCCTTTATGCTTCACACGGGGCATCTGGAGGCGGATGTCACCCTGCCCTCCCGAAGAGGGAAGTCACACAACGTGGTGTCCCCTCCTGAGGAGAGCAGCACATGAATGACAGGTCATGAAGATCACACAGGACACCAAGAGAGGATGAGCTGCAGGTGGTTCAGCTGCAGAAATTCCTCCCACCACCTGGCCGGTCCTCTTACCCAGGGCACAACTCCAGGTGAGCTCCAAGAGGGAGAGATGGAGAAGACCACTCCCCTTCCCACAGCACATGGAGATCCCTAGAGTCAAGCACCACTCCTGAACCATAAAGGGAGTCATGACAGGAGTTCTGAAGCAGAGTGGCTCGGATTTTAACAGAGGCGAGTGAATGGACAGCTGTTCCCGGTATCAGGGGATGAAGAAGCGAGTCCGCAGAACATGGTTTAAAGTGATGATTGAATAAAAATAAAACCTTTTCATATTTGCCTCCTCCCCTGACCCACCCCACTGAGTGCAAAGCCACTTCAGTGAACACAGAGGAACAGATCCGGAGAGAAGAGCTGCCGAATAATGCAGTGACCAACCTCCGGGACCAAGTCCAGCGGGGCGAGGTGAGTCAAGGTAACTGGTGGGAGCCAGGTGGGCAGAGGCTCAGAGGAGAGACTGGGAAGTGCTGCTGTTATTCTGAAGTAATGAGCGGCCTCCAATGCCACTGATGTAGGGGCCGTGACTTGACATTTTAAGAAGCCAATTCTGACAGTAGCCTAGAGTGTGGAGGAGGAACACAGGGAGGGGTGAGAACAAGGCAGGAAGGCCGAACATGATTTGAGTCATCTAGTCCTTCATCAGCCCCTGGATCTAACCTCTGCATAGGCAGGTCAAGGACAAAATGGAACCCAGAATGGCACAGGATGGAGTTGTCATAGCCGAGATGAAGAACTCGTAGGGGGCTTAAATTCACACTTGAATTCATCTGATTAGCAGAGCAATGTGTGAAATTCCTCCTGCTTGGACAACAAACTTGCCTTGGGGGAAAAAAAAAGAAACAGACCCAGTAAGGTTCAAGTTGGAAAAAAAACTGGAATATGTGGCTTAAGCTATATACTGTCCAGGCCACAAGAGAGTCTGTGTAGAAATAGTTTTTGAAACTCAAATATAATACAGCTTAGCACTCCATGGGAAGAGAGCTGCCAGTGTTTTGAAACTCAGGCCTTAATTAGTACAGTAAAGAAGATATTCTGTCCGGGACAGTCCTCACCCTTCTGTAGATATCTCTAGAACCTACCACGATAGGGGACAACTGCGTGAAATTTTTGGAGGTGAGGTCTGGCCTGTATGTAATTCTTGAAGAAACAGCTATTAGTACTGATGAGCTGAATACAGAACATTTCATGAGGAATGGTGAAGTGAAAGTAGATGCAAGACATAGGTTGAAAATCACCTGTTGTTGTTTAGTCACTAAGTCGTGTCCAACTCTTTTGCGACCCCACTGACTGTAGCCCACGAGGCTCCTCTGTCCATAGCATTTCTCAGGCAAGAATACTGGAGTGGGTTGTCATTTCCCTCTCCAGGGGATCTTCCTGACCCAGGGATCAAACCCAAGTTTCCTGCATTGCAGTGGATTCTTTACCACTGAGCCAGCAGGGACGACCACTACCTACCTTGTTGTGTTCTTGTTGCTGCTGAGTCACTCAGTTGTGTCACCCCATGGACTGCAACCTGCCAGTCTCCTCTGTCCATGGAATCTCCCAGCAAAAATACTGGAGTGGGTTGCCATTTCCTTCTCCAAGGGATCTTCCTAATCCAGGGATTGAACCTGTGTCTCCGGCAATGCAGGCCGATTCTTTACCATTGAGCCACCTGGGAAGCCTAAAGGAAACTTAAACAGGGACTTACACTCCATTAGGTATCAAGTATGAAGGGAGACAGAACAATTGCAGGTTTTGAGCAGAAATGAATGAGGAAGTGAAGTGAAAGTCACTCAGTTATGTATGACTCTTTGCGACCTCATGGACTATACAGTCCATGGGATTCTCCAGGCCAGAATACTGGAGTGGGTAGCCTATCTGCTCTCCAGCAGATCTTCCTGACCCAGGAATCGAACTGGGGTCTCCAGCATTGCAGACGGACTCTCTACCAACTGAGCTATCTGGGAAGACAATGAATGAGAAAATGGCTATTAATTAATAGAAACAGAGGGTGAGAGAAGAGGTAAGTTTAACCCTCTCTCAAACTTTTTTATACCTATTTTGTTTTCCTTCCAGTTTTGGGAAATGATCGACCTGCTGTGGAAGTGCAAGGGGCACAGCCTCAGGTCTGGACACACACATATACTGCAAAATGACCACCGCAGGAAGCTGAGCTAACAACCATCACCTCGTATGGTTACAGAAAATATATTTCTCTGTGATGAGAACCTTTAGTATTTACCCTTACAGCAACTTTCAAATACACCATACAGCTTTTTTAGTTAAGGTCATCATGTTGTATGTTATAGTTCCAATGCTTATTTACCTTATAGTTGGAAATCTACACACTTTGCCCAGCTCCCCTGCATACTAGAAGACTGCCTGCATTACATTCACTGATATGGGAGGTGAGAGACTGCTGGGGCACCAGATGGGGCCGGGGGCTGTCCCTTCCCTACAGACTTCTCCAGCAGGGGGATTGGACTTTCTGTGTTCATGCACCAGAAAGAAGAAACAAGCTCCGGCTGCAACGCACAAAGCAGCTCCAAGAAAGAGAAACCTATTTTGCACAGAGACTGATGTGACTCCAAGGGCTGGCAATGCCTCCAGGTGTTAGAGAGTGAACACTCAGCTTACATCAATGCTGAACTAATCACCAACGGCCCCAGCCGCAGACTCTGTGAGGTTTGTGACAGACAGAAACAAAAATGTCAGATGCCACAAGGATGAGGAACTCAGTACCTAGGAAACACACGTTATTTAACAATCTGCAAGAGTGAACAAAAACCAGCTGAAATCAAGCTAGAGGCAGCCAAGAACGCACCCACTGAAGTCATCAAGGAGCACTACTAGGATTGGCTCAGGAAAAGTAGAGCTGCAAATCTCATTCTGCCAGAAGGGAAGAGAAGGAGGGCCCTGACAGAGTGTGCTGAAAACTGGTATTGAGGGCGGGGAAAGGCAAGCACTCTTGTAAAGCTAAATAATATACTGAGTGGCCAGGCCAAAGAAAAAGAGGGGCTCAACCCCGCAAAGAATACAGCTATCTGTGGGCTTACCTCGTGGATAGTTCTACTTGGTCAGCTATGTTCTCTGTATCTTCCATGAAGCAGAGTAGTAACCTCCAAACCCAGCAGTTTCCCAAGTGCCCTGAGGAGCATATGCCAGTGTCTCTTAGGGGAAGATGCTCCTTCACCAGGGAGGGAGCAGAGCGTTCCTGACTTTAACAGGTGGGGATGTACAGCACCTGAAACCACACACTCACTGGAAGGAAGAACAGGTTTCATCAGTAACACAAGTTGGAACTAAACGAAGCACATGACACAAGTAGACAAGTGTAAGAGGTAACTCAGTAGAAACACTGTACAAAAAATGATACATTTTAATCATATGGCCATTTAGCCTCGGTTTTCTCATCTGCAAAATGGGGACAGCAATGTCTCTCCTATAGGGATGTCTTAAGAATTAGATGAAAATAAGATTCTGGTCAGAAGACCAATTGAATACATGGAATCTGATGTTAAAAGGAGAACCGATATATTTAAACCAGAACTAGCTGTTTCACCTGAGCAAGTTAACAGCTCTGTGTTCTCACCTTAAAAAATGCATCTACTTATTAGAGCCACATATAAGCCACAATATTTCTCCTTCTCTGTCTGACTTACTTCACTCAGTATGACACTCTCTAGGTCCAGCTCTATTGCTGTAAATGGCATTATTTCATTGCTTTTTATGGCTGAGTGATATTCCATTTTATACACACACACACCACATCCTCTTTATCCATTCCTCTGTCAAATGAACTTATTTGCAAAACAGAAACAGACTCACAGACTTCAAGAACAAGCGTATAGTTGCTGGCGGAGGGGAGGATGGGGGAAAAGGATAGTTACGGAAATTTTGGGATGGGCATATACACACCGCTAAATTTAAAATGGATAACCAACAAGGGCCTACTGTATAGCACATGGAACTCTGCTCAATGTTATGTGGCAGCCTGGATGGCAGGGGCATTTGGGGAAGAATGGATGCATGTATATGTATAGCTAAGTTCTTCAGCTGTTCACCTGAAAGTGTCACAACATTGTTTATCCCAATATAAAACAAAAAGTAAAAAAAAATTAAAACAAACAAATGGATCTATTTAAAGTACTTTGTTCTTAGGTCTATTCAGGATTAGTGAATATCCGCAACATTCTTACAATAGTGCCAGGCATATAGTACATGCTCATTAAAGGCTAATTGTCATTTTTAAGCAGAAGCAGAAGTTCCCTAAAACTTCCTCAGCTGCTTAAGCTACTGATTCATCCTCAGAAAAACTGCTTTATTATTTTTGTGTCTTTATTCTAGTTGTAAAGGATTGTAGAATCAGCAGCAAACCTGAACATAAATATCAAGCCATCCAAACACCTACATGGTCTTTTTTTCTATCTATGATTGAATTTAGGGGAGAAGAGGGGAGTAGCAGTGTTTGCAGCGCCTACTCAGGGTAGAAACTACGTAAAAGCTGGATGTAATCAGGGCTGACTCACAGGCAGGTGCCCAGACACAGACACATCAGTTTTTAAGATACTAAAGTATTTCACCAGCTGATTAATAGCAACTCCCTTAAGCTCCCCACTGACCCCCTTCCTTGAACACCGGGGGATGCCTCGTTAACTAGCAGCAGGAAGGTTTACTCCGAGTTAAAGGATAATTTTTCAGAATAAGGTACAATCATGACTCACAGATAGAACACTAACTATGCCACAGATTCAACTCACTAATGAGGGAACCGGAAAAGCTGTCATAAACAGTGCAAAGGAGAATTCAAAGCCCATCAGAAATGTTGAAACAAATTTGCTGAAGGGATGCAAAACTGACTTCTACAACAGCGACGGAAGTCAACTGAATGTCGGTAGCGCGCACACACACACACAAAAGAACCTGACTGCCAATAATTTTATCTACAGACATGCATTATATCAGTATTGTACAAGTTAATGTCAGTAAAGTTAATATCTAGCTATCTCTAGTGTTGTAAAATAACTCAAAAACCATGAAAAGCGCAAACCCTATAGACTCAGATAATTCTGAAAGGTATGCTCTAAACAATGCACAGGTTTCCCCTGAAAAAACTCAGAAATATTTTGGCCTAAAAGTCTTTCACAGTTTTTTGGTTATAATTTTCTACTTTGACCAAGGATAATTCCAAAGAAAAAAATCATCCTTGTAGGGCTGGTCTCATTAGATGTGGCTTCATTACTTGCATAGATGGGGCCCAGGGCAGGCCACCCCAAAATGGGCCACTCTGGTACCTGGATTATTTTGAGTTGAGCACCACCAAGGCCCAAAGACTCAGGAAGAACTTTGAACTTCTCCCTTAATGCTTAAAAAAATTTAAGATAGGAGGCCTGTCCCAGGAAGAAGCTATAGCCATTGATAACTATGTTAAATATTAGGTGTGGTCGACAGACAGGAACCAGGCTGGGTCCATTTGATCAAAGTCCTTTCTGTGTCCCACTGTGACTAGATGTCCCATTGACTCTTTTTCTTCCTATAAATTACTTTACTGCCCCCCTGAAGCCTCAGACCCCTACCTCTTTCTCTTTAGTCCAGTGTGTGAGTGTGTGTATATGTATTATATATATAACATATATATATATATATATTTTTTTTTTTTACATTGCCTTGCTGTCTTTGGAATTCAACCCATGTGAATTTTGTGCACACATAGTAAATTTGATTTACTCCTGTTAACCTGCCTTATATGATTTTAATTGCTAGCCAAAAGAACTAAGGGGGAAATTTTTCCTCCCCCACAGTATCAAGAGGCCTTATCAAGGTGGCTTTGGCAAATTCAAAGCTCTATAGTATGGAACAATCACAAAGTAAACTTCTGGTGGGAAGTTTTCTCATAAAAAATTTCAGATTGGACCTTTTCATGTTTCTAGTATTTGCTATCTTGAGGATAGGAAAGCAAGCCCCCAAACACTCTTCACCAAATGTCACCTGCAGTATCTGTAAGCATGGGTGAATCCCTCTCTCTTCAATGCCCCAGGCCTCCCTGGAGGTGGCTTCTTCACTATGGGTAAGACTGGGCCCCAGTAAGCAAGATTCTAGGCCAGTTTTCCTGAGGAGCTTTCAAAAGACATTGGCTTCATTAAAAAGCCTGTAAATGAAATATAAGGAGTCAATCTTATTTTCTTAAAAGTGACTCTCATACCTGACTGAAAACTATTCTCAAATAAGACATTCCAGGTAAGGCTTTGTGTGTATACCTGATTTTTTTCAATTAACTCCTGGTGTTTAGGAGAACACATTCTTATTGAACCCACACAAATAGAACACAGAAGATGATTTAGTGAGAGTTTCCCATTTCTAGTAGAAGTGAGGGGGAAGGAATTGGTGAGAATCAAATATCATTTGAAAATGTTACGCTTTTGTTTAAAATAGCATCTGTTAAAAACTGTTGGTTACAGATAGCTGAAGAACTTTTTTTAAAAGGATGCTTCTTACATATCTAAAAGAAAGAACATTAAAAGAACATCAACCAGTATTCTAAACAAATGAGTTCACTTAGTCCTATGTAATTTAGTAGTGTCCTGCTAGATCTCAGCATAGCAGACTCAGGAAGACCTCTTATTCTGAACTAAAGAATTTGAAGATTCTGACTCAGCCTACTGGCAAGCAATGGCTTCTGCACCCAAGAGTCTATTCTTAGAAGAGGCAATAGTTTGACTCAGCTTGTACACCATGGGGCCAGGACAATCCTTATTGAAGACACGAACTGACAGACTCTGCTCATTCAGGTGAAAATTAGAGTAAAATAAAAACTATCCATGGAGGAAAGAGATGTAAAATAGGTGTGGTTAGTTATTACTGCTAATTTTCAAATGTGAAAGATCTGATGAGAGAATAAAGTGATAAGGAAATGTGGTCACTTCTGTGGGATCCAAAGCTAGATAATAAAGCCTTTCCAAAAAATGTAGATGAAATGTTTCTGTGTAACATTAAGTCAGTTTTCAAGTACTACATCTGATTTATAAATGTGATTTTTAAAAGGAAAAAATCCTTGAGATATATAGTAATCCCAAGTGGAACATATCAGGAATATCAAGAAGTTCAGGAACTCTGGAGTAAGGCCTAGACTTTTGTATTTTTATAAAACTCTACAGATAAGTCTAATGTGCATCACCAATTTAGAAATACCAGCCTAGAAGATGCCGGATTCAAATTAAAGCTTATCAAGAAGACAAAAGATAGTGAGAGCAAGAATGTGGGGGAAAAGGGGAACTCCTAAGTACTGTCAGTGGAAATGTAAATTGGTATAGTCACTATGGGAAATAGTATAGAGGCTCCTCAAAACATTAAAAATAGAATTACCATATATGGTCTATTGGGTTTCACAGGTGGTGCTAGTGGGAAAGAATCCACTTGCCAATACAGGAGATGCAAGAGACGCAGGTTTGATCCCTGGGTCGGGACGATACCCTTGAGTAGGAAATAGCAATCCACTCCAGTATTCTTGCCTGGAAAATTCCATGGACAGAGGAGCCTGGTAGGCTACAGTCCATGGGGTCACAAAGAGTCAGACACAACTGAGCACATGCGCGTGCACACGCACACACACACACAATCTAGTAATCCCGCTTCTGGGTATATACATCTAAAGGAAATGAAATCACCATCTTGAAAAGATACTTGCATCCCTGATCATTGCCTGTATTATGAGCAATGAGGTCACTGACCCAACCTCTAGGAATTTTCCATGAAAACAATTTCTGAAATATTTATACACATTTTATATGTTCAAATGTAACCTAGGGAAATCTGATCATGTCTTCTGATTGAGTAGCTTATTAAAAAAACCTATTTCTAGCATCATTTTATAAGAACAAATCACTAAATTTCCAGAGATCTTCTGGGAAATCTCAAAGATGGTTTCAGGCATAAAAAGATATCCTTAAAAGTTTTCTTTTCCTATATTTAGAATATTTTGAAGGAAAAAAACAACAAAAAATTCAGATAAAATTTATACACATCTGACTAACATAGGACCTCATATGGGTGCCTCAGAGAAATACTTGATTACCTACTGAATTAAAGTGACATTAAAGCATTTAAATGTAAACAAAGATAGCACAACTAAAAAGAACCTTCTTTCCTAAGACAGGAAGTTTCATCTTCTCTTAGGTGTATTTTCTTTAAATAATCTTGATGGAAGAGCTCCACAACTATTTAAGGACGATTTTTTTTTGTAAAAAGATAAAATAACTCTCATACAGACTTAGAATAAACACCTGTCAGAGATTTTTACTCTAATTAACAAGGGTACCCAAAAAGGTGTTATGACCAGTTCAAAGGAAAATTCAAAGACCATGTAAATATATAAGCCCATCAGGCCTGTGAAAATTAAATTACTAGATAGGTGCAACACTGACTGCTTCCATAGCGGGGAACAGAAATCAACTGAACATCCACCAGAGATTTTTGAATGTCTATAAACAAAAATTATTTTTCTGTTACTACCATGCAAATTAACTTCAGCAAGTTAACTTCTATTTCTGCAGAGTAGCAGGATAGTGCCAAGACAATGAAAGGTCCAGAATTCACAGATTCAGACAAACTGGAAGAACGGTCCCCACCTCATGCATGTTCCACTGAACAAAACTTCTAATCATCTGAATCATCGACTCAGTGGACATGAGTTTGAGCAAACTTAGGGAGACAGTGAAAGGCAGGGAAGCTTGGTGTACTGCAGTCCATGGGGTCACAAATAGTCAAGACACGACTAAGCTAATGAACAACAACAATCATTTGAAAATCGTGCACAATTTCTCCTTCACTCTGGCCCAGTAAGGGGCCTCCAGGGCCCATTAGCTGGCCAGGTTTGTTAATATGCATAATCACACATTTAATATGTTTACTATCACTCCTATACACAGAGAAAAAGACAGTTTCTGTCTTTGATGGGCTCTTAGTCCAGTGATAAAGACTCACCAATAAACAAAGCAGAGATAAGCTGACAGGGACTTGGAGGAGGCACTTAAACCAGAGCAGTAGGAACTAGAAGAGAGATGGGGAATGTGCACATGAAGGGAAAAAGAAAGGAAAGGGACTCAATACAGGAGAGGTAGCAGGAGCCGTAATGTGGAGGCGAATTAGACCATGGAGCATTCAAGAAACTTCAAGTTCATTTAGGCTTAGGACAGGAAAAGAAAAAATGTTTATCATATCCTTGACTTGGCAAAGGATAAACCCCTGAGTATCAATGCTTCCTCTCTGCTTCAAGGATGCTAAGAAAAATACATACTGAACATATGACAGGCAAAGGGTGCGAGTTGGGTATTGTAAATAATTCTCAACCAATCCTAAAAATGGCTTGTGGCCATTCTAAATATTGCCTGGGAATTATTTATAATGCCTGATATAACATTCTGTGAGAACATAAGCACATACAATTGAGTGTTGGTTAAAATTTAATTCCAATGTGAAAGCTAGGCGGAGAGGGCCAAGACCAGAATGGGCAAAGGACTTTCATCAGGACATACTAAACAAGTAAAAGTTAGAAAAGACCCTCAAACTCAAAAAATTAAAATTACCATTTTCCAGAGTTGGTAAATTCTTAAATGGGCAGAAAGCTATCTCTTCTCATGATTGGTTGCCACATTCACAGAGGACTAGACTTTCATTGGTCTTGTTGGAGAGAGTTATTGGACGACAGGCCTCTTCCTGGCACATGTCCCCAGCCTATCCTAACTCTAAAATCACATCTGGAAAAATGAAATTATAATCAGAGCTTCCAGATGGTTTCAACAGTGAAGAACTCTTCATAAAAACAGCAGCTACCATTTATTCACTATGTATCAGGCACTTTTAAAACACTGCTTGATTAATTTGAACACAACTCTATGTGATAGACAGCAAGTTATCATGCCCATTTTACAGATGAAGAAACCATGAATCAGGGAGGTTAAATAACTTACCTAAATTTTTCATCCATCCAAAAACTTGAGAAGCTCAGATTCTAATCCACATTAATTCTAAAGCCCATTGTCTTAAAAATACAAACCCTTTCGAGAAAAATGGAGCTCCCCCAAGAACTTTTAGATGATGATATTTATTCACAGCATCTGAGTTGATAGAAGGGGCTTTTGTTATCTCTTGAGTAGGGTTCTAAGACCATAACCAGGTCTGCCTTCAGCATTTGCAGGGCTCTGGACAAGAATACAAATTAAAAATCCACACACCATATGTCTAAATGTTAAAAGTAGTAAATCAGTTTAACAAGTAGTGGTGCTGGGAAAACTGGTCAACCACTTGTAAAAGAATGAAACTAGAACACTTTCTACACCATACACAAAAATAAACTCAAAATGGATTAAAGATCTAAATGTAAGGCCAGAAACTGTAAAACTCCTAGAGGAAAACATAGGCAAAACACTCTCTGACATAAATCAGAGCAGGATCCTCTATGACCCACCTCCCAGAGTAAGGGAAATAAAAGCAAAAATAAACAAATGGGACCTAATTAAACTTAAAAGCTTTTGCACAATGAAGGAAACTATAAGCAAGGTGAAAAGACAGCCTGCAGAATGGGAGAAATAATAGCAAATAGAGCAACTGACAAAGAATTAATCTCTAAAATATATAAGCAGCTCCTGTAGCTCAATTCTAGAAAAATAAACCACCCAATCAAAAAATGGGCCAAAGAACTAAACAGACATTTCTCCAAAGAAGACATACAGATGGCTGACAAACACATGAAAAGATGCTCAACATCACTCACTATCAGAGAAATGCAAATCAAAACCACAATGAGGTACCATCTCATGCCAGTCAGAATGGCTGCTATCAAAAAGTCTACAAACAATAAATGCTGGAGAGGGTGCGGAGAAAAGGGAACCCTCTTACACTGTTGGTGGGAATGCAAACTAGTACAGCCACTATGGAGAACAGTGTGGAGATTCCTTAAAAAGCTTGAAATAGAACTGCCATACGACCCAGCAATCCCACTACTGGGCATACACACCAAGGAAACCAGAATTGAAAGAGATACGTGTACCCCAATGTTCATCGCAGCACTGTTTACAATAGACAGGACATGGAAGCAACCTAGATGTCCATCAGCAGACAAATGGATAAGAAAGCTGTGGTGCATGTACACAATGGAATATTACTCAGCTATTAAAAAGAATGCATTTGAATCAGTTCTAATGAGGTAGATGAAACTGGAGCCTATTATACAGAGTGAAGTAAGTCAGAAAGAAAAACACCAATACAGTATATTAACCATATATATGGAATTTAGAAAGATGGTAACGATGACCCTATACGCGAGACAGCAAAAGAGACAGAGATGTAAAGAACAGACTTTTGGACTCAGTGGGAGAAGGCGAGGGTGGGATGATTTGAGAGAATAGCATTGAAAGATGAATATTACCATATGTGAAATAGATCACCAGTCCAGGTTCAATGCATGAGACAGGGCGCTCAGGGCTGGTGCACTGGGATGACCCTGAGGGATGGGATGAGGAGGGGAGGGAGGTGAGAGGGGGTTCAGAATGGGGAACACATGTGCACCCATGGCTGATTCAAGTGAATGTATGGCAAAAACCACCACAATATTGTAAAGTAATTAAAATAAATTAATTTAAAAAACAAGTTATTAAGTATGTTCTTCACTTCTACCTCGATAAATATACCTTATAATGACTGCAAGACCAGGTGCAAATTTAGAATTTCTCAGTTCAGAGCATGGCTCCCAACCTCTCCCCCATCTCCCTCCCACACACCTTCTTCCAAGCTCCGCTCTGTCCCACTCTGCAAAGGGGCCTGGGACCCACATGGGTGGCCACCCCATCCCACACATCCAAGCTCTAGCCTCAATCTCCACACAGCAGCCCCTTGGCCACTGGCAGTGTGATCTGCCTCTCGAGTGTAGATTTAGGGGAAAGTTCTACATAGATCCAGGAAGCAAGTGCAGATCCCTTTGGGCAGGGGATTCTGGGGCCCCACACATGGGCTAGAAAGTACTCTTCAATGTACAGTCTTTGAACCTGGTTCTCGAACTAGTATAGTCTGCATCAAGTACAGATAGGGAAAGCAAGTATGTAGAGCCTTTCACAGCAATTTGATACTGCTGCATCATCCCAGGGTAGAATTTTGTATGTTACAGAAGTACTGATCAGCCACAAACAGGAAAACAAAAATGTTAAGAAGGGAGGGCCTCTTACTCGTAAATGCCTAGAATAGGGAAGCAGTGGGGGCAGTGGGGGTCACATCCCTTTCTCTGTGGGCAGGGGCCTAAGTATGGGCTTCTAAAATGAGACTTCTCTCACTCAGGTCTAAGGGCAGCTGTGACGATGACAATACATTTTCTGCTTTTCCAATCTTGCTTTAAAGGTCTGCTATCTGTGGGGCCTTGTGCTCTGAAGAAGCTGCAAGAACCGCGAAAGCAGCTCTACTGTCAAGAGCATGGGCTCTGGGGCTCCTCCATGACCATAAGCAGATGCAGAGCCAACGAGTGGCTAAGAGGAAACCACTAAGGCCCGAGAACGCCTGCTGCCAGCGTTCTCCTGACCAGCTCCAACAGGAAAAGCAGGTCAAAGCCAGTAAAATTCAGCTCCCGTAAATTCAGGACGATTTTTATAGTTCAATGGCAAGATATTAGTCTCCTGTAATGGTTTTTCTTGCATCACACCTCAATTCTTACTGAAGACACATTTCTTAACCATTTGTGTTTGTTTCTGTGATTGCTGATAAAGTGATTTTAAAGGAAAAAATTTGAGATGTTTCAAAGTAAATGAATTTTTCAAAGGGTAAAGCAAAAATATCCCGAAACACTATTTCCAATCATTTTGATATTATTGCCTAAAGGTTTTGGCCAGGAAAAAAAAATTTTTTTTTAATGATAGGGGATAAGTAATTTTTGCCACTGCATTTTTTTTTTTGCACTTCATAATTGTATTGGTTCAACATTGAACCTATTTTTTCCTTTTGTCTACCCCTTCCTTTTTGGCATCCCCCTCAATGGACACATATATACCCCACCCCAATAAGCCAACAGCTATGAGAATTTTAGTAGTTCTACATTTAACTATTAATAGTTTAGCAAAGGCCTATTTCTGATATAGACCATGTAATAAGAGACATTTTTAAAGCAATAAATTGCTAACTACAACAACTTGTTTTTATAAAAATATCCAGCTTTTGATCCTACAACAGTGTTCAGAAATTTTCTATTAGCACACAAAATTTCACGGTTCAGGATTACGTGCACAGGCAGCGAAGGAGGTATAATGAAAGGAAAGCGCTATCAATACCTGTTGTAAAGAGGGCTCCTCTCTCTCTCTCACAGCACACACACGTTTTATGACAAATTCACTCCCTTTCCTTTCAGGCCAAGGTTTTGTTCAACACCTAAGATCACTATCAACTTAACAGGGAAGTTAAGTTCAAGATTGTAAACCAACAAAAGCTTTCGCTATCACACTTAAAATTACACAAATGTAAATACTGTTTAGTAACACCAATACCTTGGTGAATAAGAGACCCCTTAAGTACAAACACCATTTTAACCCCAGAACCGTCTGTCAACATCTACCCTTTTTGCTCAAACAGTGACTTGATCCCTGGAGACACAAAATGACTTAGGTCTGTTATCCTGAGCTTTTCTTGGTATTAACTTATTTTAGGCAGAAGCCTTTCTTTCCACCTAGACAATTGTGTATTCGCAGGCCACCTCCCCAGAGACTGAGCTTTACTGGCCTGACATCTTGCCAGGAGTCTGTGTTTTTAATAAGTATTCCAGGTGATTCCAATGAAGTTGTTCTACAGAACAGCCTTTAACAAACACTGTATTGGAATCTTGAATGTTTTATGCGCTGAATGGATCAACTAGTGCTTACTAGCAACTTGAGCTCATTTAATTTTGATAATACACATATCATGGTGGGAAAAAATAACTTTATAGACTGAGTCACAAACCAATACGTGTCATAGAAGTTGACTGAATAATGATAGAGCCAAAGTTGCCCAAGTAAATTCAGATCCATAGTCTCTTATGCAGAACTTTGCTAATTAAAAGTCACCAAAATTTAGAAATAAACAGGATGACCATATGCATTTCATCCTTACTGTTTAACTGGCTCAACCCAAGGAATATTGAAGTATATAAAGTATCTTTTTAATGTTTAACTAGACTGGACATTGTGAAGTTACACATAAACTTGTAGATTTCTATCCATAGGAAAGGTAATCCCAAAAGTTAAGAGTTGTGTGCCCTGTAATGCATTAACCAGATCTGCATCTACAAGCAAATTCATCCTGTTCTTCGTTGATCTGACTTCATTTTTTAAGCTCGATCTCTTCATTAAGCGATGGATTGAATAAATTCAGTAATATGTATTTAATGTTTCTATGAGTCACATTTAATTTTTTGACAGTTGTGCTTTGGCAGTTTTGGAGGTTCTACTGAGATGTTCAGATGCACTTACCTGCCAAAGCCAATTAAACTGCATTGATCAAGAAGTGCAATTTCTTGGGCTTTGTGAGCCCAGGCTTACCTTCTCTTGGCTCCCACAGCCAATCTCAAGCAGCAGAAGCCTTGCTGACTCTTTCTGCCTGTGCTTTTGTTTCACTTATGGTCCTTGGCCACATTCAGATCTGATTCTAGTTTGTACACAACCAATGTACTATTTTCCACTGGAAGCAATAGGGCTCTGGTTGTGAGGGTTGACAGTGTGTCATTTGTATTGAGATGGGCATTTGCTTTCTGTCAGGGAGGCAGGGAAGAACTTTTTGTCTGTCTCTATGTGCTCACATCAATTAAAACAATATTCTGTACACATTAAAAAGGAAAACAGCTCTTGGGGAGAGAAACTGGTGAGTTTGTGTTTCTATTTTGACCTATGGCTCAGAGAGTTTTAGTTAAATATGAATCTGTGTATCTAGGGTTGAGAGAAAGCCTTAAGCTCTGTGTAAATTGTGAAATATTGTCCTGCCTCTGGAAGTTATTAATAAATTAATGGCAGAGTCTCAAAATAAAGGGACTCTGTTTTGTGTGGGTTTAGGGACATTAACACCTACTTGAGTGAACCATTCCTAAAATTTCTCCAGAAAATAAAACTGAATTTTAAATGGGATAGCTTTTAAAAATAAAACAAATAAATCACTACTCCAAAAGCATGATTTATATAAGAATCCAAGTTCACATAATCAAGTTGAACCACTGGGCAAATGAGACTGTCTTGATAGTTTTGGTTATGAAAACAGTGATAGATCTTTCCTGTGATTATATCAGAATTCAGTATTATATAAAAATACATTTTAAAGATTTGATTTTGTTTTCATGAATTTCCTAAGCTTCTTCACTCACTTTTGATCAAAAGCTTATACTCCTACATTATAAGATTATGAAAAAATGTAAAAAATAAACTAAGATAAATAATTCTGATAAACTTTTTGATATGAACAGTAATTATGTTCTGTAGCATTTCAGCTTAAACATAATTCCCTAGATCGTTCATTAACTAAAAAAATCTTGAACTGACTGTAGAGTTAATTACTATATAGTCTTCAGATACCTGAATAATTTCCAAGTAAAATAATACTGAAATTCAAGCACAGGTTTACTATATGTACCTTTAGTTTCTTTACTACAGAGTGATTATAATTTTGGATCATATTATTGGATGTGCTCATCCTTGCCACTTTAACGATGTATAAAGCTGTTATGTGTGGCTATAGGAACTGAGTCATGCTTGTTGTTTGCTAAACTATAAGATAGGAAATTATCAACTACCTACCTCTCAGCAAAATAGAAATAAGCTTATTTGGAGCACTTAGGAGCAGAAAAATACAATTGAATACTCAAGTTATGGGATGCAAATGTTTTTTCATGAAAATCATAAAAGTATTGTTGGAAAGTGTGTGTTGCAGAATATGAAAGAGCATAATGGAGAACAAAATTTGAATTTGTATAGCAAGTTGTAGACATTTAGAGGGAATTGAATTTCATTTACCTTGGTTTAAAATACTTGAATCTGAAAAAAATGAAATGTTAAAATTGACAGCTTGCTTAGTTTTGATGAGCTTAAGTTAATTTGAAAACCCTTACTGACAAATATTGTATTAATATGAAACAGAACTTGGCTTGCTATTAAAATGACAACTGGTCTTGAAATACTTAGCCATAACAATGAATAGTAAATGGTTACTTTTTAGTGTCAGTTCAGTTCAGTTGCTCAGTCGTGTCCGACTCTTTGCGACCCCATGAATCACAGCACGCCAGGCTTCCCTGTCCATCACCAACTCCCGGAGTCTACCCAAACCCATGTCCATTGAGTCAGTGATGCCATCCAACAATCTCATCCTCTGTCGTCCCCTTCTCCTCCTGCCCTCAATCCTACCCAGCATTAGGGTATTTTCCAATGAGTCAACTCTTCGCGTGAGGTGGCCAAAGTATTGGAGTTTCAGCTTCAACATCAGACCTTCCATTGAACACCCAGGAATGATCTCCTTTAGGATGGACTGGTTGGATCTCCTTGCAGTCCAAGGGACTCTCAAGAGTCTTCTCCAACACCACAGTTCAAAAGCATCAATTCTTTGGCGCTCAGCTTTCTTCACCGTCCAACTCTCACATCCATACATGACCACTGGAAAAACCATAGCCTTGACTAGACAGACTTTTGTTGGCAAAGTAATGTCTCTGCTTTTAAATATGCTATCTAGGTTGGCCATAACCTTCCTTCCAAGGTGTAAGCATCTTTTAATTTCATGGCTGCAATCACCATCAGCAGTGATTTTGGAGCCCCCAAAAATAAAGTCTGACACTGTTTACACTGTTTCCCCATCTATTTGCCATGAAGTGATGGGACCAGATGCCATGATCTTAGTTTTCTGAACGTTGAGCTTTAAGCCAACTTTTTCACTCTCCTCTTTCATTTTCATCAAGAGGCTCTTTAGTTCTTCACTTTCTGCCATAAGGGTGGTGTCATCTGCATATCTGAGGTTATTGATATTTCTCCCAGCAATCTTGATTCCAGCTTGTGTTTCTTCCAGCCCAGCGTTTCTCATGATGTACTCTGCATATAAGTTACTTTTTAGTGTAACCTATCCAAACAGGATTCCACACTCGCCAGGGTAATTCTCTGTGCTTTGCATCGCTTCATTTTGTCCTTGATTTAACAAAAAATAATAGAGGACAAAGTGTACTCACTTGTGAGGGTGTTAAGGTGTGGAGGGGGCTGGGTTCCACGTGAGCAGATAGTGTCAAGATAGAAGCAGTGTACAGAACTGGCAGGAGCTAAAGTATGCAGGCCCCACAACACTTCAGCCAACCCCCTAGGCAACCCTGGAACATATATGGCTCAAAGTGTTCAGAGTTGGACCAAGATGTGAGGCCTTTCCACCTGGGATCACTGGATCTGAGCCACCCTGGAAGAAGAACACTTGGACAAGGCAGCTCTATGCATCTGAGCAAAGTTCTTGGGAGCTGAAAGCTTGAGGCTGCCTACTGACTGCTGGGCAGGTCCTTCCATGAACAGGAACCCTACCGTACACAATCCCCTATGGTCATGGTACCTTCTACTGCATTCATTTTGAAATATTGTCAAGTTACCTTGATTAACTAGGTTGCCAAGTATTTGGATTTTATCTCAAGAATCCACAAAGCCTATCTTAACCAGATAAGACATCTAATAACTCCTAGTTTGGACTTAAGATCAGAACACATATTTACAAAAGACATAAATTTCCAAATTTTTTTATTTTTGAGAAATAATTTTGCAATTTCCCATTCAGCCTCTGGATAACCACAAATATGTCTTTTTGCCTTGAGTTTCCCTGGTAGCTCAGTAGGTAAAGAATCTGCCTGCAGTGCAGGAGATTCCAGTTCAATCCCTGGGTTGGGAAGGTCCCCTGGAAAAGGGAATGGCTACCCACTCCAGTATTCTTGCCTGAAGAATCCCATGGACAGAGGAGCCTGGCAGGCTATATATAGTCCATTGGGTCACAAAGAGTTGGACACAACTGAGTGACTAAGCAAACATTAGAAAAGGAAGGACCCTAGAAATGACAGAGTATGTTTAGGATGCTTTATATTTCTCAATTACCTCAACAGTATTACAGGGACATTCTTGAAAGTTGTCAAAGGATGAATGTGTACAAGATATAATATTAATAAAAGTATTTCAGATTACACCCTTTACAGTGTTTCTCAAAGTATGATCCCCTGACCACTGGCAGCAACAGTATTACTAGGCTGATTACTTTTAATGAACAGGCAACTCAGGAAGTCTTGTTTTCTTGTTTTTTAACCTCTCCCTTCACTGCCTAAAATAATTTATATAAAGCGCCTAGTCCAGGAAGAGCCCTGTCACCAAAGAAATCTACAGATTATGGGCAAGGTGGGGTAAAAGGAACTGAAGACCAGCCTTCAGTGTCCTACTGTCTCTGAATGGCATCAACAAATGTTTGGTTATCAAATATTTCTTTTCCTATCTCTGTGAATTGAATGCCTTCCCTGTGAAGTCCCAGATCCCCAGCCCCACTCTTTTCTTAAATGGTACATAAGTTTCAATGGAACCCCCTCCACCCCTGTACACACGTAATTAAATTTGACTTTCTCCTGCTAATGTCTGGTGTCAATTTAATTCTTAGACCTGCCAGAAGAACCTAGAGGATAGAGCAAAGTTCTTTTACTTCCCTGGTGGTCCAGTGGCTAAGACTCCACTCTCTCAATGCAAGGGGGTCCTGGGTTCCATCTCTGATCAGCAAACTAGATCCCACAATCTGAAACCAAGTTTACATGCCACAAGTAGAAGAGCCCACGTGCCATAACTAAGACCTTCTGCAGCCAAATAAATAAAAATAAATTGTTCTTTAAAAAAAGAAATACCAGTTCTAGACACCCACCTCAGACCTACCTACCTACCTGAGAAATCCTCCAAGTGGGGCCCAACAATCTGACCTTTATATAAGCCTCCCTATGTGACACTAGTGATACCATACTGTGAGATGCCATGATCTCACAGAAGTGATTGAAAGACCCTAGAAATTCACAAATATCCTCAATCTGCTTTATATATCCTTACTCAAGAGTAACATTGATAAAATTCAAACAGTGTATTTTATTGCAATAGAGAATCTTACCCTCTTGTATTTTTTATAGTATTGGCTACTGTGATAAATGAATCACAGCAACTACCCTCATAATCGAACAGGCTTCTGTCCTACCGGGATGCTTGCCTGAAGACTCTGCTATAGTCTACCGACATGAGTTTGTATCTTCAACAACAAAAAAAGACGATCTCAGCCAACTCCTAGAAAAGTCTATATCAGAGATTCCAAGGTCAAAACTCACAGATCAGGCTTTGGAGCTTAAAGATGACGTCACTTAGCTAGTTATTCCTGAAGGCAGTGAGAATCTGTAAAACCCTTTGTCCCAGAAGCCGACAATTTCATGGGAGTTAAGCAAAACTTAATTACAGCAGACTAAATGAACCAATGAGAGAAATGTAATTGTAGTTATTTATTTTGGAATATATTTAGTATTATTTGTAGTGTTCTATTTTCTAGTCAGTATATGAGAAAAGCTCCCTCGAATTAGCAGACTGTGCTTCTACAGATTGGATCATTTGACAAATGATATCCAACTCTTATTGACCCACAGAATTCAAATGATTTTCAGAGTCTCTATTTGTAATAAAAAAATGTGTATTTGCTCTTCTTGCTTTTACTGGGAGCACGGTTATTTGCATAGATCGTCTCCTAGTAAAGAGAGTCAGTTCTCGCTATTAAGGTATAACTGTACTAATTGGGTAACCACAACCATACCTAGAGTGTCATGTAAGAATCCTTATTTGATACAGCATAATGAACATTAAAAGAATACAAATTAAACAATAAAAATAATTCTTGATGTGTGGAGATAATGTTTACCAAAATCCTTCCCGGGAAAGCTGGCCTGGAAACTATTCTACTGCTTAAAAAGGTCCAGTCTCACAGTGATAAGTAAGGTCATTTGCTAAGAGAACCTTATAAACTGGTGAGAATATCTATGAGATGGGACTTCACCCTCACTTACAGGTACTGCAAGTGAAATTTCATGATGAGAGATTCTTAGCCTTGGCTTTCCATTCTCAAGAGAAAAGCACATAACAGAGTGCGTCAATCACTCAGCCAGGCTCTACTCTTTGTGACCCCATGAACTGTAGCCCTCCAGGCTCCTCCGTCCATGGGATTCTCCAGACAAGAATGCTGCAGGGGGTAGCCATTCCCTTCTGCAGGGGATCTCCATGGCCCAGGGATCAAACCCAGGTTTCCTGCATTGCAGACAGATTCTTTACCACCTGTACCACCAGGGAAGCCCAAGTAACGAAGTTGTCAAATAAAAAGTGTCCCTTGTATTGTCTACAGTAATGAAGTCACTGGGCTTCCCTGGTGGCTCAGGTGGTAAAGAATCCACAGGCAATGCAGGAGACCTGGGTTCAATCCCTGGGTTGGGAAGATGCACTGGAGAAGGGAATGGCTACCTACTCCAGTATTCTGGTCTGGAGAATTTCATGGACTGTATAGTCCCTGGGGTCTCAAGGACTGAGCTATTTTCACTTTCACTTTCTTTCAATGAAGTCACTTAACCACTGCTGTCACTGACCTTCAACATACCCAGAAAGGAGTTTCAGACAAAGATCAGGAATGAGGCACTCTGTGCTCTGAGGAAGCACAGGGAGAATAGGCAGATATATTCAGGACGAGATTTTATGAGTCCAATTTCTCACATCTTCTCCATCTTAGTTTGCAAAAGACTATATGCCAGAAGAGGCTTATGTGTGTTAACATACACATCTCACTCCACCTATGTAAAGAATGGGGCCAAAATTAATAAGACTACCTCTTGTTGCTGTCAAGAATAAGCTTCAGAAATTACTTATGGTCATAGTGGGGACTGAGTAAGGAGTTGAGAAAAAAAATATCCAAAAATTGGAAATAAAACTTAAGGATAACAGCATGTCCTTAAAAAAAAAAAAAAAAAAATATTTGGCTGCATCAGGTCTTAATTCTGTTAGTTGTGGCATGTGGGATCTAGTTCCCTGACCAGGGATTGAACCTGGGCTCCCTGTATTGAGAGCATGTGGTCTTAGGCACTGGACTGACAGGGAAGTCACCACATGTCCTTTCAATGTCATTATTTAACTAAGGATTATATAAATATCTTGGAGAACACACCTATGTATTTGACTTTGTTATTTAATATTAAGTCAAAGTACTGATACTTTGAAATCACATGAAAATTTGTAGGCGCCTCTTGAATTAAGTTCTTAATTTGTAAGCCATTAACCATTTTTTAATCTAGTCACATTTATTTCAGTTTTCCTTTGACTGTCTGACTATATAGATCTTTATTCCCCCAATTCTCCTTTGAACTAGGCTTACCATCTTACTGGTTTCCTCATCAATTAATGAGTTGAATAAAATCTTTGACATGTGTTCATTTTATATTTATGAAGAGCCTTTTTTTTTTAATTATGCTTTGATACCTGGGACCAGATGTGTTTGGAATTCAGAAGTCAGATTTAGAAAGCACAGAGATGTATATTTTATATTTTTCTATTTCATAGAAATAGATAACTCCAGCAGCATCTGGGAGATCACCCCATAAGTAAACATCTTGATGTTTTTTCAGGGAAACACATAAATATTTATATTCAGTGGGATTAAAGACAAGATTGTAAATAGCCTAATGTCATTTCAGGTTTGGTTTTACCACTGAAGGAGCTCAGAACAGGTCAGGATGCTACCAAAAGAGTTATGAAAAATTTGTCAGTTTTCAACACTTTGTTTTTGCCTACCAAAGATTTTGGTAGGCAATTAAGAGACTGTGAACCTAAAATCCTAAAATTTCTATCACCATCTCAAACCAGTTATTCAGTTATAGGAGATTCATGTCAAAGATAATAAGTGAAAGAGGAAGTGTGAAGCCTTAGAAACCATTCATAATTTAATATCCTAAAATGTAATCCAATGTTAGTCATTTCCTTGAGGATAGTAATAGAGTTAGAAAATGTAACATTCCCAAAGTAATGACTAAAGCTCCATGATCCATGTTTTAAAAGACTTCATAAACAAGAGCCCTAGTAAGCAAATAAACTGCAAACAAAACTGGAAAACACTTGAAATGTATGAAGCGAAAGTTGCTCAGTCATGTCCAACTCTTTGTGACCCCATGGACTGTAGCCTGCCAGGCTCCTCTGTCTATAGAATTCTCCAGACAAGAATACTGGAGTGAGTAGCCATTTCCTTCTCCAGGGGATCTTCCCAACCCAGGGATCAAACCCAGGTCTCCCACAATGCAGCTGGATTTTTTACCGTCTGAGCCACCAGGGAAGCCCTGAAATGTATAAAGAAATGTATAAAACTTTCTAAAGTTTAAAAAAGATAACTTTTCATACAGTGATACTTCATGGCAAATATAAACTTCTGCATAACATAATAAACTTTTTGAAATCTTAAAATAAGTGAAATATTTAAAAGCAGCACATTCAGAGAAACTGATAATTTACGATGGTAAGATTGAAAAGGGTTACGTCAAGTCACGCAAAAGGTCCTCCTTGCTGAACAAAGATGATCTCTAGATTGGGGGTAAAAACTAGAGACTAAGTTAAAACATAAATCAGTTTAGAAAATCAAGAACAGAGAAAGATAAAAGGAAGTTTTGCTGCAAAGACTATGCTTTTGTATCTTAACACAAGTCTTTTATAACGTTTGTCATATTTTGTGTGATGACCTTGATTTGAATTTCAAAATACTAATTAAATTCCTTAACTCTCTTCTCAGTGAACAGTAAGCTTTTGTTTGTTTTTAGAAAAGGATCAAGAGAAAAGTAGAGATTTCTGGCTTTTTAAGATGATATTTATGGTTATCCACCACCACCACCCCAAATTTGACAGAAAAACAAAAAGATACAGAAAGAAGAGGAAAGGAGATGGGCAGGGGGCTCTGAACAAGCTGGAGAACTGGGGTTATAGGCAGATGAAAGGACTGCATGAACATCCCATGCTGCATGGGATGTTCTCCTTTAGTTGCCTGAAGATACATACCCACAATGCTGAAAGCCCTGGGACCACATCACAGGCGATTCAAAACTCAGTATTGAAGCTTCTGCCAGGGTAGGGCCACCCCATTCATCTTTTTCATACTCTGGGAAACCTGATATATTAGCCTTACTTAACACAGGCAAATTTCTCTGGGTACTATCTCAGCACCCCCAGGGAAATTTAACATTCTTCGCTGACCCTCTTTTGCCACTATCCTCGGGGTTTGCTGAGATGAGTTTGTATCTATCTGTATGTCATCTGTCCATCCATCGATCATCTATCTAAATATATATTCTAACAAAGATGTTCCCCCTATAAAATTTTCACACATAATCCACATTCATGAACTACGTTCCTGGAACTTCTGAAATAGGATATGACTCAATTCAAAACATAAAATGATGATTGCTGATTGAAGGTTCTCCCTAAATGCCATCTCTCTCAAAATTTATCCTATCAAAAAATAGGACAACTTGAATCAAGCCTGAATCATTTTTAACACCAAGGAATATTTACTGAATGCTTAGTAAATAATTTACTATTTGAAAAACTTTTGTGCACAGAAACTTTTGATACTAAGGTAAAAAAAAAACTGAGCTATCAATCTTTTCTATTACCCCTACGTTTCAAGTGTTACAATTCACCTTTCCTCTAAGAAACAGAATAAGAGCGCTGACGTTTTAGTTTGAATTTTACATATATGCACACATTTAAAAAGTTTAGAGAGAGTATTCTTAGTCTTTAAGTTGAAGATTTGTCTAGAATGTTCTCCCTGCCCTCTTCCCCCATCCATTTTCCCATACACTATTCACGTATTAGTCTTCCTACAAGGACAAAGCCTTGTGACATTCCCCTGACATGCTTTTCCATCAAAACCGGCAAGGTAATCAGCTTGGAATTATTTTATCAGTTCATATATGTTAGCCACCCCAGTTAAATTCTAAGTGTAACCCCGAACTGGGCAATACAGTTAAACAGGAGAAAAAAGAAGTGAAGAAAGTAAAATCATGTTTGACGAGACGATGTAAAAAGTCAGTGATTTTGCACAGTGAAGGAGGCAGTCCCGCAGGTCTACCCATGGGAGCCTCTCTCCAGACATCCAAGAATAAGGTGAACTCCACAACACTTTCAATTAATTGCCATACATACGGGAAACATAAGGAGAGAGCCCAAAGCATGGTGGCATCATCCTCACGTGGAAATACAATACCAGGGAGGACACATTATAGGAGAGACTAGCTCCCTCAGTTTTGGCCCCACAGATATATGTTGATCAGAAAACAGAGATCACTGGAATATAAAATGTCAACCTTGTACTTAAAGTATGAATTTCAGAATCTTCAGCTTAAGGTGTCTGAGAAATCAATACTATTGGGAGAGAGTCTGAAGTCCAGCAACTGCTGTTTCCTTGCAAATGTCATGGGTATAGAAGAGCAGAGACTCCTGAAGAGGGGGTAACCTGGAGCCAGGAGGGCCAACAAGGAGAGTCCAGGCAGGTCCTGGACAGATGCAAGCCTGGGCTTTACGTGATTAACTCATCTGAAGAGGACTCCAGATTAGCATCAGAACCATGCTGCCTATTTCCTACGAGCAATCGCTCTGTCTCTCGGCCTCCCAGGTGGCACTAGTGGTAAAGAATTCACCTGCTAATGCAGGAAATGCAGGTTCAATCCCTGAATCAGGAAGATCCCCTGGAGGAGGAAATGGCAGTCCACTCCAGTTACTCTTGCCTGGGAAATTCCATGGACAAAGAAGCCTGGCAGGCAGCATCTGAGCACAGTTGCTGTGTCTCTATCAGACAAGTGGCAGATATAAATGTGACACATTGATGCTGAAATCACCATGGCTCCCATCCATTCTAACCCAGCCATAGTCCATTATCCCACCGCTCCCTTGGCACAGTCTCCTGCTGTTTCTCTGGAAATTGCTGTTGAGTGTTACTCAAAACAACACTCATTCATGTTCTTCCCCCTCTCCTGACTTCCTGACAAGGTACCTCAGCGCATCCTTAGCCACCTGTCCTCTCATAGGGATGTTCCTCTGCCAGACACAACTGTTCTTGCCCAGGTGCTGCCCCAGCCCTTCAGAAGTTTGAAGCTGACTGTGGTCCATGACCCCATGGGTATTTCACCTCCCATACAATCAGTATTTGCCCACACCTCTGCAGTTAACTGTTCACTGCCCATCTCTCAGATGGTTCCCTGCTCAGTTTTCTACTAGAAATGTGTGGCAGACCACTTGTGAAAATGGTATCATCTTTCCAGCCCCCTCTTCCTTTATCCATGACATTTTCAGTAAGAGATGGAATCCATTTCCCTGGCCTGTTAATCTGGACTCACCTCGCAACCTAGTTTGGCAAACAAAATATAGCCAAGGTGACATGTGCCTTACCTGCCCTCTACAATCAAGAGCAAAAGCCCAGCTAAGGGCTGGGATCTGAGGGATCACATGGCCAGTCACCGCTGTCAGCCCAGGTGACAGCTGGCCAACACCCAGGGGCAGGGCCACCCAAGTGGCCTGCAGTTCCCCAGAGACATGTGAGGCAGACCAGCCAATATCAGAACCACCCAGCTGGGGCCAGCCTAAATTGCTGACCCACAGAGTCAGGAGTCATTTAACTGTTTATTATTTTAAGCTATTAAATTTGAGAGTGGTTGGTTACATGATAATAAGTAATTAAGAGACTAGGCTACCTATGACAAATGGTCCACATAGCAGGTAACTCTCTAGATCAGTTAACTCCCTCCACAGAAATATCTCAACTGTTATGTATTATAACGTACATTATAGTATTAAAATGATGTTTCATTATAACACTGCATCATAGTGTTATTATGCTGTAATATTGGGCTTCCCTGATGGCTCAGACGGTAAAGAATCTGCCTGTCAATACAGGGATACAGTTTCAAACCTGGGTCAGGAAGGTCCCCTGGAGAAGGAAATGGCAACCCACTCCAGTATTCTTGCCTGGGAAATCTCACGGGCAGAGGAGCCTGGCGGGCTACAGTCCATGGTGTTGCAAAGTTGGACACAACTGAGTGACTGAACAACAGCAATGCTGTCGTATTATTTTGAGTTACAGTATTATTTGCCCCTCCTTTGCAGAAGGCACAGGTATTCAGGGGAAGCTACGTCCATGGTGGGGAGGAAGAAGGGTGTTACACCTATACTCATGCTATACCAGGAAATGCTGTTCCTTCCAGCAGCCAGGCCTTGCTATTCTGACTTGACTTCCTCCTTTCTTGTTTCCGCTCCACTCCTCCCCCTCACCAAATTGCTCCTCATTCTGTCTTTCACTAACGTTCCAGTTCTTTCAGACATATCTGTATATACTTCTCACCTGTCATATGGGATGCCTACAGATGCAGGCACCTAAATTGGCTGTCTAAAAGAGTGAGAAAATTTCTCTTCTCACGTGTCAAAAATATCCAGATGTAGACAGTTCCATGTTTGCTTAATTCAGCAGTTCCCTCAGTATCACCAAGAATTCATCTTTCTGACCAACTTTTGAATAAGAATGCAGCTTTGTCTTGAGAACAAATCTCTCTCCTGGGCACAAATTGTTGCCACGGTTGTAGACATCAGAACTAGACATGATAGCATCTCTTCTTTAAAGTGTCCTGCTAAGAATCTTTCCCAGAAATCCACCATCAGATCTTTTAGATCTCATTGGCTAGAACTGTGCCACATGCCTCACTGTAAACCAATCACTAGTAACTGGTAAAGCACAATCGTACTTCACTTGAACCAGTTAGAATTTTCCCCATTAGTAGTGTCTGCTAAAATAGCTGGGGTTTTCTTATTTTTTTGGTTGTGCCAGGCAGCTTGTGGGATCTTAGTTCCCTGACAAGGGATTGAACCTGGGCTCCCAACAGTGGAAGCACAGAGTCTTACCCACTGGACCACCTGGGAATTCCCTAAAATACCTAACTTCTATTTAGGAATGAGGTCAAACCATTTTTATGGTGTTCAGAAGTCTGTGCCACTTAACATATTTGGCCCAAGAGTGTTTTAAAATGTCTCTGTTCATTCCATGACAGTTCTCTGGGGCAAATTCTTCCCTCAGCTTATGTGTCAATTCAGCCAATATTCCCTATTCTATGTGGCTTTAGATAAGGAGCACTATGTAAGTGTTTGGAGTTGGGAGACACCCACTTTCACTTCCCAATACCACTTCAAGTTCAACCATTTTCAAATTTGATCCATGGACCAGTAGCATCAGCATCAGCTGGGATCTTTTGTTTTGTTTTGGCCCCTTCTCAGATCAGTGAAACAATCTGAGGGTAAGATCCAGCCATGTGTATTTCAGAAAGTCTTTCAGGTCATTCAGATGATCCCTAAAGTTGGAGAACCACTACACTACATACTAGCCATGTGGCTTTGGGCAAGACATATACTCACTCAGGTTCAAACGGTCAGTCTCTATAATGGGGTAATAAGGTCTCTTAAGGTGATATAAAATGCTTAGTACCGTGCTGGCAAAAATATAACATGTTGGCATATCTTCATGTACATAAAGCTATATATTAATTCTTAAAATCTATATACAACTATCAAGATATATTTTAAATGAACTGATTATTAAAGTATGTATTTTTAAATAATGTACACATAATTTCTACTTGATTTTATATCTTATTAGTTTTATATGCTTTTATTACATATAGTTCTCAAAAAAGTAATATGAAAACTTTATAAAAATAGCAGTTTCCTGGCTGCATCACAATCACTTGGCTATATTTTAGCAAATTTTTATGCCATTTATCTCCATATTACTGAGTAAGATGCCCACATTTCTATTTCTTAATTTACCAATTTTAGACACTCCTTTCATAAGGATGAGGATTTAGTTCTCTTAAACTACTGTTTCTAGTTCCTTCTGCCTCATGTTCCAAATGAGATTTTATCTCAGTATTTAGCTAAATCAATATTCTTTAAATTACTATGACTGTGTAAATGTAGGTGTTTTTAAATCAATAATTTACAGTGATGTTTCTTGTGTATTTTTTCTATTTTAGAGGCAATAATTGTTCAATATTCCAAGAGCTCAGGAAAATTAATCTCAGTAATACTTTCTATACAAATATATCAGATAAACTATCAGTTTCATCTTCTCCTAGAGAACCTTCTCCTGGCTGCTAAGATTTCTCTATCACATTCTTTCACTGTGTGGGAGGCATTCTTTCCTGATCCTCCATCTTGCAGTCTTCTAGGCTTACTTTCAGCAGCTTCCTGAGAAGGACTATAGGAGAGGCAAGTGTTTTGGGTTCTCCCATGATCACAAATGTCTTCCCTTTCACTTTGTCAGTTTGTGATAAGAATTGAATTCTAAGTTAAAAACCCTTTTTCATCAGAATTCAAAGGGACCACTCTAGCAGTTTCTACCTTCCAGGGTTCAATGCCACATTTTCTTTCAGTTTATTCATCTTTAGTTTTCTTTCTGCAAGTTCTTATCAGTCAGTTCAGTTGCTCAGTGGTGTCTGACTCTTTGTGACCCCATAGACTGCAGCACGCCAGGCTTCCCTGTCCACCACCAACTCCCAGACCTTGCTGAAGCTCATGTCCATCGAGTCAGTGATGCCATGCAACCATCTCATCCTCTGTCATCCCCTTCTCCTCCCACCATCAATCTGTCCCATCATCAGGGTCTTTTCCAATGAGTCAGTTCTTCACATCAGGTAGCCAAAGTATTGGAGCTTCAGCATCAGTCCTTCCAATGAATATTCAGGACTGATTTCCTTTAGGATGGACTGGTTGGATCTCCTTGCAGTTCAAGGGACTCTCAGGCATTTTCTCCAACACCACAGTTCAAAAGCATCGATTCTTCAGTGCTCAGCTGTCTTTATAGTCCAACTCTCACATCCATACATGACTACTGGAAAAACCATAGCTTTGACTAGATGGACCTTTGTCGGCAAAGTAATGTCTCTGGTTTTAAATATGCTGTCTAGGTTGGTCATAACTTTCCTTATGAGGAGCAAGTGTCTTTTAATTTCATGGTTGCAGTCAACATCTACAGTGATTTTGGAGCCCAAGAAAATAGTCTGTCACTGTTTCCATTGTTTCTCCATTTGTCATGGAGTGATGGGACCAGATGCCATGATCTTCATTTTTTGAATGCTGAGTTTTAAGCCAGCTTTTTCACCCTCCTCTTTCACCTTCATTAAGAAGCTCTTTAGCGCCTCTTCACTTTCTGCCATGAGGGTGGTGTCATCTGCATATCTGAGGTTATTGATATTTCTCCCAGCAATCTTAATTCCAGCTTGTGCTTCATCCAGCCTGGCATTTCACATGATATACTCTGCATAAAAGTTAAATAAGCAGGGTGATAATATACAGCCTTGACGTACTCCTTTCCCGATTTGGAACCAGTCTTTTGTTCCATGTCAAGTTCTAACTGTTGCTTCTTGACCTGCATACAGATTTCTCAGGAGGCAGGTAAGGTGGTCTGGTATTCCTGTCTCTTGAAGAATTTTCCAGTTTGTTGTGATCTACACAAAGGCTTTGGCATAATCAATAAAGCAGAAGTAGATATTTTTCTGGAACTCTCTTGCTTTTTTGGTGATCCAACGGATGTTGGCAATTTGATCTCTGGTTCCTCTGCCTTTTCTAAATCCAGCTTGAACATCTGAAAGTTCACAGTTCACACACTGTTGAAGCCTGGCTTGGAGGATTTTGAGCAATACTTTGCTAGCGTGCGATGAATGCAATCGTGCGGTAGTTTGAGCATTCTTTGGCATTGCTTTTCTTTGGGATTGGAATGTAAACTGACTTTTTCTAGTCCTGTGGCCACTGCTGAGTTTTCCAAATTTGCTGGCATACCGAGTGCAGCACTTTCACAGCATCATCTTTTAGGATTTGAAATAGCTCAACTGGAATTCCATTACCTCCCCCAGCTTTGTTGTTATTGATGCTTCCTAAAGTTCATTTGACTTCACATTCCAGGATGTCTGACTCTAGGTTAGTGATCACACCATCGTGGTTATTGGATCATGAAGTTCTTTTTTTATAGTTCTGTGTATTCCTGCCACCTCTTCTTGTTATCTTCTGCTTCTGTTAGGTCCATGCCAAGATCCCCAAGAAAAACAAAGGCAAAATAGCTGTCTGAGGAAGCCTTACAAACAGCTGAGAAAAGAAGAGAAGCTGAAGGCAAAGGAGAAAAGGAAAGATATACCCATTTGAATGCAAAGAATAGCAAGGAGAGGTAAGAAAGACTTCCTCAGTGATCAATGGAAAGAAATAAAGGAAAACAATAGAATGGAAAAGACTAGAGATCTCTTAAAAAAAAATTAGAGATACCAAGGGAACATTTCTCAGCGTTAGTGCTTTGAGATAACATCTCTTCATAGGAGTCTCTTTATTCATTGTACTGGGTACTCTGTGGGCCCTTCACTGTCAGCAAGTTCTTTTATTTCTTTGAAAATTTTCTGGTTTTTTTCCTGTTCTCTATTTATAGACTAGTAGATATTCTAAGTCCTGATTGATTTGTTAACAGTCCCATCATTTCTAGCCTACTGTGCATTACATTTTTTGATCATTCTCATTTCAACTTTTCTATTTCAGGATTTTTTTCAACATTGGCTTGTAAGTGTCTGATCTCAGATATTTTTATACATTTTTTAAAGTGCTGTCTGCATTGCCCATTGTGCTTAGTTCGCTCAGTCATGTCAGATTCTTTGCGACCCCATGGACTGTAATCCACCAGGCTCCTCTGTCCATGGGGATCGAAGCAAGGGAATGGGTCGCCATTCCCTTCTCCAGGAGATGTTCCCGACCCAGGAATCGAACTGGGCTCTCCTGCATTGCTGGTGGATTCTTTACCAGCTGAGCTACCAGAGAAGCCAATTTTCTCTTGTATTTTGTTTTGATTGGTCTTCCTGTTAGATTTCCTTAGTTATTTCATGGTCCTTTGCTATCGGTGGACACTGTAGAATAAGGTACTAAAAATATAATCTTATGCTCTGGGTTTTGAGTAATTTTTGAGACTAGATACTACTTGTAAGATAATCAGGATAGCAACTGGATTTTTCTTTGGAGAAACTCTAAGCATCAATATTCTATTTCCTATAGTGTTTAGTTTCTTATTTGAAAAACCTGCCAATTTTCTACTCAGGGGTATGAATTCCAAAAACAGAAGGGAGCTAGAAAATCTGCCTCTCTGTACATAAAATTATGCTTAATCTTCAACACCGTCAAGAGAAATCAAGAAAATCGCCCACTGTGCAGGAAAGTGACCAGAATCTTTCAGTAGTGACCCAATTACACAAACTCCTCTAAGATCTGGATAACCCTGTGTTTCTCTTATGCATCTGATAGTTCTTGTTATGGACTGAATTGTGTTCCCCCCAAAATTCATATGCTGATGTCCTAACTCCCAGTACTTCAGAATGCGACACTAATTAGAAACAGGGCCTTGAAGGTGGTAATTAAGGTAAAATAAGGCCTTTAAAATAAGGTAAATTAGGACCTACCTAATCCCATCTGACTGGTGCCCTTCTAGGAGATTAGGGATGGGAGAGACACTAGGGATTCTTAGGCACAGAATGAAAAGCCACGAGAGGAGAGCGAGAAAACAGCCACTTGCAGTGCAAGGAGCAAGGCCTCAGCAAAGCCAACCCAGCACACACTTTAATCTTGGGCTTGCAGCCCCTAAAACTATGAGCAAATAAGTTTCTCTTGCTTAAGTCACCCAGGCTTCAGTATTTTGTTATAGCAGCTCTAACAAACTGATATTAGTAACTTATGTATAGGTGGGTACTATAAGTATTTATTATTGAATAACTAATTTGACTATAGTTAAGTCGGAGAAGGCAATGGCAACACACTCCAGTATTCTTGCCTGGAAAATCCCATGGACGGAGGAGCCTGGTAGGCTACAGTCCATGGGGTCGCTAAGAGTCGGATATGACTGAGCGACTTCACTTTCACTTTTCCCTTTCATGCACTGGAGAAGGAAATGGCAACCCACTCCAGTATTCTTGCCTGGAGAATCCCAGGAACGGCGGAGCCTGATGGGCTGCCGTCTGTGGGGTCGCACAGAGTCGGACACGACTGAAGCGACTTAGCAGTAGCAGTAGCAAGTCCCCTACATAAAAACCTTCAAGTTGCAAACTTTCAAAGATGGAAATGCACATTCCATCAACATCAGGCATGAGTGACACTGCAGCTTGTCTCCATCTCCTATTGCTGACAATCCTTCAGCTCCACCATCTCCCCCCCCTCCCTCCTCTGGTCAGTAACTTCCTGCCTGTTCACTTGGTACCAGCCCCTGTATGCCAGCTGTTGTATGTACTACTGAACTTTCCAAGGTACTGCAAGATTTAAAATGTTTTGTTTTTCATGTATTATTTTTATGAGAAGTATTACAAACCTATTTCAGTACTATGTAGTCAATTGTGTTGTTGGGTACCTGGGCTAACTTTTTTGAACTTAACAAGCCCTATTTGTATGTAGAGCACTCATAATTGGCTCATTGGTGCCCTGCCCACATGCACTCAACCTACTACTCAGGGGTCATCTACAAACAGCTCCCAAACATAACGAGAGCTTCCCTCATCCCTGGAGGTCAAGGGTGCAAGCTGGGCAGGCCACAGTTTGTGCTTCCTAGGCTACACTCAACCAACAAGGGGTTGGAGTGGTGGGCCAGCTTCTTCCCCTCTTAATGGGAGGAGTCCAACCTGTGTCTCTCAGAAGATTCCCAGCACAGCTGAGCAGCCTTTGCCTACTGTCACCCCACAGCCAAGTCTTAAAGTTAAAGGGCTGCGTAAGAGGGAAAAAACTCAAACAAAAATTCCAGAAGAGTTATGTATTTCAAATTATATGACCCTTTATCCCCACTACACTAATAATTCAACCTGCTGCTGCTCCAGGCTTTTTCTCTTACAGCATCAGTGATATCAACTATAAAAAGGCTGCTCTCAAATCACACTTAGGTCACATCGAAGGTTTGCATAAGGGCTTGAAAAAGAATTACAAATAGATTTCATTACACAGTAAAACATTAAAGTTCCTACTATCTTATGTTATTAGATTTAGAAAAAATTTAAATTTCATCAGCAGATGTTTTGTTATACCAGTGACTCATGTCTGCTGAGGAGTTTGTGGCATGCAATTCCACTGTAATAATTCCGAGTATGAAGTCACACAGTGGATTTCACTACATCTTCCCCCTAAAATTACCATCGATTTTTGTACACCCACATGCTACAGAAAAGACACTATTAGAAAGGTTTTGGCCACAAAATGACGAAGCTCAACAAAAGTGTACAATATGAAGATTTTAATTCCATTTGGCCTGACTCTATGATGAGTTTCAGTCTAGAATTTCTCGCCCCTGATAATTCACTCTTCTCACACCTGGGTCTTAGTTTCAGTTCCTCCCAAAGCACATTGGAAGCGTGTAGCTATTTGGGAAGCTTCAAGTATCCAGCAGAAGGATGAAGGGGAGAATCCAAACTTGACTGAGTTTAAATCCCCCAAAGATGGAATACTTCCAAAGGAGACCAAATTTAGAGACAGTCTTAAACCAGAATTGCCCACAATGTCTCTAAGGAACAGAATAGGTGAAGTTATACTACACACGTGTGTCTCCACTACTAGAAAAATTGTAGACCAAGAACAAAGTTTGTTGGGTTTGTTTTTTTTTAAATCACCAACTGTGGTTAGAGATGAGTGAAAGTCTAAAGACGGAGAAGGCAGAAACAGAATTTGAGTTCAAGGGCAGGGATGGCTGCCTTCTGTTCAATGCTGTCAACGCCATGCCTAGAACATTACCTGGATGTAGACGACAATAGCAGACTTTGACAGGGGAAGGATTGGGTGAGATGGAAAGGACTGAGGGTTCCCAAGCACGTCATTTCATTTGAAGCTAAAATTAAAAACAATCTTCCTGAAACTCTCATAGACATGAGAAGAGCACACTGACCATATATCCAACAGGAGAAGCAATCAAAAAGGTCATACGTATGCGAGTGTGTGTATATTATTTCTGAACAGGGAAGGAAAGATTTCTTTGTCCTGAAACACAGAAAATAATGTGAAAATACCAGGTCAAGTACTATTGGATAAAACTTACCTTTATGAATGTCTGGAAGCTAAGTCTTTTAGTCCATTAGGGCCCCCACTCACTAAATTAAAATATTCACATGTTTTCATTATCATGCTAATTTATAGTAGTATAAGTAAACACAGAAACCAGACGGAAGTCATGTATTTGTTCACAGCATATAAATTCTGGAATCTGAACATCCAAAATGACCCAACTTTAGGGATGACCAAACTCCTGAAGTCTTAATACCCAGGTTTGAAACCCAACTCCACAGCTTGCCATCTGAATGACTTGTTACAATGTTGTTAACATCTCTGCAGCTCTCTTTCCTCCTCTCTAAAATGGGAATTATATTAGTCCCTCATCACTAGGTTATAGTAGCTGTTTAGTCACTAAGCCATGTCTAACTCTTTTGCAATCCCACAGAACACAGTCTGCCAGGTTCCTCTGTCCATGGGATTTCCCAGGCAAGAATAATGGAGTGGGTTGTCACTTCCTTCTCCAGGGGATCTTCCTGACCCAGGGACTGAACCTGTGTCTCGTGGATTGCAGGCAGATTCTTTACCACTGTGCCACCAGGGAAGCCCAGGTTATAGTTAGGATAAGAGATTATCTCTGTAAAGCATGTAGGTAATGTTTGGCACGTGGAATCGAGATGTGAGTCTTATTCAATGCAGGGGCTTTCCCTAATTAAGAGCAGACTCAGTTACAACAGCTGATACTAACTTAGCATTTATATTGGGCTAGTCACTGTGCAAAAAGTGTTTTGTGTGCCTCTACAAGTTTTAAAATGCATTACCTCTCAAAATGGCCTAAAATGCCATTATTTGCTCTGATAATCCCTGTTGAATGAAGGACTCAAGCAATACCAGAATTTTTTAATATGAATTGCCATTTTCAGGTTTCTCTTAGCCCTATCTTTATAATGGTTAATTTCTTTAATGTACAAGTACGTGAATATGTTTGACCACGGCTAAATTTCATCTTCCTGGTCTTGGACCATCATTCCAGCTAACTCTAGTCTGTTTTCCAAAATATTAAATGGCTTGCAACTTTGGGTTGAATAATACTGAAAGCAAGAGAGAAACCCAGTGGTTAACTAGCAATGACCTTTTCCCAGTTAATCCACAAATCAGTTGTTTTAATATTGTCTGATAGCCTTTAAACTTTCCCAACGGACCCACCTAGTTAAATTTCTAAACTCAAAGATCTAATCTGTAAAATGGGTGAAGTCTTACAATGTTGTATACAAGGTTCAAGTGAAAACACACTGAACTGTCAATACTCATACTACATTACACTGTGTTAATTTTCCCTCCCCACACCCCATTTAACTGACTGTGACATTTGGAATGCTGGCTGGGTCTTCTAAAGAAATTATATTTCATCATGGAATTTTTCTTCCACTCACTAGCCTGTGGTCTAAACTAGCTGAAACCCAGAGGCAAAAAAAAAAAAAAAAGAAAGAAAGAAAATTCAAACGTATTATAATGTATCAATTTAGGTCATGATGCCACATTAGAAATGTAAAAAGTATGAATGGCTTTTTGTTCTGTAATTCAGAAGGATGGGTATTACTTGTGCTGAGACATTGCCCAGTACCTCTAGCCACTTAGATTAAGAGTGAAATGGATAATGGATGATCTGAGGCCTGGCTCCCAACCCTGCTGTGTGGGAGACCAACCCGTGGAAACACTCCTGTTCTAGGCAGGTGAAGCTGGCTGCCCCAAACTACTTCACTGTCTGCACTCCCGTGTGGTCAGTACTTACGTCCCCTGCAGACAGAAGATGGTAGCAGACGCAGTCTCACCTCCTCTCACACCAGGTCTTGGAGAACCGGAAGGGCAGTCAAGCTTGCCTTTGTGGGTCCGTCACCTTATAAAGCCTATGAGTCTCGCGAGTAAGCCCACTATCGCGCGAGCTAGCCCACTGGTCTCGCGAGTCTCAAACCCAGCTACACATTGGAAACACCTGGGGATCCTGAAGCCCTAAATGAGCCAGGGGTCTAGCCCATGAGATGGTTTCATGTGAGGGCTGGATCAGGTGATGACGATACAATGCACAGCAGCCACTGAAAATCACTGCTTCAAAGGGCGAAGAACCTGCGCCTGATTCCACCTCTGGACTTGCTGGAGGAGCACCCAAGAGTGGGCTCTTATCTAACACTCGGAAGTGAATTATCCAAAGAGACACAGACAAAGCAAAAGACCTTCTTTCAAAAGGGTGCTTGAGGGGAGATCCTGGAGTAAGAGAACTCAGGAAGACAGCCCTGCCTCCAGGCTTGAAGTCTTGGGATTAGTTTCTAGTTTGTCTCCAGTCAGTCATCTTGCTCATGCCTGTATTTGGCTCCACTCAGAGCCCTTCAGTGCATCTCTCAGTCAGGATGGAGTCTAGTTCCAGGCTTTCTGAGAAGTCAGGCATCACATGGGCTGGCATCTCCTACCTCTTTTAGCCCCTCCCAGGTTTTTTCCAGTTGGTTTTGGTGGCAGCTTGTTAGTTCCCTGTACCTTTATCAGGACCTCCTCTTGTGAGATACTTATGCAAGGAGTTATTTTCATGCCTGGCCAGGGCTGGCGGTTTTGGTCAAAAGTTCCACACCAAAACTACAAAGCAGACCGTCATTCAGATTGGTGACCCCGGGAGTCTAGATCCTACTCTTCCTATTGCTTTTTCTTTCACTCATCCCATAGATTCTACTCACCTACCTGGTCTCCGCAGTTCCTCATGAGCCCTAATGGAGGTGAGGGTTCAATTGGGAGTTCTTCCTACCCAGCCCACCCTTACTAACCTCTCACCCATATTCAGATTAAACTCTAACAACATAATGCTAATACAGGATTAATCATAAATTCACTTAAACAATTTGATTTCACAGAAAGAAATCAAATCAGTCCAGCCCATTGTGTCCTTTATGTGGGTAAAAATTTTGTAAATGACTTGGTTTTTTCCAACTATTCTAATATAAACCTCAACTTTTTTTTTTTTTTTTTAACCTAAACATAACAACTGAAAACATCTCCCAGAGAACATTTCCCCAGGTGACACTTTGGACAGCCCAGGCCACTCTTTCAAAATATTATTTATGAATCAGTGGATTAAATATCAGTAATAGACATTCTATTCTTTATTCACATTCTCAAAGGCACTCAATATGTATATTTCTCAAGCAACATAAAATGAAACAATAGATTTTTTTTCCCAAAGAGAAATGACTTGGTAAACAACATTATCTTAAAAGCAAGTAGTTCTTTTTAATGCTTATCATGCTTTCCCTGTATTCAGTTTAAATGTCACACATCAGCATCTACAGGTATGCTATTGTCAGTGACCTTTATATTATGTTGAAAACCACCAGGAATTTCTGGGTTGTTTTTTTTTCCTGTCTTTTCAAAGAATTCATGGGGGGGATTTTCAGCCCACTCTTTCACTGCCAGAAATATTTGCACTTAGAGTCTAATGTTCCTTGTTTAATGATATCACAAGTGTAGTTAATAAATGTTGATAACAAATTCAACCAGAACTCTGTAGATCCCTTGAGCTAACAGCCAGATGCATGGGGGGTAAAGGGTGGAAATCTCTTCTTAATAGATTCTGTATGTGCCTCTGCTCTGCAGAAAATAGTAACCTTAACCTAGGGTCTGGTGGGTTCATAATAATACAAAGCATTTGTGTCTAAACAGAAACTTGTGTCCTAAAGTGCTTTTTAAAAAATGTGTATGTATATATATGCGCATATGATGAATGTACCCTTCATTGTAAACCAACAACAAAAAATGGTAGATAATTAAATGCTAATGTTTCAAACTTGGTGCTTATGTTTTGGATTACTTGCTTTGTGGTGTTAGCATTTAAATGGTCAGCTTTGAAGTTAACAAACAGCCATTAAGATGCATCAGGGGAGTTCTCAGTTTTTTTGCAGTCATTGTTTTCATCTGGCTGGCTACAGGCTCAACTAAACAGTAGACATAGGATTTACATAGCGAAGGCTATTTTTGTTAGTGAGAGGGATAAAAACTTTTCTTCCAAATAAATAAATAAGAAGGATGGTCTTGAGAGACTGGCATGTGGGAAAAGTTAAATCCCCCGTCCCCTTTCTCCACCAGCCTTGAGATTTCCATTGTTTTTCCCTCTTTCCCTCCAAGGCTTCAATGCAAATTTTTTAGTTCCCAAGCCTTTGCCTTGTAGGTTGCTCACAGCATCTCAGCTCCGTCTCAAAGGATTCCTTGGAAACTGCGCCAACTGTCTACAAGATTCATTATTCTGGACTTTCTGGGGTTAATACTCAAATCCTCTCCCATGGCAGTACAAGTCATAAGAGGAACCAGTGGGAAAAAATTACATGAAAATTCCTAAAGGCATTGTCTATTGAAAAGAGGGCAATAATTAAGAGATAATGTGAAAGGGGAGAGAACATTCTCACAGGATAATGGGCTCCCACTGTTGCAAGAATGCTGAGGCAAAGCCAGACCATTTATGGAAAATAAATGCAGTGGTGAGGGAGGGGAAGACATTTACTTTCAAGTCAATCGGAAAAGCCAGTCCCTTGGCAGAGTCCTGTGATGCCAAATTATCTAAACAGATTGAATCATTTTATCCAATGGCTATTCCTGCAGAAGAGGGGTGCTTACTCTGTCATTAGTAGCCTGAAGAGTTAGAGGCCCTATCAATAACTGATAGAGAGAGAGAGAGGTGGATAGATTGTTGTTGTTTAGTCGCTAAGATATTTCCAACTCTTTTACGACCCTGTGGACGGTAGCCCACCAGGCTCCTCTGTCCATGGGATTTCCCAGGCAAGAATACTGGACTGGGTTGCCATTTCCTTCTCCAGGGGATCTTCCCGAGCCAGGGATCAAACCCACATCTCTTTCATCTCCTGCATTAGCAGGCGGGTTCTTTACCACTATTGCCACTTGGGAAGCCCCGAGAAGCCAGGATGGATCAATAAATTGGAATTAATAAAATCATGGACAGCTTCATGGAGAGATAATGTGACTGCCAGGAGCATGACCAAATCAGGACAGTAGCACTGTTTAAAACCCCCACTGGCTTCTCCATATCATTCAAGGTAAAGTCTCTCCTATAACCTACAAGTTCTAGGTTAGCTTCTCTGAGAGTATCTTCTACCACTTTTTTCTCATTCATTCCACCTACCCTGGCCTCTCTGGTGCTTCTAGAAAGCCACAGGCACAGTGCTGCCTCAGGGCCTTTAAATAGGCAGTTTCCTCTGAATGAAGTGTGCCTGGCCCAGGTAGCCACATCCTCACTGCTCGCTATATCAATTTCAGGTTTGTTTTTTTGTTGTTGTTGTTGTTTTTTGCAATAGAATTAGTTTTTAAAAATTTTTATACAATTTTGAAATGTTACTTTCCATGTACATTTATTACAAATATTGGCTATATTCTCTGCATTGTACAATATATCCTTAGTAGGGGGCAGGGAGTGGGAAGTACTCTTTCAGATCTTCTTTTTTGAAGTTATTTTTTATTTTTTTATTTTTATTTTTTTAAATAAATTTATTTATTTTAGTTGGGGGCTAATTACTTTACAATATTGTAATAGTTTTTGCCATACATTGACATGAATCAGCCATGGGTTTACATGTGTTCCCCTTCCTGGACCCCCCACCCACCTCCCTCCCCATCCCATCCCTCTTTTTTTTATATTGCGGTATATTTGCATTAGGGCTTCCCAGGTAGCACAGTGGTAAGGAATCCGCCTGCCAATGCAGGAGACAAGGGTTCGATTCCTGGGTTGGGAAGATCCTCTGGTAGGAGGAACTGGCAACCCACTCCAGTATTCTTGCTTGGAAAATCCCATAGTCAGAGGAAGCTGGCAGGCTACAGTCCATGGGGTCTCAAAGAGTCAGACACGATTGAGTGACTGAGCATGCACAAATATGTGGTTGCTTTACAGTGTTGTATTAACTTATGCACAGCAAAATGAATCCATCATAATATCCATACATCCCCTCCCTTTTGGACTTCCTTCCCATTTAGGTCACCACAGAACATTTAGTTCACTGAGCTATACAGTAGGTTCCCATCAGTTGTCTGTTTTATGCCTAGCATCAGTAGTGTATATACGTCAATCTCAATCTCCCAATTTTTCAGACCTTAAATGTTCCCCTTTTCAGCAACACCTTGCTTGGCCATCATCCTTGAAACTAGGACTTCTCACAACTCCCCCAACACTTCTTGCTTCCCTTTCCTGCTATTTTCTTCTCCTTACCATTTACCATCTTCTAAATGACTATACATTTTGCTTATTTTCCACTCCCCCAGTTGGAATATAATCCTATAAGGGCAGAAGCTTCTTTATGCTTTATTTAGTTGGAAGAATGCCTGGTCCATAGTAGGGAATCTTAATTGAATTCTTAAACAGCTTCGTTGTTCTCATGTTTCACAAGAGGATTTTACCATGGGTGCTCTAATTCTCTAGCTGGTCATATAATGCTGTTTCTACAAAATTTCTCCTTGGACCATTACAGAATGTCTTTAAACAAAATGGTGTCTTCATACTTATTCCATCAGACCAAAATAGAAATTGAAAATAGAAACTGGTCATTGAATGTTTCCACCTGGAAAATAAAGATGTTCAACTAACGATGATCATCATTTGAGTAATATTATCAATGATTTAATCTGTGCATACAATGTGCAAGTCAAATTAGTCATTCAACACTTAAAGAGATGTTTGTTGAGTGTCAAATATAGGCTAGTCTCTCAGAAATATACAGTGAGTAAGAAGTACACATCATTTTATTTGACTCTTAAATCCCTCCATAATCTAATCTACCCATTTATTCAATCACCAAATATTTACTGAGCACCTATTATGTGTCAAGCATGGTGAAACGCACCCTCCCTTTTCTACAATATTTTCTTCTACTCTTGGAAGTAAGATTGGCCTTATCATTTCCTTTTATGTATCCAGGATGTATTCATTGCTCCAGCTGTTCATGCCATTCTTCTTGGTAATTCCTCTTTACTTGTTCAGACATCACCTCTCCTGGGAGGTGTCCCAGCTTCATACAGCCTGGTCTCCTTTCTGTAGGCACCTTCATCTAGATTTTACTTTAGCCCTTGACACCTCTTCCCACCTGTCACCTTGCCACTCTTCCTCTGAACTTGACTTCATGTCAGAACTCCCAAGGATCGCCAATTTAAACCCAAAGTTAAAAACAAATTCAAGTAACAAATAATCGGCCTAAATTTAATAAGGATGTTGGTATCGTTTGCTTTTTGTTACAACGTCACCAGGTATAACAAAAGGTGATCAGTCAACAAGATGGTGATTTTCATCTTGAATATTCCTTGACCACTAATTTAAACAAAATCCTGGAAATATGATCTAAAACCATATTAAATGTCTGTCACAGGCCTTCTGTATTCCCTATTTGTAACTACAAAATAATGAATTCTGTACTACAGGAGTACCTGTGATCACCCATGTCACTGACATTCCCATTGTTTTCTGGACTGCAACCGCTTTTTAAGTAAAAGACATATAATAAATAGGGGCTTCCAGCTGTAACTTGCCACCTCTCCTCCAGTGTGACAGGTTTTTAGTGAAAATAATAAGGGTTTGGGGAACTTAGGACACTCAAGTCTTAACTTATATAGCTCTCCTCAGAGTTTCTTGGTAGAGAGATTTGTGTTGAAAATGTTTTTAGAACAACTGAAAGATAGAGGTCATTTTTCAAGCAATCATCACTTTTTTCAATACATATTTATCTTTGAACAGAGGAAATTCTAAGTTCCCTGAAGTTGAACTGTGATCTCACAAACCATCACGTGATGGACTGTGGCTCAGATGGTAAAGAATCTGCCTGCAATGCAGGAGACTGAGGTTTGATCCCTGGTCAGGAAGATCCCCTGGAGAAGGAAATGGCAACCCACTCCAGTATTCTTGCCTGGAGAATCCCATGGACAGAGGAGCCTGATGGGCTACCATCCATGGGTCTGCAAAGAGTCAAACAAGACTGAGTGACTAACATACACACAGAGGAAAGTCAGGGAGGTGGGAAGCTGAAGGGCTACACATTGCCTCCTGATTGTCATGTAGGAAATATAGGTTCTGATCAAAACCTTAGTTTCTAACTATACCTGCCTCATACAATCGTACTGTGAAGATTTACAGAATACATATGAATGTACCTAACACTTAAAAGTTACTCGAAAGGGTTTATTCTCTCCTTTTGTCTCCATCCTATCTCCACTCGACCCATCGTCATCTCCTTAGCACTTTCCATTTATGAGCCATAATTGTTACCTAGGAAATGTTGACATCTGAGATATTCTTTGTATTTAAAATATGATAGGCATTCAGAAACGTTATAAAATAATACATTAGTAAAACCAGTTCTGATCAAAAAGAAAGCTTTTACTGATTTATTCTGCAGTCACAAGAAATAAAATATATTTTCACTTCTTCACCCATCTTCTGCACAGAAGAGAGTATAATCAAAGTGTTCTAATATGTAATTTTGGTACCATGGTTCCTTCATGCTGCATGGGCAGATCGTGAATCCACAGAACTTCTCTGAACGTTGATATTCAGTCTGGCAACTCCACATCACAAACACTATAGAAAATGAGATCTAAACTGACATTCCCACGTGGCGGTCTATCTCCAGGTGTCTTCCATGCCCTGATTCTTTCAGCAACAGAAAAATCACAAAACATTCATCATAAGAAGTCCATCGCGTGTGTGGTTTATTCCCAACGCATTGAACTGTGAGGAGCTCTGACATTAAATGCAAACTAGTACAGCCACTATGGAGAACAGTGTGGAGATTCCTTAAAAAACTGGCAATAGAACTGCCATATGACCCAGCAATCCCACTGCTGGGCATATACACCGAGGAAACCAGAATTGAAAGAGACGCGTGTACCCCAATGTTCATCGCAGCACTGTTTACAATAGCCAGGACATGGAAGCAACCTAGATGTCCATCAGCAGTTGAATGGATAAGGAAGCTGTGGTACATATACACAATGGAATATTACTCAGCCATTGAAAAAAATACATTTGAATCGGTTCTACTGAGATGGATGAAACTGGAGCCCATTATACAGAGTGAAGTAAGCCAGAAAGAAAAACAACAATACAGTATACTAATGCATATATATGGAATTTGAAAGATGGTAACGATAACCCTATATGCCAGACAGAATAAGAGACACAGATGCATAGAACAATTTTATGGACTCTGAGGGAGAAGGTGAGGGTGGGACGTTCTGGGAGAATAGCATTGAAACATGTATATTATCATATGTGAAACAGAACACCATTCCATGTTCGATGCATGAGACAAAGGCTCAGGGCCGGGGCAATGGGATGACCCAGAGGGATGGGATGGGGAGGGAGGTGGGTGAGGGGTCCAGGAAGGGGAACACATGTAAACTCATGGCTGATTCATGTCAATGTATGGCAAAAACTATTACAATATTGTAAAGTAATTAGCCTCCAACTAAAATAAATAAATTTATTAAAAAAAACAAACAAACTAGTAATTGCTCATATTCAGATAGAATACATGAAAATCATACTGTGTTACAGTGCATACAAGGATGCCTTGCTGTCCTGCTCACATCTCTTAGTGGAAATGAAAGGATTATGTCACCCCTTCTTAGGATGGTCTCTGAATCTACATAGCCCTTTGGCTTTTTCAGGGAGGCTTTAAATTCTTAAATGAGAGTCGAGTCACTCTCAGATACCTACATCAGTGTCTTACCAGACTGCTGGAAATTTCTGATACTGGCATCGTTTCTTAGGGGCCTTTAAAAATCTTTATTATTTTAACTTGTTTTACGTATTGTAAAGTTATTGGGAACTACAACCTATCGGGTCATAGGATTCTTTGGTCTGATGAAGCCTGTATTACTTTCTTCCACAGAGAAAGCATGGTTCTGTAGAAATGGAGTGCAAAAGCCATGTAATTATATTTCAGAGGGAGAAGAGGAAAGGGAAAAGTTAGATTGTCTCTGAACGACCCTTTCAGGATGTAGCGAACACAGCAGGACAGACAGAGCAGAAGGCAAGCGGCTCCACAAAGCTGAGAGAGAGACTAGACTTTGCCTACTTCAAATTTTGCCTAGGCCTGAATATCTCTGCTTACCCTACAGACATTTGATAAGCACCAACTTCCTGCTGGGAGCAAAACTCCTTCTGTAATTTGTTTAAACTACTTCAGCTTCCATGAAGGCAAATGTTGACCTAAGCAAACTGATACATTCTACCTTCATGCTGGAAAAACCATCATGTAGATAACAACTGCTCATCAAGAACTTTGAAGATTTTTTATCACTTTCAAAAATATCCTGCCTACAGAAAATCAATAAGATAGACACTCATTATATGAAATTAATTTCTCCATGAAGAGACTTAAGTCTTTTTGCCTGTTATCTTTACTGTGTCCCTGCTGATACCAACTGCTGACTCAGGCCCACAATGCTGGAGTCCATACTTAGTCTTTCATAGACAACATCCAAGTCTGTGTCAAGTTCAAATGCTCTTTTCCTCAATTTTTTTTTTTTTTGCTTTATTTTTATTCATGTACTCAACAAATATTTAAAGAGTGCTCACAATGTGCCTAACTGATGCAGAACACTGGGCTATGGCTCTGAGCAAAACAGATCAAACTTCTAGCTTATATTCTAATGGGCACAAAAAGACAAACAAGTACAATATGGTAATTGATGGTAAAGAGGATAGGTATGCAACGGGTAAGGATAGGTGTGCAGCAGGTATGGGAAAAGGGATTAGAATTGGAGGAACAGGGCTTCCCTGGTGACTTAGTGGTTAGGAATCCACCTGCCAATGCAGGAGACATGGGTTCAGTCCCTGGTCCCGGAAAGCCCCACATGCCACGGAACAACTAAGTTGTGTGCCACAACTGCTGAGCCTGTGCTCTAGAGTCCATGAGCCACAGCTACTGAAGCCCACATGCTGCAATTACTGAAGCTTTCGCATCCTAGAGTCTGTGCTCCACAACGAGAGAAGCCACCACAACGAGAAACCCTCACACCACAACCAGAGTGTCGGAGTCGCCCCTGCTCACCACAACCAGAGAAAAGACCACGTGCAGGAACAAAAACCCATCGCAGCCAAAAATAAACTATTAATTAATTAGTTAAAAAAAAAAAAGAACTGGAGGAATGAAGGATGATGTGGGGGTCTCAGCTCCCATAGTGACTGATGTCAACAGGGATGGGAGATATATCAGTGCAGTCATACTCTCAAAGCAAATGCTGGCTTAGGTCTAGAGGGAAGGGATGTTATCCAAGCTCTATAGCTGACTGTTTTTGGAACACCTTCTTTATTCTTGCAAATGATGACACAAAGACAGTAGAGGGCCTCGGAAAGTGACCTTCTTATCTAGAGCCAGGGAACTCAAGGGCTCCCTCCTGCCTCCTTGGTGCACTGACAGATTCTTTGCTAAATTCCCTGGTGGAGTTGTATCCAGATCCCTGTCCTCCAGATAGACTGAAATAGAAAATTTCTTCTTTGAAATCCCTGGAGAAATTACTAAAAATATACATGCAAGTAAGAAAGCTCGAACGTCTTCTTAAAAATTTTGACATTTGATGGCTTTTGTCCTCCCAAAGAAATGAAATACTATCCATAACTAAATTTACTCTTCTTTTTATTTCGTTTCCAAGTGAGAAAGGAAAAAAAAAAGAAATCAATTATTCCTGTTTCTGGCATACTGTGATTAAACTGTGCGTTTCTAACTGTGAGCTATCTACTCAAATTGAGAAAAAAAAAAATGTGTTAAGTTTTCAAAACATAACGAACACCACAAAATTATACCTAAGTCCCAGAGTGCAGTGGCAGGAATTAGCTGACTGAGTACATCAACAAAGGATAAATGTTCTTTATAATGGGATTACTGGGCGCCTCACACATCAGCTGGGACTTTTCTACATGGATGCTTCTGTGGGCCCTGGGGAGGGAGTATTTGGAGAGAGCTCAGCTTTGGGCATCGACTAACTGATTTTCTGGCTATAAATAAGAAATACATCTTGAACAGAGGAAGGGAAGTGGCTGAGCACAGAGGACAAAGCGAGTGGCATGAACGTGGAGCATTTTCTCTAAGTGTTACTACAGCAGGTTGTATATGGAGAGTGCTGCCGCGTATCTTTGTATAGGTTGCAAGTTGCACATGGGAACCGAAATGAAGCCCTCACTTTTCTATTCACCAAACCATGTACTCCAGTGAGGGGGTCACAGTCTACATCCACCAAGGGATGTACTTTTGTCTAGACATCATGTGGACTATTGGAAGAGCTCTGTGTGTATGCGGTGTGTGTCTTACGACACTTTCCACCCTCCCCTATATACCTAAACTTCCTTTCTCTTGGGTATTTCCACGTAGCCAGGAAGCACTCTGTAAAATATGTATGCATTGAAACTTAGCACTCTGCTTATTCATTCCTCAAGCCCACTTCAGTCTTTAATTCCTCTTCATTCACCATCTCCAGCACCTGCCCCCTCTTCCTACCCTACAATCTGCATTCAGCTGCTCTGCTGAAATTTCACCTTCAATCTCAACATTCTTTCCCTTGGTATCAAATTTTCCCATCTCTTCAATGATCCTTTTCTTCTCCAACAGCCCACTGCTGATCAGTATCTCTTCATGGTAAATCTTTCCTCCCTGGCACTGTTCATCCTATTTCTTTCGTTCCTTGGAATCGTTTTTTCCCTGACCTCACCTCTGGTCTAGCTCTCTGTCTCAGGCCCCTGGAGTTCTCTATTAAGCCTTTGTCTCCATTCTCTGTCTTCTAGGAAAATGTATTTACTTTTATCATTTCAATTATCAGACTTCCAAATAGCTATGGAAACTTTTGACTTCTCTCTTGAGCTCTAATCTCAAATATTGAATTGTGTACTGGATCAACTGGCAAAACCAAACTGATGCAGCTTGCAGCTGGGCCTGGCAAAGGCACTTTTCTCCAACTAGAATAAGACCCAGAGCAGCCACAGCTTCACTCTTTTCTGAAGACTCTACAGAAAAGCAAATTGTGATGGAGGGAGATAGGAAAGAAAAGCTGGGGCAAGAAAGAGAGCTAGAATGATGCTTAGATGGGCATTGGCTCCCACTCAGTGCTCAAAGCTTGGATTTCTGCTAACAGTTCCAAGTTCATCTAGAATAAGTGAATTTGTCATCCTCCCTCCCATCTTTTAGTTCTTCTCTCTGGGTACCATGTTTATGTCAGTTCATCTTTTGATTCACCTGGGTTCCAAACATCTACACAACTAGTTCCTTTCCAGTTTTACCTAACCTGTATGTTTTCCATTATATCTTCTTCCATCTTTAGACTTCACCTTGGTTTCAGTTCCTGCTGCAACTAAGCCTGGACTGTTACAGTAGTGCTGCGTAACCATTACTCCCTACTCTAAAGATTCTACTTCTGTATGCCATTTTCAGAGGTCTAGTCTTACTCCAAACACTCCCTGTTTATATGGACATATTTTAATAAATACACAAGTTCTGAGAGGTCTCAAGACAAATAATTAAAACTATAAGGGTTGAAAATAATATAATGCTAAAAAATCAGGCAGGCAATTTCCTAAAGTAAGGTCATGCCCTGTTTCCGGGTGCCAGCACCCAAAGGGTAAATATTATAAATATTCTTCTTTCTATTGAATAGTGTACTCCTCCTAGCTATAAACAAGGGCCATTTATTACTATAATATATATATTTTTAAATGTTGTTGTAAAGATTCTTTGGTGATCCAGGAGAGAAAGTCTGGGAAAAGATCTACCAGTAAATAAAAGATTTTGTTTGTTGGGAGATGGAAATGTGTACCAACTAAAGAAAGTCTAAGTAAACCAGGAAAGCATGTTATTCTGCAGAATAAACTAGAGTCTAAAGTCTTACTGTGAGATAAGAGAATAGGGGAGGGTGTGTGTGAATGTGAATGTGTGTGTGTGTGTGTGTGTGTGTGTGTGTGTGTGTGTGTGTCCCCAGCTAAATAGAAGAGCTCCATTTCCTCAAAATCACCAACTTTGAGTGGGAAGAAACCAAACTCAGAGTAGTAAGCAGGAATTCCAGAACATAAGAAATCAATGTTAAGACTATTCTTCCTAATTAACGCTAAACTCTGTAAACACAATTTTCACAGTTGAACTTGGCCAATATGTGGTGCCTGATCACCATATATTGAAGAATGTTCTTTCAAAGAGGAGGGGCATCAGGGTCAGTCCTACAAACTTCTGGGACTTCCTTCACATTCTTGGAGAATGATGCCAATCACAACAGTACCATTTACACAGAATATAGTATGAATGTCCCCCTGGAGTTGTGTAAAAAAATCTGTCAATAAGGAGTCACTATCATGGGCCACTTTCCAATTCCCACATCCCCTACCCTGCAAAAGAACCAGGAAATGCCCCTAAATTAAGCATTTGTAAAAACAGAAGCCCCCTGCTAGTGAGAGAGAAGCAAGACAGAAATCTGCGATTTTGTTTGTATTTTCCCATGAGAAGTTTTAACAGTATTGGTGATCTAACATCGTATGTCCTTCTCCCAACATCCCACCTTCTTAGTCTCCTGGCTCACAGTCCATTCCCCACCTCCCAACTTCACCCCACCCCGCCACATTACACCATCAATCATCTCCTTGAAGGCAATCTGTCTTATTTACCTTTGATCTGGCACTTGTGTAATACTGTGTAAGTGAATCAATAAATTGATGAAATGGTTCTCAAAACATGAGGTTAAAATATCAAAATATGGTATTAATTGGACATAAATTATATTTGTATAAAAGTATTGCTATCCCAAATTGTAAATTTCAGAATTAAGTAGGAGAATACATACACCCAACGACACGCACTTTTCTCTATCTGATTATATCCAGCTGACCCCTGTCTACACTTTAACTCAAATCTTCCCAATTTCCTTCTTGCCTTTTAGACTCAGTCTTTAAACATCTTTCAATGCCTCCAACTCTCCGCAAGCTCACGGGTCTTTGTGACTCTACAGGCGAGGGAAATATTTGCCCCTTTTATCTTCTTAACACTCAGGTCTCAACTTGGAGATGATGTCCTAAGGAAGGCCATTTTTGACACCTTCTTTATTACATCTCTTATTTGTTACAGCCCTGGACAACTACATTCCTGAAGTCCTTCCTGTGTAAACATGATATTAACATTTGGCATCAATTAAGCTATTTTGCTATGTAACAACACACAGTACATTATGTAGTAGATAAGTTTCCAAAAACATCTAAAAAGAAAATTACCTTTTCCAAGTGAAGAGCATTGTCATCTCAAGGATTAAGTTTTCTTCATTTTTATTGTGCCTCTGTTGGCAGTACCTCTTCACACTTTGTTTCTCTAGAATCTTTATCTTGGTTCATTAGTTATGCACAAACTAGGCTTAAAAGTATTGGAGGAATAGCTATTTAAATAAATATTTCAATGAATCCTTTTGTGTTAATGAATGACACATGATTCAACTTTTGTGTAATGATTCTTCGCTAAAAAACCCACACATACCTGGGATGTGATATGCCCTTTCACTAAGAACGTATCAACGTTTCATTTTGCAGTGATGACATTCAGATTCAGTTTTCCCTTTTTTGAAGTTTTTTTCCTTCACTCTAACATTGCCAATATTGGAGTTGCCACTAACAGATTTTTCAGGAGTCAGGATGAAACGATGTGTGAGAGAAAAAAAAAATTATGTGATAGGAAAGTTTGACAAAGTGTTTTAACTAAGCAGAGGCTGAAATTAGAAGGTGGTTATATGAGACATAGCTAAGAAGACATGACATAAAATATGCAGTGATATACAGAAACCCTGTTCAAATAAGAGATCATCACAAGGAAAGGTATAGGAGTTTTTCCATGAAAAATAAAATAAGAATTAAAATATCAGAAACTTTCCGAATTTGAACCAGAATAATATTAATGCATTCATGACTGGAACAAGGGAAAGACGAATGTAGCCCCTGTGCGAACTCTGTGCTTCCTTGGTGGCTCTGGTGAAAAATCCACCCGCCAGTGCAGGAGACACGGGTTCAATCTCGTGACCAGGAAAATCCCACATGCCACAGAGCAACTAAGCCCATGTGCCACAACTTCTGATGCCCGCAAGTCTAGAGCCTGTGCTCCACAACAAAAGAAGCCACTGCAATGAGAAGCCTGCACACTGCAAGTAGGGAGTAGCCTGAGCAGCAGCGAAGACCCAGCACAGCCAAAACTAAATAAACAAAGCAAGGTGGACTGCTGAAGCAACACTTGCATTTTTATACCTATTTCTAAAATCCTGTGATCAAAAACATTTTATTCCCCATGTTAGGGAAGTTGATTCGTTCACCTTTAAACTCTACCAGCTCCTCAGAGAAAAGAACAAACAAAAAACATCCTAATACATCTCATATCTCTGCAGCCACAAACAGGAAGAGAATATGTCCATGACATGTGATGAAAAAATAGGTGACTTCTATTTGGAGGAAGAAAGAGCAAGTCATCTCAAAACACAGGTGAAGGCAGAAGTCATTTTTGAGGACTGTATACAAAGAAGCCGGGGACACAGAAGAAACCAATAAAAGGCAACATCTTGTCTCCTACTAGGTAGTGATTTATCATCAGTGCAAAGGGAGAAGTGCTGGTTGGCTTCCTAGCACCACTTACTGCAACTCCCCAGGAGATCCTGCATCTGCCACCCAGGAGCTGACTTGGTCTGCCCTTGTTTTATTTATAAGATCCGATGAGATTGTAGTCAAACGGATTTGACTGCAGGGTTCCTAAGTCCCTTGGCACACAGACACTTGGATCTTTTTCATCAAAAACACGATCAGCTCAACTTGTGGTGGTTTCGCTTTTTCCGTGTCCGTGCCCTGGAGGGCAGAGTCAGCCAAGGTGATATGATTCTCCTAATGCTGGTGTAATTTAGTTTGAATTTATAACATGACAAGAAACCCAAGATAGATCTCACAAGAGCCTGTTACTTCGTCTCTAGGATTGATGTGTGTGTTAGTTGCTTAGTTGTGTCAGACTCTTTACTACGCCATGGTCTGTAGCCAGCCAGCCTCCTCTGTCCGTGGAGTTCTCCAGGCAAGAATACTGGAGTGGGTAGCCATACCCTTCTCCAGGGGATCTTCCCGACCCAGGGATCAAACCCAGGTCTCCTGCATTGCTGGCAGATTCTTTACCATCTGAGCCACCAGGAAAACCCCTAGGATGACATATCCAGCTACAAATTGGAAAGTTAGCTGGCTTATATTTTGGTTGGTCCTCAACCAACCAGTATGACTAATAATTGTCACTAAAATGAATTATTTTTCCAAAGTCTCACCACATAGCTTGTCTAAATCATGAGATTTAGAGAGCCCAAGAGTAGCTGTCTGGTTGATGACTGGTACCAAGGGCAGTGCCTTCATCATGCACTGAGATGCTTGGTGATCTCTAGTTTCAAATCAGTGCTGACTTAAGCCTGGGAAAAAGCTGATCAGACAGTTTTAAAGGTCAGAGCAGAAGAAAAACTAGCACCCTCAGAAAGAGTCAATACCAACTAAATATGAATGATTCCAGTAATGCTACATTTACGGGTTCTTAGAATCAACAAATGACAGGTAAGTGTTATTCCTGTTGGGGCTGTTCCACTGCCTTGGTCACAGAATCACCTTGAAAAATCAGAGATTCTCATTTACCAGCTGAGAAGGATGTGAATCTACTACTTGGCTAGGGGAACATGTTAAATTGTAAATGGGAGCCTAACTCTAACATACATGGATGCTTCCCAAATGACCCTATACATGGAAAGGCTTTCTCCGCTTTGTCTGCAAGGAGATAGCCCTGCATGGAGCCAAAAATCTGCATTCTGAGTGGGCCTCTAGCCCGATCCCAAGGATGTATAAACAACTTGTGTATCAACTCTGGAGTCTCTTTCTCAGTTCAGTTCAGTCACTCAGTCATGTCCAACTCTTTGCACCTCCATGAACTGTAGCACATCAGGCTTCCCTGTCCATCACCAACTCCCAGACCTTGCTCAAATTCACATCCATTGAGTCGGTGATGCCATCCAACTATCTCATCCGCTGTCGTCCCCTTCTCCTCCTGCCCTCAACCTTTCCCAGCATCAGGGTCTTTTCAAATGAGTCAGTTCTTTGCATCAGGTGGCCAAAGTATTGGAGTTTCAGCTTCAGCATCAGTCCTTCCAATGAATATTCAGGACTGATTTCCTTTAGGATTGACTGGTTAGATCTCGTTACAGTCCAAGGGACTCTCAAGCATCTTCTCCAACCATGATCTTAGTTTTCTGAATGTTGAGTATTAAGCAAACTTTTTCACTCTCCTTTTTCACTTTCATCAAGGGGCTATTTAGTTCTTTTTAGCTTTCTACCACAAGGGTGGTGTCATCTGCATATCTGAGGTTATTGATATTTCTCCCAGCAATCTTGATTACAGCTTGTGCTTCATCCATCCCAGCATTTCGCATGATGTACTCTACATATAAGTTAAATAAGCAGCGTAACAATATACTGCCTTGATGTACCCCTTTCCCAATTTGGAACCAGTCTGTTGTTCCATGTTTGTTCCTAACTGTTGCTTCTTGACCTACATACAGATTTCTCAGGAGGCAGGTCAGGTGGTCTGGTATTCCCATCTCTTGAAGCATTTTCCACAGTTTTTTGTGATCCACACAGTCAAAGGCTTTGGCGTAGCCAATAAAGCAGATGTTTTTCTGGAACTCTCTTGCTTTTTCTATGATCCAACAGATGTTGGCAATTTGATCTCTGGTTCCTCTGCCTTTTTAAAGTCCAGCTTGAACATCTGGAAGTTCATGGTTCACGTACTGTTGAAGCCTGGCTTGGAGAATTTTGAGCATTACTTTGCTAGTGTGTGAGATGAGTGCAATCGTGTGGTAGTTTGAACATTCTTTGACATTGCCTTTCTTTGGGATTGGAATGAAAACTGACCTTTTCCAGTCCTGTGGCCACTGCTGAGTTTTCCAAATATGCTGGCATACTGAGTTCAGCTAGAGCAGTAAACAAACCTCCTGAGATTTCCCTGGTGGTACAGTGGATGGGAATCCACCCGCCAGTGCAGGTTTCAGTCTCTGGTCTGGGAAGATTCCATACCCTGAACAGTAATTAAAGCCGATGTGCCCACCACTGCTGAGCCTGCATGCTGCAACTACCAAAACCAGCACACCCTAGAGTCTGTGCTCTGTAACAAGAGAAGCCACTGCAGTGAATAACCCGTGCACCACAATGAAGAGAAGCCTTTACTCACTGCAACTAGAGAAAACCCATGTGCAACAAGGAAGACTCAGTGCAGCCAAAAATAAATGAGTTAAAAACAAAAAACTCCTAGAGTCAGATCTTCAGAAGTCATATAAATAAGGGATTCTTTGATCAAACTAAATGCAACCCAGATTCAAAGGATTAAGAGGAAATATACAAAGTTAGCTAAACTGTTTCAAATCCAACAAACATCTATGGTTATTGTCAGGAATATGCCTGCTATTTTTCACAATAAGCCTGTTGGGTAGCTTTTATTATCTCCAGGTGAGAAAAGTTTATCTCATCCATTGGTTAAGGAAGAAGGTACAGAGCTGAGATGCCAACCCAGTGCTATCTGCCTCTGAAGATTTATCTTTCCACTAAGAGCTGTTATTTCTCTGTTAAAGGCAAATTTAGAAGAAGACTGGCAGAATAATGCTAGCAGTGTTAATGGAAACATTAATTACAGTTACTGTTGCCATTGCTCAAACTCATTCTCCACCCCACCTCTGTGACGATGGTGCTCAGTTTTTTTTAATTTTCTAATCACCATATATAAAAAAAATCAAGGCTCACAAAGAGGAAATGATATACTCAAGTCCATGAACAAGTCACTGACAATGTTGTCACTCTGTTTCCATCACTAAATCTCTTCTTACCTCAATATTCTAATTAGTAAAAAGATCTCCCCTCCTCCTACATCAGTGGTCAGGGAAGGAGCCAAGAAAGAAATTCAGTATCCTTCTTTCTCTGTCTAAATGTTTTATCGACAAAACCATATCTACATGCTTGAATTCAAGCTAGGGCAGAAAAAAAAAAAAGAAAAAAAAAAACCTCAAAAAGAGCAGGAAGGGCGTGGAAAAAGCAGCTCATTTTCTCCTTCCTCAAGCAAAAGGAACAATGGCATTGATTCATTTGGAGGTAAAACTTTGGAAAATTCAAGAACTATGGCATTGACAGTTGAACTCTGTTACCCACTCTGCCTTGTCTGCCGATGGCAATTTAGGGCAGAAACTGCCCCATAAAACATGATCCCAGATGCAGGGCAGGGGTGCAGAGCTATGAAAGACACCCCCCACACACACCCCTAAATATTCAGTTGCATTCTTTATTTCTGATTCATGGAAAGGAATCATCTGGGTATGTTGATTACCTTGGGATTTGCAGACTCTTCTGCCAGAAGCACTATAAGCTTATTTCCAATTTACCCTCTTGGACAAATCAGGAAGCTTCTAGTTCATTCGCCCTTTTCTAGAGGATCTGAGCACCTTTGTGCCCAGAGTAAAATCATTCTAGCAAGTTTCCATCTGTGGGTATAACTAAGCAGTGGGTGTAACAATCTGGAATTTAAGAAACACAGTATCAAGACTCACACCGGGTGGACAGTATATGACTTTTTTCCCCAAACTTCCAATTTTCTCACCTGTAAATGGAAGTTTTAATATTATTTTCATAAACCATGGGAAGAATCTAATGAAACTATAGATAGGTCTCCAACATGAAATGAATGCCCGTTAACTTTCCTGATGTACTCTATACACTCGGATATATCTTTGGGGGCTCTGTACCCATTACAGATACCTACACCCTATTTATCCTACAGATCTCAACTCAAATATCTTTTCCTCAGAGCAGCATTCCTTCTCTAAATAAGCTCTCACAGTAACACTTTACTGTGCTTTGTGGTCTGCTGGCCAAGTCCTAAAGCAACAAAGGCAAGCTTCCTCCTCCATAATCACACTTGGGCACCCAGCACCAGGTACACACACGTGTAAGACAGCACACACACACGTGTGTGTGAAAGTGAAAATGTTAGTCGCTCAGTTGTGTCTGACCCTTTGCAACCCCATGGACTGTAGCCCACCAGACTCCTCTGTCCATGGGATTCTCCAGGCAAGAATACTGGAGTGGGTTGCCATGACATTCTCTAAGGGATCTTCCTGGCTCAGGGATCAAACTCAGGTCTCCTGCATTATAGGCAGATTCTTTATGGTTTGAGCCACCAGGCAGCTAAATGCAATCCTGATAGAATTCTTCGAAGTTTAATTTCCACTCTATCCCACACACACACACACAATGTAAATCTTGATGACTGCTGACTTGGGGCCTGGGATACATGTGGGATGAAAGTGGCTGGCATCCATGGAGTGTGTGTGTGTGGGTTTGCGAATGTTCCAGCCCCGCACTGACACCCACTGGAGAATTAAAAAGTTAACCTGGATCCCAGGTGGCCCCCAGAGTGCTTCTCTTTATATAGTAATTCTTTTCCTTGTTTACTCACTAAGTTATGTCCGACTCTTCTGAGACCCCATGGACTATAGCCCACAAGGCTCCTCTGTCCATGGGATTTCCCAGGCAAGAATACTAGAGTGGGTTGCCATGCCCTCCTCCAGGGAATCTTCCCAACCCAAGAATCGAATCCCCATCTCTTATGTCTTCTGCATTGGCAGTTGGGTTCTTTACCATTAGTGCTGCCCAAGAAGCCCACTGTCTGAACCCCACTGTGTGCCGTGCTGTGCTCAGTCACTTCAGTCGTGTCCACCTCTTTGTGACCCTATGGATTATGGCCCGCCAGGCTCCTCTGTCCATGAGACTCTCCAGGCAAGAATACTGGAGTGGGTTGCATGCCCTCCTCCAGGGATCTTCCCAACCCAGGGATCGAACTGGCCTCTCCTGTGTCTCCTGCACTGCAGGCAGATTCTTTACCGCTGAGCCACTGGAGAAGCCCGAGCCCCACTATAACCGTGTACTATTCCCTCTGTCACTCCACCCTGGCTGTGCCTTAAACATACTAAGTCTGCTCCCATGTTGTCTCTTCTGGAATACTGCCTCCTTCTGACCTTGTATATCTAGCTGCTTATTATTTAGGTCTCAGACTGAAAACAAACAAACAACAAACAAACAAACAAAAAACCACCTCCAATCCTATCTAAAACAGCCTCCACCTCAAACCATTATCATATCATCATATAGTTTTTTCTTTATATCAATTATCTCAGTCCAGGCTGCTATAACAAAACACAAGACTTTACATAACTTATAAACAACAAACATTTAATTCTTACAGTGCTGGAGGCTGAGAAGTCCAGGATCACTGTGCCAGCAGATTCCATGTCTGATGACACCTGCTTGCTCATTGACAGCTATTTGGTCACTATAATCTCACATGGCAGGAGAGGGCAGGGGGGCTCTCCAGGGTTCCCTTAGCAGGAGACATAAGAGACATGGGGTCTATCCCTGAGGCGGGAAAATCCCCTGGATGGAGGGCCCAGGAAGCCACTCCAATATTCTTGCCTAGGAAATCCCATAGACAGAGGAGCCTGGTGGACTACAGTTCATGGGGTCAAAAAGAGTTGGACTGAAGCGACGTAAGCACAGGAGCATGTGAGGGCACTGATCCTATTCATGAGGGCTCCAGCCACATTACCAAACACCTCCCAAAGGCCCACCTCCTAATACCATCACACCAGGCATTACATTGTCATTTAGTCACTAAGTCATGTCCAACTCTTTGAGACCCCATGAACTGCAGCACTCCAGGCTTCCCTGTCCTTCAATATCTCCCAAAGTTTGCTCAAATTCATGTCCACTGAGTCAGAGATGCTATTAAATTACATTATATACAGCAAAATATACAGTGTTATATTATGCATGTGAATTTTGAAGGGAGCAAATAATCAGTCCGTAGCAGCAATTATCACTATCTGAATTTATCTTGCCTCTTTATTATTTATTTCCTATACCCTTAGGAAAATATAAGCTTCATGAGACAGAGTTGGTCCACAATAAATGTTTAATGAATAAACAAGTGCTTGGCTCCACTAACTCTGCTGTGCACACATCTTGTGGACTTAGATAAACAGTGTGCCAGCAACCAGGACTGAGCCACAGAGACATTCACCTACATCGTCTTCCTAAGGTTTCTCCGTTTTTTTCTTTTCTTTATATTTTTGGGAGGAGGAAGCAGGCAAGGGTTCAATCCTTTTCATTCATTCGTTTATTTGGCTGTGCTGGGTCTTCATTGCTGTGAGCAGGCTTTCTCTAGTTGCTGTGTGTGGATTTCTCATTGCAGTGGCTTCTCTTGTTGAGGAGCATGGACTCTAGGGCAAATGGGCTTCATTAGTTGTGGTGCACAAGCTTAGTTGCTCTGTGGCATATTGAGTCTTCCCCAACCAGGGATCAAACTGATATCCCCTGCATTGGCAGGTGGATTATTAACCACTGCATCAGCAGGGAAGTTAGTTTTTCATTTCTTTAACCAGCAATAAAAGGCTAGAACTCAAGTCTTGGGTTCCTGTCTGCACTCCATTGTGTTACAGCCTTGAAGCCATTTGTTATTGTTGTTACTTTAAACAACATTTGAAGGTTCAGAGCACTGAGATAGTTTTCCCTTTCCCTGTGCAAAGGCATAGAGAAATTCACTCTACCTGTCCCTCTCTCCTGGAGAAAGCCCTTCCATAGCCTACTTCCCTGCCAGTTCCTTAATTCTTAACCCATCTACAGATTTAACTACATGCCTCTTTTCCATGCAGAAAAGACTATGTCTTACTCATCTTTCTAGACCCACACGCACCATAGGAATGAGCACATAGTAAGTATTCCACAATATTTATTAAAACAATTAAACATAGTTCAAAAACTTATGGAGAAGGCAATGGCACCCCAGTCCAGTACTCTTGCCTGGGAAATCCCATGAACGGAGGATCCTGGTAGGCTACAGTCCATGGGGTTGCAAAAAGTTGGACACGACTGAACGACTTCACTTTCACTTTTCACTTTCATGCATTGGAGAAGGAAATGGCAACCCACCCCAGTGTCCTTGCCTGGAGAATCCCAGGGATGGGGGAGCCTGGTGGGCTGCCGTCTATGGGGTCGCACAGAGTCGGACACGACTGAAGCGACTTAGCAGCAGCAGCAGCAAAAACTTATTAAGCTAAAGTCCTAGTCTCTCACTCATGTCCGACTATGTGCAACCCCATGGACTATAGCCCACTGGGCCCCCCGTCCATGGAATTCTCCAGGCAAGAAAACTGAAGTGGGTAGCCATTCCCTTCTCCAGGGGATCTCACTGATCCAGGGGTCAAATCGGCGTCTCCCACACTACAGGCATATTCTTTACTGTCTGAGCCACCAGGCAAGCCCCTATTAAGCTAAAAGAGAGAGACTAAAAGGGAAAAACAAGTCCCTCCCCATAGGGGGAAAATAACTCTCTTGGATGGAATGAAATTTACTGAATCAAAATATATATAACCAGTTAGACAGAAAAAGCCTTCCACAAGATCAAAATTACCTCCCAAAGGATATAATGAATGTTTCCATCTTGGAGTCACTTCAAACTATACTGAGTAATCTAAAACACACAATTATAAAGTCCTGTAGAAATAAAACTCTGGGTTCCAAAGAAAGATGCTGGGCTTCTGATTCAAATCCAAGATGGGCCAGCATTCACTGTGTGTTAATCTCCTCAAACCTCAGATTCCACATCTGATAGCACTTACCTGTCTCCCAGGACTGTCAGGAAGTGGATGAGCTCGTGTCTGCAAAGCACATGAAGACTTTTACATAAAAGGTGTTCCAGAAGGCCAAGAAATTCATCCTGGCATTTGTTTCCATTGGAAAATTCCTTCAATTATTATAGGAAAAAAATTCCACATGTGACTCACCAGGTTTTGACCCTTTGTAAATTTTAAAATCAAAAGATCTTTTAGCTTTACAATGTAAATCTAATTATAGATAAAGGTTATAGGAGATTCTGTAGCACTGTATAAGGCCAAGGGCTCTGGTAATGGCCAGCCTGAAACACTGGCATATATTGTCTCTAATGGCTGTGAATATTCATTGGAAGGACTGATGCTGGAGCTGAGGCTCCAATACTTTGACCACCTGATGTGAAGAATTGACTCACTGAAAAAATCCCTGATGCTGGGAAAGACTGAGGGCAGGAGGAGAAGGGGGCTGCAGAGTATGAGATGGCTAGATGACATCACCCACTCAATGGACATGAATTTGAGCAAACTCTGGGAGATGGTGGAGGACAGGGAGGCCTGGCATGCTGCAGTCCATGGGGTCAAAAAATCGGACATGACTGAGTGACTGAATAACAACAATGGCTGAAAGGGGGATCACCTCTTTATTCTTTGCTGTGGTTTTCAGGCAAAGGACCAATGCTTACATTAAAACATAATTATCACCAACCATCCTACAGACCCATGAAAGACACTGCAAGGAAAACTCCAAAGTGGATGCCCTTGTGGACAGAGTGGATAAACTCTGTCATTTATATTCTCCACTCTATATGACTGACGGAAACCAACCTTATCGCTAAAAGATGATTGTTATGAGAAAGTTTTTTCAAGTCTTTTCAGACTTCACATCAGGAAAAAAAAAATGCTGTCATTCTATCCTTTCCTTCTGAGTCTAATTCTCTGAAAAGAACAAGGTCATATATCATTTAAGTGTATGTACAGAGGAGAATATAGTTTTGTTACATTTCAAGATAAGATTTTTTCTTTAACTTCCCTTCTGTTGTATTATATAAAAGAAGATACAAAAAACTGTTTTTGAGTATTTTTTAAAAATATGTTTTTCTACAAAAACCATGCTTGCCTCAAATTTATATTAATGATAAATGGCAGTGGGTTAATAATATGAAAATTCAGAATGAAGGCATGGAATCAAAACATTTGAATTCCATCTCTGTGACTCCTATCCCACTAAAACATATGATTTTTATCAAGTTATAACATCCCTTAGTTTCCTCATCAATTTTAAAGGAGAATGTATTTGATCTAAAGTATTTGATCATTTAATAGTGTTGTTATAAAGGTTAAATAAAATAACTTATCAGAAAGCATTAGTAAAGGGTAATTTATAATATTTTTAAACAAAACACACAGACATCATTAATACTCCTGACATCTAGATCACTTAGTTCAAAAATTGTTCTTGTCATAATATATCAGTCAGAAAAATTGTATCCAATTTCTGCCCTTTTGAAAGAAAGGAACATTTTAATTACAATCATTGTGATCCTACCTTACTTTTTGTGTTGTTCAATATTTCAATTCTATCTTATTTTTCTCCCCAAATTTGATATTACTGTTGTTTTACTCAGTCAATATTGGTTTGCTGTGCTGAGCTTAGTTGTGTCCGACTCTGTGACTCCACGGACTGTAGCCCGTGAGGCTCCTCTGTGGGGATTCTCCAGGCAAGAATACTGGATGGGTTGCCATGCCCTCCTCCCAAGGATCTTCCCAACCCAAGGATCGAACCCAGGTCTCCTGCATTGCAGGCAATTTCTTTACTGTCTGAGCCACCAGAGAAGCCCAAGAATACTGGAATGGGTAGCCTATCCCTTCTCCAGGGGAACTTCCGACCCAAGAATCGAACCAGGGTCTCCTGCATTGTAGGATTCTTTACCAGCTGAGCTACCCAGGAAGCCCCCAGTATTGGTTTAGGTTAACCTAAAGTTCACCAAATGATTTGCTTGAGTTCCATTTTAGTCTCAGACCTCTCCTCAGAGATCTTTCTCTTCTGCCTCGTAAACTGCCTCAGGAACAGTGATTCTCCCATTGAAACAGCATCAGAGAACCTGGAAATGTGGATATAACACAATTACAACCCACTCGAGAGTTTCTGGGGCTTTCCAGGAGGCGCCAGTGGTAAAGGACCCACCTGCTAAAGCAGGAGACATAAGAGACATGGATTCGGTCCCTGGGTCGGGAAGATCCCCTGGAGGAAGGCATGGCAACCCACTCCAGTGTTCTTGCCTGGAGAATCCCAGAATGGACAGAGGAGCCTGGCGGGCTAGAGTCCATAGGGTCACACAGAGTTGGACACAACTGAAGCGACTTAACACGCACACACATTGGGCAGGGAACAGTGTCATTGTCACCCTGGAAGCTTATTGAGGTCTTTGCTAAATTGTTACTACCCCAAATACACCAGATCTCCTGTGACACTTTCTCTTCAGAGCACTAAATTAGGTTCCCTTATAACTTGCTAATGGGAATCTTCCTCTTACCCTGTTGTAACACTCCTCAAACATGATATTATTTGTGCCATGTCCATCTTCCCTGTCACACTGTAAACTCAATGAGGGCAAAGACTATGACTATTTTTGTTCAACACTTAATATGCATGATGAATACTAAATATATATTTGTTGAAAAAAAAAGCAAAATATCATAGGTCTCTACCCCTATTTTATTTCCAAACTTTCCTCTGAGCATCAGACCCAAATGTAGTCTACCAGACATTACCACTCAGGAATCTTGATACCGCTCTAAGATAAAACTCTCTTATGGAGGAGTACAATTTTACTATAGGGTTAGCTTCTAAAGCAAACACAAAAGCCACAATCAAAAATAGACAAGAGTGCCCTTAGAAATACTTAAAGCACAGTGATAATCAGAGACACTGTCTCTCAAGTAAAACCAACACAGTACCTAAGGCTTATAATGGAACTTTTCAGAAAGTAGGTAAGATAAATAATATTTATTTATTGACTATATGAAGTTGTACGTTTGGATGTAGTCAGGGAGCAGGGCAAACCAAAGAAAAATAATCATATTGCCAAAAAGGAAGCATTCCAAATTCCTCATGCCTTCTAATCATGCCTGTCTAGAAAAACCTGTCATCAGCTCTAAAATGCTGATTTACATCCTAATTATGCATTCACTAAGCCCAACAACACAACATGGATATTTTCTAGTTTTTCATTTGGACCTAAAGGACACAGACCCCATTAAACAATTAGAAATGCAAACCGCTATGGTGAAACTGCTTCCAGGCAAACAAATATACCCGGAAACAACCCATCAATTTTGGAGACTTGTCTTTAACTGTGAACATTGTCTTCTATTACTGGAAACCACTTAAGGATCCTCTAAAGTGGTCACTTAAAAAGAGGGTATTTCCTCTTACAGAGACAACTCTGTGATTCCTACCTTCTTAAGGTTCTCTTGAAAGACTGACCAAGGCTTTACTGTTTTACTGGTTAGGACAGAGGTGGGGTGGGAGATATGGAAATACACTTTTGTCAGGAATAGCACCTGGTATTCATTCAAAGTAACTATTTTAACCTGATTTTTTCTATCATGATTCATGAAATTCTTTCCTTCCGTGGATTTATGAGCTGGCACAGCTCCAGGCTCTGGGTCTAGGGAGATAAAATAGAGTTAAGTGGGAACAAGAGTATATCATTCTCTAGTGGAGAAGAAAGAAAATAACCTTATAGATGATAATACCACAGCAGCAGCATGAAAGAAAGAATTTCTCATGCCTTTCCCTGGTTCTACATTCATCTTAAGGCATTTCTTCCATAAAATGTCTATCGTGAATCATAGCTGAGAGATTCATGAGGACCATTTTCAGGCCCACCATGGAAGGATGCTGTGGTTGTACACTGCACAAAAGTGTGACAACTAGGGAGCCCATTCCCATCATGGACGTATCTTGACATGGGCAGATATGAAGGCCAAGTCTCCGGTGTATTCAGGCGTGTCTCCAGTCACTTCTTTCCTGTGCTTCTACTTGACAAGTCCAGTTCCTTTCATCCAGTTAGATTCAAATCTATTATGGTTGTTTACCCTGGGGGTAGGTCAGGAAGATCCACTGGAGAAGGGATAGGCTACCCACTCCACTATTCTTGGGCTTCCCTTGTGGTTCAGGTGGTAAAGAATCTGCCTGCAACGTGGGAGACCTGGGTTCGATCCCTGGGTTGGGAAGATCTCCTGGAGTAGGAAATGCCAACCCGTCCCAGTATTCTTGCCTAGAAAATCCCATGAACAGAAGAGACTAGTGGGCTACAGTCCATGGGAACTGCAGAGCTGCACATGACTGAGCACATACACACACACACACACGCTTTCTCCATCTCTTCAATCCCTCTGTTTGAGTCTTCCTGCTGCTGTTGGCTTTATAGGGTATGAGGGGGGCTGGAGGCTGGGGACTGGGGGCTAGGGTAGGGGCTGGGGATGGGGCGTGGGAGGTAAGCAGGCAAGCGTATAGGTATGGGTAAGTGTCTGGCTAATATCATTGTCTGTGGGGCTCCAGAAAACTCCCCTGATGTAGAGCTATTTAAGTTACCTAATTTTTTTTCTTTTTTTTTTTTTTTAACCTTAAGAACCAAACAACTCCTTGTAATTCCCAGACAGGTACTAACAGCAACCATCATCCCATTTCACTTTCCCACAAAACAAAACTGAACAAAATAAAACCAAAACCACACATCTTTCCCTTTCCTTTGTATACGCTCCTTGACAGAAGATGATGACAAGACAGCAGAAACCCCAGCATCTAACCAGCACCGCCTTCTGTGCTGCACACGTGTAAAACTCCTTTGATCTGCAGCTGCGGCTGCTATTTCTAGAGCTTGGCTCTGACTGAGGGATTCCTAGTCAGCCCAGAACTTTCACTCTTGAGAAGCTGTGCAGGGCTGCCCCAGCAGCCCCTCTGGTCTCCCAGCTGCTCATGACTCCCTGTGAAGTGGGACTGCCCTGGGCCTGCCCAGGATTCATCTGTCTCTCCTGCTTGTGGCAGCTTTGCTGCAATTCACTAAGAATCTAGGGAGCAGCTACAGCTCTTTTGCTTTCTTGCTTTTCTATCCCTCTGTGCTAAGCTGCTTCGGTCGTGTCTGACTCTTCGCAACCCCTTGGACCGTAGCCCACTGGGCTTCTCTGTCCATGGAATTCTCCAGGCAAGACTACTGGGTTGCCATTTCCTGCTCCAGGGGATCTTCCCAACCCAGGGTTCAAACCCACGTCTCCTGTGTCTCCTGCATTGTAGGTGGATTTTTTACCAGCTAAACCATAGGGGAAACACTCTAGGGCTGGGTTAAACAGGTATAGGTAGAAATGTGAGTTTTGTTTTATGGATACAAGCACTTTTCTGGAATACACACAGTTTCTGTCTCCCAAGTTACCTCCCTTGACTCAGTAAAAATCTTAAGACAACAAGAAAGGAAACAGTAGTGTGTAATTGTATTCATTCCCCAGAGGCCCATAGTAAAAGATCAGAAATGATGACCTTTGTTACCTGAAGCAAGAATAATTCCTGTGGCTCAGTAACGACCTCATCCCCATCAGACTGGATCCTCAGTAACTAGAAATCCTGAGCCATATAAACTGCACAGCCTGGGGAAATAGGACAAAGGGAAAAAACATTATCCGTGATCTGGATTTGAAGGACCTTAAGCCACCTTGCTTCTGATTTCAGGATGGTCACTGCTGCAGAAACCCTCCTGCATGAGCAAAACTGTTTGAAAAACTATCCCTTTAAGGTGTGATTGGTTTAGTCATAAATAAATCCTGGAGGGAGTGTCCTGCTTTTTGCCAGGATGGTCAGCTCACACGAAGAGCATGTTCTTTCACACGGAGATATTTGATAGGCCCCAGCACTGGCTAGAAAATGTAATTTGCTCAGTGAGGCGTGTCCATCCCTTTCTTCTGATGACTCCCCTATTCCTTTAACCAATGCACCAGCCCCTCCCTTCTTGGGATCCATCAGGGCTTATTATTCGCAGAGGGTGAATAGTTATCAGATTGGTGATCATTTTTATTATAAAGAAAATACATGGGCCAAACAGCCATGTTGATTCAATTATAGAAATAATATCTTTTCCTCCAGGTAATTCCTCACTAAGTAATGATAAGGCTTCCGATCCCCTGGAGGAGGAAATGGCAACTCACTCCAGTATTCTTGCCTGGGAAATCCCATGGACAGAGGAGCCCGTGGAGCTACAGTTCATGGGGTTGCAAAGAGTTAGACACGCCTTAGCAACTAAACAACAACAGCAAGGCTCATTGAGACTTTCCTGGACACCAGTGATCCCCTCGTCTTTTTCTATGAACCTTTTTCTTGGTATTTCTCTTCTGAGAGAAGGTTAATCTTTATCAGTAAAGTTTCAACTGAGAGGACATTGGTGCTCATCAGTGTTATCACTCTGGTGAGTCTGATTTTCATCAAGAGCCTTTTAAAATGAATAGCCTCTGGGTTTTCTGTAAACACCCAAATGCACTAACGTGAAATATTGCTGAGTGGGTCAGGGATCAAAGTGTGTTTCCATTTCTGCCAGCCTGCTACTGTTCTTTCAATTACTGCTCCTGCCTTCAGTCCCAGTTCTTAAGGTTTGTGTCCTATAGGCAGAGGGAATAGCTATTCTTATCTCTGCAGGAGTGGAGTGCTGTCTGGTTCTTTCAACTAGATAACAAGTGCAAATGATTATAATTTCTTGAGATTCAAATTTAAACTTTGCTATATAGCTAAGTGCATGATGAACACAGTTTTTTTTTATTGCTCAACCAGAGAAAAGAGTACCTTGACAAAGCACTAGAAAAATATGAATACTAAATAATGGTCTATAATAAGCATGTGTTTTTGAAAAGGAGATAAAAAGGCACGAACAGTGACATAAGTTGTCTCCAAATAATCCTCCAATTTTCAGTGAAGACCACTTCTGTTGCTATACTCTACTACTGAATATTGTTACATGCATGTTTGGACAGGGTTTGAGTCACAAATGGAGGGGATTTTTTGTAAGGACAATGATCCAATAGTCTGTGCTTACTCGTATCCAACTCTTTGGGACCCCATGGACTGTAGCCCGCCAGGCTCCTCTATCCATGGGATTCTCCAGGAAAGAATACTGGTGCGGGTAGCCATTCCCTTCTCCAGGGGATCTTCCTGACCCAGAGATCGAATCCTGGTCTCCTGAATTGCAAGCTGATTCTTTACTGTCAAGTTACCAGGGAAACTCAATTACACCTGTAACGACCCTATTTTGCAGTAAGGTCACATTCTGAAGTCTTGGGTGGGGAGTGGGGAGGGCATGAGGTGGGGAGTAGGACTTCAATATATAAAATTTGGAGGGATGGATTTCAGCGCATAACAGATTGGTAAAAAAGTCTCTAAATTCCCACTCAGGTTCCAAATTGTATGAGTTTTTCTTAATAATTCAGAAAAACAAACCATAATTGTCTTTTGAAGCCAAAAATGAGGAGTAGGTAAGCTAAATTCTATTAATTAGTTACTTGCAATAATAAAGTTACCAGGTCATGCCTCTTCTCTTTGCCACTCTCTTTAGAGTATAGAGACTCGCCAGCAGGTTCACTCACAGGTCTGTGTCCCAGCTGTCCCTTTGGGTGGTGCAGCCATAGTTGTTAAAATCCTGCCTTCCTCTGCTGACCCAGGCCCCGGGTCAGAACCTGTCACTGCTGCTCTGAATGACCAGAGACTTTATTTTATTTAATTTATTTTTTACTAACTGAATCACATTCCTAGATGTGTTTACTGTGAGTGCATCTTTTCTTCCTGAGCTCCAGAAATCAGAGCAGCTTGTAAAACACACAGTGGTAGGTGCTCCAACACTGTCTGGTGGTGACATGAAGCTTTACGTTGTGCAACTAACAGCTTTATCTGGGGCCTGAGTACGGTAGAATGTTTTGTAACTTCCATGTATTACACTGAGTATGTGCAAAGTACTATGTGTCCAAAACATACATATAAATGGTACATGTTCTTTTTAAAAAAATTTTTTATATTTATTTATTTATTTTTGTCTGTGCTGGCTCTTTGTTGCTGCACATGGGCTTTCTCTAGTTGCGGTGAGCAGAGGCTACTCTCTAGTTCTGTTGCCCGGGCATCTCACTGCGCTAGCTTCTCTTGTTGCAGAGCATGGGCTCTAGGACTCACTGGCTTCAGTAGCTGTGATGCATGTACTCACTTGCCCTGTGGTATATGGGATCTTAGTTCCCAGACCAGGAATCAAACCCCTGCCCACTGCATTGGCAGGCAGATTCTCAACCACTGGACTACCAGAGAAGTCCTCTAGGTGATCTAACAGTTGATGTGGTCAGATGGGGAGGGGTTGAGATGCTTTCCTAGCTGGGTAGAGGCACTGGTGAGGAATTAACTTAGAAATGATCTTTGGTTCATCTCTTTTCAAAATATATCTGCTGCAGAAGTGCTGAAGCATGATATTTTAAGAGAGGTTTTGGGTATTATTAAAAGAATATATCTTTAACTGGAATTTGGTAGTATACCCAAGTCACTTAAAGGGAAGATTAAGGTTTCTTTATATAGTCTGAACTAAAGGCTCAAAACCTTCAAAGTATCTTCATTCTGTACAGAGTCCATCACAAAGACAATTCAAGTAGGGAAAAGACGTACACAACCTGGGAGGATTTTGAATGTTCACATTTCCTTAACATTGGGAAATAGTTTTTACTCAATCTGATAGAAAAGTTGCAGTGACCCAGAAAGAATTGGATATTCACTTGATTTTTGAATGAGAAATGAAGTACCAGGACGTTTCATTATAGCCACGGGCTCTAGATTCATTCTGAACATGAACTCTTTGATTGATTTCTTTATGTGTACGTAGCCCCAGTGCCCTTCTCTGTACACATCTGATGCATGGGCACTGTTCCCCACCAGAGAAGATTCCTCTAAGTGGCTTCAGTGACTCCCAGTCTGAAGATGGCGATTGCTGAGCCACGTCTTGAAAGTATGTGATAAAGAAACAAAACAGTATAAGCCTTCTCTACGTGTGTACACCTTTTGTCTACTGAGGAGAAGAACCGTTCCTTGGAACTTATGTTCTGGATTATCAGTGTTAAGAAGTTCTCATGGGTTTCCCTGGTGGTCCAATGGTTAAGAATCTGCCTGTCAGTGAAGGGGCATGGATTCAATCCCTGGTCCAGGAGGATCCCCCATGCCTCAGGGCAGAAAAGCCTGTAAGCTACAACTTCTGAGCCCCAACTACTGAAACTGGTGGGCCTTAGAGCCTTAGAGAAGACAGCACAATGAGAAGCCTACACACCACAACAGAAAAAGCTTACAGGCAGCAATGAAGACCCAGCACAGCCAAAAATAAATAATAAATAAATAAATATATATATATATTAAAAAAGAAACGAATTCCTGACAAATTAGAGAGTAACTTTCGAATCTACAAATATTGCAGTTTTGGAGTAGAGCCCTAGAGATTTTTAATAAGTAAATCCTGTAGCTAAAGTATAGGGTGAGAGATGATTGTATTATGTTCCCCCCACAGATAAAATTTATAACTATTAATATGGTATAATATGTGAATACTGTATGTAGGATCTTCTTTAAAAGAGTATATGGATTGGATTCACACTTAGTATGCTTACTGTTAAAGCCTACGAATGCTGAAGATGAGTGGGTTAGAATTGTAAAGAAAATAAGTGATGTATCAATATGTAATCCAGTCATTTATAACATCATCTCTAAATGTAGGTAAATCTATTTTTTATTTAGCCCACCAGAAGCTTAGGAAACATGATCTTCCAAACATTCTTCAAAAACATAAAATAATCACTGTTAAAAATATACTTGTCAACTTTTGTTTATAAAGCATTTACACTGTTTCATAATTTAATAAATACATGATAGAAGCATTGAATTTTATGCTTAAAAAAGACATTCAGTTCAGTTCAGTTCAGTCACTCAGTCATGTCCGATTCTTTGCAACCCCATGAACTGCAGAATGCCAGGCTTCCCTGTCCATCACCAACTCCTGGAGCTTAGTCAAACTCACATCCATTGAGTAGGTGATGCCATCCAACCATTTCATTCTCTGTCATCCCCTTCTCCTCCTGCCTTCAACCTTTCCCATCATCAGGGTCTTTTCAAATAAGACAGTTCTTTGCATCAGGTGGCCCGAGTATTGGAGTTTCAGTTTCAGCATCAGTCCTTCCAATAAATATTCAGGACTGATCTTCTTTAGGATTGACTGGTTGGATCTTCTTGCAGTCCAAGAGACTCTTAAGAGTCTTCTCCAAGACCACAGTTCAAAAGCATTAATTCTTCAGCACTCAGCTTTCTTTATAGTCTAGCTCTCACATCCGTACATGACCACTAGAAAAGCCATAGCTTTGACTAGATGGACCTTTGTTGGCAAAGTAATATCTCTGCTTATTAATATGCTATCTAGGTTGGTCATAGCTTTTCTTCCAAGGAGCAAGCATCTTTTAATTTCATGACTGTAGTTACCATCTGCAGTGGTTTTGGAGCCCAAGAAAATAAAGTCTCTCACTGTTTCCATTGTTTCCCCATCTATTTGCCATGAAGTGATGGGACCAGATGCCATGATCTTGGTTTTCCGAATGTTGAGTTTTAAGCCAACTTTTTCACTCTCCTCTTTCACTTTCATCAAGAGGCTCTTTAGTTCTTTGCTTTCTGCCATAGGGTGGTATCATCTGCATATCTGACATTAGTGGTCACCGAATCCTCTTCTGTTATAGAAATACTTCATTTTATCATGCTCGACTTTGTTGCACTTCAAAGATGCTGTGTTTTTTACGAATTGAAGGCTCATGGCAACCCTGTATCAAACAAGTCTATTGGTATCATTTTTCCAACAGCATCTATTCGCTTCTTTTCTCTGTGTACAATTTTCACTTTTTCACTAGTATCATACTTGTTATGGTGATATGTGATCAGTGATCTTTGATGTTACCATTGTAATCGTTTTGGGGCACCACTAGCCATGCCCATATAAGACATTGAACATAACTGATAAATACTGTATGTGTTCTAACTTCTACCAACTAGCCATTCCCCCATCTCTCTCCCTCTCCTAAGTCCTCTCTGTTTCCTGAAAAACAACAATATTGAAATTAGGGCAATTGACAACCCTAAAATGGCCTCTAAGTGTTCAAGTAAAAGGAAGAGTCACTCATCTCTCACTTTAAATCAAATGCTAGAAATGAGTAAGTTGAATGGGGAAGGCATGTCTCAAAAACCAAGAGAGGCCAAAATCTAGGCCTCTTGCACCAGTTATCCAAGTTGTGAATGCAAAGGGAAAGTTCTTGAAAGAAATTCAAAGAGCCTCTCCAGTGAACACAAATAATAAGAAAGCAAAACAGCCTTATTGCTGATATGGAGAAATTTTGAGTGATCTGGATAGAAGATCAAACGAGCCCCACATTCCCTTCTGCTGCTGCTGCTGCTGCTAAGTCGCTTCAGTTGTGTCCGACTCTGTGCGACCCCATAGACAGCAGCCCACCAGGCTCCTCCATACCTGGGATTCTCCAGGCAAGAATACTGGAGTGGGTTGCCATTTCCTTCTCCAGTGCAAGAAAGGGAAAAGTGAAAGTGAAGTCGCTCAGTCGTGTCCGACTCTTAGTGACCCCATGGACTGTAGCCTACCAGGCTCCTCCATCCATGGGATTTTCCAGGCAAGAGTACTGGAGTGGGGTGCCATTGCCTTCTCCGCCACATTCCCTTCAGCCAAAGCCTAATCCTACATTTTAGTGAGGTCCTAAATCTCCTCAATCCTATGAAGTCTGAGAGAGGTGAGAAAGCTGCAGGAGAGCTTGAAGCTAGCAGAGGTTGTAAGGAGAAGTTATGGAGAGGAAGAAAGCCCTCTCCATAACATCAAAGTGCAAGGTGAAAAAGCAAGTGCTGATGCAGAAGCTACAGCAAGTTATACAGAGGATCTAGCTAAGATAATGAATGAAGGTGGCTACACTAAACAACAGATTTTCAGTGTAGGCAAACCAGCCTTCTATTGGAAGATGATACCATCTAGGACTTTCATAGGTAGAGAGGAGAAGTCAATGACTTGTTTCAAAGCTTCAAAGGATAGGCTGACTCTCTTGTTAGGGGCTAATGCTGCTGGTGACTTGAAGTTGGAGCCAATGGTCATTTACCATTCCAAAAATCCTGCAGCACTTAAGCATTATCTACTCTGCCTGTGCTCTATGGAACAACAAAGCTTGGATGACACCACGTCTGTTAACAACATGCTTTACTGAATATTTTAAGCCAACTGTTGTGACCAACTGCTCAGAGAAATGATGCAACATACATTGCTTGTTGACAATGTACCTGATTACCCAAAAACTCTAATGGAGACAAATAAGATTCATGTTTTCATGCTTGCTACCATACTACATTGGAGCTTCAGCTTCAGCATCAGTCCTTCCAATGAATATTCAGAGTTAATTTCCTATAAGATTGATTGATCTCCTTGCAGACCAAGGGGCTCTCAAGATTATTCTCCAGGATCACATTTCAAAGGCAGCAATTCTTCTGCACTCAGCCTTCTTTATGGTCCAACTCTCACATCCATACATGACTAGTGGAAAAATCATAGCTTTGACTCTATGGACCTTTGTTGGAAAGTGGTGTCTCTGTTTTAATACTCTGTCTAGGTTTGTCATAGCTTTCCTTCCAAGGAACATCTTTTAGTTTCATGGCTGCAGTCACTGTCTGCAGTGATTTTGGAGCCCATGGATCAAGGAGGCATTTTAATTCTCAAATGTTATTATTTAAGAAATACATTTCAAGAGGCTATAGCTGACAAAGATAGTGATCCTAACCATATAAATTCATAGGCCAAATACATTTCACTATTCTCATGACCCTTGAAAACTATTACACCTCTAGCCAAAATGGTATTTTACCATATTCTTAACATAAGTATGCACCTTGAAGTCTGTGATCCTAGTAGGGAATGTTAGAATGCCTAAAAAAGGATTGTGATTTGGGGAGAGGACTAAAAATGCAACACAATCTGTGATTTTGCATGAATCAGCAAATGATTTTTAATGTGATGTGTGTGTTAGTTGCTCAATCGTGTCCAACTCTTTGAGACCCCATGGACTGCAGCCAGCCAGGCTCCTCTGTCCATGGAATTCTCCAGGCAAAAATACTGGAGTGGGTTACCGTTCCCTTCTCCAGGGGATCTTCTGGACCTAGGGATCAAACCTGGATCTCCTGCATTGCAGGCATATTCTTTACCATCTTAGCCACCAGGGAAGCCCTTTTAATGTGATAAGAACCTCTAAATTTTAGAGGCTTTTAAATTCACACATCATTATAATGAAAACCTATCCATGTTAACTGGCTAATTATTGACTGATATATCAAAATCAGACATAAAATAATGTGTATGTGTATCTTCCTTTGAAAAATTAGTGATTTGTTCTTCTTAAAGGGATACAGTCAGGGCCAGTCACTGTAACATTCCAAAAAAATTGAGAATGTTTCCAAATGATCATTTTATTTATTATTTTTCCTCTACCAAGAAGATTCTCTAGAAACTTTGGTATTTTTCACATGCATTGTAAATGCCACAACCTCTCTTTGGGATGGTCATAATTTTATTTTGTGATGCTCTTAACATAATCTTGGCAGGAGAAAAGTTCCCAGGTGCACCTGCAGAGAGCAGATGGCTTGAATGGCCCTGCTTGAAGGGAGGTCTCCGTTCCCTGCGTGCATCACCCTTTCTGGGGAGCAAAGCACCAGGTGCTTCACAAGCTCCATTTATATTCCACACACACTGCATTTCTCTTTTGCATCCAAACTTGCAGAAAACTATTTTGCCATCATTTGGTATTGACAACATCTGTTTTTATTTTTTTCTTTTTTAGAGAGAGTTGGTGGGGATGACTGAAAGGGAGTCTTACTGATCAGAGGGCAGGGCAAGCTGGAATGGGAATGGAGATATTTCCACCAGTTCATCATAGAACTGAGAGGGGTATGGGAGGAATTTTAAAGAGAAAAATATTAAATAAAAAAATTATTTTTTGTTTTTTTTCTCAGTACTTATCCTACAAGCTGAGTTCATACAAATTAATAATATCACCAACAGATAAACTGAAGAAGGCTATGGCTATGGTCATCCCACAGAGGAGATAATACATTGTAGGCAAGCTTTTGAAAACAAGTAATCTCATTTTATTTTCTTGGACTCCAAAATCACGGCGGACAGTGACTGCAGTCATGAAACGAAAAGACCCTTGCTCCTTGGAAGAAAAGCTATGACAAACCTAGACAGCATATTAAAAGCAGACACATAACTTTGCCAACAAAGGTGCATATAGCCAAAGCTATGATTTTTCCAGTAGTCATGTATGGATGTGAGAGTTGAACCATAAAGAAGGGTGAGCACCGAAGGATGGACCTTCAAAAGTTCAAAAGTTCAAGGATGCTTTTGAACTGTGGTGCGGGAGAAGACTCTTGAGAGTCCTTTGGATTGCAAGGAGATCAAACCAGTCAATCCTAAAGGAAATCAATCCTGAATATTTATTGGAAGCACTGATGCTGAAGCTGAAACTTCAATACTCGGGCCACCTGATGCCAAGAGCCAACTCATTGGAAAAGACCTTGATGCTGGGAAAGATTGAGGGCAGGAGAAGAAGGGGGCAACAGAAGATGAGATGGTTGGATGGCATCATCAGCTCGATGGCCATGAGTTTGAGCAAACTGCAGGTGATGGTGATGGACAGGGAAGCCTAGCGTGCTGCAGTCCATGGGGTCACTAAGAGTCAGACACAACTTAGCAACTGAACAACATCTTTTTCAAAGGTATGAAAATTAAAATGCTGTATCATTATCTCTCTATTAAATTATTTAAACTTAAAAATAATCATACCCAACCCTGTTATATACTCATGTCCTGTAAGTAGCAGTTTTAAATTAGAAAGTAGAAACTCTATCTTAACATTTTTGATAATGCTTTTATCATTTTGCCAAGATTTCCAAATTGTTGGAATGTATCATTTTAAAAAAGTTACAAAAGACAGGATGATACCAACATACATCATGATATTCAGGGCAGTTATTATGTTAATAATAAATTGGAAAATAGAAACTTACAAGTTCAATAAGACAATAGTCAAGTCCATAGTTGCAGATCACCAACTTTACAGGATACAATGCTGTTAAAACAGTTCTTTAACATAATATAGCAATATGGAAATGCATTTATTATACAGTGCTACTTAATACAAATTATCTCTTGACTGTGATTACATCAGTGCATAACTATGAAATAGACTTGAGTAAATGAAAACAATTTGGGTATTAGAAAAATATAATTATGGATATTTGTTCTTTTTTGTTTTCTTTTTTTATAATATGACAATATTTTAAAGTTTTGTTGTTGTTCAGTTGCTAAGTTGTTCTGACTCTTTGCAACCTCATGGACTGCAGTACACAGTTTTAAAGTTTATGATACTAATATACTTGTCTCTCAAAGCCGTAGTCTAACCTTTAACAATTCATTCAGTCAAAATCTTCCTGATTGTCACCAAAATTCAAGTGTAACCAAAACAGCACATATAATAAGGAATGCTGTTTTTTAAGGAAAACTGCTTTTCCTAGTACCCACAATTTCAGTATTAATTTCATGTTAGAATATTATCTGTGGTAGTTAAACTGAAATAAAATAACTCAAGCAATATGAATGATTTAAAACTCAATTTGGTTTAGCTTCTTAGGCAGCTTCACTATGGCCTTTCTTATTGACTCTGGCAACTTTCCAGATTCTGAAGTATCGTTAAAAATTGTAAGAAAAAAAAAAAAAAAACTATACACATCAGGTATAACTTCGTCAAAATTAAGCTGAAAGCCCATCTGGCTCCATTGTCTTATTGAATTTGTCACATTTTATAAGCAGTTGAGTTTCTTTCCTAATAATCCATCTTTCCAAAGGATGACAAGAATTACTTCATTGTTTAAGTAAAGTGCTACAGTTGGTCACATCAACATTACATTTTCTCTCAGAATTTCACTGCTTATATAAATTTTGAAATTTTTATTTTGAAGATGTCATTTTGAAACCACCAATAGGCCTCAAAGGAGTCATGTTATCTCTACCACCACCCAACTCCAGCCACCATCACATCTCACCCTGAATTTCAAAGAGCCTCTTAATGGATCATCTCATATAAATGCCTTCTTACTTCAGTAAGTCCTCACTTAGGAGTCAGAGTGATATTTTCGAAACACAGTTTGAATCATTTTACAAAATCACCAACTTCACCCTCTATCCTCTTATTTTTCCCTGTGTGTGTGTGTTTGTGTGTGTATGTGTGCTAAGTTGCTTCAATCCTGTCTGAATCTTTGCAACCCCATGGACTGTAGCCCATCAGGCTCCTCTGTCCATAGGATTCTCCAGGCAAGAATACTGGAGTGGGTTGCCATGCTCTCTTCTGGGGGATCTTCTCAACCCAGGGATTGAACACAGGTCTCCCACATTGCAAGCGGATACCTTATCATCTGAGCCACAGGGATCTAACCCACATCCCCTGCATTGCAAGGCAGATTCTTAACCACTGGACCTTCAAGGATGTCTCAAAGACGATTTTACTTGCTTTTCTATTCATATTTTTTCCCTTTCTTGCTCTGACAGGTTTTATGTCAACTCCTTTTGGTATTTATCTAATCATATTTTTCTAAATTCTAGTTTAACGTTTAATTACTCAACCTCTATACAGTACTGGGCTTCCCTGATAGCTCAGTTGGTAAAGAATCCGTCTGCAATGCAGGAGACACTGGTTCGATTCCTGGGTTGGGAAGATCCACTGGAGAAGGGAAAGGCTACGCACTCCAGTATTCTGCCCTGGAGAACTCCATGGACTGCATAGTCCATGGGGTCCCAAAAAGTTGGACAAAACTAAGGGACTTTCACTATACAGTACTATCAATCTGTCTGATCTTTTCTTGTCTAATCTGATCTTTTCCTTATCTAATCTTGTTTGCTGTTGTTTAGTCGCTAAGCTGTGTCTGACTTTTTGCCACCCCATCAGCCTCCTCTGTCCATGGGATTCTCCAGGCAAGAATACTGGAGTGGGTTACCATTTCCTTCTTCAGGGGATCTTCCCAACCCAGGGATAGAACTTGTGTCTCCTTCTTGGCAGGCAGGTTCTTTACTGCTGAGCCACCCCAATTGCCTCCTATTAATATGGCCTCCCATTCCTTTCCTGATCTTGCCCCAACCTAACCCTCCAGCTCCATCTCATATCAACCTTTCACTGTTCTTGCTGCTTCATTCCCATTGGCCTTCCCCCATTTTCCTCAGTAGTTCCCCATCCCACCAATCCACTCAACACCACAGCTTTAGCTCCTACTGCTCTTTGTTCACCTGACTATTGCTTGATCCCTCACTGAGTAAACTCTATTGACCATTCAGATCTCAGTTAAAGGAAGGCTTGCCTGACTCTCCAGCACAGTTCAGATCAACCATTGTACTTACTCTTTGCACCCTCAACTTCTTCCTGATGCTTATCACCAGTTTATATAAACTGTGTACTTTATATAAACTTGTGTACTTGTTTGATTAATGTCTTATTCTTCACTATCTTCTGTTGGTTTGTTTGTTTCTTCCAACATTGTATTAAGAAATTTTTCAACTATGCAAAAAAGTTGAAAGAATTTCAGAGTGAACATGAAACCTATATCTACAATTTATAATTTTTTAATTGTAGTTACTTTACAACATTGTCTTAGTTTCTGCTGTACAGAAAAATGAATCAACCACACATACACATATATCCCCATTTTCCTTGGATTTCCTTCCCATTTAGGTCACCATGGAGCACAGAGTAGAGTTCCCTGTGCTCTATAGTCAGTTCTCATTAGTTACCTATTTTATATGTAGTAGTGTATCTATCTTTTAAGCCCCAGTAAAGCAGAGACCACATTAGATTTTCTTATTAGTATATTGTCAGCATTCAGCAGAGTTCTGCTCATTAAGTGAGAACTTGATAAACGAATGAATGTAAGCCAAGAATAGATTATATTTTCCTGTTTCTTTATGTTTCTGAGTTTTTCCCCCTAAAAGCCAAAATGGTGTTTTTGTTATTAACCTAATGCAGATTTTAGGGATTGCCCCAACGTTACTTTAAGTGATAGATATTGATATTACTTGCTAACACAAAATTTTGATGTTTGTATGATAGGCCCTCAGAAAAACTTTGGTGAGCAACAGAAATATCTGTATACATCTGGCCAACAAGTCAAATAAGGGCAAGGGTTAAATGTCAATGTCTCCAGTTATTATATTTCAGCTATGTGATGGGTAGAAGTCTAAAAACCAAAAATAGCCCTTTTGCTTCTTATTTTTCAAGAATCCTTTGGATAGAGTGTTGGTCTCAGACACTGCACAGCTTGGACACACAGGTGATATAAACACAACCCCAGTTCTCAAGGAACCCTGGTCTCACATGGTTCTTGCTCTGGATAGATCTTCTAATATTTATAGTCTTACAATCCAAAATTTTAAACCTGAAGTTCTTTCTCTGATATATATATATATATATATATATTCTAACTTAAATGTATTCCAGTTTTACAAATAGACTGATAACCTCTGTTTCCACAACAAGGAGAGTTAAAAAAAAAAATCTTTAACTACTCAATAAATTTTGGTTGAATGGACTAAATTACCTATCTATTCATCTATCTATCTGTTTTATAGCAATTTTAAAACAAAATTTTACTAACAGTTTTGTTCACCCTCCTTAGCTTTATCTGAAGTTTCTTCAAGATGTTGGTAACATGCAATTGTAGTGGAAAACAGGTAACTCTTAACTGTACTTGGGTACACTTATGGGTATGAGAAACATATAGGCCAGATCAGAACATCTTAGTTGCAAATGCCTATTCCCAACTCACTATATAACCTTCAGAAATCTCAAGATACCTTGAAATAACAGGAATGAGATGGCAACTTCTGATTAGAAGCAAATAACAGCAGGAGTCCAAGTCAGAAAATCAGACATGCACTAGATCAAGGATGTAAAAGTCTACGGATTTCCCTGGCAGTCCAGTGGTTAGGACTCTGCACTTCCAATACAGGGGGCACAGGTTCGATCCCTGGTCAGGGAACTAAGATCCATCATGACATGTGGCATGGCCCAAAAATAAATAAATAGTAAAAATTTACAGAAAATAATTTTAAAAACCCAATAATAAGCAACTCTGCTGAGAGAGATGTATCTTCAGCAGTAAAATAGGGGTAATAATAATTGTATTTTCTTCAAGAGTTTTCGAGGATGCCTGGGTTTGATCCCTGTGCACACCAGGACTCAGACGCCCCATGGAAACTGAGCCAGAACTGTGTTTGAGTGTCTCCTGTGGAGTATGGATCAACTACAGGGGTGGGGGCTCTGGGCGCAGCAGACCTGGGTATGGCATAAGGCCTCTTGGAGGAAGTTGCCATTAACCCCACCATAAAGCCATCAGAACTTACACAGGACTAGGGAAACAGACTCTTGGAGGGCACAGACAAAATCTTGTGCTCACCAGGACCCAGGAGAAAGGAGCAGTGACCCCACAAGAGACTGACCGAGACTTGCTCGTGAGTGTCCAGGAGTCTCTGGCGGAGGCGTGGGTCAGCAGTGGCCTGGTGCAGGGTCAGGGGCACTGAGTGTGGCAGTGCATGCATGGGACCTTTTGAAGGAGGTCACCATTATCTTCATTACCTCCACCATAGTTTGGTCTCAGGTCAAACAACGAGAAGGGAACACAGCCCTGCCCATCAACAGAAAATTGGATTAAAGATTTATGGAGCATGGCCCCGCCCATCAGGACAAGACCAAGTCTACCCCTCATCAGTCTCTCCCATCGGGAAGATTCCATAAGCCTCTTATCCTTATACATCAGAGGGTAGACAGAATGAAAACCACAATCACAGAAAACTAATCAAACTGATCACATGGACCACAGCCTTGTCTAATTCAATGAAACTATGAGCCATGCCGTGTAGGGCGACCCAAGATGAATGGGTCATGGTGGAGAGTTCTGACAAAATGTGGTCCACTGGAGAAGGGAATGTCAAACCACTTCAGTATTCTTGCCTTGAGAACCCCATGAAGAGTACAAAAAGGCAAAAAGATAGGACACTGAAAGATGAACTCCCCAGGTCGGTAGGTGCCCAATATGTTACTGGAGATCAGTGGAGAAATAATTACAGAAAGAATGAAGAGACAGAGCCAAGGCAAAAACAACACCCAACTGTGGATGTGACTGGTGATGGAAGTAAAGTCTGATGCCATAAAAAACAATATTGCATGGGAACCTGGAATGTTAGGTCCATGAAGCAAGATAAATTGGAAGTGGTCAAACAGGAGATGACAAGAGTGAACATTGACATTTTAGGAATCAGTGAACTAAAATGGACTGGAATGGGTGAATTTAACTCAGGTGACCATTGTATCTACCACTGTGGGCAAGAATCCCTAGGAGAAATGGAGTAGCCCTCATAGTCAACAAAAGAGTCCAAAATGCAGTACCTGTGTGCAATCTCAAAAATGGCAGAATGATCTCTGTTCATTTCCAAGGCAAACCATTCAATATTACGGTAATCCAAGTCTATGCCCCAACCAGTAATGCTGAAGAAGGTGAAGTTGAACATTCTTGGAAGACCTACAAGACCTTCTAGAACTAAGACCCAAAACAGACATCCTTTTCATTATAGGGGACTGGAATGCAAAAAATAGGAAAGTCAAGAGATACCTGGAATAACAAGCAAATTTTGCCTTGGTGTACAGAATGAAGCAGGGCAAAGGCTGATAGAGTTCTGCCAAGAGACCACACTGGTCACAGCAAACACCCTCTTCCAACAACACAAGAGAAGATTCTACACAGGGACATACTGAAATCAGATTGATTATATTTTTTGCAGCCAAAGACGGAGAAGCTCTATACAGTTAGCAAAAACAAGACCAGGAGATGACTGTGGCTCAGATTATGAACTCCTTATTGCCAAATTCAGACTTAAATTGAAGAAAGTAGGGAAAACCACTAGACCTCAGGTATGACTTAAGTCAAATCCCTTATGATTATACAGTAGAAGTGACAAATAGATTCAAGGGATTAGATCTGATAGAGTGCCTGAAGAACTATGGACGAAGGTTCATGACATTGTACAGGAGGCAGTGATCAAGACCATCCCCAAGGAAAAGAAATTCAAAAAGGCAAAATGGTTGTCTGAGAAGGGCTTACAAATAGCTGAGAAATAAGAAGAGAAGCAAAAGACAAAGGAGAAAAGGAAAGATATACCCAACTGAATGCAGAGTTCCAAAGAATGGCAAGGAGAGATAAGAAAGCCTTCCTCAGTGATCAATGCAAAGAAATAGAGGAAAACAAGAAATGGGAAAGACTAGAGATCTATTCAAGAAAATCAGAGATACCAAGGGAACATTTCATGCAAAGACAGGCACAATAAAGGACAGAAATAGTATGGACCTAACAGAAGCAGAAGATATTAGGAAGAAGGGGCAAGAATACACAGAAAAACTATACAAAAAAAGACCTTCATTACCCAGATAACCACAATGGTTTGATCATTCACCTAGAGCTAGACATCCTGGAATGTGAAGTCAAGTGGGCCTTAGGAAGCATCACTATGAACAAAGCTAGTGGAGGTAATGGGATTCCAGTTGAGCTATTTCAAATCTTAAAAGATGATGTTGTGAACGTGCTGCACTCAATATGCCAGCAATTCTGGAAAACTCAGCAGTGGCCACAGGACTGGAAAAGGTCAGTTTTCATTCCAATCCCAAAGAAAGGCAATGTCAAAGAATGTTCAAACTACCACATGATTGCACTCATCTCACACGCTAGCAGAGTAATGCTCAAAATCCTCCAAGCCAGGCTTCAATAGTACGTGAACCATGAACTTCCCGATGTCCAAGCTGGATTTAAAAAAGGCAGAGGAACCAGAGATCAAACTGCAAACATCCGTTGGTTCATAGAAAAAGCAAGAGAGTTCCAGAAAAACATCTGCTGCTGCTGCTGCTAAGTCGCTTCAGTCATGTCTGACTCTGTGCGACCCCATAGATGGCAGCCCACCAGGCTTTCTGCTTTATTGATTACGCCTAAGCCTTTGACTGTATGGATCACAAAAAAACTGGAAAATTCTTCAAGAGATGGGAATACCAGACCACCTGACCTGCCTCCTGAGAAATCTGTATGCAGGTCAAGAAGCAACAGTTAGAACTGGACATGGAACAACAGACTGATTTCAAAATGGGAAAGGAGTATGTCAAGGCTGTATATTGCCACGTTGCTTATTTAACTTATATGCAGAGTATGTAAGTTATATATACTTATATATGTAAGTACATGTATATATATATATATATATATATATATATACATATATATAAGTACATTTCAGGAAATGCTAGGTTCGATGAAGCACAAGCTGGAATCAAGATTGCTGGGAGAAATATCAGTAACCTCAGATATGCAGATAATACCACCCTAATGGCAGAAAGTGAAGAAGAACTAAAGAGTCTCTTGATGAAAGTGAACTCAATGTTCAGAAAACTAAGATCATGGCATCTGGTCCCATCACTTCAAGGCAAATAGATGGGGAAACAATGGAAACAGAGAGAGACTATTTCTTGGCCTCCAAAATCACTGCGGATGATGACTGCAGCCATGAAATTAAAAGACTCTTGCTCCTCAGAAGAAAAGCTGTGACTACCCTAGACAGCATATTAATAAGCAGAGACATTACTTTGCCAACAAAGTTCCATCTAGTCAAAGCTATGGTTTTTCCAGTAGTTATGTATGGATGTGAGAGTTGGACCATAAAGAAGGCTGAGTGCCAAAGAATTGATACTTTTGAACTGTGGTGTTGGAGAAGACTCCTGAGAATCCCTTGGACTGCAAGGAGAGCTAATCAGTCAATCCTAAAGGAAATCAGTCCTGAATATTCATTGGAAGGACTGATGCTGAAGCTGAAGCTCCAATACTTTGATTACCCGATGAGAAGAACTGACTCATTGGAAAAGACCCTGATGCTGGGAAAGATTGAAGGCAGGAGAAGGGGATGACAGAGGATGAGATGGTTAGATAGCATCACCGACTCGATGGGCTTGAGTTTGAGTAAGCTCTGGGAGTTGGTAATAGACAGGGAAGCCTGGCATGCTGTAGTCCTTGGGTCACAAAGAGTCAGACATTACTGAGTGACTAAACTGAACTGAACTGAACAGGAGTTTTAATTAATATTCGAAAAGTGCTTTAATCCAATGTTACAAAGGTGTTATGGAAGAAAAATATGTTTGAGGTGTGGCATGTGTGTTTGTGGTGTGTGGGAGAGTGTTGGTTCTTCTCAACAAGCATCCAGTCACAGCTTTTCAAGAAAGTGGGAATTCAAAGAGGTTTTATTTCCAAAGCTTATTTTAAAAGTGAGAAGATTTTTGCATGATTGTGTTTTTTTACATAACATTCCTTAAGCTATTTATCAAGGCACAGAATTGAAGAAACATGATAACAGCTGATACTGGCTAGGAATTACTGTACTTAATTAAAAATTAGATGTAGATACTGGCAGTTTTGGTTTCACAAGGTACCTGTCCTACCTACTGAGGAAAATTTAAATTTCACTTAGTAGAATCAGTACATCAATACAGGGAAGAGTGTTGTAAGCAGATACTCTGCAGGGAGACAGAAGACCATCTACAGCTGACTAGGAAAACAGATGGAGAACTATAAATATTTTTATTAAGACTATTTAAATTGTGTTTGTTTTTGAATGATGATCAGAAATATGTGCTAATTTTCATATTCAGAGGATTGGGAAATGTATAGGAAATAAGGCGGGCTTCCCTGGAGGCTCAGTAGTAAAGAGTCCACCTGCCAATGCAGGAGTTAGAGGTTCAATCACTGGGTCAGGAAGATCTGGAAAAGAAACTGGTAACCCACTCCAGTGTTCTTGCCTGAGAAATCCCTTGGACAGGAGCCTGGTGAGCTATAATCCATGGGGCTGCAAAAGAGTCATACATGACATAGCAACTTGATCAGAACAACAATAGGAAATAAGATCAATTCCTAGAGCTATGACAGTACTATAAACCACTGTTAAAATGCTATTGTTTCCCTTCCCATTTTTTGTATGCATATAGACATTTAATTTTTTATGCAAAATTGTGACTATGATTATATATTTAGATTGCAAAAATTAAATTTAATATTGAGTTTACAGATAGACAAGGTCAAGGTTATTGCTATAAAAACTTTATCTTACTGTAGTAAATTTTCTTATAGGTTTTTAATAACTATATAATAATTTTATAGTGATGCTATGTTTTAATCTGTTTCCTACTGTAGATATATAGAGGGTTAATATGTTTGTTTATTTCTCTTATACATTGCTAGGCTGTCTCTAAAAGTAGACTTTTGTGATCTAAATCTTTAAATATAATGTATAGGCTTTTTAACATGTATTACAAAACTGGTTAAAAGATTTGTAATGCCCATAAGAAATATATCAAAGGATCCATTTCTTCGCAAACTTGATATACTTGAATATCACAAATTTTATCTCTCTGCAAAATTAATAAAAAATATATACAAGTTTATTACTGTAATTGAATTTTTTATACAGTGCAGTTCCATCATTTTGTACATATATTTTTGTAAATTACTTAAAATATGATTTTATATATATATATATTTTTAATAAATTTATTTATTTTAGTTGGGGGCTAATTACTTTACAATATTGTAGTATATTTTTTAATAGAGATGTTAGTATTTTTATTTATCTTTAAATAAATACATCTCAAATATATTAATAAACGAATACATTTTAAACCATTTCCCCAATTTTTATTTCTGTCTTAATTTTATTCAGAGTACCTTTTGACATACATTCATGAAATAATTATTGAAATCTTGCTCTGGATTTCACACTGTTCTAAGTCCGGTGACACAGAAATGAAAAACAGTTAAAAAAAAAAAAATCTGGCCTTTCTGAAGCTAAAACAAAACAGTCAAAAACCCTGGAGTTCAGGAAGTTTGTATTCCAGTTGAAGGAGAAAGACAACAGATGTTTTTTAAAAGTAACAGATACTATGTTAGAAGATAGTGATGCTATGAATAAAAATAGAGGAGGAGATAAAAGATGCTAGTGATGGTGACTGCAGCTTTTAGTGGGGTGGTCAGAGGGATGACACCTGAGCAAAAACCTGAAGGAGAGGTGGGGCCAGCCAGGCAGAAGAAACAGGGAGTGCAGAGTCAACAGATGAGACACCACAGTTATGTTTAGGGAAGAGTGAGAAACCACTCATGCAGCTGGACTCAATCAAGGTTGAGATACCATTAGAGGTTACAGGGATCCAGATGGTGAAAAACCTAGTGCACCATTGTTAGCCTGAGGCATGCACTTTTTTGAATGAAGAATGGGTCATTGCAAAATTGTACATACATAAGTGCCATGGCTTGACTTACAGGCTCATTCTGGGTGCCATATTTAAAAAGGTGAAAGCAGGTACCATGGTTAGAAAGCTACTGCAATAATCCAAACAGGAGATCTAATAGGGTGATAGTAATTTGAAATGGCAGACACTAGATATACGTTGAGAAAGTGCTGGCAGGATTTACTCAAGGCAAGGTTTTAGAAGGTGAAACAAGTCAATGATGACCAAAAAAAAAAAAAAAAGATTTTTGGCCTGAGCGACTAGAAGGATGGAATGGTCATGAAGATAGTCAAGTGAAAGAAAAAAGGCTATCCGATGAGCTGAGATGACTCAAGGAATGATTGTAGATGTAAAAGAGAAGAGGAGAAAAGTCTGAAATCTGGGGAATGTCAGCCAGCAGAAGAGTCTGAGAAGTGGCCATCTGCGAGGAGGAAAGATAGAAGATTCTTGAAATATTAGGAAAGAAACAGTTTGAAGAAGAGAGAATAATCAGTTGGGCAAATGCTGGTGACTGATCGGACAAAGCAGTAACTGAGATTCAGACATGCCATAAAGATAACAACATGAAAGCTGTCAATCACCTTGCCGGAAGGATTTTAGTGAAAGCCTCTTGGAATGGGTTTGAGAGGAAAATAGGAGGAAAGAAGTTGGAAATAGTAAGTAAAGACCACACTTAGGTTGAGTTTTGCTGCAAAGAGGAGCAGCAGTAGCTAGAGGGGAAACTGGATGAGAGTTTTATTTGAGATGAGACTAAAGTGACTGGTTTTTATTTTGATGAGAAAGGTTTAGAGAGGTGAAAAAGATTCAGAATAAAGAAGATTTAATGGAGCACTATATTTACTTGGAAAGAGACCCAAGGATCTGCTAGATAAATGGAAGACTTTAGATAGAAATATGGACATTTTATTCATAGTGACATAGGAGAGAGGGGATAGATATGGACATAGGTGCTGGTATAGGGGTAGATACAGTGGTGGAAACTTGAATGTTTCATCTAATTGGACTTTATTTTCTTAGTAAAACAAAAGGCAAGTTTATCAGCTGAAAGTGACACATCTAATTTTTTATAAGGGCAAATCTGTTGAGTTTTGGCGGGAGTTGTTTTGGTGTGTTTTTTTTTTTTCATTGCTTGTCAGTTTTGGAGTCCTCTTTCACATTAAGGTCAGTTTTTTAAATTTCTCATATTTTCTTAAGATTTTTAATGTATAAGTTTTACTTTTAAATTTTAATTGGAGGACAACTGCTTTACAATATTGTGTTGGTTTCTGCCATACATCAACATGAATCAGCCATAGGTATACATATGTCCCCTCCTTCTTGAACCTCCCTCCCACCTCCGACCCCATCCCACCCCTCTAGATTGTCACAGAGCACCAGGTTGAGCTCCCTGCGTCATACTGCAAATTCCCACTGGCTATCTATTATACAGTTTAACTTTTGTTTTTAAGGGAAAAATAATCAAATAAACAAGTCTAACTAAGACACCAAACCCAGGATTCATAAATTATTAATTGGCAAATTTTACTACTTAAATATTTATGCATGGCAAAAGTGTACTACGATGCTGCTGCTGCTGCTAAGTCGCTTCAGTTGTGTCCGACTCTGTGCGACCCCATAGACGGCAGCCCACCAGGCTCCGCCGTCCCTGGGATTCTCCAGGCAAGAATACTGGAGTGGGTTGCCATTTCCTTCTCCAGTGCATGAAAGGGAAAAGTGAAAGTGAAGTTGCTCAGTCGTGTCCAACTCTTAGCGACCCCATGGACTGTAGCCTACCAGGCTCCTCCGTCCGTGGGATTTTCCAGGCAAGAGTACTGGAGTGGGGTGCCATTGCCTTCTCCAAAGTGTACTATAAGTAAGGTTAAAAGACAAACCTAAACTAATTCTGCATTAGCTGGCCTGCATTTGAGACTTATAAAATGTAACGGTGTGCCAGTTTTAATCCTAGGCAGGCTTCTATGTTGTCTCAACCATCATGTGAGCAACCCTGGGTTAGCCTCCTTGAGGATGAGAGGACATGTGGTGGAGAGTCCAGTTGACCTTATGCATCATGACCAAGTCATGTGAGAGACAAACTCCACTCTGCAGCCACATTTGCCTGCAGCCATGTGAATGAGCCCAGCAAAGACCAGAATAACCACCCAGCTGAGTCCAGTCTGAGTCATTAACCCATGAGTTAAATAGATGATTGTTACTGTTTTAAGCCCCTAAAGTTTGGTGGGCTTGTTATGCAAACACAGCTAACTCAAACACTTGTTATGAGTATTTCCAAATGTTGGTGAGAAGATAGAAAATGCTTACATAGCATCCTCTCCAGTCCTGAGAAAGATTTAACTCTGTAATTATTAACAAGCAGTTGGTCAACTTAAATCTGATGTTAATTATAAGGTGAAATGTGAGTTTAAGTCATTCTTTCCCAAACTGTTCTCTTCTATGCATTAGTGTTATTATGTGTTCATCAAAAGAGGGTTCTCCCTGGTGAAATAATTTTAAGAAAGGGTACATATTACAGTGTGTTACTGGAGCTTCACAATGTACATTAGCACAAAAAGCCTCTGAGAAGTTTTAGTTCATGGCCTAAAGCCTAGGAAACACTCAACAACAAATACTCACAACATCATCAGTAATCAACATCCTTATTATTTGCTGGCTACAAATTAAATATGTCAGTTCAGATCCTTGAAACTTCATAGTTAATTGAGTTAATTGATTTACCTCTCAGAGTCTTCCAGTCAGTTGAATTTTTGTCTTAATATAGACTAAACAATAATTTCATAAAATTATTTTATATACTAAATGATTTTGTCATTTTAGAAGTTAAAAGAAAGAAATGAACTTATATTGGTATGCCAGTGGGAGTTAGTTATATAACACACATTTCTCAAAAGAGAATTCTAAGTAAGTAAATACAATTCCTATGAATAGCCTATGAACCTGGAATTTGGTGACACTCGTTGGAATTCACTACTCCAATGTGATGATGGCTAACTGGAAAATGTCACAGGTAAATAGTCTCTGCTCTTTTAAAAAACTGGGTAAGTGAGAGGCAGATAAGTTAATCATCTTACTTCCCACCAAAAAACAAAAAGAACCAAGAAGCAAAGTTTTAAGTAACTCTGGAAAGTCCCCTTGAAAATTCAGCTCTGATGAATGCTAGTGGCCATGCATTGTAATAACGAACAGAGCAAAGAAAAGGAGGATACTTTTTCAGAGTTCAACTCGATCTATAAAAACAATGACCTTTCCTGAAAGAAATAAGAACCACAGTTTGCATCTTGCGTCTTCTCTTTAAGTATTTCTCATTTATTGAATTCTTCCTTTTTGGCGTTGATTCTCATTGGTTATTCAATGTTTATGTTTCTTCTGCCTTTTTACTTGCTCATTAATTATTATCAATCGATTAATTTTTATCTTATAGCCACTTTCTTCTTTGATCTAAGTACCAAAACACTTGGCAGTCTTTACTGGTCAACAGACAGAAGAAATGTCCTAGATTTAATTTATCTGTTTCTCCTGCCTAAGAGCTTGGAATGCAGTTGACTTAATACACTTGAATAGTAACAATTCTATTTATTTAGATAGCACCTCCAATTAATACTAGTCATAGGGATTATGGAATCAATTTATTCTACATGTTACCTTAAGCCCTTATCCTAGGCTTGTATTAGTTTACTAGGACTGCCATAAGAAAAAAAAAAAGTACCATAGACAGTGACTCAAATAGAAATTTTTTTTCTCATAATTCTGGAGGGAAAAGTCTGAGCTCAAGCCATTGGTAAGTTTACTTTCTCTGCAGTGTATCTTTACCCATGTTTTCATATGGTCTTCCCCACATCCCTGGCTGTGTACAAATTTCTTCTTCTTATAAGGACACTGGTCATAATGGAATAGAGCTTACCTTAATTATACCTATAAAGGCCCTATCTCCAAATAAAATCCCATTCGAGGGAACTAGTGGTTAGGACTTTTACATATGGATCTAGAAGGGCCACCGGGCTCCCTGAGAGCTCAGCTGGTAAAGAATCCGCCTGCAAGGCAGGAGACCTGTTTCGATTCCTGGGTCGGGAAGATCCCCTGGAGAAGGGATAGGCTACCCACTCCAGTATTCTGGGGCTTCCCTTGTGGCTCAGCTGGTAAAGAATCTGCCTGCAGTGCGGGAGACCTGGGTTCGATCCCTGGGTTGGGAAGAGCCCCTGGAGAAGGGAAAGGCTACCCACTTCAGTATTCTGGCCTAGAGAGTTCCACGGACTCTCTAGAGTCCATGGGGTCACAAAGATTCGGACACAACTGGGCGACTTTCACTTTCACTTTAGAAGGGCCACAACATCGTACTTCACAACTTCCTTCTTAGTCTTCTTCCTTAACCTTCTTACTCACATGCTCTGTTCTCTAGTCTTTAAAATAGGGATAATGAAGCAGTTAGAATAATGCTGGAAGTACCATAAACCATAAAGACTCAGTGAGTGTTAGCGTATCCTATCATGGTTGTTTTTGTAGTCGCTGTTGTGTTCGACTCTTTGTGACCCCATGGACCGCAGCACTCCAGGCTTCCCTGTCCTTCACTATCTCCCAGAGTTTGTTCAAATTCATATCCATTGAGTCAGTGATGCTATCTTACCATCTCGTCTTCTGCTGTCCATTTCTTCTTTGGCCTTCAATCTTGCCTAGCATCAGGGTCTTTTCTAATGAACTGACTCTCTGAATCAGGTGGCCAAAGTATTGGACCTTCAGCTGCAGCATCAGTTGCAGCATATTCAGCATATTCAGGGTTGATTTCCTTTAGGATTGATTAGTTTCTTCTCCTAGAAGTCCAAGGGACTCTCAAGAGTCTTCTCCAGCACCCCAATTCAAAAGCATCAATTCTTACTCACTCAGACTTCTTTATGGTCCAGCTCTCACATCTGTACACGACTACTGGAAAAACAGCTTTGATTATACAGACTTTGTTGGCAAAATGATGTCTCTGCTTTTTAATACGCTGTCTAGGTTTGTCGTAGCTTTCCTTCCATGGAGCAAGGAAGGCAATATTCTTGTGTGGTGAACCCCATGGATGGTAAGAAAAGGCTATACATTTTAGGTTTCTTATAAATCCATGTTTCTCATCAAGTTGTTGAAAAGATTAGAGGAGATAAAGGGAGGAGATGACTGGGGATGTTCTTGGCCCACCTGGGTGCTGGATAACCAGTGGCTGTTATTGTTAAACTGCCTCCAGGCTAATAAAGAGTTCCTTGTATTACACAAAAACAAGACCAGGAGCAGACTGTGGCTCAGATCATGAACTGCTTATTGCCAAATTCAGACTTAAATTGAAGAAAGTAGGGAAAACCACTAGACCATTCAGGTATGATCTAGATCAAATCCCTTATGAGTATACAGTGGAAGTGAGAAATAGATTTAAGGGACTAGATCTGATAGACAGAGTGCCTGATGAACTATGGACAGAGGTTCGTGACACTGTACAGGAGACAGGGATCAAGAAAATCCCCATGGAAAAGAAATGCAAAAAAGCAAAATGGCTGTCTGAGGAGGCCTTACAGATAGCTGGGAAGAGAAGAGAAGCGAAAAGCAAAGGAGAAAAGGAAAGATATTTCCATCTGAATGCAGAGTTCCAAAGAATAGCAAGGAGAGATAAGAAAGCCTTCCTCAGCGATCAGTGCAAAGAAATAGAGGAAAACAACAGATTGGGAAAGACTAGAGATCTCTTCAAGAAAATTAGAAATACCAAAGGAACATTTCATGCAAAGATGGGCTCGATAAAGGACAGAAATGGTATGGACCTAACAGAAGCAGAAGATATTAAGAAGAGGTGGCAAGAATACACAGAAGAACTGTACAAAAAAGATCTTCATGACCCAGATAATCATGACGGTGTGATCACTCACCTAGAGCCAGACATCCTGGAATGTGAAGTCAAGTGGGCCTTAGAAAGCATCACTACGAACAAAGCTAGTGGAGGTGATGGAATTCCAGTTGAGCTATTTCAAATCCTCAAAGGTGATGCTGTGAAAGTGCTACACTCGATATGCCAGCAAATTTGGAAAACTCAGCAGTGGCCACAGGACTGGAAGAGGTCAGTTTTTGTTCCAATCCCAAAGAAAGGCAATGCCAAAGAATGCTCAAACTACCGCACAATTGCACTCATCTCACATGCTAGTAAAGTAATGCTCAAAATTCTCCAAGCCAGGCTTCAGCAATACGTGAACTGTGAACTTCCAGATGTTCAAGCTGGTTTTAGAAAAGGCAGAGGAACCAGAGATCAAATTGCCAATATCCGCTGGATCATCGAAAAAGCAAGAGAGTTCCAGAAAAATATCTATTTCTGCTTTATTGACTATGCCAAAGCCTTTGACTGTGTGGATCACAATAAACTGTGGAAAATTCTGAAAGAGATGGGAATACCAAACCATCTGACCTGTCTCTTGAAAAACCTGTATGCAGGTCAGGAAGCAACAGTTAGAACTGGACATGGAACAACAGACTGGTTCCAAATAGGAAAAGGAGTGCGTCAAGGCTGTATATTGTCACCCTGCTTATTTAACTTATATGCAGAGTACATCATGAGAAACGCTGGGCTGGAAGAAACACAAGCTGGAATCAAGATTGCCGAAGAAATATCAATAACCTCAGATATGCGGATGACACCACCCTTATGGCAGAAAGTGAAGAAGAACTAAAGAGCCTCTTGATGAAGGTGAAGAAGGAGAGTGAAAACGTTGGCTTAAAGCTCAACGTTCAGAAAACCAAGATCATGGCATCTGGTCCCATCACTCCATGGGAAATAGATGGGGAAACAGTGGAAACAGTGTCAGACTTTATTTTTTGGGGCTCCAGAATCACTGCTGATGGTGACTGCAGCGATGAAATTGAAAGACGCTTACTCCTTGGCAGAAAGGTTATGGCCAACCTAGATAGCATATTTAAAAGCAGAGACATTACTTTGCCAACAAAAGTCCGTCTAGTCAAGGCTATGGTTTTTCCAGTGGGCATGTATGGATGTGAGAGTTGGACGGTGAAGAAAGCTGAGCGCCGAAGAATTGATGCTTTTGAACTGTGGTGTTGGAGAAGACTCTTGAGAGTCCCTTGGACTTCAAGGAGATCCAATCAATCCATCCTAAAAGAGATCAATCCTGGGTGTTCATTGGCAGGTCTGATGTTGAAGCTGAAACTCCAGTACTTTGGGCACCTCATGCGAAGGGTTGACTCATTGGAAAAGACCCTAATGCTGGGTAGGATTGGGGGCGGGAGGAGAAGAGGACGACAGAGGATGAGATGGTTGGATGGCATCACCAACTCGATGAACACGGGTTTGGGTGGACTCCGGGAGTTGGTGATGGACAGGGAGGCCTGGCGTGCTGTGGTTCATGGGGTTGCAGAGAGTCGGACACGACTGAGCGACTGAACTGAACTGAACTGTATTACACTTAACTTCTTTGTATCCAAAGAAGTGAATTTGAACATTTATCAAGCCAAACACTATATTATTGTTATTAAAAATGATAAGCCAAAGAAATGTATCCTTCTCACTTAGGAAAAGGAGTGATGACTATGAACACACTGTTTGTAAAGAGTTCTTAGACTTAAGGCTCAGTTCTCAAGCTTTGCAGGCTATTTCTTACATTCTGCACACAATTTCTTCAAGTCCAGGAAGTAACCTCACAAAAAATTTAGTTGATCCCATTCACTCACAAAATAAGTAATTGGTCGCTTAAAAAATGTCCAAATAAGTCCAAGTATTAGCAGAAAAACTTTTATTTTGGTTTTGAAATGTTGTATCTAGTGAGAAAATATATAACATTAGAAGTGCTGCTTGATGACAGTATGCATGATCAAAGCAAATTGCATAGATAATATAACTTTCCAAATATTATATATTTTAATGTATAATTTTAAAAGTATCTTGGAATACCTTTATTTTATTTCATAGTAGAAAGGGACAAAAAGAAAAAATATTTCTGTGTGATTGTAATGAAAGCACAAGTTAGCTTATCTACCTTTGAAAGGGAGAGAACTGCATCTAAATATTATATTTGGGGTATTTTATTTGCCTCTAAATTTTGAAACACAATAATAACATTTGCTTTTACCAAACTTCCATTGAATTGAAGTGATATTTATGTTAAAGTAAAAGTCACTCTAGAAGCAATACAATAGTGCTCAGAAATGTGAAATGATTCTTTTTCTTTGTGCTTAGACACCTCTAATGAGCTTCAATATGCAGTTCACTCATCTTTTTTAATAGTAGAAACTTTGGGGATTGAATGAAATAGCTGTGAACCTAGTAAAGAAAAATTAGGCAAGAGGTATTGAACAATCATGTCTTATTTATTCAGTTAACAATTCCTTTTATTAAAAATTTTATAGACAAATGAGAGGAATTAGAATGGGTTATCCAGGAAGTTTTCTATGAATTTCTTTTCAACTATGTTTGGCATTTAGCAGAGATTTGTCACAAAAGTGCATCTATTGCTTTCATCCTTAGGAGTCTAAGAATAAGGCAAGGAGCGTGCAATGAAGAAGATAACTCCAAAATTAAATGTTAAATTTTCATCTCTAGCAGAATCTTTGAGTGTTTCCATTATTGGAAATATCTTTTTTTTTTTTTTTTAGGGAGGAGAAAAATAATTCAGTGTTTCTTTTCTGAAGGTAAAGAGAAGTATTAATATTTCCTTAAATTCAGACTCTCTGTAATCATATCTATTTATATCAGCCTTACTGAATATAGCAATATCAGCATGTTATCTTGTAAAGAAGGATAAAATTATGCATCCCACTTGCTGAATTATTAATGGTGTTTAATTTCACCAACATTCACTTTTGATTTAAGGGTCATACACAGAAATGCATTTGCTGATTCACAAGAACAAAAGTGGAAGAATTAGCCAACACTCTCCAGTATCTATGGCCAATCATTGTCCTACTCTAAGGCCTATTTCAAACCAAGTATGTTATTCAGAAAAACTTTGGGGAATGAAAAAGTAGTCTTGAGTTTTTAATGCAGAGTGGTAAAGAAGAAATGGTGTTTGGAGGAGGCCAAAGAAGTGGAACAAAATCCTTTCAAATGCAAACAATCACAGTTTAGAGATATGCTTGCCACTCCAGAGTTCACTAGAAAGGGTAATCAGAATTTTATAGTGAATTTCAGTATATACACTTAATATGACTGTTAGAGTGTTTCATCAAGGTAGCCAAAGGCAATCCTTCTATTTCTGTCACTGGAGTTGGTTTAACTAAAGGAATAAAAGAATAAGGTGACCACATTAAATATGAAAGACAAATAATCCAACACATCAATAAACAACAAAACTGTCTCTTGAAAATGTAGCTTTCCAGAAAAATCTTAGGTTGTATGATTTCATTTAACCTCTCTATTCCTGCAAATGTGTATACAAAATGGTTCTTCTGTATGGTTGCCAGGGGGAAGGATGGGGGGAAGAGATATGTAGTTAGGGAGTTTGGAATGGATATGTACACACTGCTATATTTAAAAGGATCTATTGTATAACACATGGAACTCTGCTCAATGTTATATGGCAGCCTAGATGGGAGGCAAGTTTGGGGGAGATTGGGTACATGTACATGTGTGGCTGAATCCCTTTGCTATTCACCTGAAACTATCACAAGTTTGTTTGTTACTCTGCCAAACCCCAGGAGAAAATTAAAAGTTTAAAAAATATATTAATTAAAACAAACTAAAAGAGTAAAATCTGGTTAATTTCAGCCACAAGGGAAAAGGGGACATTGCAACCTACAGGGGATCAAAGAGCCAAAAAAAGGAGTCAGACCTAGGGGAAGCTAGGTGCTGGGGTAGCTTTGATGATGTCAACAAGAGGGACATCGGACCACCTTGTAGGCTCCTAGCATGAGAATAGTCAACTTCAGTCTCTTGTGCCCTTGGGTATCCTTGTTCAAATTCACATTATTGAGAAAAAATCCACAGCCCTTGCTTAGGAAGTGAGTATATCCCTGTGGTAAGCTAGGGGGGTAAGGCATGGGAGCAGGAATGGAGAAGAGAGCAGAGGGGAAAATTATAGGGAAGTATAGGATGACAGCGGAGAAGGCAATGGCACCCCACTCCAGTACTCTTGCCTGGAAAATCCCATGGACAGAGGAGCCTGGTAGGCTGCAGTCCATGGGGTCGCTAAGGGTCAGACGCAACTGAGCGACTTCACTTTCACTTTTCACTTTCATGCACTGGAGAAGGAAATGGCAACCCTCCAGTGATCTTGCCTGGAGAATCCCATGGACAGAAGAGCCTGGCGGGCTACAGCCCCTGGGGTTGCAAAGAGTCAGACACGACTGAGTGACTAGGCAAACATTCAACCTAATGATGTTTTTGGACATCTTCAGGATTATCAGGAGGCCTAGAATAAACTAAACAAACTCAGGAATGCAGAGTGTGTCTTTTTTGTGTGGCCGCAAATATTCTTTTTAAACATTTCCAAACTTAATTAATTTTCAGTTTCCCTAGGATTCTGGAAATCCTTTTGGAATTGCTCCACTGTCAGATGGAAATTTTTTTTTTTTTTAACCATGCCCTGCAGCATGTGTGGCTTCCCTGGTGGCTCAGCTGGTAAAGAATCTCCTGCAATGAAGGAGACCTGGGTTCGATCCCTGGGTTGGGAAGATTTGCTGGAGAAGTGAAAGGCTACCCACTCCAGTATTCTGGCCTGGAGAATTCCATGGACTCTTTAGTCCATGGTCCCAAAGAATCGGACATGACTGAGCGACTTTCACTTTCACTGTAGCATGTGGGATCTTAGTTCCCTGACCAAGGATCAAACCCATGCCCCCAGCACTGGAAATGTGGAGTCTTAGCCACTACACCACTAGGGAAGTCCCAGAAGGAGCCCTTTTTAATCAGTTTACCCACATGGTCAGTATCTTCCTACCCTTATCATCCAACCCTTATCAAAACTCCTCTTGAGTGCTTCCTCTGGACTGTTTACATTCAAACAGAAATAAGACACTTATAGGAAAAAGAAGAAAACTCTAACCTTAGAATTCCAGCTCCTTCAGAATGCACAAGATTTGATAGGTTGTCCATGTTTTAGAAACTGGGATGTTCTCAGGGGAAAAACACTGAAATAAGCAAGAGCCTGCTCTAATACAAGTCGTTCTTCTTGTCCACAATGTCAGTATGAGATGAAGATCTTCCCAAGTCATTCTAAATGGTTGATCTATCAGCCCCTCCAGTTTTCATTTTCAGAGTCCAATCACCATATGACATCACTCAAATGCAATATTTCATTTGAATTTGGTTACCTGGTGACTCTGGGTCATGTCCTCTGTGTTTGATCCTTTGTATTTTACTGTTGTTTTCTCCCTCCCTTCTTTCCTTCCTTCAACCTTATTTCTTTTTCTTTTTAACTAGACACAGGAAAATGCTATATAAAATCTGGCTTTAATGAGGACACAGTAGAGTGCAACAAAAATCATTTAAAAAGGTGAGACTTATAGTTTCTACATGTTAGTCGGTCACTAACTAGCTGTGGGATGAGAAGAAATCTCTTAACCTTTCTGACCCTGCGTTATCCTCTCTAAACTGAGAAGATTGTTTAAAACAACAATCCACTAATGTCCCCCTTGCTCTCTGCCCCAGCCAGTTCTGTGCCAAGTGGTGAATCAGAATGCCCTGCCTGGCACTGGCATTTAAAGTGATACAGGTGCTTTACTACCCTCCCAAAGTCCTGTAAGGCCCCTCTCTGGGCTCTCACCTGAAGAATCCCTTCACCATACTCCACACTCGATGTTACTGATGGGCTATGTTGTTTTCTTTAGGGGAATGGAGGCAAAGTCAAGTTTGGGAACCACTTCGAAAGTCTTTTCTGAAACCAATTCTACGTATCTTTGAGCTGGTGACATTCTTTCATCTCTTAGGCTTAATCAAGGACTCCTCTTACTCCAAGAGAGGAATATACTCCAAGGACACATAATTAGGCTACTGCACTAAGGCACATGGCTTCCCAGGTGGTAAAGAGTTTGACTGCCAATGCAGGAGACAAAGGTTCGATCCCTGGGTTAGGAAGATCCCCTGGAGGAGGCTATCGCAACCCACCCCAGTATTCTGGCCTGGGAAATCCCATGGACAGAGGAGCTTGGTGGGCTACAGGCCATGGGGTCACAAAGAGTCTAACATGACTGAGCAGCTGAGCAAGCACTAAAGCTCACACTAAGGGGTGTAGCTTTAAAGGGGAAATGAATTATAAAGAGTATAGGACTGGGACAAGTCCTTTAAAACTTAGTTTTTTCCCATAGTTCTCTGCTTTCCTCCTCCTTCTCTCCTACATGGCCAGTATCATAAGAGTCTTCTCTTCTTTTTGAAAATAGACTGTAGAAAACAAACTTAGGGTTATCATAGGGGAAAGGTAGAGGGGAGGGATAAACTAGGCATTTGGGATTAACATATATAACTACTATATATAAAATATTAATAGCTAATCAACAAGGGCCTACTGTATAGCACCAGGAATACTCAATATTTTGTATACTCAATATTTCATAATAACCTAAAAGAGAAAAGAATCTGAAAAAAATAGATATATATGTATGGATAAATTAATCACTTTGCTGTACACCTGAAATTGACCCAACAATTATACTTCTATGAAAATAAATATGTATATAAATAAATATATGCAGAAAAAAAATGAGTGGGACCAGGGGAGGGTTCAGAAAAATGAAGGCAGGATCAAGCCTTCTCCTGTCTGCTCTTCGCCAAGTGGACCACTGTACTGCACCCACGGAATAATGGAGTAACGCAGCTCAGCAGTGCAGAAGCCCAACCAGGGACTCAGAGATGAAACCCAGGCAAATATGAAGACTGTGTATCTGCCTGGTGTGCATTTTCTGCATGTATCCTATGGGAACGTAAAGAGCCCGTCAATAGCTAAATTAGTGTCTGAGTCAAGGACTGAGCATTTTAGATGACCTAGGAAAGATGACCAAAAATGGACTATTAGATGGCCCTGGTTTTCTAATGGCCAGAATTGTGACTGGCTAAAGTAAGATTTTTAAAATCGTGAGAAAGGTAAGTGTGTAATTTGAATTTCCTGATGTCATTCAGATATTAGAATTCCTTAAAAAAAAAAAGCCTGCAGTGGGTAAAAGAGTTTAATTTCTCACCTGGATGATACATAAACATTCCACCAAATCTTCCATAAAAACAAGTCTATTTAATAATAGCAAACTATTCCTTGTTTATTACTTCTTCTCATTTTTATTCATTGCTAGTTCTAGGATTATAGGAACAATTATGCTTGCAATTGAGGCTGTATCTGCAGCAAAGATCTGCTTGGAGAAATAAAAAGCATGTTTGAACTTGGCAAATAACTGCTTATTTTGTAAACAACTGTTTAGAAAGTAGTGTATTTGATCTATATTAAATATTTTTCCTTTAAAACAATGTGTGCTGATAATCAATTAAGTTCAAACAATATTTACATTACACCTACTATGGATGTGGTATGATAATCGAGATATTTTTATTACCTTAAAAGAATTTAGACTATAGCAAAAGAAACTGAGTTAAAATGGAAAATATCTCACATAACATAGGTCTTATGATTAGGCTATGCATAAACATTTTGGAGTCACTCTAATGATAGAACTGGTCAATCTTAAACATAAAATATAATACTTTAATGTTAAAATTCAGATCCTTCACATGATATACAAGGTTCTCGCTCATCTAGTCCATACTGACATTTCCAATCACTTGCTCTTGTTTCTATTTATAATACAAGAATACTGGCTCAGTTCAGTTCAGTCACTCAGTCTTGTATGACTCTGCAACCCCATGGACTGCAGCACGCCAGGCTTCCCTGTCCATCACCAGCTCCTGGAACTTGCTCAAACTCATGTCCATCGAGTTGGTGATGTTGGTGATGCCATCCAACCATCTCATCCTCTGTAATTTCTAAAGATGGACATTGTTCTTTTATGCCTCTATTCATGACTGACTGGTTATTTGTTTATGTGTCTGTTCCCTGGTTTGACTATGAGAGCCTTGCAGGGTGGCTTAATAGACTCTCATAACCCCAGCACCTCGCCACAGAACCAGGCATTTAATTGCTGTCCATAAAGATTTATGAAATTAAGCTGAGTTAATTGACTTATTCTCCACAAGATCTTGCAAGTAAAAATCATTGTTCTGTTCAGTGCTTGCACAATATTTTATTCTTCCTATCCTTTTATTTTTTCTTCTTTTTTATCATGTAAACTGTAGAGGACAAAATTGATGTCTTTTTTCTTCTTTCACCAGCTCCTTGCACAGTGCTCAACCTTCTACTGGTGTCAAATATATTAATGGAATTAATGAGAAGGAGTCTTGCCTGGGAAATACCATGTACAAAGGAGCTAAAGCTACAGCCATGGGGTCACAAAAGAGTCGGACACAACTTAGTGACTGAACAACAACAGACTAGGCTGATCAAACACCTTAGCCTGGAATCTCAGTGGATGACATCTTAATTATTTCTCCCAATTGCCATTTTTGAGGGGCTCCCAAAGCTTCAGACCCTATATTGGATGCCATGAAATGTAAAATATTATATTCAGGATCATTAAAATCTACCCTAGTGAGAAAAGCAGCAAAAGTTAAAATAGTCAAGTATTTAGAGGCTCAAATAATAAAACAAGAATATATAACAAGTGTTAGAAAATGCAGCTCTTAACCAAGTGATTTTTTCAGGAATGCACTCATCAGGACTACACTTGGTAGAACTTACTTGTTGTCACCAAGACAATTTCAGGCATAAATAGTGGTGAAAAAACACCATCCCCTGATCCCTCCCTGCAGTGCAGCATCCTCATCTCATGAAAGTGTAAGCTATACTAGAAATACAGTTTAAAATGTATGTTATACTAAAAACCTTTTTTAAATATATAAAATGTAAGTTATGCCAGAAGTAAATACATTTAATCTAATTTTCAAGAGTTTCATAAAGTGAAATGAGAAGACAAAATATTCCAGCACAAAAAGCTCAAATCTAATCAAAGCTAATTCTAATATAATTTCATTTAATACTTGACATGGGGCTTTCCCAGTGGCTCAGCAATAAAGAATTCACCTGCAATACGGGAGATTAGGGTTCAGTCCCTGTCTTGGGAAGATCCCCTGGAGAAAGAAATGGCAACTCAGTCCAATATTCTTGCCTGGGAAATCCCATGGACAGAGGAGACTGGCAGGCTGCAGTCCATGGGGTCTCAAAAGAGTGGGTCATGATTTAACAACCAAACAACCAACAATCCTTGATGTAGGCCACTAACAGAGCCAGAGTCTTCCCTGGTCTTGGATAAAGGAAAGTGGGTGTGGACGCCAAAAATAGGAGAGCAGGGAGGAGCAGACTGAAGTGACAGGAGGTAGGGGGGCGGCGGGGAAGATGGAGGAGAGCAAGGCAAATCAGGAGCCAGAGAGGCAAAGAAATACGCTACTTTTATTCTTTGTTACAGAAAATAGCTTCACTTTGAAGCAGTTGCTGCATGTTTTCTGCCCCTGGTTGCCTCTATATCTATCACCCCACTCACCACAAAATTTATAGACATTTAAGGGGAAACAGTGAACAAAAACATCAGAAGGTTACCTCTTACTTTTCACATTTTATTTTAAATCAAACATACAAAATGTAATTAGTTAGCTTTTAGTGGTAGCCTTTTTTGAAAGGTGGTTTTTATCTACCACTTAATTGACATCAAATCTTTGAAACTCTGTTGATTGGTGAGCACTCAAGAATATCCCTGCCCCCAAATTCTTACCTTGGCACTTGAGTGATTGTCAAACCTAGGAATGACAAAGAATATCCAGGCCTTCCTTTTCGAAGCAGACTTGATAATAGCAAGCCAAGGGTCTACCTTGTTTTTGTTATTGTTATTTGCTTGTCTGGTTGATTGATTTTTATTTGTGTATGTGGTTTGATCTAGTATCTGACAATATAACAGGTATTTGGGTACAAAGACTTGTCTTTCCCCTGAATAGCTCATAAAAGTCAAGCTCTTATTCAGTGACAAAAAATACATTTTTTTAAACTCTATCTTCTTCCCTATTTGGAAAAATTTCTAGCTAAACTACTGGGCTTTGCAATGATTATATGGTGATTTTCAACAAATTACTTGTGGTCTCTGTATTGAAGACAGCATGATTAAATTAAGGAGGAAGCATTCACGATTCATCTGTTTTTCAGTGTGAAGGGAAAGGTTCATTAGGTCATAGCTATATCATCCTTTGAGCAATTCAGTAGACAAGAAATATTTTGTTACAATTTCATTAATCATTCATCATCATCCATTAGATAATGGACATTAGAATATCCACATAAGTTGTATGTTCAAAATAAACCATTCTGGGCTGAAATCAAACCGTATCTGTCCAGCGGTACATTCTGAAGCAAAGCAAATTCAGCTGATCGTAGCAGCATAACTTTAAAACCTACTGAATTCCACTGAAGCCTTTCTCAAATTCACTTCTGAACCCAAAGTACAGAAGATAAATTATATATCCAAAGGTGTTCTTCTGAGAAAATTATTACAGAATAAAAATTAGAAGTGAGCTTGCCAGGGCCTCAGCATCACTACTGTTGTCCCTTAAATTAGATTTTCATCAAGGTCTGCTACTACTATTCTGGCCTTGGTCTTGGTACATGATGTGCCATGGAACTGAGGACATCAGAAGATGCAAATAGATCAGCTAAGGTGAGTGTGTGCTTCTGTGCTATATTTGTTGTGGTTGGACTACAAACAATATTAAACAGTAGATCATAAAGATCATAAGCTGATTCTACATCTGATTTCTTTAATGTACTATATTTCATTTTAATCTTGAGGTCTTAGTGGATCTAGAGAATAGTTCTTGGGGGACTGGCAATTAGGTCAAATAAGAATCACCTGTGGAGGTCTTCCCTGGTGTTCCAGTGGTTAAGAAACCACCCGTAATGGAGGGGACACAGGTTCGATCCCTGGTCTGGGAAGATTTCACATGCAGCTGGGCAACTAAACCCATGTGCTACCACTACTGAGCCTGTGCACTAGAGCCCATGCTCTGCAACAACAGAAGTCACCACAATGAGAACTGCATCCACCACAACTAGAGAGTAGCCTCTGCTCGCCACAACTAGAGAGAGGCTGAGTACAGCAACAGACAGAGCGCAGCCACAAATTAATTAGTTAACTTTAAAAATTATATTTAAAAAACCCTGAGTTCTAACAAAAATAATAAGAAAGAATCACCTAGGGAGTTTTGAAAGCATATAAAATACTCATACACCTAATTCAACCTTCCATCCCAATTCTCTAACTTTCTCCACCCCAAATGTGTGTAAGGTGAAAAAAATGTGATCTGATATTTTGGATACCCGGCAACTTCTAATATCACAAATTATAGAGCTTGCCACCCTGGGGTTTATGTTGCCAAACTTGGATCTGAAATAGCATGGAGTTTCTCACTCAGCAAAAATAATAAAAAAGGGAAATCTTTTTGCCCCCGATTATAGGTGACACTTGCTTGCTCCTTGGAAGAAAAGTTATGACCGACTTAGACATAATATTAAAAGGCAGAGACGTTACTTTGCCAACAAACTTCTGTCTAGTCAAGGCTATGGTTTTTCCAGTAGTTATGTATGGATGTGAGATAGAAAACTGAGCACCGAAGAACGGACACTTTTGAACTGTGGTGTTGGAGAAGACTCTTGAGAGTCCCTTGGACTGCCAGGAGGTCCACCCAATCCATCCTAAAGGAAATCAGTCCTGAATATTCATTGAATATTCATTGAAGCTGAAACTCCAATACTTTGGCCACCTGATGCAAAGAACTGACTCATTTGAAAAGACCCTGATGATGGGAAAGATTGAAGGCAGGAGGAGAAGGGGATGACAGAGGATGAGATGGTTGGATGGCATCACCGACTCAATGGACATGAGTTTGAGTAAACTCCAAGAGTTGGCAATGGACAGGGAAGCCTGGCGTGCTGCAGTCCATGGGATCTCAAAGAGTCGGACACAACTGAGCGATTGAACTGAACTGATAGATGACACTAGAGGTAAGAACCCACCTGCCAATGCAGGAGGAGCAAGAGATGCTGGTTCAGTCCCTTGGGTTGGGAAGATTATTTCCGGAGGAAAGCATAGCAACACACTCCAGTATTCTTGCCTGGGGAATCCCATGGACAGAGTCGCCTGGTGAGCTATAGTCCATGGGGTCACAAAGAGTCAGACATGACTGAAGTGACTTAGCATGCAACACATAGAGGAGAAGATCAAAAGGATGTGAGACAAAAAGAGTCAGGATTGTCGTGTCCCAATAGCCAGGAGTCACCGTTGTCCATAGCAGAATCAACATTCCTAAAATCAGTCTATAAACGGATGGTGCTTTCTAGGTTGGAAGGTATCATTCTCTTCCTGTAGATGAGGTTGACCAAAAACTTGTTTGGAATTTTCCATACGATATTATGGAAAAAGCCAAATGAACTTTTTGGCCCAATATATCAATCTTGAATTTTCTCTGAAACCCCATCCAAGAAAAAATAACACCATACATGTTGTTATCCACAAATTCTTGCTTTATGGTATTATATGAGTGGCTTCTTTTCTACTTGAAAAGAGGGAAATGTGAGCAACTATGAAAATATTCTAGTGCCCTTGACAGATTATTGACTAAAATAGAGAAGGACCTAGAAAATGACTAGTCCTGAAATGCATGTCTGAACTCAGAGGTGATCACTGAGTTAGCAGAATATAGCACTTGATCTTATTTACTAAATTTTATGAATTCACGATGATGACTCTTTCACTGAGACTTTTGTGACACCCATATCTTTTGGACCCACTTTAAAAAAATTTTCACCCACGAAATCAGTTTCCTTTTGCCATCTTCCTAGACATTAAAAGAAAGAAATCATTTCCCAATTCCTTAAAGGCTGAAAATCCTGCCATAGTTATTTTTGTATTCCACACAGTTAACATAGATAGTCTGTAGATATCCAAAGGAATTGCTACATTTGAAGTTTTCATACATTTATAGATCAACACCCTCCATTTGGTAGCTAAAGATTGACACCTGAGTATAGCAAAGTAAGAGAAAGGCCAGGAGACACCTGAGTATAACAAAGTAGGAGAAAGTTCAGTGTTATATTCTTTTAAAAGAGGAATAGATAAAGAAGATGTGGCACATATATACAATGGAATATTACTCAGCCATAAAAAAGGAATGAAACTGGGTCATTTGTAGAGACGTGGGTGAGTCTAGGGACTATTATACAGAGTGAAGTAAGTCAGAAAAACAAATATCATATATTAACACATATAGGAAGAATCTAGAAAAATGTCAAGATGGACCTATTTGCAGAGCAGAAATAGAGACATGACATAGAGGACAGATGTATAGACACTAAGCAGGGAAGTTGGGGACAGGAGGTAAATGTGAATTGGGAGATTGAAGTTGACGTATTTATACTACTGTGTATAAAATACTTACTGTATAGCAGGGGGAACTCTACCCAGTGCTCTATAGTGACCTCAATGGGAAGGAAATCCCAAAAAAGGGGGATATATGTAACCCATGTACATGTATACATATACCAGATTCACTTTGCTGTACAGCAGAAACTAACACAACATTGTAAAGCATCTATGTTGCTGTTTAGTCACTAAGTTGTGTCCGACTCTTTGTGACCTCATGGACTGTAGCCTTCCAGGCTCCTCTGTCCATGGGATTTCCTAGGCAAGAATACTGGAGTGAGTTCCCATTTCCTTCTTCACGGGATCTTCCTGACCCAGGGATTGAACCTGTGTCTCCTGTATCTCCTACACTTCGGGTGGATTCTTTACCACTGAGCCACCTGGGGGTGGGGGGAGGGAATTAAAACTGTGCTGTCCCTCATTCACTCAATAGTCTTTGATGGGTCCTCAATGATATGCCAGGCTCCATTAGACATTGGGGATACACAGAGAATCTCATAGTCTAATGAAAGCTAAAGCAAAGAGAGAAAAGATTAGCCTATCTACTGCATATTTTTCAATCCTCTTTTCTTTATCTCACACATTCTTTATTAGAACATTTATTCTTTGATTGTGTGAAACAAATATGCTTTAGCAGCTCGTTTGGGAGAAGATGTGATTCACTTTCTCCCTGGCTTCTGTTAGACTTGAGCAGACGTCCAGCCTAGTGACCACTGTCTGTTATGGGAGTTTGGTATGAATTTAGCCAGCACACTTTACCTAATTATTACTGCATCTCACACAGACCTGAGTCATAGAGAGGTATCTGAGTATTTTGACTTCTCTGCTGTCAAATAATCCTGTAAGGCTTGGTCATTACAGGATAGACTGACAACTGTAACAAGGAGAAAATATGTGATTTGAAATCATTTGTTGGAAAGAAGAGAAGACTCATGCTTTGTAAGAAATAGCCTCATTAACAACTTTACATTAAAAACAAAAGCTAGACTGCACTATTAAAGAGAAACAGAGGAGAGAAATAATCTTAAAAATATAACCCAGTAATTCATTTCCCAGAAAGCAATAACAGAATATTGAAAGGTCTGTAACTCAGATTTATTTTCCAAGTTTATGGCACATATGTGCAATATCATACTAGGAATACTAAATAATATTTGATTGCCTGGAACATCTTTGATTAATTAAAGAACAAAAGCTTTTAACAACTGCTTTTCTTGGAGCCCAGGAAATATCTGAAATATTCTCGGAGGAAGTAAAAGCACCTGAGGTAATGATCTGATATATAGTGAGGGATATTACACTCCACAGTCAAAAACCAGATCTAGCACCATGCAGTACTTGGCATGTGGGAAAAGAACGATAAAACAGAATGAACAGTGTCATTGCAGAAGAAGAGTTCATGGATACATCTCAGTGTTTGAGAAGTAAATATGCAACTTGACGAAAAAAGTTGAGATAGATATGTTCAAATTTGTCTGCAGGCTGCTTCCCAGATCCTCTGTACCAACTGGGAATTAGGAGATCTGTACTCACTTGGCTTCAGGAGGAAAGGAAACACCCACCCAAGGGCACAGAACCATTCTCTGCTGCTGTCCTAAGCCGGCATACTGGGTCCGATACTCCCATTTTCTGACATCATTTGCCCATCTTCAGTTCAGTCGCTCAGTCGGGTCTGACTCTTTGCGACCCCATGGAATGCAGCATGCCAGGCCTCCCTGTCCATCACCAACCCCCAGAGTTTACTCAAACTCATGTCCATTGAGTCGGTGATGCCATCCAACCATCTCATCCTCTGTCATCCCCTTCTCTTCCTGCCTTCAATCTTTCCCAGCATCAAGGTATTTTCAAGTGAGTCAGTTCTTTGCATCAGGTGGCCAAAGTATTGGAGTTTCAGCTTCAACATCAGTCCTTCCAATGAATATTCAGGACTGATTTCCTTTAGGATGGATTGGGTGGATCTCCTGGCAGTCCAATGGACTCTCAAGAGTCTTCTCCAACACCACAGTTCAAAAGCATCAGTTCTTCAGTGCTCAGCTTTCTTTATAGTCCAACTCTCACATCCATACATGACTACTAGAAAAACCATAGCCTTGACGAGACGGACCTTTGTTGACAAAGTAATGTCTCTGCTTTTTAATATGCTGTCTAGGTTGGTCACAACTTTCCTTCCAAGGACTAAGGGTCTTTTAATTTCATGGCTGCAGTCACCATCTGCAGTGATTCTGGAGCCCCCAAAAATAAAGTCAGCCACTATTTTCACTGTTTCCCACCTATTTGCCATGAAGTGATGGGACTGGATGCCATGACCTTAGTTTTCTGAATGTTGAGCTTTAAGCCAACTTTTTCACTCTCCTCTTTCACTTTCATCAAGAGGCTCTTTAGTTCTTTTTTACTTTCTGCCATAAGGGTGGTGTCATCTGCATATCTGAGGTTGTTGATATTTCTCCCTGCAATCTGGATTCCAGCTTGTGCTTCATCCAGCCCAGCATTTCTCATGATGTACTCTGCATACAAGCTAAATAAGCAGGGTGACAATATATAGCCTTGACATACTCCTTTTCCTATTTGGAACCAGTCTGTTGTTCCATGTCGAGTTCTAACTGTTGCTTCTTGACTTGCATACAGATTTCTCAAGAGGCAGGTCAAGTGGTCTGGATGTTGGTCAAATTCCCAACATCCACTGGATCATCGAAAAAGCAAGAGAGTTCCAGAAAAACATCTATTTCTGCTTTATTGACTATGCCAAAGCCTTCAACTGTGTGGATCACAATAAACTGTGGAAAATTCTTCAAGAGATGGGAATATCAGACCACCTGACTTGCCCATCTTATCAGCCTGGAAATGTTGCATGAACCCTCCCAAGGATGTTTGCAAACACTGTCACCTTTGGTAGGTACTGCTGTCTCTTTTCAAAGATTTCTATATTCTTACATTTAAAGGGCTTGTGACTTTGACTTTGGACCTTTTTCTTTTTTAATATTTATATATTTATTTGGCTACACCATATCTTAGTTGTGGCTTGCGAACCCTTAGTTGCGGCATGTGGGTTCTAGGTCCCTGACCAGAGATTGAACATGGGTTCGCTGCATTGGGAATGCAGAGTCATAGCCACTGGATCACCAGGGACATCTTGCCTTTGTTCCATTTGGTGAACAAATTACATCAGGACTGTAAAACGTGGTCAGCTTGAATAGTCACAGCTTGTCACTAGAGTGGAATCACATGGAACTAGAAATACTAATGTCACCATTTGTTGTGGCTTTCTGAGCTACAGACCAGTGAAATGACCTGGACAAGTGTCTCCTCATCCAATCATGCATCTGTCTGCCTGTGGCAGAACTCTAGAGTTTTCCCCGGGTTCAAACTTTACTAGAATTCAAAGTATGCAGGCAATTATTAATGCTCAGTGTGTCCTGTAATGGTTTTATCAATATTTTCCTGTTATTTATTATGCCCTTACCTCACAACAATTTTAAAACATGTTATAAAAGCAATTCTAGTTTGTGATGTAACAAACTGAGGTACAGACAATAGAAGTGCAGACTATAATTTATTTGCCAACACAAAGCTTGACATTTAAATATATTTTTATAATTTAATATTCACGGCAGTTAGGAAGGTTAGAAATTACTATACCCACTTTCAAGGTGAAGAAACTCAGTCTCCCAAAAAGACTATATAGCTAGCCCCAAGTAATAGAAATTGCTCTTTTTTTTTTTTAATTTACTTTTAATTGGAGCATAATTGCTTTATGATGTTGTGTTAGTTTCTGCAGTGCAACGTGAATCAGCCATAAGCACACATATATCCTCTCCCTCTTGAACCTCCATCCACCCTGCTATTTGAAATTATTAAAAATCATGGCACAAATAAAATTACTCTCTGCAATTCTAATTGAGATTTTAACTTGGACACAATGTTGTTTTGTTTTTGTTGGTAGTGTTTGTTTTGTTTGGCATCTACTTTATGCCTGCATTACATTTTTTAAGTACATTTCACTAAAATAGTCTAACACCCCATAAAAGCCATCTAAGGAATAGATCATGAATCAATTTGCTTTACAAAAAATGTAAGAGACATGTACTTTCCGGAAAAAGTCCAATATTTTGACATCACATTTGTAGGTTCATGGACATTTATAAGGTCTTACAAATCATAGGTTTTAAAGCTTGCACCATTGGTAAGAGATACAGAAAAGAGTGGACCCAAAGAGAGAGATAAAACTGAATGACACAAAGCTGCTCAGAGCCTGGGGACACAGTTTATTTATTCACACATGTTTATTCAATGCTACTGAATCCCTTGAGGAAGCTTCCATGTCCTCCTTCTAGGAACTTCTCTCTCTCTTTTTAAAATAATTTATTTACTTTTAGTTGAAGGATAATTGCTTTACAGTATTGTGTGGGTTTCTGCCATTTATCAACATGAATCAGCCATAGGCAGAAGGACTTCTCTCTTGAGTATGATGGATCTTGACTGAATCCAGGACTCTGCCCAGCCCATTTCTATTCCTGCTCTGTTAAAGTAAGAAAGAAAAAAACTCTTCTATTCACATCCTTTAGATCGTGGTAGTGGAGTTGGGTCTATCCTGAGAAGGCCTATGGATCAGACATTTGGATAATGACTCACTGCCCCTCAAGGAGGAATTTACCAAAGAATTTTCTAGGAATCATTTGCCTTTTGTCCCTTTTGTCTGGCTGGGGTTAATAAATTTTTAGGAAATAATTTCAGTTAATCTTTCCTGCATCACTTGTTTTGTTACATGGATGTCAATCTTACCAGGTCAACCTCCAAATGCTTCAGAGGTGCTTAGACTGTTGAAGCAAATGGAAATGATTTGCCCAGTCAGGGTTACACAAAGTCAGAGGCTAAACTTGAAAAGTATTTCCTCATTCCAAGACCAAAATTCTAACCTCTCTCACGGCCTTGCTTTTTCTTTTGCTGTTTTTGTTGTTTTGGTTTGGTTTTTTAATTAATAAAATTTATCTAGCTAATTACTGGATTAGTGAGCCTAAAACTACATAAACATCTCTAATGCCCACAGAGGTTAAAATGGGAAGAAGCAGGGTGCATTTGTGTGCTGATTACTATTGAAGGACAAAAGTCTTCTTGAAAGTTGTGTTCTTCTCTAGCAACTAGCCCTCGTAATGGGCCTCCACCCATAGAGATTAAAAGGCTGCAGGGCTGGACAAATAATAGTTATCAGATCAGGAACTGTTAAAAGCATGAGACAGATAAAACCCAATGAGAAACCTTCAGAGGGAAGCAGATAAGCATTGCATCAGAGGGAAAATGTCAGTGAAGCTATTCTGTTCTGAAATTTTGTGTTTTTTTTTTCTCTTCAAGAGAGTAGGAAGCACTGATTAGAAACAGAAAATCCGCATGCATTTTAAACAAAAAGATAAGTCCCATAGAAGACGTATGTGCCTGGTAGACTAATGTCCCTGAGAGTTTGGGGTTCCTTTTACATCTATCCTTGTGCCATGGGCTTCCCTGGTGGTTCGGCCAGTAAAGAATCTGCCTGCGATGCAGGAGACCTGGGTTTGATCCCTGGGTTGAGAAGATCCCCTGGAGAAGGGAACGGCTACTCAGTCCAGTATTCCGGCCTGGAGAATTCCATGGACTATAAGTCCATGGAGTCTAAAGAGTGGGACACTACTGAGCAACTTTCACTTTCACCAGAGGGTTTCCCTGGTGGCTCAGGCAGTAAAAGCATCTGCTTGCAATGCAGGAGATTCGGGTTTGACCCTAAGTCAAGAAGATCCCCTGGAGAAGAGAATGGCTACCCACTCCAGTCTTCTTGCCTGGAGAATCTCAAGGACAGAGGAGCCTGGTGGGCTAGAGTCTATGGTGTCGCAAAAAGTCGGACATGACTGAAGTGACTTAACACTTTTCCTCCATTATGCCATGGCAACTTCCTCATATCTTTTTTAAAAAGTTGGGCCCAGAAAATGCATGTCAGTCAGGTAGAAAAGTAGACATTAAAAACATTAGTGAATTTAAAATGAGGGAACAGGCGTGGCTGAAACACACTCATATTCAAAGTTGGGTTGTCAAATAGCAACAGATAAAGTGCTGATATATTTAACATTCCTTCACCCAGGTCAAGTATCTGGCAGGGCTTCTCTTTAATTTACCTCTTCAGAATCTTGATTGCTAAGGAAAAATATGACATGATTCCCTGATGTAGATACGTATTATATCTGCCTCAACATCAACACTTGCATTTGATACTGCCCTGAGTGTCTGACTCATTTCTTTAACAGGTTTATTAAGGTATAATTTACATACCATAACATTTACCCATTTTAATTGGACAATTCAGTAATGTCTTATAAATTAATAGAGTTGTGTAGGCATCACCACAACATTTTCTCTTTGTCTATGGCTTTCTGCAGTTTGAATATAACCTGCCTGGATATCCCCTGGAAGTGGGCATGGCTACTCACTCCAGTAGTCTTGGCTGGAGAATCCCATGGACAGAGGAGCCTGGTGGGCTACAATCCATGCATGCATGCTAATTCACTTCAGTCATGTCTGACTCTTTGTGACCCCATGGACTGTAGCCCCCAGGCTCCTCTGTCCATGGGATTCTCCAGGCAAGAATACTAGAGTGGTTTGACATGCCCTCCTCCAGGGGATTGTCCCCACCCAGAGATATAATCCGCTTCTCTTATGTCTCCTGCATTGACAGGTGGGTTCTTCACCACTAGTGCCACCTGGGAAGCCCAGGCTACAGTCCATAGGGTTGCAAAGAGTCAGACACAACTGAAGCGACATAACACGCACACACACACAGGTGTGTTTTATTTGGTATGTATTGTCCTAGATGTTCTCTGACACTCCTGGATCTAGGGTTTCCTATCTGCCATTAATTTTGAGAAGTTGTCGGTGCCATTTTTACTTCAACTGTATCTTCCTCTCCATTTTCTCCTTCTTATGATAATTCCAGTTATGTGTAGTGTAAGGTACTCCTTTTACAATTGCCCATGGTTCTTTCAGGCTTCCCAGGAGGAGGGAGATAGTGAAGGACAGGGAAGCCTGGTGTGCTGCAGTTCACGAGGTAGCAAAGAGTTAGACATGACTTAGCAACTGAACAACAACCATCATAAAAACAAAAAACAGTAAGTGTTGGTGAGGATGTGGAATAATTGGAAACTTTGCACCATTGCTGGGAATGTAAAATGGTACAGTCACTTTGGATGTGGCAGTTTCTCAAAAAATTAAAAGTAGAACTACCATGTGATCCAATAATCCCTCTTCTAGGTGTCCACCCAAAGGAATTGAAAGCAGCATCTCAAAGAGATATGGTTACATCCATTTTCAAAGCCACATTATTCACAGTAGCTAAAACACGCACACAACCCAGGTGTCCATTGACAGATGAGTCTATAAACAGAAGGTAGTAATTAATACAACAGAATATTATTCAATCTTATAGAGAAAGGAAAATTTGGCATATGCTACAATGTTGATAAAACTTCAGGTCATTAGGCTGTGTGAAATAAGGCAGTCACAAAATGACAAAAGTTTGTAATTTCACTTATATGAGATACATAGAATAGTCAAAAATCATAGACAGAAAGCATAATGGTGTTTGCCAGGGTCTGGAGAGAGTGAGGAATGAGCAGTTATTTTTTAACAAATGTGGAGTTTTCGATTTCACAGAATGTTCTCTACGAAGGTGATGGTGATGGTTGTACAACGTTATGAATATATTTAATACCACTGAACTATACACTTAAAAATACATAATATGGCAAATTTTATGTTATATTTTACCACAATAAAAAAAGAACAAGGAAGAAAAAATTAACTAGAAAACTCCATGTGATTAAAAGTTAACAAGCACTCTTTTTAAAACTACTGGAACTATGAATTGAAACAGCTTATTTGGAAAGAAAGTTGATATTATCTAGTTAGATTGAAAATGTTTATATTCTATCGTCCCCAAATTCCATTTATAAGTACATGCTCTAGGGAAATCTTTCATTTGTGTGATAAAGGACATACTCTAGATTGTCTAAAACAGCAGAGATTCTGATAATAAAATAGTAAGAAAATCTAAATGGCCATCAACTGTAGAATGGATAAATTGTGGTATATTCTATAATGGAATATTACACAATAGTGATAAATAACTGAATTATACCTATGCAAAAAGACCCAAAAATTAATAATAAAAATTGATATGATACTAAAGCCTATGTAGAAAAACACTGAGAGGAAAACTAAAAGGAAAACCACCAGTACCAGGTATTGAAACATAACGATTCTGTAATTATGTGCTCAGTACACTTCTACTGTAACACTCTGTTCTCTGCTAAAGTGTCTATAAATAAACTGTTGTGGTACTGGTACATGATTAGATAGAACAGTGAAATAAAATAGATACTCCTAAAATAAATTCAAATACATATACAAATTCAATATGTGATAAGGTGGCATTTCAAATCACTGGGACAAGATTGACTTAAAAATAAATGGTGCCAAGATAACTGTTTAGCAACTTGGAAAAAGATACAAGTAGATCTATATCTCACCCCATACACAAAAATATACTCCAAATGGTGTAGGTACTTACATGTAAAAAATTAAACCATACAAACACAAGAATAAATCACGGATAAATGAATCTTGAACTTCAGGGTAGATGAAATCTTTCTAACTATGACTCAAAATACAGATGCAATAAAAGATTAAGTTGGACCACATAAAAATTGAAATTTCACGTGGCACAAAATACCAAAAATAAAGTCAAAAGGAGAGAAAATATTTGCAACCTATGTAATAGAGGACTAAATTCCTAATTTATAAAGAACTCAAACATTGAGGAACAAAGAGTCAAATCTTCATAGAAAATTCTGAAAAGACATAAATAAACAATTCAAGCAAAAAAGGAGATAAAATAGTCCCAAAACATATGGGGAAATATTTAAATTCAATCACAGTGAGATATGTGAATTACAACAACAGTAAATGCAATGTAAGATCCTGGATTGGAATATGGAACTGAAAAGAGCATTGCTGGAAAAAATGGTGCGATTTGAAAAGGTCTGTAGTTCATAGTATTTTTCCAATGTTAGTTTCCTGGTTTTGGTAATTGAACTATGCAAGATGATAACTTTAGGGGAAGCTTCATGAAGATTACACTATACAGGAAAGCTCTGTTGTATTTTTGTAACATTTCAGTGAGTCTAAAATCAATTCTAAATTAAAAGTTGTTTTGTTTTTTTTTAACTGTATATTTAGGGTCACATTATTTGGGGAACACTGTTAAAAATCATGAAGGGATGATAAGTATAAAATATAGGCTGGTGGTAACATCTGAGGGTGACAGATGGGAAATGAATTGGGAAGGAACACTCAGGGGAGTTCAGTGATAATTTTAATATTATTGTTCATTGAATGGGCGTGAATACATGAGTGTTTATTATAACAGGATTATACCTTTTATATATTTGATAGGTGTTTTGAATTACTTAAATATATTTAATAAAAGTGAATGTGTGAGATACTAGCAGAAAGAGTGTTTACATTAGAAACAGACTTTTTGTAGCAACTTGAAGTCGAATCACATTAAATTAGAAGACTCCTAAAAAGACCTTTCGACATTACAACTTAAAGCATTAGGATTGCTTATTCCTCCATCTGTAGGTCCCTAATGTGAGCTGGCTTCCATTTGAATACAGTAAAATCTTGGCAGTAACACAGTTTAGTTCTGAGCATGGTATCAATGGAGAAAGGGAAGCAGTTGGAATATTTGCCTTTGGATACAATTTTGAGAAGAGCAAATGGAAGACACCACTTATTGGCACATCCTGGGAAAAGTCCCCCTGCAGTCAGTCTCAAGATACCTAATTAAGACAAAGTTAACTCATGCAAATATTGATCTAGCTAAATTTGCCAGGGGTGAGTCTTATCATCAGTCAACTTTCTTTATATCAAATGGCAAAGAACTGTAGAAAAAAGCCAAAAATGTTTTATATATTTTTTAAATCAGCAGGAAAAATAATCATGAAGAAAAACACTTCATTTCACGTTTATGACTTGCATTGGTTCTTGACTTGTAGTTTTGCTTATTATGACTGATTTCATGTAAAACATCACTCTTCCCCAGGTGTTTAGCACTATCGTAAGTAATGCTTTACCCTCAAGGAACTGGCAATTTTGTTTGAATAAGATACACTCAGTTTAGGTAGTTTGCACATAAAATAGGCAGCAGAGTATCAATGAGAACTACAATGGCGTATGTGTGCTGTGTGTCCTTAGAAAAATCTCAGTGATCATTGATCAAAGTAATTGTTTATACTTTCATCATTGATTAAAATCACTCTTTGGGTCCAACTGTGGTAGGAAAATATGTATTTATTTCCCCAAATGCGTTTGAACAAGTGTGTGTGAAATTCCTTCATAAAAATTTTCTCTTTAAGGATATAGCTTCCCAAAGCAAAAATTTGCATTACAATTTTGCAATAGAACAAACTCAAAATAAAAATCTTTCATAGGAAAGGTACAGGGGGACTTCCCTGGAGGTCCAGTGATTAAGATCTGAGCTCCCAATGCAGGGGGCACAGGTCTGATCCTCGGTTGGGGAACTAAGATCCCTCATGCCACGGGGTGTGGCAAAAAATAAAAAGGTACAGACAATAGTTCTGAGTTTGCTTAATATTGGTTTCATTGTTTACATCATTATTCCAATTTGTTGGCCATATAATCTAATAGGTATGTCTGATGAGGAAAGTGGCTGATTTATTTGAAGTCTACCAAATTTTACATGTTGGTGTGAGTATAGAGCACAGAAAGCACTACCTTTGGAGATCACATTTACCACGATGCTGAGCCCTGGCCAAAACACTTTGCAGTTCCTCTTGGAATTTCTCTCAGAGCTCACAAGCCATTCAGGGGAAACCTCAATGGAGAAGCTTAATCCTTTGACAGTGGATTCTATTTTTGCAAAGAAAGTTACATGGAGTTCAGAATGGTTCGTAAAATAGGTGATGAATCTGGTTAGTAGGATTCAGGGAGGAAAATGAGAGACATAGTGATGCATGATAGTGAATTTTGCACAAATGGCACCTTCATTAAAATGAGCATATAAACTTCCAGCAAATCTATTTTGCAGAACAATATTCATTTTTTTGTTGCATTCATCATGGTATTAACATTTCAACAAATTTGGTATGACATGGAGGGCTCGTTAGAGTTTGCTGTCTGGTGTTGAAGGAGACTTGCCGACCTCTCTGACCAAACTATTCTGTTTCTGCAAGGCTAGGGCTCTTCCTTAGAAGCCACTTCAGCACCAACACACCTGTGGAGCACTGTCACCTCCATGGAGCACTGTCACCTCCATGGAGCACTGCCACCTCCATGGAGCACTGCTCAGGGTTTCCATCTCTTCTTCCAGACCAGGTTGAAGCACAGAAGACTGAAGCTACCTTTTCTTTCTTTACCAAGCCCTCAACCTAAACGAAAGGAAGCCAGAAATCAAGAATGTGTCCAGTTGGAGTGATGACAATGAAAACCATAGGTCACCAATTCCCCCCAACCTGCCAACTTGTTGAAATTTGATTCAAATGAGATGGAAAACATGTTCACTGAAGGAAGACATACAGCTGAGAGATGTGTTAGGATGGAGGAAGGGATATTTTCACCCAAAAAAGCTAATCACACGCACATAAACCTCAGTTTCTATTCAGAGTCAGTTGGCAGAAAGTTTTCCTCTCCTATCCTGACTGCAACTTTCCTCCATAACTTGCAGCTCACCTCCTCCCTCCCCTCACCCCCCAACCCTCCGAATTGTCACAATCCAATCTGGCTGTCATCCCCCAGCTGGGGTCGGGGAACGGTCCACGGAGCTCAGGGCAGCTGATTGCTTGGGTTAGTTGGTCATATCCTGATTTTTCTGCTGCCTCTCTCCTGCACTTTTTTCTAAAATATCAGGCCAGTGTCTCTTTCCATTTTCATATTTCTTCCTCATTACTTTTCAGGCAGTAACAAAAGAGGTTAAGTGTGAGAGCTTGAATCCCAGCCTAAGAACTTAAATAACCTTTTGATCTACCTCACAGAGCTGTTACGAGGATTGAATGAGTTTGTGTACTAAAGCGTAGCCCAGATTAGGCCCCCAGTGAATGTTAGCTATTATTTTTATGAACACTTTATTTTCACTGTGCTCAACAAACACAACCTTCGTGGGCCACCACTGTAGACACACTAACATGCATTCAAGGGTTCAAGGTCCCACCCCCTTCGCCTCAGGCCTGTGAGGAGCAGGAGGGAAAAGGAATGCCTGTCACCTTCCAAGACTTTTATCTGGAACAGCCTTTATCTCTTTCACTGTGGGGATTTTCCCCAGGCTCTTTTGTCCTCTAGTTCAGAGCTTTATTTTTCCTCCCCTTTGTGTTACATTTGCTTCTATAGGGGGGTAGAGTTGCCCTATTTACAGGAGTAGCTATCACCATGGTGACTTGGTATTTTGATACAGGCATGAAACAATTCCGAAGGAAAAAGAGGTCCCTTATTTTTCAACTTTGGCATGTAGATGTATGGGAATCAAAATCCTTGCCCCACATTCTATAGCTGGTTCAAATGTCAAAGCAAAGAAACAAGTTTTGTTGGTATTTTAAATAAGTATTGAGCAACCCCAGCATGCCATCAACTGAGCGGAACATTCTCACAATTAATTTCTGCCTCTTAGGCACTGACGCTTGCAGACAACATGACATATACTTTAGTGAACTCATTCTCTGAATGAAAAAATTGGTACCCATGGTCAGACAAAGATTGTTGTGTTCACTCACATTGCAAACGGCATTGAGGCATTGAAAGGGCAGTAAAAGATGTCATTTGGAGTTTCTGGGAGATTTTGGTGGTTTATTGAGAGGAAACAAGACATAGACATGAAAGTTGGCCTGTTCTTAACGGTCAGAGGAACACAGTTGCTGTATAGGTAACTCACACATTGTATCTGGAAGCAGGAGCGGACTGGTTTTGATTACTAAATGCCTACTGTGTTCAAGGCTTCCTACTACGAGCTGTTAACATAGGTGAGTGCATTGTTACTTCTGCCTTTGACACCTTTCATTTGGTGAGGAAACACACTTAAAATACAATGTGATGTCTCTGTAAAGGTAGCTGTATTATAATACACTATCAGAGAAGAGAAGGAAAGAAGACTTCATAGTAATGAATTTTGAACTGTATTTTTAAAGGATGGCTAGCAGATGACATTAGAGGAAATAGCTTCTGCCTAGATACTGGTGGCGCTCACACACCTCACATGCATTTGTGCTCAGTCGTGTCCTATTCTTTACAATCCCATGGACTGTAGCCCTCCAGGCTCCTCTGTCCATGGGATTTGCCAGCCAAGAATACTGGAGTAGGTTGCCATTTCCTCCTCTAGGGGATCTTCCTGACTCAGGGATCAAACCAGAGTCTCCTGCATCTCCTGAATTGGCAGGTGGATTCTTTACCACTGACCCACCTAGGAAGCCAAGAACTGCTTTTATTCCCTCAGCCAAGAAAGGACAAACACAACCCTGATCTTCAGTTGTTGTTTAGTCACCAAGTCGTGTCCAACTCTTTGCAACCCTATGGACTGCAGCTCACAAGGCTTCACTGTCCCTCACCATCTTCCGGAGTTTGCCCAAGTTCATGTCCATTGATTCAGTGATGCCATCCAACCATCTCATCCTCCTGTCGCCCTCTTCTCCCAACCTTGGCATAATCCAATAACCTAGGTATTCTCAGAACCAGGCTTGCAAACAGGTCTTGTGTGAATTTCCAAGCTGAACTATTTCTAATTTGCCTACTGTGCTGTCTTTTTTTCCCTTATATTTGTTCATTTTGTTCCATCTATCTGAAATCTCCTGTCTCCTCCTCACGATGCCACACATGCATGCTTCCGCTATTAACCTCTGTTGAACTTCAGGCGTAGCTTTGATGTTTCTCCCTTGGGTTAACCATTGCTGAAGCCTGGAGTGTGCTCATCCTCCTATTTGTTGCTGCAGTATTCTCCATGTCTCCTTATACTGGTGTTTATAAAAGTGCTTTGTCATTGCCTATTTTCTGGTATGACTCATTCAATTTCATTCACTCCTTTCACTCACTTCACTAGGATGCAATCGGGATTTTTCCCTTTTGTGTTCCCAAGAGCCTAACTTAATTTTCATTGAATAGATGTACAAATGAATAAAATGAGACATTGTCTATTATGTTCAGCAATAGAAAGAGCTACCTTGTCATATAATGCTTTCTCAGATTTGTTATAGAGGATCTTCCTGCAAGATATTTTGATTTGGGAGTCATTTAATTATTGAGTTCTAAGAGTTAAATATTTTGTGTACAACTTATGTGTCGAAATATTTTGAAAATATTTTCTTCAAGGCTGAAATGTGTCTATTTATTTTCTTTAGAGTGTCTTTTGATGAGCAGAAAAATTTAGTTTTGATGAAGCCTAATTTATCAGTTTTTTCCTTTGTGATTGTTGCTTTCTGTGTCCAAGGAGTCAATGCCTGTTGTAGAAATATTTTCTTCTATTTTCCTTTAGAATCTGTATAGTTTTCCCATTTTTGTTTAGGTCTTTGATCCAACTCAAGTCAACTTTTGTGTACAGTGTGAGATAGGAGCCGAAGTTCACATTTTTGCATATGGGTATCCAGATCTAGTGCCTTAGTTAAAAGATTTTTCTTTCCACATTATGAATTGCTTTGGCAAATTTGTTGAAAATCAGTTGATTATTGTAGGACTATTTTGTTTCACTGATCTCTTTGGTCTATTCTCTAACAATACTACACTGACTTGATTATAGTATTTTTATATTAAGTCTTTAAGTCAAGTATTTAAGACCTCCCAAGTTTGCTGATATAATTATTGGTCAACCGATTAAGAACTGGCATCATAACAATATTATCTTACAATCCATGAGCATAGTGTATCTCCCTATGTAGGTAGCTCTTCACTTTCAATATGTTTTAGATTTTTACATATAAAGGTCATAAATATCTTGTGTTAAATTTATATCTAAAACTTTTACATTTTTCTCACCAGTATAAATAGAATTATATTTTACTTTTATTTCCCAATTGTTTGTTGCTAGCTTATAAAAAATAACAATGAGTTTTTTACATTGATACTGTATCTTATGACCCACTAAATTTACTTGTTCAATTGAATAGATTTTTTTAATGTCCCTTAGGATAGTCTATAATGCATTATCTCTTTCTAATGTAAAGATAAAGTATAAATCATTTGGAAAGTGATCACTCTCCAAGTGCTCTTTTTCATCAAGAAATAGTGTAATAATAATTAAAATGGTAGAAGCTAACATCCTATGAGCTGTCCCTGTATACTCAAGGTACTGTTCAAAGTACTTCATACATATTAACTCATTTAATGTACAGAACAATGCCATGAGATATGTATGATTGTTAATATCTCTATTTTCTGGTTGAGGAAATTGACACTTAGAATAAGCTGAAGATATTTTATGACCTTTATTTTTGTAACCAAGAACTTGCTCTGTGAATAAAGACTATAATCTCTATCCCCATACTTATTTCTTGTACCTTTATTTTACCCACCCTTTGCTTCTTTAATACCTTGTGTTTGCCTTTTACACATTTCACTTAATATAATTTTAGTAATGATAAGTTACCTAAAATTTAATTTTTCTTTATGCTTAAAAATACTCTCTGGTCTTGGCAAATATACTCTTATCTCCCTGCAGTGAGCTTCATTCCATTTTGTCTTTTTAACTGTCATACCTGCCTGTCACTAATACTAACTTTGGCTACAACAGGTAATCTTTTTCACACTTAAGAAGTGATAAGCAGTTTATGTTTGCAGAACAACAGTCTTCAACCTATTTTCAGTAGGTTGTCCTCCATGTGTAATTACCTGTAACAGGGAAATTGATGTGCATTGCTACCCAGTAAGGATTGACCTGGCACCGCCAACCTCTCTTTCACCGAGTCCTTAGGTCCTAACACCTTCCAAGTGGCAATGATAAGTTCTTTCCATTTTGGTTTATTTTGTCATCAAGCACTTAAAATTTGAAGTTTACTTTTGATAAGAGGTACAGTAAAAAATTTTTGCAAGCTCATAAGATATGCTTTACCAAAACTCAGGAAAGCAGTACTATGCTGTACACAAAGAACAATTAAATAATGATAGCTTACTGATGTTGCAATATCTGACATCATCTGTGTTCTAATATTAAAAACTAGTAATAGTCTTAAGTAGCTCACCATCTTGTTATGAGGAGATTTAATATACATTTAAATCAGTATACTTAGTTCTACCTGCAAAGAGCTGGCAACACACTCAGAAACATGGAGATGGCAACCAATAAAAGGGAAATGGTTTCTTTCCCTGAGATACTTATATGAGAAAATATTACTAACAATAATGGAAGTTAGTCATTCACATTGAGAGGGCACTACACCCATAAGTGCCCTTGAAACCACACGTCAAATTTGCCTGTTTTTAAAGTTCTGATTTATGTAGTGCCTTATTCACTGTGTAATAATATCAGTCTCTGAAGTGCATCCCATCATTATACCAGCAATAACCATTTCTTTTTGTTTATAAAAATAACAGTGAGTGAGCAGCTGAAATGTAATTTCCTGGAGCAGAGATCTAAGAATTGATAGTATCTTTTTAAAACTCTCTTTCTATCATATTCAAACCCCAGTTCAAAAGATCAAGGTTTCTGTTTGTGCAATTTCTAAACTATGTTGTCCCATAAAGTAATGGAATTAGCACTGATTGAAAATTACACATCTCTTTCATGAATAGCATTTAATGAATATGTGAAAATATTAAAATATAAGCACCCTTCAGTTATTCAGTATAGTATAAGGGACAAGACATTCTATGTCTTTGAATTTTCTGGTAGGCGAGGTTTGATTCATTTGTGCTAGACGTGTGAACCAGTTCACTCACCTTATCTCATGGAGTCACTTCATATATTTTAAAATATAGACATTAACAAAACACCAGTGTTGAATTTAGAGAATAAAATATTCATTACATGGTCAATAGTCTTTAGAGAAGTATTATAAACACAGAAATTTAAAGTTCCCTCCAAGTCTCATAGGAGAGAATAATTTTTCTCCCCAAATTGATTTGATTTAAAATATAAATTTTAACTCAAAGTTTAATGCAAAACAAAGTTTTAAAAACAACTGGATAACATAGAATTTATGCAATCTTATTTTAAGAGGTGATAATAAAAATGCAAATATGAAATTGCCTCTGGCTCTCTTAGTTAACAGAATAAATCTTAGTTGAATCATTTATCCCTCTTTATATGTATTCATACTCTTGCTGTAGCTTGAAAACTCAGGGCTAATAGTAAAGGTCTTTTGGGGTATCTAGCACACTATTGGTAAACAGATTTAAACTCATGATATTTGGCAATGTGCCTTCTTCCAGTGTCTTCTCATTATCTATGCTTATCTCCATATGGTACCTCTGTCTCAAGTTCAGTGGGATCTTGTCTTCCCCAAATGAACCAGGATCAAATACATATTTCATGTTAATCTGCTTATTCCAAGTAATAAATGCCACCATCCCACATGCAGAATGACATGTCTCCAGGTAAACTGTTAGCATAATATATGGCTTTACCCTCTTCGAATGGCATATTTATTTGGGGGGCTTATTGTGTAGAGAGACCAAGTTTACTAGAGATTTTTCTATTATGTCTTTAAGACAGTTGATTGATATCATATACTATATATTGAAAAATATTTAAATGAAGTTTACTTTGCTTTTTCAGGAAATTCTTCAGCTAGACTCTTTGAAGATTATGAATCAATTAACCTTCCTTGATTTATCTTTGAGACTTCCTGGCTACCAGTTATATTTCTTAGGGCTTCTTTGGTTTTAGGTTAAACAAAATTGTTTTAAGCAATGAGTCAAATTTAATGGTTCAGTGGTAAAGAATCCGCCTGCAATGTAGAAGACACACGTTCAATCACAGGGTTGGGGCAGATCCCCTGGAGGAGTAAATGGCAACCCACTCCAGTATTCTTGCCTGGAGAATCTCATGGACAGAGAAAGCTACTGGGCTACAGTCCATAGGGTTGTAAAGAGCTGAATATGATTGAGCACTCGCTCACCCACCCACCTACCAAATTTAGAACCAGGATTCAGGAGTCTCTTTTGGAACCTACAGAGGGCAATGGGGCTGGTGATAAAGAATGTTTGACAAGGAGGTACTGGACTCCTCTCTCAAGGAGTTTCCTATCCCCTCTGATTTCTGTCTGTGCACAGTTGCTGGATTAGTCCCAAGTGAAGGCCAGTTCCCTCTGTTTTTCAACCCATATGATAGAAAGTGGCTATTTAATAACTTTAAGCATACATTGGCCCCACTGACAGATGAACAAGGTGCAGCTGAAGTCTCACGTGCAATGAATGGCAAGTTTTCAGAAGCAAACTGGTATTAGCCCCATTCATTCTGGCTTGAAGGCTGAATTGTGTTGTATAGATATAGCTGCTCCAGTTAAAAAACATGTAAATGATGGAGAAAGTTGACACCAACACAAGATGCCTTGGTCTTAACTCTTAAATTACTTACATGGGGTTTTAACTTACAAAAGACATAGGTAAGTGGAATATTAGGTCAATCAGTTCTCTTCATTGATTTTTAGTACTTATGAATGACCAACCAGATACCATTCAAATAAATACAGAGCTTTATTTAAGAGAAAGCTAGAATTAGCTCTGATTTGTAACCAGGCCTACTGAATCCCACTACACTTGTCCAGAGATATTAATAACATTCGCCATTTGAAATCATATTTTATAGCAGATCACATAATATATTTGCTCCTTTTTATTTTAGAAATAAATAGCACTAGACATGGTTCTGAAGAATCTATTTACAGGGCAGCAATGGAGAAACAGACATAAAGAATAGACTTATGGACATGGAGAGAGGGGAGGAGAGGGTGAGATGTATGGAAAGGGTAACATGGAAACTTACATTACCATATGTAAAATGGCCAATGGGAATTTGCTGTATGGCTTAGGAAACTCAAACAGGGGCTCTGTATCAACCTAGAGGGGTGGAATGGGGAGGGAGATGGGAGGGAGGTTCAAAAGGGAGGAGATATATGTATACTTATGGCTGATTCATGTTGAGGTTTGACAGAAAACAGCAAAAATCTGTAAAGCAATTATCCTTCAATAAAAAAATTAATTAATTAAAAAAATAGCACTAGACAACGATATTACTGAAAATGCAAGCACACGGGTTCATATGTAGTTATAACTCTAAAATATTAATTGTCAACTGTGGCACTCTTCTCTGATGTAATGTGGTCATATTCCTTAGGTCAAAAGGCAGAGATGATAGATGGATTGCTGAGATCATGGTGTTGATGAAGCCAAGGTCAAAGGTGAAAGCTCTGCATGGGCCAGAATATTTTTAGAGAGAAAATGGAGAGCCTGAATCTCCAATCTCATCTATTCTTATTAACATACACCATCAAACAGGAAGGAAAACTGTGATAATGTTAATTAAGAGACTGCTTACACAAAAATGTATGTCTTTCTCTGTACCTAATGTCAACTTGATAGATAAAGAGAAATTTTCCCTTTAATCAAAGAATGTCTTGGTCAAGAGTAAATCCAAGGACTTCCCTGGTTGTTCAGCGGCTAAGACTCAGTGCTTCTAATGCAGGGGGCCTGGGTTCAATCCCTTGTCAGGGAACTAGATCCTGCATGCTGCAACTGAGAGTTTGCATGCCGTGATTAAAAGATACCACAGGCTACAACGAGGGTATAAGATCCAGCATACTGCAGCTAAGACCTGTGCAACCAAATCAATTAATTAAAAGAAACAATTAAAAAAAAGCAAATCCATACATTCTGGTCTTTATGGAAATGGCTCCTTTTCACTTTCAACTATAAATCTAAAAAATGTAAAGAATATTGTCAACTGATAATTGTTTAGCCATTCCTATGACCTAAATAAATCATAATATTATGATTTTGCTGCCATAACTAGCGATCTGTTTGAATTTGTGTAATTCCATTTCTTAGGCTGGAAAAAGAAACAAGAGAAGTAAAGAGTGAGAGAGATATTTATTTCCTTAGCAGAAAAGTTTTGTCTTCAGACCCAACACACTGCTTTTACTTTGAGATGTTAAACATTGTGCAACTCTAATCCATCCTGGATGTCCAAAGCCAATGAGTTTTGAAACTGACTGAGTCGGGGGATGTTTTAGGAGAAGCAAGCTAGAGGTGTTCGGGATTTAAACAACATGGCATTAGGCCTCAGTGTATATTTTCTTAGATATTTGAAATTATTCTTAACTAAGTCTTTCCAAATCTGGGTAAGAATTTACCACAACTTGTTGACTTTGATGCCACAATTCACTAGCAAGTGCCAATAATTTTAGGTAGCTTTGATTGAAGAGCTTGACCTATTTGGGTTCCATGTGAATAATTTCATTGAGATAATGTAAATGAAAATCAGAGAAGATACTGTCAGCTAGTACACACTAAGTATTTCTCACAATTGTGAAGGTGTGAAAAGATGAAAGACCTGCCTACATCCTCTTCATTTATATGAACGGGCTTCCCTGGTGGCTAAGATAGGAAAGAATCTGCCTTCAGTGTGGGAGACCTGGGTTCGATGTCTGGGTTGGGAAGATCCCCTGGAGAAAGGAACGGCTACCCACTCCAGTATTCTGGCCTGGAGAATACCAGGGACAGAGGAGCCTGGCAGGCTACAGTCCATAGGGTTGCAAAGAGTCAGACACGACTGAGCAACTTTCACATAATGGATAAAATATGCTCCAAAATTGTGATTGCTCTATTTTTTCATTCATTATTTCAAGTATGCTAATACTCTCATGTAGACACAGATATGTATTGTAAAGACTATTTCTTTTCCTGGTTCTGCCTATTTCCATTCTAGGTCTGATTTATGCTATTGTCTGTGTCTTTGTCCATCAAGCAAGCCAGTAGGTTGTGCAGTTAACTCCCCATTGCCTTCTGACATGATTCTGAGAGCAATCTCAGTGCCATTCATGCTCTGATGTATGGATTTCCTTTCAAGATAGAGAAGGTTCCATTACTGCAACTAGGAGGAATAGATTTCTTTTTCTACCAGAATCAGAGTGGTCTCTTGTCTCTCTGATACTACTGGATTTTCCTTCAGGGACCCTTTCCAATTTTAGCGTATCTCCTTCCTGCCCTAAAGATCAGTTATTTTCTAAATCAAAATCTCCCTTCAAAGGCCATATAACAATATTAATAATAGATTGATTATCAAATAAAGCAATCATATTAAGGACTGAACTATCCAATAACATGAAAATACAATGAAATAGTTATATACATGTACTTTATTTGGTCATTGGCCACAGAACTTTAGGAGAATCATTTTATTTTAATCTAACATTTTCCAGATTTTGAGATATAATTGACATGTAACATTGTATAAATTTAAGCTGTATAATATGTTGATTTGATACACTTGTATTAATACATTGCAAAATGATTACCACTTTAGCATTAAGGCTTTTGAACTGTGGTGCTGGAGAAGACTCTTGAGAGTCCCTTGGACTGCAAGCAGATCCAACCAGTCCATTCTAAAGGAGATCAGTCCGGGGTGTTCATTGGAAGGACTGATGTTGAAGCTGAAACTCCAATACTTTGGCCACCTGATTCGAAGAGCTGACTCATTTGAAAACACTCTGATGCTGGGAAAGATTGAGGCAGGAGGAGAAAGGGACAACAGAGGATGAGATGGCTGGATGGCATCACTGACTCGATGGACATGGGTTTGGGTGGACTCAGGGAGTTGGTGATGGACAAGGAGGCCTGTCGTGCTGCAGTTCATGGGGTTGCAAAGAGTTGAACATGACTGAGCGACTGAAATAAACTGAACTGAATACCTTCATCAAGTATTACAATTACCACTTCTTTTTTTTTCAATGAGAACACTTACGATTCACCCTCTCAGCAACTTTCTAGTATATAATACAGTATTATTAACTGTAATTACCATCAGTTCAATCAGTTCAGTTCAGTCGCTCAGTTGTGTCCGACTCTTTGCAATCCCATGGACTGAAGCACACCAGGCTTCCCTGTTCATCACCAACTCCCGGAGATTATTCAAACTCATGTCCATTGAGTCGGTGATCCCATCCAACCGTCTCATCCTCTGTCACCTCCTTCTCCTTCCGCCTTCAACTTTTCCCAGCATCAGGGTCTTTTCCAATGAGTCAGCTCTTCACATCAGGTGGCCAAAGTATTGGAGTTTCAGCTTCAACATCAGTCCTTCCAATGAACACTCAGGACTGATCTCCTTTAGGATGGACTGGTTGGATCGCCTTGCAGTCCAAGGGGCTCTCAAGAGTCTTCTCCAGCACCACAGTTCAAAAGCATCAATTTTTCTGCGCTCAGCTTTCTTTATAGTCCAACTCTCACATCCATACATGACTATTGGAAAAACTATAGCTTTGACCAGACAGACCTCTGTTGGCAAAGTAATGTCTCTGCTTTTTAATATACTGTCAAGGTTGGTTATAGCTTTTCTTCCAAGGAGCAAGTGTCTTTTAATTTCATGACTGCAGTCACCATCTGCAGTGATTTTGGCTGCTGCTGCTACTGCTGCTAAGTCGCTTCAGTCGTGTCCGACTCTGTGCGACCCCATAGACGGCAGCCCACCAGGCTCCGCCGTCCCTGGGATTCTCCAGGCAAGAATACTGGAGTGGGTTGCCAGTTCCTTCTCCAGTGCATGAACGGGAAAAGTGAAAGTGAAGTCGCTCAGTCGTGTCCGACTCTTAGCGACCCCATGGACTGTAGCCTACCAGGCTCCTCCGTCCATGGGATTTTCCAGGCAAGAGTACTGGAGTGGGGTCTCTCATTCTTTCCATTGTTTCCCCATCTATTTGCCATGAAGTGACGGGACCAGATGCCATGATCTGCATTTTTTGAATGTTGAGTTTTAAGCCAGCTTTTTCATTCTCCTCTTTCACTTTCAAGAGGCTGTTTAGTTCTTCACTTTCTGCCATAAGGGTGGTGTCATCTGCATACCTGAGGTTATTGATATTTCTCCTGGCAATCTTGATTCCAGCTTCTGCTTCATCCAGTCTGGCATTTCACATGATGTACTCTGCATATAAGTTAAATAATCATGGTGACAGTATACAGCCTTGATGTACTCTTATCCCAATTTGGAACTTGTCTGTTGTTCCATGTCTGGTTCTAACTGTTGCTTCTTGACCTGCATACAGATTTCTCAGGAGGCAGGAAAGGTAGTCTGGTATTTCCATCTCTTGAAGCATTTTCCAGTTTCTTGTGATCTACACAGTAAAAGGCTTTGGCATAATCAGTAAAGGAGAAGTAGATGTTTTTTCTGTAATTCTTTTGCTCTTTCGGTGATCCAACGGATGTTGGCAATTTGATCTCTCGTTCCTCTGCCTTTTCTAGATCCAGCTTGAACATCTGGAAGTTCATAGTTCATGTACTGTTGAAGCCTGGCGTGGAGAATTTTGAGCATTACTTTGCTAGCATGTGAAATGAGTGCAACTGTGTGATAGTTTGAACATTCATTGGGATTACCCTTCTTTGAGATCGGAATGAAAACTGACTGTTTCCACTCCTGTGGCTGCTGAGTTTTCCAAATTTGCAGCATCATAATTACAATGATGTACTTTAAATGTCCAAAATGTATTCACCTTATAAGTGAAAGTTTGTACATTTTGACCAACATCTCCTATTTCCCCAGCCCTTCAGCATCTGTTAACTACCATTCATTCCACTGTTTGTTTTGACAAATTCTTTTCTTTTTTTTTTTTGAGATTCTACAAATACATGAAATTGTACTTTGTCTGACATTTCACTTCACATAATACCTTCAAGGTCCATCCATTGTTGTTGTGAATGTCAGAATTTTCTTCTTTCTCAGGACTGAATCATAGTCCACTACATGTTTGTTATCCATGCATCTGCTGATGGACACAAGTTGATTCCATATCTTGACTATTGCATATAATGCTGCAATAAATAAGCAAGTGCAGATTATTTCCTCAAGATTCTGTTTTCATTTCCTTTGGATATATACTCAGAAGTGGCATTGATGAATCATATGGTAGATCACTGTTAATTACTTGAGGAATTTTCATACTGTTTTCCACAGAAAGTGAAGTGAAAGCGATAGTTGCTTAGTCGTGTCCAACTCTTTGTGACCCCATGGGTTATATAGTCCATGGAATTTTCCAGGCCAGAATACTGGAGTGGGTAGCCTTTCCCTTCTCCAGGGGATCTTCCCAACCCAGAGATCGAACCCAGGTCTCCTGCACTGCAGGCAGATTCTTTACCAGCTGAGTCACAAGGGAAGCCCAAGAATACTGGAGTGGGTAACCTATGCCTCCTCCAGCAGATGTTCCCAGCCCGGGAATCGAGCTGGGGTCTCCTGCATTGCAGGCAGATTCTTTACCAACTGAGCTATCAGGGAAGCCCATTTTCCACAGTGGTTGTGCCAATTTACATTCCCAATAACAGTGCACAGTGTTCTCCTTTCACCACATACTCACCAACACTTATTATTTCACCTTTTTGATAATAGCCATTCTAACATTTGATTTCTGTGATGATTACTGATGCTGAACACCTTTTCATGTTCCTGTTGGCCATTTTACTATGCTCTTTGGAAAAATGTCTATTTGATTTCTTTGCCCACTTAGTAGTCACATTATTTGGCATTTTGCTATTGAGTTTTATGAGTTCTTTATGTATTTGGATATTAACCCCTTATCACAACTTTCCATAACTTAAGGCATAAAAATCTAAAACTTTTTAGGATGCTATGCAGGGTTGAGCATTATCTGAACGAGACGTCACTTTAAGCAAATCTATTTCCTTGCCACTCCATTATATTCTACAGTCCCGTCAAATGACAAGATCATTCCGAAAATATCTGTTGCAATCTCACCTTGATGTTTTTGATTATGTTGTTCCCTTCTAGAATATTCTTTTTCTCCCTTTAGGGTTTGGGAAACTTATCCTTCTACACTCATGGTAAGTATTGCCATGATGAAGAGATAATCCAAAACAGAGTCGCATATTCTATTTCATAGTTCCAAGGGAAATCAGGTCCATTTCTGCCGTGCACTTACCACCTCATGTAGTAGCTAGTCATGTGACTTTTCTCTCCATAGAGACAGAAGCTGCTGGAGGGCAGATCTCAAGTCTTAATTACTTTGTAGATTTCACACATGGCATCTTGCTTGTACAGCAGTGAGGCTCAATCTACTGGCTGCTCAACAACTAAGTATCTTTCCAGGTTAAAGTACAAAGTAAAATATGTTTCCTTAATGCTTTGTAGTTTCTTGCACCACAAGATTTGTCTCTTAAGTATTAAAAAATATTTTCTATTCCCATCTATAAAGTGTTAATTTTAACAAAACCTTTTTAAGAATGCTTCACTGAAACTCAGACTCTTTGATTTATGTGAATGACTATATTATTCTGCTGTACTATAAACACAGCTATAATATTGACAGAAAGTAGATCATCTAGGGAAGGTCAGATATTTTTAGTTTAATGTTTTCAGTTTTTCTTTTGCTTGTCTGTGGAAAATTAAGCTGAAGTTATAGACTCAGTCTGTAGGCTTATTCATAATGAACAACTGCTGTGATAATCACCAGTCAGGTTAAAAGATCAAAATTAATATTTATATACATTTACATTTTACAATGAGTTTTCATATACCTATTCTTTTTGCCTCTCTTAATGGTGTGGTGTGTGTGCTCAGTCATGTCTGATTCTTTCACAAACCCATGGACTGTAGTCCCCCAGGCTCCTCTGCTCATGGGATTTCTCAGGCAAGAATACTGGAGTAGGTTGCCATTTCCTTCTCTAACCACTCATAATAATATTTTAAATTAAGAATATGACAGACATTGTTATGCCCATAATAGTAAAAAAGGATGCCAGTGCTGACAGAGTTTGTATGGTTCATATGTGGTCATGACATTAGTAACTGACAATTAATTCTGGAGTGATAACTCAGGACTTCTAGCCCTAAAATCCTTCTCTTTCCACTAAACTTTGTAACATCCCTGATTCCGTGATTCTGGCTACTTACAAACTCCTTCTAGAAACAGACTAATCTATTCCTCACTCATTCTTTCACAGATTATGTATTTTTCTTTCTTATTTCTTTTCCCCTATTGAACTACTTCTGTTACTTGCTGGGAATATTAGCAGCATTACAATTATAAGGTCAACTTTCAAATATATTAAAAGGTTGACTTCTTACCAGAACATGTACAATTTACAAGTGAAGCCTGAAATTTTGCTTTATTGGAGATAAAACCAGTTTTATGAATATTTATTACAATGAAAATGAAAATTTATTTAAAAGAATATGTGGTAGTTAAAAGTACTGGATTTTAGAATTAAATATGCATGAGTTTTCCTCCAAATCACATAATCCACAATGTGATTTTAGATAACTTGCTTATTTTTTTTTTTTGAACAGTAGTTTACTCAACTGTAAGATGGATTGATGTTTGGGTACTTTTAAAGGAAAACAATGCATTTCAAGCACATCAATAAGTGTAGGATATGTGTAACACAAATGACTATGTTATTGCTACTATGGCATTTAGCCTATTTATATTTTATTTTTAATATGTCTTTTTAGTGTTTTATTCAATAATCATTAACATGTACCACTGGATGACATGAAAACAGCCTACATTCTCAGTCACTTGGTCTAATTTTTTTCCCAAAATTCCATTCACTAATTGTTGGAAAACCTATAGTGTACACAACACAATGGTAGGATTAGAAGGAGTCAAAGATGTGAAACTACATTTTCAGCTTTCTTGATCTAAATTAAATAGCTCGGTACTTCAGGTAATCAAAAAATACATATAATCCAGATAATCAAGACAAAAAATCACCTGCTATAAATGAATTGCAGTTAGCATTTAATTTTGAAAACCCCAGTAAATTAGTTTTTACTTTCTTTAAAAATATAGGCAAACATTTTGAATACCACACATGGGGTACATAAGTTGGGTAGGCATTTCGACTATACAGTCAATATTTGTTGATCATGACTGTTCTCACATATCTTAATACATTTTATAATGGATAATTCTTACATCTGACACCTACGTTTCTAAGGTGATAACAAAGTTGGAAGAGAAAAATAAAATGAAGAAAACTTGGGTTATTTTTTCTAATTGCAAACATTTTTTTTCAAATCTCTGAGATTAATGTCAGTTTCAAATTTGCTCTGGAAGATGAGACTAATGTCTAGTAAGAATTAATTATCTACTATACTTCTTTACTCTAACAAATTGTACTCTATTACTGCCTGAATATTTCTTTTATCTTGAGGAACCAAACCTCTAAGAATTTTTTTTTAATTAGCTCCCTATGCAGCATCGAACAGTATGGTGCAATATCATATCTAAACTTCTGTATGTATAATCTAACAGAATTTAAGGCATGCTTATCAATCAGTTGGTCTACTAACATGTATGTGCATGCTAAGTTGTTTCAGTTGTGTCCGACTCTTTGTGACCCTGTGGACTGTAGCCTGCCAGCTCCTCTGTCCATGGGATTCTCCAGGCAAGAATGCTGGAGTGGGTTGCCATGTCCTCCTCCAGGGGATCTTCCCCACCCAGGTGACGAACCCGTGTCTCTTATGTCTCCTGCTTGGCAGGTGGGTCCTTTACCACTAGTGCCACCTGGGAAGCCCCTACTAACATGCAGGTATGCACATATTTTATCAGCTAAATTAGGATATTTGAAGGAAAGCAAAACCATTTTTAACAAGGAATTAAAAAATTCAGGGGGCATAGTATTTACAGTCTGGATAGAAGGAACTCCTTTAAATTATAGAAATACATCCCTAGAGGTTTACACAAAGAACTTACCTCTGTTTGTCAGGAGGATGTTTGTGGGCCTTCTGGATCAGATACGCCTTCTTTCAGTGTGTATTTTGGAATGAATCCTGCATTTCCCACCACTTTTTTCTCTTAGACACTCTCTCCTCCCAATTTTACTGTACATTAGGGTTCAATCTTTCCCCTCAATCTTTCTAAGCATCAGGGTCTTTTCCTATGAGTCAGCTGTTTGCATCAGATGATAGAGGGCAGAAGAAGAGGGTATCAGTGGATGAGATGGCTGGATAACATCACTGATGCAATGGACATGAACTTGGGCAAACTTTGGGAGATGGTGAGGTACAGAGAGGCCTGGCATGCTACAGTCCATGAGGTCACAAAGAGTTAGACATGACTAGGTGACTGAACAACAACAACTTAGCATTCAATCCCTGGGTCAAGAAGATCCCCTGGAGGAGGACATGGCAACCCACTCCAGTATTCTTGCCTGGAAAATTCTATGGATGGGGAGCCTGGCAAGCTATAGTCCATGGGGTTGCAAAGAGTTGGACACAACCGAGCATGCACACAGTAGAACCTAGTGAATTTCCTGTTTCTTCCTTGCATCTATGTGCTATTTGCCATTGACAAATGCTGGAGGTAATCAAAATAATAGCCATTTAAGATGTCTCCTGGTGTTTCAGAATCTTTAAGGGCTTCTCAGACAGCGGTACTTGTAAAGAACCCAACTACAATGCAGGAGACGTAAGAGACAAGAGACGTGGGTTCGATCCCTGGATCCAGAAGATACCCTGGAGGAGGGCTTGGCAACCCACTCCAGTATTTTTGCCTGGAGAATCCCATGGACAGAGGAGCCTAGCAAGTTACAGTCTATGGGGTCACAAAGAGTCGGACACGACTGAAGCGACTTAGCACACGTGCAACAGCTCCATTACTTCTGTGTCAAGATGTCACCTTCCCGCTGTATCAACATTTCTGTTGTATCTATAATTGATTTCCACAAAACACTGGAAACACACAATGAGACAAAAAAAAAAAAAGAGCACGCCCCCCAAACTCTCCTACATGTGTTTTATGGTGGAAATGGAGGGGGTAGTTTACACGCTAAAACAAACTGAATATCAAATATCCTTGATATTAATCTTTTTTTACCAGTGCTATTTAATCATATATATTCTCTAATCTTTATCCTTATGCTCTTCCTACCCCCTCCACCCTCAGCTGGTAAAGAATCCCCCTGCAGTAAGGGAGACCTGGGTTTGATCCCTGGGTTAGGATGATCCCCTGGAGAAGGGAAAGGCTACCCACTCCAGTATTCTGGCCTGGAGAATTCCATGGACTGTAGAGTCCATGGGGTCGCAAAGAGTTGGACACAACTGAGCAACTTTCACTTTCACTTTCACCCCCTCTACCACCAATCTCCTTCCTTTGGGTTTCAAATATGATTTTCTTTATTCATCTCTTTTGTACTCAGTCTCAACCCCAAGAAGTTATGTTCCTACACAAAGCCTCACTTCATATAAGAGGAATTTTTATACCAAGTGGCTTAATTTTATTTTTACTAGACCACATAATAAAATGGCTAAGTTACTGAAGTTAAAAAAAAATTAATAAGTATTTATTATGATGTGCCTCCCAAAACTTTCTAGACAATTGAAGAATGTCCTTCTCTCGTAGCTGTGAAAGCTGCTGGCAGACAGTCTTACTGACAGCCTTCTCTCAAGACTGCTTCCATCAAAGAGTGCCCAATTACTCTAGGTCAAAAACCCTCTAGGTGCCACGCATCCTGTGATTGGTCAACATAGGACTGCAGAGATCCAATGTCCTTGCCATATTTTGGAACAGCTCTGAAGAAATGCTGTACCTTTATAATAGCCTGACCCTTCAGCTGAGGTCTTCATTGAGTCTACATGGCAGCTCATCATCTCTTTATGCCTCATCTGCTTCTTTCACTTCTTTTTCACACACATCGATCCCCAAAGCCCTCCCTGATAACTTTCAGCATGCCAATCATCTCAGAATCCGCTTTCTTTGGAACGCATCCTGGGACATGTTCTTAATTAATCATTTCTCGAAGTAGTTATCAACTCTGTCAAGCCAGAAGGGACCCCAGCAATACATTTAGGCAAACCTGGTCTGGTTCTTTGCTTGAGTGATTCTGCATGGTAGGTTTACTTGCTCAGACTGTGGCCTTGGGTACTTTTGTGATGGGAGCCAGGCATTAGTATTTTGAAAATATTGCCAGTGATTCTAGTGTGTAGGTCAGTTCAGGAACTACTGGCCAATAACTCTATCACTCTTCATCAAGTCTGTCTTCCTGGTTGTGCATCCTTATTACAGCAACACTTACTATCTCTTTGGAGTTCTTGTATTTGATTTGGGGAATAGTTTATTTAATGCTCATTTGAGGAATCATGCTTTTTTCATCCTGAGACCCATGAGTGATTTCAGTCTCTTTGGCTCAGGTAAAGAATTAGTGTAGACATGCTAGAATTATGATTTGACAATAGAAGAATCAACTTAACATGCAAAAAATAGTAGAAGACACCAGGCATCAAAAGACAAGGGATTATTTTGTCACACCATTTAATTATTTTATCCCACCATTAAGAAATTTGTAGTGACAACAAATTATTTAAGAAAAATAAAAATTATCGAGCAAACAAATGCTGAAACAAAAGAAAAAAGTTAATAGCTTTATCTCTGTCCTCTCTGGGTTGTGACATCAGTAAATTCTAGGATAACTAGATATTAGCTTCTATTACACAAGAGAGACACACTTTTGAGATTTCAATTTAAGTAGTGTCTTTTTGAAGATACATCTGTTGTTCATTTTTCCAAGTTATGAATTTAATATTTGAGACCTAACATTTATACTGCCCTTTACACTTTATAAAATATCTTCACATCAATTATCTCATTTGACATTCTCCAATTGCACCGAATGATTTAATAAACTGGGTGATACTGGCATTAAGTTCTTGTATAGAATGTAATCATGATTAACAAAAAGCAATTTGATGTATTTGCTTCTATGCCCTGTACATCCAGTTATTAAGGTTTAATGTTGCATGATGACCTAATTTTTGAAAGATTTCTATATAAAGTCAAAGGGCTTAAGAGGAATGGTACTATTAAGAATGAAAATATTAGAAAGTGGATTTAGAATTAGGTGAGCCAAGCTAAAATAGATGATTCTGCTCACATAGCTGAGTTATTAAATCTGAATTTTTTATGCCGAGGTCCACAAGGAAAATCTCCAAAGTAATAAAGTTTGATCTCTTTAGGATCTATCATTTCCAGGGAATTTAATCAATTTTTAGAATTTCTGTAGTTCCAAGTTTCCTGGGTGTACTTGGATGTTCTTAGTCTTGGTGATTAAGGAAACAGTGTTGACAGGTATTGAAGCAGCCTGGTCATTGGGGCCTGGAATCATGGACTATTTTGCTTCAATAAACTTGACTATTAGACCCAAATACATTATATAAAACATATTTAATGCTGCTCTTAAAAAAGATAACCGAGTTTAAAACATAAACTGTAGAAAGCTAACACTGAGATTTTCTTCAACTTAAAGAAGTAAAATTAAGTCTTTCATCAAGGTAAGCACACACAATGAAAAAGGTGAAAAGAATATGTATTATAGAATCCGAAACTTTCTTATGAAAGTTCTGACTGAACTAGGTCAATAATCTTTGGAAAAAATAAGTGATGCCATTGAAATTTAAAGGAAAAATTTTCTGAGAGTGAAAGCATTTTATTCTTTTGTAAATTACAAGAGAACATATGGGTATGTAGATAAAGATCTCTTTCTCTCTCTCTTTAGTTGCTAAGTCATGTGGGACCCTTGCAACCACAAGGACTGTAGCCTGCCAGGCTCCTCTGTCCATGGAATTCTCCAGGCAAGAATACTGGAGTGGGTTGCCATTTTCTCTCCAGAGGATTTTCTCGACCCAGGGATCGAACTCGGGTCTCCTGCACCGACTGAGCTACAAGGGAAGCCCAGAGATAAAGATGACTGGGTCTTAATGACAGCAGATAACAACAGGTAACTTTTATGGAGCACTTCTATGATCCAGCTCACAGGCACTGTTCTCCCAACAGCCCTGTGATGTACCTCTCTATTTTATAGACAAGGACACTGAGAAACCAAGCAAACTATCAGAGGATATGCAGTCATTAAAGAACAGAAGCAGACTCTGAACTCAGGGAGGATCATGTTGACCTGTTCCTTCTGAGAAAGCTTAGTTTCCCCCTAAGGCACCTGAGGTTGTTGCAGTGTCCAGACCGTCAAGTCTACTGGAAAAACAAACCAGCTATGTTGGATAAAGGAACAGAATAAAAGATTCATCTTAGTCGAGAAGAAAATGAGTTTCTGCTGGCAGACTAAATGTTCCCCCAGAGCTTTGGAAATGTTACTTTTATTTCCAAAATTGTTCAGCCTACACCAGAAAATGAAACATTTGGACCAGAGATGGCAGGCTGGTCTCCTATGAATGAATGAGTGAGACCCTTAATAGAGGCTGCGAGTGAAAGGATGCGTGGAGCAGCTTTGCAAGTCCTAGGTTAACAAGGCACAGGGCCATCTGCTTAGGATTGGGGAAGGGATCAATGAGTAAGAATGCTAGGAGTGTACTAGTCTCGGTGTAAACAGTCTGGGAAATGGACTTAGTGATTATAGTGAAAAGTGAAAGTGTTAGTCACTCAGTCCCACTCTTTGCAACCCCGTAGATTGTAGCCTGCCAGGCTCCTCTGTTCATGGAATTCTCCAGGCAAGAATACTGGAGTGGGTATTCCCTTCTCTAGGGGATCTTCCTGGCCCAGGGATCTAACCCAGGTCTCCTGCATTGTAGGCAGATTCTTTACTGTCTGAGCCACCAGGGAAGCCCTTAGTGAGTATAAGTAATGATGAAATGAAAAAATTCCCCTCTCAACTTGGAATCTTCGATTCCCCTCCCTCCCACATACATTCTATGTTCTCAGTGTTTCATAGGATATGTATGTTTCCCCGTAAAATATTTTATTTATTTTTAAAATTTAGGTTAAACTAATTTAAACGTTTAACTGAAGTATATGTAAATTAAAGTTATTAGACTGTCTTGACATCCTCAAATGGTCATCCTATGTGGTACACCTAACATATAAGGAAGTGTGTGCAAGAGTTGCTTTTTCCTTTGTTCACTCAGCCCTGTGGTTTTTCACTCTTGCCTGCTGCCACCGAGTGACAGAGATAGTATCAACTCAGGAGCCAGACAGTTGGGCTTAAATCTTGGCTCTGTCGCTTACTAGCTGAGTGTTAGTGGACAAACCATGTAACTTCTGCTTTGGCTTCTTTATCTAAAGAAACTGGGGAAAACAGAAGTGAACTTGTTTTCCAGTTGCTAAGTTGTGTCTGACTCTTTGCGACCTCATGGACTGCAGCACGCCAGGCTTCCCTGTCCTTCACCATCTCATTTGCTCAAACTCATGTCCATTGAGTCAGCGATGCCATTCAACCATTTCATCCTTTGTTATCCCCTGTCCCCTTCTCCTCCTGCCTTCAATCTTTATGTACTTTAATATATGTATCATAGACTCCAAGACATTCTGATGCTAGTGTCTTATTGTTGTTACCAAAAGGTGTCACTGGGCGTTTTCATACAACTGTAACAGAGTAGGACTCTATGGTGCCTTCTTGAGACAGATTACCCCTCCACTCGCCCCCTACCTCTCATTGCCCCTACCCCCTGCCTCTCATGTCCTCTGCCTGTCTCTTGTTTGTTAAAAAAAAACAACAAAAAAACCCCAAAACTCTACCTCCTGGGGCTTCCACGAGTTCCAAGGAATAAACTTGATCAGAGATATGAGAAAATACAGAAACAAAGGAAAATAGTCAAGCAAGACAAAATAATAGTTTAGCCTTTGAACAATGGCTCCTCTTCAAGGGCCACACACATAATATTCTGAGCCTTATCTGCTAAGCTGTTTTGCAGATACTGAAACCCCCCTACCAGGTGAAATAAGTTAACTGTGTGCTGACCACAAGCATGTAGACCCTAGGCCAGATAGAACCAGAAGGACTAGCTGACCAGAGATTTATGACTCAGATAAAGTTCCAACCACAAATGAGACATGACAGCTACTTGAAACTGAGTTATGGAGATGATTATCTCTGAAAATAGGAGACATGTAGCCCCAGCATGTAGCCCTTTCTACTTTTCCCTGTATAATCTCCAAGCAAACCTGGGAAGTGATGAGTTGGTCCTTTGGAACATGAGACCACCTTCTCCCCAGGGTTTCTGGCTTCCTCAATAAAGCTATCTGTCCTTTTATCCAACACCTGTATCTTGGTATTGCTCTTTACAGCATCGGACTTTGTGTCTATCACCAGTCACACCCACAGCTGGGTATCATTTTTGCTTTGGCTCCATCCCATCATTCTTTCTGGAGTTATTTCTCCACTGATCTCCATTAGCATATTGGGCACCTACGGACCTGGGGAGCTCATCTTTCAGTGTCCTATCTTTTTGCCTTTTCATACTGTTCATGGGGTTCTCAAGGCAAGAATACTGAAGTGGTTTGCCATGCCCTTCTCCAGTCGACCACATTCTGTCAGACCTCTCCACCATGACCCATCCGTCTTGGGTGGCCCCACACGGCATGGCTTAGTTTCATTGAGATAGACAAGGCTGTGGTCCGTGTGATCAGATTAGCTAGTTTTCTGTAATTTTAGTTTCAGTGTGTCTGCCCTCTGACGCCCTCTCGCAACACTTACCGTCTTACTTGGGTTTCTCTTACCTTGGACGTGGGGTATTTCTTCATGGTTGCTCCAGCAAAGTGCAGCCGTTGCTCCTTACCTTGGACAACCGGTATCTACTCACGACGGCCCCTCCTGACTTTGAATGTGGAGTAACTCCTCTCGGTCCTCCTGTGCCCACGCAGCCCCTGCTCCTTGGGCCTTGCGTAATTCCTCTAGCCACCGCCGCCGGCCCCCGGCCCCTGGCCCGGCCTAGCCCCTGTCGGCCGCTGGCCCCCGGCCCGGCCTAGCCCCTGTCGGCCCCCGGCCCCGCCTAGCCCCTGTCGGCCGCCGCTCCCGGCCCCCGGCCCCGCCTAGCCCCTCTCGGCCGCCGCCCCCGGCTCCCGGCCCCCGGCCCCGCCTAGCTCCTTTCGGCCTCGCTTCCGCGCCGGGCCGTCGCAGCCGCCTCGCTTCCGCGCCGGGCCGTCGCAGCCGCCTCGCTTCTGCATAGGAACAGGTTCTGCATAGGAACCTGGAATGTTAGGTCCATGAATCAAGGCAAATTGGAAGTGGTCAAACAGGAGATGGCAAGAGTGAACGTCGACATTCTAGGAATCAGTGAACTAAGATGGACTGGAATGGGTGAATTTAACTCAGATGACCATTATATCTACTACTGTGGGCAGTCCCTTGGACTGCAAGGAGATCCAATCAATCCATCCTAAAGGAGATCAGTCCTGGGTGTTTATTGGAAGGACTGATGTTGAAGCTGAAACTCCAATACTTTGGCCACCTCATGCGAAGAGTTGACTCATTGGAAAAGACCCTAATGCTGGGAAGGATTGGGGGCGGGAGAAGGGGACGACAGAGGATGAGATGGCTGGATGGCATCACCGACTCGATGGATATGGGTTTGGGTAGACTCCGGGAGTTGGTGATGGACAGAGAGGCCTGGCGTGCTGCGATTCATGGGGTCGCAAAGAGTCGGACACGACTGAGTGACTGAACTGAACTGAACTGTATCTTGGTATAGAATTCTTGAATGATGAGCAGCTGAACTTGAGTTCTGTAGCACAAATACAGCATTGCTCTACCAGGTTGGGATTTACTCAGTAAGTGTCTATGATGCTTTCTGATTTTAGAATTGTTACATCGTGGGGGGAAATGATAAGTCTATTAGAAGCAATGAAATAGGGTAATCACTGTAAGGATTAAATGAACCAATATGGCAAGTGACTACAGAGGTGTCTTTGCACATAAGAAGAACTCAGCATGGTTAAAGTTTATCCATGTAGTTGAGTGTGGATGTTTTTATGGGTATAACTGAGCAACAGGTTTAGTTCAGTAGAGTCTATGAGGCCATATTTTCTCCAAACAAACAGAAGTAAACTGTAATTTATCAAGTTCACAGGGGACCTGGGAAGATACGGCATTTATTCAGTTTGACTTACTTCAAGGTCACAGAGATCCAAGGCAGGGATATGAACTAAGTAAGTAAAACAGGTGAAAAAGGTGCACGCTCAGTCATGTCCGACTCTTTGCAACCCCATGGACTATAACCCACAAAGCTCTTCTGTTCATGGAATTCTCCAGGCAAGAATACTGGAGTGGGTTGCCATTTCTTACTCCAAGGGATTTTCCCAACCCAGGGATCAAACCTGCATCTCTTGCGTCTCCTGCACTGGCAGGCGGATTCTTTACCACTGTGCCAGGTGGGAAGCATTAAGTAAGTTTGGAAGATGAAAATACCCTGGGGCAAAGGAAGAAGTTTCTTTCAGTCTCTGGTTATTGATGCCTTTATTGATACTAACAATCAAGAGGGAGTTAAAACAGGAAGGTAAAAAACAATCCTATGAAACAAAACATTATTAAAATAGAGTCTCAAGTAGCCCTCCAAATACAGAAGCCATTTAAAATGAAAATAAACTAGAAAAAATTCTCATCCAAACCAGTCAATATCTCTTCTGACTCAGATGTTACTATGATAAATGTCTTTGCCACACATGATCAAAAACCCTATTGGGAAAATGTAGCAAACTCTAAAATTGTACTATGTCAACTATCTTTCCCACAAAGTAGAAACTGAAAAAACAAACTATCATATATATATATATATATATATATATATATATATATATATATATATATAAACATACAAGATAAAGGTAATGTTTTTAAACTTGAAGATTCTTATTCAAAGTACATTAGTTTCAGAAAAAATAAAAAACTAAATTACTGTAGAAGCTGACTGGTGTCCATTTGGTAATTAAGTTTATAAAGCATTCCTGAACACATAAATATTTCTAAGAATTATCCTTAAGGTCATGTTCAAACTTTAAAAAATTGAATAAATTAAACAAATATATTAAAATACATATTGATTGGGTATTAGAATATCTCAAAAATATCTAACCATTAATGGTTCTGATTCATAAACATGTTTCTAGTCAAGAGACCCACTTCACCTCAGTTCATTCCCTATCTATGAGTAGGCACTTAAAATAATCAGTATCACAATCCTTATGTGGATTTGTATTTTGTTAAAGCAAATTATGAGGAGTAAATATATTTTCATACTTTTAAGTTGCACCTATAGTCAGCACAATCATTTGTTATTAAGAGAAATTAAGGAAATGTGAATTAGTTTAAATCTAGAGATAATCTTCCCCAAATTTATTTTAGCTGCTGTAGCAGCATCTCTTCCTCCACCCAGAGCTTTTAATTAGATCAGCTAACAGAGAAAAATGGTGATATATGAACTTTCATTACCAACTTTATAGAAAAGCTCATGATCAATCACAAAGTAGCATCTATAAAAGACTGAATTTGCTGCATCAAGAAAAAGAGAAATAGTTTTGTTGCTTTCTTTCTCCAAATACCTTCTTAAAGGAGGTCAATCAACTGATACTTTCCAAGAAGAGTTTTTTCTGTTGTTGAGCACATGGTAGAGATACACTCGTCAAGTATTTTATATTCATATGGCATCACTGACTCAATGGACATGAGTTTGAGTAAACTCCGGAAGTTGGTGATGGACAGGGATGCCTGGTGTGCTGCAGTCCACGGGGTCAAACAGAGTCGGATATGACTGAGCGACTGAACTGAACTGAACTGAACTGATTATCTCACCAGCATTCCCTAAGACAGTGACACTTCAGGTTAGTATGGCTTTCTTTAGGTTTTCCAGTTTTTTCCTTTGAATACAAAAATGATACATTCTCTCTCAATGATGAAAACCTATTTAAACAAACAACTGTAAAACTGCAAGGTAAAAACGAAAGTAGAAATGGACCTGTATTTTTAATGCCTTTACTACTTTTATGCCATTGAGGTCAATCAGTTCACATGCCATTGGTCTGGAGAAGAGTAGTGAAGTATTAGTGGGAGAGTTATCTCACTTGCCCAGTTCACTAGGTTACCTCCAAAAAATACACGATTGGAGATTACTGGTTCCAAAGATGGAGAATTGCAACGACCAAATCATTATCAAGACTGATGTTTTGGCCAATCCTAGTTTATAATGCCCATTTGAATATGGCAGTAAAACAAATCTAAATTTATATGCTGTTTTGAAGATATAAAAGGCAAAATTATTCAAAAATCCTTAACAGTAAAGAGATGGACCAAGTGATAATCAGACAAATGCAAAAACAAAACAAACAGAAAAAAGAAGACAGGTATGACTATATACAGGACAGACAAAATGCCCAAAGCACTAAAAGTCGTCAAGCAAGACATTTCTTATAAAAACTAAAATTCAAACTAGAGAACAGAACAGTTTTAAGCAGACATCAATATGGCCTGAAATACAGAAATTCAAAATGTTACAGAAATTGACAAATACTAAAAACAGTAAAACACTATAGATATTTGAAGAATAAAGCTAACAGGATTAAAAAAAGGTGTACACTATAATGAAGTGAATAAATAGTCTATATCAATAAATCAAAAAGTTAGGTCTTTGAACAGAAAAATAGAATTGTAACTACTCTGCTGAAGAAAAAAAAGAAAAAAGTAAAAGAAAGAAAAGGACACATAACTTCAGATATGAAATAGATTTTTTAAATGCTATATGGAACTTTCTATCAATAAAATTTTTAAATGTTAGATACTTTTTGAGGAAGATGTGAATTGTGAAAATTGGTCAAAAAGAAGGATAATGTCTAAATACACCAAGTCCTACCCAGGAAAGCCTGTTCTTACAATGGTAAAATTGTAGGAGAAGTATAACAAATTTTTGTGAGTAGATAATCCCAAATTTATATAAATTATTTCAGAGCACAAAACACAATGGCAGTCTTCCTAATTCTTTATTTGCAGCCATAATAAATTTAGGACTAATACTGAACAAGAATAATGGAAAAATACAAAAGTATAAAAAAATTGCATGTAATTTTAAAGTCTTAAGTAAAATCAGAGCAAATCAAATACATCAGTCCATTAAAAGAATAACATTATGACCAAGTTGCTTCAGTCGTGTCCAACTCTTTGTGACCCAGTGGCCTGTAGCCCATCAGGCTCCTCTGTTCATGGGCTTCTCTAGGGAAAAATACTGGAGTGGGTAGCCATTCCCTTTCCAGGGGATTTTCCTCACCCAAGGATCAAACCCGGGTCTCCTGCATTGCAGGCAGACTCTTTACCACTGAGCCACAGGGGAAGCCCTTGATCAAGGAGGGTTTATTCCAAAAAAGTCTGATTCAATATTGGAAAACCTAATGGGATATTTCACTGTATTAATGGATTAATATTTTATTATCTCTGCGGATGAAGGAAATGCATTTTATAAAATTCAACATGAATACTCATAAAATCTCTAAGTAAGCTAGCTATATCTATACTTACAGGGAATGTTATACATAATGATGAAATACACAAAACCATCCTATTATAAAAATGTTAAAGCTTATGATTTACATTACTACTAACTATACAGGAAATAAACTATTGATTTTGGAATAAGGACAAGAACCTCATTATATACAAAAATGATTATCAGAAAAACCTGAGAAAATCATTTAAAAGCTATTGAAAATCATACAAGAGTAAAATGAGGGTTAGAAACAAGAAAGATAAATAAACATGAATAAATTTCCAATACAGCGGTAAAAGAATCACTTGAAAAAATGCTGCAAAAGCATATTGTTTTAATAAAATTAAAATTACAATATAATAAAATGTCTAATGAAACTTTATGAAAGTGTATATATGATCTGAAAAGTGAAAAAGATTATAATATTAGATAGGATAATAGATGAAGCTATTAACTCTTCACAGCTGTGTAAAATTTCCAAGAAAAATTGTTATAGAAATTGACAAAACTTTCTAAAATTAATGCACACAAAAAATATAAATAAAGAAAATTTTTATTAGAAGTAAAGAACAGTGGGAGAAATGGCTTATCAGAAATGATATTTTAGTATAAAATACTAAACATTAGTGCAGGAATTAAGTAAATGATCAATAGAACAGAATAAATGATCTAGAAACAATCATACATTTCTATGTATAAGATAAAGGTTGGTTATGATTGGGTTAGGAGAAGGCAATGGCACCCCACTCCAGTACTCTTGCCTGGAAAATCCCATGGACGGAGGAGCCTGGTAGGCTACTGTCCATGGGGTTACTAAGAGTCGGACACGACTGAGCGACTTCACTTTCACTTTTCCCTTTCATGCACTGGAGAAGGAAATGGCAACCCACTCCAGTATTCTTGCCTGGAAAATGCCAGGGATGGCGGAGCCTGGTGGGCTGCCGTCTATGGGGTCCCACAGAGTCGGACATGACTGAAGCGACTTAGCAGCAGTAGCAGCACCATGATTGGGTTAATGAGTGGTGCTTAGAAAATAGACCACATATCTACAAGTATTTTAAAAGTTAGATTTCTACCTCATACAAAACAATTTCCAGGTGAATTAAAGAGCTACATAAGTGCAAAGCAAACAAAACAAAACAAAACAACAACAGAGGATAGTAATTGTATAATTTGGAGGTGAGAAGACTATCAAAAACCTACAGTTGAAAATACTGACAGAGTAGATCACAAAAAACAAATGTTTAACCAACAAATCACAGAAGAAATCAAAAAAGAAATAAAATTATGCATAGAAACGAATGAAAATGAAAACACAACAACCCAAAACCTATGGGACACTGTAAAAGCAATACTAAGGGGAAGGTTCATAGCAATACAGGCGTACCTCAAGAAACAAGAAAAAAATCAAATAAATCAACTAACTCTACACCTAAAGCAACTAGAGAAGGAAGAAATGAAAAACCCCAGGGTCACAATAGCCAGGACATGCAAGCAACCTAGATGTCCATCAGCAGACGAATGGATAAGGAAGCTGTGGTACATATACACAATGGAATATTACTCAGCCATTAAAAAAAATACATTTGAATCAGTTCTACTGAGATGGATGAAACTGGAGCCCATTATACAGAGTGAAGTAAGCCAGAAAGAAAAACAACAATACAGTATACTAATGCATATATATGGAATTTGAAAGATGGTAACGATAACCCTATATGCGAGACAGAATAAGAGACACAGATGCATAGAACAATTTTATGGACTCTGAGGGAGAAGGTGAGGGTGGGACGTTCTGGGAGAATAGCATTGAAACATGTATATTATCATCTGTGAAACAGAACACCATTCCATGTTCGATGCATGAGACAAGGGCTCAGGGCCGGGGCAATGGGATGACCCAGAGGGATGGGATGGGGAGGGAGGTGGGTGGGGGGTCCAGGAAGGGGAACACATGTAAACCCATGGCTGATTCATGTCAATGTATGGCAAAAACTATTACAATATTGTAAAGTAATTAGCCCCCAACTAAAATAAATAAATTTATAAAAACAAAACAAAACAAAACAAAAAACAAATGTTTATCAGTAAAACACCATAGGCAAATTTACAATATTGGCAAAAGACCAGGAAAAAAAATGCACATAAGTTCTTACTAATCAATTGGAAAAAGCCAACTACTTTAATAGGAAAACAAACATAGGCAATTCAAAGAAACACAAATGGCTAATAAACATAAGAAAAAAAATCACCAACTAATCTCATTAGTAACCAGGAAAGTCTTAATTACATGAGATTATTTTATGTTGTCTATCACATTGGCAAAACTTTTAAACATGTGTAATGTTTCAGATTGTTGAAGATGAGGATGCATAGACTTTTATATGGTGTTGTTGGGAGGGTCAATTGGAGTAGTATTTATTAGGGCAATTTGGCCATGTCTCATTAAAATTTAAAATGCACACATTTTTATCATGAAAAATAACCCATTTCACAGAGATTCTAGCACTTTATATGCAAGTTTATTATTGGCAATGTTGCAGAAGCGACTCAAATCACTAGAAACGACCTAGAAAAACATGTTTCTGGATGGGCTCCATAAACCACATTCATAAATATAGTTTTCAAGGTTTTATTACATCACATGGTTACAATCACTTTACAGAGTATTTGAAACTAGTACTGTGGCCTGACTTAAAGGCTACTTTCCAAAGAAAAAAGAAAAAAAAATCCTTGGCTAGATTGTCTTATATTCTGTGGTTACTATTTTGAGCAGCATAAAATCATTTTGCTAAAAAAGGAAGTTGTTGGCTTTTAGAAAGCCTTATCATCTTTTAGCTAAAAGGCACTTTAGAGTAACATTAAAACACTTATAACTTTAGCCATATTTAATTAACTACTCTCCATGTTCTTTCATCTAGCAATTCCATCTCCAAACATCTCATTTAGAGAATGCTCCCAGGCAGAGAAACATGAACAAGGCTATTAACCAACTGCAGCATTTTCTACAGCAGCGAAAACATCAGAAACAACCAGTTACTTAGGAAATGGTTAAACTATACGGCCACATTAAGGAATACTACATAGCAATGAAAAAGGATGAGGTAGATATATACACTCATACGAAAAAACTTCCAAGATTCACTCCTAGTGAAAAAGACAAGCTACAGAAAATACATAGTGTATCATTCCACTTTCATGAAAACAAAATAAAATCTTTATGGAAATCTGTGTGTAAAATGTTTTTTTGGAAAAGAATATAAATTACATGTCATTAATAAACAGCTAAACAGAAGTTCCTCCTGTATCAGAGCAGAGGGTTTCTACTTTCTGTTTCCCATTTTTTTTTTCCCCACAAAGGAAACCTAGTCATGCATTACTCCAGCAAAATACGGAAGTTTTGAAAACAACTGTGTTTACATTTACTGATTGCGTATATATAAAATGCTTATTATTACTGCTAAAAATTAGTACATTGAGAATTTGGTTACAGACCACTACAATAAAGTGAATATCACAATAGTCAGTCACAAAATTTTTAGGGGGTTTCCCAGTGCATATAGGTATGGTTATTATACTATACTGTATTAAGTAGGCAATAGCATTATGTCTAAAATATGCACATACCTTAATTAAAAAGTACTTTATTGTTAAAAATTGCTAACCATTATCTAGCCTTCAGTGAGTGATAATCATTTTTGTTGGTGCTGAGTTTAAAATGTTGCAGAAATTACCAAAATGTGGTAAACTTGACTCAATGGACATCAGTTTAAGCAAACTCCAGGAGATGGCAAAGGACAGTGAAGCATGGCATGCTGCAGTCCATGGGGTCGCAAAGAGTCGGACACAACTGAGTGACTGAACAACCACCAAAATGTGACACAGAAACAAGACCGAACAAATGGTGTAAAAATGGCACGATAGGCGTGCTTCACGCAGGGTTGCCACAAATTTTCAATTTGTTAAAAAAAAGCAGTATCTGTGAAGCCCAATAGGGCATAAAAGGGCATAAATGGCATAAAACGAGGTTTGCCTGTGTTAGAGATGTATGTACACGTTTAGTCGATCAGTTGTGTCCAACTCTTTGTGACCCCATGGACTGTAGCCCCCCAGGCTCCTCTGTCCATGTGATTTCCCAGGCAAGAATACTGGAGTGGGTTGCCATTTCCTTCTCCAGGGCATCTTCCTGACCCAGGGATCAAACCCAAGTCTCCTGAATTGGCAAATGGGTTATCACTGAACCATCAGGGAAGCCCCTGTGTTAGAAATAGTCTGTCACTGAACATCAATCCTAAGAAAATAATTGGAAGTGTTTGTTACCCGAATGCTATTAATTTTAAATGTTGAGATGTTTGAATTTAAAAAGACAGTTTTCATTTGAACGTACAGTAGTACAGAGGTGCAGTCTAAAGACTCATTTTAAAAAGACTATTCCAATCAGCAAATTTACTAAGTTTCATTACGGAAATTCCAGAGACAACCTCTGGCATTTAAAGATTAGAAAAGTGAGAAGAAAATATTGCTTACAGAGCAAATTGATAGAAAAGTAATTTTACTCTCTAGAATGAAATTAAAGTGAAAACCCACATGGAGTTAGAGGAGGTATACTGTATTAAGTTTTTTCCAAAGTGTACAATACAATATAAGTATATGTAATGCGATAATGATCATAAGGAATATAGGAAAAAAGCAGTGAGGATTTTTCAAGATTCTTAAAATTCATTTATGAACTACAGAGTGCACTGAACAATTTTACAAAACTGAATAAGGTGATTTTGCTTTTTTGTCCTCTGTGACTGTATCAGCTAATGCTGTACTGTGTGCTTGAACTTTGTTAAGTAGATTTTACATGTTCTCACCACATACACATACACACACACACAAAGTGTAACTATGTGAGGTGATAATATGTGGTAAGTGACATGACTGTGGAAATCATTTCATAATGTATACATACATCAAGTCATCACATCATATGCTTCAAATATACAAAATTTTATTTGTCCATTATACCTCTTTAAGAAAGTTAGGGAAAAAATTGGTCCAGTTAATGAACAGAAGTCCAGCCCAAGTGTATTTCACCAGATACATCGAACAATGGCTTCAATGGATTGCCTTGGAATTCCCAGCATCCACTGCACTTTCCAGGGCCAAGTCTATCACTTTTTGGTGAGGTTTTCCTGCAGTGGGCAGTCTAGTGCAGTGGTCCCCAACCTTTTTGACACCAGGGACCGATTCTGTGAAAGACAATTTTTTCACAGAATGGGACTAGATAGTTTCGGGATGATACACACACATAATATCTATGATGCTACTGCTAATCTGACAGGAGGCAGGGAGTTCAGATGGTAATGCGGGTGATAGGGAGTGGCTGTAAATACAGATACAGCTCTGTGGCCTGGAGGTTGGGGACCCCTGCTCTAGTGGGAAAAGCCTGTTAGAGTCAGCATAACCACAGACAGAAGCGGAAGGGAATAAAAGCACAAATGATGTTAAGAATTACACAAAGTTCACTGATGTGATTTGCATACACCACCTTCAGTGTAGTTGATTCCTGGGTGGCTTGATGTTTTCCTTCTATGATCAGGGTTTCTCCACTGCTCACCGGACACGGCTGGCTGCACGCTAAGGGCTTTTAGATGGTGAACAGTGCAAGAACCAATTCATACTTTTGTACTGCAGTTCTCAATGCAACTCCAGGACCTGGGATTTTTGAAACATTCAAAGCATCTCAAGTAGAAAAGAAAAAGTTCAAACCAGTCACCAGATCCAAAATTAGCATTTTATTCAGAATGCTGGGGTCAGAGGTGTATTATTTATATTCTGGTACACAATACAGAGGCAAAGCTGTTGTCAGAAGTCTCTCCAGTTTAAAAGCTTTTTTTTTTTCATTTTTTTTTAAAAACACACACTGCAGTAGTGCCACCAGTGTCAGGCCACCCCTTTCATTTCTTGTCTTTCCTTTTTTTTTTTTTTTTTGGTACAAATTATGTAAAACATTTGTGCTAAGAACTTTTCTCCCTTCCCAAACAAAAAAAGAAAATAAAAAATAAAAAAAAATTAAAAAATTAAAAATTGAGTATTCTAACTACAGCTCAACAATTGAATCAAATGTCACTTTGTTTTGTAAATACTTTATCCATAACGAAAGATATAAACATGCAAAAAACCTGAATCCATAGTCCAAATAATACATACACATGTTCTGAAGTTTCTGCACTTCTCCATAGACTATGCCAATAAAACATTATGTACACATACCATTTTTACAGTGAAGTGGAAAAAATACAGTAAATAAAAAAGTGTACATGGATTAAGACCAAAATGTGTCTAACATTCTAGTTTATGAAAAAATTCAATTTTGCTACAAATTGGTGATATGAAAACTCCCTTTATTTGCAACCAGCTGCGTAAGTTTTAAGATTTTAGTGGAAAAAAAAAAAACAAAACAAGAAACTAAAGTCTAAAACTAGAAGTAATGTACATTTTCCAATCTCATGGTCTCAGCCCCCAAGATAATAAAATTGCTCCATGAGTGGTTTGTCTGTTTAATTCCATATTTTTAATAAAAGCAAATGCGATGTAACAAAAAGCGTGTCGAAGCATATCATGGTTTAACTTACTGCTCCCACCACAAAATATTTTGTCTTTTACTTATCATTTCAGAAATCAGTACCATTAAAGCCTTAAACATAAAACTAATTCCAATCTGAAAAAGGTACAAAAAGGCACATAAAATCCCAGTGCTTCTGTACTGTAAAATTCAAGTGTAACTGAGCTCAGTGTTTTTCCAAACAGTATTGGATCACCGATATTCCCTCTGAGCCCAAATTGGTTTGCAGCCTCTGCCAAAGCCTCCAGCAAGCACTGTGCTAGTAGACTACAAAGTTAAAGCCTAGCTTCTGAATGCTTTTTGGGAATATCAGTTGCAATTGTTTGTACTTGTCCAAAAACCAAGTTCACCCTGAAGTTCAGTCATCACCTCCACCGTACATGTCAGCAAGTTTCTTGAAGCGGGGCCCCCAGTCGTTCAGATAGTCATAGTCCTGCTCACCTCCACTACTGGAGGAATTAAGGGAGCTCAAGGACCCGGCCGTGGAGCCACTGCCTTCATAGTCAAAGACTAAGAGGGAGTCGTAGGGCGGAGCGGTGGGATCGTTGTCAGCAGCTTTAAGGCCCTGCAGTTGGGAAGACAAGGAAAGGATGAAAAGAGGGTTACAGTGAGCGAATCCACAAGCAGACGCTAGTGGTCCTGTGGCATCAAACACCTGTTTGTAAGTTTCCATCTGCAGACCACCACATGCGCAACCCAGAGAAACTGGGGTTACCACCATGTTTGAAAGTTAGACAAAAATTAATGGATGTGTTTCCTCTGCAAAGAAAGAACTGTAAGGAATCTAGCTCAGTGAGGCTGAGACATACCACAGGACAGGGTTAACTGGAGAAGGCAGTTCACAGAAATGACAGAAATGAACCACCAATGGCCTGAAGCTAGAAAGGGAGGATCTTAAATGAAGTTTGGTAATGCATCAGTATAACACTGCATAGGACTAGTTTTGAATATCACTCGTGGAGTGAGTTACATGAAACAATATGGAAGGTTATGAAATCATGTGATATGCGGACCCTGATCTATGTCGAGTCAGAGTCATAAGATTTTGACAACGAACTGGTTTAGCGGGAATTATATGCAGGGCAAAAAGAGACATAGAAATGAGTGCCATAGTGTCCCTGCCCTCTATAATTTACAACCTAGTAACAGGCATTATTATAGTATGACACAAATGATAAATAGGTAACAAAACTATGAAATTTAGGCAAAAATCATCAGGATGCTAAAAACAAACACTGATTGGCTCGGAGAGCTGGGTATTCAAGGAAGAAGTGGCATTCTATCTGACATAAATTTGGAAGGGTATCAAAGGAATAATAAAGACAGGCCAGATGTGATTATAATACAAGGAAAGTTAGTCACTAAGTTAATAAAGAACAGAGTGACTTCTACCATCCACAGACTAGAAAAGTCATGATCCAATATCAATACACAGTATAAATATTGGGGAAGTGGATCCTAACAATCTAAAATTATATACATACACACACACACACACACACACAGCTCTTAAAAATAATTGAAAAAATAAGAATCAGTGAAATGATTATCAATAAACTTAACTCTTGCACAAAGATGCTTTTTTACATATAACCCATGTATCTCCAGTTAATTCATAATTACTCTACAAAACCTTAAGAATTTAATGTATGTCTATTTGCCACATACTAAGTATTTATTTAATTTTTTCCCACTTCCATTCTAGCTGTCCAAGATAAACCACGGTTAGTCTCCAAACAGTCACTCTCTCTCCCCACAACTCTGCTTTTTGAAATTTTGGAGGGCTCATTGTGGCTCCTCGTGTCCAAGATGTGATGAACTGTCCATCTTTAGATCAATCCTTCCAATCCACATGTGTTTCATGAATACATAATATTTTTTTTTAATTGGAGGAAGAGGAAAAAGAGCATGAAAATTATGGTCAGTATGTGTAGTGTTAGATAGAGGTCAGACACCGGGGTGACACCTCAGCTCTGCACAGTACAAGTTTTGGGACCTTGGCTGAGTTCCACCAGCCCCATTTCCTAATCTGCAACTGTAATCACAGTAGTACAATCATTATGAAGCCCAAATAAAATAAAGGCGACCCAAGGGTATCTTTCCACAGGATCTGGCACTTGTTACAGCTCAGGAATATTAGTGAATTTTTAAAAAAAATTTTAAGTTTAGATAAAAAAAAAAAAATTCTTGCTTTGGAATTTGAAAAAAGAAATGTGGAGACGTGTTTTAGGGGAATGATCGAAGGCAAAAGGAGAAGGGGACAGCAGAGATTGAGATGGTTAGATAGTATCACCAACTCAATGGACAAGAATTTGAGCAAATTCCGGGAGACGGTGAAGGAGAGGGGAGCCTGGCATGCTGCAGTCCATGGGGTTGCAGCGTTGGACTTAGAGATTAAACAAAAACAACAAAGGTTTTAAGAAACAAAATGGCAGCTGCTTGACTTCAACCAAAAACCTTGGAAAAAAGTACACATTACCACTTCCTCATGTCCGAGTCTGTCTCCCCAACAATCCTAACCTTTAATTAAATACCACTTCTTCTCAAGTACACTATAACCCAGACATGCCTGTGCAAAGTAAAATAAAGCCAGTCTTCCTCAAACTACATCCATATATAACACATAAATAATTTTAGATAGGATTTTCTTGACTATATTTATAGAATAAGCTAAAGGACAATTCTGTTAAGCCTGAGATGGGCAAACTCCAATTTCTCAAAATTCCTGATCTCTTTTTGTGGTAGATTGTGTTACTGTCCTCAATGATTCACCATCCTCTCCCCATGGGTGGATCACATGCCCACAGCACCACAAAGGGCCACCCCGGAGCCAGTTGACTTCCCCAACCCACGGTCAGGCTTGGCCACCCGACTGGCACTGGCCAATGAACGGAAACAGGAGCATGGAGACCAGAAGAGTCTAACGCTCTGTCAGCCCCCTCATATTTCCCCTCCGCCTGCCAGGAGAAGGGCCTGCCCCAGAGGCGAGTTTTCCTTCTGCCTGGATCCTGAAATACAGAAGACATGTGGATCATGGTATCAGCACAAAACTGGAAGTACAGAAAGGTGAACATGAAGATGAACTAGAAAGCGACAATGGTGTGGCACCACGTGTGCCTGGATCCCGGGATATGAAAGCCATGGCCTGTGTTTCCTGTGACTTAGAATAATTACTGGAAGCTGCCTGGTTTTCACTGGGGTGTTAAAGGGCCTGAGACGTTCATCAAATGTCAACAACACCTAATCGATATCCTCAAAATAGATACTAGTTCAGTTCAGTTCAGTTCCTCAGTCGTGTCCAACTCTTTGCAACCCCATGGACTGCAGCATGCCAGGCTTCCCAGTCCATCATCAACTCCCAGAGATAGCTCAAACTCATGTCCATAGAGTTGGTGATGCCACCCAACCATCTCATCCTCTGTGTAACCTTTATCCTCCTGCCCTCAAGCTTTCCCAGCATAAGGGTTTTCTCCAATGAGTCAGTTCTTATCAGGTGGCCAAAGTACTGGAGTTTCAGCTTTAGCATCAATCTGTCCAATGAATATTCAGGGTTGACTTCCTTTAGGATGGACTGGTTTGATCTCCTTGCAGTCCCAGAGACTCTCAAGAGTCTTTTCCAACACCACAGTTCAAAATCATCAATTCTTCAGCATTCAGCTTTCTTTATGGTCCAACTTTCCCATCAATACATCACTACTGGAAAAACCATAGCTTTGACTAGATGGACCTTTGTTGGCAAAGTAATGTCTCTACTTTTTAATATGCTTTATAGTAGGTTGGTCATAGCTTTTCATCCAAGGAGCAAGCATCTTTTCATGTCATGGCTGCAGTCACCATATGCACTGATTTTGGACCCCCTCAAAATGAAGTCTGCCACTGTTTCCCTTGTTTCCCCATCTATTTGCCATGAAGTGATAGGACCAGATGCCATGATCTTAGTTTTCTTAATGTTGAGTTTTGTGCCAACTTTTTCACTCTCCTCTTTCTCCTTCATCAAGAGGCTCTTTAATTTGTTATATCAAAACAGATATAACACTGGTGATAATCTAGTCCTATACTCATCATCAAGAGTCTCAGAAGTATTTCCCCCTTTTTTCTACTGGAGCTCTACAGTGTTGTATTAGTTCCTGCTGTACAGCAAAGTGAATCAGCTCTAAGTATACATATATTCCCTCTGTTTGGGATTTTCTTCTCATCTAGATGACCACAGAACACTAACTAGAGTCCCCTGTGCTATACAGTCAGTTCTCACTGGTTATCTATTTTATGCTTAGGAAGGTGGCACTAGCAGTAAAGAAGCCGCCTGCCAATGCAAGGGGTGCAGGTTTGATCTCTGGGTCAGGAAGATCCCTTTAAGTAGGAAATGGCAACCCACTCCAGTATTCTTGGCTGGAAAATTCCATGAGCAGAGGAGCTTGGCAGGCTACAGTCCATGGGGTCGAAAAGAGTCAGACGTGACTGAGCACAGCACAGCAGTGTATATATGTCAATTTTAAACTCCCAATCCATCCCACCCCATTACCCACTTGGTATCCATGTTTGTTATCTATGTCTGTGTCTCTATTTTCTGCTTTGAACATAGGTTCATCACTTTTCTAGATTGCACATATATGCATTCATATATGGGATCTGTTTTTCTGTTTCTGACTTACTTCACTATCTATGACAGTCTTTAGATTCATCAAAAATATTTCTTAAAAATTTTTAATTCCTACTGTGGCTTTCTGATCATTCTGTTAGTTGCTGAACCTATGTTTTATTTCTACATTGAAAAAAAAGAGGTTAAGGCTATAAAACCCATGAGAGGTCACTGCTAGCCAAAACATCAAACGCTGTCTCAGGTTCTTCTGATTACAAAAGGGCAAATCCCACTGAACTTTTCAAGAATTCTTAGGCGAGCCATCTTTCTGGGCTGAAGGTTAAGTACTTTAAATCCCTGCCACTTGGAGATCACCGATTTTTATCCGAGAATAAAATATGACTTTTCTGGGTAAGGCATTATATAAATTCCGGCTACTATTTTGGTAATTCTAAAAAGATCATAGTCAAGTCCTTAGAAAGTGATCATGACAGGCAGGCAACCAAGCGAACACACAGATAAATCCAGAGTGGTGGGGGCACAGAAGCTCTGGTTTTTCCTTATGGAATTCCTTTTTTTTTAAAATTTATTTTTGGCTGTGCTGGGTCTTCGTTGCTGCGCGGGTTTTCTCTAGTTGTGCTGAGTAGGGGCTACTCTTCTTTGCAGGGCACAGGCTTCTCACTGTGGTAGCTTCTCTTGTTGCAGAGCACAGGCTCTAGGGTGCTTGGGCTCAGTAGCCATGACACACAGGCTCTGTCCTTGCTCCACAGGACATAGAAGCTTCCGGGGACAGGAATGAAACCCAAGTCCCTTGCATTGGCAGGTGGATTCTTATCTACTGTACCACCAGGGAAGTCCCTGGGATTCCTTTATTTGTTGGTGTGGACACCATTTCACATGATGTCTGACACACTTTTGCCAAATTTACAAAAAAACTATCTGTGTTTCTCTCTCCCTACTGGGTCTGACTACATCTACAAGAGGATGTGTTTGTTTCACCTTTCCTGGAGAGGCAGATCTTGAACTCTGGATAAATTTGAACTAGTTTCTGCAGTCAGCTGCCTCTGTCAAATCAAAGCTGCAGCTCTGGCTGAATTCTTGCTGAGCTTATATTTATAGACTTCTGATCCCATGTTTTATGGTGGAGACATGCTTTACAGGGACCATAAACACCCACATTCTTGTGTGAAGGAACACATAAGGGATATAAAACCCAAGAGTCAATCCCTAACAGTCAGTCCCCTAAGGTCTCAAATCCACTGCCTCAGTTCAGGTCATCATTACATTCTGCCTCAAAGAGTTAGTTGCTCAGTGCAGTTCAGTTCAGTTCAGTTGCTCAGTTGTGTCTGACTCTTTGCGACCCCATGAACGGCAGCACGCCAGGCCTCCTTGTCCATCACTAATTCCCTGAGTCCACCCAAACCCATGTCCATCAAGTTGTTGATGCCATTCAGCCATCTCATCCTCTGTCGTCCCCTTCTCCTCCTGCCCTCAATCTTTCCCAGCATCAGGGTCTTTTCAAATGAGTCAGCTCTTCACATCAGGTGGCCAAAGTATTGGGGTTTCAGCTTCAACATCAGTCCTTCCAATGAACACCCAGGACTGATCTCCTTTAGGATGGACTGGTTGCATCTCCTTGCAGTCCAAGGCACTCTCAAGAGTCTTCTCCAACACCACAGTTCAAAAGCATCAATTCTTCAGTGCTCAGCTTTCTTTATAGTCCAACTCTCACATCCATACGTGACCACTGGAAAAACCATAGCCTTGACTAGACGGACCTTTGTTGGCAAAGTAATGTCTCTGCTTTTTAATATGCTATCTAGGTTGGTCATAACTTCCCTTCCAAGGAGTAAGCGTCTTTTAATTTCATGGCTGCAGTTGTATCCAACTCTCTGTGACTCCATGGACTGTGGCTCACCAAGCTCCTCCATCCATGGAATTCTCCAGGCAAGAATACTGAAGTGGGTTGCCATTTCCTTCTGCAGGGGATCTTCCTGACCCAGGGATGGAACCTGGGTCTCCTGCACTGCAGGCAGATTCTTTACTGTCTGAGCCACCAGGGAAAATCTCCAGGGAACATCCTGCCTGGACCATGGCAAAAGCCTCTCTAAGCGGGTTTCCATGTCCCCAGGACTCTATTTGCTTCTATCTTGCCAACTACTATTGGTTCCTCGCTCAGACATTATTTGATTATTTGATGTCACACCCCCAACCCCAATTAAAACTTTCTGAGTGCTATGCCCTGTAGCAATGCTTCCAAAATAAGGGAGGAGTCCCCCTGGGGGTATGCAAGATGATTTTTAAATGGCACACAGGCATTTTAAAACAATTATTTTTATGTAAAATAAGTTAAAATTGATAAAAAATTTAAATACATCATAAAAGCTGTTTGCTGACATGGAAAAGACTAGGAGGCCTTACCTAAATGCCTGAAGCTGGATGTTAGGGTAACCTACAGGATATAGTCAAAACCCTTCAAGGAGCATTCATTTCACCTTTCCCTTGCAACTCTTCTCAATTTCAGCAACCATAACTGAATTATTCACTAAATTATTCAGCAAAATCCCCTCAAACCTAAAAACACCTTATTTTTGGAGTATCTCTATGTTATTTACATATTCATTTCCTGCTAGCTGAAATGTGATTCCTTTTGCTTAAAATGTCCTATGTCAAATTTTTTTTCATTTGATTAATTTCTATCCATCTATCCATCTGCTTAAAGGCCATTAAAAATGTCACTTCTGTTTCCTGGAATTCTTCCCCAAACCGTGGCTGAGAGTAGTTCCTGGGGTCTCTCTGGTCCTCTTTATTTCCATCGCCATACTTGGTTATACTGGATCATGACATCCCTTTCTGCTGAGGTGGTTCTGTATTCATTTCAGATGCTGCACACGCTGCTTGACATCCAACAGCTATTCTAGATGGTAATTTGTACTGTTGTCCTGGGCCTCATTTGCTCACTTTGGCACCTTGCTCATGTTTATATTTATACCTTTCAGAAGAAGCCAGGATTTAGGTTCAAAATATCTGCAAATATAGAAGTATATCATGACCACATGACAGTGAAATTCTGTGACTTATGAGTACCAACATTACAACATCCTTTTCTGGAAAATTCACTTTACTTCAGCATTTTTTTTTTTTTTTTGGGAACTAGAGTTTTTTACTTGTTTTATTTACAATTAAAGGGCAGTACAAAGTTTTTACTCCTGAATAGTAACTTGTAATGATAATATGATACTGATAGTAATTAAGAGATTTTACAGTCACTATACTAAGCACTTTATGTGAACTGTATTATTTAATCCTCACTGCAATCTTAAAAGGAGGGTCTGTTATTATCCCCATTTTATAAATAAGGAAACTAGAAATCTAAGTGATTATATCCAAGGACCCTAACCTTGTACAAGGTAACAGAGCTGTTAAAGGAGGCACCTGGATTTGAACTTCAACGCCTAACTCTTGTAAGAGTGGACAGAGATATGTTTAAAAGAATATATTAAATTTAATTATTAGGAGAAAAAAGGCAAATATTTTAAACTTTGGTAGTTTTAAACAAGTTATTCCAGGAGTACCTTCCATACATTTTTAAATAATATTAATTGAAAGTTGGTCTTTTAACAGAAATATGCCCTTGGTTTTTATATTTCTGAGATAAAGAAATATACAGAATTAATATAGTTATTGGAGGTATGCTAACATCTACTGTTGGCCTGAGATTAAATTACTTTTAGTTTCAACTTTTCACCCTCCAAAGACCTTATTTAAAAGTCTCAAAACAGAATGAAATTCTGTGCTTGAAACTCAAAATGTGTGATTTGTTTTACGCTATCCACCAGTATAGAAATGTTATCATTTTTGAGATTCACTATTTAAATAAACAAAGTAGAAACTGTTCTCATGAGCTTACCTATTCTTTACATCTATAAAAACACTCCAATTATAATCTCTAGTATATCCTTCTTCCTTTGGAACATTCAGTACTATGCTAAATCAAATAAAACCTGGAGATAAAGAAATGTTTGCATTTTAAATGTAGTTATAAAACGTGCTTAAGTTCTTTCTAGGTGCCTTCAACTCAAAACTTTACCTGTATTTATTTTTATCAGTATAGTTATAGAAAGATACCGAACAAGTCTTAGTGAGTGTGTTAGATGGAAGAATCTACATAGTGAGTTTGAATGTTATCTTTGATTTAGGTCTTTTTTTTTTTTTTTAATTTTTTAATTTATTTTAGTTGGGGGCTAATTACTTTACAATATTGTAGTAGTTTTTGCCATATGTTGACATGAATCAGCCATGGGTTTACATGTGTTCCCCTTCCTGGACCCCCCACCCACCTCCCTCCCCATCCCATCCCTCTGGGTCATCCCATTGCCCCAGCCCTGAGCCTTTGTCTCATGCATCGAACATGGAATGGTGTTCTGTTTCACATATGATAATATACATGTTTCAATGCTATTCTCCCAGAACGTCCCACCCTCACCTTCTCCCTCAGAGTCCATAAGACTGTTCTATGCATCTGTGTCTCTTATTCTGTCTCGCATATAGGGTTATCGTTACCATCTTTCAAATTCCATATATATGCATTAGTATACTGTACTGGTGTTTTTCTTTCTGGCTTACTTCACTCTGTATAATGGGCTCCAGTTTCATCCATCTCAGTAGAACCGATTCAAATGTATTTTTTTCAATGGCTGAGTAATATTCCATTGTGTATATGTACCACAGCTTCCTTATCCATTCGTCTGCTGATGGACATCTAGGTTGCTTCCATGTCCTGGCTATTGTAAACAGTGCTGTGATGAACATTGGGGTACACGCATCTCTTTCAATTCTGGTTTCCTCAGTGTGTATGCCCAGCAGTGGGATTGCTGGGTTATATGGCAGGTCTTTTAACGGTTTGATTCCACTGAACTTTCTCACAGAACTGATCGTCACATCCCTGGACCCACTTTGTAGTTGTTTTCTGTGACACCTTAAACGCCTTAGACTTTCTTCTTTCTGTGCCCAAAAGTAGGGCATTTCTAGGTACAGACTCTGGGTTCCCCTTTCTCCTCCGTATTTCTCTGCCTTACAATCACGTTCAGTTTTGAGGATTTAGCAGTCATTTGGAGGATGATTTCCAAAAGCAGTCCTTTTGTCCATTCATGTACTCACCAAACCAGCTTGCCCACAAGGGTCCCCCAGGGATGCACCCTTCCCCCTGGACCACCGGAGGGCCCTGAGGGATGAGAAGGGATGCTTGGATAGGAGTAATGGAGGGAGGTGAGCTGTAGGTACAAGCGGATGCCGCTGGATGGCGCCCATCCGTACTCTGTGTGCCTGACCCTTCATGGGCTGATAAAGAGGGACTAATATATAGAAAAAGAGCAAAGGGCATTCCAGGCAGGAAAACTGTGTGGGGCCTGGCATTGGCATGGAATTACAAGCTGAGGTAGGGAACTAACTACAAGTAGAGGTCTCTGTTGCCTGCCTGTAGAATGCAAGTGGGGGAGAGGCCTGAGATGAAGCTGGATTGCCAAGTTAAGAACCAGATCCAATAGGGCATCCTGTGCCTGGCAAGGGGAGAATTCAGATTCTGGAATATTTGCCTGATATGGAGATTGTGCTAGGAGCAACTTGGGGAACTCATACCGAGAGCCTCGCCCTCTATTGTCTTATCTATGTATCACTGGCACTGGATGTACACAGTAGCTAGATGGTAGTTATCTGCTGAATGGATGATCCTAAACCAAGCTCAACAGGACTGCCAAATGAGCCATTTCTAACAAAGGCAGACAATTTTCAAATTATGAATGGGCTGTATTTCAGAAGTTGATGTGCAAAGTTAGTTGTTCGGAACAAACTTTTTCATTTAGGTATTCACACGTTTGTTATAATCTCCAGCCACTTTTCAAACTGTGTACCTGGGAAAGGAGATTTCCACATGGAAATTCCTACCGTGTACCTCTTCCTACTGTGCCATTAGAACGGTTGGGTAACTGAACCTTATTACCTAAATACTCTCCTCTCTTTACTGAAGGAAGTCCAGTCATATTTTTTCAAAAATGGGGACATCCTTGGGGGCTCAGTGGCTAAGAATCCGCCGGCCAATGCACGGGACACAGGTTCGATCCCTGGTCTGGGAAGATTTCTACATGCTGTGGGGCAACTAAGCCCGTGTGCTGCAACTACTGAAGCCCAAGTGCCCTAGAGCCCACGCTCCACAACAAGAGAAGCCACTGAAATAGTTCATGGTGCACAACTAGAGGGTAGCCCCTACTCGCTGCAACTGAAGAAAAGCTGCACAGCAATGAAGAACCAGCACAGCCAAAAATAAATAAATAAATAGTGCATGCCCCACACCTGTCACAGTCCTTGAATTCCTTGAAACAACAGAATCTAGGAGATACTCAACACAGTAGATGCTTAGGTTACACAAAGAAGGTCAGAAAATAACCCTCGTCCCAGAGAGAATGGACACGCTGACATAGGAGAAAGAAATACCAACAGTTACACCCCATGGGAGGGCTATGACCCAGGGAGCGTCTTGGTATTAATAATAACCCTTCACAAAGGTATCATAACAGCTTCAGAGAGAAGAGGATATTTGAGCTGCATCTGAAGGCTAAATGAGTATCTCCTGATAGTTAAGAAGGAAGGGCTTTGGAAAAGCTGTTGCTGTTGTGAAAGTTGTTGTTCAGTTGCTCAGTCTGAAAAGTTAATTTATATTTAAGCCTGTGATGCTTTTGAGGGACTACAAATAGTTTGGTGGGGCCACAGCACAAGAAGGGAATATGGATGGAAAGGAGGGCAGGACACAGATTACAAACAGCCTTAGAAATGACCCTTAGTGCTTGAACTTTGTCTTGAGAAAAGAGGAGTGTCCCAATGGAATGGAGGAGTCCCACAGAACAGTGATACTTCAGGGAAATCTTCAGGTGAGTATTTGTTGAATTTCACTGAAGCCAGAATTCTTGCTTTATGAAAGTCCAGTGACTACAACTACATTTAGAAGATTCACCGTGTCTTGAAATCCAACAATCACAGGAATAAATAATAAGGATGAAAGCTAAATTAGAAGTAAACTCATCAGGCATGCTTACATATTCAAAAATATCTAGTTATATACGTGTGTGTGTATGTATATTCCTGCTAATTTCCCTAACCAAGCATACTGTATAATAATCTGGAAAAGTCAGGGGATATTTTTATACATAAAGGAGTTACCTGCACTCTGTTTTTGCCTTCTGTTAGCTTTTAAATCATGTCTACTACAAATTAACCTATTAACTATTTAACAGAATTGAATAGATATGTTCAAAAAGCAGCATGTATTTTACGAATAGATAGTAATGAAAATTTTAAAGACAGATTAGCTAATTGTGTTTCAAAACTTTTCCTGCAAACTATAAGAGCAGCTAAAAACCTAAGGTAGATTGATTATGTAGATGTAATTTACGATTGTTTCAAGGAAGTCTACAAAATGGGGCTTCCCTGGTGGCTCAGATGGTAAAAAAAAAAAAAATCTGCCTGCAATGTGGGAGACCCAAGTTTGATCCCTGAGTCAGGAAGATCCCCTGGAGTAGGGAATGGCAACCCACTCCAGTATTCTGGCCTGGAGAATCCCAAGGACAGAGGACCTGGTGAGCTACAGTCCATGGGGTTGCAAAGAGTCGGACACGACTGAGCGACTAACCCTTTCATTTTCAGGACATGAATCTTATCAGCACAGGATTGAAGGCAATAATATACAACAGATGCTTTCCACTGAGAAAGGCACTGAGACCAATCCTGGTCTTGCTGTTTCTGAATGCCAGGACACGGCCAGAGAACATGAGTCCTGTCATATATTCAATCAATATCAATATCTATCATTCTCTTAAACTAACAATAAAAATTCCAAAGAAGAATTGCAGTAAAACTGTAGACATGATCAAAAGAAACAGTATTAAATCATTTGACTTCAAAACTTCAGGATTAAATGTAGCAGAACTCTTGGTCAGTAATGAAATAAAAGAATGCCATAATAATTTTGACAGTGGAAATCATTATCTGTTATATTCAACAAGGAATTAGCCTGTCTCTTGCAGAAGCTCTTAAAACTCCTCAACTAGACAAGTATTTAAATCACTTACATAATATTTAATTTAGCTGCGCTTCCTGCTAATCTTATTTGATGGAATTCTCTAGTTGTTGGGGGCATGCGTGCTCAGTTGCTTCAGTCCTGACTGACTCTTAGTGACCCTAGGAACTATAGCACATCAGGCTCCCCGGTCCATGGGATTTTCCAGGCAAGAATACTGGAGTGGGTTGCCATTTCCTCTTCCAGGGGATCTTCCTGATCCAGGGACCAAACTTGCATCTCCTTCACTGGCAGGTGAATTCTTTACCACTGAGCCACCCGGGAAGCCTCAATAGTACTAACTGTTAGCATCCAATAAACACCCTTATAAAGAAAGAGAGTCGCTCTCGGCACCTCATTAATGAAATCCCCGATGTCCCCTGGGTGTGGGGCTGCAGATCGAACTGGATACTGGGGCTCCGCATGGATGGGCCTCTCATCCAACCGTCGGATTCCAACCGGCTTGATGGCATCTGGCTCCACCGTATCAGGCTGCTGGAGCTGGCTCAAATCATAGTCCTGCAAGAGACAAGGCCAAAACCCCATGGGAGATGGGCATGAGGATGGAAACTTACAACCTCTGTTTTTAAATGCATACCCAGAATGCACAGAAATGAATGAAATTTAACATAATGGAAAAGTTGCCACTACGAGCTTTTCATGTTATGATTAAATATTGCTTTCACGCAGCTCTTTCTTCTGTGTTTTTCATTTTGACAGTCTGTGCGCCATCTGCTTTCCTATGTTCCTCATCAGCTTCCAATGGGAAACAGCAGTGAGAGGAGGTCCCACTACAAAATGACTAAAAAATCGACTAGGAAATACGGTAGTACCACAGAAGCAAAGTGCTCATTAAATGTTGATGAGGTTCAGAACAGGCTGCCCTCAGATATGGCAACGTGGCATATTAAATATCTGAAGCTCAAGCACTCTTTTAAAAAACAGCTGAAACAGGAAAGTCACTCTGACTCTCCCCATCTCACCCTTCTTCTCTGAAACAAGTCACAAAACCATCCTCATTACCAAAGACTCGCATTTGGGACTGAGAACTCTGTACAAAGAAATTTCCTTTTTTAATGATAGTACAATTATGTGTTTATGATATAAAACTCAGAAAATTAAAAATTATAAAGAGAAAGTGATCTCATCTATAATTCCACAATGTAACAGTCATATTTGGGTGTATTTAGTTATAATAAAATGCTATTATTTTTTAAAAAAATTTTATTGGAGTATAGTTGATTTACAATGTTGTATTGGTTTCTGCTGTACAGCAAAGTGAATCAGTTATACATATACATATATCCACTCTTTTTTAGATTATTTTCTCACATAGGTCATTATGTGAGCTACAGTCGGTCCTTATTAGTTATCTATTTTATATATAGTAGTGTGTATATGTCAACTCCAATCTCCCAATTTATCCCTCCCTGCTCTTACCCCCTGAGAGTCACAGGTTTGTTTTCTACATTTGTAACTCTATGTCTGTCTTGTTGATAAGTTCATTTGTGCTCTTTTTTAATGTCCCATATATAAGCAATCGGAGAAGGCAATGGCACCCCACTCCAGTACTCTTGCCTGGAAAATCCCATGGATGGAGAAGCCTGGTAGGCTACAGTCCATGGGGTCGCTGAGAGTCGGACACGACTGAGCGACTTCACTTTCACTTTTCCCTTTCATGCACTGGAGAAGGAAATGGCAACCCACTCCAGTATTCTTGCCTGGAGAATCCCAGGGATGGCGGAGCCTGGTGGGCTGCCGTCTATGGGGTCGCACAGAATCGGACACGACTGAAGCGACTTAGCAGCAGCAGCAGCAGCAGCAGCAGCATATAAGCGATATCATAATGATATTTGTCTTTCTCCAACTTACTTCACTCAATATGACAATCCATGTTGCTGCAAATGACATGATTAATATTTTTTAAATGGCAAACTTTCTCAAACTAACCCTTATTTTCCTAGTTACTTCTTCACCATTTACTACTCTAAGCCCAAGACCTTTGTCTTATTAATTCTCTACAAAGTTACTGTTTCTTCGTCTACAGGGTATAAACACTCCCGGTTGGGTCACTCCTTCCAGGGCCTGCATTCTCTTGTGGAGATTTCCACATGGAGGTAAAAGTTCCATCAAATGTGTTTGTTCTTCTCCTGTTAATCTGTCTTTGTTGGTTTAATTTTCAGACCAAGCCAGGGACACTAGGAGGATAGAGAAGACTTTTTCCTCCCCTACGATATTATATTGCTTTAATACTACAAAAAAAAAAAAAAAATTGTTGTAAGTGTATTTTCCTTTACTTAAAGGAAAGTGTTATATCATCAAGATTTCAAGACCACTCTTTCTTCTCTTCAAACGTCTGTAGGAAGTGTGTGCATGCTCAGTCGCGTCTACCTCTTTGCGACCCGGGGGACTGTAGACCGCCGGGCCCCTCTGTCCATGGCATTTTTCAGGCAAGAATACTGGAGTAGGTTGCCATTTCCTCCTCCAGGGGATCTTCCCAACCCAGGGATTAACCCGAATCTCCTGTGTCTCTTGCATCGGCAGACAGAATTTTTACCACTGCGCCACCTGGAAGGCCCCCTCAGTGCCTAGAGTCTGACACTATTATCGGTGGGACCAGTCTGATCTGTGGCCTTTTTTCTTAAAGAATGGCTTTGACATTTTTAAAGGATTATTTAAAACAGTGGTAACAACAAACAAGAAGAGTATCCTACCGAGACTATATATGGGCCCCGAAGCCTTACTATTCAGCCCTTTACAGAAAAAGCTTGCCAACCTCTGGCTCAGAGGTATGAGGACAGGGAGTGTGTCTTCTCTTCCAGAACATTCCTGGGAGCATGTCTTTGAAATACAGCCTGTCCACTTTGAGAGGCAGAGAAGAACTCGGGAAGACGGATGCTCTGGGCACTGGTTGGACCCTTAACTATTTTCAGCTTTAGCATCAGCCAGCTAGACAGGAATGTATAAAGACACTAAGTATAATGTGGAAATGTATCAAAATTTTAGGTTTGGGCAAATACTTTATAGTTTTCAAACCTCTAAATTCTGGTAATAAGAAACATCACATCCCCAGCTTAACCAAAATTATCTAATTCACTGTTGATATTTACAGAAAGTACAGATTTTATGGTACTCTTTTTAGTTCAGGCTTCATCTCTGTCTAAAACCAGCTCGAAACTGTTTACAGTATTTCTATAGTGGTTTTGATTCATTCAAAGCTTGAATATTTACCACGCTCTGGCAATGCTCAAGATCCTTTATATATGTTCACTCATTCATGCTCTGAACAACACTGTGACACTGAGTTTTATTATCCTCTTTTAAGAAATGAGGAAACTGAGTCTAAATCACTCAAGTCATTTGTCAAAGGCTCCAGATCTACTAAGACACAGAGATATGCCAGGACTTCAAACAGATTAGACTCCAAAGTTTAGCTCTTGTCCCAGCTACAAGGTTGGGATGGATGAGGGAGGAGGGGCAGGAATATGAGGAATGATTAAAACAACAGAGGAGACAAGAGGGGAAGGGTCACTGATATTCAACCCACTCTGTACCAGGTGCTACACCAGCCTCCTGTAAGTGTCTTCTCATTATCATAATCTGAGATAAAGAAACAGACTCAGAAAGGCTGAGTAACATGTACAAGGTCACACAGCTGTTATCCTATCGACATGAGCATCAGAACTAGGTGTGGCCGATTTCAAAATGTCAGTCTAAAACTGAACACTAGGAACTTCCCTTGTGGTCCAATACTTGAGACTCTGCCTTTCAATGAAGGGGGTGTGAGTTCAATCCTTGGTCAGGGAGCTAACATCCCACATGCCTCATGGCCCAAAAAACCCAAAACATAAAGCAGAAGCAATGCTGTAACAAATTCACTAAAGACTTTAAAAATGGTCCACATAAAAATAATCTAAAAAATATATTAAAATAAAAAAAAATAAAACTGAACTCGGTTGAGATGCCTTCATTCTACACTACCCTCCCCTAAACAACTCCTTACCAAGGGCGTCAGCTAAGCTAATGAGTGAAGGCACTCAGAAAAAGCTCCTCCTCTGAGGGATGGACACGGTGACACGGGAGGAGGTAGGCAGGTATACAGAGTAGGACAAGTCAGAGTGGGGTATAAACTCGGTACAGTGCCAAATATAACATGCTCAGAAAAGGAAAGAACACAGCAGATTTGCACCTTGAATGACATGTGGGTTCAGGAGAAAAGACCGTTCTGGGGGAATCCACATTGTGAGCAAAGGCATGCGGATGCTGTCTCCTGTCAGGGGAGCATATTTCAAAGCATCCATACAAAACTTGAGTGAAAACACCTTGATCTTGCACACATGTGCCTCCATTTAAAATTTTATAGAATGTATGAGTTATTTATAGAATATCTGAAAGCAGAGGCAGACAATGACACGACAGAGGCGAAAGCCTTTGAAATGTTAAAATGCTTTTCACAGAATAGAAAGAGGGATTCATTTAGAGAATTCTGAATGCTTGCATGCGAAGAAGCATGGTTTTCCATGCCATGTTTAACTACATAACTACCAAACTTAATAGAGGGGGTAACCATGAGTAAGCGTGTCTTCTGATGGAAGCTTTTTGCAGAAAGGGGAAAACAGACTGTAAGTATATGGATGATGACAGTTAATAAATATTTTTACACTGAGAGTGTAAAATGCTTTATTAGAGGTCTCAATTACATGAAATTAAGTAATTGAATCTTATGCTTAAGGACCGTCTTTAGTGTTAGTCACTCAGCCATGTCTGACTCTCTGTGACTCCATGGACTGTAGCCCACCAGGCTCCTCTGTCCATGGAATTCTCTAGGCAAGAATACCGGAGTGGGTTGCCATTAACCTGGTGACATATTTCTTGACAGTCCTCAGTATATCATAATCATTCCATGTAAGAATACAGAGTGATTTCTGTGGCGTAACTGAAGACATGAGAGGCGGTGAGATTTGCCTGTGCTATTTCTTACACGGAAAGAACTTGTCCACCCTCATTTCTTATGTAGCTCCCACCATACCAAAGTGACGAATAGAAATCCATTATGTTTGGTTGACAGTGCAGAAAAAGTTTTCTAATAAGTTGTCAATCTATAGATGTTGGGATATTTTACCTGAAAACAGGAAGATCTGGCATAAAACCAGGCTTCACTTCTGACACAGCTATTTGTTACAGCTGAGAGTATCTAGCTTCTTCAGACAGGGACAGCCTGTCTACCTGGTCTGTTTCACTTATTAGTGTACACCTACAACAGCACGTTCATTGATAGATTCTTACTTTCGACAGCCCTTTCCTACTATCCTAAGAACCAGAGCAGGTAGTTTCAAGATGTCTGTGGTCAATATGTCAGGCCCATAGAAAGTGCTCATTAAAAACGTGTTGAGAATGTCAGCGGATAAGAACCCTCCGGCCAATGCAGGTGACACGGGTTCAATCCCTGGTCCAGGAAGATCCCACATGCCGCAGAGCAACTAAGCCCATGTGCCACAACTTCTGAGCCCACACATTACAACCACTGAAGTCTGAGGGCCTAGAGGCTGTGCTCTATAACAAGAGATGCCACTGCAAGGAAGAACAGCTCCTGATCTCCCCAACTTAAGAAAGACCATGTACAGCAGCAAAGATTCAGTGCAGCCAAAAATAAAATAAATAAATATATAAATAAATAAAAGTTTTAGAAAATGTGTTGAATGAAAGTCTCAGGGATGATATTCAAGCTGGATGTGCACAAGAGCAACCAAATCAAGAAAGCTGCTTTGGATCACATGACATGCCATGGCAGTAATTCTTCAGGGGAAGGAAGAGAAAGACCCACTGCTGAGACTTATTGCCATGGTGAGTACCATCTCCCATGATGCAAACGTGTCATGTTCCTCAGATACACTGACATCATAAAAAGAGGCACAAAACCACTGATTTACAGGAAACTAGAGTCTAGTTTAGAACATGTGGCTTAACTTTTCTCTGTGATGGTTTGCCTTGTCAATTTCAAATACAGGATATAAAAATCTGATGGTGGGATGAAGTGGGCAGAAGTGTCCTCAGGACACAGGGATGGGATTTTTCTGTCCACATCCATCTGTGCTATATGGCAGAGTCCTGACCTGAGGATACAATTTTAAGCCTTTTGATAAGGGGTCAGTCTATGTGAACCTCTTAAATTATACATCTTCATAATCTCATGATGCTTTACTTACACACACAAATTACAACATGAAGGATAAAAATTATAAAGAGAATTGCGGAGACTGGAGACATTCTCAAGGTCATTGGGTTCATGGACTTATTTCTGAAGATTATAAAGACACAGCCCCAGAAGAAATCTTTGTTTGGTTCCTAAGAGTCTCTAGAGAAAAAGTGGATCTGAAAATTCTCTTATGATTGTCAACCTTTTTAACGTCAACTTTCCCTGAGAAATCTAACTTTCAAATGAAGGCCACAGAAAATCTTAATGTTTGGAATGTGTTATTTGTCAATGATCACGAGAAGTAGGGGTTTCCCTGGTAGCTCAGCTGGTAAAGAATCTGCCTGCAATGCAGGAGACCCCGGTTTGATTCCTGGATTGGGAAGATTCCCTGGAGAGGGAATAGGCTACCCACTCTGGTATTCATGGGCTTCCCTGGTGGCTCAGATGGTAAAGAATCTGCCTGCAATGTTAGAGACCTGGGTTTGATTCCTGGATTGGGAAGATCCCCTGGAGGAGGGTATGGCATCCCATTCCAGTATTCTGGCCTGGAGAATCCCCATGGACAGAGAAGCCTGGTGGGCTACAGTCCATGGGGTCACAAAGAGTTGGACACAACTGGGTGACTAAGCACATACACCCATGAAAAGTAGGCATGGAATTAGTGTTTTTCCAATATTAACATTGCAAGTAACTGAAAGACTTTGTTTGGGTCTAAGATTTAAAATATCTTAAAGGTGATACAATTCTGGGAGAGTCAGGAAGAAGTTAGTCAGCAGCTTAAACTCTGGTTCTGCCTTTTCTTATTAAATTCTCCTGACTTGAAATGATTTATAACTGGTTCAGAAAAAGATACCAGGAATTGACCTTAAAGCATTTGGTTATGTTTAAATAGAGTAAAATGCTGCTTCAAGATAAAGTGAAATTCTGGAGTCCCAGGCAAAAATTTTAGAAAGTCCCATGACCTGCAGAAACTACAGACTTGTGCAATTATGTGTTTTACAGAGTGATGGAAATACTCCTTTACCAATTCACAAGTATCCTAAGGGAGCCTACTGGGTGTCTGATGCCATTTTCAGCTCTGAGAGTGTGAAAGCAGGAAATCAGCCTTCATTGGTGTCCATCATCGGTCAGGAGTTACCTTAGGTGCCTCCTCACGGGATACCTCAGACACTCTGAGCAAAACCCTGCTGTTCTGTCCCACTAATTCCTATAACTTGGAGAGGTCAATGATTTGCCCAAGGTCTCGGACTGAGTTAGACAGTGTGGAAGAGGCAAACAGAGACCAGCAGAGCAAGCAAAGTAACACATACAAAAGCTGTATCTTCAGATACAGAGAACAGACTTGTGGTGGCCAAGGGGGCAGGGTGGGGGAGGGAGGGACGAGTTCAGGATTAGCAGATGCAAACTACTCTCTACAGGACGGATAAACCACAAGGTCCTACTGTGTAGACAGGCAACTATATTCAATATCTTGCAATAAACCATCATGGAAAAGAATATGAGAAAGAACATAAAAGTGAGTCACTTTACTATATAGGAGAAATTAAACACAACATTGTAAATCAACTAGACTGCAAAAAAATAAAAAGCTGTATCTTGTTGTCTGGGCCACTGAGGAAATGAATAGAAGAGTCTGCTGAGCGGGGTGGGACATGAGGCGCTTTAAGAGCCAGAAGGGAAGTTCAAGGTAATCATGCCAAGAAGGCACGGGGACCTAGGACTCTGATCTGTGCATAGCTCGCTAAAGCCTCACTGACTTTTAGTCAGAAATGAGTCTTCACTTGGGTCTGAGAGTCTGGCATGTGAGGCACGGGGAGGGGCCAAAGTTCCCGATCCTTTCTCAGCCTCCACGGGTGAGAACCGGGGGTGGAACACAAGAGCCAGTTTAGCTATATCCCAGGCAAGGGGTAGTTCAAGTGGAAAATATTCCTTTTACAGTAGCAAGTAAATTTTCAAATTCCCAAGTATATAAGGTCAACATTTTTTTTTTTTATTAAACTTTTTATTTTGTACTGGAGTATATCGCTGATGAACAACGTTGCGAGTATCTCAAGTGGACAGCAAAGGGACTCAGCCATACACAGATACGTATCCATTCTCCCCTCCCATCCAGGCTGCCACATAATGTTGAGCAGAGTTCGCTGCGCTAGACAGTAGGTCCTCGTTGGTTTGCTATATTTAAAATGGATAACCGGTAAGGTAAACATTTTGAATGTTTCAAGACTGAGAGAAATAAAAATACTAACATGAAAGTAAATGGACAAAATTCTCAAGGGGAAAAAAAAAAAGGTTACCCGGAAAAGAGCTGACCATGGGACAGGCAAGAAACTCTCAAAAAGAAACGGGAGACAGAAAAGGAGAACATTATCACCTCACCCTATATAGCTCCAGGCATTAAAAATAATTGAATAAAATAGCAATAAGGCGTCAACACATTACCATACAGCTGCTGAGAGGTAAGTCAAATACCTGTGCAACTTTATGTCAATTACATTACAACCTGATTTTCTTCCCCAGTGAGATATGGTTTTGATGGTAACTATCTACACAGGTGAATTGCTGTGGAAAACTAAGTGGATTCTATGGATTATGAAAGGCCCCAAAACAAAAAAAAAATTGCTAACATCTTTTCTGGTTTAACTGATAAGCCTAACATAAATAAAATAACTTGGAGATTTAATGTACAGATGAAGGTTCCCCATTCTCAGTTTTCATCCATGTTTGTCTCACTGCAGAGCCAGTTTTCCACTCCCCACAATGGAGGGAGGTGAGCCTCCATTAAACACATTGTTTCTGCTTCCTTGGTTTACTGTTCATGCTACTCTGGTGTCCACTGGTTAAGACTCTGCATTTCCAATGCAGGAGGTGCGTTTTGGGGAATAAAGATCCCACCCTCTAAGGGGCACAGCCAAAAGTATATATATATATGCATATACGGTTATATTTAAAAAATAAATATAATAAAAACTTTATAGGTAAAACTGTTATGAAGCTGTGAAAGAGGTGCTGTTGAAAGAAACGAGGATATGGCTACCAGTGCATTTCTAGCAGAGTAGAGGGCTTCCCTCATAGCTCAGTTGGTAAAGAATCTTCCTGCAATGCAGGAGACCCTGGTTAGATTCCTGGGTGGGGAAGATCCCCTGGAGATGGGAAAGGCTACCTACTCCACTATTCTTGGGCTTCCCTTGTGGCTCAGCTGGTAAAGAATCCGCCTGCAATGTGGGAGACCTGGGTTCGATCCCTGGGTTGGGAAGATTCCCAGGAGAAGGGAAAGGCTACCCACTCCTGTGTTCTGGTCTGGAGAATTCCATGGAATTCCATGGGGTCAAAAAGAGTCAGACACAACTGAACAACTTTCATTTCCACTTTCAACAGGGGCTTCAGAAAGATGATGTTTCTTCAGAAATTTGAGATTAATTATTATACTATATTTTAATTTCCCATTCTTTCCATGTCATTCAGTGACAAGTGACAGCCCTATATACATGGACGTATTTTCTTAACCCTTCCAAGCACTGTGTGTCTTGAGAGAAAAAGTGTAACCTTCCAAATGCATCTTCAGTAATATTTTTATCCCAAGCCCCAACTTTAAAAAAAACAAAAATGCCATCACACTGATAAGGTCAAAGTCATTCTATCTTAGCAGGACCTATTATTCTAGCTTGGAGGATATCTAAAAATAGGTAATGAAGTAATGGCAATATTTGGTTGGGAATATGGTGACAGAAGGAAAGTTATGACCAACCTAGATGGCATATTAAAAAGCAGAGATATTGCCAACAAAGGTCTGTCTAGTCAAGGCTATGGTTTTTCCAGTAGTCACGTATGGATGTGAGAGTTGGACCATAAAGAAAGCTGAGCGCTGAAGAATTGATACTTTTGAACTGTGGTGTTGGAGAATACCACAGAGAATGTTGAGAGTCCCTTGGACTGCAAGGAGATCCAACCAGTCCATCCTTAAGGAGATCAGTCCTGGGTGTTCATTGGAAGGACTGATGTTGAAGCTGAAACTCCAATACTTTGGCCACCTCATGTGAATAGTTGACTCACTGGAAAAGACCCTGATGCTAGGAAGGATTGGGGGCAGGAGGAGAAGGGGACGACAGAGGATGAGATGGCTGGATGGTATCACCGACTCGATGGACATGGGTTTGGGTAAACTCCGGGAGTTGGTTATGGACAGGGAGGCCTGGCGTGCTGTGGTTCATGGGGTCACAAAGAGTTCGACATGACTGAGTGACTGAACTGAACTGATGGTGACAGAGCAACCAAGTCCTTCACTTGTTTATGTCACATCGGTTTGGAATTTCCTTTAAGATAAATGTAAACATAAAATCAGTACAGAAAAGGGAGCTTCATGTCGTGACTTTAAAAAATGGATTCTAAAACCAGAGAATCTAGATTCAAATCCTGGCTCTCTCTGATCTAACTGAGGGACTTAGGTGGATTACATACATTTCCTGTGCTAACTTACGGAGTAGTCAGCCTTTGGACAAAAAATGTGAATGAAGACTTTATTAACAGAAAAAGTCTATAGCAGCGATCAGCTTTTTCTGCAATGACTTAACAGTAAATATCTGGGGCTTTGGGGGCCATAGAGTGTCTGTCAAAATATTGGGTTGGCCAAAAAGTTCGTTCAGATTTTTCAGTACTATTTTATGGGAAAACCCAGAATGAACTTTTTTGCCAACCCAATCCTTCACCTCTGCTGTTGCTGTGTATTAGTATCCATAGACAGTATGTAATCTATGGACTTGGTGCAAGGCTGTGTTCCAATACAACTTATAAAAATATATAGTCGGTAGATTGGGCCAATTGGTAGAACTTTGGTATATTTACCACTTAGCATCTTAGGTTTTGGTTTCTGTTTTCTTTTTGCTTGCTTTTGTACACTGGTAACACATACTTGGCATACAAATCTTTGCTACTTTATCATTGGGTAGTTTTCCATACTTCTTAAACCAAATGTGATAAACATAGTTAGGAAGAATGAATATTAAGATGAATTACATAAAATATGATGTTCATTTATGTGAAGTGATCAGGGTAGCAAATAAAAATTCACATGCAAATCAAGTCCATATTAAAAATACTGAGTACCAAGTAGGGAATGGATATCAGCCAGTTCAGAACATACGTTGTTTGTAGCCCACCACTGTGAGGCACCTGGCCAGGAAGGTTTTTGAAAATAGCATGAAAAAGGGATGGCAGTGTGCTAACCCAAATTCCTGGTGAAACTTTCCTCTGGTGAAATCAGTGTCACTCTTTCAATAACTAATATATTCTGCTGTTTGCAGGTGGGTATAAATGGATGAATAACTTGGGAACACATTTAACAGAGTGTGCTTCAGCCAACAATGAGAATGCTGAAAGTGGTCTCCATAGGTATGTCCAGAGTCAGCCATCTGTTTGCTTATAAAGCAGAAAGATTTTGTAAAGCAGTTATTTCAAAGGATCAAATACAGCAGTTCTATTCTCTGCTTGAGTCAGAGGGTCGGGCTTGGTTGCCCACACTGGGGGTAGTTCCTGAGACTGGAGGGTAAACTTTAGAGACCATCTTGGCTCAAGCAGAGATCTCTGGTCTCAGGCAAGTGGCTGGTTTGGTCTCCAGTGGTCTCTTGTACCTGTGCCTCACTCTTCTGTTTAGACATCCAGCCTGGATTTTAGATTTTAGTACCTGTTGCCCAGACTGTACCTCAGACCTCTTAATAACTTGGCTGCTCATATTGTTTCTCCAGATTCTACGTCTGTCAATGTCAAAATGTGCTCCATTTTGCAAGCCATGCTTAACGAATTAATTAGGTCTTACTCTTTGCCTGTTCTAAGGCAAGATTAGCAGTGGTCATCTAACAAGTTGAGGCTAAGTGTTCAGCCTCATTGATTTTATCTAGTAGTATCTGCCTGCCATAGACCAGCAAAAGTAAATAAAACATCTTTCATCTGACCTCTATACCAGCCCACACAAGAGCTGGGCCTCTCTAGTCACACAGACCTGGGTTTGAAAACTGGACTAATGCACAGGTTTGTTGGGAAGATTATAAAAGACACGTCAGCTGAGAGCAGAGCCCAGTGCCTGACACAGAATATGTAATAAACAAGTATGTAATGAATCACAAGTATTTATGAACATGATCATCATTTCCTGAAGCCATGAGAGATTTCAAAAAAATGAGAGCAAAGCTATCAGGCTGCAATGGCTCAATGAACCTTGTAGAAAGACTTACAAACTAAGAGATTCCAGAAGAGGGCCCAATGCACAAACATTCTATGTATGAGTGACTGCCAGGTGCCAATTGTCTTAGATAGTGGAATAAAAAATGAATGTGACAATTTCCTGCTCTCATGAGGTTTAAGGTCAGGACCAGTGCTGCACATAAGATCCCAAAATAGAGGCAGTCAGAGCATGCTGCTAGAGTACAGAGCAGACCCACTTGATTCAACCTGGGACCCCAAGAGAAGATGTCCTGAGATGGAATCTTGGTGGCTGGCTAGGCTGGGAAAGACCTCGAACTGAGCCATGAAAGTGGGAAATAGCATGACACAGGTTAGATGTACAGGAAGTTCAACTCTACTGTGGTTTAAAAGGCAAGGTGGAGGATCAATGAGAAGAGAAACTAAGTCATCACTCCAAAGAGACCCTCTTCCTCAAAGCCAAACCTGGAGTCACAGGAACTGTGGGTTCTTTCTCCATCTCAGGAGCTTCAACTCTGTTGAAAGTGCTTTCGGTGTCATGGGGCTGCTGGGGATCTGATCTACTGAAATACTGAGCCTAATTCCTAGAAATCACGCAAGACAATAATTTCACTGGGAAAAAAATTCAATTGACACTCATATGGCAATCACATCTTTTTTAACGACCTTTTATTTTTTTGTATATGGACCATCTTAAAAGCCTTTATTGAATTTGTTACAATATTGTTTCTGTTTTAAGTTTTGGGATTTTGGCCGTAATACATGCCGGATCATAGCTCCCCCGCCAGGGATTGAACCTGCACCCACCCCCTACATTGGAAGGCAAAGTCTTAACTGCTGGGCCACCAGGGAAATCCCAGCAATCACAACTGAGTCTCTTGGGTTTCGGAATCCAGGCCACTAAAAAGAGCTCCTGTCATGACGCCCTTTTATCCTGAAATGATATATGATGCCTCACACGTGCACGTCTGGGTCTCAATCAAGGAGACTTTATAGTATCCCCATGGTGTATGGACACCAGGTAGGGGAGAGCTGCTCTCTCTGGATTTGGGTGAGCCTGACACACCCTGTCCCATTTTTCTTAGCTGCTGGACCTCCTGCATCTCCTCTGTGTCCAGAGACCTCCTTCTTCCTGACACATCTGGATGAGTGAGATGGATCCTACGGATCTAGAACCTGCTTCATAGTTACTGTGAGAAACACTACTCTCACAGAACCTCAGAAGAGATTCTCTAACCTGGAGATCAGTGGAGAAATAACTACAGAAAGAATGAAGGGATGCAGCCAAAGCAAAAACAACACCCAGTTGTGAATTGGACTGGTGATAGAAGCAAGATTCGATGCTATAAAGAGCAACATTGCATAGGAACCTGGAATGTTAGGTCCATGAATCAGGGCAAATTGGAAGTGGTCAAACAGGAGATGACAAGAGTGAACATCAACATTCTAGGAATCAGTGAACTAAGATGGACTGGAACGGGTGAATTGAACTCATATGACCATTATATCTATTACTGTGGGCAAGACTCTTGAGAGTCCCTTGGACTGCAAGGAGATCCAACCAGTCCATCCTAAAGGAGATCAGTCCTGGATGTTCACTGGAAGGACTGATGCTGAAGCTGAAACTCCAATACTTTGGCCACCTGATGCGAAGAGCTGACTCATTGGAAAAGACCCTGATGCTGGGAAAGATTGAGGACAGGAGGGGAAGGGAACGACAGAGGATGAGATGGCTGGATAGCATCACCAACTCAATGGACATGGGTTTGGGTGGACTCAGGGAGTTGGTGATGGACAGGGAGGCCTGGAGTGCTGCGGTTCATGGGGTCGCAAAGAGTTGGACATGACTGAGCAGCTGAATTGAACTGAACTGAACCTCAGGAATCCAATCAGGGTGGGCAGAGTTTTCCAGTTGGTCATCAAACCCATTTATTCTTTTTAAAAGTACTTAAGTTATTCATGGACTTCCCAGGTGGCTCAGTGGGTAAAGGATCCGCCTGCAGTGCGAGAGACATAGGTTTGATCCCTGGGTTGGAAAGATCCCCTAGAGGAGGGCATGGCAACCAACTCTAGTATTCTTGCCTGGGAAAACCCATGGACAGAGGAGCTTGGTGGGCTACACTCTGTGGGGTCGCAAGAGTCAGACACGACTGAGCAACTAAACAACAACTGTGAGTATTATAATACACATTCAGTATATGTTTAATATAAGAACAACTATAGTTTGTTTAATCTAAGAACAACTATGTTCTTTAATATAAGAACAACAAGCTTTAAGTCCAAGCTTTAAAGAGCAAGAAGTTACCACTTACTGTTTTCCATCCTGGGGCTAAAAGGGGACGGTTCCAGAAGCAGTGTCAGTTATCAGTTGGCTATACTGTACATTCACCCTGATGTTATTAGTGATGCTGATAGGGAAGGAACTAGATACGAAGATCATTAAAAAGGATACAGTGTCTGCAACCAGTCCCACTGGCCAAAAGGGCACTGAAAGACATTTACTAATGAGGATAATTAAGCATGACTTGATAACCACCCAAAGTCCCGCTGGTCCCAGTAGTGAAACAGATAAAGTAGGGACCTCACCCTCTGAAAAGAGACTGGGCATTATACTGAGTCTGTCCAACTGCCAACGGCACTGTGAGGAAATGATGGTCGTGTTCAGAGCCCATCCAATGCCAGTCTCAAAGATGGGCCCGACCTCGTCTCCTGACTATGGAAACCAGAGAGGAATAGCCACACACACTGAGAAAAGTCCACCGAACATAAGACAAGGAAGAAAGACATAGAGGGCTTTGTTTGTTTGTTTGTTTCATTTCTCTTTTCTTGGGCTCTATATTTTCAGTATTTTTGTTAAAGAAACTAGCAACCTGTGTTTGGGCACAGAAATTAAACAGAGATGGTAATCAACAGCAGTGAAGATAAAGGCTTCCTTGTAAAGGACTGTTTTGCTTTGTGTTCTTTCTAAGCAGTTAGCTCCTTAAGGATACTTCCTCTTGGCAGCAAGAATAAGGATCTTGGCTAAGCCAGCTTTAAGCTAGGCATCCCAGCCTCCTGGCGACAGGTGCTGCAGACCTGACTTCCTCTATAGCCTCAAGCCTCCACTGACCACCTCCACTGACCTCTGAGATCTTCCCATCTTTGGATGCTGATGATTTTGTAAGACTGTCTGGCTGAGATGTCCAGGAGACCACAGCCTGATCATGACAAGCTGTCTGCTTCCTATAGCACAGTCTCCAGTCACATCACAAGGTAACACCCATGCTCCATAAAATACCAGTTATGTGTAGTAAAAATCGACCAAAACTTGTCTAGAATGTAACATGGCACCATTTCCATTTCCAAGGCTCACTCTTGTAAAGAAATAATGTCTTTAAAAAAAACTAACAAAAGAGTTTGAGCCAAAGTCTGTTGCCAAGAAGGCTTAATGCATGCTTCAAAGAAATAGAATTTCTAACAGGAAGCCACTTGTGAATTATGGACAATCGTATACAATATATTTCACAAAACTGAATTTCTCAGGAACCGACAACGATTTTCAGATTTAAAAGCAATGGCACCTTATTTAGAACATGGAGAAGCATTTGGCATAAATCCACTTAGAAAGTAAGAGTACTAAATAAAGGGTGTTTTTTTCCTTAAGGAAAAGAAGTAAATGATAAAATCCACCCAAAACTTTAAAAGACAAATCTTGATGAATTCAGTTGGAGAAATCACCCTAACAGAAAGATATATTAGAAAGCTACAGAAATGAAAAGAGCACGGTACTGGCCCAAGAGTAGACAAATAGGACAAATAGACTAAGAATACACAAATAGATCTGGAATCTTCCACATAGACCCACATGTATAAAACTGCCCGCTGAAGCGACTTAGCAGCAGCAGCAGCAGCTTATGACAAATGAACCCTCCCATGCAGTGGAGATGGGTTATCTGTTTCATAAACAGTGCTGGATAGCCCTCTAAGAAGATAAGGCACCCCTGATCCATAACTTATACCACATGAATGATCCACTACAAACGGATTGCAGATTTAATATGATAGGTTAAACAATAGTTCAAGAAGATTTTATTTTATTTTTTTTAGGGAGGGATCCATTAACTCAGGGAGATAAAGTTTTCTTAAATAGGTATAAATGCACTAACTATGATGGGAAAAATGGACAGGTTAGACCTCATTAAAATTAAAAACTTCTTTTCATCATAAGGTACCAGTAAGAGAATAAAAAAGCTACAGAACAGAAGATATTTATAATACATTTATCTGACAAAGAACTGATATCCATAATATATGAGGACCTCCTACAAATCAATAAGAAGACAACCCAATAGAAAAGTCAATAAATAAGCTGAACAGAAACTTCACAAAGAAGATACAAAAATGGCAAGTAAGTTGGTAGGAACATCCCAATTAAATCACAATGAGGCACACACCATCAGAGTGGCTAAAATTTTGAAAGGCTGAGAAAAATCCAAGTGCTAGTGAGGAGGTTGGGCAATTGGAATTCTCACACACCACTGTGGTTGGGGGAGGTATAAACTGGTATAATCACTTTGGAAAACTAGCAAGACTGTACTAAGCCTGCACATATATGCAAATTCCAGGACCTAGAAATTCAACCCCTGAGCACATACCAACAGAAATGCACCAAAACACATGCCTAAGAACACTCATAGCAGTTTTATTCATAACTCAAAGCCAAATCCACTGAAATGTCCAATTTTAGTAGAAATGATAAATGTGGTTAATTACCACAACAGAATAGTATTTGGCAATGACAAAAAAATGAACTACTTCCAAAGGTAGGATGGATGAGTCATACAGATAAAACTGAGTAAAAGAATCCAGACAGAGAGAGTATCTACTGTACACAACATTCATTTTTATAATAAAATCCAAAACCAGGTAATGCTGATCTATGCGATAGAAATAAAAACTACTGGTTACTTTTGACTGAGAGCATATTGCCTGGAAGTGGGGTACACAATAAGTTTCTGGGGTGAGGAAACATGCTCCTTTTTAAAGATTTTTTTGATGTGCACCATTTTTCAAGTCTTTATTAAATTTGTTACTATATTGTTTCTGCTTTATGCTTTGGTTGTTTGGCCATGAGGAATGTGGGGTTTTATCTTCCTGTACCAGGGATTGAACCCACACCCCCTGCATTGGAAGGTGAGGTCTTAACCACTGGACCTCCAGGGAAGTCCTAGTAACATGTTTTGTTGACATAAATGATGGTTCTACTCTTAAACCAGGAGGAAGCCTTCTGCTTCTGGTTGGAATGAAAAAAAAAAAAATCATGTGATTATCATTCATACTCTAATGCTAAGAATGAGCCCAATATGTTACTAAATCACAGATTTCTGAGACTATAAGATAGCCGAGAGCAAAATGAGATATAACCAAATGAAAATAAATTGATAAGCCCTTTCTAGAAGAAAGAAGTACCATAGCTGCTCTTATTCCTGGAGGAGGAGTGAGAAGAACTGTTATTAAGTGATGGAAGGACAAATCACCTTGACTTTGAAGGAAACTTTAATGGCCATGAGTGCACAGGCATGATGGAGTCACATCCCCGGGGAAGCTTTACCCACCACCAATTCTTCCCACAGGCCTTTATCCCACAGGCATGAGGAAGTCCATCAAAGGATGGGTGCAGGGCCACAGATATGTTATGCTAAAGAGGGGTTTGATAATTTCCAAAGAGCAGGAAAGTGAAAGTGAAAGTCGCTCAACCGTGTCCAACTCTTTGCGACCCCATAGACTATACAGTCTTTGGAATTCTCCAGGCCAGAATACTGGAGTGGGTAGCCTTTCCCTTCTCCAGGGTATCTTCCCAACCCAGGGATGGAACCCAGGTCTCTCACACTGCAGGTGGATTCTTTACAGGCTGAGCCACCAGGGAAGCCCAGGAAATCTACCCAGAATATTCACTGGAAGGACTGATGCTGAAGCTGAAGCTCCAATTCTATGGCTACCTGATGCGAAGAGATGACTCACCGGAAAAGACCCTGATGCTGGGAAAGGTTGAGGGCAGGAGGCGGAGAGGGAGACAGAGGATGAGATGGTTGGATGGCATCACGACTCAATGAACATGAGTTTGAGCAAACTCTGGGAAAGAGTGAAGGACAGGGAAGTCTGGCATGCTGCAGTCCAAGGGGTCACAAAACATCAGGCATGGCTGAGTGACTGAGCAACAACAACAGAGAGCAGATGGAGTGTGTATCTAGAGACAGGACACTCCTGAGAAGGCGAGGGATGATTATGACCTAAGGGAAGGCAGTGGCCTTGATGATGGTGAAAGTGAACGGATTTCATGAATCATTTTAGAGGCAGAGGAGACAGAACCTTTGGTGTAGCCTTCCAATGCTGCATATTTTATTCCACTATTATGAGGTAAAAATTAGAGTGAATTAAAAATCCATTATCAATTGTGTCTCAATCTTCTATAATGAGAACTGCAAATGGGAAACGTAACAGGATCGGAAATGGGCAGATCTCAATCTGGACTAAAATGCCATCAAGGAACCAAGAGGCAGCAACAACAAAAAATATGACAAGATTTCCAGGACTATTTCAATAAAGAAATGATTGAAAAAAAAATTAAAAAAGGAACTTCCCTGGTGGTCCAGTGGTTAAGAATCCACCTGCCAATTCAGGGGACACGGGTTCAATTCCTGTTTGGGGAACTAAGGTCCTTGGGGCAACTAGCCTTTGAGCTGTAACTGCTGAAGCCTATGCACTCTACAATCTGTGCTTCATAAGAGAAGCCACAGCAATGAGAAGGCCTTGCACGGCAACTAGAGAGTAGCCTCTGCTTGCTGCAACTAGAGAAAGCCCATGCAACAGCAACAACCACCTAGCATAGGCAAAGATAAATAAATAATTATAAAAAAAGAACATGAGCCACTGAGGTCAATACAGAGAGAGTTCCAGAAAAGTCTTTGGTCTATTAAAAAAGTGTGTAGGAAGCAACACATTCATGTCCAAGAGTTGATCTGGGAGCAAAGAAAACTTTCAGGGTCACGTAAAGAAGAGGTTGAAGATTTATGATAAGAGTTTTAATTAAACTGGCAATAGGTAAGTTTTACCATTTGACATCAAGCATCAATCTAAGCGGATAAAGTGAGGAAAGGCTATGTCCCAGGGCACATGGGATCTCAGTTCCTGAGCAGGGATCAAACCCATGTCCGCTGCATTGGAATCTCGGAGTCTTAACCACTAGACCGCCAAGGAAGTCCCAGTAATGGAAGTAAGTCTTTCCTAGAATAACTACGACAATAAAACTTCATTAAACAACTTTTTAAAGTAATTGGTGGGGAGGAAGGGGGGAGAAAAAGCCAATTCAGGTGACATCACGTGCCCTGGTCCAGACGTTCAGATGCTGAGAAATATCTCGCTTCTTGATTCTATGCAGCATCCAGTCATGACTAGTGTCCTTCTACTTATTGCTATTTCTACCGAAACTCCATGGAGTTGGGTTTAGGTTTATGACTAGAAAATTATGCACAGTGACATGAAAAATAAAATGCTGCAAGAAGAAGATTTACAAGATAATGTGATCAGATAACGTTTGCTGTTCTTGAACATAGCTCAGGAAAGTGAAAGGACAGATTAATGAGGGATTAAGCCAAACATGAATTTTAATATCCAAAGACATTCATAAGCAAGAAACCCTGGGGCATATTTATAGAGCCACTTTAATTAGTCAGTATTCAAAACAGCTTTACACACAAGTCAAGTTTTCAACAGATTTGAAATATGCAGCTTTCCTAAATGAGAGAGTCAAGGTATTGTAAACCAAGCACGGAATTGGATATCAGAAGACTGCGGGCTTGACTTCTGACTCTGCCAGTTACAGACTTGGAGAGTAAATCGCAAAACCTGTTCAAATGGAAAATGGAAAACTCTGATGGGCCCACCACCAAGATGAAACACAACAATGGGCGTGAATGTGCTTTGTAAAACAGAGAGTGATATATTATTTCCTCAAAGGAGTAAAGAAGAGAAAGAGAACTCATGTTCATGAAACTTGCTCTTTTTCAAGTTAACAGTCCTACCTCTAATACCTAGACAGAGGACCTTGAATTTACTGATAATGATTCAAGATCCAGGGATTCTTGGTTCTTCACCCAACTGCTACCCAAACACTTGTATCAGCAAATGGACCTGAGAGTTATCAAATGTACCTAAGAAATACCTGTCACAGTGGTCGCTCATGGTTTATACTCAAATCTCTCAGATAATTTCAAAAGGAACTAGATCAGAGCAGTGAGTTTAGACAGTAAAAACAAATAGACCTGGATTCAAATCCTACCTCTATCACTTCCTAGCTTTATGAGTTTACAGAATCCCACCAGGGCTTCCCAGGTAGGGATAATTGTAAAGAACTCACCTGTCAATGCAGAAGACATAAGAGACTTGGGTTCAGTTCCTAGGTCAGGAAGATCCCCTGGAGGAGGGCATGGCAATTCACTCCAGTATTCTTGTCTGGAAAATCCCATGGACAGAGGAGTCTGGTGGACTCCTATGGAGCCTACAGTCCATAGGGTCGCAAAGAGTCAGACACAACTGAGAGACTAAACACCATCCCTAGGCTCTGTTTTCTAACACAAAAGTGGAGATGGTCATAGTACAGTATGACAGGTTTCAAAGATTTAAGAGATAACAGCATTTAATGTACTTAGCAGAATGCCTATTAATAGTACAGATCTTTGGTATCTAAAATGTTGCTTCCCAGGAGATAAAATTTTTCACTTTCCACCTACTAGTCATTCCCATCCTTGAACAGGGATGCAGCTCCTTATATACACACAGAAACTCACGTTATTTTACAGCCAGTCATGAGCTCAATGCTTTCTGTGCTCAGTCACTTCAGTCATGTCCAGGTCTTTGTGACCCCATGGACTGTAGCCCACCAGGCTCCTCTGTCCATGGGATTTTCCAGGCAAGAATACTAGAGTGGGTTGCCATGCCCTCCTTTAGGGGTTTTTCTGACCCAGGGATTGAACCTGCATCTCCTGCCAGTGGATTCTTTACTGCTGAGCCACCAAGGAAGCCCCAACATTTATTAAGCAACTACGATAAGCCAGACCCCATGACAGACATCACGGATACAGATGTGAACTAGGTATTGTCTCTAACTGCGAATATTTCTCAAGAATATGACTCTTTGGAATTCCCTGGTGGTCCAGTGGTTGGGACTCTGAGCTTTCACTGCTATGGCCTGGGTTCAATCTTTGGCTGGGGAACTGAGATCCCACAAGCCATGTGCAGAGTGGCCAAAAAATGTAAGACTCTTCAGTGCAAATCATTGTTGGCTCTGCCCACCGCTGTATCCCCAATGATTAAAATAGTGCCTAGATTATTGACTATGCTTGGTAAATGTTTATGAAGTGAACAGTCTGTGCTTTTTCTGCCACAGAAATATCCAAATCTCAATGCAGAACTACTTTTACTTTTACTTTGGATATCCAGTGAAGAAACACTGCAATGAAAAACATTTTTATCAGTACAGCTATAACTGGCATTAGGTGTAAATCTTGGGCTCCTCAAAACAATGTTAACAATCCTCTCATAATAAATACAGTGACATTTAGCACTTTAGAAAAAAATTCAGTGGGCAGGTTGGAAAGAATTCACCAAGACTTTGATAGTGTGATCAAGGAAAAGACATTTGATACTATTCTTTTACTGTATGTATTAGTATTTTCCCCACCATTTTAAATGTAAGATGGTAAGATTTCACTTAGAGATTTAAAAACACTGCTCACCTGGTCTTCTTCTCCTCCACCTTCTTCATCATATTTTAAAATATTATCTCTTACATCGTCTTCTGGATCAATTAAAAGTTGTTTGGCCTGACGTTCTTTATCCCGGCGTTTCATCCATACCACGAACATCAGAACAAGAACTAGGCAGAAAGACAGTAAAGACATATGATACCATAATTTTAAAAACTTGACTTTATCTAATCACAGTTTTCAAGACTAATAATTTATATTCATATGGCTGGAAAACTTGCAATGCATCTTCTACACTGTTACCTAATCCTAGCCTCATATGACAAGAAACAATACAGTACGGATACCCTGAGAACTAGGTTTAGATTGTTCTAGAAACTAGTACCCTATGAATTCACTGAGTGGATGTCTGTCCTCAGTTTTACTATCTGCAAATGGGGACAATAACTATTTCTATCTTTTGCTTTGTCTTGCTAGAGGATAGGATATGCGTCATATAATGGATTGTAAATTCTAAAACAAAATACAATAGGTGAATTTGCCACTCATTATTTAATTGCTGTTTTATTCCAGTTGATCAGTCATCATTCTCCTCCCCAAATCAGAGAGAAGCACACTTATCAAGGAGGGGGAGTGCTTGCCAAGATGCCTCTGCAGCAAACTAGACCTGGATCAGAGACTTGATCTTGACGATTTTTGACTCCCAAGGGCCTGGGTCTTTCTATCACGCTGTTGTGCTTTTCTCTTTCCTGTTCAACAGCATGCTTCAGGTAAAAAGGCCAGGGGATTAGTTTGAGCACTGAAATAACATCCCTGGTTACGATGGTAAAAGAGTCTGCCTGTAATGTGGGAGACTTGGGTTCCATCCCTGGGTCGGGAAGATCCCCTGGAGAAGTAAATGGCAACCCACTCCAGTATTCATGCCTGCAGAATCCCATGGACAGAGGAGCCTGGTGGGCTACAGTCCACGGGGTCGAAAAGAGTCAGACACGAGTGAGTGACTATTACTAACACTTCCTGCTCTACATTTCTGCACCAGGATTAGAATCATAAATTTTCCAGCTGGTTGATGTTAAAATCAGCACTGATTCATTTTCCTTCAGAATGGCTCGAGTCACTTCTTCATGCCACAATCCATCAGCTCTAAGTTTTTCTTGATAAGGTTGGCTTGTATGCCTCTTGTTAGTTGAAACTGAAACATATCCCTAAGTGCACATCTAGGAATGCATTCCCTCTAAAATCTGGAGCTATCAGTTTACATCCTGAAGCAAAAAGATTTAATGACTCTTATTTGAGCACATTTTTATTATTGGCCATAAAAGTAAATATCCTCCTTTTAAAGCCAGATACATGATCTCATTTGCCATTGTTCCAGGACTAAATCTAGCAAGTGGATTATCAGTATAGCATGTAGGTTTCAAATTATAGTCAAAGTAGTCTCCACATAGGAAGTAAAAAATGCTCAGGCTTCTACAGTAATTGCTTAGGAAAAAAAAAAAGGACAGGATTCTAAATTACCAGAACACTCGTAAATGGAGAAAACATAAAAGAAATGGCCAACATTTTGAAGAAAGTGATTGGTGCATAGCATGACTGCACAATAAACTAAGTCCTGCTGCTACTCAACAATACAACATGGGGTCCAGGCAATTTGTTCTTTTAACCTGCATACTTACAAGTGGTTCCTAAAGTACTTTCCAGTGGTTAATTTCTTGCATTCCACTGAACCAAAGACTGCAAAGTATATTAAAAAGGAGCAATTCCTTAATCTAGACTGGCTCTAAAGACAGACAATGTATTGAGCTGTGTAATCATTTCTATTATCTAATGTGCTGTATGAAGTACAATCTCTCGCTATTTTATGCAGCCCATCAGAAACAAATACCTTGATCCCTGCATGACTGGAGCAGTTTGCTGACTGGGCTTTCTATAAAGGAAAGCAAAGGAAAGCAATATACTTATTTTCCTAAATCATCAACTACATGCCATAAATTCAGACACAAATCCTAAGAGAAGTGCTTCAACTTAGGACTGTCTAATATTTTTCTATGAAGAGTTTGCTGCAGCTCTGCAAGTGATCAACATCAGAAAACAGCAACGGGCGTGGAAGAGGCTGGCTGGCTGGGTTTGCTGCAAACAGGTAAGTGCATGCAAGGATGCTCAGGGTTTTCCTCATTCTAAAGTGGGCTTGGCTGTGAGAAATTATTCAGAGGTGGTAGAGAGTTGTTAGATTCCATTGAAAGGCAACAATAAAAATTACTTTTTATTGAGCACAGCTGGTGGGATGGCACAGGGATGGTCTCAGGATCTGTTCTGTCTCTTGCAGAGAGCACTGTCAAAGGAAGTGAAGGAGCAAGTGGCACTGACCAGTTAGGGAACAAACAGTTCTATATCCCTGAGTACAAGACCTGGAGAGGACAAACTATTCCAGAGAAAAGAATTATCTAGAAGTAGCAAATGAAAGAAACAGACTATGAAGTAGAGGATATCCCAACAGAATGGGAAGCTTGGATCAGAAAAAACAAGGACTCTGCCCACTATGGAGGAAATAATGAAAGAAATGAAGAATGAAAAATGCAGGGTAGAAACTAAAGGCAAAAGCGAAGATTTTTACAGCAAAGAAAAACTCCTTAGAGAAGAGAACAACAGGGAACTCTTGGCTCCACCGGTTCAAACTCAGATGAAAGCACATGCCTCCGCTCCATTCTTTGGGAAACAGGAACCCTTCGTGGCTCCCAGCATCACTGGCAAAAGCTTTCAGCCAGGATCCTGGATGCCACAAGATGGCAAGAGCCACAATCAGTGAATGCGCTGAGGTCAGCTCATGATATTTATATGTATGTGACTATTTTAACAAATAAAAGCAAAAAAAAAGTTGCTCTGTGTTTTCCAACTGTAAAGAAAAAAGTTACTTTGCTAAACATCCTGGAAGCAAAAGGAATTCAAGCTGAGAAACAGGGAAGTACTCACTGAGCAGGATGATGATGCAAAGCAGGATGGCGATGATGGCACCGGTGCCCAGCCCCGCTCCCACTATTCTATCCACATCCGTGCAGTCCCCGTTGGAATCACACTGGCAAACCTTCACCCGGAGGATGGAGATATTCGATTTGGGAGGATTACCCGAATCTGTGATTATGATTGGAACTTCGTAGATCCCGGCCTCAAGAAATTTTATCTTTAAGTTAAGCTGAGCAAAATCACCTATACAATAAACGGGAAAAATATAGTCGGAGAGTTTATATATCATAAGACTCAAAAACGCATAACATTTTCTAAACTGCATCATGGACTGAAGGGTACATATAAAGCAGGTTTCAACTATCCTGCACTGTAAAGTTTTTTTTTTTTTTTTTTTTGGCTTTAAGGGCTTTTCGTATCTTATTTAAACTTTAAGTAGCTTTTAAAATATATTTAAGGAGAAAGATGATAAAGCGCTTAAAATGGACTTTTCATACCGGGCTTCAAAGCCTCTCAGATGCACATATATTCAAATAATGAATCTGTCCTTACCATTAAGCCGAGTGATGGTCCAATTTCTCTTAATAGTCACTGGAGACAAAGGAAGATCAAAAGCAAATGGTCCAGCATTTGGATCAATGTCATAATCAAGCGCTGTGATGTTAATTGAATTGGGGTCCGGAGTTTCACAAATCTCTGCCTCTTGAGGTAATACTTGAGGGGCATTGTCATTAATATCAAGTAAATAGATCTGCAGTGTTCCCGTTCCACTCATAGGAGGAATTCCTGAAAAGGGAGAAAAATCACAAACCAATGCTCAACAATTCTCTCCCTTGAGTCTCAATTACAGTGAAACTCTCAACGTTTCTAGCTTTCCAGCCCTTATCACTGCATAACCTTGGAAAAATCTTGTTGCTACAGCATCTCTGCTGTTTTGGTACAAGGCCACTTCCTGCGTCTCTTCTAGGATGATCCTGCACTCCTCCCACTGGAGGTTCAGGCACAGAGGGAGGTAACAACGCACATGCGCCAGCCCCCATCCCCACCAGCTGTGGTCCTGTGCCCTTGCTGTACTTACTCTGCGCCCCCGTGTGCACGCGGCTCCTGTAGGCACTGGGGGATGTAAGCAAGCAGAAACCCGGGCTCATGATTGCATGGACCCTACTCACTGATGGAGAACCAAGAGGTGTGCTTTTCAAGCCCAGACACAACTCTGAAATATTGAAGCAGTCTGCAGACCCACAGACCTTATCTTGAGGAGGAGCCGGATCACTTGCTTGAGAGTATTAGGTTGCACTCTATACATCATTTCATTGTCATCCCATGAAGCTGGTTTAAACAGACAGGAACCTGAGTGTCTCTATAAACTGGTTATGGTTGCACCTTCTTAGAAGTATTGGGGTTGCTAGTGGAGATGGGTCTGCCTGACCCCAAATCCATTTTCATTCCACTATAACATGTTGTCTCTACACTTATCTTCTGATAATTTAGATCGGTGAGTTGGACTCTACTATGTTATAAATATTTATGAATAAATATATAATAAATATATAAAACATAATGGAAATGTTATATGTAAACATAATGATGATATTCTTTGAATATACAGTACATAATACAATTATATTTAACTATATAATGTATACACTTAAGAGAATAGAAATACAAGGATTTTCTAAATAAGGCTGCGTATTGAGACCCAGAGGTTTAAGTGACCTGCCCAAGGTCATGAAACTAGGAAGAGGCACACATACACTCCTCAGGAGACGACAAGGAGAAATCTCTGTGGACCTCTCTAAGGAGTAGGGATGGTTCTGAGAGCAGGGAGGTTAAGATGGAGGGCTAGCATGGCTGTTTACAATATTCTAATACTGTGGTCCAACCACGAGGGCCACTATGTTTCCCTGTAGTTTGAATTACTTTCATATTTATTATCACATTTCATATTATTTGACTCTCATAACGACTTCACAGAATAGCAAGCAGCAAAAACAATGATCAATAATGAAATGAAGGCACACAGATTATAGTAGTTTGTCCAGACATTAAGGAGCAGAACTGGGGCTCTAAATCCAGCCTTGTGATTTAACATCGAGTGCATTTGCAAAACATCACAGCTACACAGATTTAACTGCTCACTTCTCTCATATCAAACACCCTTTCAATTAGGAAACAATCCACCTTGGTGAATGAAAAATCTGGTTGTAACTCACAATTCACACATATACATATAATTTTATAGCTCTTTAAATCTCAACATAATGGTGCAAGATATATTACTAAAAGTTTCAGGGTGGAGAAAGCTACCACTTACAGAAAATGTAGAACAGACACAAATGCTCCGCTTTGATGCGAAATGGCAGAAGTGCTTCCCACCAAGTTTCAACTCTAAATATGTTAACAGTAGGCCTCACATTAGAAAGGATAAGAAATATTGTTTTGGTCTTGTCACCTCATAGATTTATAACAGATAATGATCTCATTGACTCTTATTATAACAGGATTAGGAATGGTTCTTTGAAACTGTTCTTATCAAAAATGTTGACAGGCAATGTTTTTCAAAAGGCACGTCTTGGCCACCAAATAGAAAAAGCCTACTATTTTTATTGGATGCTAACATTCACAGTCCAACATTAAAACTATTTTAAAAAGATGGCTGTGCTTTAGTTTTAAAACTACTAACACATCACAGAAATATTTACTTGAGTGTATAGTTTGTGCCAGGCGCTGTTTTAAAAGCTTTATGTATACAAGCCTTGTTATCTTCCCCTGTACATGAGGGGAAGATACACCATTATCCGTATTCAACTGAAAAAGGAAATGGACAGATTTAAAACCTCATTGCTAACCCTGCAGTTAGAAAAATGGTATAAATGGAGTCTGGATCCAGGGGGTGGGGAGGTCAGGTGGAATTTCAAAGCTTCACTCTTAAACCATATCATATTGAGACCTAAAATGAATCCAACTCCAGTTTAACGTAAGTCATTTTTATCTTATAGATCTAAAGAAAAAAGTGCTATCTATTAACCTTGGCCATTTAGAATTCAGAAGAGACCAAGAAAGAAAGAAAAAAAAGATGCTAAACTATATGTTTATGTTTTTCAAAACCAACATACTAAAGCTCAAATATTCAATTATTTTAACTTATGCAAGAAATTAAGAGTTTCCTAGCCATGGCAGACTAGAGTTAGAGAATTAGAGGAAAAATGCTAAAGACAGACAAACTGATGGTAGCAAACATGCTGATTAGAAGAAATCTAAAAAGATCACCTGGGAAAACACAGTGTGTGGGCTACTGTGCCATCAAGGTATATAGTGTATATAGTGAAGTCGCTCAGTTGTGTCCGACTCTTTGCGACCCCATGGACTGTAAGCTACCACGCTCCTCCGTCCATGGGATTTTCCAGGCAAGAGTACTGGAGTGGGGTGCCATTTCCTTCTCCAGAGGATCTTCCCAACCCGGGGATCGAACCCAGGTCTCCCACATTGTAGGCAGACGCTTTACCATCTGAGCCACCAGGGAAGCCCATCAAGGTACAGCAGGGCAGAACCATCACGAAGCTCTGTGATCACAGTACTAGGTGAACATGGAGGGTGTAAGGACACTGGGGACATTCATTACAGAAGACAGCAGATACAGAAAGCCCAAAGGAAGTGGAAAATAGAAGTTGGGGCCTCAGAGGAATGAGGGTCATTGGCGCCTTAGAAGGAATGAAATTTTTCTAGATAATTGGGTTTCCCAGAAAACCTCATTTCCTGATGATGTATTTGTGATGAGGATCTACTCTCTTTAACAACATCCAGGACAAGTACAGTGACTATATTTAATTACGTACCATTGTCAGAAGCAAGGAAAGTAGCATTGTATATATTGTTTTTCACATTCGGTGATTCTCTGTCCAAAACAGCAATGGTAGTTATCTGCCCATTCACAGAGTCTATTTTTAGCCAGTTGGCAGGATCAGATAATTTTGTGTATCTACAAAATGAAAGTGCAATAAGTTTATTCTTTTTGACACGAAATTTAAAACAGGAAGCTGATTTTTCTGGTTTAGTCCCAGACACAACCAGTGTGTTAACTTGCATTTCTGTAGGTGATGGTTGGGACAAACAGCTGTAATGTGGGTATTTCTGTGGCAGTGGTTTGGGAGGCAACATGAAGTTGGTGTGTTGCATGGCCAGGCATGAAGTAAACGTTACACAGGTGGTAGAGGGGAAAGATGAGGAACTCAGTTTCTGTACTGTGGGTTGGGGCTAGGGAAGATTTGACAGGTCTCATTATAAGCTCTTACGTAGTTCATAGGAGAGCAATGGTCCATATAAAATAGTTCTAATGTATCTTCTAAGTGAGCAGTAGCCCCAGTGTATAGGGCTCAAGAGAAATTATAATAGAAGTTGAATTTTCTATCACAGAACACTCCTTAAACATTTACTACCTTATCATGGTGAGGATTCGGTCACAGTGAGGAGACCACCTTCCTTTCCCCCCTCCCATAATCCCATCCCTCCCAGGATTGCCCACCTGGGCCAAGCCCCAGAACTACACCCTTCAAGGGGAATCCTGTGGTCTGAGTAGATTTATCTGTACTTGCTTAACCTCCTTTTTTATTTGGGGTGGGGGTGAGCTTTTCAAGCTTGGATAACCAATATGCAAATTGGAAAACATATCCCGTTGGAGAGGTAAAAAGTTACGAGTTCAATACACCTGTTCACTAGCTATTCACCTGTCTTGATTCCAGTGTACAGAGAAATGAAGAAGGAGATACACAGTTATCTGTTATCAACAGTACTGAAAGGAGTTAAATAAAATATGAGCTAATTTTAAAAATTACCATCACCAGCGATGGATAATAGTCGTGTGGGGTATGCTCTGCCAACCCTCATCAGGAAGGATAAATGAGATTTTGCTGAGGCTGGAAATCTTTACAGATATATTTTATAAGTCCTATAACCACTGCACAGGTGAGGGATGAAAATAATTAGCTCTTATATCTTGGTGCTGGCATGAGTTTTCTTTTCTTCCTGATGTGTGGAGAAGAGATAAATGTTATAAGCTTTCTGAGACTCTCCTATTTACTCATGGTAGAAGCTTTTTGTGATGGTTGGCATAAAAGCACAGGGTAAATTATTACTAAAGATGTTTTAAAAGGAGCAAGGACAGAAAAAAGAGGCTGAAAACTTTTGTTTCTTTAAATGATAAAGAGTAGATCCATTTATATATTTCCTGTCAAATAAACTCATTGATCCACTGAAAAAATTTCATCAAATAATTAAAAATAATCTTGTAATAAGGAGTATCGGTGTTAAGGAAAGTTTCTCACCCAAATGGTGAAAAAATTTTATGCACTCCATAGAAAATAATGTAAATGACAAAAACAACATAAATGGCATTTGATACCTAATATTTTGCTGCATATATCGATCTGGGTCCTGAGCAGTAAACGTTGTTAACATGGTACCGGCGTGAAGGCCTTCTTCTTGGCGAATGATCTTTGGATTTGGGGCAAAATAAGGATTTTCATTCACATCGATAACTGTGACAGACACAGTCGCAGTTGACTGAGGTGGATGCTGAATGCCCTTGGCTAATGGCACTTGATTTTCTGCAGCGACAGTAAGGACATACATCCTATTTGTTTCAAAGTCGATTGGCTGGAAAAACCAAAAAAAGAAAATTTTTTTTAAAGGGGAAACCATATTTTTGCAGGGAATAAGAGTATTTGCACTTTGCAGTTGATCCTTCTAGTAACTCCATTTCTAAAACATTAATTTTTTATTCACTACACCATAGGTTTCTCTCAAATTTCTGGAAAACAGGCATTAGCATGGCCAATGATTGAAATGTTTATCACAACATAATCTACTTCTACAAGATATTTATGTACCTTGTGCATTTCAAAGATTTACATTCACAAAATAATGCTTATTACTATTGCACACTGCATTTATTTAGCTACATCTAAGAATTTACATATTCTTAAGAGCAGCGTTGTTCACCAAAAAACAAAAAAAAAGCAACTAAATAATCTGGGATTAAGTGAGAATATGACGATCTAGATTGTACTCTCAAACATTGGTACAAAGAACATTCCTCACCCAGGAAAGCTTTTAATCAGTCTGCAATGAAGTGGGCAAAACAAAAACTAGAAAACGTGATTTTTTTTTCACAAAGCTAAACTTTTCCTATTTAAAAGTTCATTCATAATTTCAAGTGCACATTTTAGAGTACACACATATATACAATTAAAAAATAGTGTTCATAGATAGAAGGACTTTTCATTTTTTCCTTAGTTAGCAAACTAAATCTATGGCTGTTTTCCAAAGTAATTTTGAAGATTTTACTGGTCTGTACAAATTCCAAATCTAAGAATGCCACTCGAGATAAAGGCAATGCATAGATAATGTAAACATTAGCTCTCAAAGTTTCACTGAATCTCATTGTCAATAGAAAAGTTACCAGGAGTCAAGTGACCAGACTGGACTTGCCCTCTTAATTTCATTGATGATCTTCCAGTTAAGATACCCATAAGCATTACCACATGTAATATTAATAGTATGAGAAAAAGAGCTCTCCTGCCATCCTGGGGAGTCTAAGAAAGATCAAGGGCCAAAGCTACTGAGAAAGTCACGAAATGAGCACAGACCACACCAGTTTCTTCACCTAGACCCCCTCCTCTACTCTGATTCAGAAGTTTTTTTATTTTCACTCTAAAACCCCCAGTTCAACTTCCCTTTCTGAATTATTTTAAACAAGACAGCAAAGAAGCCAGGAAATACTACAGAATTCTTTTGAGTGAGTATACTAGACCCATGAAACATCGCTGACAACGTTTACTTATCTAAGATCTTTGGAAAAAAGTGAAAGTGTTAGTCACGTCTGACTTTTTGAGACCCCATGGACTGTAGCCCACCAGGCTCCTCTGTCCGTGGGATTTTCCAGGCAAGACTACTGGAGTAGGTTGCCATTTCCTCCTCTGAGATTTTCCCAACCCAGGGATTGAACCTGCATCTCTTGCATTGGCAGGCAGATTCTTTACCACCAGGGCAATCTGGGAAGCCCCAGAGTGCTGGAATGGGAGGCAAAGAAGCAAACTCTTGCCTGGGTGGCTAGAAAGAGATGCTCACTTCACAGAGGTTTTTCATTAGCACTGTCTGTTACACTTGAAGTTAACACCCCTTCTACTTTCAGAACTCAGCTTTGTTTTACTTTTTGACAATGAAAGATTAGAAGAACCAATTTCTTAAAAACGGCATTTAAAAATGGCAAAGTAAATTCAAAACCTTTTAAGAGCGTAGGCCTTCTCATCGCCTACACTCATCTAGTTATACATTGGTGGTATTTTCTGGTTTGTTGCTTGAGCCAATACTCTAAAAGCAATCTGTTGACATAAGAATAGCAGGTGTGTGGCATCCTTCCTAACAGGTATCAGTCGGCCATCAAAACTCTATGATGTGGGACTTCCCTGGTGATCCAGTGGTTAGGTTAAGGCTCCCAATGCATGGGGCACCAGTTCGATATCTAGTCAGGGAACTAAGATCCCACATGCCACACAGTCAAAATAAATAAAATAAAGAGATGTTACATACACACACACACACACACACACACACACACACACACACAAAACTCCACAACTTAACACTAACACATTCACTGCACTGACCATTAACACTGCTGAGGACTGTTGTATCTTCACTGTTAAAACACCTGGATGATTGAAAATCAATCATATTCCAGGGAGAGAGTGAAACTATGTTGGCCTTGGCATCAACATAAATGAAAAATAACAAACGTGACTCCCCCGAATATATTAACTCTGATTTAGAGAGGGGCTTCCCTCTCTAAATGGCTCAGATGGTAAAGAATCTGCCTGCAATGTGGGAGACCTGGGTTTGATCCCTGGGTTGGGAAGATCCTCTGGAGAAGGGCATGGCAACCCACTCCAGTATTCTTGCCTGGAGAATTCCATGGACAGAGGAGCCTGGCGGGCTGTAGTCCGTGCGGTCACAAAGAGTTGGATACAACTGAGCGACTAAGCACAGCATAGAGATGGTTGAAAGAAAATATCCTGAGTCAAGAACAAACGAGAAGGTGGGTGGCACATACGGTCGTGGCCGAGTGGCCATCAGAGAGACCATGGCACTTACTTTTACTACGGTGACTAAGCCGTCGTTGCTGTTGGGGTCAGTTTGAATGGCAAAGCGGCCGGCGGGGTCTCCACCGCTGATTCTATAGATGGCGTTCCAGGCCGGCGTGTGGGGCTGATCCTTATCTGTCACCGTTAGATTAGCGACTATGACATCTACCCTGTTTTCAGGGACTTCACCATAGAACTGCAAGAAAAGACAAAGCTGATTCAGAGCAGCGACGGGCACCCCTGAAGGACGGCGTGTCTCGATGATCACACTGCCTTGATTTTACTGCCCCATTAAATCTTTATTATCCACACTAAGCGAGGAGATTAGTAATGCAGGTAATCACAGCATTTATGTTTGACTTTAAAAATACTATAACTCTGTGCGGCCCTCAAATTATTTTTTCCAAATTATGTTATAGTTTCATTAAAATTAAAATATAAAATTAATTTCATTAATAGTAAATTCTGTGGGTATCTGGATGATTCATGAGTGGTGGTCAGAAGAAAGGACTTTGTCTGAAGGAAACCATTTTAGCCAAGAGATCATAATTATCTGCTGACAAAGTAGCATCAGTCAGTCACATGGTTTGTGGACCTGAAGATATTTATAAATATTTTGTTAAAACAGCCTAAAGTCTATTTAGGGCATTTCTACCAGGCAGGATGTTCTAATAACTTTATCAGTGGACTTGGAGAGGACAAAACAACAAATTAGTTCGGTGCCTCATTTAAAACTCTGGTGTAAGTGACAGAAAACATGGGAGTCAGTAGCCATTCTACAATGAGGTGAATGAAGCAAGTTCCGGCTCTATTTAACGCATCTATTATTCATGACGGAACTTCGTGGTAATGGACCACAGGCCTCGAGTTCTGTGACTGACAGTCTGTACTTACTGTCATGGCAGTAAACTCCGGAGGATTGTCGTTGACATCTGTCACCGTGATGACAGCCGTGGCTGTGTTGGAAAGGCCATATGTGGGATTGCCTTCCATGTCTGTAGCTTGAATTATTAACGTATACTGTTGTACTTTCTAAAAAGACATAAAGATAACAACTTAAATGAAACGAATTCCTCAAGAAGACATCACAGTTGTTCTGTAAGTGGCTCTTGATTACACCCAGAAAAGCACGGCATTATTCACTCTGATTAACAGGACTTGAAATTTCCCAAGTGGAGTTTACTTTAACTTGTGAAGCACAGGTCTGGTCCTTGTCTAGAGAGATTTAACTGGATGTTTTCACCTCGACTGGCAGAAAGGAACGTGTGGCAGATGTGTGAAATTCGCTGCTAAGCCGAAATTTCCATCTGGTTTCAGCGTTTCTTTTTCTTCTGAACTTCACAACACTGTCATCAAGCATTTGAGTCATGTGATGTGTATTTACTTTCTCAGATGTTAATTTCTACCCAGTTTAGGCTACTAAAAACAATCAAGAAACTTGAGAGGGAGAAGAAAGCATATATAATTCATAAAGTATATATGCTTTCCTTTTATACATCTTTACATATGTTCCTTCTATTATAGCAAAGTTGATACAGTATTTTCTTCTAATTTCCTTCAGTGCACACTATTTACAACTATAGAGGAGAGACACATTGTCAAATGAAGTGAAGACCAAAACAAAGGGCTTATGTTTATATTCTTCATCTTGGAACCTAGTAGGTATTTAATAGTTGCCCCTCAGTGGACCTCTATTTGAGTACAACACTCACTGAATCCATAGACCTATGATGAATATGGATATATTTTCACACAGATGGTTAAAATCAAATTTGCATCATTGCTTTCAAATTCCAGATTGAACCTTTTAAAGGGGAGCCAAGGTCAGTTGTAATGCATCTAATAGAAAAATCCTGAGAGTGTCTGAGACAGTCTACAGTACTGGCTGACTTAGTTTTATACTAGGAAAACCTAAACAAAACAAACTGGAGAAGGGAATGGCAACCCACTCCAGTATTCTTGCCTGGAGAATCCCATGGACAGAGGAGCCTGGCAGGCTACGGTCCATGGGATCACAAGAGTCGGACAAGACTTAGCAACTAAACCAAACCAAACAAAACAAATACCTAAAATCATTTGAAATCTCCACAGAAATTGGCACAGATAAAAAATATAGATCATTAAAAAACGCTAAAACATCCTGAACAATTAAATTCACTTCTTCATACAAAAAAATAAATGGTCACTGCAAAGACTGTTTCCTTTAACTCCAAATATAGCTGACATTATGAATGACCACTCTTGAGGGATTTTGGGAGCTGTGAGAGAACAGACACAAATTGTAGCTTTTGCTTTAGATGTTTGTGGGCAAGGCAAAGAAGGGGTAAGACTGAAAGTCAAACCTCACACATTCAATTTTTAGCCTTCCCACCACTATGCCAATCTCTTAGCAGTTATTTATTTCCGTTCCTTTTCATTTGTCTTAAAAAAAACCAAAAAACACTTTTTTGAATGGAAAAAAGAAACAAAGCAATAGGGCTGGTTGAGCCATTTTAATTTTTCTTAACTCATAACCCCTCACCATAATGCTTACATAGACTAACATTTCCCAATGATTTCCATTCCCAATCAAGAGTGTCATTTCAGCTTAATGCTCTCATGGTTATCGAGAGAATTTTGTAGGGTATTCTGTTCATCCTCCTAGCTGAAAATCATGAAAAATAAAAAATTTGTTATGACTTTGAAATGCCATTTTTGTTGGCTGTTATTTTCAGAAACAGATGAGCATTATCAAAAAAATAAATATTTTTACAGAAGATAAAAAACATACATCAGCATTATTTGGAGATAATGGGTTTTTGTTAATGTCTATTTTACAAAGATCTTTAGAATTATATAAGTATAATAGGCACAATTTTCCACTGAGCTGAAATATTGGGATCAATAGCTAATACCTGAAATTTCCTATTGCTGCAAGCTAGTCTGGAGAATTCTAAGTTACAAAAGAACATTGTTATTTCTAAAATACAGTGTTTATTCAAGTAAAGAAAAATGCCAACTTGTTAAATAACATAGTCTGAATTTAACTGCCTGATTGGTAAAACAATTTTGCATTTCATAAGGAAGACACGACAGCCTATGTTTTAGACTACCAAACTATTTAGAGCTTCTTGCCTAATTTAGTCACTGGGCATCTAGTTCTGAATGACTGACATTTAGATTTCATAAGACGTTGACTTCTGTGTCTGATCAAGGGTTCTGTTGACTCCTGTGTCTGATCAAGGGAGCTTTGCTTGAACATTTCCTTGCTTCCTGTTCTAGAAAGGATAAAATCTCAACTCCTCTCCTTGTTGTCAGTTCTTCCATCCCGACTCACCTTTCCCATCAAACCTCTCACTTTCCATTTGTTCACCCCATATCTTGAGCTGTTTGTATCGCGCTGGCCACAAAGGTCATTTGGGTTTGGGCATAAGATGGCACTGAAACACACAAATGTTTGGCCAACCCAGTATCTATTTCCAAACGCTCATCACATCTCTACACAACTGCATTTGCATTTTCCTCGGCCTAAACCACTGTTTTTAAACTGGGGTGATTTTGCTCCCTACCCTCATCACCCCCAAGGACATCTGTCAATATCCTGAGACATTTCTGGTTGTAACAGCTGGGCGGTGCTTCTGACATCTAATGTGTAGGGACCATAGATGCTACTAAACACCCTACAATGCACAGGACAGGCCCCCACAACAGAGGCTTATCCTGTCCAAAATGTCAACAGCACCAAGGTTGAGAAACCCTGGTCCAGAACACCTTTTCCCCTTTATCTGAGTCTGGCAAGCACGAAGCTTCAAGTTACCCCAGAGATGACATCTGAAAGTCCTTGAGGAAGAGTTGTTTTCCAACTCAGGACACACCTCTATCACTGTTTCCATTTCCATTTTAAGAGGCTGTTATCAGTCTATCTGTCTGTCTTCCCCAGCTACATACATGTATACAAACCCCTCCTCAGGGTCACTGCTTTGCAGATATTTATGTCCCTGGTATATAACATAATGCTTGCCACAGTGTAAGCAAGGGACAAATGCTTTTGAATTTGTGGCTGGATGGATGAATGTATGAGAAACCTTGGACCTTGTGTGATACTATAAAAATAATTTCAAGTTTGGGAAAAACCATCTTATTTACATGGCTGGCTATCATTTATTCATTAAAATATATACTGGGAGCATAAACTAGCTCATTGTTTCCCAAACTACTAAACTGATCCATATGCCATCTTCTCAATTCTGCTATATCCTCATCTTTCTACAGCGTGAGTCACTTACTATTTATCTTGACAGGAACTCTCTTTCAAGAAACAATTTATTGTAAAAGTACTGTAAATAGAAAACTAGCACCACTTACCATAAATATAACTAAAAATAAAGCCAATACAATGCTTGTTCTCTGGCAGTCTCTATTTGATGGAGTAAGCGTCTAAAAGACTTGGGGTTCTCTGGTTTTCCCTAGAGTCTTCCCTACATGTATCAATTAAAATCACTATACTTGTGTGACATACTTTTGAAACTACAGCACTGAACTAGAGTGCTCTAAGTGAATGAAGAGGTGAGAACATTCCGTCATCCACTTGGTACACATTTAATGAATGTCTACTGGATGCCAAGCAATATAGCATTTACCTGAATAAAATAATGAACAAAACCAGAGATAGCCTTGCTGCCATTAAATGAAAGAGACAAATATGAATGGATCATGTGGCCAAATGTGCAATGCAACCATAGTAAGAGCAGGAAGAAGTGATGCGAGCAGTCTTTAAGAGATGCATCTCAACCAGTCCTCCAAGCCTAGCTGCTGCTGCTAAGTCGCGTCAGTCGTGTCCGACTCTGTGCGACCCCATAGACGCAGGCAGCCCACCGGGCTCCTCCGTCCCTGGGATTCTCCAGGCAAGAACACTGGAGTGGGTTGCCATTTCCTTCTCCAATGCATGAAAGTGAAAAGTGAGAGTGAAGTCGCTCAGTTGCATCCGACTCTCAGCGACCCCATGGACTGCAGCCTACCAGGCTCCTCCGTCCATGGGATTTTCCAGGCAAGAGTACTGGAGTGGGTCGCCAGTGCCTTCCCCATTAAGATACTAAATGCTGAAATTAGACCAGGAAGAGCCTTTCTCTGTAAAGGCTGTCCCCTTCACAGCCAGGGGACTGTGAAGTAAGGCACAGTTCAGGTTGGCTGAACTCAGGCCAGCCAGGATATCTTGGGTTTAGCATATGAGATTTGGGAAAGTCAAGTTGAGGTCTTTTCAAAGACACTGAATTTGGGCTTTATTTGTTAGGCAAATGGGGAGAAGAGTCAGGCACTGAAGGTAAAGCTTTCATCAGAGACCTGTGTTTTGTTTGTGTGCTTATAGTCGCTCAGTCCTGACACTTTGTGACCCCGTGGACTGTAGCTCACCAGGCTCTTCTGTCCATGGGGTTCCAGTCTAGAATACTGGAGTGGATTGCCATGCCCTCCTCCAGGAGAACTTCCCAACCCAGGGATCAAACCCAGGTCTCCCATGGGAAGAATAAATGCAAGACGAACTTGGTGGGTAAATTGAGAAGAACTTGATTAAATCAATCAGTGGATGGATGGCAGGGCACAATGAAGTTGACCACTATCTTGGGAAACTGGGGAGGGGGCGCTGGTCACGTTGGAAATTCCTCAGGAAGCGCAGGTTTAGGGAGACGACAGGTTTGCTTTTGGATGCACTGGGTTAGGGGATGGACGAGTAAGTAATAACATCATGAGATCCTAGGAGGGAAGTGCAGGTTTGTGACCCTGTTCAAATTCTTAAATGCAAAGCCCTCAGTTCCCTCATTTGTGAGGCAGGGCTGACAGTCTATCTACCTTATAAATTTGTAGGCTAAAATTTTTTGAATGCTTACTGTCTGCCAGCATTGTTCTATGGGCCTTGATAATAAAAAATGACATCTATCGAGAATGAGCACTACGTATGATCCACACTTTATGTGGTGTCTCAAAATAAACTGATAAGGCAGGTGGACTGTTTTTATCCTCATTTTACAGAGGAGGAAACCAAGGCTTAGGGGAGCAGGGAAGCACCCACTGACGTGAGCTGTAAGTAGCAGAAAAAAGACTTGAATCCAGCTCTCTCTGAATCCAGAGTCTGTACCACTACCTGCTGCACTACGTGAGGCCTCTCCAATAAATGCACGGCGTGAGTGCGTCCTGAGATGGGGGAGCAGGTGGTAAGCCAGATCCCAAGGAGACCAAGAACGGGTGGGAGTGAAGTGCAAGTATGGCTGCCTTTAGGAGTCTGGCTTTGACACGAAGAAGAAAATCTAATAACTTGAACTTTTCTTCCAGGTTCCTGTTGAGGGTGAAAAGAAGAGGAACACAGGGAGCTCACTGAATATCGGGAGCTGGAAGGCAGATAAGATGTCCATGGAACACGGTCTGTATATCTGGAGGAATACAGGCCATTATGGGTAGGTAGCCCAGGGAGGGGCTGAGGGCCGGCCCTCAGAGAGCGAGTATTAGCCTGCTCTAGAGGAAGATGGGAAAGGAATCTTCAGGCAGAAGAAACAACAGACGCAGAAGAACAGAGAAGCTCAGACCTGTACAAGGACAGACAAGTGGTTGTATGGGCAGAGGCCATCACTGGCTTCCCACCAGGAAGTAAAGAATTCTCGGAGTTTAGACTAAGGAAGGCTTTGGGACCAGCATCCTAGAGGGTCTGGGGCACCACGTTAATGAGCTCTGACTTCAGGCTGTGGGTCTTGAAGGGCCCTTCAGCCAGAGGGGAGACTCAGCTGGTCGAGGATTATGCAGGAACCAGTCGTGGTTTCTAGGAAAGACCCTTCAGAAGAGGGAAGACCAAGAGCACAGAAGACAAGAGAACATTCCTTCAGGAAAGAACTCAGAATTGAGAGCCCAAGTGAACGTATTACTTGGCTTGGAAAACAAGAAGTGTAATTCTTTCTTTGCCATGAGAAAAATTATGAGAAGTCAAAGTGATGGTGATCACCCACCGGATGTTGAGGCTAGATCTGTGATGGCCGTGGGAAAATGAGAGCTAATATGTGTTGGACACTGTGCTGAATGCTATGTGCTTCGTGTTACGTAATCCTTCAAATCGTCCCATGAAGTAGATGTAATATTATTACCTCCATTTACAGATGGGGGAGCTGAGGTTTCAGGTTAATACACTAAAGGTCAAATAGCCCATCATAGTAAAGCCAGAATTATTCAAACCTAATGAAGCAGAGGGTAACTTATCAGTAGTCCTGACCAAAAAGGGCAGGATATGGGCATATAAAAGCTGGAGAAAAGAAGAAAATGCCAGGAATGGTTACCACCAAGTCAGGCAACAAGAAGTCAGATTGATAAACAACAAGGCCCTACTGTAAAGCACAAGGTATTAGATTTAATATCCAGTAATAAACCATATACATGTGTGCGTGTGTGCTCAGCTGCTCAGCTGTGTCTCACTCTTTGCGATACCATGGACTGTAGCCTATCATGGGATTTTCCAGGTAAGAATTCTGGAGTGGTTGCCATTTCCTCCTCTAGGGGATCTTCCCAACCCAGGGATAGAACCTGTGTCTCCAGCAGCTCCTGCAGTGGCAGGCAGATTCTTTCCACTGAGTCACCTGAGAATCCCAAACTACACACACACACACACACACACACACACACACACATATACACATATACATGTATATATACAAAATAGATAGATAGATAGATAGATAGATAGATAGATGGGCTTCCCTGGTGGCTCAGTTGGTAAAGAATCTGCCTGCAATGGGGGAGACCTGGGTACGATCCCTGTTGGGAAGATCCCCTAGAGGAGGAAATGGCAACCCACTCCAATATTCTTGCCAATGGAGATCCCAATGGACAGAGGAGCCTGGCAGGCTACAGTCCATGGTGTCGCAAAGAATCAGACACGACTGAGCAACTAAGCACAGCACAGCACATTTACATATACATATATATATACACACACGTATAACTGAATCAATTTGTTGTACAGCAGAAATTAACACACTTTAAAACAACTATACTTTAATAAAATAAATTTTAAAAATGCATTTAGAAAACTAAAAGATAAAACGTAAAAGAAATCAGATGGAGATTAAAAAATTGAAGACTGGCAAGTGTAGTGCGTGAAGCTTTAGGTCTGCAGAACCCCAAGAATTAAAACCTGGAGATGAAAGGAAAATAAAAAGCTAAATCTCAGAAAGCATTTCAATGATTAGGAGTTCAGTCACTTAAAGGTGTCATCCATCCTGAGATGACAACGGAAATGACTTTGGACAGAAAGAAAACTATGAGGTCTAATAGAAATAAAAGCATTTCCAGCTTACATGAGGCCTGGAGAAGTCAGCATAATTTATCCCTGGCCTTAGGCAGAATTACCATAAACCATCTGAGATAGATATATTTTGCCACGTTAAATGACTTTCAGAAAAGGAAGGTTTTCCATAATTTTCCCTAGTAACTCATTGTTGTGTTTAATAGTTTCACTGTCAAGAAGCAATTTCTCATGCTGAATCTAACTTGTGATTCTATAGCTTTGAATTCATGTCCACTTTCATTTCCTCAGGTTGTGCATAGTTGCTTCCGGCCACCGCAAGATACACTTAACCAAAGTACAGCCTGACTTCCAACTTTCACCCTCTAAACTAAAGACTCTCTTTGATTTTTAAATATGGTTGGTTTGCTTTTATAAAACTATCTTTCATTCTCTATGCCTCTTGCTCTTCATAAAACAGCCAGGCTAAATGTGATAGGAATATTACTATATGAAAACAAGATGAAGTCCCATTTCTGTATCTCACAATGAGAGTGTGAAATGAAAGAGAAATATTAGGTTTGGGAGATGAGCTATATACCTCCTTAGGATGTGAGCCACTGGCACTCCAGAGAATATTAAAAAAAAATATGCTATATTCTCCTATGAAATACAGTATTCATGCTGAATTTATTAACATTTAAGAATAGTATTTTATACAGTAATGGAAAAGGTGAAAAGATATATATGTTCCAGATATCACTGAACTAAAGGTATTACTGCAAAAGATAAATTTCAGCAATCTCTGGTGCAAAACATTCCTAGAACAAGGACTGTTGGCACCTGGGAGTTAACAGGCATACCGTACTAGCCATCCATCTAACTCCCAAGGAAGGCTCTGGGCTCAATTGTGAATTAAGTAATCTTGATTGGCTCATATCACTTTATTAAAGTGTTGCCACCTCTATCTTGTGTACATAATGAATTGCAATAGTAATGTTTTCTTCGATCCAATTCAAGTGGATGCTACTTACTAAGACAAATAAAACGTCATGAAAACCAACTCCTAAAATCCTTGTCAATAATATTTATGATGGTAGGTCTAATGTTTCCTTTTGACACACATAATATGAGGTCTCATTACGATAGAAGCTGGCTCAGCCAGAAACCTACAAGCACAGATCTCTAAGAGTTGGCACTTTGATAATTCACTGACACAATGATTACTGATGGTCAATGATGACCTTGAGAATCGCTAAGAAAACGGTTAGAACAGAATGGAGAAAGGGTGTAGGAAAATTCAGTAGGGCTGGAGTTTTCAGGAAAGGATATAAGCAGGGCTTGAATGGCAACATGAAGAACTGGAGGGTTCAAGATCAAGAAAAACGGGCAAGACGTTGCTGGCAGAAGGAATCACGCAAGCGGAACACAGCAGGGTGCCACAGCACGGTGGGCTCAGCTCTGTCAGAGCGAGACGACCCACCTAGAAGGAACTGAAACACCTATTCCTTCTCAGACTGTGGTCCGACATAATATTTCAATACTGTCAACACTGTATGCCTTTACAACAAAATATACGCCAGAACTGTGTTTCTCTGCGTTTGTAACTTGAAAGCCCTGTCAGTGGAATGCAGGCACTTCTTGGTGTTCAAACCTGTTAAGTTCATCTTAGAGTTAAAGGGAAGGAGATCATCTCCTCTGTACTAAATCAAGGATCACAAAAAAAAAAAAAACACCTCATCACACGTGTCATTTGTAGCCTCTTCAAAATACGAATGTTAAAAATTATCCTAAATGTATGTGTACTTTATTTGGACACAATTTTTAATTTAATTCCTCATGAAATCCTTTGAGTATGAGGGAAAACAGAAAATGCCAAGAATTTTAAAAAGTAGATACCAGAAGGTTACTGGCTTGACTTAGTCAATGACCATCCTAAATATTACATGGACCAGCAATGATTTATCCAGTTTACATACATTATTTAACCAACTTGAAATTCTGTAAAAAAGAGTACAATAGATTTACTCATGGCCATGAACACATGAATAATCTTGTGGAGATGTTACTGTGTGTGCCCAGTCACTCAGTCATGTCTGACTCTTTGTGACCCCACGGATCGTAGCCCACCAGGCTCCTCTGTCCATGGGATTTCCCAGGCAAGAACATTGGAGTCATTTCCTTCTCCAAGGGATCTTTTCGACCCAGGGATAGAACCCGCGTCTCCTGCATTGGCAGGGGGATTTTTTTTTTTTGTCTCCACTGAGCCTGGAGACAAAAGAGATGTGAGCTTGTGCACTTTTAAGATTACAAGCAAATTCAAATACAGATTTCGGTTGGCTTACTTCTCTGTCAAGTCCAGCTGCCACCGTGATAATGTCCCCAGTCTCATTGTTGATTGTAAACATGTTGGGCGAAGGGGTGCTTGGTGCCTGGGACAGGATTCTGTACCTCAACATCCCATTGAGGGCGTTTGGATCGTCAGCATCAATTGCAGTGACCGTCATCACATATGTTCCTAGACAGCAGACATGGAAAATGAATGGTTGCCTTTCATGTCAGGCTCTTCCAAACAGAAGCGATATTTACCTTCTTCATCAATCTTCATTCCACTTTTTCTTTTTTAAAAAAATAACTTCTGTTTTTAAAAATGTGGACCATTTTTAAAGTCTTTAGCAAATTTGTTACAGTATTGCTCTCATTTTATGTTTTGGGGTTTTGACCAAGAACATGCGGGATCTTGGCTCCCTGACCAGGATCAAACCTGCACTGGCATGCGAAATCTTAACCACTGGATCACCAAGGAAGTCCCTTTCCACTTTTTCAGACCAACATTTAATAATTTAGCCTTGATTAAAACACTATTGACAAGAACAGAACTCACTTCACAAAATATAAAATATGGTTGAGTTGCTTAAAAGGAAAATTGTTAAAAAAAATTTTTTTACAGATGTATAAAGACTAAATGCTTCTACATACTTAAAAGACAAACTCACTCTATGATTCAAAGAAAGGATCCCTTCAGATATATATTTTATATATCCCTTCGTTTATATAAAATTCAAATAATAAGTAAGATAGATGTCATTTGAAACATCTTTTATGGCCACCGATTCCTTCCCTCTGCCGTATTTTTTCCATTGTGCAGTAGCATCTAAAACAACATGCAGGGTATGATTCTCCACAAAGCCTAAGTCACTTTCTGAAAGTAAGCCGAGTGCATAACAACACATACTCCATTTACTGAGGTCATGAGGAATCATTTCATGCATGACTGTTTTGGTACATTGAATAGGGGGTTTTGCACTGGGGTTCATTATTTCTGAGGAGATTAAAAGAACTCCAGTTTATTAGATATTGTGGAAAGGAAGTCTACAAAGCATTACAATCAAATGCATTCAAACTAGTTAGACAAACTGTGCAACTGAGAAGTAAAGAGAAAATTAGTTACTATTTAAGATGGTTTGCTCCATGCAATTTTTGTAAGACTTGGATTATAAAATGTTCCATCTCCAGGCTACCTTCTTCTTTAGTACTCTTAAGATGAGTTTGATTTAGTGCCTTTACAGCTAGTGTTCCCTCTACAGGGTACATTTTTTTTTTTTCCCCCAGAATTAACTAAGGCTTGTTCACATAATTCAAATCTCTTTTCAGAGCCTGTCCCTCTAAACAAGACATCCTATTTGACTATGTGCCAAGTTTGATAATTTTTTTTCCAAAACTTTATTTTTTCGCCAAAACATTTGCTTGCTTGTTTGCCTTTTACTGTTCTCCTCTACTAGATCTCAAGCTCCAACAGGGCACAACTAACTTGTCACAGCTGTATCTACAGTGCTGGAGCAGTGTCTGGCATACAGTATGTACTCTATAAACATTTGTTGAATGAATGGTTAAAACAAAACAAAAATGTGTTTTGGAATCTTGAACCAAAATATTGCTTACAACATTGCATTTCAGTTTAACTTAAGATTCATGACTCTATCAAATCTTGCCTAGAAGGATGTTTTCAAACTTACAGAGCAAATGCAGGAAATCGACTCATGAAATGTCTTTACATCTCCTGGTCATTCAGAGTCACTTATAAAGTCACGGGAAGGCTTTATGGAAATTCATGTGCATATGCATAGTAAATATACCTGTAATGATTTACTTTTGGTAATTTTTATGAAACGATAATTCTGATAAAATTGGAAATAATAAAGAAAAAAAACCAATGAATGATTTTAAAAAACCAAAAGCGTTCCCCAGGCAAAAAAGCACAACGTTTATTTATCCTTAGAATATATATATAAGCCTTGTGTTTTAGTAAAGATATGTTTAACATGCTTCAATTTTTTTTCCTGTATTTTAAAATACCGACGAACTAGACTCTAAAATGTGACTCAGACAGAGCCACAGATGGTTGAACTTCCTGCACAGCCCTGTCTTCCCACCCCAGCTGCCCCCACCCCTCTGCTCTTCTGAGATACAGACAAGTGTATCTGAACCAGGAAAAGTGCCAGTTTAAGACAAAGTTATATCTATAAATTGGCTTATGTACAAACCAGTATAGATGGTGAAGGAAATATAGAGTGTTAAGTTTAAATGTCGAGGCTTTCTTAAATTCAAAATTAAATTTAAAAAATTAAATATAACAAATTAAGTCTTGCCTAAAAGCAGCATGAATGAAAGAAAATGACACTAAAGGCTCACGTGATTTCTCATCTAGCTTATATACGAGGGCTGGATAACATTGTATTTCCTCAAGGAACCTCCACAATTATGATCTTTGAACTTACCTGGCTTTGATCCCTCAGGAACTGTCCCATTCCAAACCTGGTGTAAGAACTCAGGTCTGTTATCATTCATGTCAATAACGTTGATGACGATGTCGATGGGGTTCTCCACTTGGTTTCCATTAATATCCACTGCATGTGCCCTCAACTGCAAGAGTAATTAGAAAATGAAACGATTTAACGGATTTAGGTCTCGTGTGAGAAGATAAAAGATACCATAACCATAGCCATAAACAGCACAGATGGATGAAAACCAAAAGCTATTCTTTCCATCAAAATTCAAGTTAGCCAAACTATATTATTAAGGGAGATACAGCTGATAGTCATCTGGCTCAGAGCTCTATGAATCTAATCTGTATACAAAAGAGTGAAGTAGAAACGATCCACCTTTGAAGGCGAAGAAATCAAGCTTCAGAAAAGCTAAGTAACTTTACTCAGTTTATTGACAGAGCCCCTGTCCTAAGCCAGTTCTGTCCAGCTCCCAAATCCTTTCGCTAAATCCATACAAAAGAGCCAGGGTAATTAAAAATACGGAACTGGCCTAAAGGAGTCATACGGAACAAGAGAAAAGATGAGAATCCAGAAAGAATGAAGTGTGCACAAGGAATTTTGACTCTTTTTATTGTAAAAGTCATTCACTCATAAACACTAAAAGCACATAAGACAGTTTGTTCCTCTCCCAAGGTTGAGTTCTCAGTATTACAGGTATTCTAGAAATTTTATCTTTTTTCTTCTTTTGTAAACAAATATAATCACTCAGCTACTCTTGGCAAAATATCTTCAAAATCTTTTCATCTGGCACTAGAAAACCATTTCAATCTTTTCAAAAGCTGTGTAGTGTTCCATTGAATTGTTTCTTTTTAAAGGCAATGCTTCTATGATTATCCTGTTAAGTATGATGGTTTCTGCTGGATATGCTTTATCAACTTAAAGAAGCATTAACATATCTTTTTTCCAATTTTGAGGTTATTTAGCACATGAAACTGTAAATTTTCTTAGACAAGCCTTTTCAACACGTATAGAGCCCCTTTTTCCCTTGACTTAATATATTACATTAAGAGATTTTAATACGGAACTGTCCCTGCCATTCTATAATTAATTCTATTTTGTTATCAATATTGCTCATTTACGTGCAAGTAGTGAGACTCTGGAGAGCAAGGATTTATCCCAACACTGACCTGAAAATATTTATTTTCTGAGATTTAACCACATGACTTCAGCCAGAATTCATACAGAAGAAATATTTATAATTTTTGGATTGGTATTTTTTGTGCTCATGAATTACAGACTAGTCTGATTAGAGACTGGTCCACTGCATGCTACCTGTACTCCACCCGTGGGTGCGCTCAGTCACGTCCTACTCTGTGCAACCCCATGGAGGGTAGCCCTCCAGGCTCCTCTGTCCATGGAATTTGCCTGCCAAAAATACTGGACTGGGTAGCTATTTCCTATGCCCCGGGATCTTCCCAACCCAGGGGTCAAATTGGTGTCTTTTGAATTTCCTGCATTAGCAGGTGGATTCTTTACCACTGCGTCACCTGGGAAGCCCTGCCACCTTTACTAAGTTTCCCTATTAACGTGATGCTATTTTGTAAAAGGCTTGAAAACGTCTTTATATTTTTAGAACAATATATTAATAAAAAGCATTAGAATTACGTGTTCATTAAGGCTTTTAAGAGAATTGGTTGGTAAAACAATCACGGCCCTTGGGAGGAGAGAATTGAGTGATACTCAGGATTTAAAATGCATTTTTAGTTTTTCATATGCTTATTTGCCAGTTTATGTCTAGGGTGTCTTGCTCTACCATATGTCTATATTTATCTATATAATAATTTTCAAAACTTAAATAATTTTAAAAGTTTGTACAAGTGCAAAAATTCAAAAAAATATATTAATGAGAAAAATAGTCTAAAAAACACATTAGCATAAGTGGCATAAAAAATATGGGACAACTAAGTATGATCATGACATTGATGCTGAATCAATCAGAATACTAAATCAATATACAGTGTTGGGACATCTGGGCTGGCCGTAAAGGAAAAGCAAAGTCAATCTATATACCTTTCTTCTTTTACTAAAATAAACTTCACAGAGGTTAAACATTTAGATGCAAAGATAAATAAATAAATGAAACAGATAAAATGCAGGAGATTAGCATCTTGGAGTAGAAAAGATCTCTTTAAACATCTCCAGAAAGCCAGAATGGGGAGCTTCCCTGGTAGCTCAATGGTAAAGAATTCACCTGACAATTCAGCAGATACTGGTTTGATCCCTGGTCTGCGAACTAAGATCCCACATGCCGCAGAGCAGCTAAGCACATGTGCCACAACTACTGAGCTTGTGCTCTAGAGCCTGGGAGCCACACGTCTGAAGCCCTTGCACCCTAGAGACCATGCTCTGCAAGAAGAGAAGCCACTGCAAAGAGAAGCCTGAGTGCCACAACTAGAGATAGCTCACCACAACTAGAGAAAAGTCCATGCAGCAACAAAGACCCAGCACAGCCAAAAATTAATAAATAAAAAAGCAAGCCAGAATGCATGATAAAATCAAAACAATGACAAATATCATAATGTAAAAACTGTAAGTTATAATAAGGGAAAAATTATAAATAAAGTTTGAAAACAAATAACAACCAAAGAAATATATGAAAATCATGTATCAACATCTCCAGTAGATGAAAGGTGATAAATGTGTGGAGGAAAAGGTAACAACTTTCCCACCCCAAATTTAACATAAGACAGGAATAGGGAATTTACTTTAACTGGATATTCAACATATGCAACTTAAAGCATCAAGATACATTTTTTAGAAATAGTACTGGCAATAAATAAAATAATGCCTGGAATTGATAATGGAATGAAAAGTATCTATTTTATAGTGGGGAGGTACTGCAACACAATACAACTCTTCAAGAGAACAATTCCACTATATTCATCAAATAATTCCAGTTTTAGGAATTTTTTCTGAGGACATGATGGGAAAATGTACAGAAAGCTGTTCATTGCTGCATGATTTACAGTTGTAAAATAAAGTAGAAAGAACTAAATCATCCAAGTATCTGCCAGTAGGTAATTAATTACAATTATGTTAGAGCAAGCAATCAAAGATAATAATAGAAATAAATAATGATTGCTGATGTGGAAAGATGCTAAATCTTATGATTGCTAAGTGACAAAAGTTGGTTTCAGAGAATAATCCCAATTTCACAAAAATATATTTATGAATCTATACACAAAGAAACATCTTACAGAATATTACCAAAGTTAAAGAAAAGTGACTAGTTTATGTACCAGGATTGCAAATTCTTCTTACTTTATTACTAATACTGTTTTATTTGAAAAGTTTTTACATTGTACCTATATTCTTTTCTAAGAGAAAATGATGCTTTCATTAAAAGTTTTAGCTATTCATATAGAAATTGGAGTAGGAATAAAGATCAATTTAGGTTTCTATATTAAACACATGAAAAAAACTGTTAAATCCTGTTCCAGAAAAATGTGCAAGCATGGCTAGAAAAAAAGGAAAGAAAAATGCTTTCTGGAATTTGTACTTTATTATTAAGAAATTCTTGATTTTTGAAATGCTCAATACAATTTTTAATTGGGAAAATCAGTTTTTAAATACATACATATATTAAAAATAGGAACATATAACTATATATAAGGGTTTCTCTGGTGGCTCAGATGGTAAAGAATCCTTCTGCAATGTGGAGGAGACCTGGATTTGATTCCTGGGTTGGGAAGATCCACTGGAGAAGGGCATGGCAACCCACTCCAGTATTCTTGCCTGGAGGATCCCCATGGACAAAGGAGCGTGGTGGGTTAAAGTCCATGGAGTTGCAAAGAGTCGGACACAGCACAACTATATATAAAAGCTGTTATAACTCAATCAAGAAATGAATAAAATAGAAATATAACATAAAATTAGCATAAGAAATATAACTGGATAATATATCTAAGAAAATATTGCTCAGATTGGCAGGTTAATGAAACCAAGTATTGGCAAGGTTATGCAGAAAAGGGAAATCTTAATTCTCAGTAGGCAGATAAAAACGGCAGATAATATGATCAACAAATAACAAAATGAAAATGTGCTATCCATTTTGTATGATGCTAATTAATGGTAATCATAATATCAGTAGACAAATCGACAAACATAAATGTACTTGGTTGGCCAAAATGTTCATTAGGGTTTTGCTATTAAGTCTTACAACGAACCCAAATGAACTTTTGGTCCAAACCAATATATTTATAAGAAACTGCTGTTAAAATTATAGTTTATATACATTCAGTGGAATACTATACAGCTATTAAAAATGTAATGATCTGTATATAATTTACATGAAATAGATCCCTTTCATGGAAATTTGTTCTTATAAGTTCTTAACCACATATCTGAAGGCAAGTATCAGCATGCAAATAGTAATATGACTTGAGGCAATTTTCAGTTTTTACTTGGCATTGTTTGTTTACCATGAGCATTCATCAATTTTATAAAAACAATTGTTTTATAAAAATAAAAAAATATTAAAATAAATTGAAAAGGCTACAAGTACATTTCTGGCATTAAAACATTAAGGATCAAAGCTTTAAGACTGATACGAGAGGCAAATGTTAAACCTTGGACATATTTGGAAGAGTGTTAAAGAATTAACAGCTGGTTGAAATCTTACATGAAACCGGGCTATCAGCTCGCGATCCAGAGGCTTGGTTACTGACAGCTGACCTGAGATGGGGTTGATAATGAAGATACCAGTTGGAGGCTGGTCAGCTCCTGGCCCAGTTACGCTGTACCGCAGAGAAAGGTTTTTATCTCTATCGGATCTGATCTGAGGGTCAAGAAGATAGTCACATTAACCAAGGGACTAAACGAGCTCATTATCAGAGACAGAGCATGCTACACCTCATGGCCTCTTCCAAATATACACCATTTCTTTCCAGAAAATTCTTGAAGCTCTCCCAGTCCTATTCCTTCTTCTTGGTTTTTGGTGATGGGCTTCAAAAAGAGATGACATCTGTCACTAGAAGGACTGGGACAATGTTAACATCTAAAAGAACACTCATTAGGAACAGTGCAAAAGTCAAAATTAAGGAGTGTCCATTTTTAAACAGAATCAAAGTCTCTCCTAGAAATTTGGAGGTTAGAATATTTAACCCAGTAACAGGTGTCCAATTTAATGAAGAAAAAACTATTCACTTTTTTGCATCAGTTAGGACACGAAATAACTCTCTAATCATAGTGTGAAAGAGCCTCAGGTGGGAACTCTAAGATTATGGTTGAGTCTGGGAGTCAGATTTCTGTACTTGCATTGTGCTGAAGTTTTTTATTGCAACCAAAGCTTCCCATATTATTTTAAGTTGGCACCCAATACCCCAAATTCTTTATTAATAACAAAACATGCAAGAAATGATTTTATAATAGATTTCTTTTATGCATAAAAATTGTATCTGTTACAGGCTCCCTGCTTTCTCCTCCAAATACAACACTTCCTGGAAAAACAGCTTACAGATGAGTGGAACATATATATCCTATGATGTTCTTAACATCAGAGGAACAGGCTGCAGAAAGGGAGGAATAATAGGACCGAAAAAAGGGCATTTGAGCAATACTGTTTGGAGGTGATAATAAGAAATATCTGTATATTAGACAAATATTTTTAATCCAGTAATAGAATTCAGTTTTTGTTTTGTTTTTTCAGTTAAGGCAAAACTCTTTAATTTTGTCATTCTCCGTTAAAGTAGAAACACAGAAAACACTTTGCTTTGGAGGTTACATATTTCATTGTTAAACTTAATTATAATGCATATTACCATAGACTGGACAACACAAATAAATGACATTAAAAAATACAGCTTTCAGTAAGTATGTATTGGGATGCTAAATTAATCATATACAGAAACGTTACTTTCTATTAAATTTGATAATACAACTAGTTGTCTTAGTTTTTTTTTGTAATAAATAAAAATTTGCTAATTTTACTAAGCATGTAGAAATGTCTGTCATTATTTTTTCCCCTGGGTCTGATAGCATGCATTTAGAGTAACTGGAAAAAAAAATCTTCCTCTTCAAATCTGAAAGCCTATGTTTTTTGTGCAGCCCCAGGGAGTCTGTTAATGGTATCAGAGGTCATTTTTTATTTCTTTAAAAAACTCTCAAATGCACTCAGTACCGGCATTTTTAGCAATGATTGCCCCTTTATTTTTTCTTTGGCCCAGAAGCTATCTGTAGAGGGCAGAGATCATCACGGGGAATGCAGCTTTCAGACAGGGAAGATAAGGTGGAAGGGGAAGGGTACAGTGTGGGTGTGAATGCATGCGGAGCTAGGGTGTATATATTCGGAGACCGAACAAGCTTCAGCATCCATGGCCCACTGGACAGACCCACAGGAAGCTCTGCCTATAAGTAAGCCAAGGTAATGAAAAAGAGACTCTTTACAACCCTAGAGACATTTCATCAATACAAAATAGTACATACATGTCTTAAACTCTACTTTGTGGAAAAAAGAGACAACAGCACTTCTAACATACACCAAACACATGCCACAGAGATCAATGAAATTGTGTCACCCTACCCTGACGAGCTCTTGAGGAAAAGGCCCTCTGGAGTTTTCCGGCAAGTTGATGGGAGGGATAACCCAGTCTCTCTTCTGCCTCTGCAGGTAGCCATTGTGCTTAGTCAATTGTCTTGGGAATACTATTTCTTCTATTTCTCGTGATTCCTTCACATGAAAATACAAGAAGACATTCCTGAGTATTAGAAAAACACTTTCTGAAAGTACATCAATATCAATGAATACCCGTAAGTGTAAAATCACACTTTATTATGGACAAGAAAATAAGTCTGGAGGCCCTCTCCTCATCTGCCTATTAAAATAATAGAAAACACCATAAAATTGTGGGCTTCCCTGGTGGCTCAGCTGGTAAAGAATCCACCTGCAACGTGGGATACCTGGGTTCGATCCCTGGGTTGGGAAGATCCCCTGGAGCAGGGAACAGCTACCCACTCCAGTATTCTTGCCTGGAGAATTTCATGAACCATATAGTCCATGGGGTTGCAAAGAGCTGGACACAACTGAGCTATTTTTTCCACTTTCACCATAAAATTGTGGGTGACACTGTTTATTGAAAAATGAAATACCAAACAATGTATTAGGTGGCTCAGCTGTGTAAACTATTTGCAGTTTCTATAAACCATCTTAGATACTAGTTAACATTGAGCAAAATTTAATAGTACCCTTTTATACATTTCTCATTAGTTTAAACCACAGTTCAGGTAATGTGCTACTGTACATTAAATTTAGATCTTGATGTGCTAAAATATAATTTGAATTCCAAGAGAAGTTTAATACATACTGCTAAGGAACGTCTCAAATATTTATGACCCTATTAAATCCCACAGAATTAATGCTGTAATTATTCTAAACCTATGTCAGCCATGATGGATGCTATAGATGACCCACTTTGCACATGGGGTATTAATCTCTGCTGGATGTCAACATCTTCTTCTGTTTTCCCCTGTGTCTGTGGACATTTTAGCCATTAGCCCAGCTGCTTCAATGCAAACATCCAAGCTGGTTTGCTAGAACACAGTGAATCCTCAACAACAAAAGCATCTTTTCACTCAGTTAGTTACCAGATCTTTATTTTATGTTACCCAAATGACATGATTTCCCTCCACAGTTAATAGATTAACAAATTACATTTCACATAATGAAAGCCCAACATTGGTATAAGAGAAAAAATGATATCTTTTTCTCTAATATTTATTCATATTTGATTATTGCTGTGGCTCTCACATTTACAATACCAGCAATGAATATGTGTCTTCTTATGTTTTCATGTAACAGTTATAGTTCATAAAATCATAGACCAATTATATGAGTATGGCATCGCCCCATATTTATTTCCAATTAACTCAAAGAACTATAATATTCAGAAACTAATATTGTTATCATAACTTTACTTAAGGAGTTATTATATTTTATTTAAAATTCATAAAATAGTGGCTTACACAAAAGAAGTACTTAGCAAATGTTCAGTTGAAATGAATTTTCTGTTAAAAGTATATCTTATTTGTTTTATCTTGGTTTATAGCAATTTCCACCAGAGGGAGTGTATTATTCCTAAAAGTCAAGTCCATAGTATAAATAATTCAAATTCCCCAATTTGATTATTGAGGAACAAGACAAAAACCCAATACTCCTTGGCAGAAATGTTTTCCTGTTACTACTATAAGTCTTTACTTCCCCTGCCATAAGTTTGGCTGATGACATCTTATAAACAACTGTTTATCTTGTGGTTAAGTTTAACAGCATGTAAAGCTTCTAAGTAATTTAAAACAGATAACTATTTCTAAGTAAATTTAAGTTATAAATCTCAAAGTCTAAACAAATCTTTCAAATACAGTTTAGGACTGCTGATAAAACATTTAATCTAAAGTATCTTGTAAGATCAAAAAAAAAAAAAAAACAACAGCAAAATAGTACTGCAGCAACTGAAGTTGATAAAAATTCCAGTACTGGCCACTTATTGATGTGATGCAAAGTATGCACGTAGTTCAAGCTGCACAATCCTGATTAAGTCCATCCAAAGTCATACTTAGATACTTTACCTTCACTGAATCCTCAGGTAAGACTGGTTTGAGGCTCAGTTTTACTGCTACTTGCCACTTTTCCTGAGTCTCTTTGTCTTGAGCGTATACCAGGAACTTCGAGCGCTCAGAGGAGAGGGGGAAGCTTCTCACGGCGTACACCATGCCGTCTTCATCCACCTTAAAATCCGCTGGCTCACTGCTCTCATACTGTACTTTCCTTTTCCCGTTGCAGTTGCTAAACTTCACTGTAAAAATAAATAAATAAACAAAACTAATTATACTACAAAGGCAAAAACAATTATTCATCTAAATCGACTGCAGCCATGAAATTAAAAGACGCTTACTCCTTGGAAGGAAGGTTATGGCCAACCTAGATAGCATATTTAAAAGCAGAGACATTACTTTGCCAACAAAGGTCCGTCTAGTCAAGGCTATGGTTTTTCCAGTGGTCATGTATGGATGTGAGAGTTGGACGGTGAAGAAAGCTGAGCGCCGAAGAATTGATGCTTTTGAACTGCGGTGTTGGAGAAGACTCTTGAGAGTCCCTTGGACTGCAAGGAGATCCAATCAGCCCATCCTAAAGGAGATCAGTCCTGAGTGTTCATCGGAAGGTCTGATGTTGAAGCTGAAACTCCAATACTTTGGCCACCTCATGCGAAGGGTTGACTTATTGGAAAAGACCCTGATGCTGGGTAGGATTGGGGGCGGGAGGAGAAGGGGACGACAGAGGATGAGATGGTTGGATGGCATCACCGACTTGATGGACATGGGTTTGGGTAGACTCCGGGGATTGGTGATGGACAGGGAGGCCTGGCATGCTGCGATTCATGGGGTCACAAAGAGTCAGACACAACTGAGCGACTGAACTGAACTGACTGATATCCAGCTTAGGGTAAAATAAAACTTAGTAACATGAAATGTTACTCATTGGAAAAGACCTTGATGCTGGGAAAGAATGAAGGAAGGAGGAGAAGGGAACAACAGAGGATGAGATGGTTGGATGGCCTTACCAACTCGATGGACATGAGTTTGAGCAAAGTCCAGGAGATGGTGAGGGACAAAGAAGTCTGGCATGCTGCAGTCCACGGCGTCACAAAGAGTTGGACACGACTGAGTGACTGAACTGAACGTGAAATGCAAAAATTTTATTTTTACATTATTCAAGGAATTTTTATCTTGAAATTTTTTATACAACTTTTAAAGGTTACACTCGATTTGCAGTTATTACGAAATATTGTTTACATTCCCCATGTTGCACATACTGTACGTGCCAAATCACTTCAGTTGTGTCAGACTCTTTGCGACCCAGGGACTATAGCCAGTGAGGTTCCTCTGTCCCTGGGATTCTCCAGGCAAGAACACTGAGTGGGTTGCTATGCCCTCCTCCAGGGGATCTTCCTGACACAGGGATCGAACCCGTGTCTCTTGTGTCTCCTGCCTCGCAGGCGGATTCTTTACTGGCTGAGCCACCAGGGAAGTAGTACATTCCTTTAGCCTGTCTTACATCCAGCAGTTTGTACCTACTACTTCTCCATCCCTAAATTTCCCCTCACTTCCATCCCCACTGGAAACCACTAGATTGTTCTATTTATCTGTGAGTCTGTTGCTTTTTTTGTTATACTCACTAGTCAATTTTAATTTTTGATTCCACATATAAGTGATATAATATAGTAATTGTCTTTTTCTAACTTATTTCACTCGGTGTAATCCCCTCTGAGTCCATCCATGTTGCTACAAGTGGTAAAACTTCCCTTTAGGTATGGCTGAGTAGTATTCCATTTTATATATATGTGACATCACATCTTCTTTATCCATTCATCTGTTGATGGACACTTAGGTTGCGTCCATATCTTGGCAACTGTAAATAATGCTGCAATGATCAGTGGAGTGCATGTTTTCTTTTCAAAAGAGTCTTTCTGATTTTTTTTTTTTAGATTTATACCCAGGAGTGGAATTGCTGGATCATATGGTTGTTCTATTTCAGGAATTTTCATTCTAGAGAATGTCAGATGTTCTGAGTTACTCCCCAGCATCTCCTTGTTCCAAAATCGTCCTCTTCCTTCCACAAGCCCCTGGATTCTGGACCCTCAGGAATACCTGTTCCTTCCCAGGTCTCACCGATGCCACCTTCCATTCCCTAACAAACTTCTACTCATCCTATACATCTCAGCTCCAGAGTCACTGAGGGCAGAACAAATTACTGCTTTTCAGTCTTTGTGTAGCAACCTGAACTCTTATCACCGTAGTTCTAAAGCCATGCCTGACATTCACCGTGCAAGTACTTCAGAGCAAATTTTCTTTGCTATCTTGTATACCCTGCATGTTTCCTGGCATGCAGCCTTAATATATAATTTTGGAATAAATTCTTAAAGGAATAAAACAATAAATTCACCAATACTGAATGCCCACTATGCACCAGAATGACAAAATCTCATGGTACTTAAAAGGTGAATAATTGGCCATTTCTAGTTCTTGTGGTGCTTATCGCAGCTTTATGGAGCCCTAACAGTTCTACAGATTTTCAAACAAATGAAAATAAAGGTATATCTCAAAATAAACAACTGAAAATGTCTTAAGAATAGAAAAAAATGAAAAAAATCTCAAATCTTCATTAGCTCTATCTTACATGTAATGACTTAAAATTTGAAAAAAATGAATGCTTTCTTAAAGCCAACATCAATCAGCTTATGTCTCATTGGAAACAAAACAAAGGTTAAAACCACATACTTATAAATGTAGAACTAGACCTATTCAAGCCAAAATATAGTTATAATAAAAATATTCTCCACGGAAGATGATTTTCTTTGAAATTCTTAATCATTCTTTTTGAAGAAAAATTCTATGAGAAGAACATAAAAGGATCAAAGAGAAAAAACAATTTTTCACTTCTCTAAACATGTGAGGTTATGTTCTGACCACAGTTACAATGGATACATTTTGAAATTCTATTAATAGTCACACATTACAAAGTAAAATCATATATATTTTTTACATTTTCCAAGGACCTAAGTTCATCTTTTGAACTCCCGCCCACATGTGAATTAATTAAATTCTTTTGTTTTCATTAGCATAAATTCAGAGATGCGCACCAGACCACAAATAACACACAAGCTTATTACCCTAAGTAACCGTAAAATCCTTGATAAGTCATAAAATACTTCACTGATTATTTTCCCACATAATCCACATATACCATCCTTCATCTTTCAAACATTGCAAAATGAAAAGTTGTATCTCCCACTAAATTATGATAAGTCAAAATATTTGTCCTTGAAGTAGAAATATCCCAGAAGATAACTTAATTACCCCATCTTACACACCATGTGATTTAAAAATGAAAAATGGGAATCTTTTCTATAGAACAATGCCATCTACTGCTTGTCTTTTATTAAGACAACAAAATGAAAAGTCAAATTGTTTGGGGGAGCCCTGCTGAGAAATCAAAATGAAAGACTTTTAGCATCTTCTTGTATAAAAAGTCCCTTTTATATCACAAAAGGTATTCATGATACTTAAAAACATACAATGTGGATGAGAAACGTTAAACACTTTTCTGCACTTTCTTGTTGACTTTTACACTCTGGTACTCCTTGTCCATTCACACCTGGACTGTTGTATCTGCCTGCTTGGGTGGTGTTTCTCCTGCTACAGGTCACTGCGTGTCCACTTCTAGAATAAACATCTGCAGTGATTTTCTCCTCCCTGCCTGCAATATTATATGTCAACTCTTTGACTTAGTATACGATGCTCTCTTAATTCTTAGTCACTTGGTCTTTTTGTTTTATCTATTGGGTTGGTGGAAAAGTTGAACAGGTTTTTCCATAGCATCTTAAGGAAAAACCCAAACGAACTTTTTCACTAACGCAATACATCATCTTTTACAATTTATTCTGCCTAGTCAGACAGATTTCTCAGACAGTTTCCACATCACTGTGGCCCACATTCTACGCATGGGTACTCAGTCACTTCAGCTGTGTCTGATCTTTGTGACCCATGGACTATAGCCCACCAGGCTCCTCTGTCCATGGGATTCTCCAGGCAGGAACACTGGAGCGGGTTGCCATGTCCTCCTCCAGGGGATCATCCCAACCCATGGATAGAAACTGCATCTCTTGCATTTCCTGCACTGCAGGCGGGTTCTTTACCCACTGAACCACCTGGGAAGCCCTTACACTCATATTTATCACCTTTTCTGGGCCTGGGCCACTCCCCTCCCCCTTCTCCTAGCCACAGCTTCAGAGTCAGGGGAAGGGTCCTCTTGGATGTCCTTAGGAAAATGGCAACCTGTGGCCTCATTTGGGAAGGCTCTGAATTTTTAAAAAAAATGTTGTTCCTATGTTTCCTGTCCATAGAAATACACATTAGCACTTTATTTATTATAATAATAATTATAATAAGTAATGTCTACTTATTAATGGTTTCGTGTGACTAGATCTTGTCTCTGTAAGTGGACCATAAACTCATTGTGGCTTCCTGACAGTGAGTCTTGATTCTTTTGTTTCTTTGACACTTAACAGTGATAGGACAGAATAAACATTCATTAAATATCTACAGACCAATTATATAGATTAATATCTAAAATTTTTTAAAAACTAGAAAGCAGGAAACTTAGATGTATGCTCAGCCTACTATAGCAACAGTCAACAACAACAAAACCCAGGGACTTCCAATAATTTGACTTTGTTTAGGTGGTTGGGTTATGAAAGAAAATGAATTAATACTTGTTGAATGCTAGGCACTGAACAAGACATTTAAGGTTAGGTTATTTACTTTAACCTTAAGAATAACCACCCAAAGTGAGAATTGTTTTCTCTGTTCTCCAGACGGGGCAGAAAATTCAGAAATCCATCTACACTCCGTGCTGCTTGACTCCTTGTGTCTGTCTGCCCCACAAAAACACAAAAGGATCTAACTCAACTCATGTCCTAAACCTTTAATAAACAATAAAAGTAAATAAACGACAAAGAGGCTTGATAGATGCTTGGGAAGAGAATAGTGCCACATTTAAATCTTTGAAAGTATCAAAGTAACTAGCATATTAAAAAGGAGTTCTTCGATTGGAGTACAGCCTAAAGGTCCCACTGAGGGGAGGAACTGAGCCCCTTAGGGACTGGTGAGTGTGTGTGACAGATGAAAAAAATCCATACTCACTGTTACTGTCATGGACTTTGGCTAATCTGGTACTCAGCTACCTATTTGGATTCAGGTGTCAAAAAGATACAAGCAAGCAAAGATGGAGGCCTTTGAAAAAAATGCATTAGCAAAGGAAAAAATGTGCCTTTTCCTACCAAGGGTCACCGCGGATCCTATGAACGAGAAGCGTGTGACCCCAGAGAGTCTGGCTCTGAGCGAACACTTTGGAGGAAATTGCATAAAGGTTGTCACTTAAAATCTTTTAGCTTTTCTAGCACTCTTGCCCCCATTGGTTTAATAATTCTGTCATCAAACTGTTCTGAGATTTTTAAACAAATGCTAATTTTCATTGCTCTGATATTAAAATAAGCAACATTTTGCACATTGCTCAGTTTTAAAGGACTGTGATGTATTATGTGTTGTATTAACTGTAAATGTGTTGTATTGGTATTAATTCCTTTTGTACATTCAACAAGTGGAATCAATACCTTAACTGAAAATAAGTCCATTGCCAACTGAAAAAGTTTTCCTTAGTGAGATACTGGTCCTGACTTCATCCTGTGGTTGTGATTTAATGCACAAACAGCACCTCGTTCACATGCTTAATCAGTAACTACCAGGTTTTACTGCTTTCAAAGTCACGCAAATTAAAAAGCTTGCTAATTTCAATGGTATTATGGACTACATTGCTTTCCCTTAAATTCACAGGCTGAAATTCTAATTCTTAATACCTCAGAATGTAAGTATTGGCATGGCCAAATATTTGTTTGAGTTGTAACATCTTACAGAAAAACCCAAACAAAATTTTGGCCAACCTAATGTATTTGGGGTCACAAAGAATCAGACACGTCTGAGCGACTGAACTTAATGTATTTGGAGATATGGTTTTTAAAGAGGTAACTAAGGTAAATGAGCCCATGAGTGGGCCCTCATCCAGTATTACTGGCATCTTATAAGAAGAGGACATTTGGACATAGTTGTACATGTACACAGAGGAAAGGTCATTGTATGCACACAGGGAAAGATGGCCATCTGCAAGACAAGGAAAAAGATCTCGAGAAAATCCAAACCTGTCGGCACCTTGATCTCAGACTTCCAGTCTCCAGAACTGTGAGATAAATTTCTGTCATTTAAACCACCCAAGTGGGTAATACATGAATTCCATTTATTAACAATCGGTCAATGTTTATTGAATGTTGTCTTGTTCACATTTGACTTAGCTGCACCATGAATATTTTCTCAAATTTGACAAGATTCACTTCTGCCCTAGCACTAAATGCTGAGACTTACTTAGAAGAAAATTTTTATAGAAACATAGACATTAACAGAAAAATAAAAAGTGGAAAACCACTATGTTATAGAACCTCAGTCACAGCACTATTATATATTTATAATTTATATATTACATTTATTTACTATTTATAGACTTTCAAAAAGTTTTCAGAAGGACTACGACAGAATATGTTTACCAAAAAAGTTGGTTAAAAATAAAAAGGAGAATAGACAGAAGCCACGTGAAAGGGAGAAAGAGATATTCAAGGGACATGGTAAAATTAGTAAGATCAGATTTAAAATTTAACTTTGAAGATGAGGAAAGCAAACACCACAGTCATATGACTTGTGGGGAGAAATATATAGTTCACTGAAACGAAGCTGCTTCTGTTATTAACACATTTTCCTAATGGATGTTAGGCAAAGAATTCTCAGTAACTTAATAATATTTTCAACTTTCATTTTCCAAAACAGGAAGCAGTTTGATCATTTTTTAATATGTAGGTTTTAAATAAAAGGTGATGATATGTTTATTTTAAAATAAAATACATCCTTAGCAGTGAAACCATTCTGTATGTTACGGTTATGGCAGATACATGACATCATGCATTTGTCAAAAGCCATAGCCTAAGCAACAACTACGGGTGAATCATCAGGTAAATTAAGGACTTTATAGTAATGTATCATTATTGGTTGCAGCAAATGTGCTACATTAATGCAAGATGTTAGTAACAGGGAAAATTTTCAAGATGGGGTGGATATGGAACTGTGTGTTTTGCACTCAATTTTTCTGTAAACTTATAACTTTTCTAAAAAATAGTCTATTAATAATTTAAAAAATATTTCCCTAAGGGGATGGTCTAACCAGCTATATTATCAGATATTTGAAAGAAGTAGATAGTTGTCAATATCCTCAGTCTCTGCCAAGCATGAGTGCCAGTGAATTACTCCAATATGATGTTAGCAGGAGCCAGATAATATAACTTAATCAATAACTTTACATAAACATCCTATGTATGGAGATACTGAATTGGTGTTTCATGAAAGTCATAATATTTTATTACATGTAAGAAAGTTGAAATTCTGTCATTTAAAAAAAGGAACTCAATTTGAAATATTTTTTATGACAATCTTCTTTACATTAGAATATTAATTTTTCTTAAGTGCTCAAATAACTTAAAGTAGAAACTCCAAAATTTCAAAACATAGGATAAAAGAACAAAAGTTGCTTTAGACAACTGAAAAAATAAGCTTGATCCACTGAATAATTCAAATTTAAAACAACTCTACACAAAATTAAATGTTTGTGCCTAAAAACATCATATTAAATAAGAAATGTATTATTAGAGCCACTGCACAGTTTCCATATGTAATATGTAGTTAATGTGTTCTAGACTACATAGAACTTTGTTAACATGATTAATAGAAAATTAAACACCAGTGAAATAATTATTTTAAAGTAATTTTGACTCTTAAAACAATACCTCAAATTAATGTTAACCATAAAAACATAATATCCTTATAAAATATTAACAGGAAACCACAGATCTTATACATTAAACGTATTAGCAGTTTAATAGCACACATTAACCATAGGAATGAAAATGGGAAAATATACACATATGGTTTATAATTTTTGCCTAAGTAAAGCATCAACCATATTTAGAAACAATTATGAGAGAATACTGTAAAAGTACTTTTGCGCCTAAATATCCCTTTGACTTTTATTGTATTTTTTCCCACATTAATTGCTATTTCTGAAGGCATACTAGAAAAACAGAAACAGTTTCACAGTGTTAACAGGTGTTCTCCTACCATGTGCACAGGGCAATATTTATTAAGGAACTAGATCTCTATTAATGAAGAAGTTATAGGGAGAAAAGTAAGGAAGAACTATCTTAACATTAAGAATTTCATGGGCTTTTTTCTTACAGATTCCAATGAAGAATGGTTATCAACTGCAGGTTTGCTCATAAATCTGCTTAGATATTCTTTGCTTACTCTAGACCCTTTCTGAGTTTCAACTTCAGCAACAATTATTCCTAGAACCACTTAGAGTCTACCAATCCTTTTCATACATGCACAGTGGATGCACTAGAGATAGTCTGGAAAAGTCCACATGGACTTTGGTAGAAAAAGTCAGTACACTTTCTGTTTCTTTTTAAGATTTTTTGTTTTGATGTGGACCATTTTAAAAGTCTTTATTGAATTTGTTACAATATTACTTTGGTTTTATGCTTGGTTTTTTGGCTGCAAGGCATGTGGGATCCTAGCTCCCCAACCACTGAGCAAACCCATACTCTCTGCATTGGAAGGTGAAGTCTTTACCGCTGGACTGCCTGGAAAGTCCCACATTTTCTTCATAGCTTCTAATTATAATAAGAAAAATGAAATACACAGTTGGGAAACACTATAAAATACACATAGAACTAACTTCTATCCAAAACTGAAAAAAAATCTTTAATAAGAAATTTCAGCTATTTGCATGAAATGCCTTTTCATAACATTTTAAGACTGAGAAATCAAATGCTTGATAATTTCCATTAAGGAAATCTATTCACAGAAGTTAGTGGTAGCAAATGGGTAGCATAGAGTACATTCGTTTTCTCCAATTGACAGAAAACTCTTTTTTGTCATGAACCATGAGGAATACATTGACTAAATTTCCTGGTCCTTCTTTAACTGACAAACACAACGTTGAAATTCCTTGGGGAAACGCAAAAGTTTTTCATATTTTTTATTATAAGTATTTTAAAATAACGATAAAATTCGACTTCACGCATAGATAAATATTGCTCTAACAGTCAATAATTTTCCTTAGGGTTTAAAATGTAACACCAACTAAATACAAAAAATATATCATTTTTATCCTTTTTCCAAAGCTGAATTTTGCTTCAAATCCATAAGCTCTGTGAGTATGTGTAATATTTACATGGCCTTTGTGATTTTCAATTAAGTTCATTCAGGTGCTCCAAGATGTCAGTTAAATAGGCTATTTTTTTCAAGCGAATTAGTCTCCTTCAACAAATCTGTAGTGAACAACAATTCAAACACACTCACAATCCATTTTTCTATTAGCCAATAAATTCTTGCCAAAAAAAAAGTGTCCTTTGGACAGCTTGTGTACTTTGGTATAGATCAGCAAATATGGTTTTCTAATCCCTGATCTTTGCATAAAGCTGTTGTCATTTATTTTCATAATATCAATTTCTATGGAGTTAAGATTTATGAGCAAACTTTTATATACAAGAGCTTCCAGGTGAGTAAAACTAACACTGATCATGGGACTCTCAGATTAAACTCCTGATGTTTATGTCTTCATGTCATTTACAGCCCTTACACCTTACGGCCAGAGCATCAGCCTTATGTAATATTTGCGTAAAATTTTCCTTTACAGTGTTCCTTTATCTCCTCAAATATTCGATTTATAAAAGTTTCTTTTGCTTTTTTTTTTCCAAAATAAATAATGCTCTTCAAGGATTCTAATGACTGCTATGAACCAACATATTTCAGTGTTAGCATTAGTCGCTCAGTTATGTCCAACTGTCTGCGACCCATGGACCGTAGCCCAGCAGGTCCCTCTGTCCATGGAATTCTCCAGGCAAGAATACTGGAGATCGCTAGGTTCAAACCCAGGTCTCCTGCATTGGAGGTAGATAGATTATTTACCATCTGAACCACCAGGGAGGCCCAAAGTTCATTAATAAATATGAACCAACATACTTCTTAATTCCTTCAAGTCACCAACATGCAATGATGGCTCCTTTTCTATTTCTTCCACTTCCCTGGTTTCCGGTATAGCACTGATGATGCATAGACAGACTGGTAACATAAATTCTCCCTTTGTGTGAGGCATTCTGGCTTAAAGCATTATGTGTAAAATTTTATAAATGGCTTTTAAAGCTTGATGCTAGCGTGCTGTACTCAATCTCATAAAGGAATTTCTTTACTTTCTGCTTAAGAGAATCCAAAATTTCTCCTGCTTAAATTAGGTGTTTTGGGTGCGGTGCCCTCAAAGTGAGTCCTGCAGGTAGCTTCACTTGATCATTTTTGCATGAAATTAAACCTTTAGATCAAATGTGAAAATAATTATAAGGACACATGGATTCCAATTTGAGCGAAAACATTTGAGGGGGTTCTGGTGACTGAAGTCTTTTCATTTTTCACTAGGCTGGGACAGTGAGCATAATTGAAAATGAAATCTAAACACAACAGAAACTACAGGCAGGTACAGCTTCAGAAAATCTATCTGTAAATAATACATAAAAAAAAACTTTAAGTAATATTGTCTAATAATATTACATATGTTATAATATAATAATATTGTCTAATTAATATAATACAAATGAGTATTATAAACATTACAACTAGAAAATACATGTTTCAGGTCTTCTGCATTTTTGAAACATTTAAAAATAAAGCATATGAAAAGCTAGGAAAATTAAATATATCATTATCTACATGATAATACTGAATATTAATTTTCATTTAATTTAATAACTGATAGGCTTTAAAATGCTCAAAATGTAATCACTATTTATAGTTCTGAATAATCAAAAAGTATTTTGAAAACAACCAATTTTTGCAACTTACAGTCCCCTTTAGTAATTTAGTAAATTTTATGTCCAGGAAAACCAACTTATTTCTAAGGAATCTGTTTTTAAAAACCTATGCAAATTTAACATAATAGAGACGCTTTAATTTTTTAAAAAAACACACAAAATTAACTATTGATTTTGACTGAGAAAGATTTGCTGTTAATTTTAAAATCCAATAGGAATGCTGCTGCTGCTGCTGCTAAGTCGCTTCAGTCGTGCCCGACTCTGTGCGACCCCATAGACGGCAGCCCACCAGGCTCCGCCGTCCCTGGGATTCTCCAGGCAAGAACACTGGAGTGGGTTGCCATTTCCTTCTCCAATGCATGAAAGTGAAAAGTGAAAGTGAAGTCGCTCAGTTGTGTCCAACTCTTAGCGACCTCATGGACTGCAGCCCACCAGGCTCCTCCATCCATGGGATTTTCCAGGCAAGAGTACTGGAGTGGGGTGCCATTGCCTTCTCCAATAGGAATAAACAACAACAAAAAAAAGCAAAAGAAGGAGGAAAAAATAAGGTGGGAAGAAGAAATAACAGAAAACTAAAAAAATTAATAATTCTCTGGCATACGATAAAAGATAAAATTTATACATAGCTTTTCTTTTAGAATTAATATTTTTTAAGATTTTTTTTTTTTATGTGGACCATCTTTAAAGTCTTTAATGAATGTGTTACACTACTGTTTCTGCTTTCTGTTTTGATTGTTTTCGGCCAGGAGGCATGTAGGATTTACGCTGCCTGGCTAGGGATCGAACCTGCAGCCCTTGCAGTGGAAGGTGAAGTCTTAACCACTGTACCACGGGGGAAGTCCTCTCTGTTAGAATTAAACAGAGAAAAGTATGAGCAAAAAAAATGCAAGCAAATTAAATAGAAAGAATCATAAAAGTAGCATCTGCATAAAATGTTCACTTAGGATAAAGACATGGATATAAAAACAGTGATCAGATAACAGAGGGGACTCAGTGAGAAAGAAGATTCTGGTGTAGGTGAGTACTTGATCAATGAAAAGATCTGGGGAGATGCTATGGGGAGACCTGGGTCTATACAAGTCTTACCAAAGTGGAAAAATAATAAAGTTTTTCAGTAAGTTTTTACCAAAAAAAAAAAAGAGCATTCAAATGTAATTTTCACTGTCATGAGTTAGTTTCTTGAACTATTCCCAGATGGTTCAGTGATAAAGAATCTGCCTGCCAGTGTAAGAGATGCAGGAGACTTGGGTTTGATCCCTGGGTCAGGAAGATTTCCTGGAGTAGGAAATGGCAACCCACTCCAGTGGTCTTGCCTGGGAAATCCCATGGGCAGAGAGCCTGGTGGGCTACAGTCCCTGGGTCTGCAAAGAGCTGCTTAGTAACTGACTGAGCAACTGACAGCACACAAACACATCATAAAAATGCCTTCACATTTTTAATACCATAAAAAAAGTTCAACCATGAGTATCTACAGCACATCTGTATCTCATTCTTGACAGCTGGTTGGGAAATACTGATCTATTCTGCCATACTGCTGTAATATAAAGGTTTAGGTTGGCATTGTGAATGATGACCAATATTTCCAGTTTTTCTCCTCTTTCTAAACATTCAGAAAGATAACATTTCTCATCTCCTTTACCCTTCGCATGACCACATAGCTTAATTTGGCCAGTAAAATCTGTAGATTAAAGTGACACACATGACTTCCCAGCAGCAGTATTTAAAACTTGATACCCTCTATACCCACTCAAAAAGTATCATTCAAAAGATAAATGCACCGCTATGCTTCAGTTCAGTTCAGTCACTCAGTCGTGTCCAACTCTTTGAGACCCCATGGACCACAGCACGCCAAGCCTCCCTGTCCATCACCAACTCCTGGAGTTTACCCAAACTCATGTCCATCGAGTCGGTGATGCCATCCAACCATCGCATCCTCTGTCGTCCCCTTCTCCTCCCGCCCTCTATCTTTCCCAGCATCAAGGTCTTTTCCAATGAGTCAGCTTTTTGCATCAGGTGGCCAAAGTACTGGAGTTTCAGCTTCAACATCAGTCCTTCCAATGAACACCCAGGACTGATCTCCTTTAGGATGGATTGGTTGGATCTCTTTGCAGTCCAAGGGACTCTCAAGATTCTTCTCCAACACCACAGTTCAAAAGCATCAATTAGTCAGCGCTCAGCTTTCTTTATAGTCCAACTCTCACATCCATACATGACTACTGGAAAAACCATAGCCTTGACTAGACGGACCTTTGTTGACAAAGTAATGTCTCTGCTTTTTAATATGCTGTCTAGGTTGGTCATAACTTTCCTTCCAAGGAGTAAGTGATAGCAGCACAATTCACAATAGCCAAGACATGGAAATAACATAGATGTCCATCAGCAGATGAGTGGATAAAGATGTGGTACAGATATACAAATGAATATTACTCAGCCATAAAAAAGAATGAAACAATTTCATCTGCAGCAACATGAATGCAACTAGAGATTATCATATTAAGTGAATGAAGTCAGAAAGAGAAAGACAAATACCATATGATATCACTTATATGTACAATCCAAAATATGACACAAATGAACCTATCTACAAAGTAGAAACAGACTCTCAGACATAGAGAACAGACTTGTGGATTTCAAGGGGTAAGGAGATTGGAGATGGATGAGCTAGAAGTTTAGGGCTGGTAGTTGCATACTATTACATATAGAATGGATGGAGAACAAAGTCCTACTGTATAACACAGGAACTATATCCAATATCCTGGGATAAACCATAATGAAAAAGAATATAAAAAAGAATGCATATGTATGTATAACTTAGTCACTTTGCTTTACAGCAGAAATTAAAAAAAAAAAAAAAAAAGCTGATGCTCTCTTTCCCTGCAGTGGTGATTATGAAAGAATATGTTAAATGCAGATGATAACAGGATTGAACCCTTGGGGATGAGTGAGCCCATCTATGGAGAACTGCCCTGGAGTCACCTGCTACCACAGTGGACTTCTTTGCAGGAAGAAGAAATTCACATTTTGTTGTGTTAGGCACAGAAGACTGGGGGTAATTGTTACTACAGCACATCCTAAGCTGTCCTGCATGATAATGAATCACCTTGAGTGAACTCAAAGCCTCTCAATGCAGTAGAACTAAGATGAAATGTCTATGAAATGAAATAAATCAAAATAAAAGTTATTTTAGGTCAAATTAACACAATTAAAATATTTCTTATTCCGGATTTCCCCAGCAAAAGAAAGAGGTTTTATTATAATGTTCTCCAAAGTATTATAAAATCTAGAGAAGCTGTTATTTTGTTTCCTTTCCAGGGCAAGTCATGTAATATTTAACTAACATCTGTATACAAGTTGTCACAAATAAAAAATAGAATAAAGAACCATGATACTCTTCTTGGATATGAAATTGAAAAAAATAAAAACAATTAGTAGGGATGATATGACATTCAAAATATGAAATTTAGATTTTCAGTCGTCCAATAATGCCCATGCATACAATTTCATATATTAAACTTTTGGAAAAGCAGCATGATTATTACATTCTTCCTTATATGCATTCTAATAACTCAAAAATTTTAAGCTGTTCTTCACTTCATTGATATTCTTCCTCCAGGCATCTCTGTGCAATGAAATGCAATGAAAACCTTTTCTTTTGACAGAATCCAGCTAAAAATATATAAAATGATCAATGTTCAGGCAGAATTACTCTCTCTCTCTCTCTCTCTTTTTTTTCCCCAGAATGTGCCCATTAACAAATTACATTGAAATATCACTACCGCTAATTAAATTACTCTGACAGAACACAGGTTGTGTAGAAGCTTCTTTTCCCAAATGTATGATTATTAGTCTCTGAAATTTGATGCAATTTAGTTAGCTTCATATTTCAGGCTACTCATGTCAACAAAGAAGGAATCCTAATTCCTAAGTTTAATGACAGGTTTTTTGTTATTTTTAAAAGAAAACAAGAGTTCTCCTAACAAACTTTACTGAAAAAAGAAGTTCTTGGTAACTAGAGTTTTCAAGTGCATCACTAGAAAGGAAAAAACAAAACTAAATTAATCTTGTTGTCTACATCAGTTTCAACAACGTGGCCTCAAAATGGGCCACAGAGGCCAGAAAAGAATAAATGTCCTCAGAAAGCCCAACTTACTAAGACATGGGCACACCAAGTAACAAAAAGATGTTATACATTTTATGAAACTTGAAGAAAAGAAAGAGGAACACAGAACACAATGTTCATTAAGTTAACTTAGCTCTACATTAATGGAAATTAAAGTTCGTTGAACTATTAAACTATTAAATCCTAAAGTATTTGCAGATAGTAAAGTTACAAAGCAAACAGGGTAATAGTTTTATCCTAAACACTTAGAACAAATTAAAAAAATATTTATTCTTTTACACACTTTTAGGAGGAAAAGATGCCTGTCATATGTGAACAAATGACAATGTATTTAAAATAGTTCTTGGAAATCTGCCATAATATATAACTCATAATTTAAAAGCCAAATTCCTAATTATTAATGCTAAATTCCCCCCAAAGATATACTGTGTCACCAGCTACTGGAAAGAACTCTGTGAAGAGCAAAGATGGACTTTCTACAGAAAGCAAACTATAAAAATCTTAACAAAAGCAACACCAAAACCCACAATATCACACGCCTTATTTCTAAAGACTGTCTATGTTTTTTGAACATGAACAAATTAAAGTGTATGTGTTGTCTTTAATATACAGCGGATTCCATAAAAATGTCATCAGTGTTACCACGTCTTTCACAGAGCCAATGAAGTTGTTCAAAGTAATTACATAAAATCCTTAAGCTGCCAATGGAAGTTAAGGAGTAAAAGCAATGAACAAATTTTAATATAAATTCAGTCAATGGGTTATTAGTTGGTAAACATCACCATATAACCTGGGGAAAAACATGGCCTCCATCTTTTTATTCGGTGAAGGCAGTGGCACCTCACTCCAGTACTCTTGCCTGGAAAATCCCATGGACGGAGGAGCCTGGTAGGCTGCAGTCCATGGGGTCTCGAAGAGTCAGACATGACTGAGCAACTTCACTTTCACTTTTCACTTTCATTGGAGAAGGAAATGGCAACCCACTCCAGTGTTCTTGCCTGGGGAATCCCAGGGACGGCAGAGCCTGGTGGGCTGCCATCTATGGGGTCGCACAGAGTTGGACATAACTGAAGCGACTTAGCAGTAGCGGCAGCATCTTTTTATTGTCTCAGTAGACCAATTTTCAACTTTCTGAAGAATTACTGTATAAACTTAAAAAGCGGCTCTGGTAGCATGAAAGCATCCTTCCAACAACATAAACAGATAGTTCTAGTTCAACTTACTCTGATCTACCACAGACAGTCACGAGAAAAACAAGGGCAAGTAATCTATGACATATAATTTAAAAAGTGGGCTACGATTTTAATGAATCATTATAACAATCGTAAAGGGCTATTTCAAGATTATTTGGTTTTACACAAATGCATAAATACCTGAGTAACCCTCTTTTAAATGTCAATTACTCATTTATATTTATAAATTATATTTTATGCTTACTTTTCTTTATAATGCCTAGAATTTCAGTCATTTCAAACTGCTGTCATTGGTTTAAAAGAACCAACCAAAAAAAATAAAACAAAAAAATCCTCTTCAGAAGTATTTCTCTTCTCTCTATCATAGTCTGAAATGAACATCTACCTCTGTGAACACACAACATCAGCGATCCAAAGAGCTGGGGAAAAATTTGCTGCTTCACCTGGCAATGGTAAGCCTTAGCCTCATCAATGGGTTGACATTTCCTCTTGGAGAAATGATTACATTTCTACTTCACCATTCTCATTAATTACATCAAAGTGCATGGGCTGAATGGTCACACACTGTAATACTATGGTCATCTCATGGATGCACCACACTGTGATTTATTTGAAACCATTTTAGGTACAGGAGTCTTCTGCCTGGGGGCATTATCCTTAAGCCCACTTTTCCAAATGACACTAAGACATGTAGTCCAGCTCTTATGTATCCTTATAAAGGGTCGGGATACCTTTAAATTTTACAGAGATAAAGATTTTGCATATTTGATTTACCCATAAATATACAGGCAGGTATTAAAGGATTTTCATTACATTAACCAAGATGATATCCAGGCAAGTATACAGTGTACACACTATTCATTCCCAACTTAACTAATTCCCAGTCTGCATGTGTTAGCTACAATAAATTGAACTAAGTTAAAATCGTATCCTTATCTTGTCCCCATAAGTAGATACAATAAGCAGACTAGTTGGAATCATATCTTTTTGCCTAAAAGCCCCAGAAGTACCCAGGTTTTAGGATAATACACTAATAGTCCTATTTTAAAAACAGTAACTTAGACATCTGACTTCCAGTCATTAAAATGAATTAAAACAACAGATGTAAGTAATTGAGACAAAGACAGAAAAACATACACCTAAACAAGAATGATGAAAAATCTATTAAATGTGAATTTTTCATCTAAAAAAAAATCCAATTTTTAAAAAGAGAGATATAAAAACCAAGAACAAAGAGAAGCCCAAGGTATGAAGGAGACTCTTAGACAGCATGGCATGGCATAGTCAGGTTATGTTTTCGGGGGACCACCTTGCTCCAAATAAGCTGCAAGGATAATAAAGTATAAAGAGCTTTTAAAAAGAGAGAAACAGGACTCCTCTGGTGGTTCAGTGATTAAGAATCCATCTGCCAATGTCAGAGAACATGGGTTCAATCCCTGATCCGGGAAGATTCCACATGCCGAGGAGCAACTAAGTCTGTGCAACCACAACTACTGAAGCTTGTCTGCCCAGAACCAGTGCTCTGCAACAAGGGAAGCCACTGCAACTGGGAAGCCACAGCAACAAGCACCCAGTACAGCCAAAATAATTTTTTTTTTTTTTTTAAAGAGAGCGAGAGAGAGACAAAACCTAGCCAGACTCAAAAACAAGATAAACATCTCTGTGGTCCAGAAATTACCTTAATGTAATCTGCCATCTGGACAGGAAGCTGTCAGGGACAATCTGAAGTTCAAGTTCTGTTCAAAGTCAGAGGAAGTAGACACAGCATCCAGGTTGCCACTTGACACCATGGAATAAGCTGAGACTGGACTCAGGGTGAGTTTGTGCAAGAACAAAGTGAGAGATGAAAACAAAAATTCCACAGTCTCAATTTATCACACATCAAAAAAGAAAATCTAACATAAAGTACAGCCAACAAAATCTACAATCAGAACTTAACACACTCCAAATGAATTTAATTAGATGGAACAGTCCCCTGGTTCACTCTATCCCACTGGCCACTCTGTCTCCAATTCTATAAGATGCATTGAGGTTCTGACCAGGATCTTCACTTCTCTCCATTCTCACCTTAACATGATTTCAACCATCCTCAAGGTTTTAAAAAGCAGCTACACAAAGATGAATGTTGGAAAAGTATATATAAACCTTGACTGTTCCCTGGAGATCTAAACTCCTATATTCAATTGCCTATGTGACACTTCCATTTGGATATCCAATGGGCAACTCAAACTGAACAGATGCCAAAGCCAACTCTTGATGTACTCCTGCCCCAGAGCCCCAACCAAGGACAAACGCCATGGTGAACAGTTTCACCCTCCACCCAAATGCTCTGACTACAAGTCTAGGAGTTACGCTTGATCCTTGTCTTAGTTCAAAAGGAAACTATCTGCAAGTTCTGTTAGCTCTGCTTTCAAAATATATCTCCAATATGACCATTTCTCATCACACCCATGGCAAACACCTTATCACCAGCCATTATCTGGGTTGAATTACAGCTGGAGCCTCTAACTCGTCCATCACTTCCACTCTTTGTGACACCCAGAGCGGCCTTTCAAAAACAAATTCGACCATGCTCAAAGACTTCCTATCACCTGCAGAACAAAACCCTTAACAAAGGCCCTTGGCTCTGCAACCTCTTCCTCCTGGAGCTCCTTGGGTGTCCACAGTCATATAGGTTGTCTGGTGACTCCTCCAACCATCCACACGGAATCCTGCCTCAGACCCTTTTCTGTTTATTTGAAATATTACACAGTGCAGCAGAGAGAGGAGGAAAGAGTAAGACAGGAAGCAAGAAAACCTGGACAACCAGGCAGGCAGGAGATTGAATCAACTGTCCAGGTAAAAGACCATTAGGTTAAATTTAGTCTTTTAAGCCGTTATGGTTAAAGTTACCTTTCCTTAATTTTTCCAACTTGCTTCCTTTTTTCTTTTTTTTTTTTTTTACTATGTCACTGATATCAATGGATGATTAGAACTGACTTTTTCCAATCAAACCAGATAATGAATAAAAGGAATGTGAGACCATCTTTTTATTTATTAGCTGGGTTCACTAGGGACAAGTGATAGGAGTCATAGAACACATAGGGAAGGGGTACAGCATGTCATGTATCTTAATAAGAGCTAGGCACACAGAGAGACAGCAAACAAAAGTGTCTTGATGCTTGCAGCCTTGTCATTGGTCTAAGGAGTAAAACCTGCAGCCAGGGCGGGGATGCCACAGACCACCCAGAGTTTGTGTTCTGCTGCACTATGTGACCTCTCACACAACAGTGGTGTGACAAGCTGCAGGAGGAATGGACAAATTCCAACCAGCTCCTCGACATTAGAGAATAAGGCCAACACCAACAGTCTGGTGCTGGGCTAGTATTCGTTCATGTATGCATGAAGTCTCCTCAAATTTGGGGACCACTAAGAATGAGCATAAAGAAACTTGGTTTCAGCATCTAACAACCCCAACAATAACCTGCTTCAATGAGAAGGTGGATAGGATGACTTTTTTAAAAAATATTTTTTAATGGATACATAGTTGATTTACAATGTTGCTTTAATTTTTGATGTACAGCAAAGTGACTCAGTTATGCATACATACCATAAATTCTCTTTTATATTCTTTGCATGACTCTTAATATGAAGAAACAGAAGACAAAGGTGGGGATTGTACCCTCTTCCTTAGGTCCAGCAGTACTAGTTAACGGTATCACATGAACTTGTTTTGTGTGTATGTGTGAATCTGTCTATCCGCTTGGTGCTGTATTCTGAATAAGTAATAACTACAGAGCAGGTAGTTGACTTACTTAACAGAGTAACTCAGTACGTATAGAGTAAGCAGTCAACTAATATTCTCACTACTACTGTTTCCAAGTCCAGAGTTCAGAATGTTTGTGATACGTCATCTTACTTAACTATCATCACCTGCTGTTGTTGTTTAGTGGCTAAGTCATGTCTGTCTCTTTGCAACCTCATGAACTGTAGCCTGCCAGGCTCCTCTGTCCATGAGATTTCCCAGGCAAGAAAACTGGAGTGGGTTGCCATTTCCTTCTTCAGGGGATCTTCCTAACCCAGGATTGAACCCATATCGCCTGCATTGGCAGTCAGATTCTTTACCACTGAGCCACCTGGGAAGCCCCAACTATCACTTGTGTGCTTAGTTGTTCAGTAGTATCTAACTCTTTGTGACCCTATGGACTGAATGTAGCCCGCCAGGTTCCTCTGTCCATGGGATTCTCCAGGCAAGAATACTGGAGTGGGTTGTCACTCCCTTTTCCAGGGGATCTCCCCCACCCAGGGATCGAACCCAGTCTTCCGCACTGCAGGTAGATTCTTTACCATCTGAACCACCAGGGAAGCCACAATGATCCAAATGCTTTCATCTACTTACTTCCTCATGTTTTTTCTGTAGTTTCCTATGGTTATATGTGGTGATCCAGAAGGCCACACAGTGTAAGTTCCTTGGTCACATTGACAGTGAGACCCCTGCTGCCCGAAATTCTTGGGGGGGCATCCTGAGAAGCACCCATTACATCTCGAGATGAAGAAAGAGTTCTACTTTTCCCCCAACGGCCCATACTCCACAAAAATTAACCAAACGATTTCTTATCTGCCATTGAAGGTGAATACAGAGATGAAGATAACAAGATCCCTAATCTCCAGGAGTTCAAAATTGGGAGGAAAGACTTTCAATAATCAACATCAAGTAAAACAATATATGACAAGATGGGCTAAACCAAAGCTCTGAATGATTACATCTGAAGGGCGAAAGGGGACCATTGAAGATGCAGTGAAATGGCAGCCATCTTTTTAATTTTATTAAATCTTCACCCTAGACTACACTTTTTTCTTTTTATAAAATCATTTTTAACTTAATTTAGTTATTTATTATTATTTTTGGCTGTACCGCACAGCACGCAGGATCCTAGTTCCCCAACCAGGAACTAAACACCTGTGCCCGCTGCACTGGAAGCTCAACGTCCTAACCACTGGACCTCCAGGGAAGTCCTCACGGCAGCCAGCTTTGGATCTGAGCAGGGAAGGATGAACAGGACACTGATAGATTGTGTGGGGACAGGTGAGAGGTGGTGCTTCCGCATGAATGGGGCATGGCAGCTTGGCACCGACGGTGCCTTCACAGAGACAGCAGTGTTTACGCAAAGAGCCACGTCTGGATCAGCTCAACAATTCCCCACTCAGTGCCTTTGTTAAGGATGAATATTTGTAAAGGAGCTTTTTTTAGGGCAAATTTGTTCGGCAAGGTGTTTTTAGGACATTTTATCTTTATAAGGGAGGGAGTTTTGTGGACTAAAGTCTCTCATGGAGAGACATGGTCCCCAGGTAGACTGAAACCCATCCAGCTGAAAGGAGAAATGTCAACAGAAGCACAAACTAAAGATCTGATCATTGACACACATGAAATTGGTTCGAAGAATTGAGGGACAGTATGTGTGTACACCACACTGGTGTGCAGTAGGATTCGGGTGTTAAAATTTAAATGCCATTCTAATTTTTAAAAAAAGACTTGGCATTTCCCCTTTGCTGGAGCTCCTGGGGTGAGACCTTTTAATTTAAAGAAGACCATGAGTGGCATTTTTTAAACATGGGGATTATTTTAAAAATATACAATATATTAATAATATGCAAGCTGTGATTATAAAGAAATAAGATTGATTCTGCAAGTCACACTGAAAAATCAGAGTCATTACATAACAAGCACGCCTTCAATAAATTATAGTCCAACCAACAGGGGCACTAAATATGCACTTTAATTTGGAGTACAGTACAGAAGTAACTTCAGTTTCTAATGAGATGAATTATTAATAAAGCTAAAAGACACTAAAAAAAAACCTGCTTTTATAAAAGCCAGCTCTAATCTCTTGTATATTATAAGCAATCTCCAAGAAAACACTACCATTTTATACTCAATTGAACCATATCCTCAAATAGTCTGACATAGTGTACTGTTCTCTGATAAAGAAGTAACTGCATTGATGATGATATTTTTTTCTTATCATTTTCTTCTTGTTTGCCAAGAAAAAAAGAGAAAGAGAGAGAAAACAGGGGACCACAAGTAAGTAAAGTCAGTTCTGGTTGTGGTTCCACTGATATCCAATAACCCTCTAAATAGCATTGGATTTTTGCTGCTTCTCATGCAGTGAACAGTCAATAATAAATGGTGGCTGCCACAAAAAAATATGCATACTTAAGGTCTAAAATTCAATATTATGACAAATTCCTGGGTGGATATTACCACTGAACGTGATACTCGAGTGTTTGTAGTTGTAGTAGTGTTTGTAGTTGTTTTGTTTTCAATGTTGTTGAGGAAGTTTCAGAAGACAATGGCTTCTCTGAGACAAAAAGCAAAGAATAACTCCTATAGGAGTTATTCCGATTCTGAGCTCCCTATGCAGGTAGCCCAGGTTCAATCCCTGGTCAGGGAACTAGATCCCACATGCTGCAATGAAGATCAAAGATCCTGCGTGCTGCAACTGAGACCCACTGCAGCCAAATAAATGAATAAATAATTTTAAAAATCCAAGTTTGACATTATTCCATGTAACAATGGATGAAAGGGGAGCAACAGCTAGAGTGATCAAAATCACAACAACGATTCAACGGTCACTTTTCCTCTCAAGAGGTTCACAAATTACATGGGCATTTTTAACAAATCATCATTCATAACCTAGCTGCTTTCCTTTGGCTAGAATTTGTGTGTCATCGAGAAAAGTAAAAGAAGCTCAAGTTATTCTGTTTGAAACACAGCTCTTCCTCCCATAGACCAGTCACCTTCTTTGCATGAAACAGATTTCAGTCATTTCTGCATGCAGGTGTCACAATGAGTATAAATCTTTGAAGATCAAACAATACGAGCAGTATTTCAAGTTCCCAATTCGATTCCTTATCCTTTTTTAAAAATAATGAATGTCAACAAGAAAAGGTAAAACTTCTTTAGAAGACACTTCCTTAGAATGGTTCTTTAGAATTATTTAGTAAGGAATACAAAACTGTTATCACTCTGGAAAATAAAAATATGCATTTGAGACAACTAAAGATGCAATCCATGTTTCTCCTAAGTTTGCAATTTTGATGGCCCAAAGAAAAACTGATGACCTACAAAGTTCCTGGGGAGATTACATGGCCAGAAGACCAATGACTATTTAGGGATTAGGTTATGGCAGAAAAGGTGCTACTTTAACTTCTTTGTGACCTCTTTTCTTTGAAAAGTTTCTAATAAAATAAACTCAATATTTGTCATAAAGAAGACAATCTCTATTCAGTTCTTATCATAATGGCTATACATAAACACTCTGTTGGAAGTTTTGGTTTCTGATGAGTAGCATTCTTCTTTTCAGGTTCAAAGTCAATTTCTTTAAACAGCCTGTTTTATATGCACACACCACCTTTTGATAATTCTTTCATGGATTACAGTTCAGCCTTTTAAACAAGCAACTTTGTTGAATATCTTATTGTTCTTCTAGGCAGTTTCAAGTCTCTTGATGTTTGGCAAATTTTTACAAAATTAATGAGGCTAACCTTCATTTATCAGACTTGTAGAGTTACTTCAGGTTAACAGAAGCATCTTATTTAAAGATGACTCATAGTCAAGGACTTTTAGATTTGACTTTACCTTTAGGAATATCTACTAAACTCAAAGTAGATCTTAAATAAGAGAGACTTATGCAACACATTCTTAATCTTAAACACATTTAGGCAATTAAAGGTTAATCCCACTGAAAATAAATTAGGTTTATAAAATATAGATACCTGAACTAAAATGTTAAAGGATGTTAATGATGTTTTTCAATTTATAAAGTTCCTTTTCATGGCTGCATGATATTCTGTTTTCTGCCTCCCTTCCATGTCTGAAGGTGTCTGTCTTCCTACAAGGAAGAAGCTGAAATCTAAACATAAACAATGGCAAGCATTCTACCATCAAGGAAGTCATAGTTTCATCTGAAATTTTCTCTAGCAAATTATGTGAATTAAGATGAAGATCTACATAGTAGGGATACGGGTAATTAGGCCAAGAAATTTAAAAATTGAAGTTGACATTTAAAAACACGATTAAATGGAGTATCACAAAAAAGGCTATTATTTGCCACAAAACACCTGTCTTGTAAACTTTCCACTTACTTGCAGTTTGTAGGAAAATGTCTACAATATACAGAAAGGGAGCCTGTATATACAATACACAGAGCCTGTTGCAAAGTGTTAGCAGCTGGGCTTGAAGATGTGCAATTCTCTATACTTACCACACTAAGGAAGGCAAAGGAGAAATATGGCTTTTAAGCATTCTTTCCTTAAACCATCATCCCTACCCCCAGAGAATACATCTGCACAGTTATTTGGTGATTATGTTTTTGTTTGATTTTAGACTAACAGAAATGCATAGCATCACTGACTTCTTTTTTTTAAATGTAAAATTCGCTTTGTACATAAGCAGTCTCATTTTATGTTACTCTGTTTTCCGGTTTAACTAAATCACTACTAGTGGGAATGAATCAGGCAATTTTGGTTACCTGAAAGGAAAACATAGGATTCTGCTCAGCTCTTTCATTTCTCCATGAAGATACACACGTAGCTCTTTAATCAAAACATGCCATTGAATTTCCATTTCCCATAATTCCTTCTGCTTAGTGAACAAAGTCCTAATAGGTATGTCAGAATAAAAACAGGGATAAAGTTCTTTGGAGTGGACGGAAATGCCTCTGCAACTTTTTATAACTGGAATACTGACCGTAAGCAAAACAGAGACTGGATGGCTCAACAGAGTCCACATTACATCTGATTCACTGATCCCTTTCAAATTCTTGCCCCTAACCTCTGTGCAACACAAAACCTTCCTGAGCTCTGCCGGTCCTTTTGTCTGTTTGAAAAACAAAATACAACAGAAGAATAAATTCTTCAGTGGAGGGGGGAATAGCATTTCTGTTTGGACAAATCTCTTCCTTCCAGTTCTCTTAAGATGCCTGTTCTACCTAGTTTTGCAAGTTAGTCCCTCTCCATCACCTGTTACTTAGCAAGTCGTTCAGTTAAAAATATCTGTAGCTCTTCTAGCTTTATCTAAAGAAGCAACTTGGATAAAAAGTCAATAATGAAGGTGCTTTGTGTCCCCAGCAGCACTCAAAGTACTTCTAAGATCATTAAGACCGGTAAGGACTCGTTGGTTTTATACCCAGAATTGGGTACGGATCCAAGATGAAATGCCAAAAAAGAGCATGTTGGAGAACACTTGTTTAAAAGTACAAAATTTCATAAAGAAATGTCCTCCATGCTCTAAACACATCTAAAAGGAAAGATGCTTGAAATGTAAAACATACCTAACAATAATTTTGCTAATGTCTCGATACAACACTCTTGAGTGCTTTGTCACTTGGATTTCTGTGAATGTTCAACACACCAAGAAACTTTACAAGATCTTCAGATGGGCTTCTTAACATGAAGGCAGAACTGCTTTTAACAATGGCTTGTTAGAGTCTGTCTTGTTCTGAAACATCCCCCTTTCCACAGTTAACTTTCCAGTTCATACCATATGCTCAACAGTTGATTACAGCATAAGACTACCACGGGACCCAGTGAGGAATTCTCTAGAAGTATTCTGGGACAAAATTTAACCGTGGAGGATTTGGGGAAGTGAGACTAGTTAGAAAGGGAATTCTGGTAGGTAACTGGAATAACCCAGAACAGAAGAAAGAAGACATGACATATGCAAGAAAAGGCCAAAGCTAACCATTGCTTGAAATATCAAGTTAATATACAGACAGGGTAGTGGTAATATACAGACAGACCTCACTGGTGGTCCAGTGGTTAAGACTCTACCCTTCCAATGCAGGGGGCATGGGTTTGATTCTTGGTCAGAGACATTCTGCATGCTGTGGGATGTGGCCAAAAATAAATTAATTAATTGATTTAATAAATATAGGGACAGGGTAGAAGATACATCTACAGATTTAGCATGGACAAACTGTAGAGCACTTTTAAAAACTTAGAAGGCAGATGTTGAAGATTTTTGGGGCTGGGGAAGAGCAAGTAGTGCTTTGGGACAAATGACCTAACAAACACACAGGCTGGAACTAGAGTGAGAGCCGAAGACTCAGTGTTGGAGCATGAACTAGGGCTCCAAGCCAGTGATGGCAACAGGAATCCCAAAGAAGAACATGTATTAAAAAAAAGTGGCTAAAAAGCAATCCATAAGAACAGATGGCTAATTAGATGTGAGGAAGAGGAATGGGCATGAAAGAGGCATAAAAAGTCAAAAAAGATTCCAGTGTTTTGAATCTAAAAAAAAAAGGAAGCGAAATGGGCTAAGGAGGAAATAGTTTCAGGAAAGACTGCTTTTCAGAACTGCTGATTGAATTTAGCATTTAAAAAATATACGAATTGTGCAGCTTCTAAATGCCTGATGTGGGGTTACGTAGAAGAAATTCATAAACAGATAAGGCCATACAGACTTTATCTGAAGGGGCTCTTGGTTTGCTTATAGAGACAGACACACAAATCATGTGCTCAGCTGAAGTTATGGGGATAGGGTAACATCTTGTAGGGAGAGTCATGTCTAATCTAAAATTTTCCTGCTGAGATGATCTTCTTTGTCTTATTGACAGAAAACATCTGATAGCCATCTCATCCACAGGCATCTCTCCAAAAAGATAAAAACTTCCTGAGTCAAACTCTTGTCTTTTCCCCCCTTTTATAAACTCTATTCACTTCTTTACTCCTGGACCTTTGGTAATGTGTGTTTTTCTCCTTGGCATCATATTCTAACTTGCTACTGCTGCTGCTGCTATTTAGCTGCCAAGTCATATCCTACTTTATGTGACCCCATAGACTATAGCCCACTAGGCTCCTCTGTCCATGGGATTCTCCAGACAAGAATACTGGAGTGGGTTGCCAGTTACTTCTTCAGATCTTCCCAACCAAGGATCAAACCTGTCTGTTGCATTGGCAGGCAGATTCTTTACCCTTCAGTCACCAGGGAACCCCTTGTGTTATCATGCCAAGTCCCTTCGGTCGTGTCCATCTCTTTGTGACCCCACGGGCTGTAGCCTACCAAGCTCCTCTGTCCATGGGATTTTCCAGGCAAGAATCCTGCAGTGGGTTGCCACTTTCTCCTTCAGGGGGATGCCCTTACCTTTTTCAAATGTAAAACTTACAAAATTAAATTCCTTAAGAACTCCCATGCTAATGTAAATTATCACCAACAACATTAGAGGACCTACTAAATGTAAAATAGTTGTCCACTTTCATACCTCTTAGGCAGACTTGACAATTTCCTGTGAGCCTAAAAATCTTTGGAAGGATTAACAATCATTGAGCCATGCATGCCCCGTCATGGACAACATCTCTGGTATTGTAAGCAAGGTAGCAGTGGCCCCTGAGAGTCATCCCTTAAGTTCTTGGTCCCTTGCTTACTGCTCTACCAGATTTATGTCTTAGGTCTAATGTCACGAAGAATGTCTTTATTTCTCTTCTTCCCACAGCCACTGAAAGTGATCTCCAGTAGGGCCATAACCGAAACCGCCTGGCCTCTTGCGTGAATCCAGTTCTGACATCTGAGGATTCTGAGGTTCAGGGGAGGGTGGGGACATATGATCCATTGGATGGCAGGTGTCTGAGCTCAGGGCACACCGACCCAGTGGTCCCCCTCACTTGGCTGCATTCTTCCAGGGCTCCTTTCAATCTGCTCTTGTACGGTGGAGACCGGCATTGATATTTCAGTGATTCCCAGACATGACCCTACTGGAAGCTGATGACTCACTGTGGCCTGAGTAGGCAGCAACTCATATTTCCAGTTCAGAAATGAATACGTTATGGCTCGGGGAGATGAAACAACCTGCTAGAGGTCCCACAACTGTCAAAGAGAACAAACTGCCATCATTAGGGACCAAATGAACTAAAATAATGATAGGTTTCTAGCTCACATTCAGTTGATGCCTTGTTACAATTACTTATTTTCTGCTCTATCAGTGCCAAGTCAGGATTTCACAGCCTGTATCATGTGTTTTGTTTTTTTTTTTTGTCAACTCGAGTTCTTCTCGCCACTAATTTGTGAGGATAATTTCCTTCCAATTCTACTAGTTGTAGGGATAAGCAATTCTCCCAAATTTGGAGTCTTGTGTGACTATGAAACTGGTCCTGGAATTTTACAGTGATACTGGAAACACAAAGGCAGCAAAATTAAAGTAAGTCAACATTCATGGTGCAAGAAAAGGAGATTATTAGGCAACCAACAATGAGTCAATGTCTTTTAAACTATACTCTGATGATGATGCATGCTTAACGATTGTCATGATGGATTGGGGCAATGCTCCAAATAGAAGCAAATACTTTTTGACTAAGTGAGCACAAATAAAAGTTGCAAATAGTTTTTATCCTGAGAACATCTTACGATGGTGCTACTGAAGGGTAAGTATTTATTTTCTTAGCTGGAGCCAGTGATGGTTATTGAAAGTCGACTAAGCATTTGTGCCCAGGGCCTTGGGGTTAAGTATACAAGCAAGTGTGTGTCACGCTGTTGTCCTCTCCACATGCTCTGTCCTTTACAGTTTAGACACTGCTCTTTAGCAAAACAAACTTTATCAGCTGTACTGTCTCATTAAGATAATAACAGGACCATGATCCTATAATGATATGGCGCATGAACAGCTACAAAACTGCCTTCACATAAGCAGAGGGTAAATTAGGATTTCTGACAGGGCAGTCCTCCAAAAACTTGACGCCAGTGGGGCGAGGTCCACATCAGCACATCAACAAAATAATTAACTCATTTCCCAGTAGCTAAAGTTCCGTGAGGCACGGAGCATGGTGATTTTTTTTAGGTCAGTGCCCTGCTAAACACTGTGTTCTTAAAATCTGCATCCAACATAAAAATTCTTAGCGTTGCCTCCCGTTAACAGAAGTGTCAGAAACAAGAGCATCTGCAGGTCGCAAAACTGATAACTGCTTGAAAAACATCAGATGCAGAAAGAAGAGGAAACAGTATTAAGCAGAAGTTGAACTGACGCAGTCCAGCTGAGCTCTGTAGCTCTGGAATTCTACAAAACCTCACTAAAGTGAGTATCACCCTACTAAGTGCAACAGTATTAAACACAGGACACCAAGATGGGGAGCTCCAGTCCTGGCCCCCCAGAGACCCACAGGATAGTAAAAGAAAAATAAATACCAAGGATTCTAGTTCATTATTCTCATATTGAAAGATCTTTGGCCCGTTGATTCAGCGATTATGCCAGCCAGACACACTACGTACACTATCTCATTTAATCCTAAGAATAATTCTAAAAGGTAGATACTGTTTTAGAGATGAAAAGAAAAAGAAGAAAGAAAACAAGTTACAGGGAGATAAAGTACCAGGTCCAAGGTCACACAGTGGTGGAACTAGTATTTGAACATGGGCTATGTGATTTGAACATGGCTTGGTACAATTTTTCAAAAACATCTCACTGCCTTTCAGTTTTGGAAGAGGAGTCTATAGTAAGCACAAGTGGAGAGTAAAAACATAAGCCATGAATCAATATATTTATGAATAAAAATATACTTCCTATAGAAACCACACTAAATTATACATTTATAAAATAATGAAACCTTTATCATTTGATACATTCTTGAGATGATCTCTTTTAGTCAGCAAGTTTGTAAAACTGGTTTCCTGCAGTGAAAATCTGTTAAAATAAAGTATCCATAGGCACCTGGGCTTCATACATATTTTTTCACTTTTCTTTAAAAACATAACAATTCATTCAATTTCTTACTAGAATCACACATCAAGCTTTATATGAAATAAGAAGAATGGACTGCTACTTACTGAGTACTTTCTGCTTTAATCAAAGCCTGAATCAGACCCAAGACTCACCAGGCAAAGTGAAAAAAAATGGACAGTCAGCAGGCATCTGTGTGTTTTCAATGGATAAGTGTCCATGACAACAGGAAAAAAATGCCACAGCAGTGCAAGCAACGCTGTTAGCAGACTCAAAGAGATTAGGAATAGAATTAGCCTAGAGATCAATCCACCTCCTTCCCCTCCTTCTTAGAGCTGAATCATTTCAGCAGAATTAAGAAGCACTGCAGAAACAAGGACCTGCCTCCACATCACTTTTATACCTGTTCTTGAACTGATAGAGGCCTTGAGTGCAAAGTGCTGCCCCCCTGGCACTTTTCAACAATCCTCCACTTTACATATTCTCCTGTAATTCATAAGCAGGTTATAAAGTTCCCACTCACAGTAAGCATGGATGAAATGAAAACGTGTGTTTATTTTCTACAAATAAGACACAGAGGTATGTACCATTTTATCAAAATGTTTCCAATTACCTTAACTGTTTAACTTTGATTTCATTTAAATACACTTTTTTTTTCATTCATTAGCCTGACGGAGGTAAAACTGATGAATAAAACTGTGAGATATTTAAAGTATACATTGTGATGATTTGATATACACGTACATTGTGAAAAGATTCCTCTCATGTAGTTAATGAACACGTGTCACCTCACAGTTTATATATATATATCTAGATATATGTATATATATTATGGTGAGGACCTTTAAGTTCTACTGTTTTAGTGAAATTCAATTAGACGATACAGTGTTACCAACTGTAGTCACCATGAAAGAAAAGGAAAGTGTTAATCGCTCTGTCGGTATACAACTCTTTGTGACCCCAGGGGCTGTAGCCTTCCCGGCTCCCCTGTCAATGGGGATTTTCCAGGCAAGAATACTGGAGTGGGTTGCCATTCCCTTCTCCAGGAGATCTTCTGAACCCAGGGATCGAACCCACGTGTCCTGCATTGCAGGCAGATCCTCAGACTTGACTCATCTTATAGCCAAAAGTTTAAAAACAAAAATTTTACAACTGAAACTAATTAATTAATACCAAGAATATTTTTATCTTTAAATAGTCATTGTTGTTTTTTTTTTTAGTTTTTAATTATTTATTTTTAGCTGTGCTCTGGGTCTTTGTTGTTGCATCAGGCTTTCTCTAGTTGTGGCGAGTGGGGACCACTCTTGAGCAGGGGCTACTCTTCCTTCGAGCGTGGGCTTCTCATTGAGGTGGCTTCTCTTGTGGAGAACAGGCATGGGGCTTCCGTAGTTGCAGCACTCGGGTTTAGCTGCTCAACAGCATGTGGATTCTTCCCGGACCAAGGGGCAAACCCGTGTTCCCTGCATTAGCAGGCGGATTCTTAGCCACTATGCCACCAGGGAAGTCCTGTTCTTAGGTTTTATTATACCCTTTGTAGTTACAACTGAGAAATAGCTGTCTACTAGGAGCGCAATCATCATAAAAATAGGAAATATGAAAGCTGTAGCTGGTATATTTGAAACACCAAATTGCTAATAAGCACCTTTTAATAATAACATATGTGCTTTTATGATTTACTAATACATTTTATTGTTGCTTTTTGACTGTATGTATAAAGGAAACAAAATTGTGAACATTATATTTAGACCAACTGATTTTTTTTTCTGTTGATTCACAAACAAGCTTTTCTGTTTTTATAATACCCAATAATATAGCATTGGAATTACTGGAACAATGCTTTAGAGTCCCTTTTACTTCAAGAGTATTCTGGGTTAGAGGTTCTTTGGTAATTCTGTGATTAGTATTTGTTTGATAATAAGATCCACTCTTTTCAAAATAATATCATAGTTGGTGTACCTCTATTGATGGCCTGACATTACACTCCCAAAGCATTGGCATACCTTAAACTTTGATAAATTCTGTTGTTTTCTTATGATGAAAGTAAGTAGACAAATTGCATCACTCTACCATGTTATAAAAGTATCTGTTCATTTAGCAATTACTTACTGAACACCTACCACGTGCCAGGCACTGTTATGAGCCTTAGGGATATAGCAGTGAAAAAAAACACTCCCATTCCCACAACACAGGATGTTTTTAAATGAATGAAGGCAATGTGTGCATGGATTTGAAAGTAAGGTTTTGAAAATATAATTTTAACCTAATTTCTGTATAAAGTCTATGAAATAAAGAGATTTCATCTTTTTCCATTAAAGAAGTAGAAGAACAAAATGCAGAGTACCTAGAACTAGTAAATTTTAGTGGGAATCTCAACCTGGCAGAGCAACGGAAGGATGAATCCCCTTCCTACCGAGGAGATAAAACGTGGCTCTCTGCAACACAGGTTTGATTTGGAGAAGCTGGTGGAGATTTGTGAGTTTTAAGGGCATTTACATAAGTTCTTTAGTGGCTGATAGCACCGAGTTTTCATTACATCTCATTTCACTTCTAACTTCATGGCTTTTCCTTATGAAATAAATATCCTATTATGGTCTGCATCTTTGAAAAATAAAATTTCCATTTCAAGTTAACGAATAAAATAAAGACAGAAGAAATAATCTCCCTAAGGCCAAAAGTTTGACAAGAGACCGGAAAGAGCTGGAGAGCTGGGTTTCCAAGTGAATAATCTCAAGTGACAGGGTCAGCGGTGAGGAACCACCCCCAGCTGCACTGTTCATCTTTCTCAGCTCCTTGGAATTTTGCAGAGAGATACACAAATCCAGGGACCTGCCGATAGCTTGTTAATTTTTGGCTGAACCCTGGAGGAGAAATTCCACAAACTGCTCCACTTCTTGTCTGTTAACCTTTTACTTTGTTTCTGGGAGACTTTCTTGGGATTCTTGCAATAAACAATCCCTTTGGCTTAAGCTGGTTTCTGTTACTTGTAACCAAAAGGACATTAATATTACATCCCTTTCCAGTGTCCGTTCTGTATACTTCATTTGAAATCACTTCCTTTTTTCCGAATTACCCTGCTAAATACTTTCACAGTTCCCTCCTGCCGATAAGATACAATCCCATCTGCCAACATTCCAATATTCTCTGTATGGCTCTCCAATCCAAGTGTACACATAGCCTGTCACCACTTCTATCCCCTGCTACCCATTTTCCTAAAACAAGATAATGGAAAAGACAGTGGACATAATTTTAATGATATGTGTTTGGTTTCAATGTTGGACCTGCTAATGGTTAGATGTGGAAGCTTGCACAAGTTTTCTCACCACTCTTAAGATGTAGTTATCCTTCAATAGAGTGAGGGTAATCATATATTGTTTCTAGAGTTATACTAAAGATGAAAAATAATATATATTTAATATATTATATATATAGTATATATACACACACACACACACATACAAAAAACTAGCACAGGGTCTGGGGTTTTGCTGGTGGCTCAGTGGTAAAGAATCTCCTGCCAGACGAATAGATAAGAAAGCTGCAGTACATAAATACAATGGAATACTACTCAGCTATTAAAAAGAATGCACTTGAATCAGTTCTAATAAGGTGGATGAAACTGGAATCTATTATACAGAGTGAAGTAAGTCAGAAAGAAAAACACCAATACAGTATATTAACGCATATATATGGAATTTAGAAAGATGGTTAATGATGACCCTATATGCGAGACAGCAAAAGAGACATCGACGTAACAGACAGACTTTTGGACTCTGTGGGAGAAGGCGAGGGTGAGATGATTTGAGAGAATAGCATTGAAACATGTATATTACCATATGTGAAACAGATCGCCAGTCCAGGTTCGATACAATAGATAGGGCGCTCAGGGCTGGTGCACTGGGATGACCCTGAGGGATGGGATGGGGAGGGAGGTGGGAGGGGGGTTCAGGATGGGGAACACATGTACACCCATGGCTGATTCATGTCAATGTATGGCAAAACCACTATAATACTGTAAAGTAATTAGCCTCCAATTAAAATAAATAAATTAATAAAAATTTTTTAAAAAGAGGAAAAAAAAAAAGAATCGCCTGTCAATGCAGGAAATTCAGGTTCAATCCCTGGGTCGGGAAGATCCCTTGGAGAAGGAAATGGCAACCCACTCCATTATTCTTGCCTGGAGAATCCCATGGACCGAGGAGCCTGGCTATAGCCCATGAAGTCGAAAAAGAGCTGGACACAACTTGGCGACTAATCAACAGCAACAGCACAGAGTCTAGCATATAGAATGTTTTCCATAAATGACAGTCATTTTACTTCATTATGACCTAAATCTGTATCTTTAACCCCAAGCCTTTTCTTGAGATTCAGAGCTACAGATTTAAGGGCCTCTATGACCTTGCCTGGAAAATCCCATGGATGTAGGAGCCTGGTAGGCTACAGTCCATGGGGTCGCTGGGAGTCGGACACGACTGAGCGACTTCACTTTCACTTTTCCCTTTCATGCACTGGAGAAGGAAATGGCAACCCACTCCAGTATTCTTGCCTGGAGAATCCCAGGGATGGCGGAGCCTGGTAGGCTGCCGTCTATGGGGTCGCAGAGAGTCGGACACGACTGAAGCGACTTAGCAGCAGCAGCAGCAGCATGACCTTTCCATGTAGACAGACCTCAAATTTCAAATTCAATCTATCCAAAAGGAAAACTGACATCTGCCTTCCTTTCAAGCTGTGTTCTCCTACATCCCTTACTTTGAAGAATGAAGGATATCACCATCCACCAGTCACCCAGCCACAAGTATGGTCATCTTAAACTCTTTCCTCATCCAGCTGGTCTCCCTGCCCTGTTAACTTGACCCCCTTAACATCTGTTGAACCCACCCTCTCTCCATCTCAGGGTACACAGATCTTCTACACCTCTAACAATAGCTTCCTATCTGATACGCTTTGCCTTTGTAGCATTCACCAAATTTATCCTTCCAACAGCTAATGAAGACGTCTTTCTAAAATTTAAAGTGGATCAAGTTTAAGTCTATTAATAGCTCTCCATTGATTAGAGAATAAAGATGTACTCTTTGGACTGTTACACACGTCCTTGACGATGTGGCCGCGGCCTAGAGTTAATTCTCTCATTCTCTCATCATGCCTTGTTAGTGAACTCTGCTCCAATCACATCTACTTGCTTACAGTTTCTGAACCACATCAGACTGTTCCCATTGGTCCACCTGACTGGAACGTCCTTCCTTCAGCACCCTGGCAAGCGGTTATGCATCTTTTGAGGGTCATTTCATTTATGAAGCCCAGGAAGATACTAAATCCTTCCACACATTAGTGTTCCAACTGTAACCAGTTGTAACTGTCACCTTAAACTCCTCCATCTCAGCATTCACACTTGTATTTAATGTGTATTTACTTTTCCAAACTGAAGGGCAGAGCTGTGCCTTTTTCCCTTAGGGTCACTGGTGATTAGCTCAGGCCTGGCCCATAACAGGCCCTTAATATATACTTGCTGAATGAAGGTAGGACTTCTCAGGTGGCACAGTGGTAAAGAATCCACCTGCCAATGCAGGAGATATAACAGATACAGGTTTGATCCCTGGGGCAGGAAGATCCCCTAGAGGAGGAAATGGCAACCCACTCCCATATTCTTCCCTGGTGAATTCCATGGACAGAGGAGCCTGACGGGCTACAGTCCATAGCGTCACTGAACAGTCAGACACGACTAAGTTGACATCACGGAACTCAGAATGAAGGTAACAAACAGAGACAGCTAAGGGAAGTTAAAATTTGAATTTCAAGAATGAAAAGTAAAGTTCAGAGCATGTTTTGGAGTATGTAGACATTCAGCATCTCACAGGACTCACAATAATACAGAATATGGTAATTGTTTATAATTACTGAACTGAATGATCGCTACTAATTAAGAAGACATTCATTCCATCATAGTTACTCAGAATACCCTATTAAAGATAATCACATGTGTGATGAAGCTGACACACCATTCCAAAAGGGGTTGAGTCAAGCATGTATTTTTGTAAGATGGCTATCGTCCCTTCAAATGACAATTTATTAGATATGTTTTCTCATCTAAATAATTTCAATGTGGTGCACTACTGTGCAACATCAGAAGAAAGTTTATTCTTATTGTTGTAATAACAACCACCACCTATGTTATTCTGAAATTTGGACAACTTTAGTGTAAATTTGCATAATGTCCTTAACGGGTAATGAAAGTTTTAGAAGAAAACTGGAAGATAAAAAATGCACTGGGAGAAACTGTTTGACAGCTGATTAAAATAGAGAATTATTTCTCTACAATGCTGATAGCTATGCTATAGCAAAACATGAAGAAAATATGCAAAGATATAGTCAGAAACCAAACAAAAATTAGTATTTTTTGACATAGGATGATTAAGGGCAGGGAAGTAAAACAGAACTCATAATTTCAAAGAATATCTTACATTCCTGAGTCAAATTATGTTGTAATATGAGACTTGGTGCTGAGAAAACCACTCTGCAAATTTACAGAATGCATGCTAGGTAACAGATCTACATATTGTCACAGACCAGAAAAAAACTGATATAATTTATCCACCAATTTCAACCTACTCAGTAAAAAAAATCTAAAGGAAATGAATGGACATGTTAATAGACTTTTAGATGCACTATCCACTCTAACTCTAATAAAAAAAAAATTGTTTAGACTTTCCAATGAACTTCCCTGGAAAGAAACAACATAATTTTGCATTTAAGATTTCACTTCTGTTGAACTGGAATAAGGGATGAAAGTGACAGGAGCCATGACTGACTAAGTAAAAGTAAATTTCTCTTTTTAAAGCCGCCTTAAGGCAGGTATACAATATCACCTTCGTGAAATGCAGTGGAAGGTTGGAAAAGGAAGACGATGAATTTCAGGAAGCAGCCATTACTGGGATGTGTGAGAAACCAAATGATTGTGTTTGATGGGGTTCCTAGAGGGATTCCTTACACTTCAGATCTTCTATGGCTTGTCATCTGCCACGCTCCAGGCAGCTCACAAACAAATTCACATCACTTGCAGAGGAAGTGGATTCTCAGCTGAAGGAGAGGGAAGTAAGCTACAAAACAGCACTAAAAGATTTAAATACCTAGAAGCTTGCTAGGAGCCAAGAAGAAATGAGACGCTGATAAAAGTTAAATATCTATCATAGAAAGCCTTGACCCACGATATTCACTGATGAGCGAGAAAACATGTCAAAATACTTTTCATTTTACATCCCAAGATGTTCTAAGACCAGAGGGTAAGACTGTCCTCCCAGGCACTCAGCCAATAGACTGCAATACTTATGACTATCCTGTTAAAACAATAATAATTTAAAAACAAAAAAAACAGGAACTTGCCTTCTAAAGGCAGGCTAGACTTCCGTTCCAAAAGTGTCAATAAAGGTAAAACCAAGTTTTCATCTGACTATTTAAGTTCTCATCACAAAAGATTTTAGATCTACTAAACAGCTCATTTCCATATGCAGAATAATACTTTGGTGAGTTTGAAATGTGGTATTTTTTTTAACCTTAATTTAGTGTTGAATGCCAAAAAGTAAAAGGGGAGGGGAGCTGAGCTGAAATAAAACTTCCCTTTACATTTTTCCTCCACGTCTCTGCTTCTCACCTGACATGATAGGCAAATATTTTATCATGTTAAACATATACACAAAAAACAAACAACCCCCCCAAAAAAAACCCAGAAAACAAAAAACTGTATACACAGAAACAACCCTGTCAAAATATGCCTCATGTGGTGATAAATAATTTGGCTTTTATAAAGAATAACTGAATTTGATATGTAAGATCAGTCCAATGTCCCCAAAGCATACAAAGTGGGTATCTAGAGACTGACATTAAAGTTTTTTTGGCATTTCTTCAAGACTACCATGTTATTCATGACGCTATTTTCCAACCTGCGTGGAGGTGTTCCTATTTAGTACATCAGAAGCAGGATACCCAGGCACGCGAATCTGAATGGAAGCAAAGCATGCTGAACACTTAACTAAATGCAGCAGTCTCTCCACTTCAGAAGACGCAAACACCACCAGCAAAAAAACCCCAACAAACTCAATTTCTGCTGAAACAAAAAATAGCAGAGCGTGAAATAGCAGCCTGCCATCAGACATTGGGAGTTTGATTTTCATCAATGGCAGCTAAAACAGCCCTCTCCGCCCACTCCAGTACAGAAAAAAATAAGAAAACAGACAATACCATCTGCAGGCAAGCAGGAAGACAAACTTTGCCAGTCCACTTGCTCCCTCCGGCACAAAACCCTCAGCAGCCTCCGACACCCCTTTAGGCTCGATTTCTCTCCCTGAACGTGTCTGATGCTCTGAGTTATTGTACATTCAGAGGGAAACACGGTTCCTTTTAAAGACATTCTGCTGGTGTCACATCATACATTGGAAGAGTTTTCAACCGGAGGGCTCCTGATTGATTTGTTTGGGGTCATGTGGAGGTAAAAGAAAAAGTCTGAAAAAAGAAGCGCTTACAAGTGGTGAGTGGCAAGTCCAACCAGCAAGGTGGATGCATTTTAAAAGCCTCCTCTGTGATGACTACACATAAATGTGCCATGGGCACGCAGTGGTACCTATGCCAAAACAACAGTCACTAGTTGCTTTACAGCTGTTTCCAATCCACCTGTTACAATGCTGAACGAGCTCCTGAAACTCTGCCTTCAGTGAGAGAGGAAACTCTCCACAAAGAAATGAAAAGAACAGTACAAATAGCAGCAGGACTAAAGGGTGAGTAAGATGGAATAATGAAGACTGATTAGACAAGCAGAAAACATCCCCAGATAGATGTGATCATTAACGATACCAGAGAAGCACCAGCGTGCTTTACAATTTTTATATGCATTTGTTCATGGGGCTTCATATATTGATCATAGGATGCTGAATGTTCTGTCGCTCAGTTGTGTCCAGCTCTTTGTAACCCTATGGATTGTAGCCCGCCAGGCTCCTCTGTCCATGGGATTCCCCAGGCAAGAATACTGGAGAGGGTGGCCATTTCCTTCTCCAAGGGATCTTCCCGACCCAGGGATCGAACCCAGGTCTCTGGTGTCTCTTGCACTGCAGGCGGATTCTTTACCACTGAGCCATCTGAGAAGCCCCCAGAATAAACAATCACCACCCAGAAACCTCAGCTGTATCCTGCAGACCGGCTCACTGCTCTTAGAAACTGTCAATGTATAATAATGTAACCAGATGCAATTAATAATAATGATGATGATGATCATTTTAATCACTTGAATCATTAGACAGGAAACATTCCCTTGCTTTTCCCCCTGTTATGGGCAGAATATTATTTTCCCACTCCAAGGATGCTGAGCTTGAATCTGTGTCTTGCTTTGGCCACTGGACATGATTGGACCTGACCCAAGCCAATGCTTGACACATGCTTGCACTGTGGGGGTTTTGCCTTCTCGGTGGACACCATCACCTTGCAAAGGTACGTGATCTGGCTACCAACAGGAGGATGGGAATGTGGAGCAGAGGGAAACTCAGCCTGCAGCTTATATCCAATACCATCCCGGAGCATCTGAGCCGTTGCCAGTCCACAGATCCATGAACAGGAATAATGATTGCTGCGTCTGCTCCAGAGTTTTACAGGGGTCTGTTATTTATGCAGTATTATTTTGACAAGAGCTCACAGAGATAATAGTATTAATAACAATATGATTAACACATCATCATAAATAGTGTCTCTATGTTAAGTACATGAAAGTGAAAGTGTTAAGTTGCTCAGCCCTGTCGGACTCTGCGACCCCATGAACTGTAGTCCATCAGGCTCCTCTGCCCATGAAATTCTCCAGGCAAGAATACTGGAGTGGGTTGCCATTTCCTTCTCCAGGGGATCTTCCCAATCCAGGGATAGAACCTTGGTCTCCTGCATTGGAGGCGGATTCTCTACCATCTGAGCCACCAGTGAAGCCCATTAAATACACGATATGGGGTGAAATAAAAATATAGAGATTTCGTTATTGCTGATAGAACATAGTTAAAAACTTTAATCAGATTGAACCGTCTTAGTTTTACCCCATCCAATCCTTCTCCATTCACGTAAGTGGTGGTGGTATAGTCGCTGAGTCATGTCTGACTCTTTGTGATTCCATAGACTGTAGCCTGCCAGATTCCTCTGTCCATGGGATTTCTCAGGCAAGAATACTTGAGTGGGTTGCCATTTCCTTCTCCAGGGGACCTTCCTGACCCAGGGATCAAACTTGCTTCCCTTCTTTCTCCTGCATTGCAGGTGAATTCTTTACCGACTGAGCCACCAGGGAAGCTCTGGTCACATAAGTAGCTGCTGCCATTTCTTAAGTATGACATCCCAGCCTCAGCGTCTCAGGCACTAAAGCAGTCACTTATTCCCGTAATGTAACTTTATCCCATTTCTGATAAGGGAATCAAGTCTCACAGAGGTTAAGTAACAGACCACAGAACTAATAGGCTGCAGCTCTAGATTTCAAGTAGGTGCTTCCTTAATACTTACCATATTTCAGTCAAGTTTTTTATTTTTTTCTATTTAAGAATGTTTAAAAGAGGAACAAGCCAACTCCACAGGGGAGACATAGTGTCTTTTTCAATTTTGTCGCTCTGTAGGGACTCATCTGGCCCTGAAATAGCTCTCCCATTCCCACCCCCAGATGGTCCACTTGACAAGGAGAGGCCCCTGGGGATGCCTGAAAGCTCTCTTCTTGCAAAGCAGAAGTGCCGCCTAGAAAATTCCTAAGATAGCAGTAAGTTTTAGCTCAAGAGGATACTTAAGTTTACTTCTTTCACCTATGGTCATTAAGTTAGTTCAGTCTTGATAAGGGCTACTACAAAGGAAAAATCATTCTTTTTTTAAATTTTAACTAAAACATACATCACCTACGCAGGTGTATTCCCAATCAATCCAGGTGCTCAGTCACTTCAGTTGTGACTGGCTTTTTGTGACTCTATGGACTGTAGCCCGCCAGGCTCCTCCGTCCATGGGATTCTTCAGGCAAGAATACTGGAGTGGGTTGCCATGCCCTTCTCCAGGGAATCTTCCAGACCCAGGGATCCTGTGTGTCTTGCATTGCATGTGAATTCTTTACCCACTGAGCCACTTGGAAAGCCCAATTAATCCATGCTATGGACTGAAAAGACAATTCTTTCAATTTTTCTTTCTCACTTCTACATCTTATACATATTATTTTTAAAAAAATAGATAACTCTGAACAGTATCCCATAAATGTTTTTTCTCAAGGTAGCTTTTACAAGGTTCTGATGCAGCGATTAAGTCCTTCTAAGCATAATACTAAACTATCATTAAATTTCTGTAGCTCATATAAGCTTTTATCTGATAGATGTCCTAATATGTCAGGGTAGTCGGGCTGTTTCATTGCAGTGGAAAGTAAAATAGAGCTAACGTGACACTGAGCAAGGATCTTTCAAAACTTTTAAGATGTGGTAAAACTAGATATCACGTGAGGAGTATCAAAATGACCTTGGGAAGATACCAAATACACTAAATATAACCCTTGCATAATTAATAGGATGACATCTCTATAGTCAATAATATCATGCTTGCAACTAAAAATGTCTGCTCAGCCTAAGAAATGACATCTATAAGGTAAACAGATGGAATTGCATGTAAGGTGACAGATTCTCAGTCAGAATCATCCTAATACTTAGTAGGAATGTCTGAAAAATTATGATTTTTTAGTGCCCAAGATTTTTAAAGAAAGCAAAATTATTTAATCTTTTGCTGAAAATGAGCCATACTCAAAAATGCTTCCTACCAACGGTAGAATTTTGACCTTCCTTTGATACAAGATTCTTAATGAGTACATTTCCCAGCACACTGTGTATATTAGGCCTGCTAGGAATGCCTCTATCTCTAGGAAAATAAACTGTTGGAATCAATGTGGCAAATATTAATACTTACTGGTATATATTTGTCTATGAAGTCACTATGTAGTAATGCTAATTATGTCATGACACTAACGTTTTGCTGGGAAGAGCTGTAAAATACACAAAAAGAGAGAGACTGCACAATGAACTCACACCAGTTACCCAGAGTGGACAATTATCAGAATTTTGCCATATGTGTATCTTCGATCTCTTTTGTTGTCTCTGCTTAAGTGTTTTAAAGAAAATCCTGATACCATTGGTATGTGTCTCAAAAAATGTGAACACTTTCTTAAAGAATCACAATGCCATCCATAATAGCCCTAATATAATCAGTGATAACTGTTTGGCATTCTGGAAAAACCAATCTATGAAGCTTAAAGCAAGTTTTTTTTCCCCCATCATAATTTAATATTTCACTAGGAAAATCATTTCCGTTTCCCAGTGCTACTTTTCCAAAAGGAACAATGAAGAAATGAAAAAGTAATTAGACAAGTCATAATTTCCATTTTCAACTTATTACACATGGAAAGTAATTTGTGTAAGGGATGTATGACTAAGAGAGACATGGTATCAATATGTATATCAAACTCATAATTAAACAGATAAAGGGAGCGAAGTCATTACTTGAACGTTAGTTTATATTTAGGCTGTAACAATAGCGAATGAAAAATTGTATTCAAAAAAAAAAAAAAGAAAAATTGTATTCAAACTTCTCAGAGCTCCTTGTCATTAAAAAGCCTACAGGATGGGGGGTGGGTGGTAGGGAGGCTCAAGAGGGAAGGGATATATACATATATACAGTTATGGCTGATTCACATTATTGTACAGCAGAAACCAGTGTAACACTGTAAAGCAATTATCTTCCAATTAAAAAAAAAGGCTACAGACATGAACTATGAGGAACATTCTTTCTCAAGTTAATTTAAGTGAAAAAAGTTAACATCATATTTAATGGTTTGCCTCTTCCTACAGGGTCTTACTCATAATTGTCTGCAAAGGGAAGAAAATTCCAAAAACTGTAGAGAACTGTTTTCATGTGATTAGATGATGCTCTAACTTCAGTGCTGCAAAAGTATCAAAAGAAAAGAGAAGGAAACCAGCATGGCAACAAAGCAGAAACTGTCAAATGACTGCAAGTGAAACTATGTACCATGACTCAGTGGCTAGGTGTTCTCCATGGGCTTCTGCTTGTTGGATATCAAGAAACAGGTCATTGAAATAATAAATGCTGAAGATGGTGTGAAGAAAAAGGAATGCCCCTACACTGTCGGTGGGAATGTAAATTGGTATAGCCGCTATGGAAAACAGTATGAGGTTCCTTAAAAAAACCAGAGTTGACATATGATTCAGCATTCACATTCCTGGGCATGTATCTGGAGAAAGCTCTAATTTGAAAAGATACAGGCATGCCAATGTTTACAGCAGTATTACTTAAATACAGTATTTACATACAGTATTACTTAAAATAGCCAAGACATGGAAGCAACCTAAGTGTCCATCAATAGATGAGTGGATAAAGATGTGGTATATATATATATATATATATATATATATATACACACAATGGAATACTACTCAGCCTTAAAAAGAATGAAACAATGCCATTTGAGGCAACATGGATGGACCTAGAGATTGTCATACTCAGTATGCAAGACTAATATCATATGATATCACTTATATGTGAAATCTAAAATATGATACAAATGAACTTATTTACAAAACAGAATAGACTCACAGATATAGGATATAGGATATGGGAGAAGGAAACGGCAACCCACTCCCGTATTCTTGCCTGGAGAGTCCCGTGGACCGAGATGCCTGGTGGGCTGTCCACGGGGTCGCACAGAGTTGGACATGACTGAAGCGACTTAGCAGCAGCAGCAGCACAGATATAGAAAACAAATTTATGGTTACCAAAGGGGAAGGTAGGGGGAGGGCTTGGGATTAGTAGATACAAGCTACTATTGTTACAAGTCCAAGCTTGCTATGCTCACCAGTGAATTGGAGGTGAGGTGTTGAGGCAAGGAAGACAAATTTATGGCAACTGATCAAAACATGGCACACTAATGTTTCAAAATAACCATCTTATCCAGGTCTGGATGCCAGGTTCTTTTATGGAACAGGGACTGGGGGAGGTAAGGAAACAGAAGAAAAAAGCCATTGTGGTTTAGTCACTGAGTTGTGTCAGATTCTTGCAACCCCATGGACTGCAGGCTCCTCTGTCCATGGGATGTCCCAGGCAAGAATACTGGAGTGAGTTGCAATTTCCTTCTCCAGGGGATCTTCCTGATCCACGAACTGAACCCAGGTTTCCTGCATTGTAGGCAGACTCCTGCATTGCAGGTGGATTCTCTACCAACTGAGGTATGAAGGAAGCCCAAAAAGGCCATTAATCTTGCAAATATCTCTTAGAATGGCAAGCCTCAGGCAGGGGATGTGTTAATTTCTTCCTTCCTGCCATCTACAGGTGGACACGGTTTTGAACAAAGGCAGTTCAGTTTAACAGTCTGGCAGAGGGGCAGGATTCTCTGAGGCAGGCCATTCTGTATGGTTATAAGAACAAAAAGAATGAAAAGCAAGTCAAAGAAAGAGTTACAGCATGGAATTAAGATGGGCTTTTCCCTGCAATGCCGTATCTAAAATAAAAAACGAGGTTCTACTCTATAGAACAGGGAACTATAATCAATATCCTATAATAAGCTATAAAAGACTATGAAAAAGAAGACACACACATACACACACACACACACAAATATATATAATAGATCACTGAAACTAGCTAACTTGTTTTTTGAACTTAAAGATATAAATCTCTCACCTCAGATCATTAAAACATATTCTGGGATGAGTTGAATTTTGTCCTCCACCCTCAAATTCATAAGTTGAAGCTCTAATCCTCAGTACCTTTGATAGAAATAATGACTGTATTTGGAGATAAGACCTTTAAAGAAGTCATGAAGGTAAAACGAACTGATAAGACATACTTATCTAGCATGACTGGAGTCCTTATAATTAGAGGAAATTTGGATACAGACAGGCACATACACAGCAGAAAGAACATGTGAGGACACAGCACAAGGGTGGCCGCCTGCAAGCCAGGGAGAAAAGTCTCAGTAGAAACTAAGCCGGTCAAGACCTTGATCTTGGCCTGGAGAACTATGAGAAAGTAAGTTTCTGTTGCTGAAGTCCCCCAGTCTGTAGTATTTTGTTATGACAGCCTAAACAAAATATCTTACATGATGTCAAAAACTCTAAAATTTAGTCATCGACTTCATTCATAATCATCAAGTTAGTATGATTAATTTTAATTTTTCGATAACTATTAAATAGTTTGTAAAGATATTAATGTGCATCATATATGAAAATATTCAGTTAGGAAGCAAATTTCCCTGTCATGTACATATATACATACCTATGTGTATGTACTAAGTTGCTTCAGTTTTGTCTGACTCTTTGTGACCCTATGGACAGTAGCTCGTCAGGCTCCTCTGTCCATGGGATTCTCAAGGCAAAAATACTGGAGTGGGAGAAGGCGAGGGTGGGATGATTTGAGAGAATAGCATTGAAACATGTATATTACTATATGTGAAATGGATCGCCAGTCCAGGTTTGATACGTGAGACAGGGTGCTCAGGGCCGGTGCACTGGGATGACCCTGAGGGATGGGATGGGGAGGGAGGTGGGAGGGGGGTTCAGGATGGGGGACACATATACACCCATGGCTGATTCATGTCAATATATAGCAAAAACCACTACAATAGTGTAAAGTAATTAGCCTCCTTGATGAAATTAGCCTCTTGATGAGAGTGAAAGAGAGTGAAAAAGTTGACTTAAAGCTCAACATTCAGAAAACTAAGATCATGGCATCTGGTCCCATCACTTCATGGCAAATAGGTGGGGAAACAATGGAAACAGTGGCAGACTATTTTTCTGGGCTCCAAAATCACTGCAGATGGTGACTGAAGCCATGAAATTAAAAGACACTTACTCCTTGGAAGGAAAGTTATGACCATCCTAGACAGCATATTAAAAAGTAGAGACATTACTTTGCCAACAAAGGTCCATCTAGTCAAGGCTATGGTTATTCCAGTAGTCATGTATGGATGTGAGAGTTGGACTATAAAGAAAGCTGAGCACTGAAGAATTGATGCTTTTGAACTGTGGTGTTGGAGAAGACTCTTGAGAATCCCTTGGACTACAAGGAGATCCAGCCAGTCCACCCTATAGGAAATCAGTCCTGAATATCCACTGGAAGGACTGATGTTGAAGCTGAAACCCCAATACTTTGGCCACCTGATGTGAAGAACTGACTCATTTGAAAAGACACTGATGCTGGGAAAGACTGAAGGCAGAAGAAGGGGACGACAGAGGATGAGATGGTTGGATGGCATCACCCAATCAATGGACATGAGTTCGAGTAAACTCTGGGAGTTGGTGATGGACAGGGAGGCCTGGTGTGCTGCAGTCCATGGGGTCGCAAAGAGTTGGACACGACTAAGCGACTGAACTGAACTGAACCGAATTAGCCTCCAATTAAAATAAATAAATACATTAAAAAAAAAGAATACTGGAGTGACTTGCCACTTCTTTCTCCAGGGAATCTTCCCAACTCAGGGATTGAACCCGTGTCTCTTATGTCTTCTGAATTGGCAGGCAGGCTCTTTACCACTAGTGCCACTATATATACATAAACATTTGCATGTAGATGTGTATTTCACATACAGATTTTATATGTATTTGTATATCTATTATAAGCCTGCACACACACAAACGCATTTGTTTGAATCAGATTTCAGTAAGTCTGGCTGAAAGGACTAACCTAATTCATAAGGTCTCTATCCCCATTTCCCTTTCAAGTTTTCTGCTTTTGTTGAAGAAACCAGATCATTTGGCCTACAGCACTTCCCCACAATCTAGATCTTGCTGGTGGTAATTCTATAACATCACGTAACATGATCCTCTGACCCCTGTGTTTCTTACAAGCTGACAGATCTGGAAGCTTGATCAAATCTAGGCTTATTAATTTTTTTTTTTGGTCAGGGGAGATTAGTTCACAGATGGTGTTGTGTATTCCTATGAGAAGGAAATAACAGATTTTCTTTCTTTTAGCGATTGGTAATCTTTGCCTTAGAAACACTATTTCAATAAGGATGCAAATGGTAAAAGATGCCCATAATTCCTTCTTCACGTATTAGCTGCCATACTTCCATAAAAAGGAACTTACTCTCGTCACCTATTCATATATAGAATTACCATGAAATGAAGCCTTACAGAAAAAAATAAGATAAATTCTTTATTATTTTCCTTTATTTAACATTTTCAAATCAGTGACCAAAACAGGTTAGTTCCCCCCCATCCCCACTGCAATCCATAATCTTGTTCATGCCCAAGCTGGCCCAACTTGGAGAGACTTTCTGATAAGACCAGTAATCGTTGATAGTTATGTTGCTGTGTGGTAGCGCAACAAGATATTCCAAGTCATCTCAAATATCTGTGGACAAAGAATGTCACCTACCATGTCAATAAACAAAGGATGTTTCTGCCATCAACCACTGCAGCCCCAGCTGTGTACCCAGAGGACAGTCAGGATGGAGGAAACCAGGATACTGGCCTTAGATAACTGAGGTGCATAGGCAAGGAATGATTTCAATGAGCTCAGACTCTTGCATCTTCCCATACATAGAAAAGCGCTAAATTCATTAACTTCAGATACCTTGTTTTCTTTAATTAACATAATCTTTTGTTGTTTCAACTACCTGGTTTTTGATGGAAAAACTATCCTGGCTCCTCCCTTACCTCTTCACAACTGCCCCTAAGAGCTATTAATATCTATCTAAGAGGCTGTCTCCCAGGCCCATCAGTTCAGTTCAATTGCTCAGTCATGTCCGATTCTTTGGGACCCCATGGACTGCAGCATGCCAGGTTTCCCTGTCCTTCACTATCTGCCAGAGCTTGCTCAGATTCATGTCCATTGAGTTGGTGATGCCATCCAACCATCTTATCCTCTGTCACCCACTTCTCCTCCTGCCCTCAATCTTTCCCAGCATCAGGGTCTTTTCCAATGAGTCAGTTCTTCGAATCAGGTGGCCAAAGTATTGGAGCTTCGGCTACAGCATCAGTCCTTCCAATGAATATTCAGGGTTGATTTCTTTTAGGATTGACTGGTGTGATCTCCTTGCAGTCCAAGGGACTCTCAAGAGTCTTCTCCAACACCACAGGTTTTGAAAGTATCAATCCTTTGGCACTCAGCCTTGTTTATGGTCCAACTCTCACATCCATACATGACTACTGGGAAAACCATAGCTTTGACTAGACAACGGCTTAAGTCCTCAGTATATCCACTGACTAAAACATAATTCTCTACTATTAAGTTGTGCATTTTTTTCAGTTAACTTCTTGCCATACATGTGAAATCAGCCATTCCTTCAAAGTGGTTCCTTCCAGTAAACCTCAGTGTGGACTCCAGTGTACTCTTGGCTACTTAGATGGATGATCATTGTTTTTAGGTACTTTTAAAGGATGACTTTAAGAAATCAGCATTTTAAAAATAAATTCATTTGGGGACTTCCTTGGCTATCCAGTGGCTAAGATTTTGCCTTCCAATGCAGAGGGTGCAGGTTCAATTTCTAGTTGGGGAGCTAAGACCCCACATGCCCCACGGCCAAAAAACCAAAACATAAAACAGAGGTAATATTGTAACAAATTCAAATAAGACCTTATAAATGGTCTACATCAAAACAATTATCGTATACTAATGCATATATGTAGAATCTAGAAAGACAGTACTGATGAAATTATTTGCAAGGCAGCAATGGGGACACAGACATAGAGAACAGACTTATGGACACAGTATTGGGTGAGGAAGGAGAGGGTGGGATGTATGAAGAGAGTAACATGGAAACTTACATTGCCATATATAAAAAAGACAGCCAATAGGAATTTGCTGTGTGACTCAGGGAACTCAAACAGGGTCTCTGTGACAACCTAGAGGGGTGAGATGGGGAGGGAGATGGGAGGGAGGTTCAGGAGGGAGGGGACATATGTATGCCTATGGCTGATACTTGTTGTTTGGCAGAAACCAACACAATTCTGGAAAGCAATTATCCTTCAATTAAAATATAGATTTAAAATTAAAAGATCTTTAAAAAAATAAATTCATTTCGATATTTCTGACTAAACTCAGAGTGTCAGGACTTTTTATACAATCATACTGATCTCACACCTCTATCTTCCTTCTGATCAAAAACATGGTCCCTTATTTGCTAGACCCACAATAATATGCACAACAGTTCCCAAACTAACACTGCTACTAAATAAGATTGTGAGAACATTGAAAATTTCTTTTGCCTCTTTTTTTTTCCTTTAAGATGTTAAGAGTATAATCAGCTGAGGCTGTAGAGTCAGACTTCTGTGGTTTTGTGTCATTTGAAATGATTCGTCTCTGACTGGTCAGACCAGCAACTAGATATACAATGAGTTTGTTTATTTCTTGTATAAGAGTTGCTTTCATTTTATCGACTTTGTTTTATACTTATGTAAAATATGGACACATTTTTGGAGTCAAATACATAAATCACCCCCATGCCCTCTTAGATAAGCAGTAGCACTATTTATTTAAGTATACTTTCCTGGGCTGTGCTGTTTCCACTTCTTTTATTCAAGAGATCTCTCCACAGAAATTTATAGACAGCCCTCATCCCTTTTATAGTCACAAAGTACTTGTTCAGATGCATGTACTATAATCTATTCAACCAGCCCCCACCTTAATAGTCATTTGGTTTGTTCCTGTCTTTAAATTTTACAGACAGCTGCAATGAGCAGCTTTGTTTCTTGCCATAGATTTGTGAGATATTCAATCTTTTTTTCTAGCCATTTATTTCTCTTTTAATTTTAAAAAAGTGGCTAACATTGTTTCAAAAGGAAGGGAACAGAATAGAATAGGGTAGGCTCCTGGCAACTTTTCATGCACTTGTCCACTAAATGAAAGGATCTAGTGATGTTTTCAACAAAAACTACAGAACATTCAACTAATAGACTACAATTTATAATCTAATATAGTCAACTTGAGTCAACAATGGAGTCTCAGTTTTGTGTGCCTTCATTGTTTTTATAGCAGACTACAGATGAAAATTCTTATAATTCTGAGGCTTTCTTTAAATTATAAAACTATCTTTAATACAGCGCTCAATACTGTCAATCAGGTAACCCACACCAGGCAGTGAACAATGCAAACAGATACCACATTCACATGAAACCAGGTGGCTGTGTATATGAAAACTTTCCAAATTTTAATGATAAAACGTTAAGCAAAAACATAGAATGGAGCATCACTAATTGTGAAATTCACATTTCATAAAAGCCTAACAGGCTCTCAAATTGTTCAGACTTTATTACTATATCATAAAAACAAAACAAAACAAAAAACGCAGTGCTTTAAAAAGTAGCCATTCCCTTTTAAGTCAGTCATTTTAATGGTGATTTTCTACAAAATAAAAGCATATAGCTTTGTAAAATTCCATTTGTTTCATGAAAAAGGATTTGGACAAAAATCACACCCTCAAATTGTTATAGGGCGATAGCAATGTTGACAATACTTTTCCTACATTTTGAATCTCAACCATTCTACTGAGTATTTCATTACTACTGTAAGTGGCTCAGATGGTAAAGAATCTGCCTGTAATGCAGGAGACCCAGGTTCAAACCCTGGGTCAGGAAGATCCCATGAAGAAGGGAATGGCTACCCACTCCACAGTGTTTTTGCCTGGAGAATTCCATGGACAGAGGAGCCTGGAGGGCTACAGTCCATGGGGTCGCAAAGAGTCGGACACGACTGAACAACTAACACATAACACAGTCACTATTTGATGTCAAAAAAAAAAAGAAAAGTGGGCAGGGATTCAGGACCCAACAACTAGGGAGGGAGTATGTGGACCAAGGGCAGAAGAACATCCCATTGTTTGGGGGGTGGGTGGGTGGAAGGAGAAGCAGTCCTTCTCATCTGAAATAAATACAAACGGGAACCTCTGGCAAGTTATTTATGGGGGCACACACCCAGCACTCTGGCAGATCCCTCTCCCCCATGATGGAACAGGAAAGCATCATTAAAACATCCTAATAAAAACTTTTACAAGGGTTCCTTTCTCATCTACATGCAAAACTAGAAGCCAGCAGGAGGCCTATAGCTTCAGAAAGCCATAAAGTGCAGCCTGAACCCAGTAATGATCTGCAGCGGGGTGTCTACTGAGACAAATTCCCTTGGCTAGGACAGATCTGACAGCGGAACTGTGTATGTATAAAACTTCACACCATTTAAGCTACACGTCCCTGGATTTGTAGACGAAACTATCCTCTTTCTTGCTTCAAAAAGCATTAATGGGTTTTTCTACATTTTCTTCCTAAAGGAGACTCCTATTATTATTGGCAATCGCTGATATTCTCCAATCTTCAAAAATCACTAACAACACATTAGACTGCCTACCACCAGCCCCAAGGTATGCTATCATTAAGATGGACTTGGGCAAAGGAAAAAGTAATATAATATTTATTGCCTGCCTGAGAGGCGTTAACAGCCAAAACAAGTTAAAATATATGCTGTCTTTCATTTATTTCTCTAGACATGTCTGGATGAGAAACATCTGGAAATCTCTTAAACCTAAGAATTCTGTAAAGAGGGGGAGGGAGAAGGGAGCGGGATTGTTTCCCTCCTGTCTCAAAAGGAGACTCGCTTCTGAATCTGGGGATTGTATGGAAGTGATCTCTGGGAATTAGAATAGTTTGCCCCAGTCTTTTCCTTTCACTGGCTTCCTAAGAGAGAAATTTTTCCATGAAATACCAGCCAGAGCTTATGGGGATATACCAGAGTATAATGAAGAAGAAAATAAGGAAGGAAGGGTGAAACAGAGGAAGAGAGAGGAAGGAAGGAAGGAAGGGGAAAAAAAGAAAGGAGGAAAGCAAGAAAGGAAGAAAGAAAAGAAACGAAAGAAGAAAACATTTAGAAACTAAAGTAGAAAGAAAGTGAAAGTGTTAGTTGCTCAGTTGAGTCTGATTCTTTGTGATGACCACCCTGGACTGTAGCCCTCCAGGCTCCTCTGTCCATGGGATTCTCCAGGTAAGAATACTGGAGTGGGTAGCCATTCCCTTCTCCAGGGGATCTTCCCCACCCAGGGATCAAACCCAGGTCTCCTGCATTGTAGGCTGATTCTTTACTGTCTGAGCCACCACGGAAGCCTAAAGTAGAAAAACAGGAACAAATAGGGCCACTTCCCCTAGTTCTGAGATATCTCAGAAGAAAGAGACCTGAATCTCTTAAGGCTCCAGTAATTCTGGAGATTTATTTTTCTCATGTTAAGTAAATATTCACTTTATCTTATACTTTGTGTTTTTGTTAAACAGGGCTTCAGGTTTCTGAATACTTCTGGCATGGTTACCATATTCATTTATTCTTTTCCTTTTCTTCAAACCATTTACCAGAAATGTATTCAGATGACAACCTAGCTTCTCATCCCCTCAGAGGACACTTTGGAATGACCCCCAATAAGTTCCACTCAGGGCCTAAAAGTGAGGAGCCTTGAACGTCCAACTTCCTTAGTTTCGTGATGAACTTGCCTCTACTGTTTCCTACTCCCTTGGCTTGTTCTGTTCAAGACCATGAATTTTCAGGTCCCTTCTTGGTTAGCAGTTGCCTACCATTATCAGATTTTTCAGACCCACGAATGTCACAAATGGTGTTGTGCTACAACTCAAGTGCTATGCTTGGTGGCTAGTAAAAAACTATAAATTATACTGACCTCCGTTGGTAGCTCATTTCAACACTCCTCAGTCCCGTTCAGAAAGGGAGCTCTTGGGAGGGGAGCCAGAAACTCAGCCACTAAGGGATTTATCTCCTGTTGACACTTAACTGTTCAGAGACATGATAAGATCTAAGCCAAGACCAAACCAGGATCTCAACTCTATTAGGCATCACAATTGAGAATCTATACAATATAACACCCAGATATTAGGATGCAGGTAATACATTCATTAAAGGGTATCCAAAACAATGCTTTAATAACAGAAGACGTGTTACCCAGAAAAGCACTCGAGTTATATGATAAAAAGAGTCCATCCCAGAGCAAATGTCATAGAGAAATTCTTTGAAAGGACTGCTATTTTCAAATATAAATGCTTCCCTCTCCTAATATGGAAGAGGGATTACTGTTCTACATTCTCAGACACTGGCTCAAGTGCTAAGAATGCTGGCTACACTGATAATCCCGTCATTGTCAACCTCCAAGGAAATCCATGGTCACTTACTACAGAATCGGTTCCTTGTTTTCCCAGAGTGCTGACATTATAGGAGATATTACATCAATATCTCCATGGCAGTCATCGTCATCATCATCATCCCGTCCAATTCTACAATATTAAATTCTGCAGGAGACCATAAGCAAGGGCATCTTAGAGATACAGGGAGACCTCAGTCAGTTCCCTGGGTAATGAGGTGATTAATGCCTCAGAAAAGGACCATCAGGAGCATTTATTTCTCACGCATGTGTGCAAGCTAAGTCACTTTAGTCGTGTCTGACGCTTTGTGACCCATGGACTGTAGCCCACCAGGCTCCACTGTCCATGGGATTCTCCAGGCAAGAATACTGGAGTCGGTTGCCATTTTCTCCTCCAGGGATTGAACCTGTGTCTCCGGTGGCTCCTGCATCGCAGGCAGATTCTTTACTGCTGAGCCACCGGGGAAGCCCTTTATTTCTTACAGGCAATGCCAGACTTGAATGCTGTCTGGGTGTTTGAAAAAGATCACAAAGTTTAATTTCACTCTCCACAGGCTCTGATGATTATTCCTTGAGACACACAGTAAATCTCAGGAAAGGGGCGTTCTGGGGCTTTCTGGTTAAAGTAGTAGTGGGAGGTGGTAGGGTTTGGAGCTACAAAGCCCCCCTCCACTTTCCCTACTTCTTCATCACATATTTGAGAGTCTGCTATGTTTCAAGATTTACATGTCAATTTCTGCCACAACTCTCTATGATAACCATTTGAAAGTACTTAATCATTGGCTTTAAAAGAATTTTTCTTAAGTTCAAAATGTTCATCTGAAAAGTCATAACGCAACTGAATTGAACTGAATGACCTACTTTAGCTGCACACAGGAAAAAGAAAAGACACAGCCAAAGAAGATACTAAATATAAAATAATTTTATCTTCAAAACTAGTTACAAATGAATGTCAAAACTGCAGATATTTCATAAAGAGAAACAGTGATTTTACATGATTTAAAGTAATACTTTTATTTCTAATCAGAGTATTTTTAGATTGTAAGGTTGCCACCTTTAGAGCAAGAGTTCGAACAAAGGCTCTTATGTTTAATGCATCAACAGTTTTCAGAATAATTCCTGATCGCAATGCATGGAATTGTATTGACAACCCCCTTTTCCAAATAGACTCCTTTCACTTTTCAAAGGCAAAACTCTCCCTTTTTTTTTTTTTTACTGCCTATCAAACAGACAAGCATGTAATTAAAACCATTTTATTAATTCTCTTTTCAGTTTAGGTGCCACTGAAAGACTGGTGCTACTCTACTGTTTGAATAATGATTTCTATTATAGTCAACTTGAATCTGAATGGTACAAGGGATAAGTTTTACCATTGGATCAGATGGAAAAAAAAATTAATCTGTAAGTTACAAAAATGTTTATTGTCAGAATCTGAAATCCACAACATGAACACATTTAGCATTTAGAAGGTTCAACTCTTGCAGCATTAATATACATGCTCCTTCAATATGAAAGAACTGCCAAAGCTCACAAAATATAAAAAACCAAAGTAAATTTCAACTAACACTTGAAATAAAAGTCTTAAAAGCATTATCGAAATTTAGTGTTCCACTTGGATCTTTCTTCTCATAAACCAGCAAACTTATAAAAACAAAACCTCATAAACTGGAGGGGAAAACAAACTCTATAAATGTACTAACAAGTAGATGACATGGATTTACATACTTCCTGGTAATGATAATAATCAGAAATTTATTTTCAAAATTCAGATTCTGAAAGCGAGTCTTAGTAAACTCATAATGCATATATTTGTGTGTTTATAGTTTTGGTTTTGTTTGTTCCTTATTTCTAGTGACATTGACATTTTTTCATACTTTTATTGTGATGTAATTCACACATTATGCAATTCACCCATTTAAAGCATACAATTCAACAGACTTTGTTGTATTCACAGAGTTGTACTCACATTATCACAATCAATTTTATTTTTTTAAAGATTTTTTGATATCGACCACTTTTAAAGTCTTTATTGAGTTTGTTACAATATTGCTTCTGTTTTATGTTTTGGTTTTTTGGTCGCAACGCATGCGGGATCTTTGCTCCCCAACTGGGGATCAAACCACACCCCGTGCACTGGAAGATGAAGTCTCAACCACTGGACCGCTAGGGAAATCCCACCGCAATCAATAAAAATTTACCTGAAAGGAAATTGCCCCTCTTGGCCATCACCTCCCTTATCACCCTCAGCCCAACTCTATCATCCAACCCTAGGCCATTTACTGATCTACTTTCTGCCTCTATAGGTCTACCTCCCTTGCTGCTGCTGCTGCTGCTAAGTCGCTTCAGTCGTGTCCGACTCTGTGCAACCCCATAGATGGCAGCCCACCAGGCTCCGCCATCCCTGGGATTCTCCAGGCAAGAATACTGGAGTGGGTTGCCATTGCCTTCTCCAGTGCATGAAAGGGAAAAGTGAAAGTGAAGTCGCTCAGTCGTGTCCGACTCCTAGCGACCCCATGGACTGCAGCCTACCAGGCTCCTCCATCCATGGGATTTTCCAGGCAAGAGTACTGGAGTGGGGTGCCATTGCCTTCTCCGCTACCTCCCTTAGACACCTTCATATAAATGGAATATAAGGTCCTTCGTGACTGGCTTCTTTCACTTAGCATAATGTTCTCAAGATTCACCCAGGTTGTAAAATTAACAGAACTTCATTTCTTTTTGTGGCTGAACGGTATTATTTTAGATGGTTATACCACAGTTTATGGACCCATTCATCAGCTGGTAGACATCTGGGCTACTTCCAACTGACTGCTTTTTAAAATAGTAACTTTTACCTTGTTTTACTTTCTTGACTAATGATAAGTCATCCTATCAAGCTCTATAAAGCATCCTCTCCACAAAGTAAAATAATTTACTTTCTGTTCACGATTATGGTCAAAGTACTAAATGTCCCTGAGAATCTAGGTGTAATAGTTAAAAGCAAGACTATCCATCTTATTGGACTCATTGGAAAAGACCCTGATGCTGGGGAAGATTGAAGGCAGGAGGAGAAGGGGATAACAGAGGATGAGATGGTTGGATGGCATCACCGACTCGAGGGACATGAGTCTGAACTAGCTCCAAGAGTTGGTGATAGACAGGGAAGCCTGGCGTGCTGTAGTCCATGGGGCTGCAAAGAGGCAGGCATGACTGAGTGACTGGACTGCCTGACTGATCCACCTTATACTGGCCTCAGTTTTCTCACTTATGAAATGATGGATTGTCTAGTAATGGTGAAATAAAAATTACTTCTGAGTTTCATGTTTTAGGAATCTACAAATTGATTCTCTACCAAGGATTTCATTGGCTAAATCCATCCAGAAACAGAGGACAAAGGAGCCCCATTGGTTGGTTGGAATAGATCTGGAGGAGTAAAGAGAAGATCCCTCATCCCCAAGCACTTCACACAGCATTTCAAATTTTGAAAGCTAGTGCAGAAGACGGAGAAGGCGATGGCACCCCACTCCAGTACTCTTGCATGGAAAAGCCCATGGATGGAGGAGCCTGCTAGGCTGCAGTCCATGGGGTCGCTAAGAGTTGGACACGACTGAGCAACTTCACTTTCACTTTTCACTTTCATGCATTGGAGAAGGAAATGGCAACCCACTCCAGTGTTCTTGCCTGGAGAATCCCAGGGACGGGGGAGCCTGGTGGGTTGTTGTCTGTGGGGTTGCACAGAGTCGGACACGACTGAAGTGACTTAGCAAGAGCAGCAGCAGCAGTGCAGAAGAGGAAACAAAAACATCAGGGTTGCCTGCTGTAAGTTGTCAACATTATGAGCAAGGATGGTGGTTATTTATAAACACAAAGAATGTTCCAGAGAGTCCAAATGATAAGTAGTCAGTGTGCATTTCTGAGGCTTCAAGTAAGTGAAATTAACAAGTACACACATACAAACACTCGTAATGTCACTATCATGACCACTTTGAACAATCTGAGAAGGAACACTCAGATAAATGTTCTCAACCAGCACAAAACTTATCAACAAATTAAAAATAAACCGACTTTACTCATACAGCCGATAATGCAGACACTTGGTATTAAAAGCAGAAGTGTTAACAGCATGACCAAAATAGCTTCATTAAGCCTTGTGGCAAGGTTATGACACCTAATGTTCATACATGAAGACAGTGACATTAGCTACTATCAATCAGTAGCAGAAGTTTTAAGACTAAACTTGGTCTTAAAAAGGTTGACAAGAAATGCCCTCTAGCTAAAGAGCCGTGGAGCCAAGAACTAACTCATCATGGTGAACTACATCCCAGGCTGTTCCATTAACTAGTGACTAATTTGACACAATCTGGTAGGCACCAAGCTGGTGAAAGGCTATTCAACCTGAAATCTGTTTAATAACATAAAAAACTTACATTAAATTAGAAAATGACAAGTCATTCCCTACCATATAATAAACCATCTTTATTCTTCCTTTCTCTTGCTATTTTTGGAGAATAGTCATGTATTACTCAAGGAGCATATTCCTGGATACTCCCTTAATTCTGAGACTAAGTCTGATAAATGATTGAATTACTTCTGTTTACCACAGGAAGTAGAACCACCATGAAAGCTCACTCAGAACAATCATTTTGAGATTATAGTAATCATGACACATATTTTTACTTGGGAAGATGCACATTATTTCAGAATTTATGCAAAAAATTTTCTATATATCTTTACAGTAAGTATTTTCAATTTTAGAAATTTGATAACACTGACACTGTAATGCTACCCTTCGCTTGTCTTCTTGATGTAGAATGACATGTTCCTTAGAATTTTTTCAAGGCAACAATTTAAAAAAGGTCTATATGATTATTCTTTCAGTGGAAAAAAAGAGTCAGTTTTTTTCTGAACCTCCAATAGTACTCCTACGCAATGGAAACTGAATTTCATTCTTCCCAAAGGAACTATCTTCCTCATTTTGTCCTCCATCTGTAATAGTAATCCTATTTTTTCATTCCAAGTGTCCGAAACCAAGAGACCCATTGACAACCAACTCATTTTAACCTTACTTTCCAGGCTATCTTTCAGGTGGACAGCCTTAAGCACTCCTCCCTAAGATCCTAAGAATAAAAGACATGCAATATCTTATCTGGAGATGAGTGGTTCTCAGTCCCTGAGCTTTCATAAGCTTATTTGATACCTGTTAGTACAGTACATGGGGATTCCCTGGTAGCTCAGCTGGTAAAGGATCCGCCTGTAATGCAGGAGAGCCCAGTTGGATTCCTGGGTTGGGAAGATCCCCTAGAGAAGGGATAGGCTACACATTCTAGTATTCTTGGGCTTCCCTGGTGGCTCAGATGGTAAAGAATCCACCCACAATGCAGTAGACCTGGGTTCAATCCCTAGGTTGGCGGGATCCCTTGGAGGAGGGCATGGCAACCCACTCCAGTATTCTTGCCTGGAGAATCCCCATGGACAGAGGAGCCTGCCCAGTCCATTGGGTCCCAAAGTGTTGGACACAACTGAGTGACTAAGCACAGTACAGTACAACACAGCACACACATAAAGGTAAGCTGCCCCACCGGAATGTGAGCTACATGGAGGCATCGACCACCTTTCATGTGGGGGTGGAGTCGCCTCCATAAAGAGCCTGAACTATGTCCAGTGTTGACCATCCAACTTATCTGGCTGTATCTGGAGAACGAGGTACCTCACCCTCCATTTGACCTTGAAAACCCCTGAAGGTTCCATTTCCCTGGAGGCTCTATTTAAAAATGTGATACACAAGCAGTGTCCCAATAGAGAATAATGCAAAAAAAGTGAAGGTCTAGTTTAAGGCCTCCAGTGCATCCCCAACCACAGGAAGCCAGGAGGCAAGGTGGTGGTGGGGGGATGGGGAGGGTAGTGGAGCAGAGGATAAGAAACATAGTGACCAGCCACACAGCTAACCCCATGTACACAGGATCAGAGATGGGAAAACTGGGATGTGGTTGGGGGATATGGCTTTGAATTAGGCAGAAACTCTGAAGATCCAGAAAATTTACACTACATCTATGTATATCTATCTATCTATAATCTATTTATCTATAACATTCTCTTTATGTTCCCTGGTGGCTCAGATGGTAAAGAATCTGCCTGTAATGCAGGAGATCTGGGTTTGATCCCTGGGTTGGAAAGCTCTCCGGGAGAAGGAAATGACAACCCACTCCAGTATTCTTGCTTGAAAAATCCCATGGACAGAGGAGTCTGTCAGGCTACAGTCCATGGAGTTGCAAAGAGTCAGACAGGATGGAGCGACTAATACTTTCACTTTCATTTTCTCTGTATCTATCTTTCTTCTATCTATAACCTTCTCTATATAAGGCACCTTGACAAGAGTAAACGTTGCACATGAAGTATAGTATTTGCAGTTATTGTTCTGCCCTCTTACAACCCCAACTATAACTACTGCCTTCATCATTTATAAAGTGGTTTCATAGTAATTATCTTGAGTCTTATTACCAGACAAGGGAGGTAGGTATAATTACCCTACTCAGTTGTTAAGGCTGGAAAAAGTATATAAAAGTTGCTAAGGTCCTTGTGTGTTGGTGCAGAGGTGGGCTTTGCAGTAGGGGTCCACTGACCACCACTCCCCACTCCAGTCAAGGGGTCATTCCATCCTGCTGCAAGAGATAAACTCCACCAGCCCTGGTAGCAGCCACGGCCCAAATGCAGAGAGCAAAGCATGGAGTCAGGGCATCTGCAAAGGGAACTCCACTAGTCCAGCTTCTGTTCTAAAGCTGGACCCCTCACTAGATCAATCTCTTCGAAATAAAAAAGGCTTGACTTTCTCTGATGCACAAAGGAACCTTCTGGAACATCTACTGTGGGTGGAGCACTGACAACACAGTACACCTGGTCTCAGCTTTCACAGCGCTCCTGGCCTAACTGTAGACAACCAAGTGTAAACAAGCAATTAAACATCCTAAGATAAATGTTTCAGGAGAGAGAGCATAGGTAGAGAGGTGAAATTTCAGGAAATGGTCAAAAAGCACGCCACGCCGCTAATCATGAGCAATCCATCAGTGGTAGGATTCGGATTAAATTACAACTAGATTTTACGTTATTTATTATTCATGAGACATTCTGTTTTCCAATTATTTTTTTCCCTCCTCCACATTAGCCCACCCATCTTAAAGCCTCCAGCATTAATTTGATTTCCCGCCAATAATTTGAAGATAATGATTTGTGTCTTGGTTCTGTCTGCATGGATCTTCCTCTGATAATTTGGAGAGAAAATGATGTGTGTCTCCCCTCTTTTCAGACTGTGGCCTTAGGGATTTTATTCATCGTGGGGGTAGGGCTTGAGCTTTTTCTGACAGATTTAGGGAACAGGAAGACAGAAATCCAGAACTGAACAAATCTGTCGAACTCATTTTCTTGCAGGGTTTTCTGCCAATTTTTGCTCCCTCCCCCCTCCTCCCTTTTTGGGGAAAGTATGCATTTCCCAGTTCCTAAAGGAACAGACTAAAAATGTGCTAGTGAGCAAAAAAGCAGGTGTGTGCAACCTGGAAGGTCATCTCTGCTCCCAGGAGAATGAAGCAGAAAGTTAACAAGGGCAAGTGAATGAGCAAAAGAAACAGGGACAGACGGACAGAAACACATCTGTCCATAACCATCACATAAGGCATCATCAATGCCTTCACAACAGAACACTGGGGACTGCAGGCCACCTCACCTTCCTGCATCTGCAGGACCCTGACTCACCCTCCCTTTATGCCCCCATTAGCTTGAAAGCAGACAAGGAATTAAACCTCTTTTACTGCTAAATAATTAAGAAACCGCTGGCATTCCGATAAGCTGGTGTGCATTTTCTTAATCAGCAACCAACCTGAGTAATTTTGTTTATAAGCTACTTAAGATAAATCCTACCACTTAAAAATTCGAGATGAGCCTATGTACTCTATCCATTTCCTTGAAGTAGTTTGAAGAAGGCTTTCTCCCCTCGTTTTCCCTTTTCATCTCAGGGACTTCACTAGTAACCCTAAAGGTGGTAAGAAAGATGCCTATGGTAGTTCCACTATCATTAGCAAAAGGGACTAGTTTTATACAGCTTTCTTATCAGTCAATTCCCCTTTTAAGATTCTAGATTCAGTCCTGAATATTCATTGGAAAGACTGATGCTGAAGCTGAAGGTCCGATACTTTGGCCACTTGATGTGAAGAACTGACTCATTAGAAAAGACCCTAATGCTGGGAAAGACTGAAGGGAGGAGGAGAAGGGGACGACAGAGGATGAGATGGTTAGATGGCACCACCGACTCAATGGACATGAGTTTGAGCAAGCTCCGGGAGTTGGTGATGGACAGGGAAGCCTGGCGTGTGTCCATGGGGTCGCAGAGAGTTGGACATGAACTGAGTGACTGAATTGAAGATTCTAGAAATTCACTAGACAATAGGAATTATGATACTGCTTTTGATAAAGTCACCAATGACCACTTAATTGCTGAAGTCAATGACTCTGTAGAGGGCTTGTCTTGAAACACACAGCCACATATGATACCTTGAATCCCTTATACCCTTGACCTTAAACTTGCACCCACCCACCCACAATCTAGTGTTGGTTAGTAACTTTCAGTTCCTCTCCCACTTTTCTGCCTTTTTCTTATCACTTTCTTATCTCTCTTTCATATAGGAGTGCCCCAGGGCACTGGCTGAATCTCCTTTGTTGTTGCTCAGTCCTTAAATCATGTCCAACTCTTTGAGATCCCATAAACTGCGCTGTGCTAGGCTTCCCTGTCCTTTACTATCTCCTGGAGTTGGCTCAGACTCAAGTCCGTTGAGTTGGTAATGCCATCCAACTATCTCGTCCTTTGTTGCCCCCTTCTCCTCCGGCCCTCAATCTTTCCCAACATTAGGGTCTTTTTCAATGAGTTGGCTCTTCACATCAGGTGGCCAAAGTATCAGAGCTTCAGCTTCAGCATCAGTCCTTCCAGTGAGTATTCAGGGTTGATTTCCTTTAGGATTGACTAGTTTGATCTCCTTGCTGTCCAAGGGACTCTCAAGGGTCTTCTCCAGCACCACAGTTCAAAAGCATCAATTCTTCGGCACTCAGCCAACTCTCACATCCATACATGAAAAGAGACCTTTGGCCTGTCCAAGCTAATGACCTATGTACCCCGGGGCTAGCCTTATGTAACCGCCATATTACATACCTTCCAGTTTCTATGCAGCATCTGCATCCACGTGACTCTCTTTCCTTTGCGAGCTGACAAAGACCTGCTCAACCTTGGAGACTCAGCCTGTCACAAGTCTTTTCCTTCATCCTCACCACAATTTGGGATGATGACTTGTTAACTGTCTGTCTAACCCACCATTTTCACCAGGTCAGGGACTCCATCCCTCTAGTTAACCAACCGACTCCTCTGGAATTTAGCAAGTAACCAATAAAGAGTTCTGAAACAGGTGAGAAGGTCATAGCTAAATGAAACAGACTAAAACCAAACCAAAACAATAACTTTCCATGAAACGTTTACATGTAGCATGAGGAGAACCTTTCTGAACTTTATATTTTCCATCACAATGTATCATCCTTCAAGCAGAAGTAATCAATTAAAAGACCTTAAATATTACATATTTATCCAGTCATGTATTGATAGACATTTAGGATGCTTCCATGTCTTGATTATTGTAAACAGTGCTGCTATGAACACTGAGGTGCATGTAGCTTGTTGAATTAAGAGTTTACAATGGAATACCATTCAACTATAAAAAAGAATGCAACCTGCAGTCATACGGATGGACCTAGAGATTATCATACTAAGTGAAGTTAGTGAAAACAAAGATAGATCAAACGATCATGTATATGTGGAATCTAAAACATGATACAAATGAATTTACTTACAAAGTAGAAAGAGACTCACAGATGTAGAAAACAAACTTACAGTTACCCAAGGAAACAGGGTAGGGGAAAGATAAATTAGGAGTTTGGGATTAGCAGATACAAATTACTATATAGAAAATAAACAACAAAGTCCTACTGTGTAGCACAAACTATATTCAATATATTGTAATAACATATAATGGAAAAGAAAATGAATATATATATATATACACATACATATATATATATATAACTGAATCACTTTGCTGTACGTCAGAAACTAACATAAGTTAGAAAAGAAAAGAAAAGAAAGATAGTGCTAAGTCGTGTCCGACTCTTGATCTATGGACTGATGGACTACAGACCTATGGACTGTAGCCTGCCAGGCTGCTCTGTCCATGGGATTTTCTAAGCAAGAATACTGGAATGGGTTGCCATTTTCTTCTCCAGGGGATCTTCCCGACCCATGAATTGAATCCAGGTCTCCAGCATCACAGGCAGTTTCTTTACCGACTGAGCTAGGCAGGAACAACATAAGTTAACTATATCTCAAAAAAAGAAAACTCAAAAAGACCTTAAAAAATTGTTTGCTCCCAAGGCAGTAATTTCTGCTCTGTGCTCATATTTGAACATGAGTGGTATCAGTAATTCAAAATAAAAATTCAATGTTCAAAAGCAAGTGAACTCTAGTTGGATTTGTGGGTCACACACAGGGTTATGTGTGTGTATACTTATATACACACATGTATACTCACACACACATACTCACCTAGAGTTCCTATTAGTATCAGAGCTTTTGATATATTAATAGTCAATAATCTTACATAAATTATATAGGTAGTGACACAGAGTATTTTTTTATAATCATGTTAGAGATGCACATAAGCCAGAGGGTACTACAAGAATATCAATGAGAATCAATTATGCCCTGTAATTTGGATTACATTTCCTTCAGTTCTCCAGTGTAAACAAGTCTTCTCCCAAACAGCCCTATTAGTAAATGACATATTTACCACATTGATAAATTTGCCACAAAATTTTCTGACCAAAAAATGTTTTTCTAATGTAGAAAACTTCATTTCACAAGGCTTTTGCTTCATATCCTTTGTTAAGGTTCACATACAATGGTGGCCTTTAAAAAATTTAACAGGCATGTTTTCTAATGATATCTTTCAAGGTTTTATTTTTTATAAAATCAGCATAAATAAAGGATCGCTAAGTTGATTGTTTCTCTTTGAAAAGTATAAATCAAGCTCCTGAAATTCTAGAAAATGAAGACATCGCTTTAAATTCTGGTTTTAAAACTGACCCTGACAATGAGTCTTTAAATCTTTGTATCTTTTAAGGTGGGGGCTGACCTTGAGCCTTCTTAGCTTACCAAAGGCAGACGACAGTGCCACTTTGCTGAGATTGCTGTAAAGATTATAATAAATGGGAAGCATCTGACATGGTACCTCCTGCATCATAAAGTACACCATATGTATGTATAGAATTAATAAAGAAATAAAGCGTGGGGGTGGGGGTATTACAGACTCTATAATCAACATAGATAACCAACAAGGACCTACTGTATAGCACATGGAACTCTACTCAATGTTATGTGGCAGCCTGGATGGGAGGGGAGTCTGGAGGAGAATGGATACATGTATATGTATGGCTGAGACCCTTTAACTGAAACCACTACAACATTGTTATTCGGCTATACCCCAGTACAAAATAAAAAGTTTAAAGTTTGGGGGAAAAAAAAGAAAGTCCCCGAGTTCAAAATCATTTGCCACTAGTCATGTGACCTTGGGAGGCATTACTCAGTATGTCCATGATTCGGAGTCTTAATCTACAAAAGAGGGATAACAAGATGACCTGGCTCCCAGGGTTGCTGCAAGATGCAATCAGATAGTGCCTATATTAGCACAGCACTTAGCCATTCATCCTTTTATTATTTCTACTGTATTCATTTCTTTAGCCTATTGAGGGTGATAGAGGGGCAGTCAGATGTGCCAAAAAAATTCTGGGAAACTAACAATTCTCTGTAAGAACTTTAAAATTAAATTTTGTTTTTAATTCACCAAGTTAGCAAGAGTATTTGATGCCCATCTGTGTCCACATGTACAAAGAGATACAAAGCAGTCATGGAAAGGTAGACTTGATATGCACATGATACTCTCTTCTCAAGCAAAAGTCAAATGTTGCTATGCCATGCTGTACGAAGTTCTGAAATAGTTTGAATGAGGAAAGTTGGTTGTCATATATGACACGTATATATATGAAAACATTCTGTGTAATGCTTGTTTCAACAAAATGGCATTATCTATGATGCTGAATTAACACTCCAGTTTCAACTTTAATGGCTTTTTAGTTTGCTGGTATGGGTTTAAAATTACTTTGCCTTTGTGAGCCATGGATTATAAGAAAGGCTTAACTAGTTTCATATTTTCCGTGTTATAACTAAAATGATAGAATTTAAATCTTCAGTGAAAGCGGCCCCTTTTAAAGTTTCAAGCTTGAGTAATAGTGTTTTTAGGAAATGCATCGATGAGTTCATCAGATCACTCACAAAATTATGCCCAAACATCTTTACCAATCTCTGATAGATGAAAAAGCAAAGAACTGGGAAAATTAAATGAGATGATGCATGAGAAATGCTCTATATGGTACCTGTCTCCTGTTCTTAATAAAGTTTTGTCATTATCATTATATTATGATCATTAATGTAATCACCAGTCATCATTACCTATTGACATATCTATTCATCTTCTACTGTAAGAAGGAAACCTGGGTGCTATTTGCATTAAGTAGCCAAATTGGCAATAAATGTTCATTTTATCTTTCCTATTTTAGATAATCATTGTTTTCTGGTACATTGGCCACACTGCTGTTCTAAGTATGTTCATACTGGGAAAAACCAACGAGTGAGTAACAACATTTAATCTACTTGTTAATAATGGAGTCATAATCTTAGAATAAATATTAAGTGAATGAGTCAGAGATTTCAGAATCTTCAAATTGACTAAAATGGAAATTTGTAAAGGAAGATGCTATCAAATCAGAAATTAAAACAAGATTGAAATAAGTCCTCTAGTAAAGGAAATTATCAGTATAAGGATATCCAAAAATGTCTGCTTCTGTTACACTAAAGCCTTCTATCAGAGTGCCATCTGAAAACCTGGAAAAATCATTATCTTTTAACTTCCTCTAAAATTCAACAGAAAAAAAAAATTAGAACAAATTGCAAACATCTATTGTGTTTTAAAAGAAAAGTAACATTTGTTATCACTAACACTGATTCTCCTTCAATAAAGGAGAAGCTTTGCAAAATTCTAGACACTAAATCAAATCTGTGGCCACTGCAAGGGAGAACCTCATTGGTTATCAAGATCAAAACAGATTAGACTGCATTCAGAGAACACCAAAGTTGGATGTAAGTTTTGTACCAGGAGACATCCATGCCATGACATATACACTTCACTACTCACAAAATGTTCTTGCACACAGAATACATTACCTTCCTTTTGCATTTCCCCTTGACATGAAAACATTTTTCAAAAGATGTGCTTTCCAAGACCCACTTTGTGCTTTCCAAGACCCACTCAAGATGCACTCTGGGCCCCAGAACTCTCCAGATTAACTAAAAGGATTCTCCAGAGCTGAAGGAATTTTTCTAGGTCATCTTAAGCTCCCTGACTTGGGTAAACATTACACTTACTCAATTCAGACATGGATGATGCTCCCGAGGGTCCTGGAGACGCAGAGCATGGCAGGGTGCTGACAATGAGGGGCAAGCACACCAAGACTTCATAAAGGGTGATGGAAAATCACTGCCTCTAAATTAATATCATTTACAGTAGGATTGGAGAAGCACACGTGTAATCATAATGAATAAATGTAAAGAGGTGTTTTTCTGTTTACGTACGTGTGCCCAATAAACAGTATTGGGTCAGCCAGCTAACCACTTAGGGAAAAATTAAGCTTGATCCCCCCCAAAAATTTGTACATGAAAATTGGCAATGCTCACGTACAAATGAGACAGAGAATTATTAATGGATTTCTTGATTCATTAATGTCTTGGAAAAAACAGAGGAGTTTCTGCACTTCAGCAATGGGAAAGGAAGAGCATTGAGGAAGGACTTAAGGAAAGATAGGTGTAGGTGGTAGAGGCCAGGTGGGTAAGGGAGTGGAATGAGGTCACTGCTGGCTTTGGGTCAGAGTGCTTCCTGATCTAACCTGCCTGCCTTACCTCTGAGCCCTGCCCCGCCCCCCCCCACTCCCACTTCCTCACATCTAATACCTCAGCTACACAAAATTCTCCCTTCCAGTACAGTAAGTCCCCTACATGCGAACATGTTCTGTTCTGAGAGTGCAATTGTAAATCCAATTTGTTCATAAGTCCAACAAAGTCAGCCCAGGTACTCAACTAACACAATTGGCTAGATAGTACTGTACTGTGATAGGTTTTGAATACTTTCCACACAAATATCACATAAACAACAAATGAAAAATAAAGAAAATATTTTTAATCTTACAGCACAGTACCTTGAAAAGTACAATAGTACAGTACAACAGTGGATGCATCTTAGCAATACCAGCTGTATCATCCTTGCTTTTATGCTTGCTTCTAGACATCCTGGGCTTGAAATAAAGATGCTGTACTACAGTACTCTATCCAGTATGGTACAATAAAGTACACAAACACCCAGCCACTTGCAGAGGATGCATGCACATGACACTGTACACCAGACATGTGAACCAATAAACCAATATATGTAATTGGACATTACGTATGAACACATGTTCGCATCTTTGAAAGTTCACAACTTGAAGGTTTGCATGTAGGGAATTTACTGTACTGTATTCTTTCAAGCACTCATGCATTTGCACATGGAATTTTTCTATCTGAAATATCTTTCTCCAGTGGAAGAACCCCTACTCATCTTTCCAGACCCTAGGAAAATATTCCCAAACATCCACAGCTTTCTGCACCCTTCCTCTCCTTTCATCCCATAAAAATGACTCCAAAGCCCACTTCTCACTCTTTCCTTGTGAGCATGCTTATTTCACACAGGACTGTGCACCAAATCTGGGTTGACTTAGAATGGGGCATGTCCTCTGGACATTCATAACATCAGTCTGCCACATATGAATCAGAATAAAGCCCACCTTGAGCTGTAATTATTTGTTTACCTGGTTTTAGTAGTGGACTTTCAGTTCCTTAAGCCTACAGGAATACTTCTTATTTATCTTGGCATCTAGCAACATGGTAAGTGCTCAACAACTTTTACAAAATAAATAATGAAAATAGTCTAACAATTACCTACTTATATTAAGATTCCTTCTTACACATAATTTTCAGCTTTTATGTTGTATATTTTTTTCAGTTGAGACTTGGCTAAGTTTCTCAAAGTAAAGATATAGTTCCAAAATAATTCACCTCTTCCTTCTCCTCCATAGGTGGAGATGAGCCATATTTCTCATCTACATTATAAAAACCCTTGTTCTCTAAGCACTCTTCCTATTCCTTTCTTTAACTTCTCCATTAATTCTTAAAATATGGCAAAATAGCCAGAAAATAATACTTTTACAATAGAGGCACAGTAAAAGGTTTACATTATTTCCAATCTTGTGTGGGTCAAAGTCCTGCTTGTATAAAATCAAAAACATATTTAGCTGAATTTGATTATTTGTTGTTCTATCACTATGAACAAAGCTAGTGGAGGTGATGGAATTCCAGGTGAGCTATTTCAAATCCTAAAAGATGACGCTGTTCAAGTGCTGCATTCAATATGCCAGCAAATTTGGAAAACTCAGCAGTAGCCACAGGACTGGAAAAGGTCAGTTTTCATTCCAATCGTAAAGAATGAAAATGCCAAAGAATGTTCAAACTACTGCATAATTGCACTCATTTCACATGCTAGCAAAGTAATGCTCAAAATTCTCCAAGCTAGGCTTCAACAGTATGTGAACCAAGAACTTCCAGATGTTCAAGCTGGATTTAGAAAAGGCAGAGGAACCAGAGATCAAATTGCCAACATTCGATGAATGATAGAAAAAGCAACATAATTCCAGGAATTAAGAAGGAATTGATAATTCCTTTTTGAATTGAAGGAATTAATTCCTTTAGGAATTGAAGTCTGCTTCATTGACTATGCTAAAGCCTTTGACTGTGTGGATCACAACAAACTGTGGAAAATTCTTCAAGAGATGGGAATACCAGACCACCTTACCTGCCTCCTGAGAAACCTGTATGCAGGTCAAGAAGCAGCAGTTAGAATTAGACATGGAACAACCAACAGGTTCCACATTGGGAAAGGAATATGTCAAAGCTGTATACTGTCACCCTGCTTATTTAACTTCTATGTAGAGTACATCATGTGAAACGCCGGGCTGGATGAAGCACAAGCTGGAATCAAGATTGCAGGGAGAAATATCAATAACATCAGATATGCAGATGGCACCACCCTTATGGCAGAAAGCGAAGAGGAACTAAAGAGCCTCTTGATGAAGGTGAAAGAGGAGAATGAAAAAGCTGGCTTAAAGCTCAACATTCAAAAAACAAAGATCACGGCATCCAATCCCATCAATTCATGGCAAATAGATGGAGAAACAATGGAAACAGTGACAGATTTTATTTTCTTGGGCTCCAAAATCACTGCAGTCCAAAATGGTGACTACAGCTATGAAATTAAAAGACGCTTTGCTCCTTGGAAGAAAAGTTATGACCAACTGAAACAGTGTATTAAAAAGCAGAGACGTTACTTTGCCGACAAAGGTGCTTATAGGCAAAGCTATGGTTTTTTATAGTAGTCATGAATGGATATGAGAATTGGACCATAAAGAAAGCTGAGCACTGAAGAATTCATGCTTTTGAACTGTGGTGTTGGAGAAGACTCTTTAGAGTCCCTTGAACTGCAAGCAGAACAAACCAGTCAATCCTAAAGGAAATCAATTCTGTATATTCATTGGAGGGACTGATGCTGAGACTGAAGCTCCAATACTTTGGCCACCTGATACGACAAGCCAACTCATTAGAAAAGACCCTGATGCTGGGAAAGATTTAAGACAGGAGAAGAAGGGGACGACAGAGAAGGAGATGGTTGGATGGCATCACCGACTCAATGGACATGAGTTTGAGCAAGCTCTGGGAGATGCTGAAGCACAGGGAAGCCTGCCGTGTTGCAGTCCATGAAGCCGCAAAGAGTTGTACATGACTGAGCAACTGGACAACAGCAGCAACAACATAGCTGTGTGTTTTCCCTTGATGCAAATTATCCTGATTTTTAATAGATCATGGCTTTAAATTCCATACTCCCAATAAATGTTTCTTTTTTTCCCTTTGTAGGATCAATTTACTTAAAAAAAAAAAAAAAAAAAAAAGATGCTCTGGTTAATGGCTTAAAGTGGAAAAGATTCCTAATTCCAGTTTTGTTATTAAATAAGAGGCAAGATATCACATCCTTAAGGAAAACCTCTGTCAACAAGATAATGTCCCCAAACCACAGCCCTGAACTGTTTAGCAATGCCCTAACATCAAGACTTTAATTCTTGCAGACACAGTGGATAACCTTTTTAAAATGTGAATTACGTTTTTCCAGAGTAAACGTGTCATATGATCACAGAAATTTAAATGATCTTTAAAAACTGGCTCATTAGTTTAGACGTAATATAAAATAAACTTTTAGGAAAGGGAATCACGAGGTCAAAAAACTATCTTCCTACATCTAGCATATAAACTGAAGTTCTCTAGCACAAATTTACCCAGAGTCTAATTCAGGGACTCTGAGGAGTTCTCAGTGACTAGTGACAGATTCCTCAGGGCTGATATTCAGAAGAGAAAGAATATTCTGGTAATTAATTTACCAGAAGGTGGAAGAAAGACAAGACCCTGAAGGCAAAGGAAAAAACTCAAAAGACACTTGCTCTAATGCCAAAGAGAAATGAGCCATGAATTTTGAAGGTCACTACCTGAAATTTAACACAGGCCCAGAGGCCTTGAAAGGGTATTCTAAAAACCTCGAATAACATCGGAATACAGAAACCTGTTTTCATTTCCTATTTAATAAAGCAACTTGAAATACCCCGTTCCTATTCAGAAAGAAATTAAAATTCCACAGATGTTACATTAAAACACAAGTTCACAATGCAAATTGGCTTTTATTCTAAAGATGTCTCACTTTCTAAAATTTTCAAGTTGTCAGGCAGTACCTTATAAATGTCATAATCAGGTCTTTCAAAAGTTAACAGGACAAGACAACAAAGGAAAAGTAAATACTTAAAAAAAAAAAAGTCTTACAACTTTGATTATCGAAGAATGGGGAAAGAAATTACTGAAAGTTTAAAAAGTTATTCTGTTCATAGAGTTTAAAAAGTTATTCTCTTCATGATACTTACAGCTTATCTGTAAAATCATGCTCATGCTAACATTTAACTCAATGACCAACATAATTTATGTATTATACAGTAAATTGCAAAAGGTGCATTTCTCCTACACACCATCAGTTCAGATAATTGAGCACCTAAGATATACCACATCCTGTAATACCAAGAAAGGTATTTAATGGTATTCAAAAGGGTCGTGCCTCATATCTAAATCAGATTTCCAGTACTGCACAGATTTCCCATCAGCTCAGCACCCACAGGAAGATCCCATGGTGTAGGAAATGGTGACCCACTCCAGTATTCTTGCCTGGAAAATTCCGTGGGCAGAGGAGCCTGCTGGACTCCAGTCCATGAAGTCGCAAAGAGTTGAACACTGTGAACAACTAAGCCCGCACACACACAGTACTCACTAACTTCTGAAAAGCACAGCTAAGCCTACTTTGGTGCCTTTTTAAAATATTCCTTCCACCTTGAATCTCTTCTTATCTCCCAAGCAAGCAGCCCACTAAGAAGCTTTGTGATCAAGGGGAAGTGACTGAGCTCTGAGTCTTAGGCTCTTCAATGAGAAAAGGCTGTTTTGAGTCTTAGCATCCACAAAGAGATGAGCAGGACTTCTTACAGACCACTGGAGTCACTTATACTTCCTCTCATCATCAGGTCCAGCCCAGGTCAGGATAAACTCTCTTTTTCTAGATTCTTTTAACTCTCACAATTTAGCACGTAACCGGTTTTAAATTATTTACTTAAGTTAGTAACTCTCCCCGATATATTTTATTCCATTAGGATAGGTCCATTTTAGATCCTGAAGCATTTGACAAAGTCCTAGTAAAGTTAAGTATTCACTGAAGCCTAGAATGGAGCCATTTAAAATATCTTTTAAGCAAACAGCTTATACCTAGGTATCAAAATTTACTTTTAGGGAACATTTTAATATTATAATGACTCTCTCATGAATGGTCTATTTTTTAAAGTTATTTACAAATCAGTTGTAATATTTTAGTTGCTAAGATTTCTTTTCAAATTGCAATATTATAAATCTTACTTCTTAGATTATTCCCCAGAAGCAAATTTTCTCCATTCTATGAGTAAAGCACAACTTTTATTGTATTATTTTACCTACCATGTGTAACAATGCTTCCTGGGGAAAATACCATTTGATTTCTGGATGGTTCATAAGACTTTCCTGAATAATGATTATGTTGCATTTGTAAAATTAATTATTTTCTATGCTACAATCATCAGCACAAGTCAGCATGGTTAAATGGTTAGCTTAGTGGCTATGGAACCTTACATATAATTTAACATTAAGGGAATGAAATATATGTGAATAAAATTTGCCAAAGGTGAAACATTTCAGAATTGGGGTATTTCATCTGATCAAAATACATAGCGTATGCAGGTCGGAAAGCAAGATGTTCATTTTTTTTTCACTGCCATCTCTTTAAATAGCACCTTTTTCTATATTAGCTCCTCACAAAACATAACCCAGTTCAAAATTAAGTGTACAGCTTGGTAAAAAAAAAATCTTGCTGTGAACCATTTGCAAGCTTATTGTAAAATCAAATGACTGATCCAAGTATTTTCTATGTATCATTATAAGGAACATAGCTACTTGAGGGTTTTGTTGTTGTTGTTGTTGTTAAGTTTTAAAAATGGAACCAAGGAAAAGAAAAATTACTATCAATACCCATAGGTGAGAATGAGAGGCTTCTCTGAGAGGAAACATTTCAGCACTGGTGGAGGCAGGGCTGGTCTGTACCACCTCCAAAGTTCTTTCCCACCCTGGCCTATGACCACAGGATTAGCGTTTGTTGTTCTTCACAGTGCACTAAACTAAAGGGCTCTAAAAATACTTTGAAGCAGCCTAAAAGCAAGTAAGAATTTATGCCAACCCCAGCAGAAAAGAATGCTGATATGAAATTTCCTGCCCATGAACTTCCTAGGGGAGAAGTCCTAGAAAACATGTATGTTGTTGTTGATCTGTTTGCAAAGCCATTTCTTCAATTAGTTCCTCGAGACACAGAAAGTATAATTAAGTAACTGAAGATAACATCCCCCAAGAAACTCATTTTCAACATCAGGACAAAGTCTACAGCACTACCTTGCCTAAATCTCATATTTTATCACCCTTATCCACCTCTGCCCGAGGTGCTAATGAAGAGACAAATTGTCAAAAGTCACAGGATGCATAGAAGACTAAGAATCTGAAAAGAAAAAGGCTTTGATCCAACAGAACCCTGGATAATCTACAGGTTAAGCACAAACCCTGCTGCACCAGGAAAAAAAGGTGGACCCCATTGACCTGAGCAGAAAACAGCAAGAAAATACTTTTGCAACACAACTGAAAGGATCATGAATTATTGAGAGCTGGAAAAGACCTTAAAGATTATTTTATGGCAGAGGAAACTAAGACCCCAGAGATAAGTGACTCACTCGAGGTCATGAAGTTGGTTAGCTGCTGAACAAAAACCAGAATCCAGATTTCCTTCCTTTCAGTCCAAGATTTACTCACAAAGTCCCCACCCTCCTAAAGCTTGATTTCAATATATTCTCTCATTCCTCAAAGGTATGATCAATTTTAAGGTTGACTGTAATTATACACACACGCTATCGTCAAATGAGTTCAACCATGATTTTCTTTAAGGCAAACGGAAATAGGCATAGATATTACAAAGTCAGGGTGAGCAATAATCACCTAAATTCAATGTTTGGAAGACACACTAGGTTGGTGCTATGACCAACTCCCCACATTCAGATTTTTACCTGGGGGTGAGAAGGTATATATTTTGCTTTAGTTAGTTCCCCAGCTGCCTTGCAGAGTTCAGCGGAGAGCAATTTTGCAGAATTTAAGAGAGCTGTCTCCAGCTGAGTTCACATATTATCTGCAGCCTGTCCAGGGTAGCCAGTAAGCAAATCAGCCATGAAGACTTTTGTCTGACAAATTTAAATTACCAAATACCAACAATATTTGGTGCTAGCATGACTCGGTGCTAGCAGCTAGCATAAATGAAAACTGTAGATTTAATTCTCTTTATACCTATTAGCCCCTGAGCCTTTACTAATATCACTCAAAAGCAGTACCTGAAAACTAGCAAGCAATATTGAAGATAGAATTCAACAGCTTACTCAGAATTCTACAGATATCCATGGGATGGATGTGGCAAAAGAAGTCACTGAGCTCAAACACACCAGGAAAAGGAATTTTATATTTCTTTGTTATTTTGCTCTCATGGAAGACTCAGAAGTACCAAATGATGACAGAATCACCAACACTTTTGGATGTACTTTTAGTGTCTTCATCTGTTGTCAAGCATCTGATAAATGGCCAGAGAATCTCCCTGTTGATCTGGTTTCTCCAAGCCACTATCAACACATTTCACAGAGAAGGAAGGGTACTGAGAATCCACGGAACACACACACACACACACATACCCATCAGGGTCAGCAGGCCACTCTTACTAGGTTATTGATCAGCTAAATAATTGTTCCATTTTGCCCTGACCCTTCAACCTTATCCACCCAGCAAAACTTCAAATCTGGGATCAATATAGCAAAGCACCACGTCTCACCCAGATGCAGGAAGCTGAGAGTTCCTGGAAAAAATCTTGCAGCTATGTTTCTCCGCCAATGCATGCCTTGAATCCTAACTGGGTAACCAGTAGGCATGAACGTTTTGGTAACACTTGTTTCTCCCCGCTCCTCAGGGACCATACTGAACCTTCATTAGACTCTCGCCCAACCAATGGGTGCCTTAACCTCCTACTCTCTTGGGAAGTTGGAGCCCGTCAGCCATGGTTAAAATTCAATTCCCCTCTTTTCTACCTTCGACCTTTGTTCTAACAACAGTGCCTCCCTGGTGGCTCAGACAGTAAAGAATCTGTCTGCAATCAACCCAGGTTTGATCCGTGAGTTAGGAAGATCCCTGGAGAAGGGAATGGCTACCCACTCCAGCATTCTTGCCTGGGAAATCCCATGGACAGAGGAGCCTGGTGGGATGCAGTCCATGGGGTCACAATAGTTGGACACGACTGAGCGACTAACAGTGTTATTTTCACTACCTCTAAAGTTATCAGCATTCACACCCATTCTGAACTCCAGTTGAAAGTTCTCTTCCTATTGGTATCTATCCTTCCAATTGTTTCCCTGACCTTAATTTTACCTAGAGACATAGGTCACCCTTCCTTCCTTTTTTTCAACTACTCTTTTTTAATATTTTGATGTTCCCAGGCCATAAAGATACTCCAAAATGACCGTTTTTCTCTCCAGGCTAATTACCACACTTCTTGGCTTTACTTTGGCAGACCCCTGCTCCCACACCCCCTCCCACAATTCATGCATACAGACAGACACATGCCCCCTTAACTCAAACATCCTGAGAACACACTCTGCTGCTCAGTCATCACAGCTCTGCCTCTACCTATTTCCCCCTGCTTCTCTGAACAGGCTTGATTTTCCTTTTCAGGCTCCTCAGTTTCCCACCTGTCCCTTGAATCTTAATACCCTGGGGCCATCATTCCCAAGTCATGTCTCTCCTCACCCATCCTGAATGAATCCACCCATTACAGGATGGTGGGCGCTCCTAAATTTGGACCTATTCGCCCAGACTTAACCTCTATCTTCAGAAAACCATGTTCAGTGATGCACTCGGCACTGATTGACACTGCCACGTTCACGGACATCTCTATCTGATGAACTTTCTTCCTAGTTTGGTCCTGTACTTGCGATCCTTTTTCTCACAGTAATCCTTGAATCCCTCCTGTATAACACTGTGTTTGGGACTTAATATGTACTTAATGGGCTGAATGAATGAACTAAGCAATTACTTCTAATATTGTAATTTTCTATAAAATTAGCATTTGAGTCGTGAACTCATAGCATTATAGTTAAGGACATAGGACACAGGATATAAACTCCTACTGCACCCATATCTCAAAGGAGAATGAAAATATTATCCACTAGGAAGCATGTTTCCCACTATATTATAAACTTATTCTACAGACTAATGACATTTAGTGACCAGACTATAGGACCTTTGAGACCTCATTAATTTCTGCCTAACACAATGGAGAAGAGTTCAACTTTCTAGCAGGCAGAAACAGTGAGGCTAAATTTACTCTGGAACAACCTGGTTTGCCATTGAGAAGTTGATGTAATTAAGAACATGTGTTTATACATTTCTAAAGAAAGGATTAATGGGGTTACTATTTTCTTAGCCTAATGAAGTAGCTTTTCAGTTCGAGAATTACCCTAAGGTCCCTTCCAACAGGAGAATTCTGTACTTCTCCAGTTATTGTTAAGCTTAAACAATTTCTCTCCTTCTGTTTAACTCCTCAAGTCTCTGGATCAAACTTTGCTAATTTCCTGATTTATTAAGCCTTCATTGTTCTTAAGTTAAAAGGTCCATTTACTTATCATTCAATCACGGTTGAGGCCTTTCATCTCCCACTGAGAACAGACTGTGTACACAACAAAAATCTTCAGAGCGGAATTAGGAACAGAAAAGAAGAGCGAATCTCCTGGATCAGCCTCACATCCTGTCAAAATCAGGACCCTATGAGCTCTGTGGGGGCATTGACCACAGTTGTAAATAGTATATGAATCTGGACAATTACAAATGTATGTTTTTGCTTTTTCGCTCATACACAAGCCCTACTAGGGGCTCGCCTCAAGTTGAATGGCTCCTTGTGTTCAGTCCAGTTTCCCAGCCCATGCCCTCATCTCATTAGAATTTCTGTATCCTCTGGTCTAGCTGAGTTCCCTTTACCTTCTTTTGTATCAGACAAAAGATGGTAATTTACGTCTAATTAACGGAACTGAGTCATAATGAGTTCTCTTCTCTTAGACAGCATTTGAATGTCCAAAATAACCAGCGAGATTGGGCTTTTAAGACTCCCTCCAGCTTAAGGTTTTTCTAACACAATGCTCTTATTCAGGCCTTCTGCTTTGCATACAGTCAGAGGGCTGGAGGTTATCCACATTGTGAAATTCTTTGGCTAGCCCTGCCCTGAGTGATTTCATGGCACACAGGCCGATTTCATATTTTCTGCTGAGAAGCTCTGTTGAAACAGTCAAGCTTACGATGGCATCCTTTTTATGCTTCTTCTTTAGACTTTGAAATGCCAGCTTTTGCCAGTTGATGAACTTGATAGCATTCTTTATGAGATCAATTTCCTTGTGAAAGATACAAAAGACAGGCTTAAAGAGAAGTCTGATGCAAAAGCACACAAGGGCTGTGCATCTGTGTGAAGAGAGGTGTGGGGAGGCATAAAGCCTTTCTCTCCACGCCATGAGGAGGGACAAAGATGGAATGGTATAAACACAAGCCTGCCTGAAGAAAACAGAGCACATGTTCTAACAAAAACAGTAACCGGGTTAAAGGACTAAAAGCATTTTCTTGCTCTCTCACATGCCGGGGTATTTTAAACTGCCCTCTATATGTGCCCGCATGCCAACACAAACAAACCACAAACTCATGCCCTCCTGTAATGACACCATTTGGACACAGTGAGTTTCGTTCTGTTTTTTGTTTTGCCTTTGTTTTTTTTTTTTCTTTTGTTTTTTGTTTGCTTTTTAAAATTTTTATTTTCTATTGGGCTACAGTTGATAACGTTGTGATAGTTTCAGGTGGACAGCAAAGGGACTCAGCCAATACGTATGCATGTATCCATTCTCCCCACAAACTCCCCTCCTATCCAGGCGGCCACGTAACATGGAATAGGGTTCCATGTGCTATACAGTAGGTCCTAGTAAGTTAAGCATTTGAAATATAGCAATGTTGGATACAATGAATTTTTATTCCTGGGACTGGCTTCATCCATTTTTTTATCACATTGGACTAAAAAGCAAAAAAAAAAAAACAAACTTTCTCTCTACACCTCGAATACCTCAATACCCAAATATATTAAAATATATTCCTTGGATATAAGACTGTTATATTTTAAAAACTGTGGTACTTCCCTGGTTAAGATTCTGTGTTCCCAAATGAAAGGGACATGGTTGAGGAATCAAGATCCCACATGGCACAAGGTATGGCCTTAAAAAAAATAGTACAACAATTTAAAAAAAAGTGTGGCTAGACCACTTAACCATTATCCTCTTCTACTGAAATACATATTCTCTGCTGTTCCAATCTTTAAAACAATAAGAAAACAGAACAAAAAATAATGTTGACTTCCAAAAATAATCCAGACTTTCATCATGGGAGCCATGGGGCAGGGAAATTATAGCTGGGTTGCAAAAGAAGGACAGGGCAAATGCAGGCTAGTGATTTTTTATTGTTTGTCTCCTTATTTTTTCCCCAATCTCAGAGGGAGTAGAATGAAAAATTGACAAACACAAGCTTCTCCATAGATGTATTTAATTTAACAAAGTGGAAAGATGATTCTTTGGTAACTAGGTTCCCTGATGAAAATGTTAAACTAGACAGTAAGTCAGAGAAAATGAACTACTTTGATCAATTAGGCTTAATGGGTGAGGAAGCAACTAACTTACACAGCTAAGTTGACAAAAACAGGTTAAAGAAAAAAGACTGTTTCATATGAAATTAAAGTATAATTTTTTTTTCTTTTCTGGGGAGTGGGGTAGGGGTAGATTGGTACTCAGAAAATGAATAACATTTTTGAGTATATAAGCAAAAATCACTATAAGTATTTTTAAGCAAATGCCTTTACCCACTGAGTCTGAAGATCTAGTATCAGAAATATGACATGTGAGCTCTGGACATGCAAATGGGTGTGGAAGTTAATTTATAAATCTGACTCGTGAACCCCAGCTTTTATTTCAAATTAAATTGGAAATCATGGAGATGTCTCCAAGCTAGTTCAGAGAATCCTTTCCAATTAATAGCACAGGAAATCCTATGTACTTGAAGGCAGGCATATCCTGACAGTAATGGCAAAGGAAAGGTCCTTCTTGGGTGTAGGTGTACCCTAGAGGGGTCTGGTGAGCTGTAAAAGTAAAAAAGTAAAGGGTTAGCCACTCAGTCGTATCCAAATCTTTGCAATCCCATAGACTGTAGCCTTCCAGGCTTTTCTGTACATGGAATTCTCCAGGCGACAACAGTGGAGTGGGTTGCATTCTCTTCTTCAGGGGACCTTCTTGACCCAGGGATTGAACTCAGGTCTCCTGTATTGCAGGCAGATTTGCTAAAGTAGCAGACAGAAAGTAAAGGTTTCCAGTTCCAACAGCACCCCCAGTGGTGGGGAAGGGCTCCAAAGAGGGTGAGGGAGGTTTCCATGACAGCCATCTTCCCAGCAAGTCAAGTGTTTCTAAACTGGGGGCTGTCTGTACATACCAGAGATAAGGAGGATACAAACAGTGTAAGTGCAAACTGAGTGGAAGCAGAGTCTGTGTACTGTGAAAGAAAGCATGAGTTCCCTGCTGGGTGTCAGGTAAAGACTGTGGGCAAATTCAAAGGAAAACCAAGGCTGACTTTAAAAAAATATTAATACACAGATTGTTATACTTATGTGTTAATTTATAAGAGTGGCTCTAAAAGAGCTTTATAAACAAAAAAATTACTTAGTTTTCTATGTTGAAGCTGAAACTCCAATACTTTGGCTACCTGATGCGAAGAGCTGACTCATTTGAAAAGACCCTGATGCTGGGAAAGATTGAAGGCGGTAGGAGAAGGGGACGACAGAGGATGAGATGGTTGGCTGGCATCACCGACTCAATGGACACGAGTTTGGGTAAACGCCAGCAGCTGGTGATAGACAGGGAGGCCTGGCGTGCTGCAGGCCATGGGGTCGCAAAGAGTCAGACACGACTGAGTGACTGAACTGAACTGATTCATTATTATCTATGTAACTTAGTTTTACTCATTTCTCTTTTCTCATAACTGAATATACATAGAATAGAAAAGTGAAGCTGAGTTTGAAAACAGATCAAAAGTAAGTTCCCTTTATTTGCCATTCAAAACCATCTACTTTGAGAAGATGTTTTACAATAAAGAGCAGCTGGAAACAACCTTCATAAAAACCTGAACACCAAACAAACTTCTCTGAGTTGAAGGCCAATAAGGACACCGTGAACTGCTAACTTTCTGAAAAAATATATTAGGATTTCAAACAAGTCAGAAACCATGTAACAATTACCACAGAAAAACCAAATAATAATATTCAGCCACAATTTAGAAAGATTATGGAAGATATAGAAGTTATAATTATATAATCTTTATATCATAATTATTATTATAACCAATCACATTTCCCAGCTCTAAGAAAAATTTTAAATCATTGTGTCTCTTTATATACAAGAATATCTAGGCATTTCCCTGGTGGTCCAGTGGCTAAGACTCCGAGCTCCCAGTGCAGAGGGCCCGGTTCAAACCCTGGTCAGGGAACTTGTTCCCACCTGCTGCAACTAAGACCTGACACAGCCAAATAAATAAATACATATATATTTAAAAAAAAGGAGTATCTAGTTTTTCACAATCTTGTTCCCAAAAAGCCTATATGATAGATAGTCTGTACAGAAAGTCACACTTTAATTATTAAATTATTATTATTGAATAAAGTTAAATTATTTAAAAATCTGAAATTTTCACAATTTTCACTGCAATTTGATTCGAGTCCAATAATCTTTCTAAAGCAAATGGTTATATCTAATTCATCAACTTCCTATTTATACCAAGTTATACCTATAACTGCTTTTTGTTTTTAAAGAAAGATTGAAGGAAGCAAGTTAGCTGAAATTATGATTAGTACTCTTAGCAGGTCTTATTCCTAGAAATACAGTCAGCAACAAATATTGTGCTGGCACGTAACACCTAACGCTGTATGACAGGTGCCAGGAATACAGCAGGAAGCAAGACAGAGCTCACGCCTGTCGCCCTGGAGCGGTCAGCACTTTGGCAGACAGAGAATCTTCAAACCCATGGCAAATTGTGCTTTTATAAACTTTTTGATTATACCCTTTTAATAAATCTTCAAGTCTTCAGTGATGAGAAGCTAAAGTGTAGACAGCAACTTTCAAAAAATTACTGAATGCCATAGATACAAGCATCTTGGAGATCAACGAGGCTGTTCCTTTCCTTTTTGAATATAAGTTCTAATGTTTCACTTATCACCTATGTACACAAAAAAACCTGACTTCCTCCCGCATATTATCAACTCTCTTTTTTGCATGTGTGGACTAAGTGATGATAATTAAAAAACATATTGAATTCAGTATGTTTTAAAATGCCTGCATATAACAATGATCTCAATCATATCTAAATTAACAGGAAGAACAGTGGCAAATGTGTAATGATATTAATAATGTGGATTCATATATTGGGAAATAGTTCTGAGGCCCCTAAAAGGAAAGAACCAAAATCTCATCCAGCTTCTCAATGCCACCCCTGAAGGACAACTTGAGGGGCAGAAATGACGGAAGCAGTTTGCCAAGGCGAACTCTCCCTCTAGCAGGATAACACTGAGGTCTACCAGCTTTCACCCAGGTAAGATCTATAAACTCTGTTTAGGTGCCACCACAACCTTCTTTCCCAAGAGAACATTTCTCCTCTATCTACAAAATTCAAAACTCAACTCTGTGTATCTATTTGACTTCATTCCCATACACTCTTAGAAATGCTCTAAAACCTTTTCTCCTTCCAATCTTACGGGAGATAAGAACTTAACGAAAGCTAAAATACAACTTCAGGGCAAAAGACAAATTTTCTTTTATTGTGCTGTAGAATGTTGCATCTATCATGGCCTAAAAATATCCTGAAGTGAGTATAATATTTCGAATGCAACTCTCTGGTTTAGGGAAGAAAAAAACAAAGTCCTTTTATTCCTTTTCACTCTTCCTACAAGTAAAACATTGAGATAATAGAGATTAAGCCTTAAATTTCCACGTCCAATAGTAGTAGAATCACAAGAGGACTGAAAAACCATTTGTCTCTACAAGGTAATATCCAATACGTTAGTCCTTTGGGCAGTTTACATTGATTTTGCATTCAATTGCATAGGTCAACTTTCCCATTTTTTTCTAGGACAAAGTTGTAAAAATGATAGAATCTAGATATATTCTGATTTGAAGACACAAGAAGAAGGTAAACTTAAGAGTACCATTTTCGGTAATACCTAGATGATTACAAAGAGGTTTATTTTTGTTTTGTTTTTCCTGTCAATACTAGAAATTGACACTAGGGATCATAAACCAAATGGAGAGCAGAGGTGTTAAGATTGTACTTCTTCCCTCTCCCTCACCACCCCCACCCCACTATTCTTAAATTACTTTGAGAAAAAGGAAAATGAAAAATGACCCCTGAAACTTAACTGCCTTTCACCTAGTCTATAACTAAGTGGGTTTAATTCCCTCTAGTTCAGTCAACCAGAGACTTTGTCCTTCAGTCTGTCTGGCAAATATTTCACAATCCTTTCAATGTGTTTTTGTAAAGTATTAAAGAAAAAAAAACTCATTAATCTAAACCATCAAAAAGATAAAATAATATTTTGATGGGAATGAAGCAATTAATCCTAATGATTAACTCCAATTATTTTTCGAAGTATACGTTTCCTCAAGCTTCACAGAAAAAAAGATACTTGAAAGAAAACCTACTGATCTGCTCTTTGAAGGAGCTGCCACTGGAAAATCAATTAACAAAATACCAATATGTATCTTTAGGTGGTCTTCCCTCTGGGTACAACTGGGTCTGGATCTCCTCTTATAAGGACTCAGACCTCATCAGATTAGGGCTCACCCTGATGAACACAGGGCTCCCCTGGTGGCTCAAATGGTAGAGTCTGCCTGCAGTGCAGACCGGGGTTCGATCCCTGGGTTGGGAAGAGCTGCAGAAACGAATGGCAACCCACTCCAGTATTCTTGTCTGGAGAATCCCATGGACAGAGGAGCCTGATGGGCTACAGTTTATGGAGTTGCAGAAGTCAGACACGACTAAGGAACTAACACTTCCACTGATGACCTCACTTTGACTCAATGGCCTTATTTTGCCTTAATTACCTCTAGAAAGATCTTATTTTCAAATAGAGTCATTTTTTCATGTACTGTTGGGTTCAATATATGTATTTGGAGGGACAAATTCAGCCCATAACATCCCCACTAGCCAAAAATTAACCCTTCCTTTCTGAGTGCCTCTACACTGTCTAATTTTCTCAGCCCAACATTGTTTATCTCCAAGACCGATGAAAGAAGACTGTGGGAAAGTCAGAGAAATTACTGACCCTGACGCCAAACCAATAACGGTCAGAGCTAGTCGCGGTCTAACCTTAGCCTTTTCATAATTGAAGGAATGACTATTTTTGTGTATCAATTTGGAATGGTTATGATCAAATAAACATAAATATGTCAGAGGAACAGTTGGACAAAGAAATTTTACTTGTTAGCACTCAGAAGCCCAGGGTAAGGCATTCAATCCAATGATCAAAATTCTTTAACAGCCATATCTCAAGAAATAGGAATAAAATGCCGATCAGAAGAGGAAAAAACACACAAAAATCCCAAAGCATGAAAACTGTAAAGCCTCACAAAAACTGAGCAGTTGTAAAATCCTACTATATAAATATTGTTTTTGTCAGAGACCATATTTTTAGGGAAAACCACAGGAAGACAAAAATCATACTGATAGTATTTATTTCTAATTTTATTTACATTCCAGAGAATGCATGAAATTACAGGAGAAAGAATTACAGAAATCTCCACATCTTTCCCCTCATTTTAACAGTAAAGGATGAGGTCCATTAAAAAGACCACCTGGAACTTCCCTGGTGGTCCAGTGGTTAAGAATCCACCTTGCAATGCAGGGGACACGGGTTCGATCCCCAGTTGGGGAACTAAGATCATACACACTACAGAGCAACTAAGCCTGCATGCCACAACTGGAGAGTCCATGCACCACAACAAAAGATCCCACATGCTGCAACTAAGACCTCATGCAGCCAAATGAACAAATAAATACAAAAAAACCCAAAGATATGTTCTTGACACTCAGGTAGATGCATTCAATATTCAAGCTGAGGCCACCACCCTACATCTAAGTTGAATGCTCTTTCCAAAGACGACCAATGAATCTAAATGCTTTTCATGTTGTGGAACAGATCACAAATGTAGGTGGCACTGAACCATCACCTCTGTCATTCTGAAGGGGTTGTTCAGAAAGACAGTGACAAAAGGAGCTGTTCACCTTTTCGTAAGTCACCACATTCACCTTTGAAAATACTGTTGATGATGTCACAAATCCCATTCTCCAAAAAATAAAAATACACCAACATACAAAATTTGGCATTTCGGAAAAATCAAATACTCCCCTACAAAACACTCAAGAAGTAAAACCTCTGACAAATCAGAAACAAAGCCCAAGTTAGAAGATTTTAAGTGAAGTTTTTTGCCCCTGAGTCCTATCGAAACGGCAAGAGTTTCTAGGTAATAATGTAATAAGCTGAGAGTTCTAAGTTTTTGGAATTCAGTGAATAGATAATACAGAGTTTCAAAGCTTTCTTTCTGCCCTCTACTCCATTCTGATCCTATATGGAGGCTACTGTTGGCTGTGTCTGGTGTGATTAAGAAAAAAATATGTCTTTATCTTTTAAAGTCTAAGCAAAGTTAAAGACAAAACATTCAATTGTTCTCAAAAACAATAAAACACTTGACAAAGTTCAGACAAAACATTGTGAAAAGCACTAACACTGCAAGCCAGTTGCATGATTAAGACAATTTCCTGGACATATTCTATTTCATTCCTTTATGTATTATATAATATATCGAAAAACTAAAACTCAAAACTCAGTAGCAATTTGTACAGGTATTTGTCACAAAGAGAACTATAACTAAACCCCCAGAGTAAACTTCAATCCCACTTTTTAAAAAAAGCAAAGAGCATACAGATATAAGAAATGCCGGTGCTCAGATCCAGGAAACATTTCTGGAGGAACATACAGAATGATGAGAGATGGGCAGCATATGAGCTACAGACTGTCCTTAAGGCCAACTAGACACACTGTCACAGCTCACGAAAGAGCGAACCTAAGTTATTCTTGCATCTGATTAAACACTCTTAGGCTCAAATATGCAAAGAGATGCCTAAAGTTCATTATATTTCTTAAGAAATACATTCTATATTTTTGAAATATTATCCTTTCAGAAAAAAAAAAAAAAAAACAAACCCTCTAGCCTGGGGAAGGTCACGATTGTTTTGGAGTTTGGCTTCCCCAATTATAAAAAGGAGTTTTAAATAGATGATTTCTAAGATCTCTGCCAGCTCTAAGGGCTACATTTCTAAGACTTCGAGGTTTTAACGGGTGAGGTTGGGGATTTATAGCTGGCCAGGCCAATTTAACTAAAAGTTGATCAAGTTGGGGAAAATAAGCTTTGATGAATTTGTAACATGTTATTACATAATTTTTCTAATAATTCCTGATCACTGCTGCTCTACAAAAGTGTCTCAGCTCATGTTTTTTAGTGTTCTTTTAAGCTCTAAAACCAGACTTGTCAATTACCTAGAGACCCAGGTTTTCCCTCCATAAATGGTCTGGCCAGACTTCAGGCACCAGAGCTTTCTCATCGGTACTGCTGTGTCCAATAAATCCTAGGACAGCACTCAGACATCCAATAAATACTTGACCAATTAATGAACAGACTTAGGAGGCACTGCATTGCTATGTGCTAGGCGTGAGGAATTAAACAAAAGAATCTGACTATGGGTTTCTACCTCCCAAGAAGCGCCCAGAAAAGAGAACACAGACACATAAAAAAGAATTACAATGTACTGAGATTAAGTTCCACAATGGAGAGAGTACAGAAGGTATAATGACAACACAGAGAAGGGATAAACGAGTTGGTATGGGGCCTAAGAGGTGATTACTGTGAATAACTGTGTGCATACCAATGTCAGAAAACGAACTATTTGGGGAATTAAGCCCTTTGTACCAGCCATGCTTCTTTTACTGGTTATTAGGAGGGTGGCTCACACATGTTTTTATTCTTTAGTCTAGGTCCAAATGAAAACCCAATAACATGAGGTGCAATTCCCTCTGTATTACTAGGTCTGTAAAGGTACACGTTACAGAATTTAAATTTTACATACATAAAAAGCATATGGAATAACCCCATAAAAAAATGTAATGACCTTCATTGCGGCAAAGAAAAGGCTCCACTAGGCAACTATTCGGGCAAAAATTATGAATAACGATTTTACACAAGACAAAATTCCAACAGTATTAGGGCTGTCCTTAGTAGTAATCAAAGATTTATAATATGAAGTAACCGTGAGATGCCATTTTATGGCTGCTAAGGAAGCAAGATTCTTTTTTTTTTTTTTTAATAACACACATAACACACAATGAGGGGAAATTATTGTAAAGAATACTATTAATTAACAACACATTTCTGGAAAGCAGTATGAAAATAAATGACAAAAGCAATAAAATAGCTTCAAGTAATTCCACTCCTAGGAATATAGGCTCTAAAAATACCCCAAAAGAAATAAAAAAAGATAAAAGCACCAAATTGTTCATTTGCCATTATCTGTAATAAAAAGTGGAACGAAATCCAAAAGGATCAAATTAGGGAAAAACACTAACAAATTAAAATAGAGTGACACAATTTAATATTATGTATTCAATAATTTAGGATCTTAAAGGCACTGCAGATAGAAACCAAAAAATATGACACCAGGAAAATGTACAAAATATGAAACTTTGCAAATAAGTTGTTGTGGGTATGCTATGTCACTTCAGTCGTATCTGACTCTTTGGGACCCCATGGACTGTAGCCCATCAGGCTCCTCTGTCCATGGGATTTTCCAGACAAGAATACTGGAGTGTGTTGCCATTTCCTTCTCCAGGGGATCTTCCCAACCCAGGGGTCAAAAACCATGTCTTCTGCACTGCAGGTGGATTTTTCCTGGCTGAGCTATTGGTGAAGCCCAAGTAAGAAGTAAATAGCATAAATCAACATTTGTTCTCTTGTAGCAGCAATGCTTAAAACAAATGATAAGCTAGACACACTCCCTACTCAAGACCGATCATATGCAAAATTAAAAATCTGCCAATGGAGTACAGGCATGCAAATTTATAGCATTAGATAATTTTTCCCATGAACATAAATCATCATTCAAAGTCCAGAGCACATGTCACTTCTTTGAGCCGCCAATTCTCACAGCAGAAAGTAACATTTACTCTGACCTCGGTATTTCCAGTACATTCTGTTAGGTTTCTCCCGAGGCATTAAATCAGGATCTCCCTTGCTGCAGAGGGTCTAAATGTACCTATTCTGACTTCTGGGGCGGGGTGTGGGGAGAGGGGGAGAAAGGAGGAGGGAGGGGTGCAGGAGGAGTGATACCCTTTCTGAGCTTACACACCTGCATCTACAAAGAACAGATGTGTGATTTTTTGCTTCCTGAATTTTTACATCTCTAACAGATTTAGAAGAAGGAAACCAGAGACGCTGTAAATGGAGGTTAACAGTCTGAATTCTCCTCCTTACCTATGGGCTACAATATTCAGAAGAAATCAAAGCATAATTTGGTTCCTTTGTTCTTTTGGAAAGGAACTATTTAATTAATTAATTTCTTTGTACTGAAGTATGGTTGATTTACAATCTTGTGTTAGTTTCTGGTGTACAGCAGAGTGATTTGGTTATACTTATATCTATTCATTTTCATAATCTTTTTCATTACAGTTTATGGCAGGATATTGAATATAATTCCCTGTGCTACACAGTAGGACCTCAATGTTTATCCATTCTATATATAACAGTTTACATCTGCTAATCCCAGACTCCCAATCCATTCCCTCATCCCCCATTTGCTTTTTTAAAAAATTTTGAATTCATATTAAAATATTCAAACCAGTCTCCAAATTTATCAATGCAAAGTGATGGTTAAACTAAAAAACCCTAAGGGCTCTTGCAAGTGCATTCTTATCTAATCTGAAATTCTCTCCATATCTAAAGTATACTGCATTGCTACTAAAATACATTAGAAAACAGTTGCTATAAAGGGCCACTGAAATAAAAGATAAAAATAACCTTTATAATTTTCTCAAAATATCATAAAGGTTTTCAAAATGTGATAAAAATGGATAGTTTTTTTGTTAATTTCCTTTTATTTTGAAAAGAATACATTAGGAAAGATCACAAAGGAATCTTACAAACAGCAAAATTCTCAATGTGCATATCCTGTGTTCCAAAATTTCATTTGCAGAAAATTTATCCTGAGAAAATAATCATGTACATGATAAAGATTAAGCTACAAGGATGTTTATTCCAGAATTGCATACATTAGCAAAAAGTTGGGGGAGGGTTAGTAAGTGCTCTATAAAAAGACTTATTAAATAAACTGACAGCCCATCTGTATACTGTATTGCTACACAGACATTAAAAAGATATTGAATATTTAATGACATGGGAAAATATTCAAAATACACTATTAAGGAAAAATACACACGTGTACAGTGGAAGTCAATTCCTGGAAAAAAAAAAAGTAAAGTTGATTCTTGTTATTCTCTGTAGCTATATTCTATAAAATCATTTCAAACACTGAGTTAGTGAATATTTAATTATTCCTCCTAGGAGAAATTAGCAGTGAGGGTCCTATAAGTCGGTGGTCACATTTTTGTCAACTAATCAATACATAACTTTGTTGTATGTGTGTTTCTGTTCAAAGGCACTTATTAAAGCGAAAAGCAAAGGAGAAAAGGAAAGATATTCTCATCTGAATGCAGAGTTCCAAAGAATAGCAAGGAGAGATAAGAAAGCCTTCCTCAGCGATCAGTGCAAAGAAATAGAGGAAAACAACAGATTGGGAAAGACTAGAGATCTCTTCAAGAAAATTAGAGATACCAAAGGAACATTTCATGCAAAGATAGGCTCGATAAAGGACAGAAATGGTATGGACCTAACAGAAGCAGAAGATATTAAGAGGTGGCAAGAATACACAGAAGAACTGTACAAAAAAGATCTTCACGACCCAGATAATCACGATGGTGTGATCACTCACCTAGAGCCAGACATCCTGGAATGGGAAGTCAAGTGGGCCTTAGAAAGCATCACTATGAACAAAGCTAGTGGAGGGGATGGAATTCCAGTTGAGCTATTTCATATCCTCAAAGGTGATGCTGTGAAAGTGCTGCACTCGATATGCCAGCAAATTTGGAAAACTCAGCAGTGGCCACAGGACTGGAAAAGGTCAGTTTTCGTTCCAATCCCAAAGAAAGGCAATGCCAAAGAATGCTCAAACTACCGCACAATTGCACTCATCTCACATGCTAGTAAAGTAATGCTCAAAATTCTCCAAGGCAGGCTTCAGCAATATGTGAACCGTGAACTTCCAGTTGTTCAAGCTGGTTTTAGAAAAGGCAGAGGAACCAGAGATCAAATTGCCAATATCCGCTGGATCATCGAAAAAGCAAGAGAGTTCCAGAAAAACATCTATTTCTGCTTTATTGACTATGCCAAAGCCTTTGACTGTGTGGATCACAATAAACTGTGGAAAATTCTGAAAGAGATGGGAATACCAGACCATCTGACCTGTCTCTTGAGAAACCTGTATGCAGGTCAGGAAGCAACAGTTAGAACTGGACATGGAACAACAGACTGGTTCCAAATAGGAAAAGGAGTACGTCAAGGCTGTATATTGTTACCCTGCTTATTTAACTTATATGCAGAGTACATCATGAGAAACGCTGGGCTGGAAGAAACACAAGCTGGAATCAAGATTGCCGGGAGAAATATCAATAACCTCAGATATGCGGATGACACTACCCTTATGGCAGAAAGTGAAGAACTAAAGAGCCTCTTGATGAAGGTGAAAGAGGAGAGTGAAAAAGTTGGCTTAAAGCTCAACGTTCAGAAAACTAAGATCATGGCATCTGGTCCCATCACTTCATGGGAAATAGATGGGGAAACAGTGGAAACAGTGTCAGACTTTATTTTTTTGGGCTCCAGAATCACTCCAGATGGTGACTGCAGCCATGAAATTAAAAGACACTTAGACTCCTTGGAAGGAAGGTTATGGTCAACCTAGATAGCATATTTAAAAGCATAGACATTACTTTGCCAACAAAAGTACGTCTAGTCAAAGCTATGGTTTTCCCAGTGGTCATGTATGGATGTGAGAGTTGGATGGTGAAGAAAGCTGAGCGCCGAAGAATTGATGCTTTTGAACTGTGGTGTTGGAGAAGACTCTTGAGAGTCCCTTGGACTGCAAGGAGATCCAATCAATCCATCTTAAAAGAGTTCAATCTTGGGTGTTCATTGGAAGGTCTGATGTTGAAGCTGAAACTCCAATACTTTGGCCACCTCATGCGAAGGGTTGACTCATTGGAAAAGATCCTGATGCTGGGTAGGTTTGGGGGTGGGAGAAGAAGGCGACGACAGAGGATGAGATGGTTGGATGGCATCACCGACTCGATGGACATGGGTTTGGGTAGACTCCGGGAGTTGGTGATGGACAGAGAGGCCTGGCGTGCTGCAATTCATGGGGTCGCAAAGAGTCGGACATGACTGAGCGACTGAACTGAACTGAACTGAACTGATTGCTGATTCATTAACATTGAGCATACAGCCAACAGTATGAATGGTGTAGAGAAAGTTCTTAAAAATGAAGAAAAAAGTGCAAGTGTTAGTTTCTCAGTTGTGTCTGACTCTTTGTGACCCCACAGACTGTAGCCCAGCAGGATCCTCTGTCCACAGAATTCTCCAGGCAAAAATACTGGAGTGGACAGTCTTTCCTTTCTCCAGGGGATCTTCTTGACCCAAGGATGAAACCTGGGTCTCCTGCATTACAGGCAGATTCTGTACCAACTGAGCCACCAGGGAAGCCCCTACTCAAAATTAACCCCCTTACTAAAGCCTAAATAAAGCTTATCTGACACACATATTTTCTCCCAAAGGCACATCCACAGCCTTCTTGCCCTTAGGAACAGTTGATAGCACTTCGGTCCCACGCCTGCAGTACAACAAAATCACCATCGCAGAGTACAACCAACCAGACTGTAGAAAGGATGCCCTTTTACAGGATGAGGACTGAAAGAAAGCCGTGATGCTTTGTTCAGTATCAGCCGGACAGTGGGTGACTCAAATTTTTGCCACGCTGCACTTGGGTGTGGATGACCTTGAGGGGGCTGGGAGTACTGATTAAGGGGTCACAAATAAATTCTAGGGAGGAGATGAATTCACAAGTACAGAATCCATGAATAACAAGGATTGCTTGTCTAGATACAAAGTCATAGGGGAGAACCAGGTGGATAAACTGGGAACAGAAGTCTCTCCAAGGTGGCAGCCAAGGAGGTCTTTCTGGAGGGGTATTTACTTTCTTCTCTTTTCTCATCTGCTGTTTGAAGGTAAGCTTATCGTATTTCAGTTGTTTTTGAAAAATACATGATTATCAATTCAAATTTTCTACAGCAAATGTTAACTTTTTGATTAAGGGATATAAAAGATTACTAGCAAAATCCTTTAAATTATGATGCTTTCATCATATTTTCAGAACTCCCTTTATACCAGTAAACATTCTATGATATTGACAGTTACTTAACATAAAACAACATCCCCTAAATATTGACTGTGTCTGTTCTGTAGGAATTAAAAGGGATGCAGGTCAAGAAAATGTTATCATTCTGATTAAGAGAAAATAAACTCAAGTTATTCATATAATAAATAATTTTCAAAATACTGATGTTATATCTCATTTTTTATGTTTGTAGTCCTATTAAAAAGTTCATTATCAGTTGGAGGATTTCATTGAACTCTTTTTCATCAATTAAAATCTGAAAACTTTTTATCAACACAGTAAAAATAAAGTCAACTGGTAAGAATCCACTAGAAAGAAGCTTATTAAGGTCAGAAACCTTCAAAACCAAAATGATTTAGAGCGGAGAGAAGATAAATGTTAAGTATAAATAAAGACAAAATTAAATACAAATATTAATACCACGAGGATAAGGAAAAAAAGGCTACAGAAATATAAGAAAATTTGAGAGGCAGTGTGATATAAAGGGAAGCAAATAGCAAGTAAAATGAATGGTGTACAGTTTCAGAGAACAGACAAACTTAGATTCTTTTGAGTACATTCAAAGGTAGGAATAACCTTCACCTTAGCCCATATGTTAAATACAAGGTTCAAAGAATATTATATTTCAAACATCTGTGAAATTACGGCTTTTCAACCAGCAAAAACAAAAGTATTTCCAGATTTCCAAGATGGAAACTTACGATTCTTTGACTTCTATAATGAACATTCATTCAGTTATCCATTCATCATCCATCCATCCATCCATCCATCCATATTTATTGGGCTCTGGTGTTTGCGAAGTATTGTCATGTACAGATACCATGTGTGATGTTAAAATTTTATGTGTCAACTTGACTGGGCCACAGAGTGCCCAGATATTTGGTAAAACATGACTTTGGTGTAGGGACTTCCCTGGTGGTCCAGTGACTAAGATTCCTTCATCCCAATGCAAGAGGCCCAGGATCCAACCTGGATCCCTGGTCAGGAAGCTGGATTCCACATGCTACAACTAAGTGTTTGCATGCTGCACCTAAGAACCTGCACGGCAAAATCAAGATTAAGATCCCATGTAACCCAACTAAAACCCCAGATAAAAAACAGATTTTAAAAAATTACTCTGAATGCTTCTATGAGGGTGTTTTTGGAAGAAATTGACATTTAAATAGATAGACTGAGTAAAGCAGATCCTAATGTGGGTGGACCTCATCTAATCAGTTAAAAGCCTGAATAGAACCAAAAAAGCTAATTCTCACCTTCAAGTAAAAGAGAATCCCTCCCACCAGACAGCCTTTGAACTTGGAAAGCGAAAGTGAAGTCGCTCAGTCGTGTTCGACTCTTTGCGACCCCATGGACTGTAACCTGTCAGGCTCCTCTGTCCATGGGATTTTCCAGGCAAGAACACTGGAGTGGGTTGCCATTTCCTTCTCCAGGAGATCTTCCCCACCCAGGGATAGAACCCGGGTCTCCCACATTGTAGACAGACGCTTTACCGTCTGAGCCACCAGGGAACTTGGAAATGAGCTTTTTCCTCCTTTCAGACTTGAACTGAAACATTGACTTTTCCTGGATCTTGAGTCTATCTATGGCCTTTGGGCCAGAACTACCCTATCTGCTCTCCTGGGTTTCCAGCTTGCAGATCTTTGGAATTAGGCTTCAAATCACTTGAGCCAATTCCTTATAATAAATCACATATAAGTTCAGTTCAGTCACTCAGTCGTGTCCGACTCTTTGCGACCCCATGAATTACAGCACGCCAGGCCTCCTTGTCCATCACCAGCTCCCAGAGTTTACCCAAACCCATGTCCATCGAGTCAGTGATGCCATCCAACCATCTCAAAGGTTTGTATAATAAAACATACATGAGGGTTTCTCTGGAAAACCTTACTAATACAATAACACACTGTGCTAGACAACTATGGTATATATGAGCAAGACAGAGGGCCCAAGTTTCCCCTAATCTAGTATATGACACAACTTCTCTGGTCTTCAGTCTAGCTTGGCAGACGTTTCAACCAAGAGACAATCCAATGTCACTCATATTTAAGATTTATGCATCATGAATGCATATTTTAAACATTTTAATAAAACCTAAAAACCTTTTTTTGAAACTGAAAGGACTACAATTATTAGAATCTCTCATTATTATGGAAAACTTCACAAGCTAGCTCACAGGTCACTACATGGCAATGCCATGTGCTAATTCCCTAAATGACACTTTATTCCTGTCTGTCCTGCTGAGCAAGAAGGTCTGAACACAGTTGAGCAAAACTAACTCCAAGAAGAGGGATAAACCAGAATTCATTGACACGTCTCAAAAAAGGGAAATTCTGTAAAATTTGTTAACAATTATCAGTATCCATTATTAATACTCGCAGCACTTCATGTCTGATGCTAGTTATGCCCCCGCCCCCCCAGTAGAGAACAGACCATCTGGCGTCCATGGTGATTTGGGAATCTAAAATATAACATAGCTATTGCTAATGATTAAAATTCATGTGAATGATTTACATAACTTTCCAGTTACATTATACCTAGAAAACCTCAGTAGGTTGCTTCCCACTTAATATTTTTTTATATCCAAACTTCTGTTCTAGAACAGTCCAGAATTTCCCATGTTCCACAATTTTCAACTACACATACAGCCCCTACTTCCCTGGCAGTGTCATGTGACCCCCAGAGTTATTTACATGACCCTCCTGACTACACACAACTTATTTTCATCTCCCATAATGAAGTTAGTTGTGAATTTTCCTGCTTCTAGAAGCCATCTGCACCTGTATGCATTTCTTTAACAGCACCCTATTAACTTAAATTTCTCCAAAAACCACCTGGAGACTTGACTGTATCCACACCTGTGATGTATAAACAAATACACCACAACACATTTTGGAATTTAATCTCACCCAGCTTATTTAGTACCTACGTGCAAATTTATTGGAGTAAAATGTTATGTTCTGAAATAGCAGTTTGTGGGGACTCAGAGTTTTAAAAAGAGAAAGAATTGATTAAAGGACAGGAATAAACTTCTCTGGAATCCAGGAAACCAAACACAATAGATTACAAAAATCTGGCCTAAGTATAAAAGGGTTTCTAATTTCCTTGATTGCTTAAGAAGGATTCCAAATAGTAAAAGTAAAAAATAAAATTACTTCACCCTACAAAGGCTCCCTACTTTGGTCTTAATGGATATCCTACCAAAGCCAAAATTAGCCACTTGGGCACCTGTTTCAGGTTTTCTCTGCCTTCTCTGCTTCCACCTACATCTTTTCCTGTTTCTCAAACTCCAAGAGGGAGCCAGCAATGGAAGTGCAGTGTGAGAAGCTTATGATATTTGCTTTCCCTAGGCCATCTGTGCAGAAATGTCCCCCAACCCTAGCAACTCACTCCAGGGGAGGGGCTGAAACCACTTTCGACTATGAAATTGGCCTGGGACCTCATTTCCCCATTAGAAGAGAGAGCAAAAGTGAGTAGGTTTCCCTCTCTTTGGGGGAAACTGTGATGTTTTCCATAAACAAAAAAATCATGAGTTAACTGTAGCAGAAAAAATAAAATCTTTTTTTAACTTTATTAAAAATGTAGAAATGAAACTCCAAGCGTTTGTAATTGACTGACTGCAAAATGCCTAAAGAATTAAGCCATGAAAAGTTTCAAGCACAGCCAGGGTACTCTGATCCATCTTTGCAGAATCATTTCTTTAAATGTTTTCTTTTGTTTTGTTCTATTTGAGTTAGAAATACAAGGTACACTAACCAGAGACCAAAATCTCTGCTTTCTGGTTCTCTGTTTCCAGCCCTGCAGTCAAAACTGTGGAACCTTATGCAGGACAAGAGGCCCATTCGCACACTGAGCGTCCATTAGTGAGTGATTGTAGCTAGTTAGTACCTTGGGGAAGGGCAATGGCAGAGCAGATTATTATTTATTTTTTAATGAATATGCAAATCTCCCCCTAGCCTTTTTAAGTCAAGAGTTTAGGCACTTAATGTAAATTAACATAGAACATCCTAAAACTTATCTTGTGGTTTGAAGCCAATTATTGTCATTAGAGGCCTTATTTATTTGGCTTATTTGTGGGAGAGGTGGTGAGGGGTGGGGGTTGCAGCCCCAAAACTACTTATCTGAGAAATGAGAATTAGAAGGAACTGTAAAGTAGAAAAAAAGGCTACTAATAAATCCTGACAGATTGTGGTCCACTGGAGAAGGGCATGGCAAACCACTTCAGTATTCTTGCCTTGAGAACCCCATGAACAGTATGAAAAGGCAAAAGGATAGGACACTGAAAGATGAACTCCCCAGGTCAGTAGGTGCCCAATATGCTAATAGAGATCAGTGGAGAAATAACTCCAGAAAGAATGATGGGATGGAGCCAAAGCAAAAACGATACCCAACTGTGGATGTGACTGGTGATAGACGCAAAGTCCGATGCTGTAAAGAGCAATATTGCATAGGAACCTGGAATGTTAGGTCCATGAATCAAGGCAAACTGGAAGTGGTCAAACAGGAGATGGCAAGAGTGAACGTTGACATTCTAGGAATCAGCGAACTAAGATGGACTGGAATGGGTGAATTTAACTCAGATGACCATTATATCTACTACTGTGGGCAAGAATCCCTTAGAAGAAATGGAGTAGCCATCATGGTCAACAAAAGAGTCCGAAATGCAGTACTTGGATGCAATCTCAAAAACGACAGAATGATCTCTGTTCATTTCCAAGGCAAACCATTCAATATCATGGTAATCCAAGTCTATGCCCCGACCAGTAACGCCGAAGAAGCTGAAGTTGAACGGTTCTATGAAGACCTACAAGACCTTCTAGAACTAACACCCAAAAAAGATGTCCTTTTCATTATAGGGGACTGGAATGCAAAAGTAGGAAGTCAAGAAACACCTGGCGTAACAGGCAAGTTTGGCCTTGGAGTACAGAATGAAGCAGGGCAAAGGCTGATAGAGTTTTGCCACGAGAACGCACTGGTAATAGCAAACACCCTATTCCAACAACACAAGAGAAGACTCTACACATGGACATCACCAGATGGTCAATACCGAAATCAGATTGATTATATTCTTTGCAGCCAAGGATGGAGAAGCTCTATACAGTCAGCAAAAACAAGACCAGGAGCAGACTGTGGCTCAGATCATGAACTGCTTATTGCCAAATTCAGACTTAAATTGAAGAAAGTAGGGAAAACCACTAGACCATTCAGGTATGACCTAGATCAGATCCCTTATGAGTATACAGTGGAAGTGACAAATAGATTTAAGGGACTAGACCTGATAGACAGAGTGCCTGACGAACTATGGACAGAGGTTCGTGACATTGTACAGGAGACAGGGATCAAGAAAATCCCCATGGAAAAGAAATGCAAAAAAGCAAAATGGCTGTCTGAGGAGGCCTTACAGATAGCTGGGAAGAGAAGAGAAGCGAAAAGCAAAGGAGAAAAGGAAAGATATTCTCATCTGAATGCAGAGTTCCAAAGAATAGCAAGGAGAGATAAGAAAGCCTTCCTCAGCGATCAGTGCAAAGAAATAGAGGAAAACAACAGATTGGGAAAGACTAGAGACCTCTTCAAGAAAATTAGAGATACCAAAGGAACATTTCATGCAAAGATAGGCTCGATAAAGGACAGAAATGGTATGGACCTAACAGAAGCAGAAGATATTAAGAGGAGGTGGCAAGAATACACAGAAGAACTGTACAAAAAAGATCTTCACGACCCAGATGATCACGATGGTGTGATCACTCACCTAGAGCCAGACATCCTGGAATGTGAAGTCAAGTGGGCCTTAGAAAGCATCACTACGAACAAAGCTAGTGGAGGTGATGGAATTCCAGTTGAGCTATTTCAAATCCTCAAAGGTGATGCTGTGAAAGTGCTGCACTCGATATGCCAGCAAATTTGGAAAACTCAGCAGTGGCCACAGGACTGGAAAAGGTCAGTTTTCGTTCCAATCCCAAAGAAAGGCAATGCCAAAGAATGCTCAAACTACCGCACAATTGCACTCATCTCACATGCTAGTAAAGTAATGCTCAAAATTCTCCAAGGCAGGCTTCAGCAATACGTGAACCGTGAACTTCCAGATGTTCAAGCTGGTTTTAGAAAAGGCAGAGGAACCAGAGATCAAATTGCCAATATCCGCTGGATCATCGAAAAAGCAAGAGAGTTCCAGAAAAACATCTATTTCTGCTTTATTGACTATGCCAAAGCCTTTGACTGTGTGGATCACAATAAACTGTGGAAAATTCTGAAAGAGATGGGAATACCAGACCATCTGACCTGTCTCTTGAGAAACCTGTATGCAGGTCAGGAAGCAACAGTTAGAACTGGACATGGAACAACAGACTGGTTCCAAATAGGAAAAGGAGTACGTCAAGGCTGTATATTGTTACCCTGCTTATTTAACTTATATGCAGAGTACATCATGAGAAACGCTGGGCTGGAAGAAACACAAGCTGGAATCAAGATTGCCGGGAGAAATATCAATAACCTCAGATATGCAGATGACACCACCCTTATGGCAGAAAGTGAAGAAGAACTAAAGAGCCTTTGATGAAGGTGAAGGAGGAGAGTGAAGAAGTTGGCTTAAAGCTCAACGTTCAGAAAACTAAGATCATGGCATCTGGTCCCATCACTCCATGGGAAATAGATGGGGAAACAGTGGAAACAGTGTCAGACTTTACTTTTTCGGACTCCAGAATCACTGCAGATGGTGACTGCAGCCATGAAATTAAAAGACGCTTACTCCTTGGAAGGAAGGTTATGGCCAACCTAGATGGCATGTTTAAAAGCAGAGACATTACTTTGCCAACAAAAGTACGTCTAGTCAAGGCTATGGTTTTTCCAGTGGTCATGTATGGATGTGAGAGTTGGACGGTGAAGAAAGCTGAGCGCCGAAGAATTGATGCTTTTGAACTGTGGTGTTGGAGAAGACTCTTGAGAGTCCCTTGGACTGCAAGGAGATCCAATCAATCCATCCTAAAAGAGATCAATCCTGGGTGTTCATTGGAAGGTCTGATGTTGAAGCTGAAACTCCAATATTTTGGCCACCTCATGCGAAGGGTTGACTCATTGGAAAAGACCCTAATGCTGGGTAGGATTGGCGGCGGGAGGAGAAGGGGATGACAGAGGATGAGATGGTTGGATGCGATCACCGACTAGATGAACATGGGTTTCGGTAGACTCCGGGAGTTGGTGATGGACAGGGAGGCCTGGCGTGCTGCAGTTCATGGGGTCGCGGAGAGTCGGACACGACTGAGCGACTGAACTGAACTGAAAGTAGAAAAAAAGGCTACTAATAAATCCTGAGCAATGCTAATTACCTAAGAATCCCTAATTATCTCACATTGCAATTTCAATCTGGTTTTGAAGAGTATACACAAATTTGGAGCCTAAATTTAGAGTCAGGAAAAATACATACATAACGGCGCTGATTGTAATCATCAAAATATGATTTGCCTAGAAAGCGCACCCTGTTTTCATTAGTTACTTAATTGGTACTTGTACTAGGTAGGTATTCAATAAAAAGCCAGGTCAGAAATAAATGGTATAAGGAAGGATCTTTGTTGTTGTTCACTCGCTATGTTGTGTTCTACACTTTGCGAATCCATGGACTCCAGCATGCCAGGCTTCCTTGTTCTTCACTATCTCCCCAAGTTTGTTCAAACTCATGTCCATTGAGTCACTGATGCCATTCAACCATCCCTTCCTCTGTCACCCCCTTCTCCTCCTGCCCTCAATCTTTCCCATCATCAGGGTCTTTTCCAATGAATCAGCTCTTCAGCCCAACTGATAAACTCTTATATATTTATATATGCCAAAAAATGTTCAGTAGGATTTGAAAATGCAATTTTAAAAAAGTTTTTGACTCTATAATACAAAAACAGTCTGCACATGTGAATATCAATGGTCTGATAGAAGCTGGAACAACACTTTTTTTGGCAAGCCCCACCAGCTGTGGCCAGCAGCACTGCTGCTGCTGCTAAGTCACTTCAGTCGTGTCAGACTCTGTGCGACCCCATAGACGGCAGCCCACCAGGCTCCGCCGTCCCTGGGATTCTCCAGGCAAGAATACTGGAGTGGGGTGCCATTTCCTTCTCCAGTGCATGAAAGGGAAAAGTGAAAGTGAAGTCACTCAGTCGTGTCTGACTCTTAGCGACCCCATGGACTGCAGCCTACAGGCTCCTCCGTCCATGGGATTTTCCAGGCAAGAGTACTGGAGTGGGTGCCATTGCCTTCTCCTCCAGCAGCACTAGGCTTTTACTATACTTTGATGCCAACTGGTTGTGACTATTTTCTGTCTGCCCCTCCAAGAAAACAATCATTGTTAATTCCAGTTGCTTATATTATTGATTCTGGTTATTTAAACAGATTTATAATGAAAGAATACTATAAATAATGTTATCAACAGTTTCTGTTGGTTCTGTACCAAATATGATGACTGTGAAAATATTCATCACATATCTATACACTAAAGGGTTCCTCAAACATTTGCTTCTGAAGAAATGAACTAAAACAAAATTAATTAAAAGTGCACAAGTATTTGTCCTGTATCATAAAATTCAGTTACATGGAAGTTGAAGTTATAACTTAGCATTTTGAAATTGAGTCATAAACAGATGATAATAAATTTTCACCTTTCTTCAAAAAATTTTGTAAAACCCATGAAGTAACCCCAAAATTTAAACTAATTGCTTTACACAGTATCCCAATACCTATCCACTATCTTATAGAGGTTTTATGAGCTAAAGTTCTAAAATTGGGTCATAAGAATAAGTAAAATTATTCTCACCCAAGTAAATTTATCCTTGTAATTAATTCACAAATTAAACATACTTTAATAAACAAAAAATAACTTAACTCCTGAAACATATTTGTTGTTTTTCAGTCGTGTCCAACTCTTTGAGACCCCATGGACTGCAGCACACCAGGTTTCCCTGTCCTTCACCATCTCCCGGAGTTTGCTCAAACTCATGTCCATTGAATTGGTGATGATATCCAACCATCTTGTCCTCTGTCATCCCCTTCTCTTCCTGCCTTCGATCTTTCTCAGCATCAGGGTCTTTTCCAATGAGTTGGCTCTTTGCATTAGGTGGCCAAAGTACTGACGCTTCAGCTTCAGTCTTTCTAATGAATATTCAGGTTGATTTCCTTTAGGACTGACTAGTTTCATCTCCTTGCTGCCCAAGGGACTCTCAAGAGTCTTCTCCAACACCATAATTCAAAAGCATCAATTCTTCGGTGCTCAGCTTTCTTTATGGTCCAACTCTCACATCCATACATGACTACTGGAAAAACCACAGCTTTGACTAGACAGACTTTTAATGGCAAAGCGATGTCTCTGCTTTTTAATATGCTGTCTAGGTTGGTCACAGTTTTTCTTCCAAGGAGCAAGCATCTTTTAATCTCATGGCTGCAATCATCATCCTCAGTGATTTTGGAGTCCAGGAAAACAAAGTTTGCCACTGTTTCCCCATCTATTTGCCATGAAGTGATAAGACTGGATGCCATGATCTTAGTTTTTCAAATGCTGAGTTTTAAGCCAGCTTTTTCACTCTTGTTTTTCAGCTTTATCAAGAGGCTCTTTAGCTCCTCTTTACTTTCTGCCATAAAAGTGGTATAACTTGCATATCTAAGGTTATTGATATTTCTCCCAGAAATCTTGATTCCAACTTGTGCTACATCCAGCCCGTCATTTCACATGATGTACTCTACATAGAAGTTAAATAAGCAGGGTGGCAATATACAGCCTTGACGTACTCCTTTCCCAATTTGGAACCAGTCCGTTGTTCACTGTCTGGTTTTAACTGTTGCTTCTTGACCTGCATACAGGTTTCTTAGGAAGCAGGTAAGGTGGTCTGGCATTCCCATCTCTTGAAGAATTTTCCAGTTTGTTGTGATCCACATAGTTAAAGACTTCAGCGTAGTCAGTGAAGCAGAAGTAGATGCTTTTCTGGAATTCCCTTACTTTTTCTATGATCCAATGGATGTTGGCAATTTGATCTCTGGTTCCTCCGCCTTTTCCAAATCAGGCTTATACATCTGGAAGTTCTTGGTTCAAGTACTGTTGCAGCCTAGCTTGGAGAATTTTGAGCACTACCTTGCTCACATGTGAGATGAGTGCAATTGTGCAGTAGTCGGAACATGGTTTGACACTGCCTTTCTTCGGGATTGAAATAAAAACTGACCTTTTTGAGTCCTGTGGCCACTGCTGAGTTTTCCAAACTGAAACGTATATGTGGATTCAAAAACTATTTCACTATGAGATATACTTAAAATAAAATTCACCCCTCTCCAGCTGCATGTCATAATTTCTGAGGTTATTGTACATTTATTGGAGAGAATTTTCCATGGTAAAAATATCTGACCTGGAGCCAGGAGTCCAGGGCTACAGACCTTTTTATACAGTTCTTCAGCTGTGTGTCCTTGGGCAAGTCATTTAATTTCTCTGGACCTCATTTCCTTCCACTGTAAATGGAGAAGGTTGTGGTTGAAAAGCGCTAATGTTCCATCCTGTTCTAATAACCTATGAATCTGTGTGAGAGAAAGTTCATAAATATTCCATAATCTTCCTTTTACCAAAATGTTACTTCCAAATATAGATAACCTTTCATGACACAAAGCAAATGTTATGACAAGGTACTTTTCAATTAATGCAAATTTTAAAGTTACTATTTAAAACAATTCAAAAATAGAGCATACTCTATCAAGATGTTGTGATTTCGGATATTTCAGAACACAACATAGGGATTGGATGCCAATCAAGTTAAATCTGAATGAAGCAAACTATCAAGTATGAATTTTACAGAGTTCTGGAACACTTCCAGATTCCTTCTATCAATTTCAAAACAAGATTTTTGAAAGAAAAAAAAAATAAAGTAAGCCACAATTAAATGGAAACCACCAATTATATACATTTCAAATTTAAAAATTATTTTTTTTAGTCTCATCTTAGAGAAAAAGTTCAATTCGACATCAGAATAAATTCTTATCAGTCATTCAGTAAAACTTTTCTGCTCTCCTCTAACTTCTGGGGTATGGTCTGTGACACAGAACACTAAAATGAAAATTCAAATTCAGAAAAATGTTCACTCAGGTCAATGAACAGTCCTTAATTTAAAATATAATCGCATTTACTATTGGTGTTATAATTAGTAGCCAAAGTCTCCTAACAGGTTTTATAAAAATGTTTAAAAATAAAGCTTGAATATAAATAGGTTCCTGGTTAACCCCTTACATGACTATAATGAGCCAGGAAAAAAAAAAAAGAATGTGTGGATTAGTTGAGGATCTACCATAAAAGCGATAATTGGATGTTGTAATAAACGGGAAAAGAGTAGAATATGTTGTCTTGAATAATATCCTCATGCTATTACTTCACTCGCAGTGCTTATTCACAAGTTCTCTGCTCTGAGATTCTGAATGTGAGATTCTTGAAAATGTTTATTTCCTGCCAACAGTCAGTCACCATGAGCAAATGTGGGGTTGGAAAGTGTTATCTGCATTTTATGAGTGTCAACCTGCAGTGTTTTTCCTTCTTCCAAGATGGGTGGTCTGAACTTAATTTTTCATCTGAGAAAGAAAAAAAAAATATATATATATATAGAAATTATCCATGATAGTTATAAATTTATAGATATGATTTTTTAAAATCATGTAACTTTTAAGTACTCAACCGTGAGGAAGTCCACAGAGCTAGTCATCTGAGATTCAGAGCATCTATCTCATTTCACAGGCTCTTGTTTCTGGCTTAACTATTCTTTAAAGGCTATTTTTCTATAGGAGGCTAAGTATACATCAACTTTAAAAAAAATCAAGTTCAAGTCCTTAAAATAATTTACAACTTAGATTTAGCACATCTAATTGTATTAATTATATTCCAGTTAACATGAGATAGTTATTTTTTTTTACAGTTTAGCTACACACATATTTAGTGAAAATTGTTTTGTATATAAGTACAAAAATAAAAATTACACACAAAGAGGTGTGAGTAGAAACGTGTGCAGGTGTACACACACAGACACACACACACACACAGACACATACACAAAACTAAGCACTTATTACCAATTCCCTGCCAAATATTTTCTGAGATAGTGAAACACTTGGATGGTAAAATTGGTAAAATGGTAAAAGAAACCCACAGGTTGGACAGTTAGAAGCAGACCAAACTAGAATGTTCTGCTATAGTTTACTGGCTGGAGTAAATGTCTCAAAAAAACTTAGCACCTATAAAATCAAAGCTCATCAGGAATAAGATATTTGAATCAAGATGCCTAAAACTTAAAAATGAACCTAGACATATAGCTACAACAACCCACTATCTAGAGATATTGTGTTTAAAATGCTCAGAAGTTAGTTGGTTCTTGGTGTGATAGTAAAGTCCAGAATGAACGATGCTACACATATTATTATAGAAACCATTGAATCAGAGACACATTGTAATAAGGAAAACTGTAGGAATACTATTTCCTAAGGCACTTAAAATGACACTAGACTAAGTAAGAAAAAGCCCTGTGTAAAAAACTAGGGAAAGAATTGAATTAATGGCTTCATAGGAGTGTAATATTGCTACAGACCTTGCATTTACAAGTGGATCTCATTTCCCCTAACGCTTAAGAGTTACAAATAACCATATTAGAGTTCCTCTCAATTGTATAAAGAATCAGTCAATAAAACAAAGAGGTTTGCAGAGAAGCGGGCAGAAGGTCAGAAAGGCAGCTGTTAAAAGAAGTATGTTTCCCTTTGGGGGGGAAAAAAGTGAAAGATTATATGCATTTTAATTAGCCTGCTTGCAAAAAAAGGAGAACATATCAGGTGAAGAGTACTAATTATCACCTTCCAGCCCCACTAACACTGTGGAGTCTAGCAAAACGGAAGGAAAAGGGGTGGGAAAAAAAAGAAAGAAAAACACCCTCTCACTATAGGCCATTAAATATATATATATATGTATGTATCAGGGTTTCTTCTAACATCCTTACAACAACTCCTGACAAAATTTATCTTCAAAGAACTTTCTTGTTTACAAAATAAATTTTCCCCTCTGTTTCAAATTAAGCCCAATTATCTGGTGAACAGTTTCCATAATAAAACTTGGTAGACAGAGGAAACATTTCCATTTTTTCCTCCTCCATTTGAGAGCATGCAGGTTCCAAGAAGTGAAAACCATTCTTACTTATCCCATTAACACACAGGTGTTGAGAGGGCATGGAAGCCCCTGGAAAGAAAAATGGCCTCATTTTCCTTGGATCAGGTTTTTGCGATAACTTCCAAAGAAAGTGCTGAAAACTCCCAGTTGCTTATTTGATCCATAAATTTAAAAACTACTATGGGAAACATAACATTGTCCTGAAAAGCATCATTGACTTTTTCTGGTCAGTGGCAACAAGTCATTGGTGTATCTAGTCATTGCTGAAGGACAAACTACAAATACTCAAATATTAATAGGCCCATCTGTTGAGATGGCAAATAGATTAAATGCACTCAGAGACCCTTGAGTCCTGACCAATTCTCACTCACCCAGAGAGACTGGGTTCAGCTTTTCACCAAGCAGCTGTTCAAAGATACGTGTGCCGCTTTACCAGTCAAACACAGCACCCATCCAAGGAGGAATTTCAGAAAAATCAAGTGTGTTCTACCTCTTCAAAAATACACTTATGTGTGCCTGATATCCACAAACCTTAACTACAAAATTACAAATTTTAGTCTATCCTATGATAATATTTTGTGTTAGGCAGATGACTTACCAGAAAGTTTTTAACTAGCCATTTCCTATTGATGTGAACTCTGCTTTGCAAAAACAAAAAGGGATACTTTTAATAAAACCAGGTCACGGTTACAACAGAAGAGCTTTCCCCAAATTTTCTTGACCTAAACTAGAAGCAAGAGAAATGTCTAAACAAATTTTAAATGCTTCCTTCTCTTCCTAGTCTATAAAATTGCATTTACCTGACCGGCCAAGAAGGCTTCCCAGGTGACACCAGTGTTAAAAACCCATCTGCCAATGCAGGAGACATAAGAACTGTGGGTTCGATCCCTGAGTCAGGAAGATCCCCTGGAGGAGGGCATAGCAATCCACTCCAGCGTTCTTGCCTAGGAAATCCCATGGACAGAGGAGCCTGGAGGGCTACAGTCACCAGGGTTGCAAAGAGTCGGATGCGACTGAGCTGACTTAGCAACACACATGAGCTCTCAAGAAAGGAAGAATAATAAAACCCAAGTCCAGTCCTCCCTCAACAGGCCCCCTTCGTGTTGAGCATCAAACAATAATTTGACAACAGGGCAGAGCCTTCTCCAGTACTAAAGCAGTCTGACTGATCTTATTAAAGCCGCATCTGAACCATGGCCATCGTGGAATGGGAAACTAATTACACTGCTACGCCATCAATACCGTATCTACAAACTTCTATGACCGGAGACAACAAGGGGCAAAAGAGAAAGTTCTGAAATGCCCGATACAAGTTAAGAAAACTTCCCATAGAAACAAGACTCCCAGGCTGCAAAACAAATGAATGTTGGTAGATAGGCCTGTGACCCTAAATTGCCCTTAGTGTCAGTTTTAACACTGTTAGGACAGAAGGAAGTTTTACCAGTTTACAAAGGACTAACGAACGAATAAATAAATAATGGAGTGCTGTCTAACTCCCCCCAGTTAGGGGGAATTCATTTAAAGATAAAGACATATTTAGAAGAATTATGCTTTCTTCCTCCTTATAGCTCATGAAAGATTTAAAGAGAAAGGTTTATTGAGTATAATGAAAACTTAAAGTGGAACTCCCTGGCTGTGTCTCTTATTTTATTTATTTATTTTAATTAAAGTCGAGTTGATTTACAAGGCTGTGTTGGTTTCCATGTCTCCTTCTAAGTATTATCATAACAAACAATCTGAGAAGCTAAACATGGAATAATCATACAAATAAAACAGTTTGCGCTATTAGTCTCCCAAACTGAGGAATGATTTATTACTGCAAATTTCAATATCAAGCAAGACAGAACCAAGTCTTCCCTTCATGGTGATTTCACAAATAACTGGTGTCAAATTCTCTTTGACACTTTGCCCTACTACTATGCAATATGAAACTCAAAGAAAAAAAACAAAAAACAAGCTTTCATGTTTAGAGAAGCAGAACAGGAAGAAAGCTTTCTTCACTGATTATAAAATGATGTATTCTTATTATCATTAAAAGCACATAAACAGTGTCAACACTTACGGGAGGTTGTTAATTCCTCTTTCAGATGTCAAAGCCGTATTTTCAAAAATGCTAGTTAACACACACATCTCCCCTTCCTTTTTTGAATGGTCAGCCAAAAATTTACATACTATCCTGGAAAAAATCATTTTTGACAGAAGGAACTGTCAGGGCAGGCATACGCACAAACAGGGCCATGTGCTGTCCATCTTGAGATAAGATGTGAAAGGCAATAAACCCGACACACTTAGGAACTGACTGCCTTTCTGAATTCTGTGAACTTGGTGTTGCCCCTGTGAACCTCTGAAACAAGAACACTCTCAGGCTGGACTAATTACATCCAGGACCTCTGCTCTTACAGCCACTGCAGTACACTGTCCTCTGGTTAATCCTGCTTTGTTTTAATTCCAGCCAAAGACTAACAGAAAACAGCGTCTCCTTACATGGCACCCTCGGTCAGCTACATCTTCACTGCATCAATTGTTTCTTGAGAATAAACCTTTGCCTTTGTTCGCCGATCCTTAAATATCCATTCTGCACTGCCAGCTAGCAGGCCGACCCGGTAAGCAACAGTAGGGGTTATCCAGAGACGGTGCACATACATGCTATTGAGGAGTAGCCAAAGGCAGGCAGAGGATGCCTTTTTGCTGCCAAATAGGGCAATGATGACCATGAAGTAAGTGCAGGACATAAGTGCTAAAGTGAACGTGTTATTACTACCTCAAGAGTTTAAAAGACAGGACGTTCTGGTGGTCTAGTGGTTAAGACTTTGCCTTCCAGTGTAGGGGGTATGGGTTTGATCCCTGGTCAGGAAGCTAAGATTCCACATGTCTCATGCCAAAAAAAAATGGAACATAACAAAAGAAATGTTGTAACAAATTCAATAAACACTAAAAATGGTCCACATTAAAAAAAAAGAAAAAGAGTTCAAAAGAGAAAGATACCCGCCCTCTGTAGGCTGCAGCTGCAACTGAGGCCAGAGAGAGGTGGCCAGGCTTGGCCAAGGATACTCAGCTGGCTGTAGAACCCACATCTCCATTCTCCAAATCTTGGGCCCTCTTCACCGGGCCACCCTGTCTCCACGGTCCAATTCAGAGATGCAGCAGTACTGAAGGTAACTCAAGTTGAACTGGGTTGGTATGGCAGAGCAATTAAAGAAGAGGATGAAGAAAGGACACGTCTATCTGACAGCACGCAATCAGGGAAGGGGGCCTTCCTACTGAGCGTTTTAAGAGTGCTTATTGGTTCTATCAACTCCCAAGCTGCTGCTGCTGCTGCTGTTGCGTCGCTTCAGTCGTGTCCGACTCTGTGAGACCCCATAGACGGCAGCCCATCAGGCTCCTCCATCCCTGGGATTCTCCAGGCAAGAACACTGGAGTGGGTTGCCATTTCCTTCTCCAGTGCACGAAAGAGAAAAGTGAAAGTGAAGTCGCTCAGTCGTGTCCGACTCTTAGTGACCCCATGGACTGCAGCCTACCAGGCTCCTCCGTCCATGGGACTGTCCAGGCAAGAGCACTGGAGTGGGGTGCCATTGCCTTCTCCGTCAACTCCCAAGGCTGACCTTCAATTTCAGTGGCTCGCCTGGCCTGACTTACTGGCCTTGGAAACAGGCAAGACAAATACAGAGAGAGCCAGGGAAGAAAACTACAGAGCAGGACTTCTATCACTAATCTCAAAGCTCAGCAACCTGGCCTTGAACTCAGCCTCCCGCTGACCCAGATGAAGATGGTCGGAGCTCGTGAGGCGCATCCACGTCATGTGCTCGTGTTCCTCCTCCCCACCCAGGCGAGGGACTCCCACATTCCTTCTCCTCTGTTCTGTCTCATCTGTAATTTGAAATGTTACTTAACGTGACCTTGAAATAGAAGTGGCTTTTTCAAAGATTGGAAACATATGCATTTGAGGTAATGACACTGTCCACATTATAAAAAAAAAAAAAAGAAATAGCTTGTGTGCTATAATTTGTGTGAGGGCAAAAAAGAATCTTAGGAATCATCTAACCAAGACCTATCGTTTTATAAGAAATAATTGAGGATCAGAGAGGCAGGTGTTGTTTCTTTGGAATTAAAAACACAGATGTCTGGATGTGCCTGAAACTTTCCGAGCGAGAAGAGTCAAATGCCAGCAGAAAGAACACCCAACTGAAATGTCAGAAATTCAAATTTTCATTTAACCTATGTTATTCATTCTTTACCGACTGAATAACTCTCTTGGTAAAGGATCTGTCTGCAATGCAGGAGACCCAGGTTAGATTCCTGGGTCGGGAAGATCCCCCGGAGAAGGAAATGGCAACCTGCTCCAGCATTCTTGCCTGGAGAATCCCATGGACAGAGGAGTTTGGCAGGCTACAGTCCTTGGGGTCGCAAGAGTAGGACACGACTTAGCGACTACCATGTTATCCATTAGCCTGGAGCCTTGAAAGAAGGCTTATCTTCTTCAACCTGGTTTACTAATATGCAACCTGCAAAGATTAAGGGCTTGACACAGACAATCTCTAAAGTTCCCCCCCGCCCAACGGATCTAAAAAGTTCTATCATTCAGTTCCAAACTCAAGAAGAGTAGATAACAAGAATAAAGTAAATAACAAAAATAAGAGTAAATGGCTTAAGTGCATTTACAGTGATTGCTTTCAAAATCTTCAGCTCATCAGGTTATACAAGCATACATTTATTTTTTAATATATTTTCTTTCCTAGTGTCTGTCACAGAGTCTCACATCTACAAAACTAGAAGCTCAGTTTGACCTTAACATTTAAGGGTAGCAGACAATGACCCTGACAAACAATTAGCTGATAAGAGTTAGATATATTTAGCATCTAAGAAATGCATTATCAGTACACTGGAACTATTTGGAGCCTTTCGTCACCAGGAGATAGAGTATGAATCAGGTCTGTGTTACTACCGAACCACTCATCAAATCTCTTCCACTACGAATGCAAGACGCTATGTCTCCATGGCTGGTTTGTTTCATGTTTCAGCTCCACAGCCACAGAGAAATGCACTGATCCAAAATAAAACCTCCTGACTTTCTGTACTCCCTGTGCTCAGATGTTAGTGATGCCTCCACCCGCAGAATTCCACATCAGGCTTTTAATGAGCAGAAGAACATTCTGAGCTGCTCTCAGAAGACAGGACACCTAATGACCAGTGAAAAGGCCAGACCCGAATTCCTTTGAAGGAGGCACCGAGGTGACAGATTCAGCAAAAGGCTATGAAGTTCAGGCAGAATTTCACTAAAGAAATTACCAGGCTGGTTTGAAAAAACAAAGTTGCTTAAGACTACATTGTAGTGCTTACTTGGGCATCTTTTAATATCCAAGAAGTCATGTATGGGACTTGTGACAAACGTCCTCTAATTGGTCACTCAAAATTTCTTTTAAAAGAGAAGAACAAAAAGCTTCCTGAGGATCTCCGCCCACATTCAAGTAGCAGGTTTACAAACTCAAACAAAGAGATCAAAAGCCCACAGTCTAAGACCCTTATCTCTTCAGGCTGGCAAGCAAACAAGGTTCAGCCATTGAAAGGGTGTCTACCCATTCTCTTATGGAAGAAACTCAATGGAATAGAGACAACACAGGGAAGGATATCAAAGAGGCCACCTTTGTAGAACAAAAAAAGTTTTTTAAAAATATCTTTTTTGCTAAAATTTAAGAATACTAGAGGAGTGGCTAAAACTACAGAGAAGCATTCACAGAATATGAAGACAGGAAATATTGTTTCCACACCACCTACATTTATCAAGTCTTGACTAAAATACTGAGTCTGGGTGCTAAGATGCAAATATATAGATTCTGGAGCAGTGCTGTCCAATGGAAATATTGTGTCAGCTGCATGTGCAATTTTACAATTTCCAATAGCCAGTTTTGCTTAAGAAAAAAGATAAAAAGAAGGTGAAATTAATTTTAATAGTAGACTTTATTTCACCCAACCTATCCAAGATATCATTTTAATATGTAATCAAAAAAGGAGACCTTTTATATATATATATTTTTTCTTTGTAGTTCATCTTCAAAAAAACTGCCACATTAATTGCAATGGCTGCTGGCCACTGTATTAAACAGAACATTTAAATATACACAGTTAATTGTCTGAAAATTGGAAGCATCAAAATACTGTGATAAGCCAGGAGAAGGAAAAAAAAAAACAAAACAAGATGAAATAAAGGCATATGTTCACCAAAGATGTGGCACAAAATTCTCTGCTGCCTGAGAAAGGAAGAGTGAGATAGAGCGAGATTAGGCATAAATGAAATATGAACAATTTAAATTTAGAAATCAGAAAGAACTTCAGAGCAACAGGAACTGAAACATCCCAACTGTAGGCATTTACACTCTTCCTCAGAATATTGTATAAAGTTAGCGTGATTTTTTAAAATAACTTAGAATCAGCTCTGAAAAAAAAGGACAGGGACTATGGAATACTACTGCTATACATTTCACTGAGCTTTGCACAGTGACTCCTCGAGTATGTGTATAAAGTTACCCTCCACAAAAGACTAAGTTTGTACTCTAAGGAGGTATGATGAAGATAATGCATTTTCCTTTTAAAAAACTTAAGGACAAATGAAAGTATCTTGAAAGGACAAAGAGGAAAAGAGTATGGACAACAGGAGCAGTCATTTGGAAAGAAATCAGATTCCACAGCGTTTGGTGGCATCATCTTCTTCTCCAACAAGTAAGATGTTAAGTGGGACAAGAAAACCAGTCCTAAAATATTTCCAAATTGTCACAGGCCTATATGCACAATTATTTTTGCACTGATCCTCCAATATACAATCAGTACAGAAACATGTGATGAATAAGAACAAAAAAAATAAGCGATTAAGTATATCATATCTGGATTACTTAAGTTTTTATTTGAATTTATTTCTAAATTTAACTGACAACTGATGAGCAATAAGATCAGCTTTAGTTTCATTCGGATTGTATGCTTTTCCTTTACTTTCTATGTCATGTAGCTGTCAAAGATGGTTTTGAATAATGACTCATATTGAAGTGCAGCTCAACATTATCACCATCTAGATCTGATGTTGGTAACATCCTTAAGTTATTATGTCATGAGAGGTTTTAGTTATGAGGCCTCTAAAATTGTGAGGCCTTGAATCAGTCATTAATATGCTGTAACCTAAGGTACACTGTAAACTTAGGCTCAGCCTGTCCATCTTCAAAAAAAAAAAAAAAAACTTGTAATACTCTATAAATTGTAGGCTGCCTTCATATGGAAACAAATATTGGGAAAATATTTTGTAAGAAACAGCATTAAGGTTTAGCTTCCATTTGCCAAAAATGTTTAGCTCCCCCCACTCCAAGTTCTCAACCATTTTCTTATCTGAAGCACCGGAAGGGGATGGCAAATCCCTAAGAATAAAATGGGGTCCTAAGTGGTGACTCAGTGATGTCGAAGCAGGAGGACCAGTCTCACTCTTGGAAGATGTATCTTGTCTATTAAAACTCAATGAGTCAAGAACCATGGAGTGCCAGGCACTTTCAACCTTTGCTTGAAGCCTGGGAACTAAAGTGAAACCCTGGAATGAACTGGATTTACCTAGAAAGTTGGATCCTGGCTGGGAGTGATGGCTGAAAAATTTAATGGAGGATATTCCTGACAATGAATCCGCAACCCACAGGTGCCATGCTGATGACTTTTGTAAGAAATGCCGGGTGGGAAGGGGCCATGAGTCAGACCAGTTTCATTCCTGCCCCATTCTTCAGACCTTGCCAACTGGAGAATGTAGGAATGTCCCCAGCATGAATCACCATGCTCTTTGGGGTCTGACCACACTCCAGCACCTATTAGTGACTGAGAAGAGAAAAATCACATGACTCAACCCGTAAGAACCCACACCAGAACCACCACAACCACTGTACTGGCCCTTTCTAGTTTGCCCAAAATATTCCAAAGTCAAGTAACAGATGTTAAAATTACTACCTCCGTTTATACAAACATGTCCATGTGAGTTAGAATTTTTACAGTGATTTTTTTCAGAATTGGTCATGTGAACTCAACTTCACCATGTACAATCTGATTCTGATCTGTCAAACATATAATTCAGAAAACAATACATACAGTAAATCTCATAAAATTTTAATACTGCCTTTTTATCAGGTCAGCTTAAGTTTCCCACACTACTCTTCCTTGAAAAAGCTTGTCCTTTATTCTGACATTTCTGGTGTTAAATGATGGTAATAATTGTTTAATGCAATGATTCTTAACTGTGGGTGATTCTGTTCTCCAGGTAACACTGCTGGCTTTAGAGGTATTTTTGGTTATCACCAAAATATTAGGGCATCTAATGGGTAGAGGTCAAAGATGCTGCAGAACACGGAACACTGCTCAGGGCAGTCACACACATCAAAGAGTTATCTGGTCCAAAATGTCACCAGTGCTGAGGCTGAGAAACAGAAGTTAAAGTCTTCCCTTGTTGTTCAGCAGCTCAAGTTAGCAGGCTTCCCTGTCCTTCATCATTTCCTAGAGTTTGCTCAAACTCATGTCCATTGAGTCAGTGATGCCACCCAATTATCTCATCCTCTGTCGTCCCCTTCGCCTCCCTGCCTTCAATCTTTCCCAGCATCAAGGTCTTTCATCAAGGTCTTCTCCAATGAGTCAGCTCTTTACATCAGGTGGCCAAAGTATCAGAGCTTCAGCTTCAGCATCAGTCCTTCCAATGAATATTCAGGGTTGAAAGAAAGAGTCTTCTCTAGCACCATAACTGGAAGTCTTCCCTAGGCAATTTTTCTTTTTTTGGAAATTTTACTTATTTTTCAATCCAAATGACCTCAAATTGCTAGGCTAAGAAGGACAACTTGTTAGGGAGAGGTCACTGGTTGGCAGAGTAATAATCAAATAAGTTTCAGACTCAGATAACTTTTAAGCCTGAGCATCTATAAGAATGAAGGTGAAAATAGAGAGATATTTGCGTAATGTTTTAAATTTTACTAACTGCTTTAACTTGTTTTCTGATCAGATGCTAGGTGCATTTTGAATGCCCTTTATGAACCATTTCAGATCACACCATGTGGATTTTAGCTTAGTACAAGCAAAGTTTCTCATGGAAATAACTACTTCAGTAGAAATGGGTTCCTTATCACTATAAGATTTTACATGGAGAGTGAATGAACCCTAACTCTAACCATGCATGTGCCTATTTTAGAAAGAACTCCCAAAGGCCAGAGGATTAAACAAGATGATACTAAAGGCCACTGACGACATTCAAGGTTTCCCTCTAAAACTAGTCAAGAGCAAAAACTATGTGTTTCATACTTTTCCAAACAACACTTTGATTAATTAACAGTTTTCAAGCTCTTTCCCTGTTGGTCTTTGAACGTGAGCTCAGAGTCAAGGTAACACAATAGACACTCAATGTTTGAACCACTGGAAGTCTGAACACCTGACTTCCTGAACCAAACCCTAACCGTCCCTTACTGAAACAAACTGAAAAAATTCATATGGGCATACTCCAAAGGAATAACTACTTGTTTCATGTAATAAGTATTAATATCCGTCTTAGGAATGAAGAGAGAAGAATCAGTATTTCATCTTTTCGAAAGTAACAACTGATAGGACTGCCCACACCAAGCTCACATGCACAGCTGCACTTGTGAACTAGTTCAAAGAGGTTTGATGTAAGTGCTCCTGGATCATAGTCAGAGGAGGCAGAAAGCTATCACCCAGGGACGAAAGCTTAATATCACTAGGTCACAAATTTTATTCATGAAGCATTTAAGCTATCAAGAAGTGTGTATCTTTAAGATTAAGATGAATTGTACAGATTTACGCACAAATCCTGCTTTGTAGAAAGTGGCTCTAAAAACTGCTGACTTTCTGTTTTACTTCGTATTAAGTGTAAGATAAAAGTAGCCAGTAAAATGATAATCACAGACTTGGGAGAAATCTTAGTAATCACACAGTTCAAGCCTTGCAGTTTACAAATAAGAAAACAGGCAACCAGGACGTTGCAAGCACGGTAAGATTACACTGAAGTTAGGAGCCGAGCTGACCCTGAAACTCAAGTTTCCTTACTGATAGGTTAGGCTGCCTGTCATCTAATAATATGTTCAATCCTAGGGGAAAAAAGAATAAGAGTTTTCATATACCCCAAGACAGGCATTTATCTGACTTAATTTATTAAAAATAAAAGCAAAGATTAGTGATGTGATACCTCTCATCTTCATTTAAATCTTATCTCCCTTCTGCCACATGTATGGCAATAAAGATCATTTCTTTTTCTGGAAAAGAAAAAACAACTGAGTTTTTTTTTCCCTATGATATGATTCTATCCATACCATAAAACAAAATCTTTCAAGATTTCTCTATATGATAATTAATATCCACATAGTTATATGTTAAAGGACAGAGTAGACTGAGGTCAAAACAAGAGTAAGAAATGAAAGGACAGAGGTGTAATTGGAAAAAAAGAATTAGGAACAAATGCTGATTTTGCCACAAATGTACTGATACACTTTTACAGCCAAGCAAAGCGTTCCAACTTTTAATAAACATAACCTTTAGTAACATCAGTTTTGGTCCTCTGTTCTGACCTAATCAAAGAGAATAAACTATTTCAAAAGAATACTGCTAAAAAGAACAAGATTCAAAGTTCTCATTAAAGAGAAACAAAGATAAAACGAAGTGACCAGTTCTTTGTTTCTTTTTTGTTAATCCCAGAGTCCTAACTTATCTCTCCTTGCCTGCCTCTTCCCACCCTGGTAACCATAAGTTTGTTTTCTATGTCTGTGAGTTGATTTCTGTTTTGTATATATGTTCATTTGTACCATTTTTTTAGATTCCACATATAAGTGACATGATATTTATCTTTCTCTGACTTACTTCACTTAGTATGATCATCTCGAGGTCCATTCATGTTGCTGCAAATGGCACTATCTGTTCTTTTTATGGCTATGTTATTGTTTCATAATACATTTAAAGTTTGAAGAGTGATTTGTGTGTGTGTGTGTGTGTGTGTGTGTGTGCTGACTTCAGGATGTAAGCCATATGAAGGTCAGTCCGGGTTTTGCTGTGTTTGGGATTTTAAGAATCAAACCCAAGTATACCTAAGAGAGGCTTAGTCAGTATATCTTAATGATTATTGATGCATTCCATTAACTTGTACTAAAACTAGCCTTGGGAGCTTCCCTGGTGGCTCAGTGGTAAAGAATTCACCTGCTAATGCAGGAGAGAGAGGTTTGATCCCTGGTCCTAGAAGATCCCACAGGCGGAGAAGCAGCTACCAAACCAGTGCTCTAGAGCCCGCAAGCCGCAACTACTGAACCCACACACCTCAAGTACTGAAGCCTGTGCACCTAGAACCCGTGCTCTGCAACAAGAAGCTTGCTCACCGCAACTAGAAAAAGCCCACACACAGCAACAAAGACCTAGTGCAACCAAAAATAAATAAATCTTAAAAAAAAAAAATTAAAACTAGCCTTTTATTTCTTAAGATTGTTCATTCTAAAAAATCCATAAGTTGTAGTGTGATTAAATGGGAACTTTTAAAATCTTAATTGCTTAAGAAAGACTCTACATAATTACTAGCTAAGAGTGCATTTTGTTATGCTAAAAAAAAGAACTTTCTGAATCTTGAAAATTCCGTAATTAAATAGACATAAATAAAAGTTATTTTCTTTGCTCCTTGACATGACCAACTGAATACAGCGGGGGCAACTTCAAAATACATTAGGAAATTCAAAACCAAAAACTAATCCAAGAAACAAAGAATTTGAATCTTCAAAAACTATTTTGCACAATAACAATCTGGTCAAAAGTAGATCATGTTCAGGGAATCTGGTACAGAGAAGACTCTGAGTGAATGGAATAAGGAGGAAGATACTTTTGGTCAGTTTTCCCAGTGATTTTCACCAGGTACAACCACAATCGTCAGGGTCAGTTTTTCACAGGGACGTAGTGGTGGTTTAGTCACTAAGTCATGTTCGACTCTTGTGACCCTATGGGCTGTAGCCTGCCAGGCTCCTCTGTCCATGGGATTTTCCAGGCAAGAATACTGGAGTGGGTTGCCATTTACAGCCCTGACTGTCAAGGCCAGTTTTTCACAGGGATGTAGAGACAAGTATAAACGCCGTAATGCGAAAGCCTGTCTCCCATTCATTTCTTATCTCAGGCAGTGCCTACTACAGGACCACCACGTAAGAGAGTTTAATAAAGAACCAAAATAAATGAATGAGTAGAACAGCATTCCAGAAGTCATCAAACTTACGCCCACCCTAACCTCTGAGGAAACAAATGGGCCTCCACCAGTAATTCAGTGCCATCTACCACACAACCAAATCCCGCAGAGATCCAAGTTCTGGGATTTGAGACCATCACGTTTTCCAGTGGAAGGCGATGTCTTATGCAGAATTCATAAAGCACTCAATAATGCCTTACTGAATCACTGACCATTATTGAGCAGACATTCAATAGATGACCTGTAATAATGAGAATATAGAAAATGACATTCCTGCTTTTTAGATACACACACTCTACTGTCCCCTAGGACAGACACTGTAGCCCAGGATTTAATTTCACTTTCTTCCAAAGTAACAGAAGTTTTAGCTGGACATACAGCAGCTCAGAATAAAGTTTTCCCTACCTTCCTTCAGATGGTTGTGTCTCCCATGAAACCTCTGGTCAGTGAGGTGAGAGGGTTAGTGATATGAGTGACTTCCAAATCATGCCTTTATAAAGTAGGGTTTGGGGACTTCCCTGGTGGCCCAGTGGTTAAGACTTTGCCTTCCAAGGCAGGAGGTGTGGGTTCAATCCCTGGTCCGGTAGCTAAGATCCCACTTACCTCACAGCCAAAAAGCCAAAAGATAAAACAGAAGCAATACTGTAATAAATTCAGTAAAGACTTAAAAAAGTGGTCCACATAAAATGTTTGGAAAAAAGGCAAATAAATTGAAAAGGAATATTTTTTACCTTTCCACTGCTGGGCTTGTGAACTTCACTAGGAGCTCTCTTGGAGTGTGCAAATGAAGGCAACATTCTAGGAAGGCAAGCTGGTAACAAAGCAGCCAGATCTCTGGATGAGTTCATGAAGCAAAGCCACCCTATCTTCCCTGAATGTCCAAAGGCAACTTCTAAATGGTCACACGTGAGGGAAATCAACATCTTTCCTGTTTAAGTCACAGTAATGTTATTTCTAGTTTCTGTTTCACACAGCCAACTTTGTATCTTACCTAATTCGTAAGCCAAGAGAAGAAAAACCACTTTTTTTAACTGTCCCTATGCATTCTGGCTAAATTATGTCAAACACACACACACGGCTGAAACAATACATGCAGACACACATATATGTATGTGTCATACACATATGTTGTGTGGGTGTAGGCCCTAGTCATTTTCAGATGCAAAATGATGGTGACAGATACAACATAGTCTTAAACTTCCTCTCCCTAATACTTCTGTCTGGATTAGATGCTTTCAAATATGACTAGCCAAGAACTTGAGCCAAGAAATTACAGGATATTCCAGCACAGAAAAGATACAGATTTTGATAAGTAAGTTGTATACATCACTTAGTTTTCTCCAGAAAGTTTTGTTGTTACCTACTCATAGATATAAAACACATCATATATCTGTCTATGACCAGAACTGATATTTCATCCAATAGGACATGTGTATATGGCTAAATGGCCTGTGTATACTGAAAATAAGAGATATGATCCTAAGAAAGAAGACAGATGAGCAGTGATATAAAAGTGATAGATATAAAAGGAAGACATGATTTATGCCCAAGTCAAACAGAACACCTATGGTAGTCCATCGACCACATCTATCCTGTTCTAAATTGTAAACCTAACAGTGAAAAAACACTCTTTTATGAAAATACAAGTATTTCCTGTAGAAATACTCAGACACAACAAGAAATGGTCATCCTCAAACACAGATATCACCCGTCCTACCAAAAGCTGTCTTGCTGTTTTTATTTCCTTTGATAACAACTTCCTGATTCAAAAATTAAATCGTTTGGCAAGGGTTTCAGGCCTTCTCAAGAGAAAGTCCCTTTGGTCACAGGTGTAAGCTCTTACTCATGGAATCTGACTCTACCCACAGGCACCAGGACAGCTTACAGCTAACAGGCTTATTACAAGTCAAGGACAAACACAGAAATCCATGGAAACCACAGTGAAACACTAATGTTATTCTTCTGCACAGTTTCACGTAAGTATCCAGTACTCAGAATATGTTTGACTCAGTAACCAGCTTTCAATCAACTAAAACGACCACAAGAAATCCTCAGCCTGCTGGTTACCCAAGGGTGAAGGGTCAATAGAAAACACTTAAATAAACTAAATTGTCCAGCACATCATTACAAATGACACGTGAAAGCATGGGAATGTTTTCTTAAAGAAAAACATATTTTCATCTTAACCGCTCAATTTAAACTACTCTCCAAGGGCCTCAAAAGGCTGCCCATTCAACAAATGCAACCTTTTCATTATGTCTCATTTTTCTTGGCCTCCCTGCAGTATTTTAACTCCTTAGTCATTCTTTCATTCTTGAAATTTTTTTTTTTTTTTTTGTCCTTTGCTTATGTTGTACTGACTTCTCCCTTTACCTTGTTCGGCTCCACATCTGGGTCCTGGTGGGTCCTGCGATGCAGGCCTATGCTTACTTTTCTCTAGATTCTAGGCTTTAAAGCACCAACTGTAACTAACTATATAGATAAGAATCTCAAACCTCTTCCCCAACTCCAAGCAAACCCAAGTCATGCCACTGGATCAGTTATCTTTCCAATGATCAGAATTCTTCATTCTCTTTCATTAATCCAATAGAAATTTACTCAGTATTGACTGTATGCCCAGGATTAGTGTTACCAAGAAAAACAAGGTCACTGCCATGCCATAAAACAAACCATGGAACTATGAAAGGTTCAACAGAACCACACATCCTTCTCTCTGCAGAGCCATAGGTTCTAGAAAAGGTGAGTGGCCTTCCTTGCTTACTCCTGAAACTTGGTTTTGGTCATTTCAGTTGGTGGTATCAGCAATCTTCTAGTTACTCATATCTTGAAAGTCTTAGCCCCATGATACCCCCTGCCCAATGAATGCCAAGCAGTCAACCTAGTTGGGTTTCATCAAATTCAGGCCTCTGTTTTAAGGCCAAGCCCCACTGCCACGTCTTCAGGAAGCCTTTCCCAACCTCCACCTCAGACACAAGCAATCACTCCTTCAAGATCCCCTAAAACAACTGTCTGCCTTTGTGCTCAGCTTTACTATTTGATGAAAAGTTCAGAGAAAGTAAAACTGTTATATGTGCTAAAGTATTCGCACACAGCAGGTGCTCAAAGGTGCTGTTCTTTCTCCAAGTAGAGTTTTTATTTCCTATTCATCCTCACACTGGCTCTTATTAGAGAGAGTATGTTCACAACCTCATTTTACTCTACAAGCAATGTCAACGTAAGTTAGCTAAATTGTGTTCTTATTTTTGTTTTAATTCATTGACTCTATGGAAGAAGGGGCTGGCCTACACCATGTGCAAAATTCCTTTGGAGTCTAGAATTCTAGTCCTTTTCTACAGTCGTATAAACTATGGTTAAGTAGAAATTGTCAGTATTAAAGATTTCTTTTTATATATTTATTTACTGGGTTGCCAAAGGTCTTAGTTGCAGTGTGCAGAATCTTCAGTCAAGGCATGTGGGATCTAGTTCCCTGATAAGGGATCGAACCTGGGCCCCTTGCATTGGGAGTGTGGAGTCTTGCCCACCAGACTACCTGGAAGTCCTGAAGATTTCTAATTACAAAACACTGAGGAAATTCCCTGGTGGTCTAGTGGTTAAGACCCTTTCACAGGGAAGACTTCACCCTTAGCCCAGAGAACTAAGATCCCAGGTAATAAGCCCACAGCATGGCCAAAAATAATAATAAAATGAAATTTCAAAAGCACTGAGAAATAAACATTTCTAATTCAACAACTTATAAGGTGATTCCTCCAAACTTTCTTACACATAACTCTTTTAGCACACTAGTAGTCATATACTTCATTTTTGCCTAGGAATATAAACAGTAGCTTACAACACTTCATAAAGCAGAAACTAGAAAATGGAAAAATCTCCAGTGGGTCTCATATTAATGATTTGCTGGCACATGAAAAAACAGTAATTTCTAATAAATAGGACCACCTTTACTGAGATAGAATATGGGAAGAAATAACAATCCCAGGGCATTTTTAGTTCATGCTGAAAGTTTATAAAAGTATATGAAGCCAACAAGTATACGTAGCCAACAAGGTGGCACATTGTGTTTTAGCTCTTTGTATAAGGGATCAGTTTTCAGGCTTCAGTTCTGCCTGCATATCTTGATGCAAGGGTCAGAAAACTGATACCCCAAATGCCCTAGAACACTGTCCCAAATATACAAATATTTTCTAAGTTAAGATGAAAACTGTTTAAAAGTCTCACTAAGAGCAAATCCTGAACAAACCATCAAAAACTCAGAAGAAAGTATGATACATTCCAATTTGTAGTCTTCCTGCTGCAAATGAATCTATACAAAAAATTATGGTTGACAGATCACCTCTTCAATAATCTATAGACTTTTCACAAGCACGCAGCTAACCTGTGGGCATACTTTCATACAAAGAAGGGATTTATTCCCAACCCTTTAGCAGCAATCATCTTATGTGATTAAGTCATAGATATTATTGAAGCAGTATTTTGCTGAAACTAATTTTTCCCTCTGGAATCACATGATTTCTCTTCACACCTTATTTATTATGGGAGACCTGTCTTTGGGTGGACTAGAGAGAGTGATCTGTGGAATTTGTTCAGTGGGAACTTAAAAGTGTAGCTCTGTCCCTGGGTAATAAGAAAAGTCCTTCACCATAATTTTGATTGTGCTTTAGAACAGAAAAACAGACACCTTTCTGGCCCGGCTGGGCTGCCTGGAAAGGAGCTGGAATGCAGACTTCATTACACTGTATTGATCTCACTAAATAAAGGGTTTGGAATGTATTGATCGGCTCAGATTAAACCCCTGAATGTTCGCCGGACTCTGGGCAATGTGAAGGCCGGTTCACTGAAGGAGGAAGAACAGAAAGCACTTTTGTTCTGGGGTGGCCACAGAGCAGCGTTTTCCACTAAGTAGTAGATTAACATGATTTAAAATAATAGACAGCATTCAGTTAGAGAACAGGCCGGGAGATACGACTCATGTTCAATTCAAAGATTTCTCTCAGTTTTAAAAATGATCTCACAACAAGGCAAAGGTAAAATGGCTTTAAAAAGAGTATTTTCTTGCCAGACTTCTAAGCAGACAGGCAATTTCGTCTTGATACAGTTGTTCTCCGGAAACCCCCAAATTATGTAATTTTTTTAAAAACTAAATCTGCAGCAGCTTCCCCTTCACCCTTGTCAGTTTCAATACAATGGTGAAATGATGCATTCACATTATCACATGCCTTACAAGGAGGGGTAAATCCAAGATTAATTTTAAGGTTCGTTTTGTACATCTGCTCATTTTCATTTGGAAGGACATGATTTTCTTCAGTCAAACTCAATTTTCATTCAATATGCCTGAATATGCTGTGGACTAATCTCATGACAATAAAAAAGTTGCTGCCAAAATTTTCAGCAGACTTCAATCTCAGAAAAAGAGAAACCATACCCCTTTATCCTGGTTTCCAGAACCCAGACCAAGCATGAGTTTCCCAATTTCATGAGTGTCCGTCTTTACATTTTCAAATTTTCAATTTTAAAACAAATGAAAGAAAAACCTGTTTTTCTAAACATCAGCCAAAGAAATATTTCTAAAAAGCTCTTTCACCTTCTCTTCCAAATTCAACTGGTTAAGTATTCTGATCTAATCTACATTTATTGTGCTGTGAGTTGTGCTTAGTCGATCAGTCGTGTCCGACCCTTTGCAACACCAGGGAATGTAGCCTGCCAGGCTCCTCTGTCCATGGGGATTCTCCAGGCAAGAATACTGGAGACGGTTGCCATGCTCTCCTCCGGGGGACTCTTTCAACCCAGGGATCGGACCCAGGTCTCGCTCATTGCAGGCGGATTCTTTACCACCTGAACCACCAGAGAAGTCCAAGAATACTGGAGTGGGTAGCCTATCCCTTCTCCCGGGGAACTTCCAGACCCAGGTATGGAATCGGGGTCTCCTGCGGATTCTTTACCAGCTGAGATACCAGGAAAGCCCCATACCATATTTACTCACGATTAATACCTAAATTTCGGAGAAGGAAATGGCAACCCACTCCAGTACTCTTGCCTGGAAAATCCTATGGACAGAGGAGCCTAGTAGGCTGTAGTCCATGGGCTCGCTAAGGGTCAGACATGACTGAGCGACTTCACTTTCACTTTTCACTTTCATGCATTGGAGAAGGAAATGGCAACCCACTCCAGTGTTCTTGCCTGGAGAATCCCAGGGACGGGGGAGCCTGGTGGGCTGCCGTCTGTGGGGTCGCACAGAGTCGGACATGACCGAAGTGACTTAGCAGCAGCAATACCTAAATTTACTCCTCTAGGATTACTGTAGTTAAAAGACAGGAAGACAATGACTTAGTATTAAATCAGGGCATTTACCTCCTCCTATCTCTTATGTCTTTTTAGCCTTACTGACTAATAATGATTAAAAGATGACTCATTTAAAGAAATAAGATAATTGGCTGTAGTTCAGAGGGGGATGGTAGTGGAGGGGAAATCCAGCCCAGGAAATGGATTCAATCTTGATGGCTACTAAAGGGCTGTGCAGTGCAGTATCTCAGGTCAATTGCCAAGCTTTTCATATTATGGAGTACACACTGCCTACTCACTGTGTTCGTTCTGAAATTTTAAGAGAGTTATTTAAGAGTGTTAGATACAAATACAAATTTTAAGAGTGTTAGATACAAATATGAGTTATTTAAAAAACTGCCTGAGTTTTAGATAGTAATAGCTTATGTTGTTGCTATTTGGTCATGTCCAACTCTTTGCAACCCCATGGACTATATAGCCCTCCAGGCTCCTCTGTCCATTGAATTCTCCAGGCAAGAATACTAGAGAAGGTTACTATTTCCTTCTGTAGGGGATCTTCTCGACCAAGGGATCAAACCTGCCTCTCCTACACTGGCAGGCAGATTCTTTATCACAGCCACCAGGGAAGTCCCAAGTAATAGCTTTATGTCCATTTTATCAGGAGAACGCCATACTGTGACTCGGATATTAGTTGGGGAAGGAGGAGGAAGAGACTTCTACTTTAATATTTATGTTTCAGACTATGAAGTATGAGAAAACTCTTTTAAGTTTCTTCCTCTGAAGGTCAAGAAGTCAGAAACCCAGCACATTACTGCCCAGTCATTGATTCATTTAACCAATATTTACAAAGTACTTAGAATGAATACAGAAGCTGCAACCGCTCAATTAATACACTGAATACAAAAACTAATATTGTGGAATAGTGATTTCAAAGACAAGAAGTGGAAGAGAGTAAGACTCAAAGAAAATACTTTAAAATTTATTTTCTTCTTAAAAAGGAGGCCAGGATTAAGTGGACATACAACGAGGAGGGAGAGGAATGAGGAATTCAATCCAAATACTTGTTTTATAAGAATGAACTTATCCACCCTAATACAGTTAAATGCAAATTAACTTGCTTTCTGAAAATCAAGTTTGAAAAGGAAAGTGTGGAAGAAAACCCCTAAATCATCATAATAAACATTTATTTAGAGCTTCCTAGGTGGCACGGTGGTAAAGAGAATTCCAGGGACTGTATAGTCCATGGGTCGCAAAGAGTCGTATTCTTCCCGGGGAAATCCCAGGGACAGAGGAGCCTGGCGGTTAGGCTACAGTCCATGGGGTCGCAAAGAATCTGACGCGACTGAGGGACTGAGCATGCATGCATAATATGATCGGGCATTGTTCTAAACACTTTATAGATATTAACTTGTTAACTCATCCTAACAGGTTTGCAAAATAGGGGCTGTCATTATCCTCTATTTAAAGGAGAGTAAAGGAGCTAAGGAACTTCCCAGGTGACGCAGTGGTAAAGAAGCTGCCTACCAATGCAGGAGATGCAGAAGATGTGGGTTTAATCCCCCTGGGTCGGAAAGATCCCCTAGAGGAGGAAATGGCAACTGACTCCAGTATTTTTGCCTGGAGAATTCCATGGACAGAGGAGCCTGGCGGGCTACAGTCCACGGGGTCGCAGAGTTGGACGTGACTGAGCACACACGCACAGCAGGTAGGAAGAGGCTGAATCTCAGATACCATTTATGACTTACAACTCAGAGCTCCTAATTATAAAACACTTTGTTCACCATTTAAGAAATATTTGGGGGTGTAGAAAATAAGTAAGATGTTGTCATCATTCTCCTTAAATTGAGCTGAAAATAGTATGGAAAATGAAAACCATGAAAACTTATCTTAAGTAGAGCAGTTTTACAGGAAACGAGATGAAATCTATAGTTAAACCTGTATTGTTTAAACACTTAGAACTTCTCAGATAGACAGCACAAGCGTTCACATTTAAAGAAAAACAGGGAAACTTTTAATAAAAATGAGACCGTTAAAAGGTCATACATTGTTATTCTAGAGGAAGTATCCAGATGCGATGGTCTTAAAACTGTACCAACATTTTTCATTTTGAAGACTGCCATCATTCAGAGAAAAACAGACCATGACATCCATGACTGTTTGCTTAATTATACACTATCCTCAAATGGATATGGGCTTCCCAGGTGGCACAGTGGTAAAGAATCCATCTGGTAATGCAAGAGATACAAGAGACATGGGTTCAATCCCTGAGTCGGGAAGGTCTCCTGGAGTAGGAATTGTCAACCTGCTAAAGTATTCCTGCCTGGAAAATTCCATGGACAGAGAAGCCTGGCAGGCTACAGTACAGGGGTTGCAAAGAGTCAGACACGACTGAGCGATTAAGCATGTACATGCAAATAAACGGGTATATAAATAAAACCTAAACAGAATAATTCTGGAAGGTGATATGACTGCATAATCAACTTTGAAAAATCAAAATGAATCATTTCTTTAAAATACAGAGCAGTGTATACTCCAGCCTTAGAGAGACGGCACATGGCCTTTGATAAAATATAGTATCTTTCCTTTACTGGCTTGGTGCTTGTGCAAACTCTTCAGGTTTTCTGAGTTTGTTTACTCAATCCCTTTAAAGTATATATAAAACTTACCCCACTGTTTGTTATGATAATTAAGCTAACCATCTAGGCCACTAGCCTAGTGTCTGGAACTCAAGCAAATTTGCTACACATAAGATAAATATAAAACACAGCCAGGAGGCTTCTAATCTCTCATCGACAAACAGTAATTACCTTTGAAAAAAATCTTAATATTGGGTAAATCTCTCCAATTTTCTAATCTCCTGGATAAAGAGAATAAGTAAGTGAAATCCATCATTGATTTCAAATATTACTGAGTGTAAGCTGTGCTCAGCAAAGGGGATAAAGATGTAAACAAGACACAGGCCAGCATGCCAGAACTACAAAGCTAGTATGGAAAAGTGACTTCCAAGTTCCTAGAACTGCAAGGTGGTCAGAGAGGGCTAGTAGGTTCTGGAACAACAGATCAGCACCTGCAATGATACAGCGTACATGCTGGTTGTGTCCCACTCTTTGCGACCCCATGGACTGTACTCACCAGGCTCTGTTCATGGAATTTTCCAGGCAAGAGTACTAGAGTGCGTTGCCATTTCCTACTCTAGAGGATCTTCCCAACCCAGAGATTAAACAGGAGTCTCCTGTGTCTCCTGCATTGGCAAGTGGATTCTTTACCATTGCACCACCTGGGAAGCCACAAAGATATGGCAACATGGTTCAATTTGTAGCCAGGACCCATCAATAATAGGAGCCCAAGAATGTCCCCAAAGGCTATGGGGTGAGTTTTAGGACCAGATCCTGTAGCTGAAGGCATTGCGTGGTGGCCTCAGGCAGCTAGACTTTGTCCCTAAGGCACCTCCAACCCATGGAGCCCCATGGGGAGTCCTTAGGCAAGAGGCAAACACAAAATCTGCTCTGTACACGGAATTCCAGCAGCAGTATAGAATACGGCTTGAAGAGGAATTTTTACTATAAAGAAAAGATAAACACTGTATTACTTATTACATCATCTTATTTTGTGTAGAAAAAGAATGAACATCAGGTTATCCAATCCACCAACGTGATATAGAAGACATAACACTAAAACCTGCTTTTTCCCTAATTTCTGTGGGAGCAGTTTTAGATTTGGCTGATGGACTCAACTTCCTAGTGCTTTGGCAATTATATGCTTCCCCTAATAACAGCAAATTAAAATTCTGGTGGCCAGAATGACAGGTTGCCCAAGTCTGAGCTGAAACTTGGGAAGCAGCCATCAATACAAGGCCCTGAAATGAAGGAAAAACACTTTTTAGTGAGCAATGGTCAAACCAATTTACCTATCCACCCATACATATAAGATTTTACTTGGTGTTATTAAAATAATGCTGATTCCACTTTTTAATAAGGAAAATAATCTTTTGAAGAAGCGGAGCACTAAGGCTTGTTACAATACAGTAATTTAAGCCGTAACAAAAAACCCTTACAAGCATATATAAATATAATTAGGTCTGAAAAAAGCAAGGTTTATTATGGTTGGAAGCAGAGTTGCCCTAATGTATACAAGACCTTCAAGGCTATTTTAGTACAAACTTAATTAGAAAAATTTTTCAAAAGAAACACATATGTGTGCCATTTCCTCTCTCACTTCATATAATCACATGAACTCATCGAATTGTATGGTTAACATATTGCGAGGCACTATGTGCTCAGTCATCAAAGGACATGGGTGTTGCTGGCCAAGGGTGATGATGGTCAAATATTTTGCAAAGTTGAACTATTACCTATTAACTTATAACCCTAAAAAGATGCGCTGTGGCAAATATTTGAGTTAATGAATGAAAAGATAAAGAAATGACCGAAGACGAGTTAGCTGATGTTCTAGGACACTTGTGATGTTCCCAGGACATGTGACTGTGTATGTGTGGAAAAGAAAATAATAAAGGTGTTCTTTGTCAAAAAATAAAAATAAAGGAACAGTACAAACAATATAGTCAGTAGGATATGAATAACTACATGGAGTTCAACTATACAGAGTTTATGGCAACTCATTACCATACTTCTGATGTACTTTAATAATGTTATGAAACTCCACGTCAGCTTTTCATTTGGTTTTTCTGGAACCAAATGCAAAATTAAAATAAATTAATAGGTTCTGAAAAATTTAAATTGTAACTAATTTTAATAATCTTATCATGTATGTAATTTCTTAGATTCCACATCAAGAACTGTGTGTACAAAATACTATGTGTGTACCTAAAATATCAGAAGTATACATATTTATTTCTCAGATGTTTAGCTAGCCTCCAAAGAACCTTGATGGATAAACTATAATATTCCAAGTTTTATTATAATATGTTTCAAAGGCATTTACGAATTAAGGAACTAACCAACTGCTGGATTTAGCATTAATCCTGTTACTAATGAGCCTACCTCCCAAAGGACACAAAGACACAATAAATAGAATGAGCTTTTGCTGCATGTTCAATACGCACCCTATTTACTTGGTTTCTGCAGATATACCAGTGGTACAAGACATGGCCTATCTGAATTGCTATTTTGTTTATATTTGAAAGTATAATTGCCGATGCAACCAACCATGAACAGATCATACCCATCATCTCCAATAACTTCAGACTTTCCTATGCAGGTTTCAGATGTATCCTAGCCCACTTGAAACAATTTGGCATCAATTGTTTCTTGAATTAGGTGATTTATGTCCCTTCTATATGCAAACAGACCTTAGAACTGCCTTTGTGTGATATGGTTATTAGCTACTCCAGTGACAATTGCAATTTGCCTTTCAAAACATCGAGTCCAAAGTTGACATATTCCTAATGCTAAATTATTTTTCTCTGAAAATGAATGCTTCCATCACTTTAATACTTTAAAATTACAGCTATAAACATTTTAAACTCACAAACGAAGCATAACTGCGTATGTATAAAAATCTATCTACGATATAAGTAAGTATGCTTTAATTGTGGAAATCATCAAAAATAATGTGTAAGAAGATGGCCTTGATGCTGTTGGTAAACACAGACCAAAGATCAACTATCAACATTTTGTTTTTAATGGAAGTTCAGCTTATGATTTGCAAATCAGATGAATATCCCTGAGACTTTAGTCCTTTCCACAACTTGGAAAATACAAATTATTAACTTGTAAAAAATGAATGATGACTCTATATGTCAATAGCATAATTCATATACCTTTCTAATTACATATTTTTAAGAAATCTAGAGCTACATAAAAGATTTATTAGGTTGAAAAAATAGAATTGGGGGAATAATTCAGACTTAAACACAGTGTCCCTTCTCTGCTACATTCTTGGTAGAATGATGAACTTCTCTTCATTTGTAAAACAGACATAGACTCGACTGTAAGGCAAACAGGTGGTAATTCACAAACATGGAATGCTTTCATATCTAGTACATAATGTTCAATAAATAAATATTCTCCAGAAGCATATGAGCCCTTTAGGATGGCACGAGCACTAACAGAGTGACCGCGGGCATGGCTAAGTCACAGCCGTCATCAGAGGACCACTTCTGCTGGAGAACAGTCAGGAACCCTGCTGAAGACTCTGGGGCTGAGTACTCCATCCTAGAAAGCAGGGCCAACACACTGCTCTTCAAACTACAGATAATGACAGATTCTTAGTATTAATTCGGAATGGAATGGAAAAGGGAGTCCATCACGTGCTAAGCTGCTTCAGTCGTGTTTGACTCTTTGCAACCCCACGGACTGTAGCCCGCCAGGCTCCTCTGTCTATCGGATTCTCCAGGCAAGAATACTGGAGGGGTTGCGATTCCCTCCTCCAGGGGATCTTCCTGACAAAGGGATCGAAGGCTTATCTCTTATGTCCCCTGCATTACCGGGTCCTTAACTACTAGCACCACCTGGAAAGCCCACATCACAGTTAAGGGTAAGTGTACTGTCTTGTGAAATACAGATATACATCATAAAATGTGTTTCTGACAACGCCTTCCAGTCATAACAATTGAAAATTACTATCCTAAAAGACAGGGGTATACACCTACCCCACACAGGACACCCATGAAGTAATTACATCAAGCCTAGCTGGGGTCTAAGCTGTATACTGTATATACTCAGTTGTGTCCAACTCTATGACCCCATGGATTGTAGACCGTCAGGCAAGAATACTGGAGTGGGGTGCCATTTCCTCCTCCAGGGGATCTTCCTGACCCAGGGATCAAATCTGCGTCTCTCTCCTGCATTGGCAAGCAGGTTCTTTATCACTAGTGCCACCTGGGAAGCCCCTGGGGTCTATGTGGCAGGATTAATTGGCAAAAGTCCTGAGAAAACAGAGCATCACAGCAGCTGAGCAGGCCTCTTCCAGGGAGCCCTGCAGGAGACGATTTGGGTTCCATCTCTAGAGACTAAAGTCTAAAATTATGTTACCTCCATTGGGGCACAGTGTTGTAATGCTGCCAAGATTTTCCAAAGTGGAGTTCCACTGTGAGGGCAACAAGCCCTCTTTGAAATCAGTGGAGAAGAGTAAAAGGATTACATTTCCATGAGAGGCTGAGTATTCAATTTTGATGAGCTCCCTTTAAGAGTTAGTTAAAAATTTAGAATCAAGTGCATATCTGAACACACATACTCTTCCTTCAATGGAATCTTTATTTTTAAAACCAACTTTTTACACCATGTTCTCAGCTAACTGGACATATAACCAAAAAATAGTTCCAGAAATCTGAGAAAGCAAATGTCATTTTGGGCCCCATAGATACCAGATAATTTGTTGGCAGAATGACCTATGCAAAAAAGTTCAAAGTTCTATAGCGCTTGAAAGTGATAATTTCCTTTTAAGGTTCTTCTGCCCTTTTTACAAATCTAGAATTATATATCTTTTTCTTCCCCAAAATACTAAAATTCATGTTTAGTAAATACTAAATTTTATGTTAGGAACTTGTTAAAGACTAAATACTTTCAGCTTCCCCAAAATTCATATGTTGAACACTATCCCCTGATATGATTTGGAGGTGGGAACTTCAGGAGGTGATGAGGTCGTGAGGGTGGAGTCCCCACGATGGGATTAGTGTCCTTATGGGAAAAAAAAAAAAAAACAACAACAATGAGCTCCCTTGTCCTTTCCACCATGTAAGCACCCAATGAGAAGACATGCCTGTGAAACAGGAAGAAGATCATCAATGAATCAGCCAGAGTCTTGATCTTGGACTTCCCAGCCTCCAGAGAAGTGAGAAATAAATTTCTCTGTATAAGTTTACAGCACTCGGTTACAGCAGCCTGAAAGCTCTAAGACAGAAACCAAAGGAAAAATTTTTCTGAGGGTGAATTTCCTTTCAATTTTTAAAAATCTAACCCTCTGAATGACTTTTGTATCATTACTTTGTAAGAAAAGAGGCCATAGGTGTGAAGACAATCACAGCAAGGTCCCTATGCAAGCACTCTGAGGGTTTTAAGTGATAACACCTTACTATACTTATAGGCAACTCACAAGAACACTTTGATAGAATCTTCACTTAGCACATCAATCACTGCCATGGTGAGTTTCTATTAAGATCTCACTTAGAAAAAGCCCTTAATTTTTCTTCCTGTACTTCTCTATCTTATATTCTTATAAGAAAAATAAAAATATTTTGGAAGAGATTTAGAAAAAAAGAAATGATCCATTTAAACAGAGAGGAAAAAACAAAACAAGGGATAGAGAAGAAATTGTTGCCAAAACAGTTTTTTGTAGACTAAAGGAGTAAGACCCTAGAGCTTAGTCAAAATTTCCTTTTGCCCAAGTACTTTTCATCATTTCACAAGCTAGCATCCCATTTCCATCTTTATAAATTACAGCAGACTTCATTTTTCTTTTAATTTCCATACTGTTCCCTGCAACAGATGATACTGTCCTTGACCTCATTTCCTGTTTCTCGGTACATCGCCAAACTTTTGTTCAGACTCATTGACTCATTTAATCTATCACCTACGGTTACAGCCAGGACCTGGCCGGCATCGTATGAGGCCCTGGGGATACTGGGTAAATAAGTGACCTGGTTCCACCACATAGAGGTGACCATCACCTCAGACCCAGGACAGAAAAGCAGAGGCCCTTGAGCAAAGCAGCACCTTTTCGATCCCTGTCTTGATACTTCCCCTTCCTAGCTATAACCCTGTAAACCAGCTTTTCCTGCCCCTGCAGTCATGAAGTCTGTGCTCCCACCATCACAGCGACCCTCATCAACCAGGATGCAACTCACTGAGAGTAACAGAAATGCCTCTCTCACTGCCTGACACAGTCATTGGGGCTTATTGGCTAACATGACGGGAAGCCCAGGGATGGAAAAAGCTCCGGATTATATTAATTCAGCAGCTGAGTAATCGCATCGGAGGCCAAGCTTCTCTCCATCTCTCCTCTCTGCCTGGAAGTGATGGACTGGCAAGAACTGTCGAGATTATTTAATTCCTCGCCTTCATCCAGAGAAGAAGAGAACCATGGAGGCAAAGGGAAGGAGGTGTGGGGTACAGTGATGAGGGGGCAAAGACCTAGAGAGAAAGGTTGAGAGGAAGCAAAATTTCCCTAAACTTGACCTCACTGATCCAAAAATTTCCACTGCGGTCATAGGAATAAGGCTATGATGTCTTGTCCCTAGAACCGTAGGTGAATCAAGCTTCTAAATCTATGGACTGTACAGTAATCGAGGAACAAATCTCAGGAAAGGCCACCATGATGCCAACTACACAACAGACTTGCACAGCTTTATTCACGGACTGTTCACAGCTTTTCAAGTCTGCTTCATCCATATGGTCCTCTCCAGAATTCTTAATTGCCTAATTCTCCTCCCATCACTGGATGATTCCGACCTCAAGAGCCAGCTCAGTTGCTCACTCCGGAACTCAAGGGTCTTTGGGACGTGATAAGTGTGTAAGTGTTAGTTGCTCAGTCGTGTCCAGTTCTTTGCAACCCTATGGACTGTAGCCAGCCAGGCTCCTCTGTCCATGGGGATTCTCCAGGCAAGCATACTGGATTGGGTTGCCATTCCCTTCTCCAGGGGATCTTCCCAACCCAGGAATCAAACCTGGGTCTCTCACATTGCAGGCAGATTCTTAACCATCTGAGCTACCAGGGAAGCCCAGATGGGATATGGGGGTCACAAAGAGTCGGACTAACACTGTGCGACTAACACTTCCACTTTTGTCCCGTCAGTCTAGATTTTGGTAAGTTTTCTCCAATAAAAATCGTCCTCCCATGTCCATCTGATCTCAGACACACACCCCTTAACTACTGCCTCCTTATCAATCCAAAATACCACTCTGCAAAGTATAGTTCTCAAAGTATGCCTCCTCCAATACCTCATCCCTGTGAGGGACCAGTGGCTCTGGTCCCTCACAGACCTGACTTTTCAGTACACACTATGGAGGCAGAGTGGTCCATCAGGAAGAGCATGGGAGCGGACATCCCATTGACCCGGACTCAACCTGGTGCCACCGCCTGCTAGTGGAACAGCTGGGGGAAATCCCTTTAAACTGTTTGCATCTGAATTTCCTTACCTGCAACAAAAGTAGAAACGAAAGTGTCTATTAAGCACCTGGAACATGCAGACAGTTGATAAATTTAAAAAATCTATTATCATTATTGGGCTTCCCAGGTGGCGTTAGTGGTAAGGAATCCACCTGCCAATGCAGGAGACCCGAGTTCGATCCCCGGGTCAAGAAGATCCCCTGGAGAAGGAAATGGCAACCCACTCCAGTATTCTTGCCTGAAATTTCCATGGGCAGAGGAGCCTGCAGTTCAGGGTGCTGCAAAAAGAGTTGGACATGACTGAGCATCACATATTATCATTATAGAACCTTGGAAACTTTTGCTTTTATACAGTCTTCTGATGCTGTCAAGAGCTCTCACACACTAGATCTTCCCTTCACAGCAAGTACTCTGGGAAAACAAAAGATTCATCAATTTCTCCCCTATGAGCTGCATCTGGCAAAACCAAGATGGGGCTTTATGTGGGCTACCTACATCTTCTCTCATCTTCCATAGCAATGACTTTCTACTTCTTAAGTAGAAAACATTCCGGGGCATATAGTTTGCCAGGTAGTGATTTGTGGTCATTTTGGAAAAGAGAGGTTGAGACAATGGACCTTGTGCACGTTGACTGGCAACAAGGATTTTAAAACCCCAGGCAAGTAAGTGGATTCCGGCACATGCAGGGGGAGGTGAGAGAGCTGAAGGGGCATGAAATGTTCCACCTGAAGCAGGCCTTCTGGGCAGCACTGCTCTCATGAGCCGGAGAGGAAGGACTCTGTGCAAGGGACAGAAATCAGAAGACAACATCCAGACTACCTCCAGCCACTTATTACTCTTACAAGTGAGTTACCTCAGCTTTGTGAACTCAGTTTCATTACATGAACACAGAAACACTCCCCTTCCCCACCCCCAGATGCACCCCATCTTAGCTGTCCCTTGGAATTTGGGGCAATCAATATAAACGTTTATGAAATTTCTCAAGAAGCATAACATGTCTTATGCAAATGTAAAAAGCAAAGGCATCACTCTGCCGAAAAAGGTCCGTAATAGTCAAGGCTATGGTTTTTCCAGTTGTTGTGTGCAGATGTGAGAGCTGGACCATAAAAAAAGCTGAGCGCTGAAGAATTGATGCTTTTGAACTGCAGTGCTGGAGAAGACTCATGAGAGTCCCCTGGAAAGCAAGGAGATTAAACTGGACAATCTTAAAGGAAATCAACCCCGAATACTCTTTGAAAGGACTGACGCCGAAACTCCAATTCTCGCACCACCTGATGCGAAGAGCTGACTCATAGGAAAAGACCCTGATGCTGGGAAAGATTGAGGGCAGGAGGAGAAGGAGGCAACAGAGGATGAGATGGTTGGATAGCATCACCAAATCAACGGACAGAGACAGTCCATGGGGTCTCAAAGAGTCGGACATGACTTGGCGACTGAACAACAACAAAAATACACTTATAAATAAACAATCTGAATATCAAAGGTAAGGTGATTCTTATACATTTCAACACAGCCTCGCCCAAATATGCATATTGCAACCACCAGACATTATATATCGATAATCAGCAAAACAAACGATGTATCCTGTTCTTAATTGCTTAGCTTGTTTAAATGGTTGCCTGGAAAATAATAAATTATGATTTATGGGTTAAGTCATTAGGACATTTAAATATCAAACTACTAAACTCCTGAGAATGTGGCACTAATAGGGATTGAGAGTTCACACCATCTACTAATTTGCTAATCATTAGTAAAGTGACAATACCATACTGAGGCTTCATCAGTTTGAGTAGTCAGTGTGAGATTACTTCATAAGGGAACATTTTCCTACAATATAAATGCAACAAGATGCTTTAATAAATGTCTTCTACATTGACAGAATAGATGACAAGTCAACAAAAGACGCCATAGCAAATCAAAGTGCCTGAGCTGAAGGAATAATTACATATATGCATAATGTGAAAATCTGCAGGATTTAATTTCACAAAGGAATCAGGAGAACAAATATTCAGCTCTGTCAAATTTTTGCTCCAATCATTCCATGAAGGTGGAATTTTTGCCCTTTAAAACCGCACAGAAATGTTCCAAAGAAACATTTATAATTTAAATAATTGCTACAAATGGGGACTGTTTTCCCCACTCCCATAAGTAATAAGTGTGAGCTGGGCTCTGGTATTTTCCAAAGTAACGCAGGCAGACTTCCTTAGCCAGGAGAGAAAACAAATATTTGCTGAATACATGGTGGGAACACAAATACTCCCCAAGCTCTGAAAATTTCCACATCAACACTCTGTTAAATTTGTAATACCTATTAATCTGAGAATATTTAATTTACAGAGAAATTCTGAAATAAAAGACAAAAATAATGAACTTACTTGAATAATGAACTTGCCCTTATTTGTTGGGCTTGAAAATACCATTCAATGCACAGCTCAATAAGGTCAAGAGCAGATGGGAAAGGAGAACTTCGAAGAGACCAACTGATGTCAGAGGAAGATCAAACACAGCCTATCGCGTGCTTCCCCTCAGACAGAAATGCCCTTGGTTAGACCACGACATGAGCCAGCGAATGAAGGGGCCAGGGCAAAAGAAATTTCAACCCTAGGAATCAGAACTTATGGGCTATTTTCTGTGAAGAAGTTTGTTTTTTTTTTTTTTTCTACCAGATAAGTGAAGAGCCTTGTTCTCCATGTATTAGCACTTTTTAGAACTTAATAGTCTCCTCATCTGAGCATCTGGTAAAATGAATATTGAGATGTTCAAAAACTAACAAGAATATAATGATAGTGGACACAGATATGTTCCAAGTGTTAACATGAACAAAGGTTTCATCAACATCTATTTTAGAAGTCGATCCAACTCTGTTCCAAAGACAGAAAGTAGGCTTCTACTTTCTAAAAAAGGCACTAGAGAAGAGGCGAGGCACAACCTCCAAAATATAACACCTCTAAACATCCATCTGATCTATGTTTCTGTCATGTAAATACACACTAAGCACCAACTGTGGAAGTCAGGCAGAGACTACCTTTATTGAAGTCACCTGGAGTCCACCTGTAAAATCCTGAACGTCTGAAAACTGATCATATTGTTTTTTAAAAAAAGAAAGAAACAGAACTTTGGCAGAGTAGTCTCCTGTACTTTTTAACACAGACACGAGGAACAAAAGTTACACTTGAAAGAAGAAGAGCATATGAAGAGTGCAGAGCCATGTAACAGTCAACCTAGAAGGTAGTGCGATTAAAATCTGAGGAATTCGTAGGTTACAGGGACACTTCCTCACAGACTGGGAACCTTACGGGGAGGAGAAACCACCTCCCTCACAAAGACTGTCTGGCCACTGAGTGAGGCCCAGAGGAGGCGTGGCCTGGTGCAAAGACACCCGTCTTCAAAAGTGGCTGGCCATCTCGATTCTACTCTTGAAACAACAGGGTATGATGGTGATTCCATTTGAGGGAAAAAAGCCTAAAAGACATATTTCCCCCCCAAATTACAGCAAACTAAAGCATCCGCAGAAGGGACCGCACTGTAGAAAGAAAAAGAGTCCACACGGAAGAAAGAACAATAATAGAATGAGGTGTCAGTGATGCTGCCCTAACAAGTGAGCAAACCCTCACCAGAGTGCTCTACAAAAGATTCAACGGGGAATACTTAAAACAAGCAAACTTGAGAATCCTGAGAGACAGTGTTCAAAACACAGAGTTACCAAAGTCCAAACAACACTAATAAACAAACAAACAAAAAAAACCGTGTTCACATCTGCAAATGCAATATAAGGTTCATTTCTGTTCTATCAATTTAGGGGATAGCCATCTACTCAGATCGAAGTCCTCAAGATGAGGACTTATGAAAACAACTACAGAAGTGCTTTAATAAGATATATGCCTTCTCAAAAATGGATGATTTCTATTTTCTGTTAAAATGAATGAAATTCACTTTTCAGCAGGAATGTCAAACAGTAATAATTGGGGTGATCTAAATCCCCTGTTGGAGAAGGCAATGGCAACCCACTCCAGTACTCTTGCCTGGAAAATCCCATGGACAGAGGAGCCTGGTAGGCTGCAGTCCACGGGGTTGCGAAGAGTCGGACATGACTGAGCGACTTCACTTTCACTTTTCCCTTTCATGCATTGGAGAAGGAAATGGCAACCCACTCCAGCGTTCTTGCCTGGGGAATCCCAGGGACGGCGGAGCCTGGTGGGCTGCTGTCTATGGGGTTGCACAGAGTCAGACACGACTGAAGCGACTTAGCAGCAAATCCCCTGTTATTTATACCTACACATGTCTGCAATGGATCACAATAAACTGTGGGAAATTCTGAAAGAGATGGAAATACCAGACAACCTGACCTGCCTCTTGAGAAATCTGTATGCAGACAAGGAAGCAACAGTTAGAACTGGACATGGAACAACAGACTGGTTCCAAATAGGAAAAGGAGTGCGTCAAGGCTATATATTGTCACCCTGCTTATTTAACTTATATGCAGAGTACATCATGAGAAATGCTGGGCTGGAGGAAGCACAAGCTGGAATCAAGATTGCCGGGAGAAATAATAACCTCAGATATACAGATGACGCCATCCTTATGGCAGAAAGTGAAGAAGAACTAAGGAGTTTCTTGATGAAAATGAAAGAGGAGAATGAAAAAGTTGGCTTAAAGCTCAACATTCAGAAAACTAAGATCATGGCATCCGGTCCCATCACTTCATGGCAAATTGATGGGCAAACAGTGGAAATGGTGAGAGACTTTATTTTTGGGGGCTCCAAAATCACTGCAGATGGTGACTGCAGCCATGAAATTATAAGATGCTTACTCCTTGTAAGGAAAGCTATGACCAAGCTAGACAGCATATTAAAAAGCAGAGACATTACTTTGCCAACAAAGGTCCATCTCGTCAAGGCTATGGTTTTTCCAGTAGTCATGTATGGATGTGAGAGTTGGACTATAAAGAAAGCTGAGTGCCGAAGAATTGATGCTTTTGAACTGTGGTGTTGGAGAAGACTTTTGAGAGTTCCTTGGACTGCAAGGAGATCCAAACAGTCCATCATAAAGGAAATCAGTCCTGAATGTTCATTGGAAGAACTCATGTGGAAGTTGAAACTCCAATACTTTGGCCACCTGATGCAAAGAGCTGACTCATTTGAAAAGACCCTGATGCTGGGGAAGACTGAAGGCAGGAGGAGAAGGGGACGACAGAGGATGAGATGGTTGGATGGCATCACTGACTCAATGGAGATGAGTCTGAGTAACCTCTGGGAGTTGGTGATGGACAGGGAGGCCTGGGGTGCTGCGGTCCATGGGGTCGCAAAGAGTCGGACATGACTGAGCGACTGAACTGAACTGAACTGAATGTCTACAATGGATCTTTTCTCCATTGCCTGACATGGAGAAATCCTATTTTAAGAAAACCATAGACCATGAATTGAAATAAAATCTTAACATTGTCTCAAAGTTGCTGTAGGCTGAAACTCATCAACTACTTTTTGATCATTTAAAAATTTAAAGAATGTGTGTGTGTGTGTGTATCTGTGTATCTACACATTTGTGTGTATTGTTTATTCCACTGATTTGGCAGCTATTGTCACCTACAACTTATAGATGTTGTCATATGCCCCTCTGTTCAAATAAGGATTTATAACAAATACTGGCATTGATTCTTGGGGCTTCTATGTGTCTAGGTTGGCAGTTGGGGTCTCCAGATGGTGTTGATGTTAGGGCCTTTTTTTTTTTTGCAAAAAAAAAAAATCTACTTACAGGTCTAACGTGTGAGTTCAAAAATCATTTTTTAAAGTGCAAGATGGTAAACAGTTCATCTGAAAAACACCCACGAGCTTTTGTTAACCACAGTCTTATTAATAAGAGCCAACAGGATGACGGAGTGGTGCACAACCACTGCAGCATCTGAGTCAAAGGCAAGAAGGATGGCGTGACGGCACAGGCAGGACTCAGAGGGTGTGCGTCCAGTTGTGGAGGGAAGCTCACTTTCCTCTGGTTGAAAGGGAAGGATGAACCAGAATGTCCAATCCCCACTGAAGAAACGGTCTGCTGTGTAGCTGCAGCAGAGATTTCAGGAGCCAAGATGCTGCTGCTCAAGTATTTGAAGGATCTCTCAAGGTAAGTTTCCACTGCAAGGAGTTTGCCCGTCTTGCTAACCAGCATTGCCCTGTTCCTTGAAAAAGACCCGGCATGTGACGAACAACCAAGAATACTTGTCAAACGAAAAATGATGAAATGAATGACCTCAGAGGAAAAGAAAACGCACTCGCTGCTCTGTGCGGTGCCAAATGACGAAACAGGCACCAGAGCGGGTAAAGATTTTAGGAACATATGTTTCAGTTCAACTTTTCCAGAAATCGCTTTTTAACAGCGAGAGCTCTTTGGTGATGGAGCAGACTCTGTAAAGGAATGATCGCTTCCTCCTGGGGGGAGGGGACGAGCACTGGTACTCTCGCAGAAACTGGATAACCATCTGTCAAGGATGCTCCAGCAATGAAAACCCTGTTTACATCATTGAACGCACAAGGGTTTCATTTTTATCCTAGCTGCCATTTCTGAAGAGCAAACCTTCTGCTGACATAAAATCATCAAGCTGAAAGGAAGGATTTTTAAAACCCTTTCAGGAGTGACTCAACAAAAAGTGAGAGAGTGGTTCCCAAATGTAGGTATATAAGAACATCTGTGCGGCTCGTCTTAAGGACAGATTTCTAAGTCCCACATGATCTCATTTCTTTAGTCCACTCCAGGATATCGTCCTAGTAATCGTCTCCTCTCTTCTGCACCATCACTTTTCCCCTCCCTACTGGAGTCTTTGCCATAAACATGCAACCATGTTGCGTGGGATGTTACTCCCCCATCCTTAAAAATCATCCTCATTTTTATTTTAAATTTTTAATTGGAGAATAATTGCTCCACAACATTGTTTTGGTTTCTGCCATACATCAACACGAATCTGCCATAGGTATACATATGACCCCTCCCTCTTAAGCCTCCCTCCCAACTCCTACCCCATCCCACCACTCTAGGTAGTCACAGAGCACCTGATTTGAGCTCCCTGGGTCACACAGTAAATTTCCACTGGCTATCTATTTAATTTTTTAATTAATTTATTTTTTAATTGAAGGATAACTGCTTTACAGAATTTTGATGGCTTCTATCAAGTTAGCTATCTATTTTATATATGGTAATTTATATGTTTTCATGTTTCTCTTTCAATTTGTCCCAACCTCTCCTTCCCCCACTGTGCCCACAAGTCTGTTCTCCATTTGTGTCCTACCAAAAAAAACCCAAAAAAACAAAACACCATCCTCGGTTGAATCTGCTTCCCTCTCAATCGCCACTCAATTTCTCTTCGTTCTTCTAAAGGAAAACTCGATCTGTGGCCAGCTTCCCGCCTACACATAACTATAGAATATACCAGAATCGAACTCACCCAGTTACCATCATGCTGTGAAATCCATGGTGAATTCTCAGTCCTCATCTGAGCTGACCCTTCAGTAGCACTGGGTACAGAGGGTCACTCCCTTCTTTGAAATACAACTTCACTTGCCTGTGAAGGTACCACATCCTACTGAGTTTTCTCCTAATTCTCTCCAGTCACTCTTTCTCAGTCTTCATCACCTCTCTGTCTTTTGTCTTCTGAATTGTATCTCTAAGATGAGAAATCACAGGGGACTTCCCTGGTGGTCCAGGGTTAAGAATCCTCCTTCCAATGCAGGGAACATGGGTTCGATTCCTGGTCAGGGAACTAAGAGCTCACATGCTGCAAGGCAACCAAGCCCAGATGCCGCAACAAAGACCTAGCACAGCCAAAACTTTTTTTAAAAAAGTAAGAAATCAAAACTGTAAAGGGATGAAAAAGCTCCTGTATAAAATTTTAACAGCCATGTATCCCAAACATTTGAGACCCTAGTCAAAAAAATATCTAAATATTTTACAGGAAATGCCCACTATCATGTTGATAAAGGCATAAAACCATCTTTGGGGTTTTTAAAAAACTTCTTTTATTGAATACAGTTGATTTACAACATTGTGTTAATTTCTACTTTACAGCAAAGTCTTCAGTTATACACATATAAATATCTATACACTCAATCATATTCTTTTCCATTATGGTTTATCACAGGATATTGAATATAGTTCCCTGTGCTATATAGTGGGACCTTGTTTACCTCCATTCCGCCTCTTAATCCTGACTTCCTCATCCCAGAGTGCTGAAAGGCTCCATATGAAACCATTTCTTTCTTTGGTCTCTTCCTCACACTTAGTGAAAATCCTCTTAATGATTTCACCCTGAGTCATGTCTGTCCTTCATACACTTAGAACTACCCACACTGCAGCCCAGACTACTCCACTAAACCCCAAACCTATACCAAAATGTCTTCATTTATCTTTGACATTCATCTCCACACACTCAAACCAACTCCCGATCATTTGCGTCATAGTGACTAACAGCCTTCCCAGGATTCAGACCAAATATCACAGAGTCATCCTTGACCCCTCTTTTCTCTCACCATCCATCCAATCCATCAAACTCTGCCAGCTCGATTGCCAAAATATATTCCGAGAATAAAGTTGGGCTTCTATCTACCACTACACACAAAAATTAACTCAAAATGAGTCAGTGACCTAAATAGAACTAAAATCATGAAATATCTTAGAAGAAAACACAGGAATAAATCTTTATGACCTTGGATTTTGCAAGCTTCTTAGATGTGACACCAAAAGCAAGAGCAACAAGAAGAAAAACAGGTAAGCTGTACATCATCAAAGTCAAAAACTTTGGTGCATAAAAGGACATTATCAAGAAAATGAAAAGACAGCCTAGAGAATGGGAGAAATATTTACAAATCATCTATCTGATAAAGATCTAGTATCCAGAACATATATAAAAAAGCTTTTAAAATGAAAACCAAACAATTAAAATACGGGCAAAGGACCTAAACAGACATTTCTTCAAAGAAGATACACAAATGTCACACAGCCTTTGCATTGGCAGTTCACTGTTATTCTGAATGTTCCTCTCCCAGTTATCTATAGCGCTTGAACCACCTGCAATATCAGTTCTTACTCAAATGTCTCCCATACAATGACACTCCCCCTGACCATCTTATTTAAACAACAAAACCACACATTCTTCCTATATCCCTTCCCTGTCTTATTTTTCTCCATAGCATCTAACATAAAGTAAATCTTATTTATTGTGTTTATTTTCTACTTTCCACCAGAGGCTTACTATTTAGTCTAAAAGGACAGACAGAAAGGGGCCCTCAGATCTTAGGAGGGCAGATTTTAAACCATTCAGTGCCTGCTTGTTAACACGTTTGCACAGGTGAAGTGTGACTTTCTTCAACACAGATATGGTTGCTACTTTGTGAGACAGCAGATCTTGGCTACTCCAAATTACTGAAAGATATAAATAACTGCAAAAGAACTTAAAACAAAGAAGTGAGCACCCAAACTGGCTTATCTTGGTTTGTGGGATTGCATTAAGAAACCTAGACCTAAAACACATCGCATCAAAAGGGATATAAAAGCATGCCAAGTATTAAATAAAGTCTAAATGGTTATGAAGAAAACAAGCATGAAATTTCTTAGTGCTTATGTTGATATTACTATATACCTAATGGCTCTTAAAAAATAACTGCCACAAGGTATTAAAAATAAAAGCTCTCCACCCCGGAGAATCTACATGGCTGTATTTCATTTGTAATTCCTAAGACCCTATCATCAATATCCAAGAGAACCATCTAGAAACTTAACGCCTTTTCTCACAATTGGAAATCAGTGGCTCAAACGATAAAGAATCTGCCTGCAATACAGAAGACCCGGGTTCAGTCCCTGGGTTGGAAGATCCCCTGGAGAAGGGAATAACAATCCACTTCATATTCTTGCCTGGAGAATCCCAGGGACAGAGGAGCCTGGTGGGCTACAGTCCATGGTGTTACAAAGAGTCAGACACAACTGAGCAACTAACACACACACATAAAGTTAGCAAAAGGCTGTATAAACAAGATGCTTCTAACCCTTCCTTTTAAATATCTTAAGATATTTACACAAAACAACAACAACAAAAAAAAGATCTGTCAAAATACAAAAGGCTAATTATAACAAAAGCCAAGGTTTCTTAACATATTAGTACAAGCCTGGGACAGAGAAGATCTGCTTAAGATATAGATGGCTCCCAAATTCAGTAATGCATATCATACATGAGCAGTCAGATTATTTTTTAAAAAAGCAGTGCAGCTGTATAGTCCTTCTAAATAATAAAAACAATTTCAATACTGTTATCTGAAGATACCATATGACAGCTTCCTCCCAGAGTGTTAATGCAGAGAGGAGCCTCAATCAGTAAGTAAACTAATCTAAATCAAATTCCATCTAGTTGAAAATAGTCATCATGGGCGGCCCAGAGTTGGTGAGTCTGAATGCATTACTGAAGAGCTTCTTGGTAATTGCAGGTTGCTATTTATGTTGACCAGAGTCGGAGGAGTTTACTTAAGTGAGATGTCTAAGCATACAGACCACCAGTGCAAAACATACAGGAAAATCACTCATAACATCCACACTAAAAACAGCCTAGGATGCTCTCTGTGATGTCTCAGCGTGGTTGTTATTTCCTAGTGTCAGATGCACTGCTGGTGACAGAATGAAAATTTATGATTTCAGTTATTTTATTTTCAAGTAATGTGCTACCACAAGAGATTCTTTCTAGTTCAGTGGAGTGTAAGTTAAATATTTGAGACTAAATATTATTTTCAAACCTAAATTTCTGCTTGTAAACAGGTATGCACAAAAAATACTCATGGTGACAATCATCAGGAGATATTTTTTAATCATAGGGGGACCCCATGGTCTGTAGCCTGCCAGGCTCCTCTGGCCATGGAATTCTTTAGCCAAGAATACTGGAGTGGGTAGCCATTCCCTTCTCCAGGGGATCTTTCCGACTCAGGGATAGAACCCAGGTCTCCTGCACTGCAGGCAGATTCCTTACTGTCTGAGCCATCAGGGAAGCCCTGCCTTAGAGTCACCAACTCCCAAATGTGTCTAATAACACAAAAGCCATGGTGCTAAGTGGGAAATAAAGACCAGTTCTAAGATAGACTTGTCACAAGACACATGCACAAGTAGGCTAGCTCTTATTCTTCCCTATGTTACTCCAGTTTTTTTTTTAATCATCATCATTAGCATCATCACTAAATTAAGTATCAGAAACCTGAGTTCTAATTCCAAATCTGTAGCTAACAATCTAAAGCACCGTATAATCATGGGAAAAGCCTATATCTCTCTGAGCTTCAATTTGCTCATCTGTAAAATGACGGAGTTGGTAAGAAATGCTCTGAAAACAGAATAGAAAAATGCAAGGTAAAAATTATGACCTAAATGTATTAAAATTGATCCTAACTTACAAAAGGCAAACCCAGAAGATACCACAGGATAAAAAAAGGAATGTTTTTCATCTTAGGGGAAGTAGGAAAATGAAAAACATTGTAAAATTCAGTGGTTATGAGGATGGAGAAAAGAACAAACATACTTTTAGCCATTAAAAGAAGAGTTCTACAAAAATGTAAAAAAAAAAAAAGTCATACTTTCCATTTCCTTTGGCCTAGGAATTTTACTTTTGAGCACAAATCCCCAAAGAAAATATCCGTAAATAAAAATCAAAGTTCTCTAAAAAAGAATCTCCATAGCAGCACAATATGTATAAGAGAAAAATTGGAAACAACCTGTAAGTGTAAAAATAGAGGCACAGTTAAGCAAAATCTGGTTTTGCTAACAAAATGGAACAGAGGCCTGGATAGCCACTTTCTTTAAATTACTGAACTCTTTTTTCAAAAGAGTGGAAATATTTGACATGATATAATAGGAAATATGAAGGTTGATCACAAAATACCTTTGCCCTCTTTATGATATTACCAAAAACTCACTGATGAAAACCAGAAGAGAAATTGGAGGCATGAAACTAGCTCACTGGGTCCATTCTTTCTATGAGATTCATTACAACAGCAGAAAATAGAAGGGGCGGGTGGAGAGAAAAGAATGCTCTTTAGACAAGAGTCCAGCTTTTCTAACATGCCTCTAACATCTTCTCTCTCCCGCTAATGCTTCATGTTTTTCAAGCACTTTCAGAAAGATTGTGACTTCACTGTTTGAAGAAGAATCAGCATTCATGGCACTTATATACTTGAAAGTTAAACTTTTGTACAAGGTTCAGTGCACCAGGAATCTACTCTACAAAACCATTCTATACCTATGTTTGGACAATGGTCCCCCTTTCCCCAAAAGTCACCAGGGGGGAATGAAAGGGAGCATCCAGGGTTAGGAGGTACGATCTCAACAGGCTTTTAGACTATAACCTTAATAAGGTAGAAACCCGTCACAAGGCAAATGCCTTGGAAAACTGTTGCATACTTCTTATGCATAATTACTTCTTTCCTTGAACACTATAAATCACAAAACCATGGCCAAAGTGATCACTCTGGTTGGCCCAGCCACAGATTACTCTCAACTTGAGAATATACATGGTAAATTTACTTAGCGCAGAACACAGAATTCATGAACATAATTATGACTTGGTATTTATTTGGGTTAAGTGCACACAGCCACCTTTGGATTATCATGTCACTAAAAACTCCAAAAAGGTATTAATAGAAACTTTTTTCTTTTTTTAAAAAAAGGAGAATTCTTCTCAGTAACGATTCTCCCAAATACACATAACTGGTGACAACACTCTTGTAGAAAGGAATGGTGATGCTTCACAAGAATCTTCATCCTTCTAAAAGAATAGTTTTTTCTATGAGTCAATACTATGAACTTTATGTTTGAAGCATTAAGATGCTGGTGTCCATTAACATATTTTATGAATGATAAAGAAAAAAAGCAATGATGTGTCAGAAGAGAAACAGCTTTATCAAATAGGCTAAAAGATCAAAATGGTAACAACTAGGTATACCAAACGAGGAGAAATTCTCCCAGAGACTGCCATGTCATACAGACTTCCCCCAGCGATCGCTAGGGCACAGAGTTAAAAGTATTCTCAATCTTTTATATTGACAACTCTAGCAAAGTCCCAAGTTTCTGGGTTTTACTAAAATGATACTGGCAGTTATGCCCAGTTTCTACTGTCACCAGCATAATCTAATAATTTAAAAACAGGCTTTCATTTTCAAAACTATTCATCATACCAGTGTATTTCACTTTAAATCAATGGCTTCCAGAGACAGACCATATGTTTATTCTTAACCAGGAAATTTCAACAAGCTTTTAGAAGAAGGAACTAGAAGAAGGAATTATCCACTTAAGAATGAATCTCAAAAGTAAAATGTAAAAATGCAAACAATTACAGTGAAATTTTTGATCTGGAGAAATTACTCTCTAGGATCATATCAAAATATTTTTCAGCATTCAAATACTATTTAAGATCACATAGGTAGGTCCTAAGATGCCACATAATAATTTACAGATTTGAAGAAGATGACAAATGTGCAGAACTCTGAGACTTGTATTAAATTTTTTAAAATATCTACACACTTTGGTTTGAATTAAACCTCTATTGCATCAACCATTAGCTACTAGATGAGATAGCAATTCAGCATTGAGACAGACTGATTTAATATTTACTCATTAAAATATCATGTGATGAGAAAGGATGTCTTAAAAATAACTTCAGAAAGATCACATATGTGTGAGCAAATCACAATCAGAATAGAAATGAAAATAAAAGGACAACTGGCAACAAGGAACTTCAGTAGCTAAGGAGCTATTTACATTTCAAAGTCCTCTGTCTATGGTATTCTTAAGTATGATCCCACAAAGGTCTGTCAGAGCGACAGAGAGCCTTCAATTAAGGCTGTGTGCTATAGGCCTGTGTCAATTAATTAGTTGAGGTTGCACAGATTTTCTGAAAGTGGTTATCTAAAACAGCCTCAGAGATATGCACGATTTGTGGGGAATTAGACTTTAAATACAACTTACTAATCAATTCTTCCTGCTTTCCCATTTCTATGACATTTTGTGTAATGATAAATAAGTCCATGAAAACATGACTAACCAAAATTTTATTTGCTTTCAATTAGAGGTAACAGAAGGAGCTTTCAATTTCGCTTTTGATTTCAACTTTTACTTAGATTTTATCTAGACTTATTGGCAAGAATCTTCATATGATATCCATCAATATAATGAATCTGATCCATATTTAGATAGGAGATGAGTCTATATTGGAAATTCACATGTATTACAACTAAATCAGCTATCCAGTAATTTCTATAAACAACGGTATAATAAAAATACAGATTTCATGCTTTTGCCTTGAGATTTTACCTGCTAAATCTGTTCATTATAATTTTGCCACATGTTAGTTTGACATGTCTTAGCAATTCTTTGATTCAAAATACTAAGTAGGTGATGGCTGTAAATAATGTTTAAAACAGCAGAATCAGATATTCGGTAAATATGATTTTTACCAGAAGTAAAATGTAGGCAGAAAATTGTAAAAATTAACTGTGTGATGGTTTCCACCATAAATGAAAAATGGAAGAGGTTTTCAGGAGATCAGGAGCCTTCTAGTTGTGTACATAAGAGATTTATGAGCTCTTCTGTAATCCTAAAATAAAGTCCCTACAGTCTCATTATAAGGACTGTGAAAAATTCATACTTGTACAGTGGAGATCATTTAGCGACTTTTTAACAGTGAACAGTATTTCAAGAGCATTGGCGCTGCATCTACAAATGTATCTTTTGAGATCGTACCATTGAGAAGGGGCTGTCCTTCCAGCACATCCCGGGACAAGACTGCACTGTAAACATCTTCAGGAAATCCAGTCTTGCATAACGCGATCTCCCCAGAAGCCTCCACGGAAGCCTGCAACACAAGGAAAAAAATGTGTGCCGTGATCGCCACCTCCTCCAACGGAGAAACATCCCACTTGGCATAAAGCCTCGCTTTTCCCACTATTTTGTACAAATAACCCCTTTGTTTTCGGAGTGGTTACAATTAGAATGTAGAGGGCAAAGGGTTAATCTTTTTGATAACTGGAGTAGAAGAAACAAATCCCACTTGTCTTAAACAGCAAAATTGAAATAATGCACATTCCAGGATCTTCCCAGGACTGAACATTTCCATTAAAATGGTCACTGTGAATGAAAAACTCTCAAGTGAAGCCGAGGGGGGAGAAAGTAGGGGTGAGGGGACAGTCAGAAAGTTTTGACCATAGATCACCATCACTAACTCAACTTTTCAAGAAAAATGTACACATTCCAGCATATTGATTTGTATATTCTCATCTAATTCTCTATGAAGTTTGTTTCAATATGTTCTTGAACTAAAAAAACAAAATTGTGATATATTTACTGCAGGGTAGAGAGTGTTTTATACCAAGTAAAACCAATCAATTGAAAGTATTTATTTCTCTAGACTCATGGACATAGAAAGAAAACAAACATGGTTACCAAAGGAGAAAGGCAGGGGAGGGATAAATTAGGAATTTGAGATTAACAGATACACACTACAACATAGAAAACAGACAAACAAGAAGGACCTACTGTAAGCACAAGGAACTATATTCAATATCTTCTAATAACCTACAATAGGCTTCCCTGGTGGCTCAGATGGTAAAGAATCTGTCTGAAATGCAGGAGACCCAGGTTCGATCTCTGGGTTGGGAAGATCCCCTGGAGAAGGGAATGGCAACCCACTCCAGCATTCTTGCCTGGAGAATCCTCATGGACAGAGAAGCCTGGCAGGCTACAGTCCAAAGGGTCACGAAGAGTTGGACCACGACTGAGCGACTATCAATTTCAATAACCTATAATGGAACAGAATTTGAAAGAGAATATATAAACTGAATCACTTTGCTGTACAGCTGAAACTAACACACCATTGTAAATCAACTATCCTTCAGTTAAAAAAGGAAAGTGTATTTTTCTCTAATTTGAGGGCAAGGACACATTAAAAATGTAAATAAAGATTAATACAATTATGTTTCCTTTTTACACTTAAAAACTAGAAAGTTGCTATCTCTTGCCATCTTCCTCCCTCTCATCACACAAACTCAGTGGGCTTAACACTCAATCATACCAAGTGCTATCCACCTACCCCTCTGAGTTAATTTCCTCACTACTTCCCTTTCTTTCCTGCTTCCTACTGACATCATCATAGGATGATTAAGCCTCGGTAGAACTCAGGCATCTTTTGCATTAATTATAAAAATCTTTGGGAGGTGGGAGAGAGGTTCAAGAGGGAGGGCACCTATATATATATCTATGGCTGATTCATGTTGATGTGTGGCAGAAGTCAACACAACACTGTAAAGCAATAATCCTTCATTTAAAAATAAATAAATTATTTAAAATAATCTTCACCTGGCCCTGATGGGAATCCAAATACAGGAGGAAGAGAGTGGATAGAAGCTGCCCAAGGGAGCAGCTTAATTTCAAAGTTAAGGAGGAGGCATAAATTTCAAAAGCTGCAGGGCCAGCCTTGTGAGCAGTCTGAACTGCAGAGAAGAACCAGAAATTGGAAGGAAGGAGAAAGGGAGACCCCAGAGATAGAGAGACCTCAAAGCAATTGTTTGAAGGAAGTCATACAGTGCAGATTCACAACTGGACTTCCTGGGTGATGCATGGGAAGTGTTGCAGACACTGAAGTTGCAAGAATCCAAACTGACCTAAAATGTAAACAGTTCTTTTCACATCTGAGAAAAACAAGAAAAAAAGGACATGGGCTTTGCTAATCTCTCAGTATCTAATCTCAAAAATGTGTTAGGAGCAACAGTGAGATATTAGATCAGACCCACCAAAGTAACAAAAATTATTAAGTCTGTTATGGGCAAGAAAAGATCGTCTCAAATCAAGGGTACAGAGCAATCAATCCCTTCACAGAGGTATCAGTGGATGCGGCTACAGTCACCACAGAAAATTCTAGTAAAGATAATAGTAGACATATCCTGCAGGTATGTGCTTGGGAAAGTCTCCCATGGGTGCCCTAGTCAACATGTGTAGGAATGTTCACTTCAGCACAGTTGTAACCGTAAGACCTAGAAACTACCTAAACGCCCATCAATAGGAGAAGTGGACCAAAAGATTTTCACTTAGTCAAGGGAAAAATAGCATTAAAATGGAAGAATTGGAGCTACATTTATTCACAAGGTTCCATCACAAAACAGATAAATACTGAGCTACTTTAACTTTCATGTAAGGTTGAGAGAGAAATGTAACTATAAATCAACCTAGGAATGATTTTATCTTTAGTAAGTTCAGAAATCTATTTATAAAACATTTCAAAATCAGATTGGTACCAAGATACACTGCAGTCTTAATCTTTACAAACCAAAAGCAAAAATCCAAAGCGTGATTGATGACAGTTTTTATATATAAGGTTTAAATTCAAAAGGTAATGTAATACATACATAGTAAGAATATAAAAATATACAAGGTACTGATAAGCACCAAATTTAGGAGAGTGGCTACCCCAAGGAAGCGAGTGAGGAAAAGCACCAGAAAGAATCCTACAGGCAGTTTTGATTTTATTTGTCGTAATTCACTTCTTTCCAACAGAATCTAAAGCAAACAGGGTAAAATGTGAAGGTGTGCATAGGCACAGAATGATATGTATGTATCGTCTCCTATATACCCTGCCTGCTCTGCGTATTTCAAAATGAGAAAGAGGTAATATCTAGGGCTCTCAAATCAGTAAGAACTTGGGCTTTCAACAGCCATCAAGTTTGGGACACTGGGTGATATTTTGCTGTTTGCCAGCTGCAGATATCCAGCCATTCATCCTGGGCCTGACACAGAGTAAGCACTACTAGTTAGCTTTTCTTTAGCTAACTAAAATAAAGAGAAGTCCCAAGTTTACTGTGGCAATTGGACCAATGTGTTGTAAACCTGTGTTCCAGTGATAGGTTAGAGGCCAGGGGCCTCTTGATCTCCAGTCCTCTTGCTACAGAGGTGGGGACAGGGCAGGGATCCAACCCCAGGAGGTGGATGAGAGCAGAGGGGAGAGCAGGACAGAAGCAGACAAAGGTCACACTCCATCCTGGGGGGTGGGGTCAGGGCAGCATGCGGTTTTCTAGGTGAGCTCTCAGAGGTCAGTGGAATCTACAGACTAATGGAGGTCTGTCAGTCATCTCATATTTAACTCCACTCCTAGTGTCTTATTTTTCAATGGACCTGCCCTGAGTGCGTGCGTGTTCAGTCCCTCGGTCATGTCCGACTCTCTGCGACCCCATGAACTGCAGCCCTCCAGGCTCCTCTGTCCACGGGATTTTCCAGGCAAGAATACTGGAGTGGGTTGCCATTTCCTCCTCCAGGAGATCTTCCCGACCCAGGGACTGAACCTGAATCTCCTATTTCTCCTGCATTGGCAGGCAGATTCTTTACCACTGAGCCACTTGGGAAGCCCTCTGCCCTAAGTGAGTCCTAAGTTGCTACAGTGTGTCTGACTCTGTGCAACCCTATGGACTGTAGCCTGGCAGGTTCCTCTGTCAGAGGGATTCTCCAGACAAGAATATTGGAGTGGGATGCTATTGCCTTTTCAGGGGATCTTCCTGACCCAGGGATCAAATCCTCGTCTCTTGCCTCTCCTGCATTGGCAGGCGGGTTCTTTACCAGCTGAGCCAGCACCAGGCTTCTGGAAAGGGCCAGAGAGTAAATATTTGAGGCTTTTCGGGCTACAGAGTCTCTATGGCTCTGCTGCCATAGTGCAAAAGTAGGTAAAAGAATAAATGTGGCTCTGATCATCCAAATAAAACTTCACTCATGGACACTGATATTGAAATTTCATGTAATTCTCAAGTGTCAAAAAGTAGTATTCTCTTCATGATTTTTTAAAAAGCATTTTAAAACTTGAAGATTCTTGGCCCCAAATCCGGCATCGAGATTGAAGTTTGTGGATCCCTAGACCAGAAAGCTAAGTTCTATAAAACATGGCCATTTCCCTTAGTTCTCACAGTAGCCCCCTGAGGGGAGTGAGAAGAGCTGCAGTTTACAAATGAGCAAAGAGATGCTCACTCAAAGGTGAATACCCAGGCTCTCACCTCCAGGAAGAGGAAGAGGCAAGAGTCTAACCCTGGAGTCTTGCCAAGTAGGACAAATAATTACAATTCTCTGCAGAAACATACACTGCGTGTCCACTTGCCAGAAACAGATAGAAACATTGCCCTGCCCTTAAGAAGTTCAAGGCTTCAAGTGAGAGCAAAGGAGAGATGATTGCAATAGAAAGCGGCAAGTCAGAGGTAGCAGGATGCAGAGGGGGGTGAAGAGAGCCCAGGGCAGGGATCTGGGGCCTCCACAGATCCCAGGGGGAGCCAGGCAAGGGGATGGGGTACGGGGAAACCATCCCAGGCGGTCACTGCTCGAGCCAGAACGAGGCAGCAAGAAACAGCACACTGCCTGGGGAATTACAATGAGTTCTGTGTCACTGGAGTCTAAGAAGCAAGGCAGGGAGTCAAAAGTTGAGGCTGGTGAGTTAGACGAGGTTAGATCATAGATGGCTGCGGGCTTGGGGTTATTCTCTTGGCTGGGGAGAACCAGGCATATGTTTCCAGCACAGGCAGACTGTGTTTGATAGAGAACTCTCTGATGGCTTCATGGGAAACGTGTGTGTGTGTGTATGGGTGGGACAACGAGTGACAGGTTGGGGACAAGTTAGGGCACAGATGTGAATCAGGCAGGGGCTGCAGGATTGAGAAAAGGGGTGACTGTATCAATATGAAGACAGTTAAAAATGATGCATCGGGCTCAGTGAGGGCAGGGCCTCAGAGTGGAAGGGAGGGTGGGAGGGAGGGAAGGAAGGAGGGAGGAGGTTTTGCCCTCCTCCGTGTTTCCAGCTGGGTGACCGTGGACATAAGTGGCAAAAACTAAGAAAGCTAATCGCAAAATTATAACATCAAGAACAAAGTGCTAAAGCAGCAGAAAAGGATGATAAATCTGCCTGTGGAAATCAAAGAAGACTGCATAGCTGCAGTGACATTTAGGCGCTGTCTTTAAAGATGATTAAAAATTTGCCAGGAGAAAAGAGGAGGAAGTGGGAAAGGGCATCCCAGGCGAAAGGTGCAGCAGAGACAAAGGCCCTGTTGATTTATACTGAGCGAGCAGTCAACCCAAACAACCCAGGGCTTTTCTACCAGGCAACTGTTGAGCCGTGGCTTCCAGTTTCTTTGCTTTGATTCGGGGCCCCAAGGGGCAGCAATTATATTTAACCCTCCAAGATTTTATCTCAATAAATTAATAACTCCATCCAGATTTAGTCATTATTCCTGTCTTCATCACCCCAATGTCTTCACAGTGATGCTGCTGAGATTCTAAAGACAGGGCGTGATGCATGCCCAGACACGGCCCTTCCCACCAATCCAGAGCCATAAACCAGGCTCTTGGAGGGGCAGCTCAGGTTTTCAACATGCCAGAGTGCCTGAGTTTGAATCCTGCCCATACGGAGTAGGAAGTGGAAACCCACTCCAGTATCCTTGCCTGGAAAACCCCATGGAGAGAGGAGCCTAGCAGGCTACAGTCCATGGGGTCGCAAAGAGTGAGGTACGACTGAGCACACACACCTCAGAAGTCCCAGTTCCCCGGTGTGTGTATAATGAGACAGCACCCACTCAGAGGGTGGGTGTGAGGATTACACGAGACAATGTGTAAAGCGCTTAGAATAGTGTCTGGCAATTGGTTATTCGATGCATTAGCCATTACTAGTAACAGTATTAATACTATCATGACAACATGGCTCTACCTCGTGGTATGTCTGTCCTAAGGCCCAGTTATTCCTAAACTTACTCAGCATAGCAAGTCATCTGGGACAGTCGCCAAAATTTCTGATTCCTGGGCCCTGACCCAAGATTCACTAAAACATAATCTCAAGAGATGTGGCGGATGAGTTGGTATATTTAACAAGTGCCCATGGAGCAATGGGAGGGAGGGGGTCACATATTCAACCCAATACCCCCATCTCCCCAATTCTTTCTGAACTCCACATACAAGCATTCTTGCCTTTCTGCCCCAGTCTCCAAGTTGAATATCTTTGCCACAAAAGGGAATAAAGAAACAATTATTTTTTTCTGTTCTGAACAACTTCACACTGTCTCCTAGCCACTGTGTACATCTGAAAATGAAATTTGCCAGCCAACCTGTCCTCATTACTGGTTGGAGAATTCTGCCCCAGGTCAGCATGGGGTCCTCTCTTCTTTTATCTGATCACCACATCCTCTGAATTTGGCTTTTCTTTTAATTGGGACATTATCCCATCCCCAGTTCACTAGTAATTTCCCAGTTCTCCACAATTCTTCAAAGATAAAGCAGTGGGCGAGTCCTCCCGGCCCACCGGGAGGAAATTCACAAAATTCACACTGGCCAGAGGCTCCCAACTCATTCAGTGCTGCTCTGTGAGCCTGCACAATCAGCTCCCCTATCTCCTGTTTCAATTTCCTCTTACAAGTATTCTACTCTCCCTGGGCTGAAGATCGACCTCCTTGTCTTAAAAGGAAAGTAGCATAATGGCAGTGGAGGAGTTCTGCGTGCCTGTTAGGATCAGTCTATCTGTTCCGGTTCTGAACCTGTGATGACATCACTTTTCGTTCTCATTATATTTTTCCCATAGTCTCAGGACCATGAGCTTTCAGGCTGAGTCCACGACTCTTTGAGGTTCCTATTATCGGAGCTGTTTTTTTAATAGTCTTCCTTGGTCACTGACTCCGTTTCCCAATTTTCTCCAAGTCACTCCTGAATCCAAGCTCTTAAAACACTCCAGCAAGGCCATGGTGGATCCTCCCACCCCTCTTCTTTCTGATCAAGATCATTTATGGTGTCTGGCTCCACACTGCACATCTGAAGCTGCTGCTGCTAAGTCACTTCAGTCGTGTCCTACTCTGTGCGACCCCAAAGACGGCAGCCCACTAGGCTCTGCCGTCCCTGGGATTCTCCAGGCAAAAACACTGGAGTGGGTTGCCATTTCCTTCTCCAATGCATGAAAGTGAAAAGTGAAAGTGAAGTCGCTCAGTCGTGTCTGACTCTTAGAGACTCCATGGACTGCAGCCCACCAGGCTCCTCCGTCCATGGGATTTTCCAGGCAAGAGTCCTGGAGTGGGGTGCCATTGCAGCACAAGCCTAATGGAAGCTTTCTCTTTTCTTTCTGGTTCTGAAGACGACCTACCCAAAACCTAGGCTTTGCTGATTATCATAAACTCTGAAATGTCATTAACTAGATGTTTGGATTTCCCCCGCCCCCCTAAACATCAAGGTCTTCCGTTGTTCCCTTCCAGATATGCTATGGTCAGAATGCAGTAACAAAGTACTGAGAAGCAGGTGATCAAATGCAGTCCACCTGATTTCCCTGGTGGTCCAGTAGTTAGGAATCCATGCTTCCACTGCAGAGGGTGTGAGTTTCGATCCCTGGTCAGGAAACTAAGATCCCATATGACCCGCAGTGCAGTCAGAAACAAAGACAAAAAAATGCAGTCCACGAAGCTGGAGACCTGTTTTCACTTTATATATCTGTTCCCCTTATTCTTTATGGAAATAAAAGCAGGACTGTGTGCAATACCTTAAGACTGGGGGCTCTGAACAAACCTGCTTAAGTTTAAACCCTGGCTCCCCTCCTGCTACCGATGTGACCTTGACATGCTTTAACTTCATCTTTGCCTCAGCCTCTTCCTTAATAATAGTACCAGCCTCAAAGGATGGCTAGGAAGCTTAAAAACAACACCTGATTCACCATAATACAAGGGTTAGCTACTGTCATGATATTATTGTTTTTTTGTGTGTGTGAAGAATTTTTATCTCTTTGCTACATGAATACCTGGGAAATATTTTTAAAGAATTTTGTAGAAGGAGAAATATTGAAAAGAAATCAAGGTGACAGAGAATAAAAATTCATTTACAAACATGGTACAAAAGAAAACGAGTAAAATCCTTTCAAAAGAGGTGATGCATGAAGTGAGGGTGGAAAGTGGAAGAGGGGACAGCCTTAATAATACTTTTATTACACCTTTATGTCCTTCAAACAACATAAGCAAATACAAACAGTAAGTGAAGACATCATGGTAACAGAATAATGGAACTCTTCAAGACCACTTTCACATAACTGATTTTTTAAAATTTTTTAATCTAATTTATTACCATACAGGTACATTGGCCAGATTCTCTACATTTCACAGGATTCCATCCACGATGGGGGAAGGCTATGTTAAGATTATTCAAGAGATAGTGCCACTCTTTAAAGATTTTTCTCTGTGTCAATCATGCCATTGATGACACGTTGAATTTCAGATCCCAGGAAACATGCGTGAAACGTGCAGACGTTTAACCCTGGACTCTAATATTTTTTATTTTGTCACGTACAATCCTGCGGGGAGAGCACAGTATTTTGAACAGGTTCTTGAACTCCTTCTTGCCTCCGTGATACGATCTAGACCAGCTTAGGTGCAAAGAATACCTGACGGACGCCAAAACACTGCCCCCTGTGACTCTCCTGGTGATTTCCATCTTTATTTCAATTCTTCTATCAGTATGGGTCCTCAAATATCTCTAGTAACGATTCTTTTTATTTTTTCTGATTTTCACTTCTTTTAATCAAGTAACGACAAAATAGTCTGGTCCAGGAACCTGACAATCATGCTGATGCTGAACGCTGAGCTGGAAGACAGCACCGCAATACGACTACTCGATGGACAAAAATCAGAGTGCCTCATCGGAGATGTGGTTTAGAGTGTGGACTTTCCAGGAGCTGAACCTATCAAATCTCAGGACTATATATCCTGATCAAGTCAAGTCCACATAAGTCTTGCAGTCCCCCGATCTATACAGCCCCTGTGAAGGGAGGCTTCCTAGGCACCCAGGCTTTGTGGAATGGAGTCCCGAAAGACAGGCAACAGTTTACAATAAGCTTCCCGGATGGTTAATGGCAGGGGTAACAACACTACATCTACAGCTTGACTTGGCTTGTAAAAGTCTACCACTATCATGAGACAGTGTGGCTCAGGCAGTTAGGCAATTCAACTGCCACTGCAAGTTCCAGAAATGCCTACAGCAATTCCAGTTCACGTGGCCAATCTTGCCTTTGATTGATTCTGTCCCATTCAGCAGAGATTGCAGCATGCTTATTACACACAAGGTTCAAAATGCCATCAAGTAGTAGAGCACGTAGCATCAGACTGTGGTTATAATCAACTTGGGAATTCATTTAACTAAATACACTGAATATCGCTGATGGTTAATATTTATCAACTACCTAGGAAGGGTGCTATAATGCTTTCCACACGTGTATCTTAACAGTCCTCACAACTCTAAACAGAAAGTACTATTATTAGTGCTATTTTGCAGGCAAGGAAGCAAACTGAAAGGAAACTGACATAGGTCTTTTAGCTAGTCAATTTAGTGGTGATATTCAAACCTATAACAAAGGCTTTGGGGACCCTGCTAGTCACTGCCTCCCCCTCAACACACACCCCATCAGGAAGCATCCTCAGGCATTGGCTAATGGCTGGAAATCATCCTATTTAAATATACAAATTAACCAGGGACTTCCCTGGTTAAGATGCTGCACTCCCAGTGCTGGGGGCCTGTGTTCAAATCCAGGTCAGGGAACTAAGATCCCACATGCCACAACTAAGACCCAAACAGAGCCAAATAAAAAATAAATAAAGACCAAGTGACAAAATTTACCCGCAACCACTGTGAATTTTTTCCAAAACTATGATTCTCAAATATGACTGTGATATGTTAATAGAATAATTTCAAACGTTTCTGTTCACCATGGGAAAAAAACGGAAAGAAAAAGCCACCAGGTCAAACTTCTGTAAACGTCTTGTTTTTAAGTCACCTAAATTCCCTCCATACCCCCCGCTGCCACAACAAACCCCAAACTCTTCTAAAAGCACAAGTGGAAAATTATCAGCAAACACTCATTATGGTGAGTATATCCATTTTCAGTGACAAGGGCATAATTACATCCTGTGATAGACTCTTCGTACACTTTTTGTACCCCATGCTCCTTGGTCTCCATGTACACAGTTAAGTCCGTTTCATAAAACCTGGAGCATGAATTCACTTTTTAAAAATGGTTACCGACACTTCCAGTCCCTGAAACTCTGATTTAATTTGAATGGCTGGCCATGGTGATGATTTATCTAATTCCAAGTCCTTGATAAGATAAGCTCAACCCAATTATACCATTATTGTTGGGAGAAAATCGCATTCACAGCGCAGCTTCCAGAAATGTGCTGCCGTGAAGAAGGCTCTGTCAAGAACGTCAAAGTCCTTCCTGAACGTGTTCCCAAAACAGCACCCTGCCCAGTGGTTGTTCTCCAAGGTTAAGACACTAAGAAGCCAGCCCACAAGTCCTGCCTGCTAACCCACAGGTTACAGAGCTGTTAGCACTAGCTCCAGGTTCAACGTGGGGGGCTGAAGACTAGCATTTTTTTCCACCTAAGTTTATCTTGAGTAGTTTATGTCTGGTCTTTGAACAACTGCACTGTATAACCCATAGATGGGGACTGCTTCTTCCCTTCTCGAAGCTTCTTTCCATGTGGAAGGAATTCTACTTTTCTAATTCACTCACCTCTTCCAGGCTTCCCAGGTGGCACTAGTGGTAAAGAACCTGCCTGCCATTGCAGAAGACGTAAGAGACGTGGGTTTGATCCTTGGGTTGGGAAGATCCCCTGGAGGAGGGCATGGCAACCCACTCCAACATTCTTGCCTGGAGAATCCCATGGACAGAAGAGTCTGGCGGGCTACAGTCCATACGGTCGCACATGACTGAAGTGACTTAGCACGCATGCACGCATATTCTCATGAGTGTAAAGTGGAGTTTTCTAAAGGGTGGAGGATGTGTGATACCTTCACAGAGTAAATGCAGAAGCAGGTACAGGAAACCCACTGTCTTCTATTAAGCCAGACTGGAGATTTGCAAAAATATAAAAGCACAATGCTACTCTTCCCACTGATTTCGCTGCTCTATTTTGGAAAATATAGTTATATTTTTCATATAAATTGGTCTTTGTGTTACATAGGTAATGGGTTTAATACGTTTAAATGAATTAAATCGATACAATTTCCTCAGTTTAATTTCTAATATGCTAAACAACGATAGATATTACCCACATTATAGAAGCTCATGAGGGCACTTAATGATTTTTTTTAGAGTGGAAAAGGGTCCTGTGACCAACAAATGTGTGAATTGCTGCCCTAGAGAGGAGAGGGATAAACTGAACTTATCTGAAGGCTAAATTCGAAAGAACAATCTGGGCAGCTGGTGCCCGGCTCTGGCCCCTATCCTCCCACCTGGGAGTTGCAGGCCCACAGAAAACAAGCGTGGTGATCTCATTTTCCATGCTGGGAGTTCATGGATCCCTGGCAGCACTTGTGGGGGAGGGGGGTTCAGCACCACCTGCAACTGAGTTGAGCCTGACTGTGAAATTCCAGGGTTCAACATTGGCGAGAGACAAACCCAAGGATAAAGGCCATGCTCTCCAAACCAGATCTTATCAAAACCATGGGGAGATTTTCCCTTTCAGAACTGCTGACTCTTCTGGCTTCTCTTTTACTCAGTTCAGAACTTGGTTCAGGGAGGAGAGGTCTCACTTACTGGGCCCCTGCAGAGACTTCGCCCTTGGTGTATGAATTGGAGACCTTGAGAAGGAGTGGAAAAGGAATCCAATGTTGGAGAAGAAAACAGTCTCAGAGGTTCTGGGGCTCCGGGTAGAGGAGAAAGGGTGCTTTCCTAGGGCCCTGTCTGTTTTTTAACTTGGTGGTTTACAGCCTTGATTGTGCTGTGTGGTGGGTTTTTATAGGCGGGCAGGTAGCTTTTAACATCAAGAGGCTTTAATTCCTAAACCACAGGGTATTTTGATCTTGATGTGTGACCACAACTCATGGTGGTTATTCTCCAAGAAAGTGGCTGTTTACAGAGCTGGGACCCAGAACAAAGACGGTGGACTTCAGGGAAGGCCAAGGAGACGGACCACTGGGTGACCCCAGCCAAGGGGCAAAGGCCTCCGGGTGAGGACTGCAGCAGAACAGCCTTGGGAAAGGCCTGAGACAGCTCAGGACACAGTGAGGTGGCCATGAATTAGCAGAGACCACTGAAGCACAGAAAAGGGGGATTCTTTCAACATCTCCAGCCTAAAAACGAGTGAACAAAACACTATTTGCTATTTTTAAATGGCAGTGAATTTAAGAACCCTAGGGAAGTTCTCACTTTAAATTATGAATGACAGGCCTAGGAGGGCGGCACGGATCATCCACTTCTAATTCCGCTCTGCACTCAGAGACCAAGAAGGCACCTCTCCGCTTCTTGGCCCTTGGCCACAGGCTCAAGGGCCCGCCTCCACCAAGTGGTCCGGACCAGTCTTTACAAACTAAGGAGAAATCTTCCCCTGCAGATGGCCTTTTTTGGCCAAAGCAACTCCACAGCAGGTGGTGAGAGATGGAAAACACATGCTTCCAAGACAGTGTGTCCCCCAGCCACCCACCCAATGGAGCCCACACGGGGGACAGCACCGGGCTGAGACCCTCAAGGGGCTCACAGCTGGAGGCCAGGTAGGAGGTCTGAATGCACTGGCTGCCAAATCTCATCTGGGAGTGGCTCCCTGGGGGAGGTTAAATTTAGCATTTTGTATCTACCTGGGGGAGGAGATCCACCTGTGTATTCTTGGTTCTCTTTCAGAAAGCTGGCATTTGCAAGGTCAGAAATACCCCTTGGTGGTGATCCCATTTGGAGTGTCCCCTGCCTTCTCATGCAGCATAGGTGAGCGCTGTTAAGTCTTCATTTTCCCTTTGAACCCAGTGCTCACTTCAAAGGTCGTGACTTACAGACCAGAGGTTTAACCTGATTAGCATCAGGGGAAGGTTCTCACCACCCACTGGGAGTCCTTCCCTCAGATGTCACCTGCTTCCTATCTCGGGACATTGAAGAATAGGCTCTAAGGTCATAACGTTGCTTAGGAAAATTCTTCCAAGGAAAACTGGTGATCCCATTGACTATATATTTGCTTTACTGCAGCACTCTAGAATTGAACACGCAATATCTCCGAGGTGTGCTCATGCTCCAGTTAGGTCTGAAGATTGTTTATTGAGTACACGTGTGTGCTCAGTCGCTCAGTTGTGTCCGTCGCCTCTTCGCGACCCTACAGACTGTAGCCCAGGCTCCTCCGGCCATGGGATTTCCTGGAGTGGGTTGCCATTTCCTCCCCTGGGGTGGGAAGAGCCCCTGGAGAAGGACTCTCTCTAAAGTCAAGATACAGTATTCTCTCTGTATCTTTTAAAACTTCAAGAGGTCGAGAGCAAGACAGTGCTGAGAGAGTCCGTCTCCCCCTCTGCGGGTGATTGCCCCTCTTCTGGATGAGCACACACCTGATGAGTAAGAACATACCTTCCACGGTTAATCCAAACTCTGCAGAAGGTTTAGTGGAGCCCTGACTCGCCACCTTCCATGTAGAGGAGCTACAGAGGCAACAGAGTGCCTGATCTCTGTCAACCTTTCTGGCCAGTTTGGATGAAATGACTGGGCATACAGAGCCTGGCCCCTTTTTCACCTGTTTTCTCTTGGGAGCCCAGCCTCCCTGCATAGTGCAGCTGTTGCTAGGCTGTGGATGAACTGTAACAGTAGGTTCCCTAGGTGGGAGGCTAGTCTTCATCTAGCAGTGTTAAAGATGGGAGGCTGGGGGCACGGAGGGTATTAAGTCGGAGATCCAAAGTATTTAAACCGCATTCTCCATCCTTGTCTTGGTCACTAATAAAGGTTGCATTTTGGTCGTCTGGGCTCCTCTGGTGGCTCAGATTGTTAAAGAATCTGCCCAAAAGGTGGGAGACCCAGGTTCGATCCCTGGGTCGGAAAGATACCCTGGAGAAGGAAATGGCTACACACTCCAGTATTTTTGCCTAGAGAATCCCTTGGACAGAGGAGCCTGGCAGGCTAGAGTCCATGAGGTCACAAAGAGTCAGACACAACTTAGCGACTGAGCACACCCACTGATTCATCTCATTTGTCCAGAACTTGGATGGATAAGAAGAATTATTTATTAGGGTCTCTTCACTGGCCCCAGAATGACCTACAAAATCTCAACATTACTGAATACTCAGTAATGGCCAAGGCTAAAGATCAAAAAGAAGCCAGGACAAATAATATCCTTCTGTCACTAGCAGGGCCGCAAGCAAGTCCACTAGGATGGCTGGATGATGAGGGTCCAAGATCAGACCACCAAGCCTCTACAAGTGCTCAGAGAAGCCCAAGTCCTGGGAACAGAGTCATATGTGTCTCTGCATTACCGAGTGTCTACAGTTCTAAGCCAAGTCAGCTTGAGGTCAAGAAAAATTGCAATTGACAGCACTGTCAACCACTCATCAGTTACTTATATTTCTTAAAATCACCACTAGGGGGTTGTTTGACCACAGATGGGATTACCTACTTCCAGGGTCTGTGCGTGAGTGCTCAGTAGTATCTGACTGAGCCTTCCCATGGACTGTAGCCTGTCTGGCTGCTCTTGCCATGGAATTTTTCAGGCAACAATACTGGAGCAGGTTGCCATTTCCTCCTCCAGGGGACCTTCCCAACCCAGGGATGGAACCCGCGTCTCCTGCATCTCCTGCACTGCAGGCAGATTCTTTACCGCTGAGCCATCGGGGGAAGCCCACTTCCATGGTAGCCTATCCTAATTCTAGCTCAATATTAGATTTTCCCATTCATAAGTCCCAAGGTTGCTCCCTGGAATGGAGACACCTTGAAGCCTTTGTTCTAAAGTCCAAATTCTCCTCCAGGCTGCAATCCTATAAAATCTTGAATAGAAAGATTTATCTTCCTCCCACTGGGTCAGCTCTCGGAGATTCTGAGGACCTGACTGTTACCAGGAAGAACACTGCACAAGCCCTGGGAGGTGTGCCTTTGGGTGAATGGGTTAAGACAGGCTGCATTCAGTTAGCTGTAAAATGGATAATGATAACAATGCCGACTTATCTCAGGGACATGAGATAAGTAATCTTCAAAGGCGAAGATTACATGAGACAATGCAGGTAGACTACCTGGCCTGGTACATAGTAAGCACTCCTCAAATATTAGATTTAATCACATGAGTTTGCTATCCAGAAACCACGCTGTGTGGAAAGATACCACACAAGCCATGATTGAAAATGTTAGGCAAAGAGAGCGGGCAACAAGTCGCAAAGCCAAGCTACAGATGAGTTACAAACTTCATGCGGTAGGGTTCATAGAGACAACTCAAGGAGGACGAAAGACCAGAAGACATACAAAAACAATCTCCGTCTCCTTGGTAACTGAAAGAATGCAAATTGAACCCAAAAAGAGATACCATTATGCAGTCCACCATATTGTTAAAAAATGTTAAAGCTTAACAAGAACATGTATACTAAGTTATGGAAAAAGAAAAATATGTACGTGGTGGACCAGGTATTTTTATATATACATATATATATATATACACATATACATACACACACACATATACACAGTACATTTCCACATAGATGCATGATATGTACATTTACATAAACATGTCTCTATACATAAACACATTTCTACATATTTACATATATTAGTATATATAAAACTTAATATGCAAAAGGACTATATACACAGATGATATAACTATAAAGAAAATCAATGAATAATTATCACAAAAATGAAGATAACGGTTATGTCTGGGAGCAAGGAAGGAAATGGGAACAGTACTCTGGAGACTTCCAAGGCACTGGTAATAGTCTACTTCTCAACCTGTCTAGTAGTTGTATTGACATATTTTGTATACTTTATTATTTAAACTGCATACATGCTTTACATACTTCTCTATATGTACCACATTTTACGATAGAAAAAGTTTTTCTAAAAAGTCAATCTTGCCTTCATATTTTTACCTCCATTCAAATAAATACCAAAACTAGGAACACAGGCTCAGACATCAGGCTGCTGGCATTCGCATCCTAGCTCCATCACTTAGCTCAGATGCAAAAGAATCTGCCTGCAATGTAGGAGACCGGGGTTTGATCCCTGAAGATCCCCCTGGAGTAGGGAATGGCTACCCACTCCAGTACTCTTGCCTGGAGAATTCCATGGAGAGAGGAGCCTGGCAGGCCCATGGGGTCACAAAGAGTAGGACACAACTGAGTGACTTTCACTCACTCCATCACTTAACGAAATAACTTTGGGCGCCTCAGTTTAACCTGTGCTTTGCTCTCTTCTTCTGTAAACAGGTACAATTTTCTTGCAAATTAAATGAGTGAATACAAGTAAAGTACTTAGAACAGTGTCTGGCACATAGTAATTACTCAAAAATGATGCAATATTATTAAGACAGGATGAAACTAAGCTAAATGCAACAGTTCCTGCATCTAATCATCAATAAATCACCAGAATCTACAAGAACAATGAATCTGTCTTTACTCTGTTTTCGCCAATTCTGTACTGGCATCAACAGTATGATAAGAATACCCTCAAGTCTCTAGTCTCCACTGAGTTATCATGTTAAAAGCATTCAGAGACTGAATAACTTCCTCTGGTTTCAGGCTAGTCTCAACACACACACATACACCCATACACGCTTGTGTCCATAGCATAACACTAAAGAATTAAAAGACTGAATGGGAAGGGATTTTGGGGGAGAATGGATAACTATATATGTATGGTTGAGTCCATTCAGTGTTCACCTGAAACTATCATAACAGTGTTAATCAGCATCAATACAAAATGGTTTTGGTGTTAAAAAAAAAAAAATTTTTTTAATCTTTTAAAAAACTTAAATCACAGAAGCAAAGAGGCAGACTTGGAAGACACCAGAATAGCTCCTGTTTTATTACCTGTAATTCCCAAATCAAACTGCTGGCAGAATAACACTCCATATAGATTAATCCCTTTCCTTAATTGTATCAGCTTAGGCAACATCTGTTAAAACTGAAGGAGGAATGTTAAAATATGTGTCCTTCAGTTGTGGCTTCTGCATGTGGTCTAAGGCGCACGGGCAGCCTCCCATGCAGAGGATGAGTTATCCCACTGGAACACAGAACAGAGCTTTGAACATATCAAGTACTCAAACTCAGTCAAATAATTAAATTACTCCTTGATTATGTTTGTGTAAAGCAAGGGTAATGATTATGCCCCCAAATCTTCAATTAAAGATCTTACATCTTGTTTACCATATGAAAGCACTTTTCTAAGTGATGTAGATATATCAGCCCACTTACTCTTCCTAACAACCTTATGACAGATACTATTTATTATCTCCATTTTACAAATGGATGTACAGCGAGATAGAAATGCCACATGTGCTGTCCAGGTTCACACAACAACCTAGTGTCAAAACCAAGGACCCCAAAACAGGTCATCCAGCCTGAGTTAACATTCTTAGCCACGTACACACTGCCTCCCTAGGCAATCACCACAATCGGAGAGAGAAAAACAGACATCCAAAACTCTATGGCAGAAAGCATTTCTGTTGAGAAAAACAGAAATTTTATTTGATAAAGGACAGACACCCACTTGTTACTCTGTGTGTGTTATATGCATAAATTCTGGGGATAAAAATAAAGCAAAGCCCTCTACCTCATACTAAGTACAAAAGTAAACTTCAGATAAGTAAAATATTTCAATGTAAAAACATAAAGTGGTAAGTACAATTTGATATAGCACGAGGTTTGAGAAGACTGTGTTTGGAGATGGACAGTCTCAATTTACATCTTGGCATAACCACCAGAGTAGTATTCCAGAAACACAAACACACATTATACATATATATGATATATATATATATAAATAAATATATATATGAATAATAATATATTAGTATATATTATGTATATGATTTATTATATACATGATTTACTATATAATTTAATATATCATCATATAATATATAATACATATTACATGTAATTTGTACTAAATATAATATATACATAGCATATACATGGTGTGTGTGGCCAGTTGCTCAGTCATGTCCAACTCTCCGACTTTATGGACTGTAGCCTATCAGGCTCCCCTGTCCATGGGGATTCTCCAGGCAAGAATACTGGAGTGGGTTGCCATTTCCTCTTCCAGGGGATCTTCTTGACCCAAGGATCGAACCAGGGTCTCCTGCACTGGCACGTGCATCCTTTATCACTGTGCCACCAACATATTTTAATTATGAAGAACCAGTAAATAAGATATCAGAATCTGAACAATTCTTGACAAATCCATTACATACACAAAAACACTAGAAAAAGTTATTTCACTGTTTTCCAAAATGCTTTTACTCTAGGCCATAAAATGTTATATGTCATGCATACATAATCCATTGTTATCTACATTCAAACATACCACTATCTCCCTTTTAAACCAAGTTCCATCAAGATAGCCTCTAATAAAGGGGAAGACCATAAACCAAATCATAGATTTAATTCAGTTTCATTTACAAGGTACTCAGCTATGAATCAACTGGAAAATTACCTTAATGGCTATGCTAGTCTCCCCAAATGTTCTTAGTTATTTGTCGAACAAAAAAGAACTGTAAATAAAATTTAATGCTGAAAACATAAACACTATATGTATTCAATTGCTTTTATGGTAGAAAACTGTGTCCAAGGGTTAAACACAAGTGAAATATCAAAGAGGTATCAATAAGCTAAAGTCATACAAAGGGTACAATCTTTTTAAACACTGAAAAATAAACACACACTCATATATATGTCGGAGAAAGCAATGGCACCCCACTCCAGTACTCTTGCCTGGAAAATCCCACGGACGGAGGAGCCTGGTAGGCTGCAGTCCACGGGGTCATGAAGAGTCGGACACGACTGAGCGACTTCACTTTCACTTTTCATTTCATGCATTGGAGAAGGAAATGGCAACCCACTCCAGTGTGCTTTCCTGGAGAATCCCAGGGATTGGGGAGCCTGGTGGGCTACTATCTATGGGGTCGCACAGTCGGACACGACTGAAGCGACTTAGCAGCAGCAGCAGCGTGTGTGTGTGTGTGTGTGTGTGTGTGCGCGCGCGCGCTTTGTTGCTCAGTTGTGTCCAACTCTGCAATCCCATGGACTGTAGCCCACCAGGCTCCTCTGTCTATGGGATTTCCGATGCAAGAATACTGGAGTGGGTCACCATTTACCTTTTCAGAGGATCTTCCTGACTCAGAGATCGAATCTGCATCTCTTGTATCTCCTGTATTGGCAGGAGGATTCTTTACTACTGTGTCACCTGGGAAGCACAAAGTCCACTTGTGTACAAACATAAATAAATTAGAGCTGCCTTGAAGCAAACAAACCCTGCTGGGCCATTACCTCTGGATGTGGATCCTTTAGTCCTCATCCTTATGCATGGACTCCTCCACCTAGATTCTAGGTCTTCTCAATAAGTATTATACACGGAGAGAAAACGCCTCCAGAAAGAAGGAACTTGGGACAAGTATGGAGCTCTGTATCCTTCATGGCAACCTCTCAGATCTTTAAAAATGCTACACAAACACAGAAGAGGATCAGCTATACCCAAAGATGCACCGACCTTCTGGAAAACTAGCAGTCTGTGGTATTGTAACCCCCAATTGAAACTTTTTTAGGTAAAAATAAATCTGGGTAGGGCCTCCTTGAGAAGTGGGTCACTAGGAAGCTCAGAGCATTAAGAAGCATTGCTGCAAAGATTAGTCTTAACACCTAAACCTTCTGCATGAAGACCTCAAGTCAAAAAGATATTGAGTGTTTTGTCTCTACCTTCCTTCTGATAAAAAGGGAAGGGCAAGATAAGGTGCAACTTACTAAATTCCAAACATCTTCAGCTTTTGGCTGAAGCAACACTGCCAATTTACCAGAACTACAGGAGAAGATATCTAGATAGGAAAATCCACAAAAGTTTTTTCATGGTTTGACACCACAAACACTACAAACACTCAACTGACCTTTAGTTGCAATGAAATGGTCTGTTTTTATTGTTGTTTTTAAATCAGTTTTCACCTTCCTCAACGTCCCAGATACTTCCATAGCATCCAGAAGCCTTTCCTAACCTTGTGACTATTAAAAAAGACATAAGACACACATACACAAACAATTCTACAAATTGAGTGAAAAGTACAAAACAGTATATAGGGGATGACTTCATAAAGTATGGGAATAAGCTAAACTGATCTCTGCTATTAGAAGTCAAGTTGGATGGCATCACTGACTCTACGGACATGAATTTGTACAAACTCTGGGAGATAGTGAAGGACAGGGAAGCCTGGTGTGCTGCAGACCATGGGGTCACAAAGAGTTAGACGCGACTCAGTGACTGGACAACAACATGTAGTTGCCACTGAAGGGATAGTTAAAATTGCAGAGGGTGCTATAAAACTCCTAGAGGAAAACATAGGCAAAACACTCTCCGACATAAATCACAGTAGGATCCTCCATGACCCACCCAGAATATTGGAAATAAAAGCAAAAATAAACAAATGGGACCTAATTAAAATTAAAAGCTTTTGCACAACAAAGGAAACTATAAGCAAGGTGAAAAGACAGCCTTCAGAATGGGAGAAAATAATAGCAAACGAAGCAACAGACAAACAATTAATCTCAAAAATATACAAGCAACTTCTGCAGCTGAAATCCAGAAAAATAAACGACCCAATCAAAAAATGGGCCAAAGAACTAAACAGACATTTCTCCAAAGAAGACATACAGATGGCTAACAAACACATGAAAAGATGCTCAACATCACTCATTATTAGAGAAATGCAAATCAAAACCACAATGAGGTATCATTTCACACCAGTCAGAATGGCTGCTATCCAAAAGTCTACAAGCAATAAATGCTGGGGAGGGTGTGGAGAAAAGGGAACCCTCTTACACTGTTGGTGGGAATGCAAACTAGTACAGCCACTATGGAGAACAGTGTGGAGATTCCTTAAAAAACTGGGAATAGAACTGCCATATGACCCAGCAATCCCACTGCTGGGCATACACACCGAGGAAACCAGAATTGAAAGAGACGCGTGTACCCCAGTGTTCATCGCAGCACTGTTTACAATAGCCAGGACACGGAAGCAACCTAGATGTCCATCAGCAGACGAATGGATAAGGAAGCTGTGGTACATATACACAATGGAATATTACTCAGCCATTAAAAAAATACATTTGAATCGGTTCTACTGAGATGGATGAAACTGGAGCCCATTATACAGAGTGAAGTAAGCCAGAAAGAAAAACACCAATACAGTATACTAATGCATATATATGGAATTTGAAAGATGGTAACGATAACCCTATATGCGAGACAGAATAAGAGACACAGATGCATAGAACAATTTTATGGACTCTGAGGGAGAAGGTGAGGGTGGGACGTTCTGGGAGAATAGCATTGAAACACGTATATTATCATATGTGAAACAGAACACCATTCCATGTTCGATGCATGGGACAAAGGCTCAGGGCCGGGGCAATGGGATGACCCAGAGGGATGGGATGGGGAGGGAGGTGGGTGGGGGGTCCAGGAAGGGGAACACATGTAAACCCATGGCTGATTCATGTCAATGTATGGCAAAAACTATTACAATATTGTAAAGTAATTAGCCCCCAACTAAAATAAATAAATTTATTAAAAAAAAAAAAATTGCAGAGGGTGTCCCTTGGAGGCTGGAAATGCTGTGTCTTGACTGAGCACTGATTCCATACTATGATCAATTAATGAACACTCAGCACAGTCCCATAAACATCTGCTACTTCCATAAAGGGTGAGTGTGAGCATGCGAAATTTAAATTCTGAATTCCCTGAAGTATAAGAAGACGTGAGAACCTAATCTTGGAGATGCTCTTGTTGGTACCAAAGGAGCTGTGAAAGCCTAATATTTTGGTTGCACAAAACACACTTTACTTACTGGACTGGAAAGCCATAAAGAATGAACTGCAGACTTTGAACTGTTGTGTTAACCAATAAGACAACAAAAGAAAAAAAAAATTAAAGTGGTCACAGCCTCTGGTTTATTAAAGATTTGTGTTAAGCAGAGGGATTAAATCACATTCTTCAAACTTAATACATTTAATGTTTGTTTAAGTCATTTATTTCAGAGTTTGCTTTAACAGCTCCCTGACCCAACTAAGAGACATTTAGTTCGCAATTACAGTCAAGCCAAGTGTATCTACCCACCAACAATAGGTCAAGTTACAAAAAAAACAGTTCTAGGCTTTCTTTCAGCAAACAAATCAGTGTGTACTCAGTAATCCCACAAAACAGTCCCATAAACTTGTTGTAGGTGTGGGCATCTTTATTTTTAAAAGAGGCCAACTAATTTCATTTGTGGGAGAAAAGGTAATTCAAACTATTCAAACGTGGAAAACCTGCCATGGAACATTAAAATATTCTAATACTTAATGACAGAATCTCTTGAATGTACTTTTATAAAGAAAAGAACACCGAACAGACACAGTTTCAAAAAAAACAACACACACAAAAAACCCCAAACAACAAAAAATGTGGTTTGGGTGAGGTTTTTGTGGCTCTTACAAAGTGTTTTAAGTTCCAAAATTCATTCAAAAATTATTTTTTGAGTACTTATCAACACATTATTTGTTGATCAAGACAATTTGAAGAACATCAGGAAACTGATTATGAATCATTTACCTGGGATTATTTTTTCTTCTTTCTCTAAGGAAAAAAGAGAAATATATATATAATGAAAATCCTAACCAAATATTAAATTTTGGTTTCAGATGTCAAAATAAATCAAAATATTTAAGGTCAAAATCAAAGAATGAAACTCAAAAGTTAACTACTTTATAAAAATCTTATAAACTCAGTAGTGAGGAACTGAAATTTCCTTCTACTGTGGTATTTGTTCCCTGAATATCAGATTAAAAGCGTCCCAGCCTGGTGGAAGGAGAAAACCACTGGCTTTGCAGTCAGGCTTACCTCCACTATAAAGAGATATCGTTCCACTCAGGATTCTCACAATAAGTACTCAGACTGTCTGACTTTCTCTTTCATCATCTCTATAAAATGGGAATAAAACCACCTATGTCACAAGGTTATGGAAATAATTAACTAAGGTAATTTATTAGTTTCTTCCCTGAAATTAAAAATATTTCATCTTTAAGGTTTAGTATTATTATACCAGACATTTAAAAAAAAAAGATTTGAAGTGATGGCGGCAAATTATCTGAAGTTTCAAATGGTTTTATTTGGTGTATGTGCTCTTTTGAGTTATATGAATGACCTACTGATTATTACTAAAAATAAACTTAAAAGTCTTAGAATTGAATATTAGGAAAAAAAAACAAAGTAAAACACTGAAAAGGCATTTCTTAGAATCCTTACTGGAAGTAATAATATGAATTTAGATACTTTTTTTTTTTTAATGTGTGAATCACCATTTATTTTTTAACCAATTTTACTGTGGTATAATTTACATACAATAAAAATGCACCCATTTTAAGAGTACAGTTCAAAGAGTTTCAAAAAGTATACATTTGTCAACCCACCACCATCAAGATCTAGACTATTTCTGTCACCCCCCCAAATTACCTCCTTGCCCCTTTGTAACCAATCTCTTGTCTCCATGTCCAGCCCCAGACAACCATTAAACTATTTCCTGTCCCTACAATTTATATTTCCCTTTTCCAAAATTTTACAAATTTCAACACTAAAGCAACAGAAGAACATTGAATAAACTCAAAACTTATTTTAATAGTAAGGATAAAAGAGTCATTTCACATTTTCAGTTCCATTAATTTCTGGAACGAAGATTCCAAATTATGATCCTTTAACTTTTTCTTTTTTTTTTTTTTACTAATTCTTTAATCCAACAAAACATTAAATTATATATCAGCATGGGGGTATGGAAACTTCATGTAAAAGTTTTAAATGATGATGATCAAGTACAATTTTTTAAAAAACACAAAAGCAAATATTAAAACTACAACCATAAAAATATATGATTGTACATAAACATGCTATGGTCAAGTTAATTTCTTAAATTAACATAAAAACAATACTAAAATTATATAGTAGTATAGAAGTACACTATTACTGCCTATTATTTTTAGCATAGGCAGGTATATTTTGTAAAAGAAAATCTAAGAACGGATCATGGATCAAATACTTCTCCAAGTCACTCAATTATGAATGCCATACTGTATTTATAATAGCACCTCCTTTTAAATGACTCAAGCTGTTTTTTAAAACTCCACTAATTCTCCCAATGCTACTTGGAAAAACCCAAGTTCAACAGCTTCCTTATTCTAGAGTGTAGACCAAAACATCCGACTCTAATGCTGAATGTTTTTCTGAATCGCAAGTTCTAGGTACTAGGTAAAGTCTACTTTAGACGACTTTTTCACTATCAGAACAGATGAAAAATTAAATATTCAGTCAGTCAAGAGAATGGAAGAAATATCATAATGGGTTAACCAGCTAGTATAATCTCTCAGGTGGTTAACTCAGCCTAGTGTGGTCACTTCATGATACAACATGGAAACTATTACATAACTATACATTATATTTAGCCAATCTTTCTTGAATTTACTTATAAGCTCAGCCTACTACAGGCTGTTCTCAACTCAACTTTAGGATGTTCTCGTAGGTCATCTTCATCTTATTTCTACTCTGCTTAATTTTCTATTCAGCAATAGCTTCTATCTGTGGTCTACATCCAACTCTTCTTCATTCAGAGGCCCTCAAATCCTACTGATGATTTTGGTGGTCCTAACCTGAAGCTTTTCTAGGTACCTGAGTATGCCAAAAACATTCGGTGGCTTAATAATAATTTTCTTGACTGGAACCAGAGGTTCTCAAATCTGACTGCGTATTAATCCATAATTTATTAAATCAGTCTCTACTGATGGACTTTCAGAGGTCATCTAATCCGATCTTTAGGAGTTATAAACAGTGCCTCAATGCATTTACCTATATTTGTAAATATCACATATATATCACGAATACAAACATATCTGTAAAAATGACTAGAGAAGAACTTGCTAGGTCAAGGCACCATATTCTTTTTTAAAAAAGTTTGGTTTTTTTTTTTTAATTCACAAAGTGTTAGTTTCAGCTGTACAGCAAAGTGATTCAGTTAAACACACGTACATATAAATATAAGTATACACGTTCTTTTTCAGATTCTTTTCCCTAATAGGTTATTACAAGATACTGAATATAGGTCCCTGTGCTATATAGGGAAGTCCATCAGTAGAGCTAGGTCTACTAATAGGTCCTTGTTGTTTATCTGTTTTATATATAGTAGTGTGTTATCTCTTAATCCCAAACTCCTAATTTATCCCTCACCCCTTTCCCCTTTCGCAACTGTAAGTGTACTTTCTATGTGCGTCTATTCCTGCTGTGTAAATAAGTTCATTTGTATTATTTTGTTAGATTCCACATATAAGAGGTATCATATGACATTTTTCTCTGACTTACTTCACTTAATATGATAATCTCTAGGTTCATCCAAAAGGGCTGTATTCTTAGTGCTGAGTGATATATTATCATATATAATATATACAATATATAAAATTATCATATATAATCATATATAATCAATATATAATATTGTCAACAGCCCCCAAAAATCATACTCAGTCCTCTGAGTACCTGAAAATCCCTGCATTTCAGGTTAAAAATTAAAGTCATTCCAAAGTCTTTGAAAAGGAATCATTTTGGGATATTTTAAGCAGTCCCAAGTGTCACAGAACTAGACAGTCCCTGAGAGATCAACTAATCCAACCAGGCCTATGGTTTTATTATTGAGGAAAATGAGGTCAGCAGAGTTTAAGAGACTAAACTACATCTGGACCAGATTAGAACCTCAGGCTTCCTGCCCTTGACCCTCGCTCTTGCCCTTGACACTATGTCAGGGCAGCTCACTTGCCCAGAACAAAGGTATTATTTACTCTCCGTGCCCAAATCACCTTGGATGACACACACAGAGTTATCAATTAACTATCAGTTCATGCCAAACTGTTGTAAATGTCGCAGGGGACATGTATGTGGATAGCAGTTCTCAACATGTATACTGTGTGTATATATATGCAACCCAAGAGCCTGGGTGCTGTAAAATACAGTTGGAAGCTCAGACAAGAAGTACACTGGGTCCTAAAGAGAGTAACAAGGAAGAACTGAGCTCTATTCATGCACAACCTAAAATAGAGCTTAAAAACTTGATTGTAACAAAATCATAATCTTTAAGTTCAAATTTTTCAAAAGGCCCATTTAGATCCTGAATTCACCTTCTGCCTGCTTTAAACTCATCACTTTATATGTGTAGAAGATGTAGCTTTTACTACAATATTTATCTGTATCTTCCTCCTCCCTGGCATGAATAGGTTTGTTTAATTTAAAACTTATCTACATTTAGTTAAATATACAAAGACTAGCATCCGCTCAAATTAACTGAAAAATTCAAACAAAAGTAAGTTTGTAGAAGAAAACAAACAGAAATGGGAGGCGTAATGATTTGTTGGTACAAATTATGTTTCAACTTACAGTTCTAAACCCAACTTGAAAACAGATTCTAGAAGGTGTACTCATGGCAGATGTGAAATAATTACTCAAATAACAAAATCTAAATTTCAAATCTATCCTATCGGATGGATAAAATTCACCACAAGTCTGTGCAGTGCTTCAGTCAGTCAGTCAGTTCAGTCGCTCAGTCGTGTCCGACTCTTTGCGACCCCATGAACCGCAGCACGCCAGGCCTCCCTGTCCATCACCAACTCCCGGAGTCTACACAAACCCATGTCCATCGAGTCAGTGATCCCACCCAGCCATCTCATCCTCTGTCGTCCCCTTCTCCTCCTGCCCCCAATCCTTCCCAGCATCAGGGTCTTTTCCAATGAGTCACCTCTTCGCATGAGGTGGCCAAAGTATTGGAACTTCAGCTTCAGCATCAGTCCTTTCAATGAACACCCAGGACTGCGTGCTTAAACTTGATTAATTCTTGTATTTGAGCCAAAAGAGCAAATTTGAATAATGTTAACTTAGGCAAAGCCATACAAAGTAGATACAAACACTACATTTCTTAAATAACAGCTGATTTTTCTTTAAAATCACCCTTCTAACTTGAGACTATCCCTTTGAAAACAGGATGGAGATTTGAGTTACTTAGGATTTCTTTAAAAGACATTTTAAAGCAAGATTAACTGTTGGTTTAAGTCTTGACATTTCCCGATTAATAACCCTAAAGCTTAATGAGGCACAACAGATTTAAGAATTGAAGATTTTTAATGAAAACGGATATTAAGGACAGTTTGGTGCAACACACTGTCACCAAAAATCTGTTTCAAATAGAATTGAATCTCTACATGTAAAAAATGCAAACTATCTAAGAAGACTTTCCCCTTAAAATCTCAGTCCAAACTTTTAGAAGGCTAGGGCAGACTTTGATAAAAGTATGACACTATACTCTGCAAGTAAATTCTAAACTTGCAACTAAGGCCTAAAAAATCATATGTAATTTTAATTTGTGTGTATATATATATCATTTTAAGATATGTGTATAATATTTTATGACACACTAATTATTTTTCAAATTGCATTGAGTGCATTTGCAGTGTACTACTGTCAGCAAGGGGGCTTCCGTGGTGACTCAGTGGTAGAAGAACCCACCTGCAAGGCAGGAAACGTGGGTTCAATCCCTGGGTCGGGAAGATCCCCTGGAGAAGGAAATGGCAACCCACTCTAGTATTCTTGCCTGGAAAACTCCATTGACAAGAGGAGCCTGGTAGGCTACAGTTAACGGGGTGGCAAAAGAGTTGGACACAACTTAACGACTAAACAACAACATCTGTTAGTAATGACCACACGCCAGAAGTTTTAAAAAGGGCAAAGATACACAGACAGAGAAGAAACTGTGAATGCCAAGTAAGTTAATTCTTACTTTCAAATGAACTTGAAATTCAGATAAACATAGAGAATACATATATGTTTTATTCTTAAAATGATTGTGGTATCCTAGATTTTCCAGTCTAAAACAAAGCCCCTTTTTTCACATTTTATGTATTGAAATTAATGCCATGAAAGCCCATACTTAACATGAGAAAATCACATATGGTTTGTGCATCTTTTTTCATAGGTCCTCATTCAGCATTGAAAGCAGAAATCTATGTGATAAGACTAAGAATCTAAAATATTCGTGAAACTTAAGGTGATGTCTTTGATGTTTCATAACCCATACAAGTGTTATTTAAAATAGAATAATGGAGCTATACAGTTAAAATGAGAACCAGAAAAACAAAGCAGGCTTCTAACCTATTCATGACTGGATGGGTAGTAAAAGTATAATTGATCTTTTTTCCCTGATGATAAATCTATTTAAGGATTTGAAAGTCACTTGTATGAAAGGAAAGCTTGTCATAACTTTGTGATATCCCTTGATCAGTGAAGTTTAATGCTCAAATTCTGCTTTTTTTCATTTTTAGAGGACAATGCTAATGCCTCAAGCTAAAATGAGCAAGAATAGAGAAAATCTTAAAAGCTGAACATCATAATATGCAAAATTGACTAGAATTATGTAAATCTAGGTAACAGAATAACTCAACTAGTAAAGATTCTCTTAAAGTGAAAAAAAAAAAGTGTTCCAAGTAAAAAAAAGAACACTTCAGTTAATTAAAGGCATAAAGTCCTTTTGAATATTTAATTATTTTTCTTTAACTGGTCTGAAAAAATAAGGCAGCTCAGTATCTAAACTGATAACTTGCTCATTCTTTTTTCTAAAACTCTTTGACTCCTTAGTCTGGCCTGAAGCTTAAAAAAAAAGCTAGAGTTTTAAAAAGCAGATGACTGCAGAGTGCAGAGGGGCCATTTTCACATTGCAGATACATCTATGTTATTCCAGTGTGTAAAGCAGACCATTAGCACAAAGTCATTTCCAATCTCGGTGTGTACAATCCACATAGCACACTTAACCCTAAAACTCATGTTGCATGAACTGCTCTGCTTCCACTTATAATGACCTTGTAAATCACTCAGTGTTATTGCTTGACTCATACCCATGAATTACCCAAATAACTTGAGGACAAAGTTTTAATCTCCCCTTTCCTCGAGGTTTTTGAAAGTCAACCTCGGGTTGGCCTGGAAGAAACTGAGAAAGAACATTCAACAGAAAAGGGAAGTGCACGATTTAACGTTTATAAATTATATATATATGTATATAATGCTTAACAAAGAAAGAAAGAAAATGGCCTACAAAATCCACACCTGGTTTCAAAGCAGATGACTCAAAAAGGAAATGAGATTGTTCCGTGGTACACAGATTAGTCTCATGTTATTAGTGACCAAGAAACGTCTCCTCCTATCCTAACTTCACTGCACAGTATTCAATTAAAACTTACTTTCAGATCAAAAAGTTAGTGAGCATACCATCCAGAGCTGGACTGACCCGCTTAGGATTTACTATAAATTGCCTATAAATAAGTAAGACCACGCTATGATGTCCAAAACAACATGTTTTTTAAAGCAAGATTTTTCTAATCTACGACGTATTTGTTTTTTAAATCTGATGTCTGGGAGGATTCTTAAGTTTATCTTGTTTTCCCCTTAACTTCAAACACTTGGAGTAGCACTTTTTTCCTTCCTCCCCTTCAGCCAAAACCTCTTCAATAAACCCCATTTTAAAAGAAGAAACAATAAATGAACTGACAGGAGGTGAAAGAATGAGGAGTGTGCGCTCCAAGAATAAAGGGCGGTTTTATAACAGGAGGTACTTTTGTTAGCAAGTGACTGGCAGGTCTCCTCCCCCAAGTTAGAAGAAATTCCATCCACTCTCCAAAAGTGCAGAGGCCAAAAATGTCCAGTGGAACAGTCCCGAGACCCCAGCGTCTGCAGAGAGCCGAGGGGGGCGGACTGGTGAATGGGGGAAGGGGAAAGAGAAAGAGACCAGCAGGAGAGGAAAGAACAAAAGGAGAAACCCAAGAAAGGAGAAAGGAACGGCGGGACCTGGGCGGCCCGCATGCCAGTGGGAGGGAGAGAGCCTGAGAGTAGGCGAGCACGACCCGGGGGAGGCGAGCGCGGAACGGGCGCACCATGGACAGGGCTCGGCGCGGCCCACACCCCTCTAGGGGGCGGCGGGAGGGAGCGCGCGAGACCGCGGGCGCCAGTCCGGTCCAGCCCCCGGCGCCCGCGGCCGGAGCGCGCCAGGCCCTGACCCGTGATGACCACGGAGGGGGGCGATCCGCACCATCTGTCCCTGCCCCGGTCGCCCCGGGCGCAGCGGCACTTCCGAACCGCGCCCGCACTTTTTGGAGCAGTCGCCGGCCGGCCACCCCCAGCCGCTGGCGGTGCGCTCGGGGCCCCCTCGGGCGGATTCCCCTCGAGACCCCTTCAGGCCGTGAGGGCAGACACGCCCCTCTCCCGCAGCCACCTCGGGCCCCCACTGCCCGCGGCGGCAGAAGCGGGACCCCCGGCCGGACCCCGCCCAGCGCGGGGGGTCTCGGCCGCGGCGCGCGGCTTCCCTTCGCCAGACCCCGCTGGCGGGCGAGGAAGGGCCTCGGGGCATCCTCTGGCCGGACGCCGCGGGAAAGTTGGACGCTCGGCCGGGCTGGAGACCCGCGCGGAGTGTGGGGAGGGAGGCTGAGACCTGCCTGGAGCAGGTGCTTCCCGCCGCCGAGGAGCCTCCCGGTACCGATCCCAGGGAAAGGCTGTCTGGCGCTCTCCCGAAGGCATGAAAAGTGCGAGGCTCCCGCTTAAGGCGCCCCCAGGACGCACGCAGGGCAGAGGCAGTCGGACAGAGGGAGAGGAAAAATAGCCGAGTAACGGAACTTCTCCCCGCCTGGCGGGATAAGGGGCGTGCGGGGCCAGGGGCTGGGTGCGGAGGCGCGGACCCGCGTAGACTCGTCGGGGCAAGGGAGTGAGGCTTTCTTTTCAGGTAGGACCGACAGAGAAAATTTCGAGGGCAGGAAAACAGAAATAGGCAGCAATTCGACGCTGGGGTACAGACAATAGGACACTGGAGCCCTCGGGCACCGGGAGCCGCACGGGTGCCAGAGTGAGGTGGGGTGGAGGCAAGTCCCGTAACTAAGATACCAGAGTGAGAATTCCGACTGCAAACTCGAAACCCATGCCTGCAGAAATAAACAAAAAAATTGAAGCAAAGTGCTACGCGAGGGGTGAGAAGCGTAGAAAACTGCAAAACCAGAGTGCTAGCCTAGCTCACCCTTCTGCTGCCTAGAGACACCCCCCCCCCGGGAGCTGGCTGGACCCCCGCAGGGGCAGTGGGGAGACCGCGATCAGCTCCTTTGGGCACCCGCCAAGAGAGGCGCGGGAGACCGGCTGGCCCCGGACGCCCTGCCCCGGCGCCCGGCCCGAGCCTCGTGTCTGCGCAGTTCCCGGCCGCGCGGTGCGGCACCTCCCTTCCCGGGTGCGCAGCCCGGCCCCGCAGCGGCGCGGGGAACAAAGGGACCCGGCGCCGCCCGCCCCACCCCGCCCGCGGCCCGGCCCGCGGGGACCGACGCGTACCTGAAGCAGGGCCGCCAGCAGCGGCAGCAGGGTCCGCGGCGCTCCCACTATCCGGCACATGGAGGCGGAGAGGGGCCGAGCGAGGAGCCGGAGGCGGCGGCAGCGGCAGCACCAACAGCGGCGCGGAGAGACGGCTCCAGGCAGTTTCCACCCCCTTCCCTTCCCTCCCCACCCCACCCCCTTCTCCGCTGCTCCGCGCTCCCCGCCAATGGAGAGCGAGCTGATGACAAATAGCGGGCCGCGGAGTCCGCGGGACTCGCACGAGTAATAAAACAGACCGAGATCAAGGAGCTGGGGAGGGGGCGGGGGAGAAGGCGGGCGTGCGCGTGAGGGTGTGAGTGTGTGCGTGTGTGGCCGCGGCGGCAGCGCAGGCTGCTCTGCTTCGGCCCCGAGCGCAGCGAAGCCAGGAGGGATGCAGGCGGCGGGGACCTTGGCCGGTGGAAGATGCGGAGGTGCAAGCGGAGCGGCGAGAGCTCCCTAGAAGCTCCGCAACGCGAGGTTTCGGGCTCGGGGTTTTGCTTCCTCCGGGTCCCCTCTCCAGGGCCGCCGGGCTCGACGAAGACGCTGGCGAGAGCGCCACGGGGAGGGCGCTCGGGGCCGTGCGCGCTGCGCCCACAAAGGGCAGCAGTCCCGTCGCCCGGCGCCTCCGCTGCGTGGGGGCGGAGGACCGCTTCTTGGCGCCCCTTGCCGGTCCCCCCGGAGAGTTGGAGACTGTTCTCCGGCCTCGGACGCGCGGGGATGAGGCCAGGGGCCGGCGCGGCCGCTCCCGCCGCGGCTCCGTCCCGCGCAGTTGCCGCCGCGGCCGCCCCCGCTGCCCGCACGCCGGTTTTCGGCCCGCGCCGCTCACTCGCGCGCGCCGCCCCACCCCCGCGTCGCTGCCGCCGCCCGCGCGCCCCGCTCGGCCTCCGCGAGCGCGACCAGGGCGAGCCGCCGCCGCCGCTGTCCCCGCGTTCGCCCGCCCCGCGCGCTGCCCGCTCCCGGCTCGGATTGCCTCCCGCCGCCGCCGCCGCCCTCGCCCCCGCCTCCCTCCTCCGCCGAGCCTACCCGCCCGCGTCGTGGCCAATCGGAGGCCACCAAGCTGCAGCGGTAGCCGGCCGGATCCGCGGCAGCCGCCCGCCCCCGCCCAGCCGAAGCGCCCCATTTTTGCTGCAGCCCGCGGGGGGTCGCCGGAGGGAAGCCTGGGGTGCGCGGAGCACAGCCCCGGCAGGTGGAGGGGCTGCGGGAAAGAAAAAGAACTTGCGCAGGAACTTGATTGGGTGGCAGGTTCATTTTTGGACCGCGATGGGGATCGGATAGAGATGAAGCTTTGGAGAGGGAATGACTCCTCCGAAGCTTTACGCACGCTTTTCTTTCCGTTCTGTCATTCTTTAGAGATAGACTGTTATTATTATTATTTTTTTTGGTTTTGTTTTTTCTGGGCAGGGCAGACACTGCAAACTGGCGACGCAGGCCATTGTCTGCGGCGCTCGCCGCAAGCCACCTGCGGGCCGGGAGGGCGGAGGCCGGGCACCTCTCCCTTCTTGGCGGATGTACTGAAACTGGGAAGTTTGGGTGTGCTTGTTTTGTTGTTTCTCCCTGTCGGGGGTTGAGAGTGTGTGTTATTGTTTTTGAAATCCCCCGTTTTCTGTTTCTATGCGTTCGTGACACTGTTCACAATTTTTAGCAAATGGTCTAAGGGACTTTGACTCCCTCCCTAAACCACTGCCAACAACAACAAAAAGTATAGAAAGAAAGAAAAAGAAAGGGGGAAAAGGAGCTAAAAGCCAGAACTTGCCCTGAAGAATAGGATTATCTAAGAGATTATCCACGAGATGCCCTGACTGATTCTGAGTTCGCACCAAGTAAAGGATTTTTGCTTCGTCCTTGTATGGCATAAACTTGGAGTGGATCACAAAAAAAAAGTGAGAGACTTCACAAGTTTAGGTCACAGGCATTTGTGGAATGGAGGGAGAGGTGAGGAGCAGTAGATTTTGGTGAGGTATTAAGTTTTTGTCAGTATTTTTTTTTTTTTAAGGTTTTTTCAGGTAAAGAAAAATACCTTTTTTTCCCCCCAAAGCTTTTCAGCACTTAGGAAATCATCAAACTTCGTTGCAATTAATGTGCATTCCTCTTCTGCTTTGGATAACTGAAGAACTAAGATTATTTGAATTTGAGTTTCAAGATGCTGATCATTTAAGAACTTGATAATCTCTAAAAATCAAGTACTAATTTCTTTGACATAAGTGATGCAGCTTTTAATAATGTACTGTCTCTAGCTCGGCTTTTAAAAATTCAGTATTCATAGGGAAGTTGATTCAATTTTAATTAAAACATAATATTGTAGGCCTTTTAAAAATGAAACTCAAAATTTTTTTCCTGGATTTTCTTTCCAAAGAATAAGAAAGATCATGTTAATTAAATTTAAAGACAAAAGGCTCCACTTGTTCTTTCTCTTCCTTCTTTGCTAGATAGTATTGTCACATTACTGCTAATTGACCTAAAATTTCTCCTTATAATTGGTATTTATGAGTTCCACTTTCAAGGAGTCATGCATAATAGAAAAACATTTAGCAGCAATATTGGGGATATCCTTTGTTGTATTCAAAAATGTAATCTATAGAGCTCATCTCTGTGCCTAAGAATTAAGCTGTGATCCCAGACTTGAGGCTTTAGTTAACAGCCTCACCACTCCCAGCAATAGCCACTGATGTTTATTGCCATTCTGATTAACTTAAAGGTAGAAGAGATTTCAGTATAAATAACTATTGCTTATTAGTAGTATTTGCTTGAAGCTTTAAAAATTGTTCCCTTTATAAATAAAACTCTGTGACTTCAAAATCTGCTTTTTTGAAAAGTCTGTCAATTAATTCTCTTGATTCCAGTGGTTTTCAATCAACCACGCAAGCACTGACAGCATTTTATTTTTTAATTTATAAAAATTTTATGTCCAGCTTCCATGAGTCTCATTCTTCAGTGGTTATAGACTGCTTTGGAATCTTACCTGAGTTTAGCTTGATCACGAGCTCGGCCCAATCTTGCTAATCAGCCTTTGATCAGCAGAAGGGAGAACCTAGTCGAAGATCATCTTAGTGGAGATTGGCGCATCCATTTGATGCTAATGAAAGTAGATATAGTATTGACTTTGGTGCCCAAGACAAACAGTACCTCCATTTTGCCATTCTAAAGGTAATCTACTGGGTCATTCATTTCTTTGGGCCAGCTCTCAGGATTTTGGCTTCTGCTTAAAGCATTGCCAGTCTGAAGACTAACTTGCTATCATCTTGCACAGCTCCAGGGCTGAAGGGGCCTAGGCAGTGACCTAGAGAAACAGCTTGATTGTGAGGGGAGAGGGGAACACAAGAAAAATAATAATTAAAACTAAAGCTTGGCTCATACTCTGAAAATCAGCTTAATCCCTTGGTTTCTGAACTAGACACTGCTGCTGATCTGCTCCAAGAGGTCTGAAATGAATACCTGGGTCAAACATTATAGACAGACTGAATAAATGACAACTCCTGCACACATAGAAAGTTTTCATATCCATGTAAATGATAACTCCTGCACATACAGCAAGTTTTCACATGCATGTAAATGCCATGGTGGTTCATTTTAAAACATTCATTTCAAGGAAAAGTCAGAATAACTTCATGTTCTGGTGTGTATTCTCAAACAAGAGATGCTAAACATACAAATACATCACATGAGTATTTTTCTAAAAGGGTCCTAACTTTGGAAAGAAATGCAAACAGTAGTTGTCAAGTCTGCAACACTCCCCCTCCCCCTGCCACAAACACACAGACACACACCTCTGGGACAGGATACACACTAGTCTTGGCTTCTGACACCCAGCTGAGAGCCCTTCCCACATGTTGACTCAAGACCCTCCTCCATGGTTCCCTTTCCTTGCCTGGTCTACAGGGTAAACTAGAATCATCCCTTCTCCCTTAGGAAGTCGCTCTAGCATTTGCAAGTTTCTTCCCAACTAGCTTTAATGTGTTAACACTGACCTTCCCTGGGTTCACAGGTCTTGTAGAGTCACAGGCTGTTGTAAATGAAATGTAAAGGTGGTCTATGCAGCTCCTTCATTTTATAGGAACACTAAAGCTTAAATATATACACAAGACTACCAGAGGCAAATGGAGAACACTGACTGGGACTCAGCCTTACTGCCAGTCTTCCGATGTGTGTGTGTGTGTGGGGGGGGGTAGTTGTTCAGTTGTGTCTGACTCTTTATAACCTCATAGACTGTAGCCCGCCAGGCTCCTCTGTCCGTGGGATTCTCCAGTTAAGAATACTGGAGTGGGTTGCCATTTCTTTCTCCAGGGGATCTTCCCAACGCAGGGATCAAACCCAGGTCTTCTGCATTGCTTGCAGAATCTTTACCATCTGAGCCGCTAGGGAAACCCAGTCTTCCCTACAGAGTCCCTTTTAACTTTAGAAAAATTCACCCATGTGGAATGAGAATGGTTTAAAAAACAAAAGGAAAATTTAATGATGCTGGGGATTTGTCCAGTATTCCTCTCAGGTTTTTGTTCTTCAAAGCAGGTGTGATTGGAGATGTAACTCTGCATTTCCTTTCACTGGTCTCCATCCTCAGGTGCCTTTCTCATTGTGATCATCTCACCTACTGAGTGTGATTCTAGCATTTCAAGATTCATATCTTTGATATAACCTGGAGCCAGGTGCAACCCAACCGTTCATCTGGTCCTCACCCGGAGAAGACATGCTGTGCTTCAATACTGGAAAAAAAAATCCTGGCTTTTAAAATAATCCACTCTGGTTTGGAAATATTACTTAGGTTTCTTTCTCTTTTTTTTAGTATTTGAAAACCAAATTCAAAAGTTTTCATGGACAGTATCACCAAATTTATAACTTGAAGTATATATGGTCAAGGAAGTGAGTAAATGAGTTAGTTTTACATTTGCATGATGAGGGGCGTAACTCACAGGCAGCCCCTGTATTGGGAGAAGCACCACAGAGAAAGAATCACTTTCTGGAAAGTAGAAGGGTGTGATAAACAGATTATGGATTTGAGTTCAGGTGGACTTAAACTCCATGAACTTGAGTGAGTGAGTTTCTGAAGATTTCTAAGATTCTTTTTCCCTATTCCCAATTTGGATAATATACCAGAATTTCTTGAGAAAGCCTGAAATGAACACAGAGCAACACAGTAGGAGCTTAGCTTTTTATCTATACAGTGAGTCATGTCCAACTCTTTTGCGACCCCATGGACTATAGCCCACCAGGCTCCTCTGTCCATGGGATTTCCCAGGCAAGAATAGTGGAGTGGATAGCCTATCCCTTCTCCAGGGGATCTTTCTGACCCAGGGATAGAAGTCTCCTGAATTGGCAAGCAGATTCTTTTCCACTGAGCCACAAGGGAAGCCCACCTATATGTGTATTAAGTATGCCCACCAGACTCCTCTGCCCATGGAATTCTCCAGGGAAGAATACTGGAGTGAGTAGGCATTTCCTTCAGGAGATCTTCCTGAGGCATCGAACCTGGGTCTCCCGCACTGCAGGCAGATTCTTTACCATCTGAGCCACCAGAGAAGCTAGCAAATAATAATATGCAGGCTAGTACAAGTAATAAAAAATTTAACGGGTTATAAGTTGCATAAAAACAAATTTGAGAATGTGAAACTATTCAGAGGAACAATATAGACAATGTTAATACATTGATTTCATAGTGGAAAACGAATTCATTTTTGAATTATCTTGGAAGTTGACAATACCAAGACCAGGATTAAAACCCATTTTTCTCTGAGTCCTTCTCCTGTGAACCTAGTTCTTATCATTTCTTGAACCACGTTCTGCCTACACATTTGCAGAGTCCAGGTTTCCTAGTTGACTTCATGAGTTCTGGTTGAAGATCAGCTGTCTTTGAGAAAATCTGATTTGCATGATATTCAAGAAATCTACCTTCTGCAGCAGCACTGTGAGTATTTATGGGGCATCACGTTGTATTACTTAAAAGTCAGAAGGCCTATTTCTCAAGATAAATGTCTCTTCAGAAAATAAAACAAATCACACTGAAGGCTTTTTTGTAACGTTTAGTGGTGCCAAACTTTTGTCCCCATGTCCTTTTAAAAGCAGCAAAGATGTGCCTTCTGGAAAGTTCTGAAATGCAACTGTCAGTGTTGAGAGGACAGTAAAACATCTTTAGTATCTGAATTTACCCTTTCCTCCAGTGAAAACTGTTTAAGTATTTATCAGGGTTGGAATACCTGTGTTCTCTCCCTGAGTAATCTTAAATACGCCACTTCATTTCTTTACGTGTTTTCTCATCTACAGAAGAGAAATCGTCCCACTTGCCTCAAAAAATGCCGAGAGGACTAACAAAAGGATGTCACTGAAGCCTATTTAGTTCTTTAGAGAGAAGTTCTGGATAAAATACATGGAATTCTCTAAGACTATGGATTCAGCTCTCACAAGAGGAATGATTAATTGGTTTCAAAAGTTTAAGTCACATTTTAATGATGTGGCATAACCAGCAAGCCACCAAGTGCTTATTAAATCTTTCTTCTTAATTTTCATTTATCCAAAAAGTTTTTTTTTAATTTATTTATTTTAATTGGAGGCTAATTACTTTACAATATTGTGGTGGTTTTTGCCATTCAGTGATATGAATCAGCCATGGGTGTACATGTGTCCCCCATTTATCCACAAAGTTTAAAAATAACATATTTATCTTTCTGTTACAAAAGCAGCACATGTTCACGTGTAGATATTTGAGAAAATTATATTGTTATGTGCGCCATGATCATTCACAGATGATTCAGAGTTGATGCTTTATTTTATAGCGCTCACCGGAAAGATACAGCCCTAGTTTTCCTTTTCAACGGTGAATGCAAAAAAATCAACCATAGTCCCATTTATCACAGAATTTATAATGTATGTTACTGTAATTCATTCTTTACATAGCTCAAACGGGCCGAGTGATTATCACAAATAAGCATTATCTTTCTGGGAGGTCTGTTATTTTGAGTCATCCCTGAGAAAGGTTTTTCAAAAAAACGAGTTTGCAGGAGATGGGAATATTCTCACTTCTGAAGTTGTTAGGAGGGCCAATAATAAACATGTATTTGCATTGCAAAACGTATTTATCCAAGCCAGATGAAATTTCAGACTCTTTGAGGATACTTAGGCCCCCTGATATCACCAGTTGAGGAGTGAGTTCTTTAAGGTGTCTGATCACCAGGGTTTGGAGGGAAGGGGCGAGCAGAGGCAGGGACAAATGGACACAAGTGGACAAATGGACATCAGAAGAAGGTGGGGACTCAAGAAAACACCCGAGGTCTGTGCTCTCTAATGAGAAGGGGTTCGTATGTGGATAGAATGTGGAGTGTGGCCAAACTACAGGATAGGGGTGAGGTCATAATCTTGGTAATTGTTCAGTAAACATTTGCCCAGTTTTTACAACAAAACACAGGACTTGGTGTTTGGACAAGAGTGTGGGGATGGTCTTTCGGCATCTAGAATTGATAGGAAGGGCCACACAGCAGGGCAACTGATAAGGAACAGTTCATCCAGTCCTCGCCCAAAATTTGCACATCTCTTGATAAAGGCAAGTCCTCTTCAACAGAAAGTTTCACTCTGAGATGTCTTGCTGGTGAGGATGTTCTCAAAGAAATCTTAAAACTCTATTTATACTTCAAAAATTCCCCTATCGAATTATTTTTGTAAAGGTAGAAATGATGTAAAAAATGGCTTTTTGTTTGTAAGTCAAAAAATAAGCACCATCTACTCATTAATGAGGTAGTATAAGCTTTAACTAAAGAAGATATCAGAGAAGGCGATGGCACCCCACTCCAGTACTCTTGCCTGGAAAATCCCATGGACGGAGGAGCCTGGTAGGCTGCAGTCCATGGGGTCGCGAAGAGTCAGACACGACTGAGCAACTTCACTTTCACTTTTCACTTTCATGCATTGGAGAAGCAAATGGCAACCCACTCCAGTGTTCTTGCCTGGAGAATCCCAGGGATGGCGGAGCCTGGTGGGCTGCCGTCTATGGGGTCGCACAGAGTCGGACGCGACTGAGGTGACTTAGCAGCAGCAGCAGCAGCAGCAGCAGCAAAGAAAATATACATTGGCTTCTTTAAATTTTTTTCTCATTTTCTAGAAGTGTTCTTTAGAACTTCACAGATCAGTTAATTTTCTTATCTCTCTTACCTCCCCTGTCCCCAGAATTTCTTTCTCTCTCTTTTCAAAATATATTTCCTGGGAGATGTCTTTAGCTCTGTCTTCTAGCCTTTCTATTGAAAAATTGGATATATTTTTGATTTCCAGAGCTTTGCGTTCTCTGATGATTTCTTCCTAGAAACTCAGTCTTATTTCATGGATGTGAGAGCTTCTCTTATCTCTTAACATGTTGTTGAAAAGCTGTCTTCTGTTCCCTGGATTATCTTGGTTTCCTCTCTGTGGCTTTTCCTGCAGGGGTTATCGTCGTGTCTGTCTTTGATGTCAGAGAGACTTGGGGAAAATGTTCAATATGTAGAATTTCACTTAATCCTCCCAGATTTTTGATAAGCCACCCTACCCTGCCTCAGTTTTTCTTGACTCATGTGAGTTCAGAACAGCCTGGCACAAGTGTATAAAGAGCCTCCCCAGCTGGGACAGGCTCACACCACACTGCACTGTTCCTGGCTTGACCTGCCTTGTCTCTGTCCAGGTTTGTGATTTGTTCCTCAACCAAAGAAAGAAGGAGCTATAGGTGATTTTCTGGAGGCTGGATGAGTGCCGATATTGATATTTCCCCCTATCTAAGTCTGTCATCTTCCCTTTCCCAAGGATGAGATACACATCAGTCTCCAGGAAGACTCTTGTCCCTGGCAGCAGCTTAGAACTCCCACTGGGACCGAGCCCCTCCTCTGGTTAATTAAGAACCCCTTCCCCATTCTCCATGTTCTATGAGAAATAGTATCACCTCCACCTACTATTAATAGGTCGGCCCAAATCGCTGTTTTAGCCCCTATAGTTTTCAAATTAAAAAATATATGTATATATGCTCTATCTTCATCGAGAAGATCCCCCTGAGCAAATGGCAACCCACTCCAGTATTCTTGCCTGGGAAATCCCAGGGACAGAGGAGTCTGGTGGGCTCCAGTCCACGGGGTCACAAAGAGTCAGATGAAACTGAGCATGCATGCGTGCACACACATACACACACACACACACACACTCTCTCTCTCTCTCTCACTCACTCTATCCTCAGCATACATAATAGTTATGAAAAGTATTTTAAGGTTTTACTACCTGCTTTTGAAGCAATTCATGGGTGTGCCTTCACCCTCATGTGTTCACTTGAATTCTCACTAACCAAAATAATGCAGAATGAATTACTGTCTATATACTTCGTGGTTCCAGTGGACAATAGTGAAATACAAATTTATAACATTGGTAATCCAAACCTGAAATTTAGAGTAGATGAGAAACAAATATCTCATTAAAACATTTAGTACAGTTGTCTTCAACCGTTTTTTTTGTTTTGTTTTGGTTTTGTCATACTGTATGTGTGTGCTAAAATGTCCTAGAGAAAACATCTTTCATTAGGGGAGGTGTATCCTATAAATGTATGTGAATCAATAGGTACTTTTACTATACCTTGCCCCTCAAATGTCTCATGTTCCTGGTGGGGACAGTCATTGTTACTTTCCCCACTAACATACCTGGTGTTGAGAATCACTGGTTGAATTTTAATTGCTCTTCACTCTCACTTAGTGTAAATCTTCTATTTGTTTGAATTCTTATGAGGTTGAATTTCATCATCTTGCTATTCAATAGGGTACCATCACTTCACTTTATAGGGATTTATAAAGACTTTAGCCACAAGACGATTTCAAGCTTGGAGTTGATAAGGATATTAGCATCCATTGAACAGATGCACACAAATCATTCACCATTTCCCCAAATTTTTATCTCCAGATGATCAATTCTAAGAAATATATCTCTTCTGCTGAGAGTACCGGGTTTTACATTTCATTAGGATTGGGTAGGTAACCACTCAGAGGTAATAATACATTTATTAACATATGGGAGGGAAAAGCCTGACTTTTAGTAATAAAGGAAAGAATTACTGTTAAAAGAGATGACCTTTTAAAGGATTGTGTGCAAACTGCAGAACTTTTCTGAGTGAGAACAAACTACAAGACCAAACTGTCAATCTGTTTCTTTTACCCTTAGCTCTGTGGACACCAGGTCGACTTAGAGCAGCTCTGTACAGTTTATGGGGAAAGAAACTCTACAGAGTTTATGGGGAAGAAACAGTGGGGCAGGGGACACGCTGGTGGGGAGGGAGAAACACGGTGAGAGAACGGACAAGGAAGACTCTAATGAGACTTTTTATACTTCGTGTGCCTGGCAAGAGCGAGTGATGAGTAGATGATGAGTTCATATAGCTCCTGCTTGAAGGCAGGGAGGATCAGAAAAGGCAGGGAACTATTTAGTTTGATCAGCAGAGCCTAGAAAATCTAACCCAAGACTTTGATCAGAATCTTAAAGGCATTCCTCTGCGGTACATGATTTTTTCTTGATTGTTTTGTTTGTCTGTTTTTAAAAATCACAAAATCAATCCAGTTGTTTGGATGATGTACACCTTTAAGAAATCTTTCATTTCTCTATAGGCGCTGTGGTTCAGACCACCGACAGCACCTCCTATAATCAATATAGCAAAATCAGATTATTATGAAAGTTAAAGTAAAAGTATATTTGCTATTCTTAGTTTCCCAAAGTTAATGTTAGAAAAACCTTTACTATCTGACAATAAAAGATATGCGATCCTCCAAAATATTGAATTTATTATGAACAACCAGTATCATAATCAACATTTTTCCAGAAATAAAATTCTTAACCCTGTGCAAAATTTCCAACATAAAAATAAATGTTTTTATCCTTAGTTACCATTTTCCCAACTTGTTTTATTTGAAAAATATTTGCTTTTGACTGCAGTTGTCTTCACTAAACATTTCTCCACCTTTGTCCTCCTTTGAGTCAAAACCCATGGCTAATATAATTTCTAAGCTCTGTGATTGATGCTATGTTTAAAAATCTGTATTTCTTCTGAGTCAGCTTACAATATCTTAAAAACAAGCAAGCAGGACAAAACATAAAGGAGGGGGTAGGTGGGGGAGAAAAGAACAAAGGGATACTCAGCAATCACACTGTTGACTTGTTTTTATGGTTTGTTTAAATGTCAATTTCTGAGACTGGAAATGAGTGGCCTTGTGCTTTGAACCAGCCATTAGGAGGTGCTCATACTTTAAAACAAACTCTTCTAAACCTTTAAAGCTACATAGAGTCTAGGTTTTATGTTTTGTAGAACTGATCTTTAATTTTAGTAATTTTATTTCCCTGAACTTAACAACTTGTAAAAATTGTCAAGTGAACAGTTCTGGAAACTCATGTCATCCAATTAGTCCAAAACACAAATGTTTTTGTGTCATCTATCACCACAGAACACTAGACAGACTCATCAGGTTCAAAGGAAAACATGTATTTGAGAAAGAACAACCTTTCAGCTACTTTACCTTCAGAGGAATATAGTTGATGTTAGTTGGTGTAGAGCAGGGGTCTCCAGGAAGTCTTCCCTGGGGCTGTATCTACTTTTGTAATATAGAAGGGTTTGTTTGTATCCTGAATATTCTCCAGGGTAGATCCTGCTTTTGTAATGCAGTTTCACAGCTGTTTATTATGGACACCATTCAGACTGTTAACTATCCATTTTGTTTCCCACCATTATTGCTTTTTATTTGTTGTCCAGCCCCACACTGGCTACTTGACAAGTGTTAGGTGCAAATATGAACACGCATGGAACAAAAGGCTAAAGAACAAGTAAAGCCACCAGAAAACCTGGAAGGTTTCCCTGGTCTCCGAGGCAGTGTTTGGAGGAGAGTAAAGGATTTTAGGCTGGGTATTTGTAGTAGACATTCTTGTTAAGGGGTTATAGGTGTTGGTACAAGTACTAACATTTTACAATGCTGTGAATTACTTACCTGATTAAACACAACGGCTTCAGTAACTTCATGTCAAATCTCAAGTTCCATGTGACTCAAACATTGACACTAAACATTTTTTTTAAAATTTCGATATTGAAGAAGACCCATGCACAAAAGTTTAAAATTATACCACTAATAAATAGAGATCTTTTTTTTTTTTTCCCTAGGCCATGCTACTTGGCTTCCGGGATATTTCCCTGACCCAGGATTGAACCTGTGCCCTTGGCAGTGAAAGAAGATAGTCCTAACCACTGAGCAGTCACGGCATTCCCACAGACAGCTAATTTTTTAAAAAGAATTATTATTACTAGGAGTTAACTCCTGATGAGTAGGAATACTTATCTTACTTTCATATCTTTGGCACTCATAAATAAGTCTGAAGCTCAGGCTCCCCCCGCCCCCCCACCCTGACCCAGCCAGCACCACATAATGTAAATCATGACACCTACTGGCAGCATAGGGTTCTGCACCCTAGTTCCATAAGACATTCAAGCCCCTTGTTACTTAAGATAGGTTTTTCAAATGTATGTTTATGTTGAGTCACCATTAAAATTTACTAGAAAAATTATATCTTGGAGCACGATTATAAGTGTGGATAGGCTAAATTATGCTGTGCTAACAAACAGTTCCTGAAACTCAGTGGCTTAAATTAACAAAGATTTAATTATTGCACACACTGTATCTGTTACACATTATTAATAATGAAAAGTGCGAAGTAAAGATTGAAAGTCAATTCCACCTCCAACCCCACAGTTAATTACTAGCCTGCTGTTCCAGGGATAGTCACTAAAGGCTTGAGATATCATTTTCTATTCATTGATCAGGGTCTTTCCAATTTGCATCAATTCCACACCACTTTAATTGACGTAGCTTTATAATGTATTAACTATTTGAGAAGATATATCTCTTCCTCTTACTGTTCTTTATTTTAAAAAATATTATTCTCACATGATTACTCTTCCAGAAGTTTAGTATTATTTGGCTAAATTACTCCAAATCATATTTGACTTTTATTTGAATAGCATTAAGCTACTGATTGGCTTCCCAGGTGGCTCAGTGGTAAAGAATCCACCTGCCAGTGCAGGAGACATAGGAGACGTGGGTTCGATGCCTGGGTTGGAAAGATGCCCTGGAGAAGGAAATGACAACTCCATTATTCTTGCTTGAAAAATCCCATGGACAGAGAGAGGACCCTGGTGGGCTACAGTCCATGAAGTCACAAAATTTGGACATGACTGAGCACACCAATAAGCTACTCATTAATCTGGCAATAATTTTATCTGTAAAATAGTCTTCCCATAAGAGTCCTTTCTGTCTCTCAAAATATTTTTCATGTTCTTCATATGTTAAATGTGTTTTTATTGAACTCGATCTTTGGAATTTTATATTTTTGTTGCAACGAGTGAAATTATTTACATACTTTTATTTCCACATTTGCTATTACTTGCCTATGGACATGCTATTGTTTTTGTATTTTTCTCTTGTAATAAATGAAATAATTCTACAGGTTTTCCATAAGGTGTCGTTTTGAATTTTCTTTAAATGAATCATTGTTGTTTATGTCTTTTACTTATCTCTTAGCTCTGGGTCATGTCTTCTAGTATTGACCAAAGCCTTCTAATAAGGATGTTAAAAATTATTATTGACTTTTCCACATGTAATGCAAATCCCCCTTGGTTTTAACCATTAGAAATGTATGAAAGTGACTATTTTTAATCATGTTGATGGCATATTGTAAGCTATGAGTGTTTTCAATAATTGTGACAGTTGAATTTTTTAATGGCTTCCTCAAACATTATTATGGTTATATTTTTCTTAGTTGACTTAATACTTTAATTATATATGCTAATAAAGTATGTAATATTATTTTTGCATTCCTGAAATAAATCCTATTTGATGATTTTTTTAATGTAGTGTCAAGTTCTATTTCTAGGACTTTATTCATGATTTTAAAACTTCATATTCATTTGGAGATATATTGATGTTTTTCTTATATTGATACCCTTGAAAAATTTTAGTAGTTTATTTAGTTCTGAAACTACTGTATTAGAAGTACTTGTAAATAGTAAATACTTGTAAAAGTATTGTATTGTGCTTATTTACATAATTTTATTTAGCATTTGCTAATATTAGAAATTTGCTTTTATTCTATTTTTTAAAAAGTATTTGGATCTATTTAATTTTATTTTAATTTTGTAACTCAATTCTTCCTTTCTAAAAATTGATCCTGTTTTCTTTTTCTAAAATTTAGTTTGTTTGGGTTCTTCGTAACACACAGAAAAATATTTATACTTAAGAATTCACTTTTGCATACCACCTCTGTTTGAACATTTTTGTATATTACTTTTTAATCTCTTCCCTAGTTCAGTAGTTCTTAGAGAGGTGTGTTTTCATTTCTAAGTGGTTGAACCTTGTTTTCAGTAACAAAAATTTTACATTTTCATCCCATTGTTGTGGAGTTAATGTAGTACATGATTTTGGTTTCTTTGGATTACTGACTTTACTTTTAGTCTAGTATCTATTGCCATACATGCTTCTAGCATATTTTACAGAAAGAAATTTACTAGTAATGTCAAGATCTGTGACAGGTTGGGCTGTTGCCCTACTCAATGGCTAACAAGTTGGCTTCCATGGTTGTATGAATGTTTGAAGACAAGTGATTCCTGTGTCAGAGAGAAAGGATTTTACTACTCACAGCAATAGCAATCGCTAGAATGTCATCATTCCTGTGTCAGTTCCCCATGCTGAGATTTCCACAGGACCAGGTGAAGAGGGTCAGGTGACACCTATACACAGAAGAGGAACCCTGAGTTTAGAGAACCCAATTCTTTTATAAAACGCAATAAGCACGCCATTCCTTTGTTCCAAAAGTGTGCTGTCTCTATCCCCCAAAACTTTAAGCAAGCTCTTTGCTCCAGAAGGAGATAACATCTCTCTCTTCCAAAGTTATTTTCTCTAAAAAGCAGCCTTGGAAGAATGGTCTGAAATAAAGGCATCCAGTGCCTCTGCTCGTAAGATGTGCAGAAATGCAAGACTGCTGTGGGGAATTATCTCCCACCTGGAAAGCAGAGGACAAATATGCTTATATATTGCATTGGCCAAAAAGTTTGTTTGAGTTTGTCCATAGCACCTTATGGAATTTTTTGGCCAATCCATTATATTAGTTCTACCTTGTTCAGATGTTTAATAATTTTTATAAAATTTATAATTTATAATATATAAATATATTAAATAATTTATAATTTTATAATATATAATATACTTATGTATAATTATATAATTGATAATTTATATAATTTATAATTTTAAAAATATATAATATATAAGTTTTATAATATAGACACTGATATAAAGAGATATTTGATATGTCTATCTATCTATCTATAATCTTTTGATGTTTAACAGGGTAGACAGATAAGGTTATGTGTTTAAAATACCATGTCCTACGTTTTAAATACTCATGTGTTTTAAGCTATTAAGCTTTAGTACTCAGTATTTTTATTTCTTTACTGTTTGTGATTATGATTTTGTCAATATATAAGAACACTTTTAAGTCCCATTTGTGTAGGTTGCTACCTCAGCTATAATTATTTCAATTATTATTTAGATCTCTCTTAAAAGTATTAAATCTCTGGATTATTTTTATTCAACCTGGATACACTTTGCCTTTTAATAGGGAGATTTATACTATATTCATTAATTTTGTTGGTCTCACTCAGATAATTTTTTTGTCTGGTTTTTGTTTGCTTACCATTTAACCTCTGTTCTACAGGCTATTTTGTTTATTTTTATATTCTCAATGTTTTAGACAGCAGACTTCCTGTGTTTGGTTCTGTTAGTGGCTATCTCATAATAACATATGCTCATAACTACTTTTTATTAATCGAAATAGCAACAAAGAGGCTCTTATTTATTAATTGTGTTTCCTTTATCCATTTCTTCCCCACTCTTAGTCTTTAAAAATTAATCCAGGGTCTTCCCTTGTGGTCCAGTGGCTAAGACTCAGTGCTCCTAATATGGGAGGCCTGGGTTCAATCCCTAGTTGGGGAACTAAGATACCACACATTGCAACTAGGAGTCTGAATGCCACAGCTAAGACCTGGTGCAGCCAAATAAATAAAAAATAAATATTAAAAAATTAATCTAAATTAATATTAAGAAATTAATCATTTAAACTTGATCATCAATATATCTATACATATTCTTCTTTTCAAGACACTGGAATTTCTAAGCTGTTGCATTTTATTACCCTGATGTTCAATTTTCAGCATTAGCTTTGTTCTCTACAGTCACATTTTGCAACAACTGCTGCAACACTAACTTCACTGGTTCAAAGGCCAAGAGAAATTTCCCTAAACTCTCCAGTTTCTCTGTGCTTTGGAGCCAAGGTGGAAGTGAACCAGAATTCCAGTGAATCTATACAGCCAGCACAAGGGAACAAAGTTGACCCTTTTGCAAACTGGGGCAGAATAAAGAGGAAGAAAGCAAGCTGAGAGTTCCCCTCTGTGGATGCCAGAATTCATGGAATATTTCCCAGAGCCCTAGGAATGATCTTCTCCTTTTCCATCATCCAAAGTTTCTCTGGGGAGTTATGTCCTTACATATTCCCCGTTCTGTTCTTTTCACCTCTCCACTACTTCCTTAGATCTCCCACTTCAAACTTCATAGCCTAATAAGTATACATTTTAACATAACCCAAATGCATGGGAGCACTTGTCTTAGTAATGTTTCTCGCTTCCATGAAAGAATACCGTAGACTGGGGGGCTTAAACAACACAAATCTCTTTCCTCACTGTTCTAGAGGCTAGAAGAGATCAGGATGTCAGCCTGACTGGGTTCTGGAAAGCAAAAGTGAAAGTTAGTTGCACAGTCATGTCTGACTCTGCGATTCCACAGACTACAGCCTGTCCTGCCCCTCTGTCCATGGTTTTCTCCAGGCAAGAGTACTAGAGTGGGTTGCCATTTCCTTCTCCAGGGACTGGGTTCTGGGGACAGCTCTTTTTCTGGTTTGCAGGTAGTCTTCTTGCTGTGGGCTCTCAGGGCCTCTCCTTGGTGTGTGCCCTTGGAGAAAGAGAGAAGGCCCGCTGTTCTTATAAAGTCACCAATCCCATTGGATTAGGACCCCACCCTAATGGCTTTATTTAACTTCAATTATTTAAAAGTCCTATCTCAAAGTATGGGCTTCCCTGTTGACTCAGATAGTAAAGAATCTGTCTGCAATGCAGGGTACCCAGGCTCGATCCCTGGGTTAAGAAGATCCCCTGGAGAAGGGAATACCTACCCACACCAGTATTCTTGCCTGAAAAATCCCATGAACAGAGGAGTGCAGACTACAGTCCATGGGGTCACAAAGAGTCAGACACAACTGAGCAGCTAACACACACACATCTCAAAATACAGTCATTTTAGGGGTTAAAGCTTCAACATATGAATTTAAGGGGAGACATGTAAGGCTTCCCAAGTGGCACTAGTGGTAAAGAACCCACCTGCCAGTGCAGGAGACATAAGAGACTCAAGTTCCATCCCTGGGTTGGGAAGATCCCCTGGAGGAGGGCTTGCAACCTATTCCAGTATTCTTGCCTGGAAGATTCCATGGACAGAGGAGCCTAGTGCAGTCCATGGGGTTGCAAAGAGTTAGACACGACAGAAGTGACTTAGCATGCACATAACAACATTATAACCCTTAAGACCTTCATTTATGATGCAGTTGGGGTTTAAAAGTCCTCCCCATTTTTTCTTAAGTTGCCTTCTTTTTTCAAGACTTGTTCAGGGACATGTCGAGGAAGCACTGATTGAATCCGTAGGTGATGCTACAGGCTCTGGTGTATATGGTCCTTCCCTGTGAATAGCTCTGCCCTGTTTGTTAGTCTCGGACTAGCCCCTGTTTACCATAAGCTCTTTAAGGCCAGGACTGATTGATTTTTATTTGCCTTGGTGCCTAGGGCAGTGTCTAGCTCAGTGTATGCCTGTAATCAATGCTGGATAAATGTAAAGCATGAATACTAGACAATCTGTATTGAATGAGGCATATGGAAATCTTAGGAGAGACAAAGAGGAGGAATGGTTGGTGAGGGGGGAGGGTGTGGTACCCTGTGGGGACAGGACCTGAGCTCTGGGTGACTGAGGACTGGATCTCACTGCTTCATCACCAGGGTGTCCTGGGTGCTGTTAGGGGAGTCACAAGTTTTCCACCCGGCAATGACATTCCAAGCCCCTTTCAGAAATAAACATTTTGTGAATTAGTAAAAAAATTGCCACAAAGGGTACTAGTCTGCAGTCTAGCATCTGGGAAAATCAGCAGCAATAGCTAAGTTGCCCGGAGGACATATACCTCATAAAGTAGTAGAAATCAGTATAGCAAAACTGTCAGTGGTCTTTAGGGAATAATATTAATCTCCCCATGCAGTCTTTTCTCGTAGAAGTTCTTTGTAGGAAAGAAGGCCTTGTGGTGATAAGCTTATGTCCTTTATAGATGAAATTGGGACCAGTGACCCTTAAATTTAGCTAGAAAATAATAATACATTTTTAACTCGAGTCTGATCAGAAAGACTGAATGTGCCTTGTGCGAAGATAAAGATGGAAAAAAATTATCACCAGCCTAAGTATTTCCACCGCTGTTTTGCATGCTTCGCATATGCATCACAGAAAAAAGGGAAAGTTTAGGGGTCAAATCTTTTAGCCAGAGTCTTTTCTCTCTCTCAGAAACATACTGTACCCAAACTGCATTCCTTTTTCAGATTTAAAAATAATCCGAGACCTTTGATCAACAGAGTTTTTCACAAGATGCTAAACATTTGGGGTGAAAGGAAACGTTCTTACATTCACTTAACAGCACTGCTCTTTTAGTTGTTGGCATAGATTTATTTTTGAAGCTTGAAGTGCTTGCTAATTTCCCAATTAGAAGCTCCTGTAATTGCCATATTAGCACCATCTTCTCTACCTTTTCTGTATGCTCTGCTCTTACCTGGCTTCTGCCGCATCCTCCCTGGGAACCCGGTTTCACACTCCTGGGCTGTGGTGGAGACCACCTTCACCAGGAAGAGCCAACATTAGCAACAGAATACCTTGCGAACCTCCCAACACTCTCCTCCTTCATCTCCCCTTCCCATTGATTCCAGCTCCATTCCTGAACAACCAGGGGCTAAAACCCATGAAGCTTTTTTCACCGGCAGAGTCTGAAGAAGGCTTTATCTTGGCAAGGCGTAGATCCCTTACGATTATACAGTGGAAGTGAGAAATAGATTCAAGGGATTAGATCTGATAGAGTGCCTGAAGAACTATGGACGGAGGTTTGTGACATTATACAGGAGGCAATGACCAAGGCCATCCCCAAGAAAAAGAAGTGCAAAAAGGCAAAATGGTTGTCTGAGGAGGCCTTACAAATAGCTGAGAAAAGAAGAGAAGCTAAAGGCAAAGGAGAAAAGGAAAGATATAACCATTTCAATGCAGAGTTCCAAAGAATAGCAAGGAGAGATACGAAAAACTTCCTCAGTGATCAATGCAAAGAAACAGAGGAAAACAATAGAATGGGAAAGACAAGGAATCTCTCCAAGTAAATTATAGATACCAAGGGAACATTTCACGCAAAGATGGGCACAATAAAGGACAGAAATGGTATGGACCTAACAGAAGAAGAAGATATTAAGAAGAGGTGGCAAGAATACACAGAAGACAAAAAAGATCTTCACAACCCACATAATCATGATGGTATGATCACTCACCTAGAGCCAGACATCCTGGAATGTGAAGTCAAGTGGGCTTTAGGAAGCATCACTATGAACAAAGCTAGTGGAGGTGATGGAATACTAGTTGAGCTATTTCAAATCCTGAAAGATGATGCTGTGAAAGTGCTGCACTCAATATGCCAGCAAATTTGGAAACTCAGCAGTGGTCACAGGACTGGAAAAGGTCAGTTTTCATTCCAAGCTCAAAGAAAGGCAATGCCAAAGAATGTTCAAACTACGGCACAATTGCACTCATCTCACCCGCTAGCAACGTAATGCTCAAAATTCTCCAAGTCAGACTTCAACAGTATGTGTGTGAATCATGAACTTCCAGACCTTCAAGCTGATTTAGAAAAGGCAGAGGAACCAGAGATCAAATTGCCAACATCTGCTGGATCATTGAAAAAGCAAGAGAGTTCCAGAAAAACATCTATTTCTGCTTTACTGACGACACCAAAGCCTTTGACTGTGCGGATCACAACAAACTGGAAAATTCTTCAAGAGATGGGAATACCAGACCACCTGACCTGCCTCTTGAGAAATCTGTATGCAGGTCAAGAAGCAACAGTTAGAACTGGACATGGAACAACACACTGGTTCCAAATAGGAAAAGGAGTACGTCAAGGCTGTATATTGTCACCCTGCTGATTTAACTTATATGCAGAGTACATCATGAGAAATGCCGGGCTGGATAAAGTACAAGCTAGAATCAAGATTGCTAGGAGAAATATCAATAACCTCAGATATGCAGATGACACTACCCTCATGGCAGAAAGCGAAGAAGAACTAAAGAGCCTCTTGATGAAAGTGAAAGGGGAGAGTGAAGAAGTTAGCTTAAAGCTCAACATTCAGAAAACTAAGATCATAGCATCTGGTCCCATCACTTCATGGCAAATAGATGGGAAACAGTGGAAACAGTGACAGACTTGATTTTTGGGGGCTCTAAAATCACTGCAGATGGTGACTGCAGCCATGAAATTAAAAGACGCTTGCTCCCTGGAAGAAGAGTTATGACCAACCTAAGCAGCATATTTAAAAGCAGAGACATTACTTTGCCAACAAAGTCCATCTAGTCAAAGCTATGGTTTTTCCATTAGTCATGTATGGATGTGAGAGTTGGACCATAAAGAAACCTGAGCACCAAAGAATTGATTCTTTTGAACATTGGTGTTGGAGAAGACTCTTGAGAGTCCCTTGGACAGCAAGGAGATCCAACCAGTCAATCCTAAAGGAAATCAGTCTGAATGTTCTTTGGAATGACTCATGCTGAAGCTGAAACTCCAATACTTTGGCTACCTCATGCAAAGAACTGACTCATTTGAAAAGACCCTGATGCTGGGACAAGTTGAAGGTAGGAGGAGAAGGGGACAACAGAGGATGAGATGGTTGGATGGCATCACTGATTCAATGGATATGAGTTTGAGTAAGCTCAGGGAGTTGCTGATGGACAGTGAAGCCTGGCATGCTGCAGTCCATGGGGTCACAAAGAGTCTGACACGACTGAGCGACTGAACTGAACTGAGTGTCTTTTATTTCATTGAAGACTTAAATCATTTTAATATAAAATACTATAATCTCTTGAGAGTATACTTCAGTGCTTTTCTATTTCAGTTGACTGCCATAAATATCTCATCTTGATTTATTTTTTTAAAGCTGATTTTCCAAAGAAAATAACTCTCCTTAAGAAAGTGGGGGGATATTTATTCGCATTAAGGAGAAATTTAAAAGAATCAACTATTAGTACAAGCTTTGTTAAATAAACCTGTATATAATTTATAATTAGCATCACGAAGAGTTTTTCTATAGCTGGTGAATCTCCTGAGTGTGTTGATTGCTACTTTTAAATATAAGTATTTTTTTTTCTTTAGAACTTTTCTTCTTGGAATTGAAATACTAAATAAATGGGAAGGTGGTTGGGACAGAAGACTGCTATTAGCTCAGGCAGCAATTTACACCAGACAATGAACTGGGTTTCGTTGGCATAAGAGTTGTAATGGTGGTTTTGATTCTGCAAATAAAAAGCACCAACTTCTCCAAAAGTTCTTGTCATAATATTAGTTATATGCTTCTATGTTCTTATAATACATCTGAGAGATGATTTTAATCATTTCCTAAATAGAAGATTAAGAAAAAAGATTCAGGTGCATCTAGACATTCTTTTCTGAAGTGCTAGAGTAATGACAAAAGTCTAGGGTATTTAGAAATATTTCAAACTATGAATGGATGCTCAGGAAAAATTGCCTTCATTGACAACTCAGTTAATTATAGCAGTTCTGTTTTGTTCAAAGCCCCATTATTTGGCTGTAAAAAAAATCACTGTAGGTTAAAAATGGACTCACGTTAACTTCTTTATAGGTATAGCATTTTACATAGTTTTTTCTTTTTTAACAAAAAAATCTTGATTCTTTTCAAAATCCACTGAATATAAATACTCTAAAAATACATACACTCAAAAATAGTATTCTGTGACATAAAATCACAGTATTATTTTATACACTGTAATATATTTCTTTCAGATTTTTAAAGCAACTTTTGTTAAGAATGAGCTTGACCTGAGTAGAGATACATGAGGTACACACATTTGAATGTGCATTTTGTAAATTATATTTATGAGAGTGTTAGCGAATCTATGTCTTTCGTTTTCCAAGCAGCTCTCCGGGAGACCAGAGTGTGGCTATCACGGAGTCCTTCGATTTGAACAGAGATCCTTTCTCTATAACTAATTCAACGCATGGCTATATGGGTAATTTTGAACAAGTGGATCTTTCTCCAACCTGAAAGGCTGCCAGGAGGGAGAATGAGTGAGAAAAAGAGGGCTTCAAAGGCGTCTCAGAGAACCACAAAGCAATCACGAAGCACCACTGGATTGCCACAATCTCCTTACAGAAGTGCATTGAGAGGTAGTGATACAGAAAAGTTGAGGACGCGTCATCACAATAAAATACTCTATAATACCTGGGACACTGTTGGAAATGATTCTGTCATCAAACAGAGTGCCCCAAACCGTGGAAACTCACTATATCTCCCATGAGGAATTTTTTAAAGAACTGTGATAGTCTCCCCTCCCCATTATTTCACAGAATTTCAGAAAGCAGTGAAATATGAAATACAGAAGACTAGAAAAGTAAAATAGGAACTGCTATTGTAACCTTTATATGTCACATTTAACGGAAAAAAATCCTTTTAGCCAAAGATTACATTATACAAGTGTATAAATTATGATTAGTTACTCTAAATTTAGATATGACTGTTTTATTAAACCCAAAGTGTGGGAATAAATCATTAAAGAGGGTGTAGTCTTCTGGCCCTTTGATGTCCTGACAAATGGAATACATTCTGGGTTGTATCAGAGCTCCAGTACCACAGTAAATGGAGGATAACCTGACTTTGCAAATGTCAATGAAAACACTTTAATAGTGCCAATAAAGTGAACAATCCCAATGAATTAAAACAGTATCATTGAATACTTAATGGTGCTATTGTTTTTGAATATTGGAAAAAGAAGAAAATAGAACAGAAAGAAAGCCAAGCAAATAATGATGAGGAATAAGGTGGGAATTGATTATTGAGAACAAAGCAAAAACTCTGTTATAAAAGGGCTTTGGGGCCATAAGAGTGACTTATTGTAAGCCTAGATCTTTATGCTGCTTGAATACTCCTTGCCAAGGAGAGGAATGATGCCAGGTCCTAGACTCAGGCTGAGCCCACAAATGGGGACTACATTTTTAATGTGAATCGTGCTATGATGTAAATTATGCTGAGCATAAGTGATATGCCGGAAGTAATGTTTAATACAAGAGTCAAAACCACATCAGGGATGGTTCAGAATCCATTAATTCATTTTCAAGCATTGTACATGTACCTGGAAATACGAATTTTAGACTAAAGACTTGTCTAAAAATTATGTTAAAGGGGGATGTGTTGAATGAACCCAAGGAAGCAAATACGTTAAAAGCAGTATTTTATATAGTTTAGTAGCAGAAGGACTTCAATGTGAAATGATTATAATTGGGTAGTACACTTGGGAAATTATTAGAGTGCTTCAAATTAAGATGTGGTGTGTACCAGTATCTTAAAATTTTAATTAGTGTGTTTGCTTTTCTACACATCCTTATACTTCATCTTCCTCTCTTCAGTCAGGGTTATCATTGATTGTCTAAAGGAAAGTGAAGATTATCAAGGTAAAAATGCAAAGAAACAATCGACGCTAAAGTTTTGAGATATAAAACAGATTTTGAAACTTTTGAAGGGCCAATAGAATTGCAAGTTAACGTCCTTGATGACAAGAGTAGACATTATTAGAGAAAAGAGTGGTTTGTATAAAGAAGAGGGTTCCTATCAAAAATGGCAAGTTTAGAAGTCTATGTGTCTAACCAGGATTTTTTTTTTCTTTCCATAGGATGCACAGATAAAAAACAAAACAACTTCCTGACCAGAAGAGCAATGAAATAAAGTAGAATAAATTATGACTCAGGGGCCTGAGAACTGGGTCTTCCCCTCTGCCCTCTCCTAAGATCAATCCCTAATGAGTAAGGATGATGGAAACCCCACTGATATTTGGGGGATTCCAAGAAAGAGATGCACGGCCCAGCTTTCAGATAGAGTAGGAAGGTCTCAAGCATTTGCAGGGCTCTGTGTTGAGCATGGAACCCAGGCTATAGAGTAGGAACGGCTGGAGAAGAGCATGCAAGAATATTCCTACCTCCGAGTAGGTACAGATATAGAGGAGCAGAGCAGACGAGTCTAAGGAGGAAGCAGAATGAACACAGAGGTGGCCCATGAGCAGAGAAGGGCATTTCAGTTATGCACACGATGACCTGGGTGCCACAAGACCAAAGGCCAGTAATGATCTCATCAGAGGCCAATGCGGCTGGATGCTGATGGATTTGGACCAGTGCTTCTCAAAGGTGAGTGCACACCAGAATCACCTGGAGGCCTGTTAGATTCCTGGGCCCTTGTCCAGAGTTTCTGATTCAGCAGGTCCATGTGGTATGGGGCCCAATGATTGGCATTTCTAACAAGTCCCTGGGTGGCACTAGTGTGCTGGTTGAAAACCTCACTTTGAAAAACGATGCTGTTGCTGCTGCTAAGTCGCTTCAGTCATGTCTGACTCTGTGCGACCCCATAGATGGCAGCCCACCAGGCTCCACCGTCCCTGGGATTCTCCAGGCAAGAACACTGGAGTGGGTTGCCATTTCCTTCTCCAATGCATGGAAGTGAAAAGTGAAAGTTAAATCGCTCAATGCTACTCTGGATCAAATGTCTTTCCCCCAAACTTAAGATGGTATATACAACACCCTCCTCCCTTGACCCCCCCCCCACACAGATGCACACTCAGAATTTAAATGGCCCCTGGAGAGATGTGAGAGAGAAAGAGAAGGGGACACATTCTGATACTCTGAGAAATTACCCCAAAGAGTGTATACCCAAAAGTACTAAGTAATCATAAATCTGAGTGCACCTTGATTTCCATATAAAATTCACCACCATTAGCAGAAATCGGTGCTTGGGTGCTAAGTTCATTGCAGTTATAGAGAAGTAAAGAAATTTACCATTTGCACAGCTAAATTTTGCTACTGTGAAAATTAGTGCCCATTTGCAACTGAGCACACGCATACACACACACACACACAAACACTGCTAGCATTTAGTTCAAACTTTGTACTGATATTGAAATACAAATTTAGGACTTCTAGAGATGAAATATTCAGAAAGGATGTGTGGGTCCTTGGACAGAGTGAAGCTCTGTTAGACCACATGTTGCTTTTTAACCCACCTAAAAGTGAGATGCTTCCATACCCCCAAACCAGCATTGTGCTGCCTCTGCCCTGGGCCTCTTCAGAGAACAGAGGAAACTGGAGCTCTGTCTGAGTGGACAGCCCTTCTGAGAGCTACAAGAAGGCAGAGCATCTGTGTGCTGGGATGTGCCCCCAGTCACAGTCCTCCATCTGGGCTCCCATACAAACAGACTTAGTGTTCCATTTGTGACTTGCTCTGGGTCCTTGAGCAAAATAAAAATAACAATGTTGAGCCCCTATAGGAGGGGTTTCCACTCTTTTCAAGGGTCCAGTGTAAAATGTAAGAATGGGTCAGACGGCAGTTACATGGAGCTCACCTGGTAGGGCTTGTTTCTTTTCTTCTATTTCTTCTTTTTTTTATTGGAGTTTAGTTGCCCCACAATGTTTGGTTAGTTTCTTCTGTACAGCAAAGTGAATCAGCTCAGCTCAGTTCAGTTCAGTCATTCAGTCGTGTCTGACTCTCTGTGACCCCCTGGACTGCAGCATGCCTCCCTGTCAATCACCAACTCCGGAGCTTAATCAAACTCATGGCCATCGAGTTGGTGATGCCATCCAACCATCTCATCCTCTGTCGTCCCCTTCTCCTCCAACATTCAGTATTTCCCAGCATCAGGGTCTTTTCCAATGAGTCAGTTCGTCGCATCAGGTGGCCAAGGTATTGGGAGTTTCAGCTTCAGTATTAGTCCTTCCAATGAATATTCAGGACTGATTTCCTTTAGGATGGACTGGTTGGATCTGCTTGCAGTCCAAGGGACTCTCAAGAGTCTACTCCAACACCAATGTTCAAAAGAATCAATTCTTTGGTGCTCAGGTTTCTTTATGGTCAAACTCTCACATCCATACATGACTAATGGAAAAACCATAGCTTTGACTAGACAGACCCTTTGTTGGTAAATTAATGTCTCTGCTTTTTAATATACTGCTTAGGTTGGTCATAACTTTTCTTCCAAGGAGCAAGCGTCTTTTAATTTCATGACTGCAGTCACCATCTGCAGTGATTTTGGAACCCAAGAAAACAAAGTATCTTACTGTTTCCATTGTTTCCCATTGATTTGCCATGAAGTGATGGCACCAGATGCCATGATCTTAGCTTTCTGAACGTTGAGTTTTAAGCCAACTTTTTCACTCTTCTCTTTCACTTTCATCAAGAGGCTCTTTAGTTCTTCTTCGCTTTCTGCCATAAGAGTGGTGTCATCTGCATACCTGAGGTTATTGATATTTCTCCCGGCAATCTTGATTCTAGCTTGTGCTTCATCCAGCCTGGCATTTCTCATGATGTCCTCTGCATATAACTTAAATAAGCAGGGTGAGAATATACAGCCCTGACATACTCCTTTCCCTATTTGGAACCAGTGTGTTGTTCCATGTCCAGTTCTAATTGTTGTTTCCTGACCTACATACAAATTTCTCAAGAGGCAGGTCAGGTGGTCTGGTATTCCCATCTCTTTCTGAATTTTCCACAGTTTGTTGTGATCCGCACAGTCAAAGGCTTTGGCATAGTCAATAAAGCAGACGTAGAATTTTTTTTCTGGAACTCTCTCGCTTTTTCGATGATCCAGTGGATGTTGGCAATTTGATCTCTGGTTCCTCTGCCTTTTCTAAAACCAGCTTGGAACACCTGGAAGTTCATGGTTCATGTACTGGTGAAGCCTGGCTTGGAGACATTTGAGCATTACTTTGCTAGCATGTGAGATGAGTGCAATTGTGCAGTAGTTTGAACGTTCTTTGGCATTGCCTTTCTTTGGGATTGGAATGAAAACTGACCTTTTCCAGTCCTGTGGCCACTGCTGAGTTTTCCAAATTTGCTGGCATATTGAGTGCAGCACTTTCACAGCTTGAAATAGCTCAACTGGAATTCCCATCACCACCACTAGCTTTGTTCATGGTGATGCTTCCTAAGGTCCACTTGACTTCACATTCCAGGATGTTTGGTTCTAGGTGAGTGATCACACCATCATGGTTATCTAGGTCATGAAAATCTTTTTTGTACAGTTCATCTGTGTATTCTTGCCACCTCTTCTTAATATCTTCTGCTTCTGTTAGGCCCATACCATTTCTGTCCTTTATTGTGCCCATCTTTGCATGAGATGTTCCCTTGGTATCTATAATTTTCTTGAAGAGATTTCTAGTCTTTCCCATTCTATTGTTTTCCTCTGTTTCTTTGCATTGATCACTGAGGAAGGCTTTCTTATCTCTCCTTGCTATTCTTTGGAAGTCTGCATTCAAATGGGTGTATCTTTCCTTTTCTCCTTTGCCTTTAGCTTCTCTTCTTTTCTCAGCTATTTGTAAGGCATCCTCAGACAACCATTTTTCCTTTTTGCATTTCTTTTTCTTGAGGATGGAATCAGCTACATGTACACATATATCCCCTCTTTGTTACCACAGAAGACTGAGTATGATTCCCTGTGCTATACAGTAGGTTCTTGTTAATGATCTGTTTTATACATAGTAGTATATATGTTTTATCCCAATCTCCCAATCCATCTCACTCTTCTTTCCTCCTTAGAGTTCATATGTTTGTTTTCTACATCTATGTAGCAGTTGTCTCTTCAACTGCATATTGGTTTGGTTTACAATCTAACTCTACACCTTTGCTTTTTGCATTTTCCCTTTGCAGAAAAGAGCTGGGTCAGTGATTTAGAACTCTCACCAAGCTGAGTGCACATTTCTGAGATTTAACTGCCATTAATCTATTCTGTGTCACCTAATATGCCCGGGTCCTTCAAGCTCTTGAAGTCAGCCTTCCCTTTGATACTTTCACACAGTCACATGAGCCTCCATTTCCAGTCGTTGGTGGAAAATCAATGCTTTTCTCAGTATTTCTAAAGATTCTTCCATAAGTGAAGAGTACAAGTGCCAGAATACACGGCTGTCTACATGCCAACTCTGATCTCTGAATCACTGCTAGTGTTTTCACCTTTATTTGTCTTTATATCAAGCAATCTTCACTTTTTATATTTTATTCCAAACACAGATAAAACATCATGTACACATTTCCAAAAGCATCATTAATCTAGTCATTTATACCTTTTCTTTCTTTTTTAATTTTAACTGAGTAACTGCTACATGCCAGGTGATATTCTTGTCCTTGGAAACAGCACTGAAAAAAAAAAAAAAACCAACAACCAAAAAACAGAGTGTCCCATGGCAATGTCTACAATGTATGGAGATTTTCCCAAAGGTTAATGGATAACAGTTGCAGCAGGGAACAATAACAACTGACTCTTACGTACCAGTATCAGGCATCATGCTTTCTAAGCCACAGGTATTCCCTTCATGAGGACCCTGCCCTGTGCCTATGCGGTGTGACTGACTCCTACCCTCACTCTCTGCAGAAGTCTTTCTTCATCATCTCTCTCCCTCAAGTCCAAGAGCTCCTCTAAAACTTTTCTCTCTTGAGCTACCAAAAGAAAATTTAAAATTATTTTTAAAAAAGATAGAAGGAGGTCATTTAGCTTACTCTGTTTTCTTTTAGTACCTTTTTATAACCAAAAGTCCCAGGACAGTGTGTGTACAAACAGAAGAGCCAAGTGCCTTGGATTGGATTCTCAGAGGTTAAGAGAAGCCTTCGGAGACCACCTTTCAATCTTGGAAAATGCAATCTATCACATCAGTGTAGTGGATCAATGAAATGTCTCATACTACGGCAGATTGATTAAACTCTGTGGATTAGATTGTGATGAAGGGCAGAGGGTTGGCCTAGTCCTAAGGTCAAGCGGAGTGAAGATAAATTGCTGCCCTACTAGGGGAAATCAAACCTCTTTGTTGTATTTTTTTTTCCTGATAACATATTGAAAAAGCATTTGCCTGATCAATTGCCACACACCAGAACTCAGCGACATGTTGATTTACACCAAAACAGAGACCACATATGGAGAAGCAGCTGCAATTGGAGTTACTTCCTGATTATATTTACAATAATTCACCATCTTTCCCTAAGGCCATCTATTTCCAGCCCTGGTCAAATAGATCACTTAATATAAGTGTGACAGGAAGCCTACATCTGTATTATTCTAGTCTTATTTTGATGGCATAGACCTGTGCCATCCTTCAGTTTAGTTCATACTTTGGAAGAGAAAAGCAATTCCAGGGGCTCATAATCGTTCCTTCCTAATACCCCGGGCATCGACAAACCAATGTGCATGTCCTGGCATTGGCAGAGTGTATCTTTGCCCACTACACATTCAGAAAACGAAGAAATCACCTCATTTTATATAATGCACAGTCACCCTGGTTGATGACTATAGGTCCCTTTGAGAAATCTCTAGGAGAGTTTAGAGTTTATTTTTTTGGCAAAAACACAGGGTACTTCTTCCGAAGAACCTGGCATACTTTTCATTTCAGGGGCTCTAAGCCTAAAATTAAGCAACAAGTCATGACTCTCTCTTATGTCAAAAATCTGAAAATGAGATCTAAAATGTTTTAAATTATAATAATCAAGTAGTTCTATTTCAGTCCAGTGGACACTATGATTTATATGCGTCCACCCATGATTCCCTGGCTTAAGGCATTTAGATCACTGTTTAGCCTGCTGCCCACTTGGGAATTGTGTCCACTTGCCTCTGGCTTTCAAGCCTCAGCACAGTCTCTTGGACTCTGTCCCTCTCCAGGAACCCATTTTCTGCACTGCATTTAGGAAGCCCATTTCCTTTCTTTTTAAAAAAATTTTGCATTCCAATGTTTAAAAATTTTTTACTGGAGTATAAAATTGATTTACAATGTTGTGTTACTTTCTGCTATACAGCAAACAAACAGTGATAAAAATCACAAATGCACAACTAGCTACAGTTCTGTACCTACACTGTCAGCCACCTTTAACATGATTCTGAGGGAGCAGGACTGACTTTATGTACAAGCAAAGTGAGTTATAATACATATATATATTATACATATATACATATATGTATGTATATGTATATATATGTGTATATATACGTGTGTGTGTGTGTGTGTGTGTATATATATGTGTGTGTGTGTGTGTGTGTGTGTGTGTAGATTACTTTTGCATATAGGTCATTACAGAATACTGAATTGAGTTCCTTGTGCCATACAGCAAGTCTGAGGTTTTATTTATTTTGCCACACCACACAGCATGGGGGTATTAGTTCCCCAACCAAGGGTTGAACCCTTGCCCCTTGCAGTGAGAGCCTAGATTCTTAACTGCTGTACTGCCAAGGAAGTCCCAGGAAGGCCATTTCAATGGAGTTCCTTCCTGTAGCCATCCATGGCCTCACTGGGTGTTTGTTAGTGCTCTGATGGAGGAATGTTCTTAGAATTCATCTGGGTAACCATGGCCAGGGTATGAATAGCAAGCCATACCTGATAAATCAGCCCTAGCACTGCTGTCTTTCTTTGTAAACCTCCATCTACGTTATGCCTGGCAAATCCTTGCACCTCAGTTTCTTTTAGCTGTAGTCACCGTGGTGCCAGGTTTCAGTCTACTGACCAAGTGATCTGATGAACCACAATTTTGTACCCAAATATCAAACATCTTCAATCCATTCCATCTAGGAAAGTGTAATTATGTTAATACATGTGACTTAATCCAACTTTGTTTCTGTCTTTCTGTACTAGGACCCTCAGAATCCATTTGTAGCATTTCTCCCCAGCTTCCCACCAATATAAATGCACAAAATCTTCCAGTTCTTTTGATGGATGAGCTGTCCCCTCCCAAGTCAGACTCTGTACCCATTCTCCAGTGATCTGAGAGTGGTGATGGGTCTGGAAGCAACATAAGGGGAGGAGAAACACCTTGTGGCAAATCACACCAACTCCAAGCAAAATAACTGCCTCAAATGCAGCTCTGTAGGTTCTTCAGTTGGGGAGGAAGGGCTTCTTGCACTTTCAAGGTGGTTCAGTGGAATTTGGAGGATCAAATCCATCATATCCACCCCAAATTTCCCACTTTTCCCTAATACATACCCTAACTTTCACATTAACTTAGTAAAGCCTTACCAAGAAAGGCTGTGCGTTCTATGTGCTTTGTAATTCTACAATAGGCATCATCAGACAACAAGCCCATTTTTCCAAATACACTGGCCACGTACTTGTTTACAAGGGCAAGATAAATTTTAGGGAGCTCTGCTGTTTTTTGATCATGTTTTGAGTTAAAAATATAAAACCCTGAGCTTGTTAATTTCTCTTTGTAGAAAGAAGTATTGCAATGTCCATTGACAGGTGAATAGATAAAGAAGATTTGGTATGTATATAAATAGAATATTATTTAACCATAAAAAATAATGAAATAATGTCATTTGCAGCAACATGGATGGACCTAGAGATTATCCTACTAAGTAAAGTCAGAAAGACAAATATCATATGATATCCCTTATATGTGGAATCTAAAATAGGACACAAATGAACATATCTACAAAGAAGAAATAGACTCACAGACATAGAGAACAAACTTGTGGTTGACAAGGTTGGGGGTATGGGAGAGAAGGATTAGGATTTTGGGATTAGCGGAGGTAAATATATAGGATGGACGAACAACAAGGTGCTTCTGTATAGCTGCTGATGCTGCTGCGAAGTTGCTTCCATCGTGTCCGACTCTGGGAGACCCCATAGACGGCAGCCCACCAGGCTCCCCCGTCCCTGGGATTCTCCAGGCAAGAACACTGGAGTGGGTTGCCATTTCCTTCTCCAATGCATGAAAGTGAAAAGTGAAAGTTAACTCTCTCAGTCGTGTCCGACTCTTAGCGACCCCATGGACTACAGCCTACCAGGCTCCTCCGTCCATGGGATTTTCCAGGCAAGAGTACTGGAGTAGGGTGCCATCGCCTTCTCTGCTTCTGTATAGCAAGGGAACTATGTTCACTATCCTGTGATAAATCATAATGGTAAAGAATATGAAATAAATACATAAATAAATATACATAACTGAATCACTTCGCTGTACAGAAGTTAATACAACACTGTAAATCAAGTATACTTCAGTAAAATAAATTAAAAAATAAAGTATTGCAGTCGCAAGCAGGTAGGTTGCTCCATAGTTCTTGACGTCATCACCTACAACACAATGCTTTATTATAGTGGCCTCTTTGCATCCCAAATCCTTATCTTCAATAGGCACTTCCTTTCAGCCAACCACAGTGCTATATTAATGATCATTTAAAAGTCTTTGAATATACTGGATCATGGCAATGAGGTTATTTTATCTCCTCACTGAACCAGGCACTTCTCATTTTTCAAAGTCCATTTTTTAGGACCACTTTCGGAACTGAGTATTTTTTCAGGAGGTCCTACCTGGATAAGAACAGCTCCTTGAATTATTTAAGACAGGAGAGAATTTTGTCTTCCCAGTTGCTAGAACGCCTAGGGAAGCCAAGGTCATGGAAAATCTCTGTTAACTCTCAGTTTACTACAGCCTTAGAGTGTCAGGGGATTTCATGAGCTGTGGAAAACTATTAGTAATTAACACAATTTCCTACAAAACCACAAATCCTACAATTTTCCTAGAAAATACCTGGAGGACACTGTAAAACCTCCAAACCTGCTGAAGACCCAAGTTTCTGCCCACAACTGACATAATGATATGAATACTGCTTTCTCTTTTGCACGTTTCAGATCTCTTAACAAATGCTGCTTCTTGGCAAAATGCAACCTGGAATCTAACTGGTAAGGAATTCTGAGAAATGTAATGGGTTTAGGGTTCTAACCACTGAAAAAAGGGGGAGGTCGAGGTGGGGAACAGTGCTGGGTTGCACAGACAGCATAATGAGCCTTTCTGACATACTCTATGAGTCTGTTTTTCTTTTTATGACTTTGTACAAAAATAGGTAATTAAAAGTATTTATGTATTTACATCTTTACTTATATGCTACACTGTGGATGTTGATTAAAATGTTCACGGTTCAACTAACACAGAACAAACACCATCAGTGCCTACATGCATTCATTCTAAGGTTGATTTTTGCTAACACTATTTTGTGGTTTGGGGGAAAAAACACAAAAAGAATGACATCTTGGCTGATTACAGTGATGTACAAAACAGATTCATGCATGGCAAACAACAAAAAGCAAAAGCAATGTAATACTACTAAAATGCTGGCAAAGTTTAATTATATCCTTTAAAAATGAAAACCACACAACAGAATGAAGAATTAAATATCTAAATAAAAACAGAATAAGTCCTTAGCATCCAGATGAAAATCTTTTTTTATTGTTGTTTATAATCAGTGAGATAGAGCATATTTTGGCTGAATAGAACTTGAATTAGTCAAGAATGATCATGGCTCCCTGTTTCTTTCCTCCACCTCTAGGAAAGGTAACATTAAAATATTTCAATATTTGTACTAGTAACAAAATTAAATCATTAAATGATGTTGTCACAATCACTAGTATACTTAACATATATGACCATTCTGATAGTTTATAATCTTTGAATCTGTATGACATCATCTAACACAGTGCCTGGACAGAGTAGCTACCAGATATTTGTTGAATTAACAAAAAAGAATGTCGATTGTACATTTTAAGGATTATACAAACAATGGTAAAGTGAAAGTGGCTCAGTTGTGTTCGACTCTTTGAGACCTCATGGACTATACAGTCCATGGAATTCTCCAGGCCAGAATACTGGAGTGGGTAGCCTTTCCCTTCTCCAGGGGATCTTCCCAAACCAGGGATGGAACCCAGGTCTCCCGCATTGTGCCTGATTCTTTACCAGCCAAGCCACAAGGAGAACCCAAGAATACTAGAGTGGTTAGTCTATCCCTTCTCCAGTGGATCTTCCCGACTCAGGAATTGAACTGGAGTCTCCTGAATTGCAGGCGGATTCCTTACTAACTGAGCTATCAGGGAAGCCCAAACAATGGTAAACAAGCATGTTAATGCTCTGAAGCACTGAGGGAGAAATCAAAAAAGAGGCAGTTAGCTTTAGTTGCCACAAGTCAGTTTATTGCATGAACTTGGGAAAATCATTTCAAATCTCTGTGACTTATTTATTTTCATAATAATGAGCTCTTCTGCCTACTGCACAGAAACACCTGAGATACTTTGTTTTGATCTCTTTGGATGACACATGAACTATAGAGTCACAGTGTTTATTAATAACAATGGTAGACTTTCATCCTAGTCAACAAACATACTTTATATATGAGTGAGGTTTCATTGTTAACTAAATATCTGTTATACTAATATAAGAAACATTTATTTTCATTTAGTTGCTCAGTCATGTCTGACTCTTTGTGACCCCATGGACTGCAGCACACTAGGCTTCCTTGTTCTTCAGTATCTCCTGGAGTTTGCTCAAACTCTTGTCCATTGAGTTGATGATGCCATCCAACCATTTCATCCTCTATCGTCCCCTTCTCCTCCTGACCTCAATCTTGCCCAGCATCAGGGTCTTTTCCAATGAGTCGGCTCTTTGCATCAGGTGGCCAACGTATTGGAGCTTCAGATTTAGCATTAGCCCTTCCTTCCAATGAATATTCAGGTCTGATTTCCTTTAGGACTGACTGGTTTGATCTCCTTGCTGCCCTAGGGACTCTCAAGAGTCTTCTCGAGCACAACAGTTCAAAAGCCCAATTCTTCAGTGTTCAACCTTCTTTATGGTCCAACTCTCACATCCATACATGACTACTGGAAAAACCATAGCTTTCACTATGTGTACCTTTGTCAGCAAAGTGATATCTCTGCCTTTTAATACACTGTCCAGGTTTGTCATAGCTTTCCTTCCAAGGAGAAAGCCTCTTTCAAATTCATGGCTGATTTAGATTATAACAAGTTTCAAAAGCTTAGATAGTAGATCTATATTTATGAAGACTGTTCACGTATTCAACAAACTTTTCCTAAGTGTCTATGAAATCTATTTATTCTTTTATCTTCAATAAAAATTTTTATTTTTATTGGTGTACAGTTGATTTACAACGTTGTGTTAGTCTCTGCTGCACAACAAAGTCAATCAGCTATGTATACATATATCCCCTCCCTCTTGTACCTCCTTCCTACCCCCCTGAAGTCTGTTTATTTTTTCTTTTGCTTTCACAGTTCTTCGTGTCTTGCCCAGACCCAAATTCTACTGTGGGTTATAAGAATAATGTCATTGTTTCAAAGTGGGCAGCTTTTTAACCCATCAAATAAAGAACAATCTTTTGCTCCAAAGGGCCTTTTCTTTTTCAGCCTCTCAATCTCTTGGTAGTGCTGAGATGTTCTAACTGAGATCTTTCCTCCTCCATAAGGATTTTATCATATGAATGTTTAAAAAAATACTCAGTAATGTTTAAAATTATTAGATAACTTTTTATATGGACTTTCATCATCATCCCTTTTAAACTTGTGTTTAGTGAGAAAATGTCTTACTGTTTCAATCTCCAATTGAAAACTTGGTTACTTCCATGACTTTTACAATCAATCTTAGGTTAAAAAAAAAAAAAGATCCACAAGTTCCTCTTAATTATTAAAGCCTGAGATTAGAACTCACAAAATTTAAAACTCTTAAACTCAAAATGTCCCCTTTCCCCAACGAGAACCTGTTACAACGGGTACCCTGTTAGTGAAGGAGGACTTACTTGGTCAGCACTTTCTTTCTTTTCAAGGTCTTCCTCTTCCACTCTGCTAGCTTTGGTTTCTGGTCAGTCATGGGTTTAATCAAAGGGTTGCTGGGAAATGCCTACTTACCCTATCCTCTCTCCTCTGGCTCTCCCACAGTTGGGGGGAATCTGGCTCAGCTTCTCTGTCCTAAGGACTATTCATCTGTTATGTCAGTGGTCCTCAACCTTTTTGGCACCAGGGACCAGCTTCACGGAAGACAGTTTTTCCACTGACTGGGGTTGGGTGAGGCTGTTTCAGGATGATGTAAACACATTAAATTTATTATGCACTTTACTTCTATTATTATTACATATGCTCCACCTCAGATCCTCAGGCGTTCGATCCTGGAGGTTGAGGACCCCTGGTTTATGTGGCCTGTCTTTGCTGGGGCTGATATAACCTACCTCCAGATCACATCTGTGTATATGGTGTATTTTTTGTTCAAGGAAAATATATCCCCTTTGCTCAATGCCGTACGAACTTGTCCTTCACTCCTATTGGGAAAGAAACTTGTGCAAGGACAAGGGTTAGACACAGCTTACAGTGCCCCTGGATTGCAGGGGACACACATGAAGATTCCCCAATGATTTGTTTGAAGCCTCTTTTATTAAGATGAAGATGAGCAGCCAATGGCTACTTCCAACTCTGTCTAGGGAGAAATAGGACTCACGCCACTTGAACCATTCTCTCCTTTTATGCCTGCTCTGTGATTGAGTTTGAGTTATACTACACGTTTCCAATATTTTTAAAAATGTTTACTGAGATGCATCTCCATCTGACACCTCAGTTTAGAATTTCATATCTGGTTATTTTGGTGTCACCATAAAATTCCAGTTTAACGTTCCGTTATATTTCTGTTCATTACAACAGAAAGAGATCTTTCTCTTTATGTTTTAATCATTCATGGAAGACTAAGGAAAGTTTTAGATGCTTAAAGGAGAGACTGTTTATGTATCCTTGCGCATTTCTTAAATTTATTTTTTTATTTTTTGGTGGATCACATGTGAGATCTTAGTTCCTTGACCAGGGATCAAAACCACGTCCCCTCCATTGGATGCACAGAGTCTTGACCACTGGGCCACCAGAGAAGTCCCCATGTGCGTTTTTGTTTGAGAAGATAAAGTCACACATTTTTGGTTGTTGACTCTATCTGAGACTACTAGAAGATTCTTACAGCTTTTCCATCTTCCCTGGTGTCCAAGATTGGAAGGATGGAAGAAAGCCTCTCTCCACTGGTTTGGAACGCCTAGGTTGGTGATGGCATCAGCCACTGCCAAGGTCCTGAAGGAGGGAGAATTTCAGGTGCTTCTTCTCTTTCTCTTTCTGGCTTCATCCTTTACTCTCTGAAAATCTGGTTAAACCCAGACTTTCTATGAAACTTGGTGAATGGCTGAAAGCACAAAATCTCAGGTGTTTTAGTTATTCACTGTAGTGGGACCAAAAAGGAATGAAGTTGTTCTCTTATTTTCTAGAATGTTCCTCTTTTGGCATAAAGGTCTTCACTGGTTGGGAAGACCAATGTAAGGAGGAGCTGGGGAGGCCGCATTTCAAGTTGTCATGGTTGTTTTAAGAGACTCTATCTAGGTCTTCTCAGATTTGAAGGGACTTTGCTTCACTGTAATTGTATTATGGGATGAGCCAAAGCAGAATGGCTAAGATGTAGAGAACCTACCCGAAATGCAGAAGACCTGGGTTCAATCCCTGGGTCAGGAAGATCCCCTATAGAAGGAAACGGCAACCCACTCCAGTATTCTTGCCTGAAGAATTCCATGGACAGAGGAGCCTGGTGGCCTACAGTCCATAGGATCACAAAGATTGGGACACGACTGAGTGACCAACAGTTTCACCTTCAAAGCAGACTGTCTGCTTAGGTGACAGAAGCGGGGAGGACATACATAGGTAGCTCAGTATGTCCCCATCTCCCAGTGGGATGATAAATCAGAGGATGAACTGCACTCAAGGCACAACGTGTGCCGGGTCAGTAATTCTCTCTTGCTCTGGGAAACAGAAAACACACCGATTGACTTCAGCCGGATTCTGGATGAACATCCAGAACATCTGGATGAACAATCAGGTCAGCCCATCCCCCAATTTCAGTTAGGATGCTTTAGGTTGCAACTAATTGGCTTAAACACTAAAGAGGATTTATTGTGTCACATAACTAAAATATTCACAAGTGGAGGAGAATTCAGGCATGGTCTCGCTTCTCTCTGACCCCTTGTGGATCTGCTCTCTGCCATGGGTTTGCATGAATGAAAGACTACTGGACCAACCAGAGCTCCACATTTCCTTATTCATGTCCAAGGAAGAAATATTCGATCGATCATCTCAGACCACGTGTCCAGCCTTCCTGTAGATCTATGACTTTTGTAGGAGACATGCATTACGCTAATCGGTGAAGACTAGTTTGGAGTCTGTGTCAAGTCATACTCTCAGCCAAAATTCATGACTACTTCCCAGTGGAGGGGAGTGACAACTGCTTTGCTTGATCATTCCCAATCAATGGGGAGATTCTTTTAATAAAGTAAGGAACTGTACCCTAGATTTCCTCAAAGTCTTTGAGACTCCTCTCTCAGACATTCAGGTTATCTCCTGTTTAAGATGGCCCAATAACTTATCTTTATTTCTTCATTTACCTGGGGGCATGGGGGTCAGATACACTGCAATCTGGCCCAATGAGACTTAGACTGGAATAATTTTCCCTGTGGTTTTAGAATAATTTTTTATTCCTTTCAAAAGCATTGATTGATCCAAGATTTAATCAAGATTTTGTATTAGTGTAGGTATACGTGTCAATTGTTCAATGATTATGACAAAAGTTCTAAATGATGATTATTATCTAAATTCTAACGATTATGACAAAAATAGAATCTTTAGGTAATTTTTCACCTGATTGTGGTTACTTTAATTTTAATTCAGCACACTTCTAAAAGGCCATGGATATGGCTACATGGAATTGTTTCTTAGATCATATTGCCTATCAATACAAGTAACCTATTTTGTTTGTGTTAGATTAATTTGGCTTTAATTAATTGCTTGCTTTAAACAGGCTACCAACGTACCTATTAGGGCTGGTATTGACCTGGTCATATGTAAACGAAATTACTATTATGATTTCTAACCATGGAAATGTAAACATTATTCTAAGAAAACTAGAAATTGACACATGTATTCAGGTTTCCAGATAGCCATTAATTTTAATGATATAGAATATAATAATTAAAAGTTGCTCCAATGATATAATTGAAAATAAAGCATTTCTTTAAAATTGTCAGGGTTCTTGCTTTTTAAAGGCCGAATTCCCCAAACAATGACCCTCCTTGTTTTCATAAAAACATTTTCTTGAGAAACATCAGGGACATTTGCTTGTTTAAATTTTGACATCCCAGAATTTTGTTGATCTGATTTTTCTAAGCTTTTCTTATTTTTCATACACTGTCAATATGACAGCACATATAACTGAAGGAAAAAGAAAAGAAAAATGAAGTCCACCAGAGCATTTCTAAGCTACAATGGAGTACAACCGAGACAGAGTGAATTTAATGTAGGCAAATGTAATCAGCCACAGTATAAGAAAGCTTAGTTTATTATATCCTTAGGGAGAAACAAAATCTAAGTCTAAAGATCATTATAAGTATAAGAGACACGAAGAGCAAATTAAAACAAGCAAACAAACAAAACTCATCCTACAACAGATTATTCCTCAAAAAAACCCAATATATTAAAATGTATGGCCATCAATTGTCCTTTTCCCTTGAATTTGACACTAAGATTCATGAATCTTAAATTCAAGTCAAATACTGTACACTCCACTTTCGTTTTCATTCATGGTGTCATCAATGCATTTTTTAACCCGTTTATCTAGAAACTAGCTTCAAATTTATTCATTATTTTGTTCAATATTTTCATTAGTTCTATACCATTGGCACATTATCACCAGAGAGATATACGGTTGATATCAGTGAGGAAGGAAGAGACAATTAATTTATTTGGGATTGGAGAGAACATTTTGCCTTTAATTTTAACACTGAAAACTCACCTGATATAATTTAATAGTCTCTCAATCCTCATATATTCTCCTAAGGTCTGGTTTATTGAACAGTTCCTTGGGTCAGAAATTGTGGTCGGTGCTACACAGAAATGACTGCATCCAACCCTCACAAGAAACCTGATGGCTCAGTATCACTCTTATTTTATAGATAAAACAATGGGAGATTAAAAGATTTAACAATTGTTTTTTTATGTTATATATTTAGCATGGGGCTGGAGTGAAAAGCCAAGTAGCTTTTATTACAAAATCCATACTCTATGTATTCTATTAATACAATACTTTGCTATTCCTTTATGGTTATATTATTATTTTAATGTAGATTATCTGTCAGACTTTTCCATTCTTGGTTTATGTCTGGTCATGCAGATTTTCATTAGTTCAGAATATAGTTGCAGACTAGCTAAGATAAAGTCCTAGTTGAGGACTGTATCATGTAATATTTCATTGCCTGGAATATGCTCATTTGTTCACATTTTAACATCTTTGAAATCACGATGGCCTTATTAATTGATGATGAAGAGAAGTGAAGTGAAAGTCACTCAGTTGTCTCTGCCTCTTTGCAACCCATGGACTATACAGTCCATGGAATTCTCCAGGCTAAAATATTGGAATGGGCAGCCTTTCCCTTCTTCAGGAGATCTTCCCAAGCCAGGAATCAAACCCAGGTCTCCTGCATTGTAGGCGGATTCTTTACTAGCTGAGCCAGCAGGGAAGCCCATAATTGATGATAAGGAAGTATTTGTCATTGTTTGATTATGATAGTTTAACTTTTCTTTCTTAGTGGCAGTTAAAATAAAGGTGCCTTTCAATTGGCAGTTCTTTAGATTAGATGAAATATGGTACTTAGCTCTTCAGCGAAGAGAAATTAGGCAAAACAGGGTAAGCCTGATTCATGTCCAGATCCACTCCATGTCATTCCCTCTACAGGGCTGGGAGAAAAGCTGCTCTGTTTAGGGGTGGGTTGAGTTTGGGAGTCTTATCTCTCTTTGCTGTTGTTACCCATTTACTTCACCCATGGGCAGGTTCTAACAATGGAATTTCCTTTTTTTTTAAAAAAAAATATTGAAGTATAGTTGATTTACAATGTTGTGTTAATTTCTGCTGCACAGCAAAGTGACTCAGTTATACATATATTTATTCTTGTTCATATTCTTTTCCATTATGGCTTATTATAGGATACTGAATATAGTTCCCTGTGCTATATAGGAGGGCCTTGTTGTTTATCCATGTTATATATAGTAGTTGGCATCTACTAATCCCCAACTCCCAATCTTTCCCTCACCCATCTCCTCTTTCCCTTAGCAACCACAAGTCTGTTCTCTGTGTCTGTGAGCCTGTTTCTGTTTCATAAGGGTGTTCATTTGTGTCATATTTTAGATTCCACATTTAAGTGATATCATATGATATTTGTCTCTTTCTGACTTACTTCACTTAGTATGATTATCTTTAGGTCCATCTACATTGCTGCAAATGGCAATGCTTCATTCTTTTTAATGGTTGAGTAATATTCTACCGACAACAGAATTTCTGCTCCTTCCAATTTTCCCCAGATATTTGAAAAATGACATTAACTTTAAATTATTTTAAGTAATCTATATTCTTTTCCTTCTACTTCTTGTCATGTTAACTAAGAGTCCTTCTTATTAAGAGTTCTTTTCAGAATTTCTTTAAAAAATAAATAAAAGTAGAATTTTTGGCTGTGCTCTATATATGTAGGATTTTATATATATGAACGATTTTAAGTGATTATTATATAAACTGTTTATTCTTGTTGCTTCTTTATTACTGCCTATTTGTATATAAAGATATCAGAATTTTTCCATTATGTCAATTTACTGTTACTAAAGGGCTTAATAAGCTATTGAAATGAAAACGATTTTTATTGTTGACCGAAATATGATCCATTTTGAAGCCTCTCTAAAGCTCTGTCCCCTTCCTTTCCTATTTCCAAAAATGTTTCACTAATGCCTTGAGGAAAATTAATCTTTTCATCCTCAGAATATCTTTATAGCCTATGTTGTAGAGAACTCTCCCAGTTTCCTCTTATATAAGATGGGGGACAATGACATTACCCACCTATCTTCCATATAGAATGTTAGCTAATACACACAAAGCTTAAAAAAAGTGTCTGACACCAAATATGCTTACCAACTATATGCTATTATTAAAAGTCATTTAATTTATATCACAATGGCCACTCTAGTATTTTTTCAGGGTATTTTACAGATAATGAATCCCTAAGAAGGCAAAGTCTATGTTTTATCTTGCTATCCCTTTTAATGTCTACAATTGTGCCTTGAGGTATTCTGAAAATCCTATATTTTTTTAAATTGATGGGAAAAACACCCCATTCAGCACCCACTGTGATTGGATCTGTAAGGCTTACTAATACTTGTGGGAACCAGATTGTGTAGATCTCCTCATTTAAACTTGGTATAGTGGAAATAAAATAGGCTTTGAACTCAGACTAACCTAAATTAAATCGCAGTTGCTTTCTACCTTTGACATTAAAAACTTGGAACCCTCTTAGAACTTTAAGAGAGTCACTTAGAACTCTCAGAGTTCCAGATTGCTTTCATAAAAAATGAGTAATATTTACCCTATGTGGTGGAATTTCAATTATATAATATATGTAAGGACTTACCCCAAGGCCTGACATATAGTAGGCTTTCCATAAATAGTAACTATGCTAATTATTATTGGTGCTGTTAAAAATTATTACCTTTAGCAGATTCCATAAGACCATTAAATCTCAATGTCTTCATTCATTAATGGGATTATCATTGCATTATTTAAACAATTAAAAAGAGAATCAAGTTATATACATAAAGTTCTTATTAAAATGTCTTCAAGGGGACTTCCCTGGTGGTCGAGTGGTTAAGAATTTAACTTCTAATGCAAGGGACATCGGTTTGATCCCTGGTTGGGGAACTAAGATCCCACATGTTGTAGGGCAACTAACCCTGCATGCTGCCAACTACTGAGCCTGCAGACTCTGGAACATGAGTGCCATGACTAGAGAGAACCCCACACACTGGAATGAAAAATCCCATGTGCTACAACTAAGATACAACACAGCCAAATAAATAAATAAATATTAAAAAAAATACAAATAAAATGTCTTCACAGAGTACATGCTCCATGAATGATTTCTATTGTCCACTGTCCTACTTCTTTTCTCACATCTTAATCCTTGATATGGACTTCCCAGGTGGTGGTGGTGGTATGGAACCCACCTGACAATGCAGAAGACACAAGAGACGCGGGTTTGATCCCTGGGTCAGGAAGATCCCTTGGAGGAGGGCACTGGCAACCCAGTTCAGTATTCTTGCCTAGAGAATTCCATGGACAGAGGAGCCTGGAGAGATACAGTCTATAGGGGCACAGAAAGTTGGACACGACTGAAGGGATTTAGCACACACAAACGCATTCCTTGATATAAGAAAGGAGTCATTCCCTTGCTCTTTTGAGATATTTCCCAAAGTTCCTTACTCAAGCCTATCATGCTATTGTAGAAACTAGCAAAATGATAGTCTAAGGACTTTAGATCTTTAGGGTTAGAAAAGTTATGGAAACTTTTTATTTGAAATAACCTTGACTGATCACCCATCACCATTACCATGGAGCATTCTAAAATTTCCCATGGGTGTCTGCAGTCTTAGATTTACAATGGTGTAGAGAGAATTGACCCATCAGCTCTTATAGATAGTATTTCTGAGGAGTCCAGTATGTAGTTTCTATATTTGTTCCTCAGGGTTTTTTTTTTTTTTTTTAAGAGTTGCGGTTCCTTTGTCTGAACAAAAAGAAAAGATCGTAAAACAAAAACAGAAACAGATGATAGACCCCCTCTTCTGACTTTCTGAAGGAAAAGTGCCAGGAAAAATCCTCGACGCTGTATTTCTATAAAGTTCCCCAAGTAAGATGAGAAAGCTTGAACTGGTCTGCAGATGTGCACTGGGACACCACTGTTACAGAGGATGGAATTTTACACTGATGGCATAATTTGTCACTAAATCGCTATTATTATTATTATTATTATTATTATTAGATCAGAATTTAGAGCACAACTGTCACGCTTGCCAACCTGTCCATGACGTCGTTAGTGATACCAACAGTCCAATTATGCTGGTGCTTATTTCTTCACTGATTGGAATCATGGCCATTTCAGAGGCTGTGAAAGCACTAGGATACCTGTAAACTGAGTGGGACTGGTAGGAGTCTTCTACATTTAGGGACGCAATCGTGGGCATGTCCATTTCAGACTACACGGCAGGATCATTGTAAACTTTGTTTTATGTGCCATGTTTGTGACACTGTACAGGAGACAGGGATCAAGACTATCCCATGGAAAAGAAATGCAAAAAAGCAAAATGGCTGTCTGAGGAGGCCTTACAAATAGCTGTGAAAAGAAGAGAAGCAAAAAGCAAAGAGAAAAGGAAAGATACTCGCATCTGAATGCAGAGTTCCAAAGAATAGCAGGGAGAGATAAGAAAGCCTTCCTCAGTGATCAATGCAAAGAAATAGAGGAAAACAACAGAATGGGAAAGACTAGAGATCTCTTCAAGAAAATTAGAGATACCAAGGGAACATTTCATGCAAAGATGGGCTCGATAAAGGACAGAAATGGTATGGATCTAACAGAAACAGAAGATATTAAGAAGAGGTGGCAAGAATACACAGAAGAACTGAACAAAAAAGATCTTCACAACCCAGATAATCACGATGGTGTGATCACTCGCCTAGACCCAGACATCCTGGAATGTGAAGTCAAGTGGGCCTTAGGAAGCATCACTATGAACAAAGCTAGTGGAGGTGATGGAATTCCAGTTGAGCTATTTCAAATTCTAAATGATGATGCTGTAAAAGTGCTGCACTCAATATGCCAGCAAATTTGGAAACCTCAGCAGTGGCCACAGAACTGGAAAAGGTCAGTTTTCATTCCAATCCCAAAGAAAGGCAATGCCAAAGAATGCTCAAGCTACCGCACAATTGCACTCATCTCACATGCTAGTAAAATAATGCTCAAAATTCTCCAAGCCAGGCTTGCCTGAAGTTTGAACAACTTCCAGATGTTCAAACTGGTTTTAGAAAAGGCAGAGGAACCAGAGGTCAAATTGTCAACATCCTCTGGATCATCGAAAAAGCAACAGAGTTCCAGAAAAACATCTACTTCTGCTTTATTGACTATGCCAAAGCCTTTGACCGTGTAGATCACAATAAACTGTGGGAAATTCTTAAAGAGAAGGGAATACCAGACCATATGACCTGTCTCTTGAGAAACGTGTATGCAGGTCAGGAAGCAACAGTTAGAACTGGACATGAAACAACAGACTGGTTCCAAATAGGAAAAGGAGGTCAAGGCTATATATTGTCACCCTGCTTATTTAACTTATATGCAGAGTACATCATGAGAAATGCTGGGCTGGAAGAAAAACAAGCTGGAATCAAGATTGCTGGGAGAAATATCAACAACCTCAGATATGCAGATGACACCACCCTTATGGCAGAAAGTGAAGAAGACCTAAAGAGCCTCTTGATGAAAGTGAAAGAAGAGAGTGAAAAAGTTGGCTTAAATCTCAATGTTCAGAAAACTAAGATCATGGCATCTGGTCCCATCACTTCATGGGAAATAGATGGGGAAACAGCGGAAACAGCGTCAGACTTTATTTTTTTGGGCTCCAAAATCACTGCTGATGGTGACTGCAGCCATGAAATTAAAAGATGCTTACTCCTTGGAAAGAAAGTTATGACCAACCTAGATAGCATATTTAAAAGCAGAGACATTACTTTGCCAACAAAGGTCCATCTAGTCAAGGCTATGGTTTTTCTGGTAGCCATGTATGGATGTGAGAGTGGACTGTGAAGAAAGCTTAGCACCGCAGAATTGATGCTTTTGAACTGTGGTGTTGGAGAAGACTCTTGAGAGTCCCTTGGATTGCAAGGAGATCCAACCAGTCCATCCTAAAGGAGATCAGTCCTGAGTGTTCATTGGAAGGACTGATGTTGAAGCTGAAACTCCAATACTTTGGCCACCTCATGTGAAGAGTTTACTCATTGGAAAAGACCCTAACGCTGGGAAGGATTGGGGGCAGGAGGAAAAGGGGATGACAGAGGATAAGATGGCTGGATGGCTTCACCGACTCGATGGAAATGGGTTTGAGTAGACTCCGGGAGTTGGTGATGGACAGGGAGGCCTGGCGTGCTGCGATGCATGGGGTCACAAAGAGTCGGACACGACTGAGCGACTGAACTGAACTGAACTGAACTGCCCTAAGAAGCACAGTGTGTGACACCCACATACAGTGAAAAGCTCTAACTAGAATCATAACACCTATGAATTCCTTTTCTGGACCCTACTTTAAGAAGAAAGAAGCAATGTACTATGAAATAAACCAATATCTGGTCCATTCATATTCAGAGTTCAATACACTACAGCTTATTACCTCAGCAACAATTCATCCTGACCTCCGGGCATTGCAGAGTCATCAATCATAAAAGAAATATTAAGTTAGCCTAAGCATACTGTACTTAGCAAGGCTGTAAAGTGAAATAATGCATTTTGCAAAGATTTTTTTTCAGCTACTTAGGTTGAAACCAAACAGATATTTCTTTTTAACCCCTCAGTTATCTAGAAAAATTCAATTCATGAGAAGTGAAGAGAATTCTTTTCATGAGATGTTAATGGTTCCCTAATCATACATGACTGAGTGACTGAACTGAACTGAATCATACACATGATCGCTAAAATGGTCTTGCTGGGATTTTTAACTTTACCAGTGGGTATGGTATACATTATGAAATGTAAAGCCCATGTCCAGGATGGGCTCACCTTGAGGCATTCATTATGATGCCTCTAAGTCTCATTTGGATACTCAAGAGCATGTCAGATGCTCAACTCCAGCATCAGGGCTGCTATCATCAGGGGAGGGGACATCATTAGAGGGAAAGGTAACCCTAGCCCCCTATGAACCTTTGCAGAGGGAAGATAATTAATCACTCCCAACTGTCCTAACCATGCATTTGTAGTTCCTGACTTGAGTGGAATATACTTACCATTTATCTTCATTACTGCCCAGCAACCTTAATAAAAATCAGCTTAAGATCTGAGCACAGAATCACTTCCTATAGATTCCAATTTAATTTGGGAATGTCTAAATGGAGGGAAACATCCTTTCTCTGTCTTTGAGAAATGAGTTGGTTTTCCTGTGATGCCCAGCTATGTAATAAACAAAGATGATGCAGATGCAAAGATTTGCAGCCAGTTCTTCCATTGATTACCTCCAGACATTAATTTCCCATCTAATTGCTTTGGTTGGCATTTTCACCTCCAGAGGTACTTACATATGCCTACAGATCTGTTTGATCACAACACTTGAGTTTTGAATTATTTAATACCCAATCAGTTTTAGAAATATTGTCCTTCATAGTCTATCCTGAATTTCTGCAGAGGAATAAATATAATGTTATATTTAATAAAGTGAACATTTTAAATCCTGGATCTCCTTAACAGGTTACCATCTTTGTAATCCTGAATTCTTTCCTTTGTTCATAAACAAATGCTTTGGTAAAATTGAAATAACAAAACACTTCCACATTCCATCTGGCTTTAAAGAGTGTTAGAACACATTATACATAAAATATGATAAAATGTACTTGTCTCATGAAATTTCAGCTTTGCACAATTTTATTCTTTCTATTTAGTGGCAATCTTATGATTTTTTAATTCTTAATCGTGACTTTATACATTTTTAAAACAGTCCACACCAGCCTTCTCCCACCCCTCCCCATCAAATCAATGCTATATTTTATCTCAGACTGAACATATAACACTGGCTAGTTCTTTCATTGTGTGGGCATGGGCATGGGCCTCAGGCAGTACATATTTTCTTTGTGCTTTAGATGCACGAAACAACATCACCATCTTTAGGTGGGCAGATGCCATCGCCTCAGCTCTCTTGCTCTCCTTCCAAAAGTACTTAATGGCATTTTAATGGCACCATTAACTGTTAGTTGCATGATTTCCTCTGCTTAGTTGTGACATGACATTATACTTATTCAGTATTTTCCAAAAAGGAAAGCTCTGAGGAAAGCATATGATAATTAGTCTCTCAGTTCAGTTCAGTCACTCAGTAGTGTCCGACTCTTTGCAACTCCATGGACTGCAGCACGCGAAGCTTCCCTATCCATCACCAACTCCCGGAGCTTGCTCAAACTCATGTCCATTGAGTTGGTGATGCCATCCAACCATCTCATCCTCTGTCGTCCCCTTTGCCTCCTGCCTGCAATCTTTCCCAGCATCAGGGTCATTTCCAATGAGTCAGTTCTTTGTATCAGGTGGCCCAAGTATTGGAGTTTCAGCTTCAGCATCAGTCCTTCCAATGAATGTTCAGGAGAGATTTCCTTTAGGATTGACTGGTTGGATCTCCTTGCAATCCAAGGGACTCTCAAGGGTCTTCTCCAACACCATAGTTTAAAAGCATCAATTCTTCAGTGCTCAGTTTTCTTTATGGTTCAACTCTCATATCCATGCATGACTACTGGAAAAACCATGGCTTTGACTAGACAGACCTTTGTCGGCAAAGTAACGTCTCTGCTTTTTAATATGCTATCTAGGTTGATCATAGCTTTCCTTCCAAGGAGCAAGCATCTTTTAATTTCACGGCTGCAGTCACCATCTGCAGTGATTTTGGAGCCCCCCCAAAAATAAAGTGTCTCACTGTTTCCATTGTTTCCCCATCTATTTGCCACGAAGTGATGGGACCAGATGCCATGATCTTAGGTTTTTGAATGTTGAGTTTTAAGCCAACTTTTTCACTCTCATCAAGAGGCTCTTTAGTTCCTCATCACTTTCTACTATAAGGGTGATGTCATCTGCGTATCTGAGGTTATTGCTATTTCTTCCAACAATCTCGATTCCAGTTTGTACTTCATCCAGCCTGGCATTTCACATGATGTACTCTGCATATAAGTTAAATAAGCAGGGTGACAATATACAGCCTTGATATACTCCTTTACCAATTTAGAACCAGTCTGTTGTTCCATGTCCAGTTCTAACTGTTGTTTCTTGACCTGCATATAGATTTCTCAGGAGGCAGGTAAGGTGGTCTAGTAATCCCATCTCTTGAAGAATTTCCCACAGTTTGTTGTGATCTGCACAGTCAAAGGCTTTGACATAGTCAATAAAGCAGAAGTAGATATTTCTCTTTAACTCTCTTGCTTTTTTGACGATCCAATGGATGTTGGCAATTTGATCTCTGGTTCCTCTGCCTTTTCTAAATTCAGCTTGAACATCTCTAAGTTCATGGTTCACATAATGTTGCAGCCTGGCTTGGAGAATTTTGAGCATTACTTTGGTAGTATCTGAGATGAGTGCAACTGTGCAGAAGTTTTTACATTCTTTGGCATTGCCCTTCTTAGGGATTGGAATGAAAACTAACCTTTTCCAGTCCTGTGACCACTGCAGAGTTTTCCAACTTTGCTGGCATATTGAGTGCAGCACTTTCACAGCATCATCTTTCAGGATTTGAAATAGCTCAACTGGAATTCCATCACCTCCACTAGCTTTGTTCATGGTGATGCTTCCTAAGGTCCACTTGACTTCACATTTCAGGATGTCTGGCTCTAGGTGAGTGATCACCATTGTGGTTATCTAGGTCCTGAAGATCTTTTTTGTACAGTTTTTCTGTGTATTCTTGCCAACTCTTCTTAATATCTTCTGTTTATGTTAGGTCCATACCATTTCTGTGCCCATCTTTGCATGAAATGTTCCCTTGGTATCTCTAATTTTCTTGAAGAGATCTCTAGTCTTTCCCATTCTATTGTTTTCCTCTATTTCTTTGCACTGATCGCTGAGGAAGGCTTTCTTATCTCTCCTTGCTATTCTTTGGAACTCTGCATTCAAATGGGTATATCTTTCCTTTTCTCCTTTGCCTTTCACTTCTCTTCTTTTCTCAGCTATTTGTAAGGCCTCCTCAGACAACCATTTTGCCCTTTTGCATTTCTTTTTCTTGGGGATGGTCTTGATCACTGCCTCCTGTGCAATGTCACAAACCTTCTTTCATAGTTCTTCAGGTACTCTATCAGATAGAATTCCTTGAATCTATTTGTCACTTCCACTGTATAGTCATAAGGACTTTGATCTAGGTCATACCTGAGCAATCTAGTGGTTTTCCCTACTTTCTTCAATTGAAGTCTGAATTTGGCAACATGGAGTTTATGAGTCACAGTCATCTCCTGGTCTTGATTTTGCTGACTATACAGAGCTTCTCCATTTTTGGCTGCAAAGAACATAATCAATCTGATTTTGGTATTGACCATCTGGTGATGTTCATGCTTAGAGTCTTCTCTTGTGTTTGTGGAAGAGGGTGTTTGCTATGACCAGTGCGTTCTCTTGGGAAAACTCTGTTAGCCTTTGTCCTGCTTCATTTTGTGCTCCAAGGTCAAATTTGCCTGTTACTCCAGGTATCTCCTGACTGCCTACTTTTGGATTCCAGTCCCCTATAATGAAAAGGACATCTTTTTTGGGTATTAGTTCTAGAAGGTCTTGCAGGTCTTCATGGAACTGTTCAACTTCAGCTTCTTCAGCATTACTGATCAGTGGCGTAGACTTGGATTACTGTGATATTGAATGGTCTGCCTTTGGAATGCAGAGATCATTCTGTCATTTTTGAGATTGCATCTACGTACTGCATTTCGGACTCTTGTTGACTATGAGGACTACTCGATTTCTTCTAAGGGATTCTTGTCCACAGTAGTAGATATAATGGTCATCTGAGTTAAATTTGCTCTAGGCCAGTTCTTATGAATCAGTTAGCAAAATCTGTTCCCTTCTTTGCTAATAACAGTTTCTTTCCATTGTGGTATCAATGATCTTATTAAATATTAATCTTTCTAGCTAACTTTTTTTTGCTTTCAAAACAATAGCAATAACCTTTATATGTATATAGACACATCTAATACATACACATTTCTTGATATATGTGTGTTAATTGCTCAGTCATGTCCTACTCTTTGCGACCCCCATGGATTGTATAGCCTGCCAGGCTCCTCCTCCATGAAATTCTCCAGGCAAGAATACTGGAGTGGGTTGTCACTTCTTTCCCCAGGGGTTCTTCTTGACTCAAGGATTGAACCTGGATCTTCTTCACTGCAGGCAGATTCTTAACCATCTTGATGTGTAGACACTCATTAATTGGTTTATTTCTGTTCACGGCTGTATCACTTGTCACCTGGAGACCATTTGAAACAACTGGCAACCTGCTTTGGCCACTGCCTGGCTCACCTTGGAGAACATTTAACCTGAGGCACTGGAGAAAGGCTCTGTGCACCAACCTCAGCTTCTGATGTTTGAGGTACAGGGCAGTTGGCTTTTCCGGCCCAGCCCTGCCCCCAAATTTCTGAGGCCCAGAACAGTGACAGAGAACTTCCTTTAGCAGAACTTTCATTGGTTATCTGCTTCTGAAATGGAAAGTGGTTAATTCCTATGAGAATGTTTGCTTTTTTAGTACCATACTGACTGGCATTGGCAGTAAGCAGCACCACACTTGGATGGTTTCCAAGTATGTGCCCAATAGAGCCTTGGTCTAAGTATAATGGTTCTGCTCTCAAGTTCTCATGGGAAATAGTTTTACTACATTGTCCTTACCACATAACAAGAGTCATCAGCTTTTGATCTGACCATTACACACTGCTGCATATTTGAAGTTTTAGTTAGGGCAACACCAATTAGAGCACAGACCATGACATTTTAACAGAAACCAAGGGTCTCAGATGAGATGGAATGTGATATCTCTTGTCCAGATAGTTCAGAGGCAGGAGGATATAAAGGCAAGGAGAGGATTTTGCTCCTGAAGATCACTCGCAACCCACCTCTGCATGTGGTTACATGGTTTCCATTTCTCTTCCATTGTTTTTTTTTTTTTTTGCATACTTTCTTTTCTTAAAATTGATGTAGCTGATTTATAATGTTTTAGGTGTACAGCAAAAGGATTCAGTTATATATATATATATATATATATATATATATAATTTTTCAGATTCTTTTCCATTATAGGCTCTTACAATATATTTAATATAGTTCCCTGTGCTACACAGTAAGTGCTTGTTGTTTATTTCTTTTATAGATGGTAGTGCTGCTGCTGCTGCTGTTAAGTCGCTTCAGTCGTGTCTGACTCTGTGCAACCTCATAGATGGAAGCCCACCAGGCGCCCCCAGCCCTGGGATTCTCCAGGTGAGAACACTAGAGTGGGTTGCCATTTCCTTCTCCAATGCATGAAAGTGAAAAGTGAAAGTGAAGCCACTCAGTTGTGTCCGACTCTTAGCGACCCCATGGACTGCAGCCTACCAGGCTCCTTTGTCCATGGGATTTTCCTGGCCAGAGTACAGGAGCAGGTTGCCATTGCCTTCTCCGAGATGGTAGTGTGTATCTGATAATTTCAAATTCTCAATTTATCCCTCCTGGAAGCCCATTATTGATAAGAAGAAGGAGAGAATAGATATAGGTGAAGAATTAACATACAACATATCATTTTATAAAGAGTATTTTTTAAAAGTTGACTCCTGATTCTTAATTTTTCTAAATTCTACATTCTGGATTTAATACACTTTTATTAATAATTAAATTAGACCCTAAAATAGTAAGTTCTATGCTTACTTGAGTGTTTTAGGGGTGTATTTACATAAGAAATATTAACCTAACTTCATTACTGCCTATTTTCAAATCAGTTTCCAGGGAAGGATAGATGGAATGATAAAGAAAGAAACATAAGGTAAAATGTTAAAATGTTATTCAGTCAATTCAATGGTTTCTAAGTATGTACCCATAGAGCCTTGGTCTAAGTAGATAAAGGTTCTGCTCTGAAGTTCTCATGGGAAACAGTTTTACTGCATCTTTCCTACTGCATAACAAGTTATGGCTTATAAGTAAATCTACTAAACAATTTTGTGATTAATCTATACCCTTCATAATGACTTAAAATATTAAAAACATTAAGAATATCAACAAATGAAGCTGGAACAACTGGATATATATATATATATATATATATATATATATATATATATATGCAACTGGGTTTATATATATCTATATATGCAAAAACGAACTTTCATCCTTTTCTTGCATTGTTAACACAATTAAATACAAAGTAAATACAAAAACTTAAAACAGAATCTTTAAAAGTAAACAGAGGAGAAAAATCTTCTTGACCTTGAGTTAGGTATAAATTTCTTCTTTTTTTTTAATAAATTTCTCAGGTATAAAACCAAATGCACATGGTATAAAAGAAAAAAAAGATAAATTAGACTTTATTAAGATATGTCCTTTAAAGGCACTGTAAAAAGGATAAAAAGACAAGCTACAAATTGGGAGAAAATATTTGCAAAACAAATATAGCAAAAAATTTCTATCTAGAATATATAGTTATTAATAACTCTTTAAACTCAAAAATAAGAAAACAACAACCCAGTAAAAATGGATAAAAGATTTGTACAGAGACTTCATGTCACCAAAGAAGATACACAGATGGCAGACAAACACACAAAGTGACGGTCAACATCACTAGCCATTGGGGAGTTACAAATAAAAATTACAATGAGACACCATTTCACATCTATTAAGATAAAATTGCTAAGGTTAAGACTGACCATGGGCTTCCCTCATAGCTCAGTTGGTAAAAGAACCCGCCTGCAGTATAGGAGTCCTGGGTTTGATCCCTGGGTCGGGAAGATCCCCTGTAGAAGGAAATGGCAACCCGCTCCATTTTTCTTGCCTGGAAAACCCTATGCAGAGAGGAACCTGGTGGGCTACAGTCCATGGGGTTGCAATGAGTCAGACACGACTTAGCAACTAAACTACTAAGACTGACCATACCAAATGCGAGTGAGGACTTTGGAACAACTGAACCTGTCACGCACTGCTGGTGGCAATGAAAAATGATACTGCCATTTTGAAATAGTTTGACAGTTTCTTAAGGAGTTAATAATATACCTATCATATAACCAGCTATTCTACTCCTGTGTATTTGCCCAAGATAAATAAAAATATATATTCACACAAAGATTTGTCCATGAATCATCATAGCAGCTTTATTTTTTATAACCTCAAATTGGAAAAAAATGCAAATGTCCATCAATAGATGAATGGATAAAACAAATGGTAGTATATTCATATAACAGAACTTATTGGCAATTAAAAATTAACTATTAATATGCCACAAAGTGTACAAATCTCAAGCTGATTATGATGAGTAAAAGAAGCTAGAACAAAAACAAACAGTGCATTTTGTCATTTAAGTCATTATATTCATTTATATTATTTCACTTGTATATACTTTTAGAAGATGCAAGCAAACCTGTGGTGACAGAGAGAAGGTAACTGATGATGAGAGAATGAGGAGGACAGATTAGAAGAGTGGGAGAGGAGGATTTCAAGGGGTCTGAGAAAACTGGATGTAAAAGATATATTAATTATTTTGATTATGGTTTCACAGGTGTATACAGAAGGCAAAACTTGTCAAAATGTACACTTTAAGTATTTGTGGTTTATTGCATACTTTTATTTCTCAATATAATTGTTAAAAATTAAATATAAACATTTAAGTAGTGTCTTTATTAAGTTTTTATGTTCCATAATCTAAGAAGTCCTATGTATAATGATATAAATATTAGATTTTAATGAAATTATTAAGAATAGTTTTCTCTTTGTAACTCCCTGTTATAAAGATTGACCACTGCATTTCTTGTAACATATTTTTTTGTGCTGTCAAGCCAAAAATAGGCTCAGAAGCACTCATTTTCAAAAAGTCTTTTAAATTTACAAAATACTTCATGTATCATTTAAGATAATTGTTAACTCAAGTGAAAGTATATTTATTCAGAGTAGCAACAAGGTCATGCAAATCAGTGTAAAATGAAAACAAAAATTTTATTTTGCTTTTTACAAATATCATCACCTCTCCATTAGATTTGGTGCGTTTATATGTTCTATCTTAAATTTTTACACTTTAGATCAAATCTTTAAATACTTAACAAGTCTATATGGCACAGAATGAATTATTTTGGTATTACCTATTAACTTTAAACCTGAGTTTCTTTTACTGATTCATGCTCCTTAGAAACACTCATTAAAAATAATATTTTTAAAAACTGGTTTAATAATTTAAGTTAAATGTTTAATAATATACATTGTAGCCCATCCTTCCTCTCTTATTTCCTTCCTCCTTCCCTTTTTCCTTTCCCTCCTTTTCTTTCTTCCTTCTACCCTTCCCTTCCTCCTCATGTCACTTTTTTCACTTACTTTACTTTTTCTTTCTTTCATTTTATTTTTTTGGTTACTTTTTAAAAACTTATTTGTTAAGAACTTGTGATTCCGAGTTCTTTGGATGTGAGCTATGAGACTTATCCTCACTGGTAGATATTTACCTTCCTGTTAGTGAGAAGAGGCAGTGACACAGTGCTGAAAGGGGAAGTTTGTGGGAATGAATGGAGGGCAGATGGCCTGGACTGTGTATAGATGCTGGAGGACGGAGTTAGTGTATAGATGCTCCAGATGCTGGAGCATGGAGTGAGTCCAGACACTACAGTGGTCTTTTATGAAGAATACAGTTCATCATTCCAAGTCAGATACTGTTAAGTTTACAGTGATCATGCCCAATGATTTTATTGATTTTAAAAAGTAACCACTTTAGTAATTTCCTGTCTTCCTAAAACTTACTGTTTGTAAAAAGTCAGAAGGCCTAAATTGTTATAATTTGATTTCTCAAAAATGTCCATTAGAATAAAAATTAGATTTACAGAGGCCTTTTACTAGAGAAACTACATATCATGATTTCTGTTAAGACTGTCCTCATTGGACCTGCACTCATTTCTTCCAGTCATCACTGAAAAGTCATGTGAGCTTGAAAAATTATATAACCTCTCTGAGCCTTATAGTTTTAGAGCTGCTTTGAGAAACAAAAAATAAATCAGATAATGGATATGCCATCATAATGCCTGGTCTAAAACAGTGGGCAAAAGAATGAAAGTATTACTCCTTCTACTGTCATTAATTATTTGAGTCAGATAGTTATGAGTCAGTTTTGAGTCACGTAGTCAGTTTAGTACAATTGAACCCCATTTTTTACAATGAAGAAGTATTTTATGTAAATGTTATTTTAATTGTTAGAGTCATATATTACTATTAAGACCAACTGTTTAGTGTATTGAGCACTCAGTGGTCTTCATTATTACAAATTAAATTAAATGACTCACACTGTCGACTGACAAAGCCAATCTTTTGGATGCTGAATGATAGGGGTTGAATATAATCTTTCCTGATTGTTCGCTTTCTAGAAGGCCCCTTTTGGAAGCTGAGACTGCTGTATCAGCTCCCCTGAGACAGACAGATTTCAGGCTTTTGCTGATTTAACTTTAGCTTCTGTTATCTTGATATGTTGGTTTTATATTTAGGAGCCATATATTTAAATCGTTCAGAACAATCTTAGCTTCCAATGTGCTGTCCCATTTTACCCCCTCAGGTACACTCAAGACTTATTATAGGACATTTTATGCTTTTTGGTGTTGAACGTGAGATCAATGTGTTGACAGCACTCAGCTTTTCTGGCTTTATCACTGCTCCACATTATGACCTTGTTCCTGGATTCAAGGTCATATGGATTCTCTTTGCTTTGAGCCTTGATTTCCTATTTCAGTTTATTCATTCAATTTGCTTTCATTAATTTTGGAGTATATTTATTTTTATTATTACTACATTATAGTATTAGCAAGTTCATACCTATATTGTGAATAGTTTGATTTTGTGTGTGGGTGAAGATTTGAGAATTATACCAAAGTATCTTGAAGAAAGTTTTTGAACCTTCATGAAAATATACAAGAAGGTACAGTCAAGGATCCAAATAGCCATTTGAATGTCCATGGGAGAGTTAATTATTTTGTGAAACTAGTCATTTAATTTTTTGCAAAAATCCAAACAAATTTTTAAGCAGGCAGTCTCACCGAAAGCATGTCAAGCCGCACTCTTCATGAAGTTCACTCATCATTTAATAAAACACTGAACCTAACTATTCCATCATGGGGATGAGAAATTAGATCTGGTAATTCTTGGGTTTAGTGAATTAATGTTTTTAATGACCTAACTTTATCTACCATTTAGATCTTTCTTTTTTAAGCCATCTTTTATTTATTTATTTATTTTTGGCTGCTCTGGGTCTTCGTTGCTTTGCACGGGCTTTCTCTAGCTGCAGTGAGGAGCGGTTACTCCTCCTTTTGGTGCACGGGCTTCTCATTGCAGTGACTTTTTCTGTTGCGGAGCATGGGCTCTAGGCATGCAGGCTTTAGTAGTTGCAGCACACGAGCTCAGTATTTGTGGCTTGCGGGCTCTAGAGGGCAGGTTCAGCAGTCGTGGTACACAGGCTTCATTGTTCTGAGGCATGTGGAATCTTCCCAGATCAGGGACTGAACCTGTGTCCCCTGAATTGGCATGTGAATTCCTATTCACTGGGCCACCAGGGAAGTCCCCTTTTAGGTCTTAACATTTGTGATTAACCAAGAAACAACTAAATCAGCCCTTCGTTTTAATTGGTACTAGTGGCTGATTTATATATTATAATTGATTGGGTTTACCACACAGCAATATAAACTGTTGATTGGACCTGCATCTAATGTGACATTTCATTTATTCAATGCCATTTAATGATTATTATGGGCTTCCCTGATAGCTCAGTTGGTAAAGAATTCACCTGCAATGCAGGAGACCCCAGTTCAATTCCTGGGTCAGGAAGATTCGCTGGAGAAGGGATAGGCTACCTACTCCAGTATTCTTGGGCTTCCTTTGTGACTCAGCTGGTAAAGAATCCACCTGCAATGCGAGAGACCTGGGTTCAACCCCTGGGTTGGGAAGATCCCCTGGAGAAGGGAAAGGCTACCCACTCCAGTATTCTGGCCTGGAGAATTCCATGGACTGTGTAGTCCTTGGGGTCGCAAAGACTCGCACATGACTGAATGACTTTCACTTCACTTCACAATGACTATTATATATACCACAGTGATCATAGAGCTGAGACTAAAAAGACACTAGGATAAGATACTGTTCTTAAATTCAGGGAACCCATATTCCAGATAATAACTAGCTGACTCACTTGGAGAGGCAATCATACTCATCAATGTGAAAAGCCATTATTTGGATTTGCATAACTTCAACAGATAGCATCACCAATTCAGTGAACATGGACTTTGGCAAACTCATGGAGATAGTGAGGGACAGTCCATGGGATTGCAAAGAGTCAGACATGACTTAGCAACTGAACAACTTCAGAATAATCATTAGATTAAATTTTAATCCTTCACTTTTAACTGGTTGCCTTGGCAATGTGAACAGATGACCTAAGAGAGCTAAAAACAATCACAGTGTTTTGTTTTGGTCCATTCTTTTGGTCCATCCTCCAGTTATCACCTTACTGTCGATGAAAAGAAGTTATTGAAGCAGTTCAGGTAAGAAGTGATGACTGAATAAACCAGAGTGGTAGCACAAAGACAGAGAACAGCAGGCAAGAGTAAAATAAATGTTGGAAGAAGATATGTTGAAATTTCCTGATGGATGGCCTATGGGGCTGAGGAAAAGTTAATTTTGAGATGTTCATTAGACAACCAAGGGAAATTAAGGAGGTAGTTAAATGTAGAAATCTTAGCTTCAAGGGAGCAATGAGGTCTGGAAATGGATAGGTAATCAGGTTCTTGTTGAGATACTTTTGCTCAGTAAGACTGATGTCCATGCTAAACTTAAGATGTTTCACTATTTGAAGGATGTAAGTTAAGTAGATGTCCAAGTTGATAGATTGGTTAGGAGGGTGAACCTCAAACAGTATTTAAACTAAATTTCACCTCATATTTTCTGTGTAACCTTGAACACTTTTAAAATTAATTTTTATTGGAATATAGTTGACTTACAATGTTGTGTCAGTTTCTAACGAAAAGCAAAGTGAATCAGTTATACATACACATACAGACATAGCTACTCTTTTTAAGATTCTTCTCCCATATAGGCCATCACAGAGTTTGAGCAGAGTTCCCTGTGCTATGCACTGGGTTATTAGTTATCTATTTTATATAATAGAAGTGTATATGTCAATCCCCAGGGCTTCCCAGGTGGCACTGGTGGTAAAGAACCCACCTGCCAATAAGAGACGTGGGTCCAATGCCTGCATCAGGAAGATCCCCTGGAAGATGTCATGACAACCCACTCTAGTATTCTTGCCTGGGGAATCCCATGGACAGAGGAGCCTGGCAGGCTACAGTCCATGGGGTTGCAAAGAGTCAGACATGACTGAAGCGAATTAGCACAACACAGCACATATGTCAATCCCAACTCCCAAATTTATGCCCCTCTTTTCTTCTGTATAACCATAAATCTGTTTTCTACATCTGTGACTGCTTCTATTTGTGTGACCTTGAAGACTTAATCACTTGGAATCTCAGTATCCTCATCTGGTTATAAGATATTATCACATTTGTGAGGCTTAACTGAAATAATGCATATAAGCATTTAGCACAGCATTAAGTATATAGTAATCACTCAGTAATTAAAGGAGCAGTAATCTAAGGTGAAATCATAAAGTATGTAGATCTTAAAAAGGTAATGGATACAAAGAAAAGCAGTTGTTCATAGCGGTTAAATTAAAGGGGATTGTTTGCATTTAAAAAGTGTCAGTAAAGATTGTGAAAGATTTAGAAATAGGAGAAAACATTATTCCTGGGTACTCTCTACCCTTCTAGGTTAGTTTCACTTTGTCTTTTATAGCTGTTAAATTGCAGAAAAATTAATAATACAGAATGGTTCTTGTCCACGGAAATGCTCATTTGCGCTCTACCTGTAAATTTATTTCAGCATTCATGATGGCTTTTATATGTGCAACCTCTGAATTCTTTGAACTGGCTCCAACATCTTAATTACCTGGTTCCCCTACTAATTAATGGGTTAAATAAGCTCTTGAACATGTGTTTATTTTATATTTGTGTGAAGGTTATGTTTTTAAACAATATCCTTTAACAATAGGAAAAAGTAATTCTTATCTATTACTCTTTGATGAAGAAAATTATAAGTAATATAGATATAAAAAGTTACTAAATCATTTAATTAGAAGGAGGGATATAGGTACATACTTTGATAAATGTTATTGGATCTGGACCATATTTCCAATAGGATGAAACATTATGTATATCTTCAAGTGCTTTAAGCAATGTTTCCTGAATGTGTCCTGTGAAACATGAATATATTATGAAACGTTTATATCAGTAGATGTTGTGGAAAAAAGTAATTTCAACTTTAAGTTAGTTTGGGAAAAGACTATGTGTGTTCTGTCACACCTGACTCTTTGCAACCCTATGGACTGTAGCCTGCCAGGCTCCTCTGTCCATGGGTTTCTCCAGGCAAGAATATTGGAGTGGGTTGGCATGTCCTCCTCTAGGGGATCTTCCTGACCCAGGGATCAAACCACATCTCCTGCATCTCCTGCATTGCAGGTGGATTCTTAACTCACAGAACCATCTGGGAAGTCTGTGTGTGTGTTAGTCACGCAGTTGTGTCCGGCTCTTTGTGACCCCATGCACTGTAGCCCGCCAGGCTCCTCTGTCCATGGGATTTTCCAGGCAAGAATACTGGAGTGGGTTGCCATTTTCTTCTCCAGGGGATCTTCCCGACCCAGGCACTGAACCTGGGTCTCCTGCATTGCAGGCACTCTTTACCAACTGAGCCATAGGGAATACTGGGAAGCCTAGATTAAATAGATTTCTTTACTACAGATCTCAGATTTTTCACTAAGTTAAATGCATTGTTAACTTCTGAGAGAGAATTTATAAAGCTGTAAAATCTCTTCGTTTTACTTTTGGAGTCTATTGACATTTACATTTCTCAGGACACAAATTTAAACAAATCAATTTATTTAAAACCAGATTTAAAGGAAGGCTTATGAAATTTCTAGTAAAGAAAGGATGCATGTGTGTACTCGGAGGCTTCAGTCGCGTCCAACTCTTTGCAACCCTATGGACTGTAGCCTGCCAGGGTCCTCTGTCCATAGGATTCTCCAGGCAAGAATACTGGAGTGGGTTGCCATGAATTCGTCTAGGCAATCCCCTCAACTGGGGGATCAAACCCACCATTCCTGTGTCTCCTGCATTGCAGGCAGGTTCTTTACACAATGAGCCACCTGAGAGGTCCAAACGAAAGGATATGGACATTCTAACAGCAGAGAAGGGTGAGGTGGCATCGTCCTTCCTGTAATCTGGTTTTTGACGTCCTCCTTACTCTGTCCTGAGCAGCTCAGCTTCCTCCCAGTGGGCCTTGCCTGCAGCACAGCAGTGGCAGGAACCGGCCACTGGAATCTTTCTATTTATGGGGTCGCCTGGGTGCAGCTGTGCCTCTCTCCACAGTGGCAGGGCACAGTCAACACCATGGAGCTTCTAAAACATGCTGTTAAAAGACCTCATGCTCTTACATCTCAAACCTCACATTTGTGTCTAAACTCAAATTGCTTTGTTATAAATAAGTTGCAACCCTTGCTTAATAATTAAAGCTCTCTGCTGCTGCTAAGTTGCTTCAGTCCTGTCCGACTCTGTGCGACCCCATAGACGGAAGCCCACCAGGCTCCGCTGTCCCTGGGATTCTCCAGGCAAGAACACTGGAGTGGGTTGCCATTTCCTTCTCCAATGCATGAAAGTGAAAAATGAAAGTGAAGTCGCTCAGTCGTGTCTGACTCTTCGCAACCCCACGGACTGAATTAAAGCCCTCACACCTCAAGTAATTTAGAGAACAGTTTCATGACCAAAGAAAAAAAGTGAAGCAGTGGTATTTGATATGGGGGCGTAGGCCCTAAAATCTGTCCCCAAATCTCTACAACACATCAGGATAAAAAAAAAAAATCCCATCTTGCAGGGACTCATATAACTATCCCATATTGTACTTTGGAGATCTTTATTGAAATTATTCATCAGATAAATCCACAATGTGTTTAGTGTTCTGTTTTTTTCAAATAATTATTATATTAAACCAAAAGAGATACATCATTAAAAAAGGATAAATACGTGTGATTTCCTCATAATGCAATGTTCAGAATGATGTATTTCTGAGTTTAGCATTAACTGAAGGGGTTGTGGAATATGTAATGTGGAAGAGGCTGTTTTCATTGAGAGCTACTTCCAGTCAGACTGAAAAGTTAATAACATATGTAACAACAACAACAACAACAACAAACCAGTTGAAAACACAACAGTGCATGTAAACAGGTGAGAAGTGTGAATACTCTAAGTTAAAAAGTGAGAAAAGCACTTGTCTGTGTAGGCTAGGATAGGGAGAACGGAAATAATGAATTTAAAAGAGGGAAGTTCCAGGGATATCGATCCAGGCAGGTGACTTAATAGGTGTGTGGAGTAGGAGGTAGGAAGCAGAGGAAAAAAAAAAAAAGATAAATAGAATATTTTTGGACTTTCCTGGCAGTTGACTGCTTAAAACTCCACTCTTCCAATGCAGAGGGCAGGCGTTTGATTCCTGTTCGGGGCTCTAAGATCTCACATGTCATGCAGCATGGCCAAAATTAAAAAAGAAAATTTTTAAATATAGAGTTTTTCTGTAATGAAGACCTTGTGCTGAGGAAAAATAGCAAGTAGTCAGGATAGGAGGTAGTGAAGTCAGATAAGAAATTTTGAAGAATTTAGATATATATTCATATTATTCTATATTAAAAAATCACTCAATTTTATGGATATTTTGATAGATATCAATTAATACTTTATACTACTTCATCAAAAATTGGCACATGTAGAACTTCTACTATATATGCAGAGTTTGGAGCTGATAGTACCTAAAAGCATCATTTCATATTTTTTTTCATATTTGAAAGAAAAGTGTGCTAAAGTCCGAGTTAATAGTTTTAGATCACTTTACATTTATCATACACAGTCTATGTATCAATGGCAGTACAGTATAATTGTGTAAGTGCTGATTTGCATAGTGTATAATAGTGCATAATGAAAAGAATACAAAAGTAAAAATAATTAATCAAAACTGGTATTTTGACTGCTCAGGGTATTAGCTTTCCCTCATCCAAGTGTTGTATAAATGTTTGGGTCCTCATGTGTGGCCGCCAAAGACTTGTCTCTTTCAGAGCATTACAATAGCATGTTAATTACAGTTTCATTGACTTAAACTGCAGAAATCGTTTAGATATATATTTTTACATACATATAGATATAGATATATATACACTCTTTGTGTACTTGATCATCATAATATTGCTCCTAATTGAAAGTGACAAATTATTTAAAGATTCTTTGTTTACTAATTTCTTATTGCAGAAAATTTGCAAACTGAAATCCAAATGTTTCAAAAATTCACTCCAAACGCCATTTTTTCTATCTCCTACTTTGAATAGACTCAAGGAAACATAAGTAAAAATGAAGATGAAAACAGGCATTTATTTTTTTAAATTTCTAGTAGATCTGTTCAATCTTCCATATAAACAATACAGATTGTTGGCTTCAGTGGGCACTGGCTGCACTGACTATATATATTAGTACATTGTCAGCTCTATCAGTGGAAAGAAAAATAGCTCTGTGATTTGTTTCAAGTTAGGCAGTGAGTTCAATTACCCCCAACACTCAAAATAAATTAGCCCCCAAATAATTAGTTTGCTGATTATTTGATTTAAAGGATTTAGCTCTACTTTGGGATAGTATAAAATAGAGTGAAGTCATAAGTTTTGCAACTATTTCCTAGTGGAAGAGTGAGAATTTTGCTTTCCTCCGTGTAAACTCAGAATTGGAAACTACAATGACACTGAAGCTTGAAGCTGATGATGACTCCATAGTCCTTCATTACAGGTATATTATTGATTGTCACACCACCACTTTAAGAGAGCTTGAGGACAGAAAATGAAAGAATATCTTGTTCTCAGATCAAGATGGTCAATCAGGGACTTCCCTGGTGGTCCAGGGGTTAAGAATGTGCCTTGCAATGCAGGGGATGCAGGTTCAATCCGTGGTGGGGGAATTAAGATCCCACATGCCAAGAAGCAGCTATGCCTGGGTGCCGGAACTAGAGACCCCATGTGCCACAACTAGAGAGCCTGTGTACAGCAAGGAAAGACCCACATGAAGATCCTGCATGCCGCAACTAAGACCCAATATAGCCAAATAAGTAAATAAATATTTTAAAAGACTATTAATCAATATATCCTCAGATTGATAGGAAATGGTTTTAGCAAATGACACGCCATCATTATCCAGCTTTCTCATAAGACTTTTCACCACTGAACTGCATATAGGTCCCTTTTGTCCAGGAACTCTATACCTGAAAGTTCAGTTACAGGCCTCATTCTTCACACACATAGGTTTAGTATTAAAAAACATCATGGCAATAAGGGCAGCAGCAGGAAACAAATGCAATTAGCAAAGGAAGAAGGTAAAACATTTAAATCCATAACTTTTATACATTAGCTCAATGATTCATTTCAAATTTAGCTCTTCAATTCATCTGTCTCCAGGTGTCCTCTATCTCATATCTAGATCTACTTTTTTTTTTTTTTTATGGAATTATGTGTCATTGGAGCAGCTGAGAAAATAAGATTTCACCCTCCCAAAGTGTTTGCAACATCAAGGAGCATAATACAATGTTATTTTTATACAGAAAGTTCTATCCTTTTTACTTCCAAGAGCAGTTTTTAGATTTTCAGCACATTATTACTATTTTGGGTCTTGCATAAAACCTATCATTTGAGGGATTTTCAGTGGACTGCCACAATAATTTTTAAGAGTATTTTGAGATCACAATCACTATTATCACTTAACAGAAAGAATGTAATGCTTGTGATTTCCTTGAGAATTAGTGTTCTGTAAATGACCAGATTCTGTGGGGTCTGATGATCAATTATTTATTAAAATATTATATTCTTCCAATTTATTATTCTGCTAACTAGAACATGGTAACTTTTCTTAGACAGATAGGCTAGATACACTGAAATTAAATATATACTAAAACAAAATTACATGTGTCTAGACTACTAAAAATATCAGGTAATTGTTTTGTATCTCCAAAGGGGCACAGAAATCTTCACAAGTATTCAGAATCCTGAAGATTTCTATTCTGTGTAGATTATTGAATTATAAGTTTTTTGAAACTCTAATTCTTAGTTTACATCTCATTATATATTTTCAGCCTCCACTTTCTTGAAATTCATTGAGGCAACTTCTTCTGTCTCCTGCTTTCCAACTTTTAAGGCTTCATAATATCATGGGAGTGCTTACATCTTCTCCAGAGATCACTATATAATGAGTATTGTATCAAAATTTGTATCGTAATAACTGAAAAATTATTAATCAATAATAACTGGATTTAGAAAAGGCAGAGGAACCAGAGATCAAATTGGCAACATCTGTTGGATCATAGAAAAACAAGAGAATTCCAGAAAAACATCTACTTCTGCTTTACTGACTATGCCAAAGCCTTTGACTGTGTGGATCACAACAAAACGTGGAAAATTCTTAAAGAGATGGGATTGCCAGACCACCTTACCTGCCTCCTAGCAAATCTGTATGCAGGTCAAGAAGCAACAGTTAGAACCAGATATGGAAAATCAGACTGGTTCAAAATTGGGAAAGGAGTAGGTCAAGGCTGTATATTGTCACCCTGCTTATTCAACTTATATGCAGAGTATATCATGTGAATTGCCAGACTGGATGAAGCACAAGTTGGAATCAAGATTGCCGGGAGAAATATCAATAACCTCACATATTCAGATGACACCACCCTTATGGCAGAAAGTGAAGAAGAACTAAAGAGCCTCTTGATGAAAGTGAAAGAGGAGAGTGAAAAAGTTGGCTTTAAAGTCAACATTCAAAAAACAAAGATCATGGCATCCGGTCCCACCACCTCATGGCAAATAGATGGGGAAACAATGGAAACAGTGAGAGACTTTATTTTCTTGGGCTCCAAAATCACTGCAGATGGTGATTGCAGCCATGAAATTAAAAGATGCTTGCTCCTTGGAAGAAAAGCTATGATCAACCTATACAGCATATTAAAAAGCAGTTACTTTGCCGACAAAGGTCTGTTTTGTCAAAGCTATGGTTTTTCCAGTAGTCATGTACAGATGTGAGAGTTGGACCATAAAGAAAGCTGAGCACTAAAGAATTGATGCTTTTGAACTGTGGTTTGGAGATGACTCTTGAGAGTCCCTTGGACAGCAAGGAGATCCAACCAGCCAATCCTAAAGGAAATCAGTCCTGAATATTCACTGGAAGGACTGATGCTGAGGCTGAAACTCCAATACTGTGGCCACCTTACGCGAAGAACTGACTCATTGGAAAAGACCCTGACGCTGGGAAAGATTGAAGGCAGGAGCAGAAGGGGACAACAGAGGATGAGATGGTTGAATGGTATCACCGACTTGATGGACATGAGTTTGAGTACGCTCAGGGAGTTGGTTTGGATAGGGAAGCCTTGTGTGCTGCAGTCCATGGGGTCGCAAAGAGTCAGATGCGACTGAACGACTAAACTGAATGGAAAAAAACTGTGTAAAATTTCTCTTCCATTCTAGAAGTGGTGAAGGGCAGCCACGGTGTGCCAAATGAGCGTGTGTCTCAGTTTAGCTTCCAAGTAACATTTGACCATTTTTTAGGCTATTTTTTTTTTAGATTCTGGCATTACTCAACAACTCCTGCTTATAATCTCAGATTGGTCACTGGCAGCAAAAAAAGGAGGTTATTTAAATCTCTTATAGAAGTGTAATAAAAGTATTTCCATTTTAGAAGAAAAATGTAAAGTGGATCTATACACCAACCATGATCTTCCTATTTAATTAGAAAGTTTTGAGAGAGAGAGAGATACTTTGGGATGATATCAGGCGTCATGAAAATAGAATAAAATTTCAAACATCATGATTTTCTTTATGAACATCTTCAAAGTGCCACAGATCCTTTCATAAGTATTTTTAAGTACTATCTATGGTGCTGTAAAAATATTACAGCACATATTACTTATAATAGAAAGTTGTAATAACTTTAGGATAACTTTCATATTGGGTTTTCCTGGTGGCTCCAATGGTAAAGAATCTGTCCAAGATGCAGGGGACCCAGGTTTGATCCCTACGTTGGGAAGATCCCCTGGAGAAGAAAATGGCTACCCACTCCAGTATTCTTGGCTGAGAAATCCCATGGACACAGGAAGCCTGGAGAAGCTACAGTACTTAGGGTCACAAAATAGCTGGACACGACTTAGCAACTAAACAACAACAGCTGATGAGCAATGCTGTGACAGTTTCAGATGGACATCAAAGGGACTCAGTCATACATATACATGTATCCATTCTCCCCGAAACTCCCCTCCCATCCAGGCTGCCACATAACATTGAACAGAGTTCCCTGTGCTATACAGTAGTTCCTTGTTGCTTACCCATTTTAAATATAGCCATGTGTACATGTCGATCCCAAACTCTCTAACTAGCCCTTCCCTCCATCCTTCCTGGGAACTATACATTTGTTCTCTAAGTCTGAAGTATATGTTTTATATGTTGTCAATCTGAGCACATCCGCCTAGATCTGTGCAGTAGGAAGGGTCACGAGAGATGGCAGGGAAGGGGAGGTAAGAGAGAATATTCTTTTTAAGATTCTTTTTAAAGATTTTTTTTTAACCTCTTTCTTTTTTTTTTTTTTTTTAACATTATTTTAGTATAACACTCTCTACATAGCTCATTTCTTCTAAAATACGTTAAAAAATCCAAATGCACTCTACATCTCAAGCTATTGTTTTACTAAAGCCTTACTTTGGATTTCATATATGCCATGTGCATAGCTTTGAAGAAGCAATTTCAACCGCAGCATATACTTTAAAAGTGATAGCTTTTTTTAAAAAGGAGATTGCATGAGAAGCAAAAGAAAAATATGTTCTCTAAAACTATTATTATCCCATCTGTGTCTGTAGAGAGTAAGGTGATTTAATTTTGGAATGTATCTTTAGAGAATGGGTAATATCAATTTATTTTTTTAAAAAGCTAACTTTTTCTGTATACTATATTTGTTTCCACTTCTAAAATGTACTCTATTGGCATCTCTTCCTTTTCTTTCTCATCAAGTATTTATTAATAATCATTTTTTTGCATGAAAATATGAAAAACAAGATCCAGTCTTTAATTTGCAATGGTTTAACATCTAGTTACAAAGACAGCACATTCACAATCAAGGTAAGTAATAATTTAAGGTAGCACATCTTAAAAGCAATATAACGTATATGGCAACCATATGGACTGAGGCTGCCCCTTCTATCTTGTGCTCCAGGTAGACACTGATGATCAATCATGATACTTTCCTGCTGTGTATGGACATGGGGAAGAGTGAAACTACCTTAGTACTGACCTCTAGGTTGGTGTTACTTGTGAATTAGCATTTCCATTCAAGATGTAACCTACTTGTTATTCCTTTTCTATGGGATGGTACAGTGATGCAGTGGTACAAATTCCACAGGCAAAATAAGTTTTGCACTTGTACTTAAGATATTAATAAGACACAAGTTAATAGGTTAAGGGAACAGGACATTCTAGACTAGAGAACAGGTAGGAACAAAAATCACAGGTATTCTCACTTGTGATGCATAGTGCAATAGTCAAGAAACAAGTTAGACTGGTAGCATGACAAAGGTTTCAAGGATTAGAGGATGCCTAGCTAAAGACAGAGAATTTCACCTTGTTGCCATATATCAGCCTTAGACAAAGTTCTGTGCCAGAGATATAGATTTGGGAATCGTCAATGCAAAATAATAATCAACAAGAGTAAATGACACCACACAAGGAGGTGTGCAGAGTAAAAGAGTATCAGCCTTTGAGGGACAAGAGAGAACCCTGTGAAGGATCAACAACCAGGAGATTAGCTGTCAGTAAGTTGAGAGAAGGCTTCCAGAAGGCGGCAGTGGTCAGTGGTATCCAGTGATGCTCAGAGTGCTGATGACGAGGACGGAGAAGAATTGTGGAACTTTGCAGGAAAGCAAGCAGTACAATTGCTTGGGAAAGTGGACAGAATAAGTATGGTGGAATAATGGCACTGGAGGTGAAGGTAAAGAACAGAAGCCAAACTTTAGAAGAAACTGGAAAGTGGAAGCTTAGACAATTCTTTTAAGAAGGAAGGATATAGGATGGTTACTAGGAGGCAAAGGCTTTACTTGTCTGCTTCCTTGTTGATAAACATGAAAGGAACTTTAGCATATATAAATGATAGAAAGGAGCCAGTAGGGAAGAGGAGGATGAAAATATAGGGTAATGAATAATTGATAGGATCCTGAGCAGGTGGGAGGCATTGAAATCTCACACAAAGGTGGATAGATAAATAGGAATGGGAAGAATAAATGCATAGAGTCTTTAACTCTTATAAATGCACAGGTTATGTAATGCTTTGCAATTTCTCCAATTTGGATCTCTGCCACATATGTTTTTCTGGAGTTTTATATCTACATGTGCAACTGTCTGTCCTACATGTATACTTGATTATCACAGAAATGCATAAAATTCAATATGTAAAACATTTAATTAGTGATCTTCCTTTCCTGTGAATCAAACCTTCATAACTAAGTGCCACACACAGTTGTTCAAGGTCAGAATCAGTTTGCATTAGATCTGCCTCTTCAGTCTTCCTCCCTGAAAGCACGCTTAGTCAATTACCAGATTCTGTTGTCTCTGCTTCTTGAGTGTCTCTGTACTTTGTCTATTTTTCTCCTTCTTCACTGTTGGTGACTTAGTTTCTCCCTGTATCATTTCCTTCCTCGATGACTGCAACAATGACGGTGGCCTTCCTGCTTCTAGTTTTACAAAAATTGTCCCTTCTCCAGTCCACTCTCTGGTTCAAGGGTCCCTTCACGGGACAGTGGATCCCAGCATCAGCAGGGAAAATGAACAGCAAGTGACTCATCAAAAATACGTTTGTCTCACTTCACTCATATAATAGGTTCCAGGTTCCTCCATCTACACTACTATATGTAAAAAAGACAGCCAACGGGAATTGGGAATTTTCTGTATGGCTCAGGAAACTCAAACAGGGGCTCTGTATCAACCTAGAGGTGTGGGATGGGGAAGGAGATGGCAGGGAGGTTCAAAAGGGAGGGGATATATGTATACCTATGGCTGATTCATGTTGAGGTTTGACAGAAAACAATAAAATTCTGTAAAGCAATTATCCATCAATTAAAAAATACACGAATTTATATAAAAAAGAATATGATCCAATGACAAATATTTCTTTAAAATTCTTGAAATCAAAGCACATGTTTTATTTTCTCTTATCCTTCAATAAAAAAATAAAATTAACAAAAGTTTGTTTTTGAAAGTTCTATTGTACTATTAACTGCAGCAATGGCTCCCCCTGCTCCTAAAATGGTTTACAAGATCTTTCACAACCACTGCCCATCTTTACTTCTCTTGTCTTATCTTTTAAATCTCCAGTGACCTTCTGGGATGCATGTTTTACCACACTTATCTAGCCAATCACTGTATATTATTTACTGCTGTGTATCTTGGAAACAATTTAATCTGGTAAATCTTCTCTACATCCAATCTTCTCTGTCTGTTTAGGTGGCTCTCTTAATGAGCTTCTATTTTTTTTTAACTTTTCCTTTTATATTGGAGTCCAGTTGATTAACAGAGCTTCCTGGTGGCTCAGCTGGTAAAGAATCCACCAGCCAATGCAGAAGACGCAAGAGATGCAGGTTCAATCCCTGGGTTGGGAAGATCCCCTGGAGCAGGAAATGGCAACCCACGCCAGTATTCTTGCCATAGACAGAGGAGCCTGGCAGGCTACAGTCCATGACTCTGCAAAGAGTCAGACACAACCGAGTACTCATGCGCACACACACACACACACACACACACACACAGCTGATTAACAATGTTTTGTTAGTTTCAGGTGTATAGCAAAGTGATTCAGTTGTGCATGTATATATATCTATTCTTTTTCAAATTACTTTCCCAATTAGGTTATTATATAACATTGAGCAGAGTTCTTTGTGCTGTACAGTATGTCCTTGTTGGTTATCTATTTTAAATATAGCAGTGTGTACATGTCAATCTTATGTTCTTCTTAACCTTGTCCCATCATATGTGTGTTTATCTTTTACAAGGTGGTTTCCTGTTTTCTTAATTGTTTCTCCAGTGAACTCTAAGAACTTGAGGACAAGATCGGCCATTCATTATTACATACACATACTTAGTACACTTCCTGGTACATATTTATTCCATAAATATATATATATATTTAATTAAATTGACTCTGCCAGTAATGTACAGGATAAATTAGAGGAAAGGGTGGGGAAAAAACTGAATGTAGGGCTGTCAGGAAGCCATAAATGTTTCCTGCTCATCTCTGTATTTACATGTGCAAGTCTAATTATAAGTATACCAGAAAAAAGTAAACTTTACTAAATCAAGTTGCTCGTGCTATTATTTAGCAGGTTTTTCCTCCTTGGAGTTTCTGAATCTTGACTACAGTGATCAGGTATGGTCCATCTGTTTGAGAAATATAACAATACATGAATGAACTTTATCTCAGAATCTTATTAAGATAATAAAAGAATCCTATTAAGATGAGAAGGAACTGAAACTCAAGAGTTGAGAATGACAGTATTTTGCCTACAGTTGGCCACCTGATGCAAAGAGCTGACTCACTGGAAAGACCCTGATGCTGGAACGATTGAGGGAGTAGAAGGGGGTGACGGATGATGAAATGGTTGGATGGCATCACCGACTCAGCAGACGTGAGTTTGAGCATACTCTGGGAGGTAGTGAAGGACAGGGAAGCCAAGTGTGCTGCAGTTCATGGCATCACAAAGAGCTGCACATGACTTAGAGACTGAACAACAACAACAAAAAGACCTGAGCATGCTTACTTACTATGTAATACAAATAATATACTATTTATTTCTGATAGAAATTTCAAATTCCTCTCCTTCCAGAAACAATGATAACATTTGGATAGATATGGTCTAAAGAAAGCTTTTTTCTCACCAGTTTTCCTTCTCTCGCAAATTCTACTGATCTTTTCCTCTGTTACTCAATATTCATTTTCCATATGGTCTCTGCTAGAATCTCCCTTCTTGATTTAGGTCCATTTTCACTCTTTACAGAAAATTCTTACTCTTTGCCTACTAGGGTTCACTAAGTTCACTTTAAATACTGAGTTTTAATCAATGGGGGCTTTTAAGGAGGTATCATCTCTCAATTATGCTCTGTAAAATGCCAGCACTAATTACTTATTATCTTGAAATGGTGTCTTTTTCTGCTGACATGATTTTCTAGCATGTTGGGTTTTGCTCCTGGGCCCTTGATTGCTCAGAGGAGAAAGGGTTTTATCTTACAAATGTTTTTGCAGGAAGATTAATATTCTGAGAGGAGTCTGAGCTGCAAACAGTTTCCTCATGGTCAGAAATAAGAACTTCTTGCTATATCCTGTTCAACTCCCTTAACTATCTCCTTTCCTCATTCTCCACCTAGCAGTTTGTAAATATCACTGTTTAATTTCATCAGTGTGGTATCAATTCCACAAGCACAACGTTTGCCTGATTATTTACCTTTTCAAAATTAATTTTCATTGGGGTACAGTTGCTTTACAATGTTGTATTCATTTCCTGCTGTACAATGAAGTCAATCAGCTATAATGTATACACATATCCACTGTTTTTCAGATTTTCTTCCCATTTAGGCTCGATAATTTACCTTTATGAATAACCCATATGGATATATGAGAACAATAAAGCAAGAATGGGGAAATTTTTAAAAAATGAAATGAATTTAGTTTGTTGGAAGAAAGGAAATTGTAATAAAGTATGTTGAAGACAATATTTTCTACATAATCTTTAGATGAAATTTCTATAATCATGAGTATACAACAGAAAGAGATTCCCCCAAACCTTCCCTCATTATTTTCTTATCTTTCTGATGGCTCTACCACTTAGGAAAAAGGGCATGGATAGAGAGTTAATATTTCTTGATTACCTTTTATGTGCAAGACAGCTGTATAAATTAGCCACCTCATTTTTAACTTTCACAAAAATTCCATTACATTTAGTATCCATATTTTACAGGGAAGAAAAAAAGGGTCAGAGAGGTTAAATAATACTTTTCAAAGGTACATAATGAATATTTATTTATTAAAATTTATTATCCTAGCATGGTCAGTGACAAGCACAATCTCCGGCCTCCCCAAGAAAATAAATGAGCAGATGGGGAGAAAAAAAGCTGTTTTCCAGGGAGATACAGCTGTGTATAAAGAAATTTGCTGCTGTTGCTGCGCTAAATCACTTCAGTTGTGTCCGACTCTTTGTGATCCCATAGATCGTAGCCCACCAAGTTACTCTGTCCATGGGATTTCCCAGGCAAGAATACTGGAGTGGGTTGTTATGCCCTTCTCCAGGGGATCTTCCCAGCCTAGTGATCAAACCCACGTCTCTTATGTCTCCTGTATTGGCAGGCAGGTTCTTTACCACTAGCACCACCTGGGACGCCAATAAAGAAGTTTATAGTATTAGTGAAAAATGAGCAAAAGAAAAAAAAAAAAACATAAAATAGTGTTTGGGATTCTGAAGAACTTAGAGAATATATCTGGAATAGTTGGATAAGCCCAAGGCAGGAGAGGTAGTTGTGGTTACAGTATCCTGGACTAACTGTTGCAGAGGTGCATGACATTTATGAAGACCATCCAGGGTAAGCCCATGGCAGGGGTGTCTAATGGCTTGGTGAATATTAGAGAGCTGAGAGTTAAATTCAGATCTATCTTATCTTAAGCCTCCACTTTTCACTATGTCACATCGAATTCACATATTAAATGACAGATATTTGAGAGCAGAGCTCAGCATCATAGACATTAAGATACTTCAAAAGTTTTTTTAAAATCTCTTCTGCAACTATTTGGAAGCAAAACAGGGACCAAATTATAAGATCTTAAACATGGAACTTTAGCATCCCATTCTTCATTTTATGTCTCCTTTTCAGTTTTCTTCCTACCTCCTCTCTTTTGCTTTGCCACCTCAGTGTCCCAGGATCTCATAGGTTCTAGACAGAAATTAGAAATTTAAGTTATTTCCAAGGCAAGCTATTCCAATTTCTTACTAAAACAAAACTGCATTGTCTTATCATTTTAAGAGATGTGTTTCAGTGTACCCAAAGAAATGTGTTAGTGAGGGAACTAGAAGACATTTTCTGGGTCACCCAAAGCCATCATTTCAAAAGTTCAGACAGAGGAAAGGGTAGTACTGGGCTAGAGATTAAGAGAATATGAGTGTTGTTACACAAACCTTTCCTTCAAATTTTAATGTTGAGGCAGAAGTCTTATTTGCTTCTGCTGAAACCAGAAACTTATGCTAATAGAGAAGTCCGGAGTCAGGGACAGTGCTGGAGAAATGACTTCAGCCTTGGAGACTGACACAAGATACAGATATGGACATCTTCTTCCTCTTTACATTTATATTTGCATATATTTGGCTTATTTTGTGTATGGGTACGGGGAAACTAGAAGAGATGAGATACAGGATCCAGATGTTCTCTGTTAGACTATTTGTTCAAATTTGGCTTTGATTAGTAATTACAAAATGACCTCAATAACTGGTCCTGTGCTTCATGTCAACTGATGGTCATGTCAGTCCATTTCCTGGTGGGCAGGGAGCCATGTCCCTACCATCACCACCGCAATTACTAACGCTTCAGTCGTTCTGAGGAGCAATGCTGATTAAATTGGTCAGATCTACACTGAGTTTTTAAATCTGTTAATCTACCTATTGTTGGGAATGTTTGGTTGATAATTGTTTACACAGCATTTATTTGTAAGGTATAAGGAGGATTTGAATTTTTAGTAATTATCTATTTAACACTCTTTTGTGCTCAATTTTTATTAAAAGGAATAATTTTGACAAAGCTATGTAATCAGTCATAATTTTGTGGCTCTCATTACTGGGTACAGTGTATATCAGTCATATTTCCATTATCATAGTTTGTAACTAGGAACAAATTTACCCTGCCACAGATAGAAGGTGATTATCATTTCAACATTCCCAGCAATGTGTCAGAGGTGTTACTAAAAACATGGTTATGAGGACAAATAACTCCTGGAAATGCTGGCTTTTAGAAAAATTTCTCAACTCTGAAACTTTTTAAAGGCTTTAATATGCTAATACAAGCCTGGGGTTCCTAAGAGGGCAGTATGAGATGCTGAGTTTCCCAAACCAGTTTGACTACAAAAATCCTTTTTAACAGAACATCTTATCAGACCACCAAAGTGAAAACATTTTGGAGAGGGCTGAATTAAACATCCAGTCAGCCAGCTTCAAGTCACTTCAAGAGTGTTGGCCGACCTTCACCTGCCTTAGTTGCTTGGAAAACGTTATTAAAATATCTCGGTTCCTAAAATGTGTTTGAGTAAACTCCAGGAGTTGGCGATGGACAGGAAGGCCTGGCATGCTGTAGTCCATGGGGTCGCAAAGAGTCGGAAACGACTGAGCAACTGAACTGAAAATGTTTCCTTTCTCTGAATATACCTGAGATCCAGGTTCTTGGCAAAATTATGAAATTGGCCATATTTGCCTTTCTATGGTCTCACCACTGAGCACATCACTATTTATCATGCGTTTTCTCTTAGTTTCCTTGCTTGTCATAACTTGTCTCTTGACACCACATGTTCTTATTCCGACTTCATAATGTCCTGAGTCACCCACTGACACCATTTCCTGCTATTTCTTCCCATTGGGGTACACCATTCAGGACGTAAATGCCCACTTTCCCCATCATCACAGTTGGCTTCCACTGCATTTTCCACGGCAGCTCAGCTGTTACCTGCCAGGTGTCACAGAACCTGTACTATGGTGATGTGCTCATGACTAATAAATAGCTTAAAGGTGCCCATGGTGGAGAGGAGCCAAGAACATTTGTATTTATACTTTAATAAAATATGAATGTTTTATTTTTTATTTATTTATTTTTTTAATAAATTTATTTATTTTAGTTGGGGTAATTACTTTACAATATTGTAGTGGTTTTTGCCATACATTGACATGAATCAGCCATGGGTTTACATGTGTTCCCCATCCTGAACCCCCCTCCCACCTCCCTCCCCATCCCATCCTTCTGGATCATCCCATTGCCCCGGCCCTGAGCCCTTGTCACATGCATCGAACCTGGAATGGTGTTCTGTTTCACATATGATAATATACACGTTTCAATGCTATTCTCTCAGAACGTCCCACCCTCAAAAATGAATGTTTTAAAATTAATTAATTATTATTTAAATTGGAACACAGTTGCTTTTTGCCTCAAGGGCAGGCGGGTGGTGACAGAGAACGAGATGGTTGGATGGCATCATCGACTCAATGGACATGAGTATGAACAAAGTCTGGGAGATAGTAAAGGACAGGGAAGCCTGATGTCTATGGGACTGAAAAGAGTCAGACACGACTTAGCAACTGAACAACAAATAGCTGCTTTACAATTCTGTGTTAGTTTCTACAGGATTCCCTGGTGACTCAGATGGAAAAGAATCTGCCTGTGATGCAGGAGACTGGAGTTCCATCCCTGGGTCAGGAAGAACCTCTGGAAAAGGAAATAGCTACCCACTCCAGTATATCCTTGCCTAGGAAATCCCATGGACAGAGGAGCCTAGAGGACTACAGTCCATGGGGTTACAAAAAAGTCAAACATGTCCAACACTTTCTACAGCAAAGTGAATATGCTACACATATATACATATCCCCTCTTTTTTGGATTTCCTTCCCATTTAGGTCATGAATTTCACACACTTCAGCAGGATGTCAGGTACTTTTGGTCACTGAGATCTGAAGACACCCCTGAATAAGTATCACAAAAATGTGTGACATGAGGAATGGCAGAAATCTATTTTTTTAAAAATTTCTAATTTTATAAGTTTAAGACAAACTGGGTTATAATCAAATAACTTAAAAAGTTTGTTTCCTTAAGTATTGAAATAGCTATGAGAATCTAACTGTAAAGGAATGCTCTAGAAAACCAAGAAGTACCTGAAGAATATAAAATATACAGGAAAATACCATATTTTGCTGAAAGTGCTTAATTTCAGAAAGTGTTTTAAAAGTTAGAATCAAATAAAAATAAGAAAATTCTTAAGTATTCAGATTGCATATATAATCGTCAAACAAAATTAACTTGAATATGCAAATATTTTATGCTGAAAAACATCCATCAAGCTATAAACCAACAGCTCAAGATGACTTTTTAGTTGACTTCAGAGTTCTAATTTTACTGTCTAGCTAGAAGATATCCCAAACAAAATTACATCCTGTATGTTTTTTGACTTATAATGACATGAAATGCAGTAACAGATTCAGTAGTGCCAGAATATTTAGTGTCTAACAATATTACCATTTTATCACTCTGGCCTTAAACATTCATCCAGCAAAACATATCAGGAGATAGTTATAAATCCTCTAAAAATAATGTCCCTAAATTTCTCACACTGGAAAAAACTATTTTCTGATTGGTTGCTTTGTTTCATTTTGCTTAAAAACAAACAAACAAACAAATTTATTTAAAGAAAGAGTGCAAGATTACTCTGTCTCTTTTATTCCATATATATATTTTTTACAAAAAATGAATTAAGAAATGAGCTCACTAAATATAGAAATATAAGACCCTTATATTTATATTGTTTATAAGTAAAACAACTTTTGTAATTAATAAATTAATATGAATAGGTTTGCTCACCTCAAATATTCTCACATTTAATGAATGTTAGTCCTTTTGTAATTATCTGTGAGTCTCCTAATAAAGTGGTTTATTTCAAGAGTTTTTACATTTCTGTTGTTCATGTTTTGAGCTGAGATTCTGAGGGACTTTAGTAGTGTGTGCTGTGTGCTCAGTCGCTGTTATGTCCCACTCTTCTGCGACCCCATGAATTGTAGCCCACCAGGCTCCTCTGCCCGTGGGATTTCCCAGGCAAGAATGCTGGAGTGGGTTGCCATTTCCTTCTCCAGGGGACCTTCCCAACCCAAGAATCAAACCCATGTCCTCTGTGTCTCTTGCATTGGCAGGTGGATTCTTTACCACTGAGCCACTTGGGAAGTCAGCAGGTGGGAGATCATATATCTGTTATTCCCCAAAACACCAGTGAATTTCAACTTAGCATTTTAACTTTAGAGAAGCATGCTACTATTATATGGGCATCTTAAAGCACTGCTAGCATGAATCCAAAATGCCATGCTTGCTGGAATAAATGTTTTACTTTGAAGTCTCCTCCCATAGTGCGTAAAAATTCTGTGTTTACATTCCAATAAAAGTGAGTGGATCTTTAAGCTAGAATTTTAGACTTCAGCAGGTTAGGAGATATTTTTGATCACTGAGATTGGAAGATGCCCTCAATAAATGTCACAAAAATGCCTGGTTTGAAGAATGACAGAATTCAGAAACTTGGTATGTGCTGCCCAGTTAATGGTTAAATTTTCCAGCTTTCCTTACCATTGCATGTAGTCATGTGACAAACATTCTGGTCAACGGAAAGAAAGTAGACATGATCAGTTCAATTTTTTTAGTCATTTTTTTAAATAATGAAAGGATGCCTTCTCTTTCTTTTTCTTCCTTTTGATGACTGGAATGTGGAAATGCCTTCCTGGACCGTATGGGCAATGGCAAAACCATGGACACCAGAGCAGTAAGATGGAAGGACGCGTAGCCCCACATGACCCCATGGAGCAGAGTCACCACCTCATCAGCTCAGACTAGATGCATGAGAGAAATAAACTTTTATCTTTTAAAAGACATTATCATTTGTGTCTCATTTACAGCAGCTAAGCTCATATCATAACTGAAATGGTTACTGAGCAGAAGAGGCATTTTTAATGAGCCAATTATTTGTTATGATGCCTTGTACACAGGGCTCATTTTTGTACAGTTGTTAATATGCTATCAATCTGAGAGCTTGTTGTATAGGGGAAATACGATTTGGAATGAACTGGTTTTTATCTTTCATATTAATTGAAAAATATTTATTGTGTGTCTTTTCATATGAAATAAAATAATGAAGGGTCTTCCTAATATGTTCCTAGTCTACAACATCTCAAAATTTTATATTTTTAGACATTGTCTTCACGTTCATTTATTACACTTTCAGAATCTAACATTTAGGACAAAAGGTGTGCTCATGCTGGTACCCCTTCTGTCTTATTCTTTTATGTTTACAGTGACTTCTGTCTGGTTTGAAAAGTAGTAGGGAGAATTTATTGGACTTTTTTCTCTCAGAACAGAACAAGGAGTAATCAAACATGACTATTTGGGCAGGATTATTGTGAGATGAGTATCCACCATCACACGGCCAACAATTTGCTGGAAGATTTAACTTAGCAAATAAAAATTGAATTTTTGTGGACTCATAGCAGTCACATATTGGATAATTTTTTTAATAATCTTAAAGCGTAGAAGTTTCTTAGTTCAATAGTTTTTCTGGAAACAAAAGCAATATTTTTTTGCTAATTTAAATATATTAAGCCAGGTAGAAATGTGCTTGACAGTTTGATGTTTCTTTTGCTTTCCAAGGTTAAACTCTATGGTTTATTTAGATTTGTGCTACACCTTGGAAATGGACTCAAGTCTTCGAGAACATGTTTTATTTTGGTTCATTAAAATAATATTCTTTCTTTAGTTGTAAATGTGAGAGTTTATAAATAAATAAAAATTTGATAAATACATCTTGGAGGCCTATTTCTTTCTTAAATCTAAAGATAATTAGTGGTGTTAAAAACTCATACAACTTTTCAGGGAGAAAAAAGGATAAGTTCTGAAAAACAGGTTTATAATTGGCATTATATCTCAAATTAAAGGATTTAATTTATTTAGTAGTGAACTTTATTTTAAATATATCTGACCTTTCAGCTATATTCTTATTTAATGGAAGGATGTTCTAATGCTTCACTATTCCACAGTAATTTGTAATAATTTCCTTTGAGATTGTATTCCTTTGGAAGTAAATCCAGGCTTTTGTTACAAGACCACATCCTCCCCCTGCTTTTTTTTTGTCTGTGCTATATTTAGTTTTACAGATTTCCCTTTGTTATGACTGATCAATCAGTAATCCATGACATTTAGAGCTGATGAAGAATTCTAAATCCATCATGTTTTAAAATAAGTACTTTATTGAAACTTAACACAACTTAAGGAAATCTACAGGTAGAAATAGGTATGTTTCAAGAATAAAGATCCTTCTTTTGATTTTACGGACTCTTGAATAATTTTATTGTGATCATTTAGGCTCAATATAATCCAAGCACTTTAAGCAGTTTAAGCAGATATTCTGATACTGCTCAGAAAAATGTTGTGCTTGCTGCTTTTGTTTAGTTGGAAGTCATGGCTGATTTTTTTGCGACCCCATGGACAGCAGCTTGCCAGGCTCCTCTGTCCATGGAATTTCCCAGGCCATACTGAAATGGGTTGCCATTTCCTACTCCAGGGGATCTTCCTGACCCAAGGATCGAACCAGCATCTTCTGCATTGGCTGGCAGATTCTTTACCACTGAGCCACTAGGGAAGCCCCATGCAGATATGTAAATACAAAACAGGTTTTCTAGTTTCTTCTGGTTTGAAAGTTGTATTGTTTTGTCAGTCATTTTATCCTCTTTTTTTTTTTTTCACCAAGGTATTCAATTCAGTTCAGTTGCTCAGTTGTGTCTGACTCTTTGCGACCCCACGGACTGCAGCATGCCAGGCTTCCATATCCATCACCAACTCCTGTTCAAACTCAGGTCCATCGAATGGGTGATGCCATCCAACCATCTCATCCTCTGTTGTCCCCTTCTCCTCCTGCCTTCAATCTTTTTCAGCATCAGGGTCTTTTCCAATGAGTCAGTTCTTTGTATCAGGTGGCCTCAGTATTGGAGTTTCAGCTTCAGCATCAGTCCTTCCAGTGAATATTCAGGACTGATTTGCTTTACAATTGACTGGTTTGATCTCCTTGGTGTCCAAGGGACTCTCAAGAGTCTTCTCCAACACCACAGTTCAAAAGCATCAATTCTTCGGCACTCAGCTTTCTTTGGCACCCTACTCCAGTACTCTTGCCTGGAAAATCCCATGGATGGAGGAGTCTGATAGGCTGCAGTCCATGGGGTCGCTAGGAGTCGGAGACGACTGAGCGACTTCACTTTCATGCATTGGAGAAGGAAATGGCAACCCACTCCAGTGTTCTTGCCTGGAGAATCCCGGGGACGGCAAAGCCTGATGGGCTGCCATCTATGGGGTCATGCAGAGTCAGACACGATTGAAGTGACTTAGCAGCAGCAGCAGCTTTCTTTATGGCCCAACTCTCACATCTGCACGTGACTACTGGAAAAACCATAGCTTTGACAGAACAGACCTTTGTCGGCAAAGTAACCACTTTTTAATATGCTGTCTAGGTTGGTCATAGCTTTTCTTCCAAGGAGCAGGCATCTTTTCATTTCATGGCGGTAGTCACCATCTGCAGTGATTTTGGACTCCTTAAAATAAAGTCTCTCACTGTTTTCATTGTTTCCCTATCTATTTACCATGAAGTGATGGGACCGGATGCCATGATCTTCACTTTCTGAATGTTGAGTTCTAAGCTAACTTCTTCAGTCTCCTTTTTTACTTTCATCAAGAGACTCTTCAGTAACCTTTAAAGAACTAAAGTAGTAGTGTGTGTATGTTAATCCTAAACTCCTAAACTCCTAATTTATCCCTCCCCGCCTTCTCCTTTGGTAAGTATGTGTATTTTCTGTGCCTGTGAGTCTCTTTCTGTTTTGCAAAAATGAGACATGGAAGCAACCTAAATGTCTATCAATAGATGAATGGCTAAAGAAGATATGGTATATGTATACAATGGGATATTACTCAGCCATAAAAAAGAATGAAATAGTGCTATTTGTAGCAACATGGAATAGATTGTAACATATTAAGTGAAATAATTCAGAGAAAGACAAATATCATATGATATTGCTTATATGTGGAATCTAAAAATGAGATACAAATGAACTTTAATTTTTGATAGAAACATTTAACATGAGATCTACCCATTCAACAAATTTTGAAGAGCATGATACTGTATGGTTGCCTGAAGGCATTATGTTGTACAGTAGATCTCTGAAACTCATTCCTCCTGCATAACTGAAATATTATAGCCATTGAACAACCACTCTCCTTTTCCCTTCCCCCACAGTCACCAGCAGTCAACATTCATGTCTCTGTTTCTGTGAATTTGACTATTTTAGATTCTTCACATAAGTGAAATCATGCAGTATTTGTTCTTCTATGCCTAGCTTATTTCAGTGAGCATGGACTTCCCAGGTAAAGAACCCACCTGCCAATGCAGGAGACATAAGAGATGCTGGTTCGATCCCTGGGTTGGGAAGATCCCCTGGAGGAAAGCATGGCTAACCCACTCCAGTATTCTTGCCTGGAGAATCCTATGGACAGAGAAACCTGGCAGGTTACAGTCCATGGGGTCGCAAAGAGTCAGACACAACTGAAGTGACTTAGCACAATGTCAGTCCTACAGGTTCATCCATATTGTAAAAAATGATAGGATTTCTGTCTTTCTTAAGACTGAATAATATTCTGTGTTGAACATCATCATTACCACTATAGTCACCACCACCATCATCATCACCACCACCACTCCAGCTAACATTTATTGGACTTGGACTATGACCCAGATATTGTTATAGAGCTTAATTTATGAAGACTCTTCAGATCCATCTGAGATTCTGTAATCCTTAATCCTTAAAATGACCTACTTCTTACCTGTCTTTCCCAAACTTCCTTTGTTAGAGAAACTCTGCCATACCAGAAACAAACAAAAATCTCTGTGTTGAATGTACATATCCACATTTTCCTTATTCATTCATCTGTTGGATGTTTGGGTTGTTTCCTTATCTTGGCTCTTGTGAATAATGTAGATTTTTACTTATTAGATTGTTTTCAGTTCATTTGCCATTGAATAAAACACAAATTTGTGTACTCTCCTTACTATACAAAAGGGCTTCCCAGGTGGCACAGGGGTAAAGGTCCACCTGCCAAGGCAGGAGATGCAGGAGACCTGGGTTTGATCCCTGGGTCGGGGAGATCCCCTGGAATAGGAAATGGCAATCCACTCGATATTCTTGCCTGGAGAATTCCATGGACAGAGGAGCCTGGCGGGCTACAGTTCATGGCACTGCAAAGAGTTAGACATGACTAGGCCACTACACACTTACTATACAAAGTATGATTGAAGGACCAGCCACTTAGGTATCACCTGGGAACTTTAGAGAAGCAGAATCTCAACTTCTTTTCAGATTCCCAGGTGACTGGCATTTAACTTTGAGAGTTCAGTTCAGTTCAGTCACTCAGTCGTGTCCGACTCTTTGTGACTCCATGGACTGCAGCACACCAGGCCTCCCTGTCCATCACCAACTCCTGGAGTTTACTCAAACTCATGTCCATTGAGTCAGTGATGCCATTCAGCCATCTCATCCTCTGTCATCCCCTTCTCCTCCTGCCTTCAATCTTTCCCAGCATCAGGGTCTTTTTAAATGAGTCAGTTCTTTATATCAGGTGGCCAAAGGATTGGAGTTTCAGCTTCAAGATCAGTCCTTCCAATGAATATTCAGGACTGATTTCTTTTAGGATGGACTGGTTGGATCTCCTTGCAGTCCAAGGAACTCTCAAGAGTCTTTCTTCTCCAACACCACAGGCCAAAAGCATCAATTCTTCGGCGCTCAGATTTCTTTACAGTCCAACTCTCACGTCCATACATGACTACTGGAAAAACCATAACTTTGAGAAGTACTGCTCAAAAAGACAAGCCAGAATTGAGAGAGTAGGATTGACATATATACACTCCCATATGTAAAACAGATAGCTAGCAGGAAGCTGCAGTGTAGCACAGGGAGCTCAGCTCAGTGCTCTGTGATAGTCTAGAGGGATGGGATGGGAGGAGAGGGTGGGAGGTTCAAAAGGGAGAGGATATATGTAAACTTACAGCTGATTCACTTTGTACAGCATTGGAAAGCAATTATACTTCAATTAAGAAAAAATGACAAGCCATCATAATTGGACCTAAGTGTGTGCCTGCCTTTAAGAAGGTTATATTTGTTAACAGGAGTGACAATTATCATTGTTTTCCTATTATAATAACTAACTTCAATTTATAATCAATAAGATCACAGAGGAACCGACCTGTACAATTGATTCAGGGTGTTTCATACTCCTGAATTGAAAGTAATCAGAACACTCCCAATACTCATTCCTTAGCTATTAGCCACACTTCATGGGGCTTTCCGATTCCCTATAACTCTGTCCTTTTGTGGGGGGAGTCCCTATTAGTCTCTGCTGGAAAGAGGGCAGGCTGCTAATACACTCTGCCACAATGCATGCTTTACCTCTGGGAAAGCCAAACAAGCTTAGGTTACATTCCTTGCCTTTGTACTCTTTCAGCTTTATATAAGCAAGCTTTTTCAATCCAAGCTATCTTCCTGGACAGCTGCTCTGGAGGCAAGACTTCCTGGGCTGCTTGAAATCACACCACATTTTAACTGGCTTCATAAATATGACACTAATTGACTGGGTCTTTGTGTGTGTGTGTGTGTGTGTGTGTGTTACTACTTTCCCTTTCATTTGTTACTCTTGCACAATTTACCTTTATCACACGTTCAACATTTTTAGTCTCCATTATATGCTCTCTTCTAGCAAGTGGGCTTCTTTTCCTCAACCACAGAAGACTGTTGTAGAATTTGTTCATCCCTCAGTTCTGCTTGAATCCTGCAGCTCAGCAATTATCATGGGACTTTCCTTAATATCTTGGGTGGACATTTCACTATCTCATTCAGTCTCTGTGTTTTTTGCTTTATTCCCCTATATGTTGTATAAGGCCACATAGTCTAAATGATTCCAAAAGGAAAAGTCAGAGTAAATCCTGAAAAGTCAGGTTGAGCCCTAGTTCAAGCCAGGTTTAGAGAGACCTACAATTGGACTGTTCAGTTATTTGACCTAATACATTCTCCTTTTGCTAAATACAGTTTGGGCTGCATTTCTGTCATGAAAACCTGAAGACTCTCAACAAACATGTTCCAAACCCTAGGTAACACAAACCTAAAGGAACCAAATGTATCATTGGGTTTAAAATGGATATACACATTATTGTTGTTTTACCTTGATTGCTAAGTCAAGATGATAATTTCGTATTGCCATTTCACATTGCCTACCTTGTATATTGTAGCTTATACAGATCTTGGAAAGCATTATTCTATTTTAACATAATTTAAAATTTTTAAAATACATTCTCAAATATGTATGCATATGTTTACGCTCCACAATCCTGCTAAAAGAATGAAAGTGTTTCTCATTTGTGGTCATCTTCTTAACCTATGGCAATGATTGAGGTGCTTGTATTATATGCATTTAACATATTACATTTTTCCTCCAAAATCTCATGATTACTCTAAACAAAATAACCATGTAACAATCTTCAAAGTTAATCTTTGATTTTATTTGTGTACGTATCTCCAAGGAATATCTGTGATCTTTAGGAAGGAGAGGGTAGTGCCACTTCAGTAAATACCATTCTTGCCATGAACTCAGTATTGAATTCATTTTCAGTATGAGTGTCCTGTGTAATCAGAGGTTTTTGACTTTCAGAAAGAATAGGGGTATTAGTCACCGGCCAACTCTGGAACTCTTCACTATATTTTGAATGTTGGTTTTATTTTTTTTTTATATTTATTGTTTTTGAATTAATATTTTTATGTGTTTCTCAATGTTTCAGTCACATCATATTCTAGTGTATCTACATGTCCGTAACTAGGGATATTACCCCTTTATAGACAGTGCTGTTCAGTCATTTAGGGATGCAGTTACTTATACATCCTGCTACTTATTTCTAACATATACTTTTTAAGTGTGCCTAATTTGATCATGCAAAGAACTTTAGAATTTGTCTACATAGAGGATGGTAGATGATGATGGTGATAATTAGTTAATGCAATTAGTTTATCTTTTACCCAAAAGCTCTTGTATTACTTTCCATTATTTTGGATTTCTCATATAGCATCCATTCATGTTTTCATGTTAATATTTTACAATTCATTTGCTCTGTTACATAAGTATATGATGTATGTGCATGTGTGTGTGGCTTCAGTCGTGTCTGACTCTGTGCAACCCTATGGACTGTAGCCCACCAGGCTCCTCTGTCCATGGGATTCTCCAGGCAAGAATACTGGAGTGGGTTGCCATGCCCTCCTCCAGGGGATCTTCCTGACCCAAGGATCAAACCTGTGTCTCTTAAGTCTCCTGTATTAGCAGGCAGGTTCTTTACCACTAGCACCACCTGGGAAAGCCTAAGTATACGATATTCTGGAATGAATGTTTTCTGAGACATCTAAAACAAAAATAGGCCAGTGCGGTGGCTGTAACTCTGCAAACACCACTACGTATTCCTTCTGGCATATTCTCCAGTAAGGAGCAGGAGCATGGTGGCCCACAACATTCACCGATCCTATCATCCCTTGATTTTCTGTTTCTCCCCCTTATCCTTAAGATTCACTATAGAAGGACGTGACCTTTTATCAAAATTAATTATCCATGCTAAGTATCAGAAACTGACGAAAATAATATCATAGCTGCTATGAGGAAATATTGCACCACCCAGGGAATATAGCCAATATTTTATAATAACTATAAATGGAGTCTAACCTTTAAAATTCTTGAATCACTAAACTGCACACTTGTAACATATAATATTATATATCAGCTACACTTCAATTTAAAAAAAGCATACTGATTTTTTCTCATTTTTTTTAGTACTAAATGCTAAATAACACATCAGAAAGATACAGTGTGCTTTTTTGTTTTTGCCCTCAAAAGGGGTAAAAAGATATAAACTATCTTTTAAATTAATACCACTGTTTTTCCAATTAGATACAGATTTTTTTAGTCACTATGACTGGGGTTTCTTTTTCATCCTTTAGGAGAGTCAGGACTCAGAATCAGAAAGAGACGGGCAGTGTAACGAATGGGCACAGGCAGAACAGATCTTGCAACCAATCAGGGTCTTCCACTTGACCATTTGTTTGGCCACATCAGGTCTTAGTTTCGGGGCACGGGCTCTTTGTTGCAGTGTGTGGTCTTCTCTAGCTGCTGTGTGTGGTCTTCTTGAGCTGTGGCGTGCTGGCTTCTCTCTAGTTGTGGTGCATGGGCTTAGCTGCCCAGCTGCATATGGGATCTTAGTTCCCGGACCAGGGATGGAATTGATTGTTCCCTGCATCGGAAGGCAGATTCTTCACCACGGGACCACCAGGGAAGTCCACTACTCGATTCTTGGAATCCTTGCTCTTACAGCATGAAAACTTCATCAGTATAATAGCGGGCTCTCCGAAAGGGGAAGGAAACAGTGCTGTTGCCACTTGGCTGGCTGCCAAGCATGGGGCCCTTTTATCACTAATTTATTATTTCATGATTTTTTGTTATTTTTACTTATTACTTCTTTTGCCTGAAAATTTCTCATTTCTCCTTTTCATCTAGTTGAAATCCTAGTCATATGTGAGAACTTGTTAATATACATCTTCCCTCTAAAGACATTTCTTACCTTTGATGCACATACGGGTCTAACGTTCATTGAATCCACATTGTTAAGAATTAATAAGGTTAGTATTAAAATTTCCTGAACTGTTCAGGTGTTGTTGATTCAGACAGCACATAAGCTCCAAAAGAATACGGAGGTTACTCTTTACTCTTTTTAGTACCTAGCAAAACACTGGACACAGATTAGGTTCTTAATATGTATTGCTTTCTTATCATTTCAAACAATTTTTATGACTCTGTAACACTATGAGGGAGATAACCTTCTGTCAGCTTTCTCTGTTTCAGTGAAGAGAAAATTTTGGGTTCAGAGAAGAACGTTTAATGACCCTAAAGCCCATTAACATTAGGGCTAACAGAAGTTACTCTAAGTTTTAGTTCACTTTATTTAGCTGAGTTATGGAATTGATTTATAACATCAGTAGGCTTATTTTATAGAAATAAAAATTGCACTGCCTCGTTAGTACAACATAAAAGTATCTAGTAACTAACTAATTTAAGTCAAATCACTAATTATAGTTCTTGAGCTTCTTATTTCTTTGCAGATAACAAAGCCATGCAACTTGTTTCTTTTTATTTTCCCTTTTAAAATATTTTAGGAAGTAATCAGTTGTAGTGTCACTTTCTCTACTTCATGTATTAAAAAATGACTGGAGTAGACTTCCCTGGTGGTCCAGCGGTTAAGAATCTGCCTGCCAATGCAGGCGACCCGGGTTCAATCCCTAGTCCAGGAAGATTCCCCATGCCTCAGGGCAACTAAGCCCATGCACCACAACTACTGAGCCCACATGCCCTAGAGCCTGAGCTCTGCGACAAGAGAAGCCACCACAATGAAAAGGCTGTGCATTGTAACTAGAGAAAGCCTCGTGCAGCAACGAAGACCCAGTGCAACCAAAAAGGAAACAAAAGACAGGGCTAACTATTACTCCCTGTGAAATTTAATTTCTATGGCTTAGAAGTTTGAAAAGGCTCTTTTGTTATTCAGTCTCTAAGTCATGTTCCACTCTTTGTGACCACCATGAACTGCAGCACGCCAGGCTTCCCCATCCTTCACTATCTCCCAGAATTTACTCAAATGTATGCCCATTGATTCAGTGATGCCATCCAACCATCTCATCATCTGTTGCCCCCTTCTCCTCCTGTCCTCCATGTTTCCCAGCATTAGAGTCTTTTCCAAAAGGCTCTACCTATTTATCAAACTTCAGAGACTTCTATCAGTCATTTAAATCAATGTACAATGTATTTCTTACTGTTGAAACATGCTTTTAAGCATTTCCTTCCCAGAGTACAGAGTTAGTGTTTTATTTCAGTATCATTTGGAACAAGAAGATTTTTTCAAAAGGAAGACTGTTTGAAGGTATGCTTGCCCTTGCCACCCACTAACTCTATAAGGCAGGGCGGTGATATACAAAGGGTACCAGAGTCTTGGAATTGGAGAGATCTGTATGAGAATCCTAGCTCACAGCCAAGAGAGGTTACTGTTTGGCCTCTGGTTCAGCCCGTATGATTCATGAATTGTTTTGGTCTCTAGTCCTGTTGACCTGTAGGCTCATCCTATTGGCCATTTCTGCAAGTGTTTGCCCTTCTGCCCATCTCTTCCTCACTACAGCCCGTGACTTAGCTCAGCCATCATGTTTTGGCTTGAAGTGCTTTTCTAGGCACTTGAGTTAAATGTGCTGTCTTGGTCTCTGACTCTTCAGTTTATAATTGGGCTGAAAAATGTTGTTGTGGAAAGGTTAGTAATGTGCTAAGGAAATTAAGTTAAAGTTTTTATATTAAAGTATTAAACTATTTATATTATATAAACATTAGTTCGGGCAGAAAGGAACATGACCCAGACTAAAATTTTCATGTTCTCGAAGTGTTTTATTTCCTTGCACAGTCTTTAGAAGTTAATTTCAGCTCACAGTGGTGCTCCCAAGCATAATCTGAAATATTTGAAGTTATATCCATAATAGCTGGCAGACTGATGTATAAGAAAAAAATGGTATGACCTCACACATATGCTGTTCTCAATCAATGTAAGAGATATTACATTTATGAGGCTTAATCAAAGAAGCAGCTAGATAGGTTGGATAGAAACATAAAGTAATGGCATCTAAGGAAGTCTTTCAAATCAGCTAATTTATGCATCTCATTAAAATCTCTGTTCTGGTTAGAATGTTGGGAGTGAGGACAGCCATTGAATTCCTTGCAATTCATTCACTCAAGACAAGGAAATGGAGAAACTGATGTATCCCTCAGGGTGGCCATCAGGCCTGCTGGAAAAAATGGACCATCAGAATGTCTTTTCTGAAGACATGTTTTCTGAAGGCATGTCTTTTCTCATCTTCCCTATACCTACACAGGATTTATAGTAAGAACAAGGCAAATAAATGCTTATGATATATAAAGATTCAGAAAATTACAACCAAGATCATGTGATATTTTATTGGAATAATACTTTTAGAAGGAGGAGAGAAAGTGATTGAAGACAGTCCTCTTGACAGTTATGTGTATTTAGTTTATCCTGGTCTTACGCACAGGCTTTGGACAAAATTCGTTTTGACATGTTTAAGAGCACCAGGATATAAAATACTGACTGTAGCATTTACTGCTTGGACAAGTCAACAAACTCTGGCAATTTTCACTGTTCTTCATTGCCTAAGTAAATGGTAGTATGGTTGATGAAATAATAACTCAGTACAGGGCTATTTCTCTAAAGGACACATCATCTCAAGTTGAATGCTTTTGTCACCATGCATTCTTATTGTAGTTTTGAGAAATAATAATAACAGAATACATGATATATTTCTCTACATACACACACATACAAATACATACACATATATGTTCTTTCAGGACAATTGTTTTGCAATACGTTATCTGAGGGCAACTATTTTAAAAATTCTGTTTAAAAATATGTTACAAACTATTTTTTAAAAGGTATAATTTGCATACAAAAACTATACCTATTTAATGTACCCAATTTGATGAGTTTAGAGATTAATATACATATATTCATAAAGGTATATGAAAATGTCTATGCCATAAGCTCCAAAAGTTTCCTTCTTCCCTCTTTAATTATTCTTATTAGTATTATTATTATCATCATTGGGCTTCCCCAGTGACTCAGTGGTAAAGAATCCACTTGCAATTCAGGAGACACAGGGATGCGGGTTCGATCCATGGATTGGGAAGATTCCCTGGAGTAGGAAATGACAACCCACTCCAGTAATTTTGCCTGGAAAATTCCATGAGCAGAGGAGCCTGATGGGCTACAGTCTATGGGGTCTCAAAGAGCCTGCCACAACTGAAGTGACTAAGCAAGCAAGCACACCTCATTATTACTATTTGTGTGAAAATTTGTACTCAACATAAGATCTATCCACTTAGAAAAAAATGTAAGTATACAGCAGTATAGTTCTTATAGTTATATAAGAACCATGCTGTGCAGTAGACCTCCAGGACTTGTTTAATCAGACTTAAACCCTTTGATAATAAAAATCCACCCTTTACCATTGTGTTTTATATTTCATGCCCTGTGTAATCTCACCTTGGATGTGAGTAAGGCCTATGACTCAGTTCTAATCAATGGGATATGACAAAGGTGACTAGATGAACATTATTAGCAATGTACACTATCATTCAAAACAAGATTGTAATATCCATCTGGTTAGCTGACTCCCCTTATTGGCTTTGAAGAAACCTATTGCCATGTTCTGAGCAGCCACGGGGAGAGCGTAATACAGTATGGACCTGTGGCAGTCTTTGGCCAACACCTATCATGAAACTGAGACTCTTATACTTACAATACGAAAGGAACTGAATTCTGCCTGTAATCACAGGAACTAGGAATCAGACCCTTCCCCTGTGAGCTTCTGATGAGAACTCAGCCCTTGCTTATACCTTGATGACAGATTGCAGAGGATCCACTAAGCTACGTCTGGACACCTACTTCACAAAAAGTGTGAGGTGATGGATGTGTGTTGATTTAAGCAGCTGAATTTGAGATAGTAATGTTACACAGTAATAGATAACTAATCAAATTTTAATATGTGGAGCCTGGTGTATTAGCTGGGTCTGTAGAAACAAGATACAACAAACTGAATGGCTTAAACAAAAGAAGTTGATCATCTCACAGATCAGAAAGTTAGAAGTTCAAGATCTTAACTTGCTTATTTGCAAAGACTTTATTCCCAAATAAGGTCATGTTCACAAGTGCCAGGGGAGGGTAGAGTGACAGTGCCTTTCGGGGAGATATGATTCAACCCACAAAAGTGGTTACTGCATTAACAATGTCTAAAACTGTTGCGGTGGCTTCGATTCAGTCAGAGGGAAGACAGAAAGGATTATTTTTTTGGCTGTAACCAACAGTTTTCATTCCAATCCCAAAGAAAGGCAATGCCAAAGAATGCTCAAACTACTGCACAATTGCACTCATCTCACATGCTAGTAGTGTAATGCTCAAAATTCTTCAAGCCAGGCTCCAGCAATACATGAACCATGAATTTCCAGATGTTCAAGCCGGTTTTAGAAAACGCAGAGGAATCAGAGATCAAATTGCCAACATCTGCTGGATCATCGAAAAAGCAAGCGAGTTCCAGAAAAACATCTACTTCTGCTTTATTGACTATGCCAAAGCCTTTGACTGTGTGGATCACCATAAACTGTGGAAAATTCTGAAAGAGATGGGAATACCAGACAATCTGATCTGTCTCTTGAGAAACCTGTATGCAGGTCAGGAAGCCACAGTTAGAACTGGACATGGAACAACAGACTGGTTCCAAACAGGAAAAGGACTACGTCAAGGCTGTATATTGTCACCCTGCTTATTTAACTTATATGCAGAGTACATCATGAGAAACGCTGGGCTGGAAGAAGCACAAGATGGAATCAAGACTGCCGGGAGAAATATCAATAACCTCACATATTCAGATGACACCACCCTTGTGGCAGAGAGTGAAGAAGAACTAAAGAGCCTCTTGATGAAAGTGAAGAGGAGAGTGAAAAAGTTGGCTTAAAGCTCAACATTCAGAAAACTAAGACCATGGCATCTGGTCCCATCACTTCATGGCAGATAGATAGGGAAACAGTGGAAACAGTGGCTGACTTTATTTTTCTGGGCTCAAAAATCACTGCAGATGGTGACTGCAGCCATGAAATTAAAAGATGCTTACTCCTTGGAAGGAAACTTATAACCAACCTAGATAGCATATTAAAAAGCAGAGACATTACCTTGCCAACAAAGGTCCGTCTAGTCAAGGCTATTGTTTTTCCAGTGGTCATGTATGGATGTGAGAGTTGGACTGTGAAGAAAGCTGAGCACCGAAGAATTGATGCTTTTGAACTGTGGTGTTGGAGAAGACTCTTGAGAGTCCCTTGGACTGCAAAGAGATCTATCCGGTCCATCCTAAAGGAGATCAGTCCTGTGTGTTCATTGGAAGGACTGATGTTGAAGCTGAAACTCCAATACTTTGGCCACCTCATGCGAAGAGCTGACTCATTGGAAAAGACCTTGATGCTGGGAAAGATTGAGGGCTGGAGGAGAAGGGGATGACAGAGGATGAGATGGCTGGATATCATCACCGACTTGATGGACATGGGTTTGGGTAGACTCAGGGAGTTGGTGATGGACAGGGAGGCCTGGCGTGCTGCGGTTCATGGGGTCGCAAAGAGTTGGACACGACTGAGTGACTGAACTGAACTGAACTGAACTGAACCAACAGTATGTGGTGGAGAAGGCAATGGCAACCCACTCCAGTACTCTTGCCTGGAGGGTCCCATGGACGGAGGAGCCTGGTGGGCTGCAGTCCATAGGGTCACGGACACGACTGAGTGACTTCCCTTTCACTTTTCACTTTCATGCATTGGAGAAGGAAATGGCAACCCACTCCAATGTTCTTGCCTGGAGAATCCCAGGGACGGGGGAGCCTGGTGGGTTGCCGTCTATGGGGTCACACAGAGTCGGACACGACTGAAGCGACTTAGCAGCAGCAGCAGCAACAGTATGTGGGATCTTAGTTTCTGGCCAGAGATTAAACCCATGCCCCCTGCATCGGAAGGGCAGAGTCTTGACCAGTGCACTGCCAGGGAAGTCCCAAGACTGAAAGGACTTTGAGAACTATGCTTAAAAAAAAAACAAACTAAACTTCCTTGAACACTTAGTAGAACTCTGAACTTTGAGGGCACTTTCAGTGAGGGCGTCAAAGAAAGTGCTGCTGTTTAGTTAGTAAGTTGTGTCAGACTCTCTTGAAACCCCATGGACTGGAGCCGCAAGTCTTTTCTGTCCCTGGGATGTCCCAGGCAAGAATACTGGAGTGGGTTGCCATTTCCTTCTCCAGGGGATCTTTCCAACCTAGGGATGCAACCCATGTCTCCTGCACTGCAGGTGGATTCTGTAGCACTGAGCCACCTGCGAAGCTCTCAAAGAAAGTGAAGAATACGTTATTAGAAATTTGTGATGGGGGAACTCATGTTATGTAGCAACAAAAAGCTTAATAAAATTCACTTGTAGTTATGTAGAAAAAATATATACATAATGAGCTTGGTTATTTCAATAAGGAGATATCTAAGCAAAGTGTTGAAAGTACTGACGGTTTCTCTTGCTGCTTATAGTAAAATGTGACAAGGAGATAATTTGAAGGAAGACTTGCTAAGCAAAAAGGAACCAGGACTAGATGCTTTAAAAAATGTTTTAGCCTCTCAAAATGGCAAAACATTCTATAGTTAATTAATAACTTACCAGCAGTCAGCAGCATCAGGAAAGAGATATAGTCTTGTCTTCACAAGAAGGAATGTATAAGTTTGAAAGGACTGGGACCTGCCACATGGAGAGAGCCAATCCATAAAGTTTGACAACACAGTCAAAGCAGAATTGTGAGATAAAGAGGTGATCAATGATAAAACAGTTAAATCCCTGCATTTGGCCACCATTGCTTTATCTTAGAATTTGTGAACCAGCAAACAGTGTGAGCTGGGCTTTTGTCATGTAAACATTGAGTAAAATGACTGAAATCAAACAAAAGTAAATTAAAAGGCCCATGAAAATCATAAGAATAAAGCTCTGTATGCGTGTGTGGATGTATGTATAGATTGAATAAAAATTAAAATATCAAGTATAGCAAAGAGTTGGGCATGACACAGCGACTGAGCCTACACACACACATACTAATCGCACATAATTTGAAACTTATGCCCAGCAAAATACGGTTGGGAATAGAGTGATTATTACTGGAGTCAACACACAACTCGTTTTCCTGAGGGTGAAGATAAGACTTATGCTACTGGAGAAAGTTATGACAATACTTGATATCCTCAGATTTTGAACAAGGAAAGCCTAAGACATGGGTAGACAATGTACACAACTGGGACTGCAACACTTACTGATATTCTAATACTACTGTAGTACTGCTGAAAGACACAAGTCATTTCTCATCTTCTCCTAACACAAGAGAAGATTCTCGTGTTTGTCATTCTTAGTCTTGAATATTGGTATTAATCATGTTCTAGGGTAAATGAATGACTCTAGACTTGGAAATTAGGAGCAAGATTAAGAGCAGACTGTAGGAAAGCCAATGATTTTTCCATAAGGGGACTAAAAAATGAAAGACAATATAGAACTGGATGTGCCAAAGAGCCAGTAACTTGGGGCTTGCGAGGAACAATGAATGTTTTAGAATTCTCCATTCAATCTAAATTAAGTTCCTTGGCAATTTCTCTTTCTTAAAGCCAATATTAACTTTCAAGAATAACTTTCTTGCCCACAGAAATTATTCACATGACAGCTGGTAATGCCCCCAGTGATAGAACAATAATACGTGATCATTAGAAACTGACTCAACTATGAGGTGGGCTGGCCATTCCCAAATGCAGCAAACAATGCCAACACCCGGCCCAGCCTTTGCACGAAAAGGTTTAGTTCTGAGTTCTTAGTTATGTATCTGGACTACTCGTTCTGCGTGTGCACACAGGTATCATCAGTTACGTGACTTCATATGGGAAAGCTTTAATGAAATGCATTCCTTTCTAAAACCAAGACTTTCCTGGTGGCTCAGATAGTAAAGAACCTGCCTGCAATGCGGGAGACCTAAGTCAGTCCCTGGGTTGGGAAGATCCCCTGGAGAAGGGAATGGCAACCCACTTAAGTATTTTTGCCTGGAGAATTCCATGGACAGAGGAGGCTAGCCGGCTACAATCCATGGGGTCACACAGACTTAGACACAATTGAGCAACTAACACACACACACACACACACACACACTACCACCATGACAGAAAGTCTTAAGGTATTCAATATATGGTATTTCCTTCTCTCCATTTCCAGCCCGTAGGAATACTCTAAAGCTATTTGATTGTCTCTCTCTAGAGAAATAGAAATTGTCTATGAAAATAGACATATAGTACTAACACATTATCATATAGGATTCACAGTATAAATTTTTCATAATTTAAAAATGTTACATTTGTTGTTCTATAAGAAATTAAAAAAAAATCTATTCTAACCTATTTTAGTCTAGTGTTCTTGAATAAAACCCTGATTTTCTGTTGTGTTATTTCTAAGAAATACTATTCAGCTTGCTATTCTGTGAATGATTTGCAATATCTTTTGTATTTAATATCTTGCTGCTTTTTAATTCTAAAACGCTGGCCTCTTTTTTAACTTAATAAAGAAAATTGAAGGAAAAAACCATAAGGAAAGTCATTATCCTAGGTTGGAGTCAATACTATCACTGCTATTCAAAGGCAAGAATTAATCAGATGTTAGCTTGCAGCCAAGGAAACCGTTTTATTTATAATGGAAGGAAACAAAAGCCAAAGTAGGTAATGCATTAGGACCTGAAAGAAGCAAGAGGGGAAAAGAATAGGCTCACTCTTACTAGTTCCTTTTTTCCTTTTGCTTGACACATTTGAACTATTATACTTCCAAATTATAGCAGATAGATATATTGTAGGCCATTAATCAATCAATATATTGTTAAAGCATGTCAATCTTGACAAAGTATCATCTTATTTATGCCATACTAAATACTGGATTTTATTTCACCCTCATGAGAGTATGAATATTTCCAGCTTCTAAAGTAACTTGGTCTTGTTACCTTGTTCAGTAGTTTGTGTTCATTCAATAAATATTCATTGATTTCACAGTCTATGCAATCATTTGGGTTGTCTTCTATATAGGGCTTCCTAGGTGGTACAGGCATAAAGAAACTGCCTGCCAATACAGGAGACCCAAGAGATGCAGGTTCGATTCCTGGGGTTGGGAAGACTCCCTAGAGTAGAAAATGGCAACCCATTCTTGCCATTCTTGCCTCCAGCATTCTTGCCTGGGAAATCCCTTGGACAGAGGAGCCTAGCAGGCTTTCGTACATGGGATCCCAAAGAGTTGAACACGAGTGAGCACACATGAGTTTACACTATATGCTAGTGAACATCACTATACAACAGTGAATAAAATAGAAAATCCAATGGCATTAATGGAGCCAAGATTCTAATGTTTCCAAATATAACCAATTTTCTAATTAGCTTAGATTCAATTAAAGAGTGTTCAGGGCACTTCATCTCTTTCTATGACTCAAAATCAATTATTCTTGCAGGTGCTCTAAATTGTTAAACAGATGGGGGGGGGTTTCAGATTTTAACCACTTATTGTCCCTGAATCTTTGAACTGGGATGTGTGTGTGTGTGTGTGTGTGTGTGTGTGTGTGTGTGTGTGAAACTAAGTCGGTTGCTGTGTTTTTGTATTATTTTTTATTCTACTCTCTGCTCCTTTCCTCCTGGACTTAACTACTTGACTGCTTGACTTCTAGGCCTCATTCATTCACTCAAGACAACATGTTTCAATTTTGCTCTGATAAAATGCATTTATTTTTCAAAAAGAAGATACAGTGTTATACATCAAGTAGGAGACATAATACTATTCCCATATTATCCCTGAAGAAACTGAGACTCCAATTTGTTGTGTAGTTTGAGCAATGTCATGTGGTTAATAAGAGAAACTGTTGTAATTTCAACTCAAATCTGTTTGGTGTTAAACATTGTGCTCTATCTCCTACATATACCTGTAGGTCTTCCCTGTAGCTCAAATTGTAAAGAATCTGCCTGCAGTGCAGGAGAACTGGGTTCAATCCTTGGGCCAGGAAGGTCCCCTGGAGAAGGAAATGGCAATCCATTCCTGTATTCGTGTCTGGGAAATCTCACAGACAGAGGAGCCTGCTAGGTTTTTGTCCATGGGGTCACAAAGAGTCAGACATGATTGAGTGACTACCAGTATCTCCTACACATCCTGCATACATTGGCATGCACATGTATGGTTTGAGGAATTTTCTAGCCTTGATTTATAGACCTCTTATCCCTACCTTGTTGGTTGCAAATTTAAAATTTGAGAAGATTTGAGTCTGTAAAAGAAAGTCAAATCTAACCTTACATGTATAAGACCTACATGAGAAAAATTCTTACTAAAAGAACAAAATAAAGGAGTTTTCAATTTCACGGGTAGGAACTCAGTAATGTTAAGATGTTAGCTCTTCCCAACTCAATACATAAATTCAGTGCAATCTCAATCAAAATCACAGCAAGTTTACATGGGATATTGACAAAATGTTTCTAAAATTTATATGGAGAGGCAAAAAACCCAGAATAGCCAACTCAATATTGGACAAAAAGAACAAAGTTGGAAGATCAAAACTATTCAGCTCAAGACTTACTGTAAAGTTACAGCAATCAAGACAGTGTGGTATCAGGAAAAGAATAGATGAAGAGATCAATGGACTAAAATAGACAGCCTAGAAATAGACGCACACAAGAATAGTCAACTGATCTTTGACAAAGGGACAAAGGCAACACAATGGCTGAAAGATGGTCTTTTCAACAAAGAGTGTTGGGATAACTGGACAATCACATGCAAAAAAAAATCAGTCTTTACACTTTTGACAAAAATTAATTCAAAATAGATCATAGATCTAAATGTAAAGCATGAAATTATAAAACTCCTGGAGAAAATCTAGATGACCTTTGGTTTGGTGATGACTTTTTAGTTACAACTCCAAACTGAATTTCATTAAAATTAAAAATTATGCTCTGTGAAAGGCAATGTTAGGAGAATTTGCAGACAAGCCCAGACAAGGGGAAACATTTTGCAAAATACACATCTGATAAAGGACTGTTGTCCAATGTACACAAAATCTCTTAAAAATCAACAATAAGAAAATAAATGACTCATTTAAAAAGTGGGTCAAAGAGCTGAACAGACATTTCACAAAAGAAGATATACAGATGGAAAATAATATGAAATAGAGGAAATAATATTATAGAGGCAATATAAAATATAAAAATGTTCAACATCATTTTGTCATTAAAGAATTGCAAATTAAAACAACAAGGAGATATTAATATCTCTATACACCAATATGATTGGTGAAAACCCAAAACACTGACAACACCAAATCCTGGATAGGATATGGAGCAACAGAAACTCTCATTTGTGGCTGGTGGAAATGCAAAATGGCACAAATAGTTTGGCAATATTTTACCAGGCTGAACATACTCTTAACCACATGTCAAGCAATCTCTCTCCTTGGTATTTACCCAAATATATAAAAAACTTATGTTTACACAAAAACCTGCACACAGATGCTTGTAGCAGCTTTATTCATGACTGCTAAAACTTGGAAGCAATCAGAATGTCTTTCAATGGGTTAACTATGATACCTCCTGCAAATGGAATATTATTCAGCACTAAAAAGAAATGAGCTATAAAGCCATTAAGGACATGGAAGGAGAAGTGCATACTAATAAGTGAAAGAAGTCAATCTGAAAAGGCTGTATACTATACAGTGCATATATATGACATTCTGGAAAAGGCAAAGCTATAGAGACAGTACAAAGACACTGGTTGCCAGGGGTTGAGGGGACAGAAGAGGATAAACAGACATAGAACAGAGGATTATTAAGGGAAAGAAATTATTATGTATAAAGCAGTAATGGTGGATACATGTCATTATACAGTTTTCAAAACTCATGAGATGTACAATACTAAGAGTGATCACTAATGTAAATTGCAGACTTTGAGTAATAATGATGTGCCAGTGTAGGTTCATGGACTGTAACAAATGCACTACTTTGGTCAATGGTGTGGATAGTAGGGAGGTTGTAGATATATGGGGGGCGGCAGGAAATATATGGGAATTGTGCACTTTCCACTCAATTTTGCTGTGAGGCTAAAATCGCTTTAAAATATAGTCTACTAAAAACAAACAAGAAGAAGATGGCCTTTTAAGAAACATTAGTATGGAATATTCTCCAAGAGATATTTCACAATGAAAACAGCATAGAAACAAAAAAAAACCCAATACATGTTGATTTATATTTTATTGTCTTTCCTAGAAAATTGTGCTATTCTAGTATTTTAACACGTGAACTCAACTGGGGTTGGACAAAGATTTGGCAACTATTTTATGAAATTATTAAAACACTGTGCACTTGACACAAAAATGGCAAGTATTGTATTGTTGTTGTTTAGTCGCTGAGTTGTGTCCGACTCTTTGTGATCTCATGGACTGTATTTCTCCAGGGTCCTTTGTCCATGGGATTTCCCAGGCAAGAAAAATGGAGTGGACTGTTATTTCCTTTTCCACGGGATTTTCCCAACCCAGGGATTGAAGACATGTCTCCTACATTGGCAGGTGGATTCTTCACCATCTGAGCCACCAGGGAATATAGATTTCTGCATCAAAGACATGTCAAAAGTACTATAGAATACTTACAAATACAGTTTAAAGACATCCACAGTGGATAGATGATAGAAGTTTAGAGAAGAAAAAGCTACAATAAATATCTGTTGTTTTAATATATTTAATAGCTGTTCAGTCACTAAGTCGTGTCCAACTATTTGCAACCCCATGGGCTGTAGGCCACAGACTCCTCTGTCCATAGGATTCTCCAAGCAAGAATAATGGAGTGGGTTGCCATTTCCTTCTCCAGGGAATCTTCCTGACCCGGGATTGAACTCAAGTCTCGTGCACTGGCAGGTGGATTCTTTACTGTTAGAGCCACTAACAAAGCATATTTAATAGAAGTTTCATTATATTTGAATGCTAAAGAGAATAATATAGTGATGGCTCATATATGTGACAGGACAAAAGATATTAGCTCCTTTATATGAATAAAGTAAAAGTTATTTTGAAACTGTTTCATTAAATGGTCCAAACAATGCAAAGATTTCTTTTTTTCAACTTTCTTGTTTGATTTTTCCCCCCAGCTTTATTGAGATATGATTTACATATAACATTGTGTAAGTTGAAGGTGCACACTATGTTGATTTCATGATTACCACTGCAAAATGAACCAACACTTCCATCACATCATATAATTACCATGATGAGAACATTTACAATCAACTCTGTTAGCAACTTTCAAGTATATAACACAAGACAGTGTTGCTAACTATGGGCACAATGCTGTGCTTGAGAGCATCAGAACTTAATCATCTTTTTACTGGAAGTTTTATACTCTTCAGCTGACATATCACCATTCCCCATCCCCTCTCCCCAGTCCCTAGTAACCATCATCTACTCTTTGTTTTTAGGAGTTAGGCTTTTTTTTAGATTCCACATAAAATACAGTACTTGTCTTTCTCTGTGTGACTTACTTCACTTGGCATAATGATCTCAAGGTCCATCCATGTGGTTGCAACTGGCAGGACTTCTGTCTTTCTAATGGCTGAATTATATATATCTATATATATACATAAACACACACACACATATATACATACATCTTTATTTATTCATCCATTGACAGACACTTGGGTTGTTTCCATATCTTGGCTACTGTGAATAATCATATAATAAACATACATACATACAGATGCTTATTTTGTATCCTGTTTCCATTTCCTTTGGCTATATACCCAGAAGTGGGATTACTGGATCATGTGATAGTTTTATTTTTAATTTTTTGAAGAGACTTCAGACTCTTTTCCATAGTGGTTGTACAGTTTACAATCCCACTAACAGAAATCAAACAATTCTTATAATGTGAGATAAAAATTTTTGTGAAAGTTGAAGAGGCAATTCATTTCAGTTCATTTCAGTTGCTCAGTCGTGTCCGACTCTTTGCGACCCCATGAATTACAGCACACCAGGCCTCCCTGTCCATTAGCAACTCCCAAAGTTTACTCAAACTCATGTCCATCGAGTCGTGATGCCATCCAGCCATCCCATCCTCTGTCGTCCCCTTCTCCTCCTGCCCCCAATTCTTCCCAGCATCAAGGTCTTTTCCAATGAGTCACCTCTTCACATGAGGTGGCCAAAGTATTGGGGCTTCAGCTTCAACATCAGTCCTTCCAATGAACACCCAGGATTGATCTCCTTTAGGATGGACCGGTTGGATCTCCTTGCAGTCCAAGGGACTCTCAAGAGTCTTCTCCAACACCATAGTTCAAAAGCATCAATTCTTCAGCGCTCAGCTTTCTTCACTGTCCAACTCTCACATCCATACATGACCACTGGAAAAACCATAGCCCTGACTAGACGGACCTTTGTTGACAAAGTAATGTCTCTGCTTTTTAATATTCTATCTAGGTTGGTCATAACTTTCCTTCCAAGGAGTAAGCGTCTTTTAATTTCATGGCTGCAATCACCATCTGCAATGATTTTGGAGCCCAAAACAATAAAGTCTCTCACTGTTTCCACTATTTCCCCATCTATTTCCCATGAAGTGATGGGATCAGATGCCATGATGTTAGCTTTCTGAACGTTGAGCTTTAAGCCAACTTTTTCACTCTCCTCTTTCACATTCATCAAGAGGCTCTTTAGTTCCTCTTCACTTTCTGCCACAAGGGTGGTGTCATCTGCATATCTGAGGTTATTGATATTTCTCCCAGCAATCTTGATTCCAGCTTGTGCTTCATCCAACCCAGCGTTTCTCATGATGTACTCTGCATATAAGTTAAATAAGCAGGGTGACAATATACAGCCTTGACATACTCCTTTTCCTATTTGGAACAAGTCTGTTGTTCCATGTCCAGTTCTAACTGTGGCTTCCTGACCTGCATACAGGTTTCTCAAGAGGCAGGTCAGGTGGTCTGGTATTCCCATCTATTTCAGAATTTTCCAGTTTATTGTGATCCACACTGTCAAAGGCTGTGGCATAGTCAATAAAGCAGAAGTAGATGTTTTTCTGGAACTCTCTTGCTTTTTCGATGATTCAGCTAATGTTGGCAATTTGATCTCTGGTTCCTCTGCCTTTTCTAAAACCAGTTTGAACATCTGGAAGTTCATGGTTCACGTATTGCTGAAGCCTGGCTTGGAGAATTTTGAGCGTTACTTTACTAGCGTGTGAGATGAGTGCAATTTGTGGTAGTTTGAGCATTCTTTGGCATTGCCTTTCTTTGGGATTGGAATGAAAACTGACCTTTTCCAGTCCTGTGGCCACTGCTGAGTTTTCCAAATTTGCTGTCATATTGAGTGCAGAACTTTCACAGCATCATCTTTCAGGATTTGAAATAGCTCAACTGTAATTCCATCACCTCCACTAGTTTTGTTCGTACTAAGGCTTTCTAAAGCCCACTTGACTTCACATTCTAGGATGTCTGGCTCTAGGTGAGTGATCACACCATCGTGATTATCTGGGTCATGAAGATCTTTTTTGTGCAGGTCTTCTGTGTATTCTTGCCACTTCTTCTTAATATCTTCTGCTTCTGTGAGGTCCATACCATTTCTGTCCTTTTTCGAGCCCATCTTTGCATGAAATGTTCCCTTGGTATGTCTAATTTTCTTGAAGAGGCAATTAACTTGTAACAAAAATTGTGACTTTCAATCAAAAAGTGCTTCAGAAAGCCAATAGCCTTTCAAACAATTTCTGAGAACCAATCAATAGTGAGGACACTAGTATAATTACATTTTACTACATTTCATGGTCTGAATGATTTATCAGTGTGTATTGTGACATATACAGTGCAGTCCAGAAGACAAGGTCCCTCCAGAGAGCTCTGCCGAATGTCAGAGATCTAATGAACTTGACCTCATTACTTCTCAAAATCACCATATATCACAAGGAATGTTCTATTCCCTTCAGAGATAAGAAAGCCCTGGCACAGACAGCTTGAATCAATTGCTCAAGGTCACACAATAAGCAAGCATTGGAATCAGAGTTTGAGCCCAGTTCCATACAATTCCGGTTATTCCAAGTATACAAAGTTAGAAAAGATCCACAAATTGAAGAATATTAGCATCTAAGGGGCAGTTGTAATACAAATATAATGCGATGCTTTTCACAAGTTACACAACAAATACCTAAGGGAGGGATTAGCAAACTGCTCTACAGACCCTAAGCTTTCAATGATAAGTCTTCCAAAGCAAAGAATTCAGTCTCTTGAGAAAACAGTTCACCTTTTCCTAGTTGGTGTGCTGTGTGCTTTTGAACAATTGTGTTTAAAAAAAGAATAAATTCCACTCTACATACTTTGAAAACCATTGGTCTTGCTCGGAGGAGAAAAATCTGTCATTCCAGCGCAGGAAATATTGAATTAAACAGGGGAAGAAAACTTCCTGAATAGAAGTTATATAATTTTCAAAGCTCACTTTTAACACACAGCGACAGATGAAATCCCTGAGATGGGGCATAATTGAGGACAAGGAAAGAATATTGCTAATCTGCATGGAGATGCTAACTCTCAGCATTATTACTGGTGCTGCAGACAATGTTTTCCATTTTTTGTAAGATGATAGCTACCAGAGATAGCAGTAGTGATGTATTTGGAAAACATGACAAAGATGAGTATGTCAGAGTGATTTAAAAGAGAATATTCTGTCCAGGTAAAGTGCCGCCCACCAAGAGAAGAGGAGTCAAAGATAAGCATATGATTACACCTGGCTGAAGAATTTGACAGAGCTAATCAAAAAAGACAGTCTAATAGAGCCAGCTAAGTACTGTTGAAACCCCAATACTTTGGCCACCTGATGTGAAGAGTCAGCTCATTACAAAAGGCCCTGATGCTGGGAAAGATTGAGATTGAAAGAAGGGGGTGACAGAAGATGAGATGGTTAGATAGCATCACTGATTCAATGGACATGAACTTAGGCTAACTCTGGGAGATAGTGAGGGACAGGGAGACCTGGCGTGCTGCAGTCCATGGGGTCGCAAAGAGTGGGACATGACTGAGCAACTGAACAACAACAATGACAAGTACTTCTTGCTCATCCATTCTCTGGAACTCTGGGACATTTTGAATTTTCATGTCTGCAACATGCGAGCTCATGCTGGTCAGAGCTAGTTAGCATTCCAGATAAAATATCATTTACAGAGTTTGGTTTATAGATGAATTAACTGTTGACTGAATAGTTTCTGGAAGATTATTGATGAAGGTAATAGGTCTACACTCTGCAGTATGTGTATTTGTTAAAGTCATCATCTTTTAGAGGTGATAGAATAAACTTTACCTTGCAGGTGGAATTATCTAGCTCAACATAATAGGCATGTTCTATACCTATCAAAGAATGAGAAATATTGTCAGGCTGATGATTTTTCACACCACATTTCATTGTGTATTTTGTATACCAATACCTTAATCATTATTTACCAATGAACAATTACTATAATCATTATTTACATTTTCAAATAGATTTTTTGAAAAATAATAACATGGTGTTACAGCAGATGACAAAATATGATTCAGTTGAGCCTAAATCATGAGCCTCTCAGGTCTCCAATGATGTCTTATTTATCTTTGCCTTGACCCCCAGCACCATCCCCAGGTATCACTCATTAATTTTTGCTGAGATGTATCAGCAATATGTAGACATACATATCAGCCTTTCATAAATTTAGTGAGAGTGGAAATAAAGCTCATCAAAATGGTGTCAGTTAATTAGGCTGATGACCTTGTAAAAGTGGAGGATGTAGGAGGGTAAAATTAAAGGCAGAACAAGCCTTGGAGTTAGACAGTTCTTTGGTTAAAATTTTTGCTCTGCTATTTATTGGCTGTGAAATACTGGTCTAATTACTTCATCCTGAAGCTTTAGTTTTCTCATCCATAAAATAGGATAAAATAAGACCAGCTTCATAGTTGCTGGGAAGTATATTATAAAGTACATAAAACAGGATAGTACCTTTCCTTTTGGTTAATTATAGTTTAAGGAAAAACCTAAGAGTCCTCAAAAGTCCTCAAAAGGTACAGAGATTCTTTGACTTAAATGTCTGTATATTTATTCTATATGACTGTGACTTAATTCCTTCCAGCCACACCCACCCTCTCAAAAGCCAATTTCACACGTTGTAAAATTCTCCCTAAACAATAAACAGTAGTTAAAAAAAAAAAAAATCCAGGGACTTCCCTGGTGGTTCAGTGGCTAAGATTCTGCACTCCAAATACAGGGGGCCCAAGTTCGATCCCTGGTCAGGGAACTAGGTCCCACATGGAGCAACTAAAGATCCCATGTGCCAAATTTAAGACTCCACACCACCAAATAAATAAATGTTTGTTTTAAAAATCCAAAAAGGACAATTGATATTTATGTTCTCAGAGGAAATGAAGAAAAGAATAATATAGTATTAACAGTTGGTAAAGAATCTGCCTGCAATGCAGATTGCAGGAGACCTGGGTTTGATCTCCGGGTTGGGAAGACCCCTGGAGAAGGGAATGGCTACCCACTCCAGTATTCTTGCCTGGAGAATTCCATGGAGAGAGGAGTCTACTAAGGTCATAAAGAGTGGGACATGACTGAGTCACTAACACTTTTACTTTCAGTAGTTTTTACAGTACAATTTCCAAAACAAAACCAAAAAATCCCCCAGAACAACTGTTTAGCCACATGTTTTCTTCAGCTTTCTTCTGCCCAGACCAGCTGCTTCCTTCTCTTCTCTCCACTCTAATTGTTCAGCTTCCCCAGTCATGCTTATTCCAGTCACCCTCCTCATCCACCAATTCTGTTTCCAAAACACATCAGATCAACAGCACACAGAAAAACAAAACTAAGCAAAACAAGCTGGACCGTGGACTGCTCCTCAAGAGAATTCTCAGTCAGTCGGAGAGGTGAAGGTTGGGGCAGGAAGGAGCCCTCATCTTTCTGTACAAACAAGTTTCTAAAAGGTAGCTGGTAGTTGACTTCCAGAACAGTGCTCCCCTTTATCCTTGATGCCACAACCCAACTTGTCCAACTCTATACACCTGACTTGCTTTTAATAATAGCACCCCTGAGTGGCAGCTGGGCCCATGGATGCCCAAGGTGACATTTCTCAGCCTGTGTCATGGTGGTTGTAGCACTGAGACTAAGTATAGGCCAAAGAGATGCACATGGAAGTGATCCTGGGAAATCTTAACCAGAGGGAGAGAAAGCTCTTAATTGTTATTATTGAAAAGTGAAAGTGTTAGTCACTTAGTCGTGTCCTACTCTTTCCAAACCCATGAACTGTAGCCTGCTAGGCTCCTCTGTCCATGGGATTCTTCAGGCAAGAATACTGGATTGGGTTGCCATTTCCTTCTCCAGGGGATCTTCCTGACCCAGGGATCGAATCTGGGTCTTCCACATTGCAGGTAGTTTCTTTCACCATCTATGCCACCAGGGAGGTCATTATCAGCTTAAGAGAATTTATCAGCCAGATATTGAAGAGAGAGCGTTAGATCTGGTAGGTACAGAGGTCCAAGAGAGGAGAGAGGAAAAAAGAGTAGAACTGTGGGATGGTTTGTTTTCTCTTGATGTCAAGATAGAGCAAAGTCTATATCATAGTATGGCTCTCACTAAGCCGAGTTATGTTTGGGGCAATCCTGTACCTGGAATGCTTCACTCACCTCAACCCCAGCCCTGCCTCACTACAACTGATGCTAATGAGAAAACACATATGCAAATGAAAATCCCAGTAATTAGAAGCTGGGCCTCAACGACTCGAGTAATTCTGCCTTTGAGGAAAGTCTGGGGAAAAGTTTAGGAGGATTTTGCACCACCAACAAAGCACTGAGGAACGCGTTTGTAAGATTTTCCTCTTGAGTTCATGGGTTGGAGAGAACTTCTAGGTCCGGCAGACCTGGCCAAGTCAGGGAAGGAAAAAACCAACGTTCGAATTTCAATATTGCTGCTTAGAAAACCCCAGGAACCAGGAATGGAGGTCTGACTAAAGCAGGGGCTCCTCACGTCCTGTGAAGCGTGGCGGTGGTTCAAGGCAACCTAGGCTCCCTCTCTGTGATTGCGCTCCCTGGTTCCTACCACCTGTAAGGATGGATGAGGGTAGACACGGGCAGGGGGAGGACCTCAGGAGCTGACAGATGGAGCATCACGCAGGGAGCCCTGTGTGTGAGCAAGTCACAGCACAATCACAGAAACACAAGTCGCAGAGGCTCCTGACTTCCCTCTGATGAGTCAGGGTAACACCACATGCTGAACAGACATGTCCAATACGTCAGGAGGTTATCACAGAGAAGTTGATTTTACATTTGTGTCAAGTCCTGTTGGAGGTGTGGGGGGATAATGCGGGATGGTTATGGACTCTGCAATCAGATTGCCTGAGCTCGGCTCCGGCCTCAACACAGACTAAATCTGTGACCTTGATTAATCTCTCTCAGCTTTGATTTTCTAACCTGTAAAAGTAATAATTTTATATTGCGATGCCACGACAATATGGCTTTAATAGGAGTGAGAGACTGATGGTATCCTAGTTTATAGAAATGTGAATATTAAACAAGATAATTCATGAAAAGGACTTAAACTATAACTGACACATAATAAACATTCAATGCATGTAAGTTATTACAGTTTTTATTAGAATTGACAATTACATTTTTAACCTTCTTCTAGATGCCAATATTTATGTACTTTTGTTATCTATTATGTGGGTGTGCTAAGTCACTTCAGTCATGCCTGACTCTGTGCGACCCTATGGACTGAACCCCACCAGGCTCCTCTGTCCATGGGACTCTCCAAGCAAGAATACTGGGGTGGGTTGCCATGCCCTCCTCCAGGGGAGCTTCCTGACCCAGGGATTGAACCCATGTCTCTTACATCTCCTGCTTTGGCAGGCAGGTTCTTTACCATTAGCACCACCTGGGAAGCCCTTTGTTATCTATTACTTAACTCTGATTGTAGGTAGGAACTGCTCTATCTCATAACTAGATAATGTCCAGGAATAGAATGTTAGCAACTTGTTCGTTGTGCCTACTGCAGTGTCGGTCTTTTATTGTTCTTCCTACTTCCTTCATCACCGACACACAGTGTAAAGATTCTCTTAGAGGAAAATGGAGCAGGGAATACTAATGAACAACATGATTATTTAACACAACTTCCTCTGTCTAATGGGCAGGCATCCAACTCCTCATTCCTCACACTGGAAGCTGTAATTTCCTTTTATTTTGATGTTGACCTTCATCATATTTCACTAGCGGGTACATGTCCAGGGGTAAAGATGAAGTTTTATTCAATGTCATGACACAAATATTTACTGAGACCTACTGTGTGTCAAGTAATATCCTAGGAACCCACCAGTAAACAAAACAAAGATTCTTGTCATTGTTGAGTTTACATTATAGGAGGGGGACATGTCCAATAAAAAGCAAGATAATATAAAAAAATAAATAACGTAATATGCTAGGAAACGATCTATGCCAAAGAAGGAAGCAAATGTAGCATAAGGTAAAGAGGATGTGGAGCAAAGGATGGGAATTGGTTGCAATTTCACATATCTTGTTCAGATTCAGAAGCTGATGGTTGACTGAAGACTTGAAGAAGTAAGAGAGTTACTTGGACAGGGCACTGAGGGAAGAGGGTTCATAGTAGAGGTGAGAGGTTGTGCAAAGGCCCTGTGCAGAACACATGCATATCTACCCTATAAGATCACTGTGAGGGTTAAGTTAGTTCTCCTTGGACTTCCCTGGTGGTGCAGTGGGTAAGAATCTGCCTGCCAAAGCAGGGGACACATGTTCGATCTCTGATCCAGGAAGATTCCACTTTCCTCGAAACAACAAAGCCACAACTACTGAGCCCACACTCTAGGGCCCACGAGCTGCACCTACTGAAGCTTGCACACCCTAGAGCTCCATGCTCTGCAACAAGAGAAGCCACTGCAGTGAGAAGCCTGAGCACCAAAACTAGAGAGTAGCCCCTGCTCTCCATGACTACAGAAAGCCCGTGTGTAGCAACAAAGATTCAGTGCAAGCAAAAAGAAATTTAAAAAAGTTCTCCTTGAAGTAGAACTGGAGATGTGCTGCCTAGCTCTTTCTTCAACGAAGGACCTGCTGCCGATGGTGGAAAGAGTGATCAGCAGGCAGATTCCAGCTGTGTGCTCTTTTCAGCTATGGAGGGTCACCTCTCTCCACATCCTCTCCTTCTCAGCACAGCCCGAGTCCAGAGCTGAGTGGTATAAAAACTCACCCACTCAGGCTCAGTGATGGACCAAAGGTCCCTGCCAGGCTGACTGAGGTGTTTTTGGGAGAAAGACCTCTCTTCCCTCGGGCCCATCCTGCTTCCTTCCTTTCCTTTCACAGGTTTTGACCCAATCTGTGACAACATTGAATTAAGCTAGCTTATTATGAATTATTACAACGTGGATTAGCTCTAAAAATCCATAACTTTTAGGAGGAAAAATTACATGGTAGGAAGATCATAGACTGAATTACAGCTCTCATCATTAACTAACTGCGCTTTTGACAAGTTTCTTAAACTCTTTAATCCTTAATTGCTTCCCCGGGAAACTGAGACTAATAATACCAACTCCCTTGATTTTTTTTCTGTGAATTAAGTTTTATAATAAATAAAGTTCTATGAGTGTCTTGCACACAGTTATTTGGCAGAGTACAATCATTCATGTACTCTTCACAAGATACTATCCTAGGTATATGCTGTGATCAATTTTTTGAACTTTTTATAAGGTATAATGTTATACACGACCAAACAATGCACAAATCCATAAATAAATTTTAGAAAGTGAACAGATTCATGTCATTAGAATACAGACCAGCATCCAGGCTCAGAGACCGTGACTCAGAATTCGGAAGCCACTCTCAGGTCTCCTTGTAGTCACTGGCTCAGCAAAGGTAATGCCAGGGATCAGTTCTTCCATTTCAAAAATACTTATATTTCTTTTATTATTCATTTGGCTGCACTGGATCTTAGTTGCAGCATGTGGGATCTTCTTTTGCGACATGAAGGATCTAGTTCCCCGACCAGGGATCAAACCTGAGTCTCAGCATTGGGAGCATGGAGTCTTAGCCACTGGACCACAAGGGAAGTCCCAACTCCCCAATTTTTGACGTGTATAAAAATGGAATCAAACAATATATGTTCTTTTGTGTCTGCCTTCTTTTTCTCACACTCTGTTAGATTCACCCACATTGTTAGGTATAGTTGTAGTACATTTATTTTGCTGCTTCAAAACCACAGAAGCTTTCGAGGTAAAATCTAAAATTGGCCCCCAAACACAGAGGGCAAGGAGAAACCAAAGAAAGAAGCAGATCGTCCCACGTTGGTAGATGTCAGCTTGTCTTGGTGGCCACAAAATAAGCAGATACTTGTATACACCTGCCAGAACCTTAAAAGTTTATACAGAGAACTTAACTGGGTTCAGATACACACTCAATTCAGATGGTCTCAACAACACCTTACTTGCTCAAGGCTGTGTTTTAGAAATAGCTCCTAGTGTGGGAATGGCAGACAGAAAGTACATGTCAAGGATGGGGAGGGTGTGAGGCGTCTCTGATTGCCTGGATCCAGCTCATAGGTCCACCAGCAGCCATGTCCTTTTGAAGACATCCTCCAAACTTTCATTACTGTATAATATTCCACCTAGGGAATGTCCTACAGTTTATTTGTGCTTCTTTTGCTGATGAGCATTTGGGACTATTGCAAGTATTGCTGTATTGAATACTTTTATGCTCATCTCTTTTGGGGAGTGAATGTATGCATTTATCCAGGGTATTTTCTAGAATTGAAATCACTGAATTATAAAGTAGGCATATACTTAGTAGATACACTCAAACAGTTTTCTGAAGTCAGTATGGCAATTTGCCCTCCTACATGAGTGTATGAGACTTCTGGTTGTTTCACATTTTTGCCAATCCTGAATTGTGTTAAAAATTTTTTAGCTATTTTGACAGGGGTGTATTGGTGTCATATTGTGGTTTTAATTTGCATTTACTGAAGACTAACGAAGTTAACCATCTATCTATTTGTTCGATTATATTTTAAAATTTCTATTTATTGTTTTTATTGAAGTACACTTTTCAGGTGGGCTACATAGTGATTCGACATTTGTATATATTATGAAATGACCACCATGACAAGGCAAGTGACAATCTGCCCCCATACAAGGTTATTATAATATTATTGAGCATACTCTTTGTGCTTTATATTACATCCCTGTGGTTTATTTATTTTATAGCTGGAGGTCTGGATCTCTAAATCTACTTCACTCCTTCACCCCATGACAACCACCTGTTTATCCCATGAGTCTGTTTTTGTTTTATAATTGAATTTTGCCTTATAAATTCAATAATATATTTTATTCTTTATTTTGCTGATGCTAAAAAATTATTCATTTCATTCAAATTACAATCTTTATTGATATAAAATTACTTAGAATCTAACTTGTAGTGTCTCCAAAATTTGTACTGATTTCTCTTTTCTTAATTTCTGATATTGATAATTTGGGTTTTCTCTACTCTTAACTTAATATGCCTTGCCAGGACTCCATCAATTTTACTAATATTTTTTAAAAAACAACTTTTTGCCTGTTGATTTTTTATATTACATGCTTTAAATTTTTTCATTAATTTGTGCTTGCAGTTTTTATATTTCTAAATGTTTACTTAATTCATTATTTTTGTTTTGGTTCCTTAAAATAAAAGCTTCAGTCCCTGAATTTTAGACTTCTTTTCTTTTCTAATGCAGGAAGTGTTCTCTGGACATGGATTTGGCTGCATCCCACGAGTTCTGATAATAATGTGTCTCATTATCAGTCAGTTAAAAATATTTTCTAATTTATTTTTTGGTTTCTGCTTTGGCTTATAGATTAATTATATTTGTTTTTTTCCAGTCAATATTTCTTTTAGTTTAGTTACATATTTGCCCTTCCTGGACTGCTTCACTGTTTCCTGGTCTTGTTTTGCTTTGAATGGTCTAGGGAAATGTTTCTTTAGAAGAACTGCCCCTCCCCAGCCTTTTAGTTGTCTGTGGCAGTAGATACTTTCATTGAACAAAAAGATCTAAAGCATATTTCTTTAATATTTAAAGAATATTTTGGTGTTCAGAGTTATAGATTAGTATTTATTTTCTTTCAACACTTGTCTTTCTATTGTCTTCTCTTTGAAGACATTTTTATTGTTGAGAAGTTGATTACTGAAAGTAATCAATCTTATTGGCGTTCTTTGACGATTGCTTTCTGCTTCAAAGACTTTTCTCAAGTGCTTAGCAATTTTACCAAGAGGAGTCTATGTGTGTTTTCTTTGTATTTATCCTACTAAGTGTTTGCTGAGCTTTGTGATTTTGTAGGTTTATGCCTTTTATATGATTTTTTAAATGCTTGGTTATTATTTCTGCAATAATTGTTTTACTCTTTTTTTCTCAATTCTTTTTCATACTCTAAGTTTTATAAATATTATATTTTCTGCTTTTCCCACATGTCCTGTAGGCTCTTGTCCATTTTTAATTTTTAATTTTAATTAAAATTTTTAATTTGTTTCTGTGCTTCAGTTTTTATTTTTTAAATTTGTTTTGAGCCTGCTGTGTTCAAGGTGCTACTGAACCTATATATTGAGGTCCTAATTTTAGATATTTTTTAAGTTATGGAATTCCCATTGCTACCTTTTTTTTTAATCACTTTTGATACTTCCTCATAATTCTTCATCTTTCATCATTTTTCCCATCATTTCCTCTACTATCTTGAACTCTTAAGTTGTTCTTCTCAGTTTGCTCCAACACTGGCCTATGTGTGGGTCTACTTCTGCAATATGACTTTCCTCAAAATTGTCCCTTAGCAGGTCAGTGCCCTGGGTCACTTATAAATAAGACTAAATGATCTCTGCAAAGCGATAATGGCTCTTAGATATTTTATCCTTCACAACTCAGGAAGTGCTGTCTGGTTCAAGTTATTGCACACCTACCCTTATGGCAGAAAGTGAAGAGGAACTAAAAAGCCTCTTGATAAAAGTGAAAGAGGAGAGTGAAAAAGTTGGCTTAAAGCTCAACATTCAGAAAACTAAGATCATGGCATCTGGTCCCATCACTTCATGGCAAATAGATGGGGAAATAGTGGAAACAGTGAGAGACTTTATTTTTGGGGGCTCCAAAATCACTGCAGATGGTGATTGCAGCCATGAAATTAAAAGACGCTTACTCCTTGGAAGGAAAGTTATGACCAACATAGATAGCATATTAAAAAGCCAAGATATTACTTTGCCAACAAAGGTCCATCTAGTCAAGGCTATGGTTTTTCCAGTAGTCATGCATGGATGTGAGAGTTGCACTGTGAAGAAAGTTGAGCGCCGAAGAATTGATGCTTTTGAACTGTGGTGTTGGAGAAGACTCTTGAGAGTCCCTTGGACTGCAAGGAAATCCAAACAGTCCATCCTAAAGGAGATCAGTCCTGGGTGTTCATTGGAAGGACTGATATTGAAGCTGAAACTCCAATACTTTGGCCATCTTATACGAAGAGCTGACTCACTGGAAAAGACCCTGATGCTGGGAAGGATTGGGGGCAGGAAGAGAAGGGGCTGACAGAGGATGAGATGGTTGGATGGCATCACCAACTCGATGGGCATGGGTTTGGGTAAATTCTGGGAGTTGGTGATGGACAGGGAGGCCTCGTGTGCTGCAATTCATGGGGTCGCAAAGAGTTGGACATGACCTAGTGACTGAACTGAACTGATCCTTCTAGTGTTGCCAGGGACATAGGAGCCTACAAAAACACGTCTTGGTCTTTGCAGAGACTATAAAAAAATTAATGAGAGAAATAAGCATACATGAAATAACTGTAGAAGGATTAAGTGTCCTGTGATGGTAACCTTCCCACCACAGGACAGGGAAGCCTGGTGAACTGCAGCACAGGGTTCAAAGAGTCGGACATGACTTAGTGATTGAACATCAACCTTAAAGGTAATAGCTCCGTAAAAAGAGACATCTGTGTGAACTGTAGTGAAAGCAGCAACTGCAATAGTAGACTGGAGCAAGAATCCAATTCTTACAAAATATCTGATAACATAACTTATATACAACTGTACTGAGAGTTAATTGTCCCTTTTTAAAATCCAGAAGAGATCTCTTATTATCACAAGAGAACAGCTGCTGATGACATTAGGTTCTTAAACATTTTAATGAATATTTCTGACTTTCAGACTTCTAATCTCAAATTTGATGTTAATATTGATGTTAAGTTTGAATCCATATGGGGGCTCTAGCCTCCTCTGGTTCTATCTCTTTTTCCATGCCTGTCATTAGCTCTTTGTCTTCATGTGTCTGCTTTTTCAGAACTAGAATGTGATTAAATTAATTGGTTTAAAAATACAGTCTATGTCATGCTGTGAATATTGGGTTTAAAGACAATTGCAGTAGGTTGCACTAATTAATTGGGTTTTATTTTACAAGATTATAGAGTTAAGGATGCTTGAACATAATATGTAAATTTATGCAGAATGTGTAAATCAGTATTTTGATTCAAGCATCTTGTCACATAGAAAAAAAATGAATTGAATGTAAACATATGATGCAAGTGCTTCCTATGGGTTGAATGATCATCTAAGCAACAGTGATGAAGGCTGGGTTGGGTGGGGCTGATGTGAAGGAGAGATGACTTTGGAAACCTAGAACTTAGAAAATTCAAAATTAATTTATTCAAACTTCAAATGATGAAAGGTAGGAGAAAAGATATTGATCAAAGAGAGCTTTTCAGAATTGACTTTGAAGAACCTGTATTTACACCTGAACTGGTAGTTCCTCTTTTTATTGCTTTGTTGTCTTTTGCTCAGCCAGCATTTAGTAAGCTGCTACAGTATACCTACTATTTGTTATAAGATTGTTGTTCAGTAGCCAAGTCATGTCTGACTCTTGGCGATCCCATGGACTGCAGCATGCCAGGAGGTTATAAGATTAGACACAGGCAAACTAACAGAAGACGAGCTTTCTTTTTGAGGCTTTCCCAACTTGGTCACATAGATATTTTGCTTTGTGATAACAAAGCTAATTAATACCAGAGATGCTAACAGTTCTAGCTTGAAATGATACTTTATTCATTCCTAGAGATACTGCTAGCAATCTAGAAGGATCTCTACTTGATAAGCTAAAAATACACTCAGTGATAAGTAATAAAAAACCAATGACAGTGGTTTAAACAATTAGGAATTTACTTCTACTCACACTATAGAAAAATCCTAAAGCAGTGGTCAATGGCATTAGGTCAGTGGTTCAATAACTAGTGTTTAACTTAATAAGTCGGAACATAAGTCTGTGGGATTTTTGATGTTCTTAGCTTTTATTTTCATGGTCCAAGATGGCTGCTGCAGCCTCAGACATCCATTTTGCTTCAAGGCAGAAAGAATGGAACAAGGAGAAAGGGGAAAAGAGCTTTATCTGTAATAATTTTGCATTTGTATTCTGGAGTAGAGGCCCTTCATCTCTTTTGGTCAGACTTTCCCTTTCAGCTGTTTGTCAGACCCAGGACACATGATCAAGTTTAAAGCCATTACAGGCCAAGAACAATGCTAGTGCAGAGACCCATGATCAGGTCATGACTGGTACAGATAGATATTCTCTCAGATAAACATCTCCCTTAACTTGCTATCTAATCTTTTTTAATCAGGGAAAAAGAAGAATAGTAGTGACTTTTATATAAGGAAATGACCATGTTTTTCACAAGGTATAACCTTTAACGAATATTAATAGAAGTAGCTTTATAACCCACAGCAACATTTCTCAAGACCCCCCTTCACCATTTCTCCTGAGTGTCAGCCTCCTCCGAATCACACGGTTGCTCCAAAGCCTTCTCTTTGTCCCTCACTCTCAGATTCCCATCAAAACCCAACTCTCTCTTTGCTGACACACAGCACAGCTCTCTTTTGACAAGCCACCAAGTTCCCTTCCTCTCAATCACCGACATGGCCACACTAATGTCTTTTATCCACATCATCTTTTCTTCCACGAGATAATTCTGTCTACTCTTTCCTTCTCAGAAGCTTCACTTGATGTTCCCAATTGAGCAGGGACCAGCTCCTTAGCTCTGCCAGCCTTCCTCAAGAAACTCAACCTGTCACTTAAATTCTGCACCACAAAATGATGATCCAACGACTAATCAAAAAACATCTTTTCTTTTCTTTAGAAAGGGAGAAGAACAAGAGGGAAAGGGAGAGGGAAAGCAAGGAATACTTACATATAAATAATTTCATTCTGGTTACATGATAAATTCTGTAACAGATGTTTGAATGAATATTAATTAGTTCACACAGAGAATAAAATGATACATTGAGTGGATGACAGACTCTTTCGAAGTTAAGAAATGAAATGGGTTCCAGGGAATATGGCAGAGGAGGAGGTAAGGTTCAGTCAAATTAGGAATAAATTATGGGATAAAATATGGAAAGGTAATTTGCATACCAGTTTCTTCTCCAAATTTATTTCCCCTTCCTTTTTTATCTTTAATTTCAACCACTCAATACTTCCAACTTTTTTTCTGATTAATCTTGGTCTATAAATTTTTTCTCACTAAAAAAATAGACTTAATAAACTCCTCTCTGCTCATTTACCTCTTTCTATACCAGTTCTTAGTGAGATCTTTTTACATCAAAGGGCTTTGTAGGAAAAGGCAGAATAATTGTATAATTTGCCTGTGTTTCCTATATTGCAGACTTGGAAATACACCCCCTCTTAATTAGTGACGCACATGCATTTAATTTTGGCTCAGTAAAGGTGCAATTTCTTCATGGTTACCTGGCCTATAACCCTTCCAGTGCATACGTCGATTTTGTAGGAACTTCTGATTGAGTTTTATTAGAATCTGACTTCAATGACAATATCAGAAGTCTTCAACAAGGACTTAATTAATTTATTCATGCATGCAGTCATCAAATGAATATTGAGGAGTTCCAACAAATATATTGAATTTGTTGGACTCAATATAGAGCCAGGAGAAGACATTTTCCCCATAGCCCACTCCAACCCCATCTGTAGACAAGAGATTACCTGGTCCATGAATGAAATGTCAGGGAGGTCACATAAGATTTTCTTGTAATGTTGAGACTTAAAAAAAAAACAAAACCTTGACTGTCTTTGGAACCAAGAACAACATACTAGAGATCAACGTGTTTGGTTCAGTATCATAATTAAAGCTCTGAAAGCTAATATGGTTTTCTGTCTTGCATCAGCTTACTACTACTTAGGTATGGAAACTGTAACACTTGCCTTGGTTCCTGGTGGCCCCTAAAGGAGATTTGGGAGTAAGGAGAGCGGAGGAATGACATATTCTTGCCTTGGGCTTCTTTTGCCTTTGTGTTTTTCCTCCAAATTCCTTTGATGAATAGCCTTCATTCAAAGTCTTCAAAATGTGGCTTATATGTCTCTTGTGGTTTGCTGTTCATCACATCCTATCTCTATCCACCTCACAAAGACTTGCCTTTTGGCGGGTATCAAAGGCCCTCTTAGATTCTACTTGGCTTTGGGGGGAAAAAAAAAAACAACTTATAACACTTTTTCTCCTGCCATCTGTGAAAGTACAGTTTGCTCCTAGAGAGCCCTCTAATTCTCTCTCCTCTTCGGTCAGGCCAGTGACAGTGGCAATGTATCATCTCTTCGGTAATTATCAGGCCTGAGTCAGATTCCACACCTCAGGACCTGCTAAACTCAAGAGGACACTACAGATAACACATTTTTTAGACACAAAACACATCTCCACTAAATCTCCTCTTTTCTTTGGTGCATACATGCTAAGTCGCTTCAGTCGTGTTCAATTCTTTGTGATCCTATGGACTGTAGCCCACCAGGCTCCTCTGTCCATGGGCTTCTCCAGGCAAGAATACTGGAGTGGGTTGCCATGCCCTCCTCCAGGGGATCTTCCTGACCCAGGGATCAAGCCTGCGTTTCTTAAGTCCCCTTAAGAATTGGCAGGCAGGCTCTTTATACCACTGGCAACACTTGGGAAGCCCCTTTTTCTCTGGAGGTGAAGGCAAAGCACCTCCCCACTGCCCCACAACTCACTCCAAAGAATGGGTGTCCTTCTGGCAGACGCTGGAAGTTGTGGAAATGGTGGAGAGTGGGGCATCCATGAGGGCCATGGTCAAATGCCCCAAGCATGGTTTGCCTGAGAGGCCTGGCGCTGTGCCCTGGGACATGGCAGCTCTTGTCACTTACTATTTTGTCTAAGCATGCAGGGTCTCAAGACTAATCTGAATAAGCTGAACTGTATTTTGACACCCCCTTTGTTTATGTCTACATGTTACAAACTACATCTGACACTGGAGGTACATGTTGAGTAAGCTATAACTTTTGCTTTATAGAAGCATTCCTTTTAAGTGATTCAAACAGACACCTCAAGAGATAATATAAATGCAAGTCAGAAAGGACAGAGTTTTGAGGAACTGGGAACTTCTCAAGGGCTATCCTTCACCAGGGAGGATGGGAGCAAATGGATATAGGTTGTGCTTCTCTTCCTTGGGGAGATGGTCTGTGGGGCTCTTCAGGAGGTCCATGGGATGAGCATTCTGCATTTGTGCTGTAGGAAACTTGATTACACGTCCATATTTGGGTCTATGGGCTTCCCAAGTGGCACTAGTGGTAAAGAACCCGCCTGCCAATGCAGGAGACCTAAGAAACGTGGGTTCGATCCCTGGGTTGGGAAGATCCCCTGGAGGAGGTTGTGGCAATCCACTCCGGTATTCTTGCTTGGAGAATCCCATGGACAGAGGGGCCTGGCGGGCTACAGTCCCTAGGGTCACAGAGTTGGGCACTGAAGAGTCACCGAAGTGACTGAGCATGGCATGACATATGAATCTACTGTCCTTCCCAGCTTTAGTCCCCAGACCCTCAAATAAAACACATGCAGGAAGGGGAACACATGTAAACCCATGGCTGATTCATGTCAATGTATGGCAAAAACTATTACAATATTGTAAAGTAATTAGCCCCCAACTAAAATAAATAAATTTATAAAACAAACAAACAAACAAACAAACATAAAAAGACAAATATCATATGGAAAAAAAAAAAACACATGCACTTAAGCTTTTGTCTCAGGCTCTGATATCAGAGAGACCTAGGTTGAGACAAGTACAGAGAAGAGAGAGTAGAGGAAGAACAACTCACTTTAGAAACTAATGCATTACTTGGAAATAATTACATTGCATCACCAGTAATCTTTATATACAGATTCACCAATGAGTTAACTTGTAAATAATTTTGGAAATAATGTACACAGCACTGGCTACCTAATCTGTGAGGCCAGTGAAAAATGAAAATGTGGGGCCCCTTTAATGAGAATTATTAAAAATTCATTCCAAGATGGTGACAACAGAACCTTAAATCAAACGTTGTTGTTGCTGTTATTGTTGAGTCGCTAAGTCATGTCCATCTCTTTTGAGACCCCAGGGACTGTAGCTCGCCAGGCTTCTCTGTTCATGGGATTTTCCAGGCAAGAATACTGGAGTGGGTAGCCATTTCCTTCTCCAGAGGATCCTCCTGACCCAGTGATCGAACCACATCTCCTATATCTCCTGCATTGGCAGGTGGATTCTTTACCACAGAACCAGGGAAACTCTAAACAAAGCATGGCTCCTTTAAATGCTGAGACTTGTGCAATCACACTGGTCACATACTCCTGAAACCAGCCTTGAATGCCTACACGGGTTTTCATTATAACCCCTCAATCCAACTCATTAGGAACTAGTAAAGCATGTATAATTACTTCTTAATTACCGTTCTACTCGACCTGACCACATGGTACTTTTAGTAAATTCCATTCTGTCTTCCCTGCATGGGTTGCAATTCACTTCTGTACAGGCTGTGGCCGTGTGTTGTTCGGAAAAACTCAGACTCCCTGCCCTACTCAGCGGTCAGAAACTTCCACTGTTGTTTTTCTTTTGAAGGTTACCACCTTTGCAATTATCTTTTGAGTGTCTGCTGCAGAGAAGTTCCTAGGCTTAGACACAGAGGATAAAAAAAGATCCCGGCACTTGAGAGCTTACAGGGGAGGAAAGAAAATGGATAAGTAACCACAGAATTAAAAGAAGTAGTTAGAGGCAGACATGGAGAACAGACTTATGGATGTGGTGAGAGGGGGTGAGGGGAAGGAAAGAGGGGGCGGGACGAATGGAGAGAGCAACGTGGAAACGTGTACACTACCATATATAAAATAGACAGTGGCAATTTGCTGTATGACACAAGGAGCTCAACTCAGTGCTCTGTGATGACCTAGAGGGATGGGATGGGGTGGGAGGTGGGAGGCAGGAGGCAGGGGGAACATGCTTACCAATGGCTGATTCATGTTGATGTATAGCAGAAACCAACACAATATTGTAAAGCAATAATTCTTCAATTACAAAAAAACAAAAAAAGAAACACAACACAGGGAGCTCAGTTCGGTGCTGTGTGATGACCTAGAGGAGGGTGTTGAGTGGTGGGAAGGAGGCTCAGAAGGGAGGGGATTTATGTATCAGTTCAGTTCAGTTCAGTTCAGTCGCTCACTCGTGTCCGACTCTCTGCGACCCCATGAATTGCAGCACGCCAGGCCTCTCTGTCCATCACCAACTCCCGGAGTCTACCCAAACCCATGTTCATCGAGTTGGTGATGCCATCCAACCATCTCATCCTCTGTCATCCCCTTCTCCTCCCGCCCCCAATCCTACCCAGCATTAGGGTCTTTTCCAATGAGTCAACCCTTCGCATGAGGTGGCCAAAGTATTGGAGCTTCAGCTTCAACATCAGACCCTCCAATGAACACCCAGGATTGATCTCTTTTAGGATGGATTGATTGGATCTCCTTGCAGTCCAAGGGACTCTCAAGAGTCTTCTCCAACACCACAGTTCAAAAGCATCAATTCTGCGGCGCTCAGCTTTCTTCACCGTCCAACTCTCACATCCATACATGACCACTGGAAAAACCATAGCCTTGACTAGACTGACTTTTGTTGGTAAAGTAATGTCTCTGCTTCTAAACATGCTATCTAGGTTGGCCATAACCTTCCTTCCAAGGAGTAAGTGTCTTTTAATTTCATGGCTGCAGTCACCATCAGCAGTGATTCTGGAGCCCAAAAAAGTAAAGTCTGACACTGTTTCCACTGTTTCCCCATCTATTTCCCATGGAGTGATGGGACCAGATGCCATGATATTAGTTTTCTGAACATTGAACTTTAAGCCAACTTTTTCACTCTCCTCCTTCACCTTCATCAAGAGGCTCTTTAGTTCGTCTTCACTTTCTGCCATAAGGGTGGTGTCATCCGCATATCTGAGGTTATTGATATTTCTCCCGGCAATCTTGATTCCAGCTTGTGTTTCTTCCAGCCCAGCGTTTCTCATGATGTACTCTGCATATAAGTTAAATAAGCAGGGTGACAATATACAGCCTTGACGCACTCCTTGTCCTATTTGGAACCAGTCTGTTGTTCCATGTCCAGTTCTAACTGTTGCTTCCTGACCTGCATACAGGGTTCTCAAGAGACACTTATGGCTAATTCATGTTGTATAGCAGAAACCACCACACTGTAAAGCAATTACCCTCCAATTAAAATAAATAAATAATTTAAAAAACAAATAAATAATTTAAAAAACAAATAAAAGAAGTATTTAGACAGATGCAGAGGAACACACGGGAGGTACATATTTTATCTTTCTGAGTTAATTTTCTATTTTCCACTTCAAAACTGACCCATCAGGACTAAATCTGAGATTGTGCTCCAGGATCTCAATCACTTTTCGCCCTTTCCCTCTTTTTGATGGGCTTCCCTGGGGGCTCAGAGAGTAAAGAATTTGCCTGCAATGCAGGAGGTCCAATTTGTGGGTCAGGAAGATCCCCTGGAGGAGGAAATGACAACCCACTCCAGTATTCTTTTTTTTTTTTTTTTATAAATTTATTTATTTTAGTTGGGGGCTAATTACTTTACAATATTGTAATAGTTTTTGCCATACATTGACATGAATCAGCCATGGGTTTACATGTGTTCCCCTTCCTGGACCCCCCACCCACCTCCCTCCCCATCCCATCCTTCTAGATCATCCCATTGCCCCGGCCCTGAGCCCTTGTCACATGCATCGAACATGGAATGGTGTTCTGTTTCACATATGATAATATACATGTTTCAATGCTATTCTCCCAGAACGTCCCACCCTCACCTTCTCCCTCAGAGTCCATAAAATTGTTCCATGCATCTGTGTCTCTTATTCTGTCTCGCATATATTCTTGCCTGGAGAATCCTGTGGACTGAGGAGCCTGGTGGACTACAGTCCATGGGGTCACAAACAATTGGGCATGACTGAGTGACTAACACTTCCAGGGTCTACATTTTTCTACAAACACATCGCCGGTTTCATCCTTTATGAGAAGTTCACACATCTAGTCCCCAAAATGCTGAAATGATTTCAAAGAGCCCTTTTTTCAAGAAATCCTAATTTATGTAAGAAAGGTATCTTGTTAGAATACTTAGTACCATGCTGTATCTTACTTGGGATTCCTTGGGAAATACTGATTTACCACAGAGTATGTGGTTATCTCAGGGATAAACTCAGTGAAAAAAATTTTTTTTAATAGAATCTGTGTAATTTCCTTGGAGATAAAAATATATAATTGAGATGCTTAAATATCAAAGTAGTATAGAACAAGTCATCATCAAATTAGTAGTACATATAAAAATACTTATAAAAACTGTAGTTAGAATTCAAATGATCAATAAATGGTTGCAAGGTTCTAGAGTGGGAGACCCATGAGAGATGAGGGCCTTAACTTAGGCACCACAAAGAAACTCCACACAGCCTTTTCTTAGGCAATTCATTTTGGATGAGGACGTTACTTGGCGGTGGTAAATAAAACAAACTCAAAGTTAATAATGTTAGTATAGAGGTTTTAGTTAGGTTTCAATTCAATATGTTTAAATTCAATCTCTGTCTGGTCATTTTCTAGTCTGTTTGGTAACAGCATGCAGGAAATAAGAAAGCATTTTTATTTTAAACCAAGACTAGTGACCCAAGGTGTTGTTTTAATGAGTAAACTCCAGTTCTGTAAGAGAAAAACACATTTCGCAGCCCACAAATCCATTTACTTAGGAGACTTTATTCTGGTAGAATCCTACAATTGCAACTCACTGATATGTAGGTGTGTCTACTGTCCAGTTGGGGATCAACAGGTACATGATAACTTACCTGTTGAAACCATTTTTGTCCCCATTCACTAAAACTTGTGGTGAAAAGTACTTCACTAGTTCACCTGCTACAGTTCTATTTGATGCCCAAAGGACTTTTGGAAAGACATGTAAAAAACCCAAAAAGATTCCCAAGGAAAGGCTATTTTATATTCCGTGGTTGTGTCTGGGTCATATCAAACCCTTTTTTGTTTCCCTTTTCTGGGCTCCTAGTTTGTTAGTATGAGAGATACGTAAGACTGTTCTATAACACTGTCCTACCACCATCTGACTGGAAATGCAAAATTAATAACTATGAAAGAGTAACAAGCAATAGATCATCTATTTAGACAATACAACTGTTTTTTGTTAATTTCCCTCTTCTAAAAAGAATTAGTCCCAATACTTATAGCCATGTTTTGTATATAAGTTCACCAGCACTAAATGATCAGTTGAGTCTTCAGTGGGAAGGGGAAATTTCCTGGAGGAAGGGATTTGAGACGATGACAACAAGATAGGAAGGAAGACAGACGATCAGGCAGTCCAAGCTAAGGAAGTCACAGGAACAAAGACCTGATCTGAAAGTGAGAAACACTGTGTGTACAGTGGGGAGGAGAGCTAGGTGACTAGAGCAGAGGGTGCTTATTTTAGATTCCTAAGAAGGAGGTCAAGGGGAAGGGTCAAGGTTCACATTTAGATTGATTTATGGGTCTATGTGTTCATATGTTAAGAACTAGAGGAGTATTGGGAGTTATTGAGTGATAAAGTGGTTGGTGATATCTTATTTTTAGAAGAATTGTTGTGGCTCAGATGGTAAAGAATCTGCCTGCGATGTAGGAGACTCAGATTCAATCTCCGGATTGGGAAGATCCCCTGGAGGAAGGTATGGCAACCCACTCCAGTATGCTTGCCTGGAGAATTCCATGGACAGAGGAGCCTGGCAGGCTACAATCATAGGGCAGCAGAGAGTCAGACAGGACTGAGAGACTAACACTTTCACTTTAGGCCACCTAATCTGATGGGAAAGTCATAGGCAGGGGCAGCAGTCTTCAAAATGGGGTACTTGTATCCTTGAGGTTCCATGGAGACCTTTCAAGGGCATGGTTCTATGGAAATTAGTTTCGAAATCCTCAACTTCCATTTTTACTTTTCTGAAAATTTATCTGTGGTTGAGGTGTCATGAAGATTCTCACCATGATCCTCCTCCTACTTTAAGAAAGAACAGGTTTCCTCTTCCCAGTCCAGGATCTCATTCTGATGTACTGCTCTGGGGTGAATAAATGTCCTGAATGTCAAACAAGGAGACAGTCTGAAATATTGTTGTTGATGTTAAGAAAGTGAGCACCACTAATGAAGGGCCTGGTAAGAAATCCTTTGTAAGACAAGTAGCTTCCAACGTATTTCTTTCACTAAAATGTAAAGAACCTACCCAGGTGGACACTTGATTATTAATTTTGATTTTGATAGGGTGTGATTTTTTTACGTAACATTTGGAGGCAGTTTAAATAATTGTGTGATGTTACTACAGGAAAAAAGGATTTCTATTCTCAACTACTTATTTAATTCAACAAGGCTACTGAATGCTAACTTCTGCAAATAAGTAAAAAGAATAGAATTGATATAGAACTGTCTTTTTCTATCAGTAATTAATAAGTGTTCAGAGATACTAAGATAATTATTAAAAAGTTTCATCTCCTTCACTGGTAATATTTTACATTGTATGCTTACTAATTATCGATCAAAATGTCAGATGCATTTATGTTGGTTTGACAAATTATATATCAATTATAAAAATATTAATTTAATTAAAATATTTAGAATCTTAAATGTCCTAGAAAACAGAAATATACGAATGGGTTACCAATACAAAACTTCATGCATAAAAATATATTACATAAAGTTAAATTTCTGCAGTGAAATGGAATGGAAATATGAAGTTAAGGAGAAAAAAAGTGGTGTAAACAACAATTTGGTCATGTACTTTTTTTAAATTTCTTTTTAAATTGGAGGATGGTTGCTTTACAATGTTGTGTTAGTTTCTGGGTCATGTACTTTTTAAATGGATATTGAAGGGTATGAAATTGCTATGGTAATTTCCCATTGGATATATTTAAATAAGCTAGATAAATTTTTTTTTTCTTAAACAAGTAAATATATACAATTTGCTAGAGATTACATCCTTTGCAACTACTTGAAGATATATAGAAAAGTTTTAGATGTCAACTTAAAAATATGAGAAGGCTGTATACCTTTTAAGAATTATTTCTGGAAGTATGTGAACAAGATATTTGGAAGGACTTGTCCTTAAAATTCCTTTGCATACTACACACTTTGCTTGCACTCAGCTTGTATGTTTTTCAGTATTGAAAATAAGCTTTTCTAAAAATGTCCATATTGACTTTTTGCACAAGATTTAGAAAACATCAATTACTACAGTGGTGGCAACAGGGGAAGGGGGCTGGAGGTTACTAAGTAGGATGGCAGGACAAGGAGAGGGCTAGAGTCAGGGACACGGGCAGTGTGATGCTTATTTTTGTGCTTATCATTCCATATCTTTATATATTATCTCCCAAACCAAATGCTTTGCTTTTTGAGAACCTGGTCTTCATTTCACATTGTGTTTTTTGTTTTTTAACTTTTTCTCAACTTTTTATACTATATTCCCTGGTACACTATTTATTTACTTATTTAAATTTCATCTCAATTCACAAAGAGCACCAAAACTGGTGATTGACTGAGGAGCTAAAGGGGCTGGTAGAGTCAAAACTAATACCCTACTCTTGAACAAACAAGCTGGGGATGATGACTGTATAATTAAAAAGAGAGAGGCATAGGATGGACAGCTTATTTGAATATATTGAATTTGAAGTGAGCTTGAGGTCAAGGCTGCTGTTGACCCAGAGAGACCTTTCAGTAAATTGAAAAAGGTGCTTCCTTTGGGTCAACTCCTTCTGGGTCTATTAATTACACCTTTACTTGAATTTAAAAAGTACCCTCTTCAGGTACACGTAGTCCCATGTCAAGGTTTAAGTTTGGCAAGAAAAGCCATCTCTGCCCCACTATGGATCAAGGGTCTTTGTGCAGTGCACTGACTGCACAGCTGTGCTTGTCCCTCTGCCTGTGACAGCTAAGTAATAGCTGGCTCCAATTTATCAATATACATTTGCTTTGTTCAAAACAGGAAAACTTTATTCTGGTCAAAAAATATGTTAGGTTGTACACATGGTCATGTGTAGGGATTTCCTGCTAAATTTATGCTAACTTTTGTGTTCAACTCAAGCAAATTCTAGTTGACAAGTTAGGAAACTTCATAGATATGTCTGCCTCCAAACAGATACAGTATATATTTTATCACACTTCCACAAACTCCTTTTTTTCCTTTTATCTTGCTATGACTAAAATTCACACTATCAAATCAAGACTGTTATAATTTGACAAATGCTAGGGTACTACTTATGAAATGTCATGATTAAACAACACATATTTTATCAGGAAAAGAAGGATGATATCATAAATTAGCTTATATATCTGTGAAAGGACGGTTCTTTAAAGAATTTGATCCTGATCAGGGGAGAAAAGATATTTATTCATTTATTGGTTCATTCAGTCATCATGCTATATTTTAGGGATTGTCACTGATGTCAGAAAAAAAAATTTTTTTTTCTTTCTTCTTAAGGCACTTAGGCCAGTGAAAGTAAGACATTTGCAGTAAAACATGTATACTTAAGGCTGATTCATGTTGTTGTATGGCAGGAACCAACACAACATTATAAAGCAATTTTCCTCCAATTACAAATAAATTAAAAAAATAGAATAGAATATTTGTATGGTTAAGTCCTGGCAGGAGAGGGTGGGAAGAGGCTTTGAAGAAGACTTGGTGCATCTTCATGCAGACATGACAGGATCCTAGAGGAGAAATCACTAGCTAGGGGATCTAGGCAGAAATACCAGACTGCCTCACAGTTTCAGAGTGAGGCAGAAGTAGCAGACTAAATACTCCAGTGACTAAGAAGGGCATGGAAATGGCACGGAATTCCCAAGACTGCCTGATAGATGACCAAGGGCTAGATGAAGACAGTACAATTACCGGGATTCAAGCACAAGCTGATAAAGATCACTGAACAACTGCGCCTTCCCAGCACTTCGGTGCAATGTGAGTGTCTCAGAACTGAACAGCCCTGTGTGCACATGTGCTCAGTCATGTCCGACTCTTTGTAACCCCATGGACTGTAGCCCGCCATGCTCCTCTGTCCATGGGATTTTTCCAGGCAAGAATACTGGAGCAGGTTGCCATTTCCTTCTGCAGGTGATCTTCCCGATCCAGGGATCAAACCCATGTCTCCTCAGTCTCCTGCATTGGCAGACAGATTCTTTACCACTGAGCCACCTGGGAAGCCCCAACACAGCCCCGAGGAGAAGGTAAAAGGGAGGTGGATTCAGGCACTGATTGACAGTAAGTTTTCACTCCTTAGAAAAATGGAGGTCACAAAAGAAAATTAATTCTAGTTATACTAAAATGTCTTATTTCTTGCATGCCCAAGATTGTGGGCATCGCTTCATATGAGCTTTGCATTGTTAATGTTATTATAACTGTTAATAATAAAGTGAGCAGTGATGGAGAATCCTCAAGGTAGAAGTTTTATATGTTTTAAGGTGAAGAGGTCTGCAAGTGTGTTAACCCATCAGGAAATCTCCGGTGGGTGGAGTTGGACAGGGAGAAGTTGACAATGAGGGTAGGTTACAACATTAGGAAGAGTGATAGGGCTTCTCTGGTGGTCCAGTGGCTAAGATTCCTCACTCTCAAAAGGAGGGGGCCTGGTCAGGGAACTAGTCCCGCATGCCACAACTAAGAATTTGCATGCCACCACTAAAGACCATGCATGCTGCAACTAAGATCTGATGCAGACAACTAAACATTAAAAAAATAGTGATAACCATTTGTCAAGAGATTTCTATGTGGGAAGCCCTCTGCTAGTCACTGTAAATTCATCAGTGTATTTAATGCTGCACATAATCCTAATTTTACAGAGAGAAACCAAAGCTAAAGAAGTTGGATCAGTATAAGAGACACACGGCTGGTAAGGGCTGCAAGCCAAGGAGTTAGCAATTCTGAAACCCAAACTCTGGCCCCTGTACAAACCTACCTTCTCTGGAGAGCACAGGCAGTCATGCCCTAGACTTGGAATTTCACTAAGCCAACAAAGGAAAAAAAGATTTACCAAGTTGGTTCTATGGTGAGATTTGTGCTTTAAAGAAAACAGTCAGTTAACGGTGGGGAGAAAAAACGCAGAGGTGCAGGACTAGAGGCAAGAAGACCAATTTGGAGGCTTTACGATGGGTCAAGGGAGGAGTGGCAGGCCATGAAAGGTCATGGATTAAGGAAGTGACACAGGTAACAGCCCAAGGTGGCCTCAGGATGACTTGCAAGAAGATGAAATAAAGAAGATGAAACCAATCCCGAGGTTTCTGGCATGTGTCAATACAGAAGCAACAACGTTGTACTTGCTTGTCAAGAATAATTACAGTAAAAATACATGTCATTATATTACAGTGATAGTTATAAGTGAAAGTTGCTCAGTTATATCCAACTATTTGCAACCCCACGGACTATACAGTCCATGGAATTCTCCAGGACAGTACACTGGAGTGGGTAGCCTTTCCCTTCTCCAGGGGATCTTCCCAACCCAGGGGTCAAACCCAGGTCTCCCACATTGCAGGCGCATTCTTTACCAATTGAGCCACAAGGGAAACCCAAGAATACTGGAGTAGGCAGCCTTCTCCCGCGGATCTTCTATACAGTCCATGGAATCCTCCAGGCCACTATACTGGAGTGGGTAGCCTTTCTCTTCTCCAGCAGATCTTCCCAGCCCAGGAATTGAACCGGGGTCTCCTGCATTGCAGGTGGATTTTTTTTACCAACTGAGCTAATATAAAGGAGACAGGAATTGTCTTTCAAGGAAGAGCTGAGCTTTGCAAATGTATAGAATTGGGACTTCCAGTGATAAGAGAGGGACAAGGAAGAAGATAGGAGAAATATGGGAAAAGGGGACACCGATTTGTCAGAGATTTATTTCCTAGTAAGTTTTGAGTAGTTTTCTTCAAACAACTTTGAACTACATGTACATATTTATTTACAATTTACTGGTGCCTCTTTAAACACAAATTATGATAAGAGCTGTTAAATGAACGCTGCATACAAGAAAACATTGGAGAAAGTGGAAAAGAGGATGAGCCATTTTTACTGGTTCATGTGACAGTAGTTTGTTGTTCAGTAGCTAAGCTGTGTTCTACTTTTGTGACACCATGGGACTCCACGGACTGTAGTACACCAGGCTCCTCCGTCCTCCATTATCTCCTGGAGTTTGCTCAAACTCATGTCCATTGCATTGGAAATGCTATCTAATCATCGCATCCTCTGCCACCCTCTTCTCCTTTTGCCTTCAGTTTTTCCAGGCATCAAGGTCTTTTCTAATAAGTCCGCTTTCCCATCAGATGGCCAGAGTATCAGAGTTTCAGTTTCAGCATCAATCCTTCCAATGAATATTCTGGGCTGATTTCCTTTAGGATTGACTGGTTTGATCCTTGACTGGTTTGATCTCCTTGTTGTCCAAGGAATTCTTAAGAGTCTTCTCCAGCACCATAGTTTGAAAGCATTAATTCTTCAGTGCCCATCCTTCTTTAGGTCCAACTCTCACATCCATACATGATGACTGGAAAAACCACAGCTTTGCCTAGAGGGACCTTTGTCAGCAAAGTGATGTATCTGCTTTTTAATATGCTGTCTAGGCTGGTGCTCAGGTGGTAAAGTATCTGTCTACAATGAGGGAGACCTGGGTTTGATTCCTGGGTCAGGAAGATCCCCTGGAGAAGGAAATGGCAACCCACTCCAGTACTATTGCCTGGAAAATCCCATGGATGGAGGAGCGTGGTAGGCTACAGTCCATGGGGTTGCAAAGAGTCGGACATGACTGAGCAACTTCACTTTCACTTTCAGGCTTGTCATAGTTTTCCTCCTAATGAGCACGTCTTTTAATTTCATGGCTGCAGTCATCATCCGTAGTGATTTTGCAGCCCAAGGAAATAAAATCTGTCCCTGCTTCCACTTCCCCTCATCTATTTGCCATGAAGTGATGGGACCTGATGCCATGATCTTAGTTTTCTGGATGCTGAGTTTTAAGCCAGCTTATTCACTCTCCTCTTTCACCCTCATCAAGAGGCTCTTTAGTTCCTTTTCACCTTCTGCCATAAGGGTGGTGTCATCTGCATATCTGAAGTTGATATTTCTTCTGGCAATCATGATTCCAGCTTGGGCTTCATCCAGCCTGGCATTTCACATGATGCACTCTACATACAAGTTCAATAAGCAGGGTGACAACATACAGCTTTGTCATACTCCTTTCCCAATTTTGAACCAGTCAGTTGTTCCATGTAAAGTTCTAACTGTTGCTTCTCGACCCACATACAAAGTTTCCATTTATTTCAGAATTGTGACCACCAAGTTCCAATTCACACCTAAATCCAGTGTAACCTGGCTTCTTCTTAGAGGAAGAACAATGACAAATCATACCTGTGATGCTCTTGGATATAAACAAGGAGGTACTGTTGACTAAATCTGAGGGCAGGCATGTGAATTCTACTTTTTCCTAGAATATCAGCAATGTAATGAAGTACTGACCATCTATTAAGTGTCAAAAACTGTGTTATCAACTTATACACATTATCTCTGATCCTCCCAACATCCTTGAAAGCTAGGTATTACTCCCATTTTAGAGAGGGGAAAATTGAAACTGAGGGAGATCTTACTTAGTAAGCATTGGAATTAGAATTCAACCCCAATTCTCCCAGATCAAAATTCTGGTTTTTCTCTTTTCTGTTACATTGTTACTATATCAGTAAGCTGCAGCTTGCATTCACTGTGCTAAAGAGGGATGGATTTGTCATAAAAAATGTAAATCTCAAATTATTTTATGATTCTGAATATTTTTTGGTTTCAAAAGAGAAAAGCATTCTGTGAAAGAATGAAGCACATGTACTCTTTTCATATTTCCTTTTCCTAAGGCAGGAGACACTGCATCTGGTAATACAACAAAAAGGTCCAAAAAAATGGAAAGGAATAGGAACACAGAGACAATACAGATGATTTGCTTGGATCTGCCCTGTAGTGTTCCAACTAATGGATTTAGACCCAAACTTTCCTTTTGAACTTGATGCTATGCTTCATGAAAAAAAAGCTGTGTTTCCTATTTATTTAGGTCTCCGAAAGTAGACTATGGTTGTTTTAGGAATTGACAGAAATTCTATAGCATCCATGATAAACATTCTCCAAGGAGCCAAGAGACCAAAAATATAGACTTTTGGCAGATTCTGAGCCTTCACTTTGCCTTAGCCTACAGATTCCATAATCCAATGGAACAGTTCTGAATTCTAGGCTCTATTTTTGAGTTTTGACTCTCATCTGGAAACCATTTGTTCTACACTATATAAAGGAACCTATTTCAAACATAATTTCAACTCAGTGTATAATTTCAGGTCTAGCTTGCAAAAGTTTTTCAACTGTGTATTGAATTGTACTCTCTCTAAAACAAATAGGTGAGGTCAAATACTTTTTTTTTTAATAATAAAAAGTGTAAATGCCTTTGAAAGGCAGTAACAGAAGGGAGGTAAATAGTTCTTTTATTGATGACTTTTTTTTTTCATGATCATAGTAATGTTACTTGTGTGACAGAGACTGCTTGAAGCACATTATTGTGTTGCAGCATTCAATTTCTTGGATCAGAGGTGACAGAGGGGTAGGGGAAGGTGGGCAAGATGTTATCAGGAGTCAGAGTGTTAGGAAGGCAAGTGAAGTCTCTAGCCAGGGAGCTGAAGGAGTAAGAAGCTTGTCTTCTCAATTCCTTTTCCATTCACATTTAAATTCATACATATGCAAATTCTATGTACATATATATATATATATATATATACACACACATCTATCCTATGTATCATCTATCTTTCTAAATATTTATTTATCTACCATTTATTGTCTATCTATTATGTGGTATTGTTTCATTTGGGGTCAATTTGCCTAAAATGTTAAGGCTTTTTCCAAAGATAAAACATAATACAATAACACGTCTCCATACCACCTACCAAATTTACATTACAAAATTTCCATAGCATTCTTGTTGCACATTTTAAAGTTCGATGTTCTACAAAATTTGGACTGATGTTCTCCAAATTTTGAACTGATATTCTCCTGCACAATTTTTCATAAGTGGAACTATCTTTATGTGAGCAGCAACTATAAAAAAGATGAGCAGACATCACACACACCTGCTGTGACATGTGCCTGATGATGAAATTCAATGTAAGTAGAGACTGTAATTCAAAGAGGTGGGATGCAAAAAGGGACCCTCAGAATACATGGCTGTGATTTAAGGGTTCTGGTTTAAATAGTCAGACAGTCACTCATGGACTATAGCCCACCAGGATCCTTTGTCTATGAGATTTTCCAGGTAAGAATATTGGAGTGGGTTACCATTTCCTTCTTCAAGAGATCTTCCTGACCCAGGGACTGAACCCACGTCTCTTGTAAATCTCCTGCGCTGGCAGGTGAGTTCTTTACCAGCTGAGCCACCAGGGAATTATTTATTTTTATTTCGGCTGCGCTAGGTCTTCCTTGCTTTGCTCTGTCTTTGTTTAGTTGCAGTGAGCAGGGGCTACTCTCCATTGTGGCGTTGGGGCTTGTTGCGGAGCACAGGCTCTAGAGTACACGGGCTTCAACAGTTGGAGTACAACAGCTCAGTATTTGTGGCTCCAGGGCTTCAAAGCACAGGCTCAGCAGTGGAGATTCACAGGCTTACTTGTTCTGTGCACATGGGATCTTTCCAGATCAGGAATAGAATGCATGCCCCCTGCATTAGCAGGCAAATTCTTAAGTACTGCACCATCAGGAAAGTCTGGGTTAGTTTAATTAAGTTATTTGGGGGCAAATCCTTCTTTAGAATTTAAAAATCCACATGTTAAAACACTGGAGTATGAAGATATTTAAGCTCAATGGAGAAAGTTTTGCAGTGCTAGTAATCCTTGCTGTTTGGAAAATAATGAGGTGGAAAAAACTTCTCTCTGTGCTACTTTAAACATTTTTTTAAGTCATCTTTTCAAAATACTCATGCAAATTTGTGTAATCTGCCTGATATTAAGGGTGTGTTATTCTTTCATATAGTGCCCAAGAAATGAAAGCTATGGTTTTTCAGTAGTCATGTATGGATGTGAGAGTTGGACCATAAAGAAGGCTCAGCGCTGAAGAATTAATACCTTAGAATTATGGTGCTGGAGAAGACTCTTGAAAGTCCCTTGGACTGCAAGGAGATCAAACCAGTCAACCATAAAGGAAATAAGCCCTGAATATTCACTGGAAGGACTCATGCTGAAGCTCAAGCTCTGATACTTTGGCCAGCTGATATGAAGAGCCGACTCATTGGAAAAGACCTTGATGCTGGGAAAGATTGAAGGCAAAAAGAGAAGAGGGAGGCAGAAGATGAAATGGTTAAGTAGCTCAATGGACATGAATCTGAGCAAACTCTGGAAGATAGTGAAGGGCAGGGAAGTCTTGCATGCTGCAGTCCATGCGGTTGCAGAGTCAGACACGACTTAGTGCCTGAACAACAATAAAAACAAGAACCTCAGAAAAGAAGCACATATCTTTGTGTAAACATCAGTAGAAACTGTCTGTTTCATTTCTTATGCAATGATGAGAAAGGATCTTAAACTGTCTAAAATTCATCTTTCTAATACAATCTGATATGAGAGAGATCAATAGAAAGGGATTTTAAAGATCAGGGTACAGTTTTGGTGTTAAAAAAACTGGCAATAGCAACTATTTCCTGGTAATAGATCCAATTTATCTTTCTTGAAAATGACAACAGGCACTATTATAGGGCAAAGGGACTTCAGAAAATTTTCTATAAAATTTGCTGTTTGTGACAGAGCAGTTTTTCTATGCAGAAAAAAATACACGATATTTCTCAGGTGGAGGTAATGTCATGGACCATGACATACACATATTAATTAGGGTTACAATTAGTGTGCGATCATAATAATGGGTTGGTTTGAATTAGAAGCGTTCATTTGATAAGTAAATATCTGGAGCTGAGTGGCAACAAGTGTGTATTTAACTTTGACCTTGAATTGAACTTGATGACAAATAAACAACAAAACAGAATAATTGAAAGACGGGTGGAGGCAAAAGAAGGCTCGGGGAATGGAGAGGGAGGGACAATAGGGGAGAATTCACAGAGCAGATTTGTGGAACAAAAGGCAGACAGACAAAGATGACTAGAAGGGGAAAAAAAGGCCAGAAAGAAGAGTCTGTGTTTTCACTGCTATATTTTTACTCCCTTTGGTCTCCCTTTCTTCTTTTCCCATTCACTTTCCCATTTCTTGAATCAGTTAATATTCTTTTCATTAGCATTAGCTCTGTTGTGGTGGTCTGAGAGGCTGGTAGGATTTGCCCAGCTAAAACTATTGATGCATAATACATTATATGGAATAATATTCTTACTGTCCTTTGAGCCTTGAGTTTCATTATCAGTGGAGTACTTTGATAGCATTAAGCTACATGAGAGACATTGAGAAACTCTACGAGCACTGCATATGGTTGTATAGGCCTGCTTGTGTATTTAAAAAGGTAGGTAAGCTACCAACTGCTAATAAAGGCAAAATCATATAAATTCAAGCTATATTTCTTTCTGTTTAAATTTTGTATCTAGCTACCTGTACCCTCTATCTATTAGTAACAGCAAATATATATAATTATAAACAGCACAAATGAATATTTTGAATTATATAAGCTAAATCACAAATATCGGTCTCCCTTTATTCTATTCATATAAGAGAGTATACATACTCATTAAAGATTAATTAATTTTAATTAAATTGTGACTTTTTTCTGTCGAAGAGATGTAGCAGCATTTCCACGCTAATGATACGGCCAAGCTCTGTCCTTGAGAAGCTGATTACCTACAATATTGTAATTGATTAGTGCCTGCGTGGGTGCTCAGGCATGTCCAACTCTTTGTGACTCCATGGACTATAGCCCGCCAGGCTCCTCTGTCCATGGGATTTCCCAGGCAAGAATACTGGAGCAGGTTGCCATTTCCTTCTCCAGGGCATCTTCCTGACCCAGGGATTGAACCCTCGTCTCCTGCATTGGCAGGTGGATCTTTACCACTGAGCCACCAGGAAAGCCCTTGTAATTGATTACGAAACATCAAAACGTTGGAAAAGGGAGTGTTGAAATGGATGAAACTTTGTAAAAATGATGAGAAAAATTGTCATAAAGACCATCATAAATTGAAATGATTCTAAGTTAGCAATAAGAAATCAAGAAATCAAAGTTAGTTTAAGATAAAATAATTTAAGTGAGCAAAACTTAGGTCATCAAAATTGTATAGTGTTTTATTATGGTGAATAAAAAGTTTTTTCATTCCATGCATCATGAATTCATTAAAGGGACGTACTTTTAATTATTTAACTATGCTGATGACTTTGTGTTCATCTACCTACTCTGTTGCAACTTGCTTTTAACATTTATGCATATATTTCCACGCTAGTTGGCTTGGGTATGGGCTGCAGTAACTGTTAAGGAATTATGTAGGAGAAAGAGTCCTCAAAGGACAGAAACTCTGTCCTTGACCCAGGGCACAATAATTACTTAACACAGCTGATAATAGGATTAATTCACTAGCAAAACCAACTATATAGGTTTCAGGATCTGGAGCCTACTTTCTAGGAGCTAATGACCAAGCAAAATAAATAGTTTATAAACTAAAAAGACAAATTTTAAAATGTCACTTATGAATGACCTCTTTTATCCATTTCTTTTTTTCCCTCCACTTTATTGTGTGACATCAAACTTTGTTGATGTCTTTTATTGAGGATTTAAGATGTTTGAGGTGGAGGGTCATGAAGTAAGGAATTAAATTCTGCTTCTGGGGCTTCCCCGGTGGCTCAGACAGTAAAAAATATGTCTGCAATGCAGGAGACCCGGGTTTGATCCCTGGGTTGGGAAGATCCCCTGGAGAAGGGAATGCCTACCTACTCCAGTATTCTTGCCTGGAGAATTCCATCGACAGAGGAGCCTGCTGGGGCTACAGTCTGACCGCAAAGAGTTGGACATGACTGAGCAACTACACTTTCTTTCTTTCTGGATTTCATAACCAAAGACATGTAGAGGACTTTATGGATTCTCAAAGTAACAGTTTTCTCTTCTACATTTTGATTGAAAGTGCCCAGCCATGAGATAGATGGGTAAGGGTGGAAAAAGCATTTATTTTACAGTATTGTTGTGTTTTTTAACATGTGTTTAAAAAAATCCTAGTTAGTAAGATTCTTGGTCCTGCTCTATATTCAAAGAGACTCTGGGGGACTTCCCTGGCAGCTGAGTGATTAAGAATCTGCCTTCCAATGCAGGGGAAGCAGGTTCAATTCCTGGTCTGGGGACAAGATCCCACATGGCTGAGGCAACTAAGCCTGAGCACGGCAACTACTGGGTCCCCACTCGAGCTCACGTGCCGCAGCCAGAGAGAAGCCGGCGTGCCACGACAAAAGATCCCAAGTGCCGTAACTAAGGCCTAACACGGCCAAATAAATAAATAATATTTACAAAGAAAAGAGAGACTGCCATTATCTCTACCTATTGGTCAACTTCCAAACTGAGGAACCTCGCCTTGTTTAGACTCCTTAGTAGGAATTAAAATGTCAATAATTTAATTTTTTGGTAGAAATCTGCATTCATAAAAATGGATTTATTTCTAAAAATCAATTCTAAAGTCATAATGTCTGAATATTTCAGACCCAGACTCAAGATAATCAATATCACCAACATTGGAGAGAATCCATACACACAGGCTCTGAGTTCCTTCAGAGATAAGTCACGCTGTGAAATAACACAGGGCTTCTCAAATGTTGATGTGCATATAAGGCACTAAAACTCTTGCTGAAATGTATGTATGAATTCAGCTGATATGAGGTGGGGACTGTAATTCTTCATTTCTAACAAGTTCCTGGGTGATACTGTAAGCCTGCGTTCCATATTTTATATAACAAAAGAATAAAGATGCAACAGTTTGACTGTCCTAATGGAAAGAAGCAGATGAATAGTCCAAAATCATTGCTAAACGGCCTCAGAATATTCTCTTGTACTTATCTGATTGTGAATTTATATTACATTTAAAAAATTTAGAGCACTTTAATTGAAATATTCTAAGGAACAGCTACAAAGACTTTGGAAACCCCAGAGTGTGGCAATAATCCTCTCCTATACTCCTAATAACTGCAGTTTTTTGATAGGCAATATAATCAGTTTTGGGGGGCCCTCCTGGGTGGCTCAGTGGTAAAAAAATCCATCTGCCAGTGCAGGAGACACAGGAGATAGGGTTTCCATCCCTGGGTCAGGAAGATTCTCTGGAGGAGACAACCCACTCCGGTATTCTTGCCTGGAGAATCCCATGGACAGAAGAGCCTGGTGGGCTCCAGTCCATGGGGGTGCAGAGAGTCAGACATGACTGAGTGACTGAGCATGCATGTAATCAATTTACATGCGGTTCTTAACAAAGAAGAGTTGCTTCATTTTTTTCTTGGCATTTTGTCCATCTGATTTCCTTTTTAGTATGCATTTAAGTTTCTATTTTTTAGGAAGGGGTGTGTTGGATTGCTTATACTTTACAAATTTTCTTATTGAAGTAATGTTAAAATGATCAACAGATTCCCAAGGTAACAGAAAAAACTATTTTGTTTATAGACTATCAATCTGGGCAAGACAGATTCTAGACTGTGGCAGCAGTGAGTTTTGTGGAAGTAGAGCAGGAGAAGAAAGAAGAGGAGGAAGAAAATGGGAGGTTGCTGCTCTCCTGGATGCAAAGCCAACCTTTGATGAAATTTTGAAATGGCACCGAGTCATTTTCAAATATTCATCTCCCCCTCCATTCCAGCCCTTTCCTCGGGTTCCCCTATGGTCTGTGTATTCAAATCACCTACACCCTTATGAAAATGGGAGAAATGCAGAACCTCATGTAAGGTGCACACCTGCAGGGCATACCATTTCCCAGACCCAAATAACACGCATTAGCATCACCTAGAGACACTTGCTTGAATGCAAATCCCTGTACACACCTCAAACTTACCAATTTAGAATCTCTGAGGTGGAGTCAAAAATTCTGCATTTTCCCCAAGTCTAGAATTTGATGTTACACATTCTGAAGTATGAAAAATAATTCCATTTCTGGCAACATGGATGGACCTAGAGATTGTCAGACTGAGTTAAGTAAGTCAGAGAAAGAAAAATATGATATCCCTTCTGTGTGGAATCTAAAAAAGAAGTGGTACAAATGAACTGATTTACAAAACAGAACCAGACTCACAGACTTAGAGAATGAACTTATGGTCACCTGGGGAAAGGTGGGGGGATAGTTAGGGAGTTTGGAATCAATATGTACACACTGCTATATTTAAAATGGAAAACCAACAAGGACCTACTATACAGCATGGGGAATTCTGATCAATGTTTTGTGGCAGCCTGGATGGGAGGGGATTTGGGGGAGAGTGCAATATGTGTATTTATGACTGAGTCCTTTGTTGTCCACCTGAACTATCACAACATTGTTAACTGGCTGTGCTCCAATATAAAATAAAAAGTTTTTTAAAAAGTATGAGGACCACTAGTCTACATTTTGCATGCTTATCCATGCTTGCTCTAGTGCACATAATTGTTCTGCAGCCCTCACAAATTAATTTCTTTAACAAAGCTCGTTGGGGTGTCAGTAGAGGGACAGATCTATAATATTCTCAAAGATATTTGGGTTTTAAAAGAGAATTACTGTTAACTAAAATGTAATTCCATTTGGCAGAATTTTAGGCATGATAACAGAGAGAAGGGATTTCTGAGACATATTAAAGAAGAAAATGTATTTAAGAAGAAAAGGCTTTGGGATAGCTGAAACTGTATGGACAGGATATTTATATCCGTGACTCTCCTCTGGAATAACATCTTCAAAGATGGTTCTCAAAAGAGAAACAACTTCCTCTCTTTTGTATGAATGTAAAGATTCTTGAAATAGTTACACACGCACACACATCCATCCACACACCATTAGGTATAGTTATCTTTATAGTGATCAGGCAGGTGATACAGGCAATAGATTTGGGAGCAGAGGCTAATCTCTGTGTGTGGATGATTTATAAACCAAGTGATGTGTGGTTTCATGGTATTTTCCAGGTGACTAAACCAGGGTGGAGGAAGTAGCAATACCCCTTGTTCCATACATATTTATTTCTGAGTTCTTCCTATGGAACGAGTCAACAAAATATTTGATGGAATTAATAGCACATTGTGGCTATTCATCATGTCTTATAAGTTTCTTTCTTTCCTTCTTCCTCCCTCCCTTCCTTCTCCTCCCTTCCTTCTTCTTTTCTTCTTTTGGAAGGCTGTTTGTCATATAAAATATACTCACAGTTAATAGAGAGTGAATTATAGTTATAATTTTAAATAGAGTGAGGACAGGTCTGAGGTTGAAATGAAAAATCACAGACCTTAAAAGTCCAACTTTGATTCCAGCTAGGGCTCCAGATACAGATATTCTCCTTTTTAGTCACTACTCATTTCCTCTTCTCCCTCTTCATCTGCAAAATGGTAAAGTAATAACTACTGTGCAGCAGCGTTCTCTGGGAATAATCAATGTTTGTCCCCAGGTGAAAAATATTTTGTATGTGGAATGAACAGTATTATTTTAATTTTAACCACATGCTCTGCATAAAATAGGTCATTAGGTAGAACAATTTTTTAACTCAAAAGGAGAATATGATAAGGAGCACTGAAAATGCAGTATTTAGAGACACAATAAGATTAGAAACTGAATATCTGCAACTGCAAAGCTCACACATTTAACAAACAGCTTGAAGTTTAGGTGTTTGTTTTTATGAGAGCAGATCTTGCTAGTTGTGGGGGAGGGATGATGAAGACTACTGAAATCACTTGATGGCTAACTCTTTAGAATTTTTCCACGAATGGAAGGGACTTGAGGGAATAAAAGACAATGTGAAGATAAAGGAGCCCAGTTTCTCCCTAAAGTCTTTGTCAAACTTACAGTGTCCTCAAATCAGCCTACTAGCTCATACTTGACCATGAATTGTGGTGTAGCCGGGAGGCAAGGCTGAGAATTCCTGGAGGAAACAGGCTGACACTTCCTTCCTTCAACCTTCTGGATCCAACGCACTTGGTCTTTTAAAGTCTAGAGTGATCTATCTATCTAAACAAATGAACAAAAAACCAAAAACAAACAAAACCCACAAAACTGTGAGAAAGTTAATAGCTTGCTTCAAGTCTCCTTGAAATAAACTGGGGGTTGTTGGAGGATTGGATTTTATGAGAGGCAAGTCTACTAAAAACAAGGATTTGCCCAGGTGTTTGCTGTTCAATGCATGTGGCTAATTAAAATAAAATTAAAAATACAGTTTCTCAGTCATTCTGGCATATTCCAAGGGCTCAACAGCCACTTGTGGCCAATGGCTACTGTATCATATTTGAAGATATAAAACATGTCTATCATTGCCCAAAGTTATATAAGCCAGCACTGGACTAGATTTTCATTGACCAAATAAATAGCCCACCAGGAAAGGTCCTGGCTCTGAACAGACCTCACTTCTGACCTAGTACACATACTTAGCTTTCTTTCTAAAGTAATGTTACAACTGTATCTACAGATTTCTTATTGGTCACTTATCTTTTCATCAGCTTGAAGGAGGTAAAATGAAATACAGCAGATCAGACAGAATAAAGCAATGGGATGTGTACTGAGATATGAGTTCCATGTTCTTTCTTTTACTAGTGTATTGAAATATAATCAACAAAGGTTCTAAGCTTCAGGACTCCTTAAAATCAGCAGTATGCATCTACATTTGAAATGAGAATCCCATACACCAGACTGCTGGTAGTAATAGGAGCTTCTCTGATCAACCTGTCAGCCATGAGAGTAAGGAAGCAAACAAATACTCAACAGTTATCTGTTGAGCAATGTTTGGGTACAATGGAGACAGAAAACAAGGTTTGACCTTTATTCTAAAGGTATCCCTCATATGAGTCTGAGGAGCAGTTTACCTGAGTAGAAAAAAAAAAACATGGAATTAATTATATACAAACTTAAATATGTGCTCTAGAGTTTTTACTTTGGAAAGGAAAAGGCAACTGCCGAAACCTTCAGGGCTCTTTTGTGGTGAGATTGATGGCAACCAGGTGGAATTGAGTGTATATATGCCAGAAGGCCTAAGCTTAGGTGGAGGGTAAAGATAGAGGGTGAGCAGATTTTGACAGGTTTCTTCTCTTTTTGCCTTTTTAGAAACAGAAATTCTTTCTTGAGGCAGTTGGTAATAACATTAAGATGCTGGATCTGATGTGCAGTATAAGATATTTTTATCTTTTCTATTTATAGAAACACTGAAAGACAGTTTTCCCACTGGCCATAATTCTTTGTCTGTATCCTTCAGGCTTTCAGATAACAGAAAACAACCAATCAACTAACTGTCCAACTTTAGATCAAATGAGAGGAAATCACTGGTGTTCAATCGAAGAATGAGAGTTCCCCAAATCATACAGTTCTCTGTTTTGCCAAAAAATAGATGCCTGTCTAGAAATATCACCATTCTGGCAAATATGAAGGAAAAACCAAATAAAGTCACTTTATGCCTATGAAGAGATTTGGTAATGAAAAGAAAGAATAAATAATACATACATAATAAATAAATATGTATTTGTTACAGTTTAGTCAATATAAAACTTTAAAACCAAGCAAATGTTATAAAACATTGCATTTATGTATGACAATATAAAAAAGAGATGACATAAGGTGATAGGGATGAAAAATAAATGTGTGGACCAAGAAATATAAAGCAATATAAAGATTAAGTAAAATAAATTAAAATGTTATAAAATTTATTAAAAAGCGGAAATAAATGTTTTACCTATTGTAGACAAGGTAAAGAATAGGACCCACGTGGCAGAAGATCAAGAATTATCTAAAAGATTAACTTAAGGTGGTGCATTTTAGGCAGGGGAAAGCAAAAAGAGGTGCAAACGACAAATGGAAAAATGATAAGCACAAAAGATAAAAAAGTATGGAAACTTGTTCTTTTCCAAAGAAGAACCCGGACAAATGACCTAAGAGAAATATGTAAAACTATTATGAGAGAAAGCACTCAAACTGAAGAATAAACTTACTATGTAAACTCAAATGGCCCATAAGTTGTCAAATTCAAACTACAAGTAACTGAATATAAACACACTTTGATAAAGTCAGGGCACTTAACAATAA